>NC_136057.1:2125700562-2126978062 GCF_964261635.1 Lissotriton helveticus
AAGCGAACCTAATTTGCCCGCCGAAGTGTGGTTAGAGCACTTCCAAAGGCTATATGCAGTTGATCAGGAACAGGCCCCTCAGGTAGACCCCAGGGGTAGGTCCTGTACAGAACATCCAACTATAGAAGCCCATCTGGCCCAAATGAGTAGTGGGGCAAATGATGCCTACGAGGAAATAACGCTACTAGAGGTTAACTCAGCGTTACAAAGATTACCAGCAGGAAAAGCGCCCGGGTTGGACAAACTCCCCGGGGACATGTTTCGGGAAGAACCATCAATCTGGGGTCCATATTCTTTAATATTATATAATGCCATTAGGAAGGGCATGCCCATCCCTGAGACCCGGGCCGGGGCTGAGATTGTACCAATCTTTAAGAAGGGTTCTCCGCTATTACCAGCAAACTATAGACCGATCAGTTTTATCGATGTCACACAAAAACTGTTTGCTAGGGTAATACGGGACCGGATCCAGGGCTGGATGGAAGAAAATGATATCATCAGCCCATACCAGGCAGGTTTCAGGAAAAACACCTCCACAATCGACCAAATATTTAGATTCCAACTTATCTCATGGAAGACAGTATCAATAGAGTGTGGCAGCCTCTATTTGATATTTGTGGACCTGAAAACTGCTTTCGATCTTGTCCCCAGACCCAAATTGTGGGGGGTTTTAAGAGATATGGGGATTCCTGTCTACCTACTTGACATATTGATTAGGTTGCATGACAACACCTACGCCAAAGTCAGATGTGACAGGGTAGGCGAATTGACTGATAGACTCTCAGTTGGCAGAGGTGTAAGGCAGGGCTGTGTACTCGCACCGACCCTGTTTTGCCTCTTTGTCAACGCACTTATCCCGTTTCTGGCTGAGGTAGCAAATAACGATGCCCAAAACTTAGCAAACACCAAGGTAGCGGCATTGATGTTTGCTGATGATACCCTCCTCCTATCAAAGACACCAATGGGCATACAGAGGCTACTGGATAGCTTCGCCCAATCTTGTAGCAACAGGGGTTTGGCGATCAATATTGCTAAAACTAAATTTATGATTGTTAACCCCCCTAAGACAACTCATTCCAACCCTCAAATGAATGGCATTTGTCTCAATATGGTGTCTGTATTCGAATATCTTGGCGTTACCCTGTCAGAAGACATGCAGTGGGCACCACAAATAGCTAAAGCTAAGCTTAAGCTTTCACAGATTGCGGGGAGTATAGCTAAATTAGCCATGGAGTCACCCTTCAAACCCATTGGTCCCGCGCTTGAAATGTACAGGGCCCAAGCGCGCGGTGCAACTTTGTATGGGGCGGAATTATGGGGGCACTCTCCGCCCTCTACTCTAGTCGCAACTGAGAACAGATTTTTAAGACAAATAATGGGCCTCCCGGCAAGTACCCCGCTAATTCCTTTGCGCCTAGATCTGAGCATATCCCTGATTGAGGATGAGATTGCTTTAAAACCGTTGATGTGCTGGCGAAGACTCTGGGCAACTCCTGAATTAGCACCATACCAGGCAGACACTAACAAGCTTTTATCCTATCCAGGCTTGTTGAAAAGGGTCCCTTGGTTTGCCCAAGTATGAGTGTGAAAGGCTTGGTCAACCCTATATGTGGAGCACTCCGAGTGACACCTGCCCATTAGTCCCCCGCGCTTTAGTGCCCAAGACTTTTCGTACTTTAAAGTTTGAAGCACTGCAAGCGAACCCTAAACTAGGTTCACTTACAAAACAGCTCCTTGCAGTGAAGGATGATTATAAGTTAGAATTATTCATGGATGATATCCTTCCCCAGACTGCCAAAAAGCTGTATGTGCAGTTCCGACACAGTACTTTGCCAGAACTAGCGGTCACTAACAAATAGGCCGGACAGAAAGAGGAGGGTTGCCCTGTATGCATTACACAAGAAAAACCAGAAATGCATGTCTTATTTTTCTGCCCTGGCTACCAAAACGCAAGGCGCTATTGGCTAGTGCAGCTTTGTCGGAACTTTGTCGGTTTGAGCACTGCAGGGAGGCTTTTCGAGTTCTAAAATATGACACATCAAAACCTATTGTGTTTGCTGTTTCAAGATATTTAAACACTATGTGGCGCAGGAGGTGGGCTTTTATCCAGTAGGGTAAAAATGTATAAAATATGTATTAGCAGCATATTTTTTAACTGTGATCATCATCTGTATAGTTTTTATTAGATACTAAGTTTAGTAACAGATTATCTTGTATATAGAATTGTAAATAGTATTAATTATCTTTGTCATTTTAAATTATTTATTTAAATATTGCTGCTATTTTCTTTACCCGCTGGCCCTCTGCACGACAATAATTGATGTAAACTCATTCCGTAGTGTCCTTTTATTGTTTCCCCTCTCCCTCCTATGATTAATTGGTAACATCTATTGTACCTCTCTCTAAATTGGGATTTGCATTATAAATAGAGTGATCTTTTTTAAAACTGATATATTGTACTTGTATCAATGTCTGTTTTCTGTGCTTGTGCTTACTTTTTATGGTCCTGGTGACCGAAATAAAAGTTATTGAAACATAACGAAAACGGTGCCTTCTTGATGATTCCGTCTGACGCAGAGCACTGTGCGTTTTACCCCAAGGGTAGAGCGGCGTGCACGGGTAGTATGTGCGGTGTAGTATTTTAAGTTGTACTAACCTAAATCGCATCCGTACTGCAACCTCTCTTGGACTTTGCTACGCCTCCTGCCAATCTGTGCCATCTATGTTTCCCAGATCATCAGTCCATGCTGTCCTAAACGTCACTAGGGCGTCCAGCCTGTTATTTACCAACTTACGGTATATTATGGAAGTGGGCTTGTCCATAATAGGGTCAAGGAGTAGTCTGTCTTCCAGAGGCGTGTACTCCAGAGCGGAGGTGCCATGCTGGATGTGTCACCGCAGAGCGTGCATTAGCCTAAGATAGTGGTATTTTTGCATGTGGTGCAAAGCGTAATCCTGTTGCAACATTTCAAAGGTGAGTGGCGCTTCTCCCCTCCATACATCACCAAGGTGTTCAATCCCTATCAACTTCTACTTTCCGAAGCCTGTTAGTGTGGCTACCTCCTGGTGGAGATAACCCTCCCATAGCGGGGTTTGACAAGTCAACTCCCCGGTCGTGCCCAGTTGTTTATTTGCCTCCCTCCACCAGTACACTACTACCTTTGAATGCAGTGGACACTCCAGCTTTCTTTTCCTAGATTATAGGAGTGAAGCATAACGACCCCCTGGCATGCCAGCCCTATTAGTCCTATAGGCTGGTTCACTCTCGTATACCCAGTCGTTGATAACCATAAGCTGAGAGGCCCAAAGTAAAATCTGATATCCGGGACCGCCAACCCCGATCATACACTCCCCGTTGCAATATGGTGAGCGCAATTCTAGGTGAGCCCCCTTGCCACAGCAACAGTCTGACTTTCTGGGATATGGGGGCAGGGGCGTAACACAGGCCCCCGCAGTGTGGGGGGGGCCCGAGCTGCAGGGGGCCCCCTCAGCACCATAGTCAGGCCTGAGAGCTCCATATTAAATACGGAGAGGGGGCCCCTTCATGGACCTTGAAGGGGGGCCCCTTCAACTTTCATTACGCCAGTGGGTGGAGGGACTCGGTACGGGGTGTTTTGGAGAACATAGAGAAGGCGGGGCAGGGCCATCATTTTGAACAGTGCCAACCTGCTCATCATTGACAGCGAGAGGGTAGGCCAGTGACGCACGTCCGCGCTAAGGCGCTCCAGCTGGGGTTCGAAATTTCTCCACATGAACCCCTTGTGATCTCTCGTTATATAGATGCCCAGGTATTTAAATCCTTCCGTCACTACCTGGGCGGGACATCTGACTGAGACCCTGGGCGGGGGCCCCAAGAGTGGGAAAATGACCGACTTGGCCCAATTGTTGCTGTACCCAGAATAACTACCGATGAGCTCAAAGATGTGGAGCACCCTCGCCATTGAGTGATACAGTCTTGCCAGATATAAGAGGATATCATCTGCATATAGCGAGATGCGCTCCTCCCAACCCCCAGGGGCAACTATACCCCAGATCATTGGAGCTCCCCGAATCCAGTGTGCTAATATTTCCAGAGAGAGGGCAAAGAGCAGAGGGGACAGGGGGCAGCCCTGCCTAGAGCCTCTACCCAGCCCAAAGGATCTGGACACAACTCCATAGACTCGTAATTGAGCACTGGGGCTCTCATATAATAATCTTACCCACTGACTGAAGTTAGGGCCAAATCCAAGTTTGCGGAGGACTTCAAACAAGTAGGGTCATTCTATACTGTCAAATGCCATGGAGGCATCCAATGACATCACAGCCATTTGCTGAGCCTCTGGACTGTCCGTTAAGTGGAGCACACCATAAAGTCTCCGTAGGTTGTGGTGGGTGCTTCTTTTCGGCATGAATCCAGATTGGTCGAGATGTATGATTTCAGAAAGAACAGGTATCAGTCTGTTCGCTAATGCCTTGGCAAGCACCTTCGCCTCTACATTAATTAGGGAAATTGGCCGATAGGAGGTGCACTGGTCTGGCGGCTTCCCAGCCTTGTTTGTACACTACGACTATCGTGGGTGCACATTAGTCCGGCGGAAGCCTACCCTTCTCTCAGGCTTCCACTAGCATTTCTAGTAGCGGTGGGATTATTATGGAGGCTTGACTCTTGTATATTTCTACAGGGAGACCATTGGGCCCAGCAGCCTTCACCGAGTTGAGGTCTCCCAGGGCCTCGCTCAACTCCTCTCTCGTGAGGTCTACTTCCAATGTGGCATGTGACTCTTCGGATAACGTGGGGTGGAAGAAATCTCTTAAGAATTCTTCACAGTCGTCCCGCTTCTCGTACTGACCGGCGAGTACACCCCCTCAAAGTGCGCTGCAAAAGCCTCCGCTATGCCTGTGCTGGTTCTCTGCAGTTCCCCTTCCTGGTCAAGCACACCAGTCACCCAGGATCGCTCTCTACCTCGTCGCTCCAGCCAAGCTAGGAGCCGCGCTGCCTTGTACCGTACGTCGTATAACCTATGTTGCGTCGCGAGTGCATACGCTTGCACTGCCCCATCCGCAATTGCTTACAAGTTGTGCTGTTTTAGTGCTAGTCTATGTCACAGGTCTCTCAAGGTGTCTTCTGCTGCCTCCCAGTCCATCTCTACTATGTCATGCTCTAAGGATCTAACTTGGAGCGCCCCCTATTTTTCCTTTCCCCCCCGATAAGTGCCTGTGGCTGCCCCCACAGCACTGCTTTATATGCCTCCCATAATGCGACGTTGGAGGTTAAAGAGCCTTGGTTTTCTTGGAAATACTGCTCTGATCCCTTCCGGAGCAGGTCACTAAAGTCTGGGTCCTTCAGGCACCAGAGATCAATTCTCAGGAAGGCTGCTCTATTAAGCACAGGTCCCTTAATGGTCACTCCCACTGGAGAGTTGTCCGAGATTCCCCGTGCCATCTGCCTCGGATTTAAAAACTCTTCTCCCTATCATTCCGTGTGAAAAGGTAGTTGATCCTAGAAAATGAGTTGTGTCGAGCCGAGTAGTACGTGTATTGTCTGGTAGTGGGGTTATGTGTCTGCCATAGGTCAATCGCCCCAAGGGCGAATATGAAGTCGGCCAAGACGTGCTCTCCCCTACTGCTCACCCTGAAACTGGAGCGGTCAAGCTCCGAGTTCATAACGGCATTGGTGTCCCCGCCCACTAGGAGGGTGCTCAGGGGCAACTCTAGCAGGAAGGGACTAATCTTGGGCATGTTGACTCTGTATCCCCGGGGGAATGTAAAGTGAGGAGAGTATTATCATGCGCCCTTCCCATTTACCCACAGCCGCCAATAGGCAACCTGCCTCATACGTACGTACATTAGTTATAGTCAAAGGGAAAGCATTAAGGATCAGGATCCCCACTACCCTGGCCCCCAAGCAAAAACCAGAGTGAGCTGCTAGCTTGTACCCAAAGCGATGCAGCGCTTTGCAATTACTGCCTTTCAGGTGCGTCTCCTGAAGCAACACACATCTGGGGTGTGCCCGTTTACATTCCAGGTCCACACTTGCAGGTTAGTTTGTTCCCCCATGATTCACAGTTTGAGGTGCACAACCTGTTACCCTCTCCTCCCCCCGGTTCCAAGTTTTACTAACTTGGTGCACATTTTTTACTATATCGGTCTTGAGCAAGTCTGCAAACTTACTAAATAACACTGAACAACATACCCAACACCCCCCTCCCTGCAAACACACAGAGTGCCTGTCGCCCGAACTGTGTTATAATAAACAGTAAAGCAGGGGCAGCATACCAGCCCCCAGTGCGAAGCGCCATATGTGGTAATTAGAATAATGCTTAACCCTATGCGCGATTTTTGGTAGCAACCTAGTCCTTTTGGTTCCCTCGCCCTCTCGTCCCTTAGTCTTTGGAGATGAGAGTATAGTTCAGTGCTACAGAAGTCCCCATGAGTTTCAGCTACAACTGCAGGTCTCTCCATCCCTGAACCCTTCTCACTCCTGCAAGGCCTCAGGGACCAGAAGTTACAGAATGTAACGACAATACTTGTGGTAGACGAGGTAATGCTTGTATCGTCCATTGTTCAGTGATGCTTTTCAGGGCCGTCCACTCCATTCTCTACCTAGCGCCCCTCAGGTGCATCACCAGTCCTGGGTGGCTCACGGGACATTACTCCTGTGCAGTCAACCTTCCGCAAGCCGTCGAGCCAGTCGCTTATTCTGCTGGGGAGTCAAAGAAGTAGGATTTCCCTTAATCAATTATTTTAAGTTTTGCCAGGAAGTGCATCATATATTTTACATTAGCATCTCACAGAGCCCGCTTAGATGCATCGAATGTACGTCGCTGACGCTAAATATGCAGGGTGAAATACAGGAAGAAGCGGATGAAAGCATTCTCATAATGCAGGTCGCCATGTTGACGTGCTCCTTGTAGTATGGTATTTACAACAAGGGGTGGTGATGGACAGAGTCTCTGAATTAAGCAGAATACTCTCACCCAGTCAAGAGATCAGGGCTAGATCCAACACCGTTTTTTAGCTCATTGCACCATCCCAGTTTCAGAACCTGGCTGTATGCAAATTAGTCTGTCCCTGGCCCAGTGCATCATGGGAACAGGGCAGACCAGACTACAAAAGCCAATTCTTACACTGGGAAGGAAACAAGCTTCCGTGGACCGGTTTCTGGCATTTCAGCCGTCTTCGGCCCGGCTTGCTTGAATCCTGATGGTGCAATGAGCAAGGGACTCACATCTGAGTATACCCTTCCACGCTTAGGGTGGACAAAAATATTTACAACAAGGGGTGGTGATGGACAGAGTCTCTGAATTAAGCAGAATACTCTCACCCAGTCAAGAGATCAGGGCTAGATCCAACACCGTTTTTTAGCTCATTGCACCATCCCAGTTTCAGAACCTGGCTGTATGCAAATTAGTCTGTCCCTGGCCCAGTGCATCATGGGAACAGGGCAGACCAGACTACAAAAGCCAATTCTTACACTGGGAAGGAAACAAGCTTCCAGGGACCGGTTTCTGGCATTTCAGCCGTCTTCGGCCCGGCTTGCTTGAATCCTGATGGTGCAATGAGCAAGGGACTCACATCTGAGTATACCCTTCCACGCTTAGGGTGGACAAAAATATTTACAACAAGGGGTGGTGATGGACAGAGTCTCTGAATTAAGCAGAATACTCTCACCCAGTCAAGAGATCAGGGCTAGATCCAACACCGTTTTTTAGCTCATTGCACCATCCCAGTTTCAGAACCTGGCTGTATGCAAATTAGTCTGTCCCTGGCCCAGTGCATCATGGGAACAGGGCAGACCAGACTACAAAAGCCAATTCTTACACTGGGAAGGAAACAAGCTTCCGGGGACCGGTTTCTGGCATTTCAGAAGTCTTCGGCCCGGCTTGCTTGAATCCTGATGGTGCAATGAGCAAGGGACTCACATCTGAGTATACCCTTCCACGCTTAGGGTGGACAAAAATATTTACAACAAGGGGTGGTGATGGACAGAGTCTCTGAATTAAGCAGAATACTCTCACCCAGTCAAGAGATCAGGGCTAGATCCAACACCGTTTTTTAGCTCATTGCACCATCCCAGTTTCAGAACCTGGCTGTATGCAAATTAGTCTGTCCCTGGCCCAGTGCATCATGGGAACAGGGCAGACCAGACTACAAAAGCCAATTCTTACACTGGGAAGGAAACAAGCTTCCGGGGACCGGTTTCTGGCATTTCAGCCGTCTTCGGCCCGGCTTGCTTGAATCCTGATGGTGCAATGAGCAAGGGACTCACATCTGAGTATACCCTTCCACGCTTAGGGTGGACAAAAATATTTACAACAAGGGGTGGTGATGGACAGAGTCTCTGAATTAAGCAGAATACTCTCACCCAGTCAAGAGATCAGGGCTAGATCCAACACCGTTTTTTAGCTCATTGCACCATCCCAGTTTCAGAACCTGGCTGTATGCAAATTAGTCTGTCCCTGGCCCAGTGCATCATGGGAACAGGGCAGACCAGACTACAAAAGCCAATTCTTACACTGGGAAGGAAACAAGCTTCCGGGGACCGGTTTCTGGCATTTCAGCCGTCTTCGGCCCGGCTTGCTTGAATCCTGATGGTGCAATGAGCAAGGGGACTCACATCTGAGTATACCCTTCCACGCTTAGGGTGGACAAAAATATTTACAACAAGGGGTGGTGATGGACAGAGTCTCTGAATTAAGCAGAATACTCTCACCCAGTCAAGAGATCAGGGCTAGATCCAACACCGTTTTTTAGCTCATTGCACCATCCCAGTTTCAGAACCTGGCTGTATGCAAATTAGTCTGTCCCTGGCCCAGTGCATCATGGGAACAGGGCAGACCAGACTACAAAAGCCAATTCTTACACTGGGAAGGAAACAAGCTTCCGGGGACCGGTTTCTGGCATTTCAGCCGTCTTCGGCCCAGCTTGCTTGAATCCTGATGGTGCAATGAGCAAGGGACTCACATCTGAGTATACCCTTCCACGCTTAGGGTGGACAAAAATATTTACAACAAGGGGTGGTGATGGACAGAGTCTCTGAATTAAGCAGAATACTCTCACCCAGTCAAGAGATCAGGGCTAGATCCAACACCGTTTTTTAGCTCATTGCACCATCCCAGTTTCAGAACCTGGCTGTATGCAAATTAGTCTGTCCCTGGCCCAGTGCATAATGGGAACAGGGCAGACCAGACTACAAAAGCCAATTCTTACACTGGGAAGGAAACAAGCTTCCGGGGACCGGTTTCTGGCATTTCAGCCGTCTTCGGCCCGGCTTGCTTGAATTCTGATGGTGCAATGAGCAAGGGACTCACATCTGAGTATACCCTTCCACGCTTAGGGTGGACAAAAATATTTACAACAAGGGGTGGTGATGGACAGAGTCTCTGAATTAAGCAGAATACTCTCACCCAGTCAAGAGATCAGGGCTAGATCCAACACCGTTTTTTAGCTCATTGCACCATCCCAGTTTCAGAACCTGGCTGTATGCAAATTAGTCTGTCCCTGGCCCAGTGCATCATGGGAACAGGGCAGACCAGACTACAAAAGCCAATTCTTACACTGGGAAGGAAACAAGCTTCCGGGGACCGGTTTCTGGCATTTCAGCCGTCTTCGGCCCGGCTTGCTTGAATCCTGATGGTGCAATGAGCAAGGGACTCACATCTGAGTATACCCTTCCACGCTTAGGGTGGACAAAAATATTTACAACAAGGGGTGGTGATGGACAGAGTCTCTGAATTAAGCAGAATACTCTCACCCAGTCAAGAGATCAGGGCTAGATCCAACACCGTTTTTTAGCTCATTGCACCATCCCAGTTTCAGAACCTGGCTGTATGCAAATTAGTCTGTCCCTGGCCCAGTGCATCATGGGAACAGGGCAGACCAGACTACAAAAGCCAATTCTTACACTGGGAAGGAAACAAGCTTCCGGGGACCGGTTTCTGGCATTTCAGCCGTCTTCGGCCCGGCTTGCTTGAATCCTGATGGTGCAATGAGCAAGGGACTCACATCTGAGTATACCCTTCCACGCTTAGGGTGGACAAAAATATTTACAACAAGGGGTGGTGATGGACAGAGTCTCTGAATTAAGCAGAATACTCTCACCCAGTCAAGAGATCAGGGCTAGATCCAACACAGTTTTTTAGCTCATTGCACCATCCCAGTTTCAGAACCTGGCTGTATGCAAATTAGTCTGTCCCTGGCCCAGTGCATCATGGGAACAGGGCAGACCAGACTACAAAAGCCAATTCTTACACTGGGAAGGAAACAAGCTTCCGGGGACCGGTTTCTGGCATTTCAGCCGTCTTCGGCCCGGCTTGCTTGAATCCTGATGGTGCAATGAGCAAGGGACTCACATCTGAGTATACCCTTCCACGCTTAGGGTGGACAAAAATATTTACAACAAGGGGTGGTGATGGACAGAGTCTCTGAATTAAGCAGAATACTCTCAGCCAGTCAAGAGATCAGGGCTAGATCCAACACCGTTTTTTAGCTCATTGCACCATCCCAGTTTCAGAACCTGGCTGTATGCAAATTAGTCTGTCCCAGGCCCAGTGCATCATGGGAACAGGGCACACCAGACTACAAAAGCCAATTCTTACACTGGGAAGGAAACAAGCTTCCGGGGACCGGTTTCTGGCATTTCAGCCGTCTTCGGCCCGGCTTGCTTGAATCCTGATGGTGCAATGAGCAAGGGACTCACATCTGAGTATACCCTTCCACGCTTAGGGTGGACAAAAATATTTACAACAAGGGGTGGTGATGGACAGAGTCTCTGAATTAAGCAGAATACTCTCACCCAGTCAAGAGATCAGGGCTAGATCCAACACCGTTTTTTAGCTCATTGCACCATCCCAGTTTCAGAACCTGGCTGTATGCAAATTAGTCTGTCCCTGGCCCAGTGCATCATGGGAACAGGGCAGACCAGACTACAAAAGCCAACTCTTACACTGGGAAGGAAACAAGCTTCCATGCATATAGCCAGGTTCTGAACTGGGATGGTGCAGTGAGCTAAAAAACGGTGATGGATCAAGCCCTGATCTGTTGACTGGGTAGGAGTGTTCTGATTAACTCAGATACTCTGTCCATCACCACCCCCCTTTTGAAAATATTTTGGCCACCATGAGTGTGGAAGGGTATGCTCAGACATGAGTCCCTTGCTCACTGCACCATCAGGATTCAAGCAAGCCGGGCCGAAGACGGCTGTAATGCCAGAAACCGGTCCCCGGAAGCTTGTTTCCTTTCCAGTGAAGAATTGGCTTGGTAGTTTGGTCTGACCTGTTCCCATGATGCACTGGGCCAGGGACAGACTAATTTGCATATAGCCAGGTTCGGAACTGGGATGGTGCAGTGAGCTAAAAAACGGTGATGGATCAAGCCCTGATCTGTTGACTGGGTAGGAGTGTTCTGATTAACTCAGATACTCTGTCCATCACCACCCCCTTTTGAAAATATTTTGGCCACCATGAGTGTGGAAGGGTATGCTCAGACATGAGTCCCTTGCTCACTGCACCATCAGGATTCAAGCAAGCCGGGCCGAAGACGGCTGTAATGCCAGAAACCGGTCCCCGGAAGCTTGTTTCCTTTCGAGTGAAGAATTGGCTTGGTAGTTTGGTCTGCCCTGTTCCCATGATGCACTGGGCCAGGGACAGACTAATTTGCATATAGCCAGGTTCTGAACTGGGATGGTGCAGTGAGCTAAAAAACGGTGATGGATCAAGCCCTGATCTGTTGACTGGGTAGGAGTGTTCTGATTAACTCAGATACTCTGTCCATCACCACCCCCTTTTGAAAATATTTTGGCCACCATGAGTGTGGAAGGGTATGCTCAGACATGAGTCCCTTGCTCACTGCACCATCAGGATTCAAGCAAGCCGGGCCGAAGACGGCTGTAATGCCAGAAACCGGTCCCCGGAAGCTTATTTCCTTTCCAGAGAAGAATTGGCTTGGTAGTTTGGTCTGCCCTGTTCCCATGATGCACTGGGCCAGGGACAGACTAATTTGCATATAGCCAGGTTCTGAACTGGGATGGTGCAGTGAGCTAAAAAACGGTGATGGATCAAGCCCTGATCTGTTGACTGGGTAGGAGTGTTCTGATTAACTCAGATACTCTGTCCATCACCACCCCCTTTTGAAAATATTTTGGCCACCATGAGTGTGGAAGGGTATGCTCAGACATGAGTCCCTTGCTCACTGCACCATCAGGATTCAAGCAAGCCGGGCCGAAGACGGCTGTAATGCCAGAAACCGGTCCCCGGAAGCTTGTTTCCTTTCCAGTGAAGAATTGGCTTGGTAGTTTGGTCTGCCCTGTGCCCATGATGCACTGGGCCAGGGACAGACTATTTTGCATATAGCCAGGTTCTGAACTGGGATGGTGCAGTGAGCTAAAAAACGGTGATGGATCAAGCCCTGATCTGTTGACTGGGTAGGAGTGTTCTGATTAACTCAGATACTCTGTCCATCACCACCCCCTTTTGAAAATATTTTGGCCACCATGAGTGTGGAAGGGTATGCTCAGACATGAGTCCCTTGCTCACTGCACCATCAGGATTCAAGCAAGCCGGGCCGAAGACGGCTGTAATGCCAGAAACCGGTCCCCGGAAGCTTGTTTCCTTTCCAGTGAAGAATTGGCTTGGTAGTTTGGTCTGCCCTGTTCCCATGATGCACTGGGCCAGGGACAGACTAATTTGCATATAGCCAGGTTCTGAACTGGGATGGTGCAGTGAGCTAAAAAACGGTGATGGATCAAGCCCTGATCTGTTGACTGGGTAGGAGTGTTCTGATTAACTCAGATACTCTGTCCATCACCACCCCCTTTTGAAAATATTTTGGCCACCATGAGTGTGGAAGGGTATGCTCAGACATGAGTCCCTTGCTCACTGCACCATCAGGATTCAAGCAAGCCGGGCCGAAGACGGCTGTAATGCCAGAAACCGGTCCCCGGAAGCTTGTTTCCTTTCCAGTGAAGAATTGGCTTGGTAGTTTGGTCTGCCCTGTTCCCATGATGCACTGGGCCAGGGACAGACTAATTTGCATATAGCCAGGTTCTGAACTGGGATGGTGCAGTGAGCTAAAAAACGGTGATGGATCAAGCCCTGATCTGTTGACTGGGTAGGAGTGTTCTGATTAACTCAGATACTCTGTCCATCACCACCCCCTTTTGAAAATACCTTGTAGTATGGTATCCCGGTCCCTAAAGTACAATATCCATGCTATGATCGCCTGTGGTGGCGCCCCTGGGCACGGCCGGCCTCCCAACGCCCGGTAAGCTCTCTCAAAGGAGAAGAAGGAGGACATACGCTTAGGTTTCAGCTTGTTCAGGATTAAGTCCTCAAGGAAAAGGTCAATCGACTGATGCTTCATACTCTCCAGCACGCTTACCACCCGTTGTTATTGCGACGGGCACTCCCTTCCTGAGCTTCAAGCTGAGCGGAAATCTCCGACTGATTCTTAGTGAGGTGAGAGACCGGTTTCTCCAGGCATTTGGTTTTGGCCTGTAGTCCGCCTATGTCTGCCTCCGCTGCAGACCTCTTTTCAGACATTTTGCGAAAGTCTGCTCTGAGCAGGGTTACTTCCTCAGTGACCGAGTCCCGCTTGGGTTCGAGTGTCCCCCTCAGGTCTGTAATTGCTCTCATGATGTCTTTCAAGGAGGGATCTGGGAGCTGGTCCTCCTGCTCCCCCAGCAGCTCTCCGCCCATAGCGCCATCGACTCGGTTCCTGGCGACCGTATATTTATCGATTTGATTCATCTGTCCTGATGTCATTGCTTTGGTGCGGCCCATGTCCGCCACGCGCTCAGCGCTCCTGAGGTCTCTGTATATGAGGGCCCTCGCGGTTTCACAGGTCCGGTCCAGGGAGTGTGGGTCACTGAATCTGGTCTAGGGAGTGCAGTTCACGTTCCCTCTCTGTCTCTAGTGGCAGTGTAGGGCAGGACCCGCATCCAGGGGATTCTTTGCGGGGCAAGACTGGATATTACCACCTGCCAGGGGCATTTGTCCGTACTGAATGGGCCCTATTGCGCACTGCCCACTGGGCCCCGCCAAGGATAGCCACTGCCTCTGTCGATCCCCTGGTCGATTGGCGATCTACCAGAGCTACACAGCGACCCTCCAGGTAGCCTCAACCCTTGGTAGGGGAAAGGCAGAGTGAGCTTTGCTCGGTGCCACCATTAATGTCCGGCTGAGTCAAAACACTGAATGGTAGGTCCATAGCTTCACCCTCCCGCTCCGCTGCCTCACAGGGAGGGGCTGCTCACTCACTGCAGGGTCAAGCTTGCATTGTGTCCGTGGCACTGATGACTGCAGCTTTCTTGCTGGTGTGATCTCCTCTCTTCCACCGCTGCCGCGTTCCCAACACAGCACCCTTATCTAGGGCCCAGAACTGCTGCAAGGTCGCTGATCGGCTTCCTGGATGTCCCAGCTTCATAGGGAGGTGCCGAGCACTCACTGCTGGGTCGTATGCGCCCCGTTTCCGTGGCACTGCCGGCTGCAACCTTCTTGCCGCTGCGGGTCCTTCACCGCCTCCTCTGCTGCGTTCACCTTGCCGCGCACTTGTCTGGGGTCCAAACCTGCCGCTGGGATGCTGATCGGCTGCCCCAATGCCTTCCGCTCTCAAATTGTGCCAGTGCGCGAGGGCCGCACCATCTTGCCACAGCTCCTCGTTGTGCCTTACAGCCTGATTACCAATCTACACACTGCTTTGAGAGCAGATTTTCGTTGTGGCACTTCCGACGCTGCTGCGGTGGCCTAGTCTGTGTCTGTTGCAGCCTTTGAGATAGATTATGACGGATTTTGCCGAGTTTTAGCACCGTTGGCTAGAGCAGCTCTCTTAGACGGCGCCCATCTTCCGTGACTGCTGGCCACGCCCCTCCTACTGTTCAAATTCAAAGCAACAACATTAAGATGTGAAGTAATGATCTGAAATTAACTATGTATATAGTGAAGAGGAAGGTTATTTTCCAACCAAATCTAATGAAACTCGAAGTCTGGGACATATGTTGAAGATTGCAAATAGAGGGAATAGAGTTTAGTTCAGCATAACAAATATGACTGTACTATAGCTTCAAGTTTAAATGTAGAGGTGCACACCTGTTTTATATCTCTCAATAATTCATCCAAAATGTAAACTCATGTGCGTGCAACCTTGCTCGGGGTAGCCTCTCCCCAGAAACTATGACAAAATACACGAGTGAAGTCTAGCTCGACACCAGGATGCACAGCGTAAATACATTTCCCAATAACACAATACTTCAGAATTTTATGTCAAGCTTTTTGCATTATTTATGATATGACATCAGAGATTTTGTTCACCATTAACTCCACATAACACCATATAGTGTACATGTATTTACAATGCAAAAATAAAATACAAGCGAGATTCAACATAACATTTCAATGCACAGTCTTCTTTGTTTCATTTACCCTGCCCAATCCATTTCGGGATTCGCATAACCCCTTCTTCAGGACACTGTGAATCTCTGGATGTAAACTCCGTAAGCTTCATGAACTAGCGAATCCTCCTCTGAACTGAATTATGGACCTCCACTGAAGACAACTTCTTCCTTTTACCCCAACTGCTTTAGGAAAGCACCGACGTGCCTCCAATCCACCGCTTAGTACGTCTTCCTGCTGCCTTGTTCGGAAACGCCATACACAGGTCCACCGGTTGCTCACTCTTTCAATTGCTCACCGCCGTGCCTCCTGTGCACAGCTCGGAACGTGATCAGACTATTGTGTACTATAGATTTGACATTGTGTTTAGCACAATCCAGTATATCATCACTCTGGTGTAATGAAATGGTCAGGCTCTACCACGTTAAGGAAAATCAGATGCAGGAGAAGAAGCAGGATTGTTTTATTGCCCACAAACCAAGCTCATCCACTGACATACTCTAATGGAAGACTTCTTAATCACGCAGGGGAGTCACAGAAAAGCTAGCAAGGACTGGGTATGTTCTTGATACCCTACCAACTCCCACACCCATTCTCACCTGCAGCGAATACACCATTGAGATTTCACTAGAAGGCCATTCTTCATAACATATCTATATTCCATGTCATAATTTCTATCATTTGTACCCGTGAGCTATTTAACAGATGTACACAGCTAAAAAAATGAACACTAAAAATGCAACAACTTAGACCCATGACAAATAAATTAAGAACTAATCACTGAAATAATGCAAATTAATTTAAAGTGTGTCATTAGGAAGTGCCTCAAACACACCACTATCTGTACCCACCCCACAAAAACACAAAAGCTCACGCACTCTAAATAACCAAAACAATCTAAAAACATTTCAACAATTGTATATTAGAAAGAATAATACAATCCCTATAATCCATTACAGAGGTTAGACTCCAGTTTTAAGTCAAGTCAACATATTGAAGAAGCCAGGTTGATATTATATGCCAAAGATTAGTTTGGAAGGAAAGCCTATGTTAGTAGTAAAGAATGTAAGTTATATTTAGTATTCTGTTGAAATCTTTTAGAAACCTTTTTGAAACAGTACGCCAAGCACAACGTATTGGAAAAGTGGTCAATTCATCGCAGGGACATGGTATCTATTTCATGCATGTACATTATGAATCAATGCTTTCCCAAAATGAGAATGAATTCAAAATACATTAAAGTGTACAGGATAAACCGTTGTTAATGGGGTGATCAGGTTTTTGACTACATACACTAAAGAAAGAAGTAAGTCTGGAATATAGCAATGGAATAAGCTTATTTTGCAGAGGCCCCTTGTAGGAACTGAAGCATCCTGCATGTATGAAACTGTAAAACACCCACCACTGGTGGAAGGTACCAAGGAAGTATTCCTTCTGTATCTCACAAACAATTAAAGAGTTACACTGAACTCTTTGGTTCGTTTCTGAGAAGCAGCATATATCACTTCCAAGTAAAGCTTCATTATGCATGCAGATGAGACATGGATGAGGAAAAGGGGAATCAGCTCATCTATTGAAATGCTAACGATTGTTACAAAAGTAAGTGAAAGGAATAAACTATTCAAGCAAGAAAGTACTTACAATGCAGAGCTTTGGGGCAGCAGTGAAAAATGTACTCTTATAGATATATCAAATGTGGCTTGACAGCTAAAGAAACATCAGCAATCAGGCTTTTCCTTGTTTTTTCGCCACTGAAATGCCAAAGTATGCATCCTGAAAGCCTACTGTTAGCACCCAGTTCCCATTCTGGTGAAACAAATCCGATGCAGAGCCAGCGTTTGAAATATTGGATCGTTTTATTTGCTGGTCAGATTAAATTACTTACAAAACCCACTCGTTGGTAATAATATTTAACAACGCTTCGTGATGAGCTGAAACACTGTGTCCTTCTGGAGAGGTGCAAGGAGGAGAGATAGTGAGGCAGTAACGGCCTTCAGAGTCGGTGCTTTCCTTGAGGAGGAAGAGTGCAACTCCTGTTCTTATCTTCTACCTCTGCTTTGAGTGATGATGGCAGTTACAGTACATGAAGTGTGACCTGAAATTATTTTTTTCCTTTATTCTTTGGAGACCTGAAGCATTTCAGCACCTTCGCGCCATGACCTAAGTGGAGGCCAAAATGAACAGACTCCGTAAAAGGAAGATTGGTGATTTTACGATTTTGAATGAAGCTGTCAAAGGCAGAAATCGAAGGGTCCCCCCCCCCCCCCCCCTCCCTAAAAAAACAGGATGAGAAAACCTTAGGACTCCTTCTGAGATCATCTCAGCATAAACAGTAAAAAAAGAGCAATGCGTGTGAGGCGACACTGCTAGTATAAGGCAAACAGGGACATGGAAACCGCTGGCTCCTTAAAGGAAAAGTGGATGCTTGCAGCACATAGTAAGTCCAGCAAATTTTTCCTTCATGTACTGTCTTCCATTCATGAGCTTGAGTTATTCCGTTGCAGCAGCACATCTTAGGTAATACGATGCTACAATTTTGCCATATGTATTCTTCATGGAGAAAAAGAATTCGGAAAACAAAAACGCCTTTTAAAGCTACGTGGGTCTTTGGGAAAATACAGCTTTTCACCTCCTACAAATACATAAGCTATTTTGTTATAAGTAAAATCTTATAATACAGAAATAAGGTTTCAGAAGTACGATATTTTTAATAATGGATAGAACTCATGAGTAAAGATGGTGGCCAGTAAAATATATTATTACAAAAATAGTTGCTTTGAAAACCTCCATACTGAGCGCATTAGAACACTTTCAATAAAGCTCTGTATTTTGTTACCAACTGTACAACGTTGGAATTGAAACAAGATGTTCTTGAATGCTTGACCATTTTAAAAAGCGTAAAGGCAATGGTTTTCTTACTGCAGTGGAGGTAAGCAAAGAGATACATTTTATAGTTTCAAGTTATTAAAAACAGACACAATATAGTAAACACAATTGAATAGTGAGCCATTATAAAAACGTCAGATAAAAAGTCTAACAAGAGGCACAGTGAAGGGCTAGTTTCCATAAAGTGAAAGTGCGTCGATTATAAATAAACTAAAACCGATGCTAAACAATAAGATTCTTAGGATCCCCCTCGCAATTAAAATCATTAATACTTAGTGATTTGATGGTGCCAGGGCCAATCATTTTTGAGTTTCTTTAAGACATTTCACGCTTAGGCTGTTAGTTGTGGGTTCATACCACTCATGAGAGCAAGAATAGCTGTGTTGCAGTCCCATATACCGAGATTACAGACCAACGGTTTCAGCAAAAATCCTGCAAGGGGTTTTAAAGCGGGACAGACACATCATTTGTACTAGCGTTTCCTTCGGTAAGTTACATAAGAGACGCTGCTGATCAGTTAGTCTTCCAAATTTGGAGGCCTTTAAAGGGATGAGCCCGCATCTCAGTCTCATTAACTCTTTCTTGATTAATATTTTCATGGCGGAGGCTATGTCTCTATGGTTCTTGATATAGGGAGTCACATAAATTAACATGAGCCTTCATGGACAGTTCATGGATAACTGAGGGCCTCGATTGAATCTGTGACGATTTTAGCAATAGTTTTGCTGAAAGCGTCGGTGGCAAATTGGGGAGTGGAATAGACTGCGCCTCCAGGGCTTTCATTGCATCCCTCAAATAGCGTTCCCATGGTAGAGTTTATTGGAGGATACGTCGGTGGATCATTTCCTTTTGTGACCCTGGGTCTGCCTTACTGAGCAGCATTAGAAAGGTTAAAAAATCACCTGTAACACCTCACTTTGGCTTTGTTCAACCAACCGGAAATGTGGTTATTAAAAATAAAGGTTTCATACGCAAGAGTGGGTAAAAAATTTGGCATTGATTACATTGCATACACCTGTAAAATCTGGCCCATTTAATGACAAAGGATTAGTTTCTGTCCTGTAACTCCAGTTCTGTAGTAGGGGTATCTCTGTTATAGTCATAATCTAGTGAATAGTCCCGCCCATGTGCGTGGACCCCGGGAATCAAAAATAATCTCTTAAATTGTCAAAAAATGCAGAACTATAAAGACACTTAAGAGAGAATTTAAAGACAAATAATGCAGCCTATATCCACAGGCTACACTGTCCAGTACTTCAACTAGAAATTCCACCAAAAACAACCACACAAACAGCACAGCCTGCCCAGTTTCTTCTACAGAAAAACTTGCCTCTACCAGTAAAAGCCTCTGGAATGATAGAGAGGAAGGCATGGACAGACAAGCCCCATAGGCTGCCATTATGTGGCTTAAATAGGATACTGTGCCTTTAAGAGAACTTTCCAGAACTTCTCCCAGTATCCCAGAATGCACAGCAGGTCCCATTTACTTTCAGTTCTTTATGAAGGTGTAACACGCCAGACCTGTAGCATTCCTGACATGAAAATCTTTTTCCACCGGTGAGGAGGGCGGTCGCTTATGACTATAACAGAGATACCCCTACTACAGAACTGGAGTTACAGGACAAACTACTCCTTCTGTAGTAGGGGATCTCTGTGTATAGTCATAATCTAGTGAATAGAATGGCAAGCCCATCCCCACACCAAAGCGGCAGTGGAGAAAAGAGAAATAACACCACTATTGTGCGAACAGATTTTCGCAGCGAAGCCTGCCCAACCTGAGCGTCTGCCCTGGCATCAGAGTCCAGGCAGTAATGCTTAGCAAAGGTATGGACCGACTTCCAAGTGGCCGCCTTGCAGATCTCTGCAATCGGAACATTACGGAGCAAAGCAGTCGTGGCAGCTTTGCCCCTGGTGGAATGAGCCTTAGGTTTGCCCCCTAAGGTCTTATTAGCTTTTTGGTAACACAGCTGTATGCAGGACACAATCCACCTAGAGATGGACTGCTTCGAGGTCGCAAGACCCGTCCTGACCGATCCATAATTGATAAACAATTGGTCTGACCTACGAATATCTTTGGTTTTATCTAGATAAAATTTCAACACCCTCCTAACATCCAGGGAATGTAAAGACCTTTTCGCTGGAGATGAAGGATTCTGAAAAAAATGTAGGCAAAGTTATCGTCTGGTTGACATGAAAATCAGAAATAACCTTGGGAAGAAATTTAGGGTGAGTACGCATAACAACCTTAGCAGCATGAAATACAGTACAAGGTTCTTGGCAACACAACGCCTGAATTTCACTCACCCTGCGGGCCGATGTAATGGCCACGAGGAACGCCGCCTTCCAGGACAGGTGCTGCAACGAAGCCTTATGAATAGGTTCAAAAGGCTCCTTCATCAATCTGGACAGCACCACATTCAATTTCCATGAAGGCGAAGGAAGCCTGACAGGAGGGAATACTTTCTTCAAGCCTTCCAGAAAATCTTTGATCACAGGGATCTGGAAGAAGGAAGTCTGTGAAGGACATTTCCTGTAGGCAGTCAATGCAGCGAGATGAACCTTAATGGAATGAACATTAAGGCCAGACTGCGCCAAATGTAGAAGGTAAGGGAGAAGGACATCCTCCTTGCACGTCGTCGGGTCATAGTTCTTGGACTTGCACCTGATACAGAACCTCTTCCACTTGTAAGCATTGGAAGTCCGAGTGGAAGGTCGTTTAGACTCCTTCAGTATGTCCATGCAATCTTCGGGCAGATTCAAATGGCCATATTGCACTATCTCAGGAGCCATGCAGCCAAACTCAAAGACGAGAGGATAGGGTGCAGCATCTGCCCCCCAAACTTCGTGAGAAGGTCCAGCCTGCACGGCAGCCGCATGGGAGGAAGGAGAGACCGGTGAAGCAGGTCCGTGAACCACCACTGCCTGGGCCATTCCGGAGCAATAAGTATCATCCGCGCCCTGGACCGGGCCAACTTGATGAGTACCGCCGGAATCAGGGGAATGGGTGGAAAAGCGTACAGAAAGCTGTTCGACCAGTCGATCCATAGCGCATTCCCCAGCGTCCCCCGCTGGTAGTACCTGGAGGCGAAGTCTCGGCATTTGCTGTTTTCGGCGGTGGCGAACAGATCTACGTCTGGAGTCCCCCACCTTGCGAAGACTTCTCCTAGTACCTTGTCGTTTATGACCCATTCGTGGTTTTCCTGGAGCAGTCTGCTCAGTGCGTTCGCCTGAAAATTCTGCACACCTGGCAGATGGGTAGCCGTTATCGTCAGACCTCTGGCCAGAAGCCAATGCCAGATCGCCTGCGCCTCCTGCGACAGGGTGCGCGATCTCGAACCCCCCTGCTTGTTGAGATAATACATCGTGGTCGTGTTGTCCGTCTGTACAAGCAGCGAGTTGGTCTGAAAGGACGGACGAAAGGCCATCAGTGCCAAGTGAACAGCTCTGAGTTCCAGGAAATTGATGTGATACGTGGCCTCCATCGGGGACCACGTTCCCTGAATCTGTAAGTCTCCGGAGTGCGCCCCCCAGCCTAGGAGAGAAGCATCCGTCACGACAGTCTGAGTGGGAATGTCCTTGTGGAAAGAGACCCCTCTGAGTAGATTCTCCGCTGAACACCACCACTTCAGAGACTGAAGAGCATGCAGAGACAGTCTTATCTTGTCGTCCCAAGATCCTTTCCTCTGATCCCACTGGTCCTCCAAGGACTCTTGCAACGGTCTCATGTGCAGCCGTGCGTGTGGCGTTGGGAAGATACAAGAGGCCATCGATCCCAGTAGAGAAGACACCATCCTCACTGTTGTAGATGGAGTGGTCATAAGAGCCTGAGCCTTCGGAAGGAGTGATAATCGTCTCTCCTCCGAAGGAGACACGCTTGCTGACAGCGTATTGATGGAGGCTCCCAAGTACTGTATGCACTGGACCGGAGTCGGGACAGACTTGGACATGTTCATGTGCAACCCCAGCTTGTTCAAGAGAACGCACGTCTTCTGGAAGTGGGCTTGCGCTTCCAAGAAGGAGGCGGCCTTGATCAACCAATCGTCCAGGTACGGGTAGACGAACACCTTGTTCTTTTTCAGGTGCGCTGCTACCACCGCCATGCACTTCGAGAATGTTCTCGGTGCAGACTTCAGTCCGAATGGCAGTACTGTGTATTGATAATGATTGGCGCCGACTTGGAATCGCAGGAACTTCCTGTGTTTGTGTGCAATGGGCACATGGAAGTACGCATCTTGTAGGTCTATAGCACATAGCCAGTCCCCCTGTTGCAACTGAGGATAAATCTGATGCAACGACAGCATGCAAAACTTTTCTCTGCGAATCCACTTGTTTGCCTGTCGCAAGTCGAGAATGGGCCTGAACTCGTTCTGGTCCTTCTTGCGAACCAGGAAGAACCGGGAGTACAGACCTCTTCCTCTTTGAGACCGAGGTACGTCTTCTATCGCCCTTTTCCTTAACAGGATATCGGCCTCCGCCTGGAGCTCGAGCAGCTGAAACTGCAGGCTGACCGGTGGAATTGCTGGAGGCAGGCTGGTGAACCAAAGACTGTATCCATTGCAAACAATATTCAGCACCCACTTGTCCTGAATAATTTTTCTCCACTCTGCCAGAAAAAATTGAACGCTTCCCCCCACCGGAGTGGGTAACGGATGTAGGGGAAGTAAGCGCTCAGGGCCTAGACCCGGCTGGGCCTTTAGTCGCTGTTGCCGACTGTTGGCCACCTCTTCCTCTCTGTCGCTTCTGGAATGGCCTTCGAAACTGCTGCTGTTGTTGCTGTCCCGAAGTCTGGCCACGCCCTCTGCCCACCGAACCGTCTCTGGAACGGGCGGTACGATTTCTTGGTATCCTTGGGCTTTTCAAGGCCCACCGCCGTGAGCGTTTCGGCCTCTGCCTTCATGCGGGCCATTTCGTCATCGGCGTGTTTTCCAAACAGGGTTTCGCCGGAGAATGTTAGATTGGCAACCCTTTGTTGTGCGTCAGGTTTCAGTGACGTGAGGCGGAGCCAAGCGTGTCTTCGCTGGTTAATCCCATGGCAGAAGCCATGCGCCGCCAGTAAGGAAGAATCGGCTGCAGCACTGATGACCTGATTCGCCACCAGCATCCCCTCATTCAACACCTCTTGGAAATCTTCTCTCTTGTCACGAGGCAGGTGTTCCACAAACTGCTGGAGGGATTCCCAGAGGGCTCGGTCATACCGCCCCAACAAGGCCGTGGCACTCGCAGCCTTCATGGAAGTCGCGGTTGTCCCACAAACCTTCCTCCCAGCAGAATCCAGCCATCTAGATTCCTTATCAGGTGCGACTGCAGATGACGGAGTGGTGGCATGCTGTTTCCGAGCCGCCGTCACTATCACAGAGTCTGGAGAGGGTTCCACCCTTAGATAAGCCGGATCCGAGTCGGGAGCCTGCTATTTTTTCTGCAGTCTCGAGGGGGCCGCCTTAGTCACCGCCGGGGTGAGGAAAATGTCCATGGCCGGCTCCACCAGGCCCGGTACCAGTGGTAGTAATGGCCGAGACAGATGTTTCTGGTGAAGCGTCTCGCAGATCACCGATGTCTTGGGCGTGGGCACCATCAACGAAATGCCCACCTTCGCTGCACCTCATAAAAGGACATCATGAAAGGACACCAGATCGTCAACCCGTGACACCCTTGTGTCCGGTGACTCCGACAAAGTCGGAGAATAGTCCATGGTCCCCGAGGACCTTGTCTGGGAACGAGACCTGCACCTCCTGTGGCGTCGCCTCGACCATGTGGATGACCTGTTGCGCGATCGTTCCCTCCTCCTGGAGCGAGAGCGCGATCTCCCAGTACGTGGATGCTCCGCAGGCCTCTGTGGAGGCGTCTTCCTTGGCCTATCCTGGGGTAGTGGTTTTGGAGTTCCCTTAGGCGGTGTAGGTAGTGGAGGCAGTGACACCGACCTCGGAGGAGGAAAAGGCATCTCCGACCGAGGAGCAGGCCCACGTGGCGGAAGCGGTGGTGGTGGTTGCCCTGCGGGAGGAAGTGGTGGAAGAGGAGGATTGATGGCAGGATCCTCTCTAGGTAAAGGAGGTGGGGAGGTCTTAGGCCGAGGTGGTGTATAAACCACCGAGTACACCGAGCCTGGTGACTTCTTCGGGGGAGGGGACTGCGACTCAGCCCCTCCAGTAGGTGATCGCCGTCTCCGGCGTCCTCCACCCGACCCAGCGTGACTTCAGGCGCCAGAAATCCTTCTGCGACGCTTAGGAGAGCTGGAAAGCCTCGAAGACGCCGACCACTTTCTTCTCGACGTCGAGCACCGCTTCTCCGGCGTCGAACGTCGCCTCCGCGACTCCGGCGTCGAACGCCGCCTCCGCGACGTCGAGTGCTTCTTCCTCGACGCCGAACGCCGCTTCCGCGACATCGAACGTCCAGTCCTCGACAATGAGCGCCAACTCCTCGGCGACGACCGCTTGTCCGAGGTCCTCGACGTCGAGGAGCCCCTCGACGCCGACCGGCGGTGTCGCTTCGACGGCGAGCGCCAGTGCCTGTCAGTCCTTCTTCGACGTCGATGTCTCGACGCGGACGTCGACGAAGAAGACGCCGTCGATGGTGATTTCGACGGCGGCCTACCCAGGCCTTTCGACGTCGACTTCTCACGCCATCTTGACCCGGAGCCTCGGGGAGATGGGGAACACACCGTAGTCATCCCTCTCGACGTCGTCGATGCAATCGACGTCGACGGAGACCGGGACCGTTTGCTGGGTTTCCTGCCTCTGGGGAGCCCCCCAGAGGCCTCAGCAGAGGCAGCCTTCCCAGCCTGCCCAGACCCACCTGCAGCCGTCTCTCCTCTAGGCCTTGAAGCCTAATCTTCAGCCTGTCCCTCAGGGTCCTTGATGAAAAGGTCTGACAGATGTCACAATCTTCAGGGACATGTGCTTCAGGGAGACAGAGGATACAGACGTCGTGTGGATCAGTCTTGGCCTTCTTCCTTCCACATGCTGGGCACTTGTCTAATAGAGCAGGCATTTTAGAGCCCTAAAAAGCCTGAACAAACACACAGGAGTGAAGGGAAACACCAAGTACACAAAATGAAAACACTTTTAAGCCAAAAGTGCACAAAATTCCAATAAACCCTTGAAAAAGGGAGAGCTCAATGCACAAGGGTCCTGTTAGCAGGAGCCGGAAAAAAGAACTGAACGTAAATGGGACCTGCTGTGCATTCTGGGAGAAGTTCTGGAAAGTTCTCTTAAAGGCACAGTATCCTATTTAAGCCACATAATGGCAGCCTATGGGGCTTGTCTGTCTGCACCAATTAGGACTCAATGCCATCAGACATTTTTTTTAAAACACACTCTATTTCTGTGCTTGACCATTCCAACATGATCATCAAGATGATTGAATTTTGTTTGACAAACAATTTCTTTTTCTTTGATGATACAATTTTTAGACAGTCACAGGGCACCGCGATGGGCACCTGTTTCGCCCCCAGCTACGCAAATTTATTCATGGGCTGGTGGGAGGAGCAGGTGGCCGCACCCATGGAAGAGTTTGATACCCAGGTTGCCCTGTGGCTGCGCTACATAGACAATATTTTCGTCATCTGGAATGGATCTGAGGAATCGGCTAGGAAATTTGTGAGAAACTGAATGACAATAATCTCAACTTGGTCTTTACTGCGGACATCAGCAAGACCAAAATTTGAGTTCCTTGATATTTCCATTACCATCAATGGTAACAGCATGAAACAAAACTACATCGTAAAGTTACTGCAGGGAACAGTATACTAAGGGCCAATAGTGCACATCCCCGCAACCTAGTACACAGCATCCCCTATGGGGAATTACTAAGGGCCAAAAGAAACTGCAGTACTGCAGAGACTTTTAAATCAGAAAAAACCATTATGTGTAAAAGATTTAAGGAACGTGGGTACAGTACTAAAATTATCTCTGCAGCCTGCAAAAGAGTTGGGGAAACTACAAGGAATGATTTGCTATACCCAGTAAAAGAAAAGACTGACACTGAAACTGTGAGATTTATTACTACCTATTCGGGACAAGCCATCAAAATAAAAGAAATCTTTAAGAAACATTGGCATGTCCTACTCACAGATGAACATCTCAAACATGACCTTGCTAGTAATCCCCAGATCACCTTTAGGAAAAGTCGAAACCTGAAGGATGAACTGAGCCACAACCATGTCACACAAGCAAAACATGGTCAGCATGGTATCCGAACTGGATACAAATGCTGTAATAAGTGTAAGGCTTGCAGAGGTAGCACCAATTGTGACAAATTACTAGTCCCAAATACGGGTAAAGAATTTGTGATAAAAAAACACCTAACATGTCACACAGCATAGTGTGTATACATCCTGATTTGCCCATGTAACAAGTGGTATGTGGGAAGCACCAAACACCAAGCTAAAAAGAGTCCTAGAACACCTCCGAGCGATAAGGAACAACAATAGATCGTACCCTATAGCCAGGCATTTTCAGACATACAAAAGTACGGATGGTTGTGATTGATAGTGTCGATCTTGGGGTGAGGGGTGGGAACCAGGAACTGTCATTACGCAAACTTGATTCGACCTACATCATTGATTTTGAAAGTATTGTACCTAATGGATTGAATGTAACAGAAGAACTGGCAGTACATTTGCACTGAACTGAATTTGATATCTTGAGTTTTTCACAGCTGCTGTTTTAGTAATTTCAATGAATTTTTTATCTTTTAGGTGTGTCCATCTGTTTAGGACTATGAGGCCATATGAATATTCATTAGTTTTGAAGTTTCAATCTGAGAAATCAACATGCCAAGACTTTGTTGGGTATCAAGTACATAACTTTGTTTGCCCACTTGGGCGAGAGGACAATCAGTAGATCAACTTTGATCCCCACTGTCAAGTGATATGGTGAAAATGATTAGCCCACTGGGGCTGGACTTGTAGTTATTTGGATTAATTTCAACAATTATCATGACGTATATTTTGCATGTGTTGATCTCGCGATGTGTATCTTACAAACATCGTTATATTGTGATATGAAGCATTAACCATAATTCGGGAGCATTGTGTTTCGCGATGTGTATCTTACAAATATTGATATATTGTGAGAGGAAACACTAACCATAGTTCGGGAGTATTCGTGTTGAACTAACCACAGGGTCTATAGAGTACCTCCCTGTCCAGGAGCATATATATATATATATATATATATATATATATATATATATATATATATATATATATGCTCCTATATATATATATGCTCCTGGACTCCTTTTCGCCACTCCACAAGAAATCAAAAGCACTCACGGGGGGGTGATATCAGCAGTATCTTTTTTAATTCAGCAAGTAAAACAAACGCGTTTCGGATCTAGTCCTTCTTCAGTGTCAGTTACACATCAAGTTGTGAGGCGCCATGTTAAATACACATGCATATTCACGTCACAGTAGGAGCAAAAAATGGAAACAAAGGAGGGTATTAGCGTCCGCATATTGTGGGCGCCATCTTTCAATGGCGAGTTTCACCATAGTATCAGATTTATGTTATCACAGTTTCGTGGAAAACGAGTAGCTAAATATCAAGCACATCTTGACCTCGTTAGTGGAGATCCTATTATCCACACTGTTAGTTCTAATATAGCCGTGGATCGGCATTTAGCAAACTCCATATCGAGGTTGCTGACTCCCTCCTTCATTTTCAATGAGTTGATATATGGCCGTGTATAGGCTTATCAAAAGAACATTTTCCAATACGTGTTTCCAAAACGTAATACAGAAGAGTCAGTGGGAGATATAAGTAATGAGAAAGGGGGGGGAAAGGAAGGGGAGGAAGGAGGAAGAGGGAAAAGGGGGAAAAAGGTGGGAAGGAAAGAAGGGGAGGGAAGTAAAAGGAAAACAAGGGGTTATAATAGCAAATATATACAGTTGATAAAAATTTTGCATGCAGACATGGTTTCAGGGAGTACTACTCTAGATCCCTACGTGTACTGTTAGTTATTCCCCTGAATTTAACCCATTTGGGCTTTTAGTCTGTAGATCGATGATGTATCGCGACTCAAGTCTACGGAGTCTAGTTACTCTGTCCCCTCCTCTGGCATGAACCGGGACGCAATCAATGGCAAAGAACTGCAAAAGATCTCTGTTGCTCTTGTGTTTGATGGCAAAATGCAGAGCTACCGGATAATTAAAATCCTTTTTGGCTATAGCTCTCATATGTTCCAAAACTCTGACCTTGACACTATGTATTGTGCTGCCCACATACATGAGTCCACAAGGACATTTCAAGCAGTAGACAGCATGTGTAGTAAGGCAGGTCAAAAATTTACTGATGGTTTTTCCTTTCTTAAGTGCATTTACATTGTAAGTTAACACTCATTTACTGAAGGCACAGACTTTACATTTCCCACATGGGAAAAAGCCCTTCATTTCTCTTAATGTGCCTTGTTTAGGTGGTACCGGATCCAGGTGACTGTGTATTAGACTATCTCTCAAAGAGTGCGCTTTCCTGGGCCTATCACTGGGTCTGTTTTTAGAATATGCCAATTTCGTTTCATAATTGATCTAAGATCAGAGGCATTCTCTGAAAATGTGGTTATTAAGCGGAATTGGCCGTCATTTGTTTTTTTCTCCTGCTTCTTTTTCCTCAAGATTTCCTCTCTAGGTAGCTGCTTTACTTTAATTAGAGTGGATTCTAACTGATTACTGTCATAGCCTCTTGCCAAAAAACATCTCACGCTTTCGTTTGGCGCTTCCTCAAAGTCACATGATTTCGAACAGTTACGTTTTAAACGTAAGAATTCCCCGTAAGGTATACTCTTTTTTAAATTTTTCCGGGTGACTGCTCAAAGCATGTAGCATGCTGTTGCCCGCCGTTTGCTTCCTAAATAGAGATGTTGTTAATTTTCCTTCCTTAATTTCTACCTTCAGGTCGAGATAGTTTACTGCCACTAACGTAATCTCGCCTGAGAAATGTAGATTGCATTCATTTTTGTTTAAATGTTTGATGTATTCCTGAGCTTTGACCTCCGAACCCTTCCATACAAGGAAGAGATCGTCTATGTATCGATGCCATGATACTATTTCCTTAGTCCATTCAGTGTTCTCAGGGGACCAGGCCACCTGCTCCTCCACCAGCCTACGAACACGTTCGCATAGCTGGGGGCGAAGCAGGTGCCCATCGCTGTCCCAGAGATTTGTCGGTATAGATCTCCTTTTAAAAGGAAAATGTTGTTGGATAAACAAAATTCGATTAGTTCCAACAGCATTCTATTTTGTGTGGCAAATTTCAAAGCTCTCTTTTTAAGGAAGTATTCTGCAGCTTTCAAACCTTGCATGTGATTTATGCTCGTATAGAGGCTAGTTATATCCAACACTATAAGATAGTACAATTGGTCCCATTTGATTTTCTCGCCATGATGGATAAAGTCAGTAGTGTCCTTTATATATGATGTTAATTGCAAGACTGATTCAAATTAGAAATGGTCCAAAAATCTAGATAGATTTTCTGTCAAGCTCCCTATAGAGGAAACAATAGGTCTCCCTGGGGGATTTTTGTCATCTTTATGGAGTTTTGGCAGGTGGTAAAAGGTGGGCGTGATGGGATTAGATGTTCTTAAGAATAAATATTCTTCGAGATCCATATATATATATATATATATATATATATATATATATATATATATATATATATATATATATATATATATATATTATTTATTATTTTTTGCAAGAGTTGGTGACAAATCTACCTACCTTTATCAAAGATACGGGGGACTTTTTGAAAAAAATCAAGGACATCCCATGGACACCTAATTCTTTACTCATAACATTGGACATAGAAGCTCTATATACGAGCATTGAACACCAAACTGGTCTCAAAGCATTAGAATACTTTTTGGGAACAAGACCACTCCAATGTTATAAACACAATAAGATGATTTTAGAATTTGTAACTTGGTGTCTCTATAACAACTATTTTATCTTTGGTAAAGATGTGTACCTGCAGAAGAGGGGTGTTGCCATGGGGGCCTGCTTTTCCCCCAGCTATGCGTGCTTGCACGTCGGCTGGTGGGAGAGGTGGGTCCTCATGGGGGAGCACTTCCAAACATTCTTGAAGCATGTTACCCTATGGGTTCGTTATATCGATGACGTGTTTTTAATTTGGAAGGGCGATGGAGAGTGCTAGAATGTTTATTTCAGATCTGAATATTAATTCAGTTAACTTAAAATTTACCTCGAAAATCAGTAGGGACTATGTAGACTTTCTAGACGTTAAAGTTTTCTGTATGAACAACAAACTTTCTACGACCCTTCATAGAAAAGCAACAGCAGGGAACTCTACCCTACATATGAGTAGCGCCCACCCACGTCATGTCATTGACAATATACCTTATGGCGAACTACTTCGCCTCAAACGAATCTGCAGCAGTGAGGAGGAATTCAGTAAATGCTCTTCTGAAGCAGTTGCCAGATTCAAAGCCAAACAATGGTAAAATACTACTGCAGGCAATCAATAAAACTAAGCAAAGAACAAGAGAATCACTGTTCTTACCTAAGTCTCCTGTAAATACGACAGAAATTGAGGCCACTAGTTGTAACATCAGGTTCATTACGGCGTTCAGTTGCCAAGAAAGAAAAATTAGAGCAATACTGACTAAAAGCTGGCCCATACTCATGACAGATAATGTTTTGTCATCTCAACTCCCCAATAATCCCATTGTCACATTTCGAAGAGGTCCCTCCATGAGAACTTTAGTGTCCAAACCTTTCCCTGAATTACCTGCAAGCACTTCTTGGTTTAAACCCCGGATGGGGTTTTTCAAGTGTTCTAGCTGTAGAGCTTGCAAGTTTGGGATAAACACCACCCATTACAGTACTCCATTCAGCACGGTTCGGTTGTCTATCAAAGGCAATTCTAACTGTAAAACGGAGTATGCTGTATACGTTCTGGGGTGCACCTGTGGCCTGAGATATGTTGGCAGCACCAGGCTGCAGGTGCACGCCAGAATATTGCAGCATATTCGTGCAATTGTCAACAATGACAATTCCTACCCTGTCGCGAGACACTTTAAAAGTACACATAATAACAACTTACAGTGTCTCACATATTTTGTACTTACCTCTGTACCTAAACCTAGAAGGGGAGGTGACAGGGACAAATTGCTTAGACAACTTGAATCCAGGATGATACTAGAGTTGGATAGTAAGGTCCCCAATGGACTTAACACCACGGAGGACCTTTACCATTTTCTATAGGGCTCTATGGAAGATGTGGGGATGGCGTTATTTGAGAAATAGTCTAGGGCAGATTCATTGCACATACCATTCCCTGTTTTTTTAGCCTCCCTTACCCACAGTATCTGTATTCTGTGACAGTATGTATTTTCATGAATCATCACATTTATCTTATTCTTTTTGGAAAAACTATACATTTTTTCTTTTTCACAATGGGGTAATATAGTTTTGGTTTATTAAATCCAGCTATATAGGTATTTTTGACTTTCCCATGGTATACCTTGTGTGTTTCCCATATTTGTTATGATTGCCACTATTTCTATTTAATTATTCAATCATAGGGTTGTTCAGGCTTTATAGAAACTTGGGGCTGCCATCGAATATAGATGTCCCCAATAGTCATAATCATTGATTATCAATTTTCAATTTGTTCAACACTTGATTACATAAGATTCACATTGTGTGAATTAACCTGTTTACATTGCAATATTTTGCACATTCCATTTATGGAAGTAATAGTTCACAGGAATTATTGTATTTATACTGCTATGCGATAGTTTGCACATCTATTTGTGCTGCTATACATTCATACTGTGTAGGTGTTTTGATTTATCAAGTGCGGTCTATATGAAGTCTGTTTTTACCCGTAGTTATTTTAAGGCAATTATGCAGTTATATACATTACTTGTTGAAAAGTATATTATTAGAAACAAATGTGTTTTTAATAGTGGTACTAAATTATATATTTATTTATATGATTTTTCTATAAGTATATGGGAATACTCTTTTCATATGGTATCATGTTCACTTTCAAAGTGTGTCTTTTATGTTTATTAGACACATGGTGTACCTCACAACTTATAAGAATAAGGCATTTGTATTTGAATTTATTGTGATCAAGGGCTTCTGCCCGAAACGCGTCATACTGCCGTTTGCCGTTCTGAAACTGGTGCAATAAATCATCTTTGCCTTACTTTTGGATTCGCTGGAGGTTCAAGATCGTATGTTTGGAATATATATATATATATATATATATATATATATATATATATATATATATATATTCATATATTCAGAAACACAAAGGATGCCGCACTCCAGAGATTGGTTTAAGAGTTGCTTTACTTTCACCATGACTGGTGGTAGTGGTGCTGAAAATAAAGAAACTCTGAAACCGGTCTCTGGAGTGCAGCATCCTTTGTGTTTCTGAATTTAAATATCGGGTTGCTGCCTGCACCAGGTATTGAGCGCGCTGACATTTGGAATTCATTGTTTGATATAGATATATAGATATTGGGTGAATACACTAATTACGTTGCAGCGAATTACAAGCAGCATTGAAACGTCTGGAGCAAAGTGGTATAAGTTTTCCGCTATCAAGCACGGATAACAAAGTTACCATGCTACTCATTTTAAAATGCACACCGCGAGGCAGCGGCTGATATCTTCAAAATAAATGAGGGACAAGCGGGATCAGCAAGTAGCACCAGAACAAATGTACAGAGTCCCCTGAAAACGTTATTCATACAACTCAAGAGACTGTTTGAGCGTGAAATTCGAAAATGGTGGGAAGCGACTTTGCTTCAAATCTACCTGGAAGTTCAACGTATCCCACGCGGGCTCCGTGTATACAAGGTTCCCGCATATGAAAACCCAGATCCGCAACTACTTGATGAATGGGCCAGCTACACTGCCGAAATGTCGGGGGGCACGCTGAAAATTTTAATTACATTTGCTTGGACCGACAGAGCCAAATGTCAAAAAGAAATCGAAGCGCTAGAAGCCCTAAAAGCGCAGGACCCATATTCAACAATGCGGGATGAACTTCGAGAAGCAATAAAAAAAGTCCTCTCGCCTATGAAGATAAAATAAGGAAACGCAAACAGACCAAATTCCAAAGGGATGCTCATGACTATGAGCAAGGACGGATCCTGACCTTTGCTCAAAATTTGATGCCCCAAGAAGAGCATTGAGAAACACTGCCAGCAAGAAAAGTCCTCAGGTAGTGGTTACCTCAGAATCGGACGCAACTACAGACACTGAGCAATCCGGTGATGAGAGATCATCAACAAGAGATTTGGTTCCTGCGCAGTCCCATTTTCGCGAGGAATTCCAACTAATGCGACAGTCCTGGCAGAGGGGAGCCAAAGGCAAGCCACCAGAAAAAAGACAAGACAGACGTGAAGAGGGGGCTTCCACACAAGAGTATCAAGGGGCGGCCTCTCAAACCCAGAGCAAGAGAGGCAGCAGAAGACAATGACTCCAGATGATCTTACAATTGTGAATCTAACTACATATAAACTAAGAATGAAGAATCAGTGTTTTAAAAGGGACTGACATGTTGCCCATCACATGACTTTGAGTATACACAGACCAGAATTGACTTTTTCCTTTTTACTCGCAAATTGAAGCTTTTAAAATTCCATAAGCTAAGAAGTACATCAAGCATCAATGCAAACGCAGCGAGTACTACACCGTCAATGGAAAATTTAGAGGGGTATGATTTGAACATTCTACAAATGATGGCCAGCCAACCAATAAGTGATCCATATGAACAACCAATGAGCGCAGCAGAGTCTGCTGAACAGTTAGGGATCACCTAAAAAAGGCGGGCTTCAAACCTCCTTCAGAAATTGTACCCAACATGCCATCGACGTATTCGAGGAAGCAGTCAAAACTGATCTGGAAAAAATGCGGAATAGGAGCTCGACTAAGTCCAACCAACAAAAATGGAATCTAACAAATGATCAACGAGTGGCGTTGGAGAAACTAAAATCAAATCCCAACCTGGTTTGCAAGCCATCAGACAAGGCAGGAAATATTGTCCTTGTGACTCAGGAATTTTATTGCACCAAAGCATTACGCCAACTAAGAGACACTACCTGTTACAGTAAAATCAGGAAAGAGGACTACAACAACAGTATTATCAAATATCATGAACTGCTTGATAAATGGGTTACACAAGGGATGCTTGATAACAATGAACACAAATTCCTGATGTGCCAACAACCAGTCATTCCAACCTTTTATCATTTGCCTAAAATTCATGCTGATGATTGTTTTAGATGTAACAGGATTATACACATGTATATCTCATCATCATGGTATACTAGCAGTGCAATATTTTTTGAAAACTCATTCCCTAATCGCACTACACAATGTGTTGCTGATTGAGTTCTTGACCTTCTGCTTGAACAATAATATTTTTCTGTTTCAGACAGATCAGAGGAACGGCGATGGGGACCTGCTTTGCCCCCAGCTACGCAAACTTGTTCGTAGGCTGGTGGGAGAAGCAGGTCGCCTGGGCCGATGAGAATCAGCATTGGGTTTCTTCAATTATTGTGTGGCACCGATACATTGATGACCTTTTTATTTTTTTGAAAGGTCCAAGGACAGAAGCCGAAGCGTACATAAAACATCTGAATGACAACACTGTAAATTTGCATTTCAGCGGCACTGAAGTAGACTTCTTAGACCTTAAGGTCTTTATTAAGGAAGGCAAAATCTGCACCTCACTGTTTCGCAAGACCACAGCAGAGAATGTTATTTTGGAAGCTAACCGTTGTCACTCCAAACCACTTAAGAACAGTATTCCGTACGGGGAATTACTACGCCTCAAGAGAAATTGCACACTAGAAAAAGACTTCTAAGCAGCAGCCCAGGAGTCAATGGAAAGATTCAAAGTGAGGGGATACCCAGATCAGATCCTACAACAACATTTTGAAAAGGTTAAAAAAATCCCTCGATTATGTCTATTGAAAGATAAAAGTAAATTGATTAGCAATGATGACAGCAGCCCCCGCTTTATCACAACTTTTTCACGAGATTCAAAACAAATCCAACACACACTATCTCGTAACTGGCATATCTTGAAGGCAGATGGTGTAATTGGGGTTGACATATCAGACCACCCCAAAGTAACATATAAAAGAAGTCGATCATTAAGTGACCTTTTAGTGCACAGCCACTTCCGTACCCAGAACGCCTAGATTGGGTAATCTGACTGGATTTTTCCCATGTCATTGGTGCAAAGCATGTAGAACAAGTTCTAAAATCACAAGTTACATAATACCGGGCAGAGCCGCGGGTAGGAAAATCACTACATTTCTTACATGCACTACACCATACTGTGTATACTGTCTAGAATGCCCCTGCAAAACTTCACTATATCGGCAGCACAATACACCCTGTCAAACAAAGAATACTAGAACATGCAAGAGCTGTAGAGCACAATGACCCAAACTATCCCGTTGCGAGGCATTTTGCCAAAGAACACAAAAGTGATCGCAACCTCCTCTGATTCTTCTGTCTTGATCAGGTCCCTATTAAAGATCATGGGGGGGACAGGGCAATCCAGTTACGAAGACTTGAATCTAGATTTATCATAGATCTTCAAACTAGAACCCCGCTAGGCTTGAACACCGAAGAGGAGTTAGCCATACATTTAGGTTAACAGCCTGTCCTCATCCTGATCTAAATGAATTACATTCCTACTTGCAGATCCAAATAACTTCCCTCTCTATTTTATTTTGTTTGATGAATCTTTATTAATAGCACAGACCTTATGGTTATACATCTACCTCGCACCAAGTTTGCACTGCAGTACCAGCCTATCTAAGGCTTAATTTTTCTTTAATTGAATAAAAAAAGATCATGTAGTTAACACTGTACTCCTATTGTGCAAACACACTATGAACAATGAATTCAATTGTAGATATGTATCATAACGTCAGAGGAAATGAATAGTAAAACACTGTATATATGTATATAACTAAAATCACTTTCACGATAATGAATGAGAATATGATCATGTGCTTAGTAATTTGATGTATTCGCCCATCCAGGGCTCTATTATTATTTTGGTCCATGCTTACTGAAGGAATCATGAATTTAATCAGTGCTTTTCAGTTAAAATACATGAAAACTAAGTACATGTTAAGATGGCCGCTTAAGAACCGAATGAGCTTTAGTGCATTTTTTATGTTGATACTTTCACTGGAAATGACGTAATTTCATGAATTGAGTTGCTGTGTAACTTTATTTAAAAGCCAAACAATATGTTATGCGGTAACAGTTCGAAAAAGGCGCGATGCCAAAACGCGTCCTGTTTGCTGTTTTCATACGGTAAATAAATCCGTATTACTTCAACCATAGAGTGCGGTCTATTCTTTTGCAAGCAGTGAAGGAAGTTGAGATATATATATATATATATATATATATTTCAATATTCCTTCTTGTAGCCTTTAATCCTCAGACTCCCAAAAAGTGAAACGGACTCAAAGTTTCTTCGTGCAATTTTATTTTCAGTGCTTGAATGCCGCCATGGCGCGTTTCGGGCTCGAAAGCCCTTGATCACATACATATATATATATTTTAGGGAGATGTCCCAGTGCTGAAAATATGAGACTGTGAAAGAACTATATTGAGTCTCTTTGAACTTGCATGAAAGGCAGTAAAGTGGGGTACTGCTGCAGAGTACAAAAAAAAAACTGCTAGATAGAGATATCTGACTTTTGTCTAGTGGCAGCTTTGACGCCATAACGGGCATGCTCGAAAGAACAGTTCTGTATTAAGTGGATAGCTAAGTCGATTAGTAAAGCCACGCAGTAGAAACACTTTGAAACAGATGAAATGTATGTGAGAGAGGGGCTATGGAGACATGAGGGGCACCTTTGCAAGGATGTTAGAGAGGGAGTCCAAGGAGGTCATTGTGTGCAACTGTAAAGCACACGTTCACCCGTAGGCATCCTGGCGCCAGAATGTTCGCACTGGCTCCCACCAGAGCTAAAAGGCTGCGATGATGGGTATGTGGTAAGGTAAAGTAATACTCAGTCTTTTTTCTCTTTCTTAGTCTTTTTGGAGAGCGTACGGATTTCGCAAAGGTAAGGTGACTTCGTCTTTATTGACTGTCAAACACTTCACTCACGCACACAACCACCTACACTTTAAAACCAGAACCTATCTGCCTTCTACGTAGGATAGTGTTTTAAGAGGATAGTTTTAGGCACTAGCAGAGATGGTATATCGTTGGATGAATGCTACCCAGGCCCCAAGTCTGGTTCTGGAGCCCAGCTCTGAAGCAGGATCAGAGAAAGAGACGGCAGATACTAAGACAGCATCTGAGGGAAGAGGACAATGGAGCCAAATCTAGGAGTGATTTTTCAGTCGGCGCAGTGCCATCCGATGACTCATCGTCCAGTGATTCTGAAGAAGACGATGTCAGTTGTGCTGTCCCTTTGCCAGCACAGTCTATGCAGCAGGACACCAGTAACAGGTTAGAGCAACCCAGAGGGCAGGCATGTGCAGCCACAAACTCAGACGGAGTGCTGTCTTGGCAGCCTCCCAATTTAGTTTAGCCCCAAATTCCGCCTTTCACTGGTGACGCTGGATGTAAAGTAGATACAGCAATTTGTTTGCCAATTGACTACTTCCATCTCTTTTTGGATGTTGACTTCATAGACGAAATTGTGCAGCAAACAAATATGCGTGCCGAAAAATTTCTGAGGGAGCAAGGAGCCACTCTTGGGCCTCATTCTAGGGCGCGCAAGTGGACTCCCACTTCTCTATGGGAGTTGAAGATATTTTTGGGCCTCCCGCTTAAAATGGGGATAGTGCATATACCAACCTTGCTATCCTACTGGTCTCCTCGCACGGTTTGGTTAACCCCCATCTTCGCACCATACATGAGCAGAGAGAGTTTTTTGCTATTGCAGTGCATGCTGCATTTCAATGACAATTCTGCTGCATTGCCCCGGGACCATCCAGACCATGACAGGTTGTTCAGAATTCGGCCTGTCGTGGAACATGTGTCTGCCAGGTTTCCAGAGATTTATACTCCTGGAAAGAATGTAGCCATAGAACTGCTCTGCAAGACGTATTGTAGGACGCACAGACGAGTAGAGTACAGCACAGAGGTGCTTCTTTTTAATCGCCGAAATAATTGCATATTTTCCCTCACTGTTTTTAAAATCTATATTACTTGATTGTGATTGCCTTAATGCTCCGCATACCCGCACTATAAAAAACGTGAAAACATCCTCACCCGCCGCTTTGGCGTGGTTAGATCTCCCGTGTGGCTCCTGCGCCATATTGGTTGAGGGAGGGTTGGGCTGTGGTTCCATCCTAAGGCGCCATCTTTAGAGGCGCTCTAGTTGTTTGGTAGCTCCTCCAGGCTACCTCATTTAAGCGGGGGGAAGCTGCGCGCGGGCCAGACCTTAGAACTGCTCTGCAAGATGTATTGTAGGGCGCACAGACGAGTAGAGTGCAGCACAGAGGTGCTTCTTTTTAATCGCCGAAATAATTGCATATTTTTCCCTCACTGTTTTTAAAAGCTATATTACTTGATTGTGATTGCCTTAATGCTCCGCATACCCGCACTATAAAAAACATGAAAACATCCTCACCCGCCGCTTTGGCGTGGTTAGATCTCCCGTGTGGCTCCTGCGCCATATTGGTTGAGGGAGAGTTGGGCTTTGGTTCCATCCTCAGGCGCCATCTTGAGAGGCGCTCTAGTTGTTTGGTAGCTCCTCCAGACCACTACATTTAAGCAGGAGGATGCAAGCGCGCAGCGGGCGCACCAGAGGCAAGCCTGTCTGCTCCCGTCCGCGCCCCGGAGGCGCTCGGCGTCGGTTATGCTGCCCGTTTGGCCAGCGGTCAAGGGCACATAATCTATGACAGAGAACAACTGCTGAGACTAGACAGGGTAGAAGGGAATGCGATCCCTGCCCGGTCCAGATTAGAAAGGCAGGAAAGACCTTTATTGGGAGACTGATTAACAGCCGGTCTCTTATTAAACACTCTTTTGTGGTCTCGGGCCTGATAGAAACAGAGCATCGAGCCCCAAGTCCTCTATCGGAGACTTGGACGAACGCCGAGCCTGCTGTAGATCTAGGAAATGCTTGCCCCAATGGTTACAAAATCCTCCACAAACCTAGAAATACGGGTAGAGGAAGTTGAGTGGGGATAATTTTTAAGGAGGAACTAGATGTTAGAGCTTTGCAGGTGGATGAGGTAGAGGGTATGGAAATGCTGGGGTTCTCCCTAAACTCCTCCAGCGGGAATCTCCTTACAGGACTGGTGTGCTATAGACGTCCGGGGGGGGGGGGGGGGGGGAACACAAACTATCAAAACCTGTTTGACACTATTACTAATCTCAAATTGGCACACTCCAATATGATCATCTTAGGAGACTTCAATCTCTGGGAAGAAGGGAATGTCAATAGCCATCTGCGGGATCTTAAGCATACTTGTGCTAATTTAAATCTCTCCCAGCTGGTGGAAGATCCAACACATCGAGGGGGTCATACCCTTGACTTGTTATTCTCTAACCAGTCCACGACTAGGATTCTAAACATAACTCCCCAGACCTGGTCTGACCATTATCTTATCCAGTTTATTATTAAGTTGTCACACTCGGGAGACAGGACTGGTCAGCAAAGGGCTTACAGGAGAGGCAGGGAATGGGCGAAGTTGGAGAGGACCGGATCTTCCTTATTGGAACTGGGCGTTACCCACTTTGCACCCACACTGACTGTTGAAGAAAACTACAAAGTGCTTACTAAACATATTGAGGACACCTTGGATCAAGTTATCCCTATAAAAGATATAAAAACCAAAAGCAAAATCTCGGCTCCTTGGTATCGTGAGGAGTTGAAACAGCTTCGTGCGTTTCGTAAGAAGGCGGAAAGGAAGTGGAGGAAACGATACGATGAGGAAGATAAAAAAAGATCTTAGACAGATACAATTGCAATATAAAGAGCAAATCCTCAGGGCCAAGGCAGATTTTTATGCCAGTTCAATCATTCAAGCGCCCAACGGGACCAAAGCACTATTTAAAATTATTATAGACCTCTCCCCCATATGTATAGAAAATAAAATTGTAGCATCCCACAAATTATGTGATGGAATCAACCTACACTTTCAGGACAAGATTGCAAGTATTGTGAACACCTAGCATGATAACGATAACGTCGTACAACTCAACCCTGAACATAGGATTGAGTGTGATCCACAACTGCCGGCCTACCTGGACAACTTCCAGACATTAACAGAAATGGCTTTTGACAGCCTGGGAGACAATGTTTCCTCTGTTACTCCCCTGGATCCTTTTCCCCATAAATTGTGGAAATCTCTCGGGCGTAACACCTTTCCATGGCTGAGGCAGATTTGCAACCAGTCTCTGGAAGAAGGTAAGGTTGCGGAATGTTGGAAATTGGCGGTGGTGTCCCCCCTGATTAAAAAGCCCTCCTTTGACCCATCAATACCGGCTAACTTCAGGCCCATTTCTCTCCTTCCCTACCCGGTGAAGATTCTGGAGAAAGCAGTCAGTAGGACCCTGTCCTGTTTTCTGGAGAACTTTTTACTGGATAAAGACCAGTTTGGCTTCTGCCTGGTGCACGGGACTGAGTCCGCTTTGACTACAATGATGGATAACCTACGTATGCAGGCCAACAGCGGGAATATTACTATTTTAGTACTTCTCGATATGTCGGCCGCATTTGATACGGTGAACCATCTCCTACTGGTGGAAAGGCTGAAGAGGTTGGGAGTGAGAGGTCGTACACTGCAATGGCTTCAGTCCTATCTGGAAGGTCGTCAGCAGGTTGCAACCTTTGCACCTTTCTCCTCTGGTAAATCCCCAGTTGTTCATGGGGTGCCGCAGGGTTCTGCAATTAGCCCTATTTAATTCAATGTCTACTTGCAGCCCCTGTTTTCCATCATAAAGTCCTTTGGAGTCGGCTTAGTCAACTATGCTGACGATACCCAACTGGCCTTCTCCTTGGAAGGGGAGCCATGCAGTATCGATGGACTAGTTCCAGCAATGCATGCGGCAGACGACGGATTGGCTCACAAGGAATTCTCTGCAATTTAACAGCGGAAAGACGGAGGTGATGCTTTGCTCTGTAGGCAGAATATCTAGACAATTGCCTTGTGACTTCAGACTCCTACCAGAGGAGGACTCACTAATCCCGGTTAGGAAAATTCGTAATCTGGGGCTGCTGTTTGATGACGACCTCCAGATGGAGTCACAGGCAAATAAGACCGCTAGCATCTGCTTTATTCTCATCCGCAGGCTACGCAAAATACTCCCCCCTATTACTGAAGGAGAAACGTCCTCTGGTGGTAAGTAGCATTGTGGGTAGCAGGCTGGATTACTGCAATGCCCTTTATCTGGGAGCCCCTGGGTACATCTTTCAGGGATTGCAAAGAATCCAGTCTGCAGCAGCTAAACTGGCCCTTGGTAGGATACAGAGCTCCTCTTCTACCATGGCTTTGAGAGAGCTTCATTGGCTGCCCGTCAGGGAAAGGGTCCATTTTAAAGCTCTGTGTATGGTTTTTCGAGCTGTGCACGTGCTTGGCCCTGTTCCCCTACAGGAAAGGTTCATGTGGTATCATCCCACAAGGCAGCTTCGCTCTTCCAGAGCTGGCCTGTTGACGATCCCCCGGTTTAAACGGGCCAGGCTTGGAGGTAGGGCTTTTAGCAGGGTTGGCGCTCGCTTATGGAACAAGCTCCCTCAGAGCCTCAGATTAGCCAGCTCTCTGCTAGAGTTCCGTAGGAATTTAAAAACCTGGCTTTATCCCATGATTTAGTTCTCGTTCCCCTCCCTCTGTTGTGTTCCGTCTATACTCTGGTTATGGATAGTTCTCGGTCTGAAACGCCAGGATGCCCGTAGGGTGACAGTACGCGCTGTATAAAAGCTAAAATCAATCAATCAATTATTGATGAGAGTATGATCTTGTGTAAAGGGCAGCTGCTGTTTAGGCAGTAAATTCTGAGCAAACGAGCTCGCTATTGCATCAAGCTTTACATGCTGTGTGAGAGCTCGGCTGGCTATGTGTACAGCTTGAGAGTGTATACAGGTAAGGACACAACTCTTAACCTTGCAGGTTGCCCTCCCATGCTAGGGGTCACCGCAAAGATCGTATGGGAGCTTGTCCAGCCACTTCTTCACAAAGGTTATAACCTTTATGTGGACAATTTCTATACAGGAGTAGAGCTGTTCAGAGAGCTCCACAAAGCTGGCACTGTGGCTTGCGGTACAATTCGTTGTCGCTGCAAAGGATTCCCGCAGGAGCTTGTTTGCATGAAGCTCCAGAAATCCCAGAGCACTGCGTTGCATTCCAATGAACTGCTCACAGTCAAATTCTCAGATAGGCGTTACGTGTACGTGCTCACTACAATTCATGCTGAGAGCACTTCCCCAGTCACAGTTGGGGTCAGATGGCCGAAGTCCACAAGCCCACCTGTATACTGAATTACAACAAGTAAATGGGCGGAGTGGACAAGAACGACCAGGTTCTTCAGCCATACAAAGAGAGTCTTAAAACTCGCACTTGGTATAAGAAACTGTTTACGCACCTGATCCAGATAGCAACATACAATACGTGTGTTGTTTATTGTGAGACCATCACAGGAAGACTCATGTCTTTCCTCGACTTTGTCTGTGATTGAAAGTCTTACTGCTACAGAAGCAGCAGCCTCCACTTTATGTGTTCTAGGGGACGTGGCAAGGCTGCAGGAGCGACACTTTGCTGATAAAATTCCTGCAACACCCAAAAAGGAGCAACCATGTCGTCGTTGTAAAGTGAGCTCGATGCAGGGAAAGAGGCAGGAGACTCGTGTTTACTGTCCCCAGTGCCCAAGTAAGCCTGCCTTCTGTTTTCCTACTTGCTTTATGTTGTATCACACTAAAGCAAAATAGTGGGAAATTGACTGAGGTGGACTGCCAATAGGTAAACCTTTCCATTGGTGTGAATGGATACCTACTGTCTGTGGGCCACTCCTTCACTACGCTAGCAGCTGCAGAATATTTCTTCATCTACTTCAGGAAATCATGAACTTCTCAACACCTTTATCTGCTTTCAGAACGTGGTAGTTGTTTTGTTCGCCAATTGACAAGTGCATTATAGTCCCCACGCTGCACATACTGGTGGACAGAAAATATGCCATGTTGTCATGGAGTACCCGTGTTTCACATTCAACCGTTCTTCGTAGTTTATGTTGTTCTCTTCAGGAAGCTTTTGAACATTTTCAGCATATTTGCCTTAGTTTCAAAGGAGGATATGCTTGCTCAGCTCCGAGAAATGTTTTTGCAGCATACTCTGGCATCCCCCAACTTGCATCCACAAACTGGAAGGAGTTGGATAGAGCATTGTGAAAGCATTGTTAGCATGTGACAGAAATGTTCACTCACGCTTCAAGCAGCTAGAGATGGAAGGCATTAGTATAGGGTCTCTTAGGAATTGGACAGGATTAGTCAGGACTCTGAGGACATACACACGAACGGGTTAGAACAGCTTACGGTAGGTGCGCTTTCCGAGGAATATTGCAAAGGTAGAAGGCAGATAGTAAAGGTAGTAAAGATACAAGTCCTGACTTCATCTTCACCCATAGATTCAAATCCATTGCTGCCACACTCACACTGAATTTACTGTAGTACTTATGGGTCAATGCTGCTTGTCATGTTCATACTCCGTTAGAACTTAGAAGACGGTCAGTTTGCTGTATGATAAGTGCATTACAGTCACTGCAGATAACGGTGGATTGGACATTTGCTACGTTGTCACGGACTACCCGTGTTTCACATTCATCGGTTCTTCATAGTTTATGACGTTATCTTTTGCAAAGTTCCAGCATGTTTACCTTAATTTCAAAGGTAGATATGCTCGCTCAGTTTGAGATATGGCCTATAAGGATATTTGGACACCCCCCAACTTGCATCCACAAACTGGAAGGAGTTGGATTTAGCATAGTGAGTGCGCCAAAGGCGCATGAAAGACATGTCTTCCTGAGCCTCACGTGGCTGTCTTGGAAGCCAGTAGTAAAGGCTCACTCGGCATGCGTTCGGTAACGTTCAGGAAGAAGGAGGGGGAGACTTGACAGGTGGTAAAATGTAGTCAAACTCATTATATCCTGTGGCATATGAATGTGATGGGCCCTTGCATGGCGGCTGTATGTTTGTGTGAGTGGAAGTGATTTGGTTGTTTGGGCCTGTGGCTGGCGGTATGGAAGTCTTGTGTGTGGTGTGTGAATGGCCTATGAATGGACCATTAAGCAGTTGGTGCCTTGACAAGGCTTTCTGGCTCACCTTCAGAAGGCTTGGCTTCAATATTTTTATACTTTGATAAGTATTTGTGCTTTGAAGCCATTGTTTCTGGAGGTGCTAAAACCAACCAGTGTAAGTGGTGGATAAGCTTTATTAAATTAGTGTTATATTTATAATTGTGGCGGTTTCATGGCCTTTTGTCATTTTTTTGTGAAAATGGGTAGCAGGGTCTTTCTGCCCTACCTCAGTCTCCACCTAGGTAAACAATCACATTTTTGAGTAGTAGACAAAGGGGGAAGTACAAGGGTGAATGACTTCCGTGGCTCTCACAGCTTTTATTTTTACCCAACATGCCCTGCTAGCCTCACATTTAGTTCTAAAAACCTCTCTTTCCACACATTTTTGTGTGGGATAGATGTGGCATCACCGGGCAGACACAAATTTCTTACCACCCAGCGTTCCCCCAGGTATCCCGATAAAAATGGTGCCTCACTTGTGTGGGAGGCCCAAGTACCCGCGACAGGCTAGGGCCCAAAACGTATTGAGCCAACATCAAAATTTCCTATCACAAAATGTTTTGGGCCGTTTCCAGTCGCGGGTACTTAGGCATCCCACACGAGTGAGGCACCATTTATATTAGGGGACCTTGGGGAACGCTGGGTGGTAGGAAATTCATGTCTGCCCAGTAATGCCACAACTTTCCCATTTTTTTTCGGAAGACTTTGGGGAACGCGGGGTGGGTGGAAATTTGTGAATCCACGCAGATTTCAGAACTTCCCACCACAGAAATGTGAAGAAAATATGTTGGGTTTTTTTTACAATATTTTAGGTTTGCGAGGGATTCTGGGTAACAGAACCTGGTTAGAGCCAGTCAAGTCACATCATCCTGGATTCCCCTGAGTGTCTAGTTTCAGAAAAAAATGTATAGGTTGGATAGGTTTCCCTGGGTGCTGGCAGAGCTAGGGTTCAAAAACTACAGCTAGGCACTTCGCAAATAAAGGGTAATTTTTCATTGTGAAAATGTGGTTTGTTCACGTTGTGTTTTGAGCCGTTTCCTGTCGTGGGCACTATGCCTACCCACACAAGTCAGGTACCATTTTTATCGGGAGACTTGGGGTAAATCAGATTTGTAAAGCAATTGGTATTACCTATTGACTTTCTATGCATTTCTGCCTTCAAAAACAAAGACAATGTGTAAAAAGAGAAGTCATTTTGAAAAATGACCGATAATTCTCATGCTAGTATGAGTATTCCCAATTTCGGAAATGTGCAAATATCTACTGTTTCTAAACTCTATATTGTGTTCCCATTTCTGAAATACATAGAAGTCTTTCATACCGAATTTTCCATGTACACATTTTCCCAGAATAATTGCTATATACCCGGTACATAATAAAAAACCATTGCAAGACGCTCGTCAGTTTTTGGCTCTAGGTTCGTCGGGTTCTTGGTAAACCTACAAGTCCTATATAGCCCCACAACCAGTAAGGTCCATTGAATGTAACCGTATATTGCTTTCAAAGAGCTGTCATAATTAGAAGAAGTTACAGGTGAAAACGTTGACACAAAAGGCTGTTTCTTTCAACAAATTTTCCATTTTTGCTATATTTAACTGTTAGTTTCCATAAAGAAACCTTGATGGATTTACAGAAATGACCCCTTGCTGAACTCAGCATTTTATCTATTTGTTTTAAATGTGTAGCTTTCCAGGATCCATTATTGCTTTCATACCATTTCTACCATTAACTGGAAGGAGATTGAAAGCACATAAAATAGCAAAAATAGGCTATGTCCCAGAAAAATGCCAAAACTGTGTAAACATATTTGGTTTTCCGACAAAAGTCGGGCATTCCCTAAAAGCTGGGGAAATGGTGATTTCAGCCCCACAAACCCTTTATTGATACCATTTGCAGGGAAAAACCCAGACCCTTTAATTTGCAGCACTTTTTCCCCATTTTTTACAAACAAAACCCCAAATTTAGCTGCATTTTGGCTAATTTCTGGGACCCCTCCAGGGGATTCCACAAACCCTGTGTATCTTTAGAATCTCCATGATGTTGGAAGAAAAGGACGCAAATTTGGCGTGGATACCTTATGTGGTCAAAAGGTTACAGAGGCCTAATCACAAACTTCTACAAACAGCCAAAAAAAGGCTCAGCACCGTACCCCCTCACCTAAACCCCCCTCCCACTCTCGCCTTACTGGTTGAACAGGGTAGATGGCTGGTGCACAGTATTAATGAAACTATAAAGCTGTTACATTTTAGCGGCCTTTGAAATTCCATATCGTGCTCACCTCGAATACTATAGCAATAAGGGGCAAGAGGGAACTAGTTCACGTGTAGCTTAATATACTGTAACTCCTTCATAGGAGGTACAAGGATTACCTAGGACTAAAAATGAAATATACATTCAATACAGTAATAATTATTTTAACTACAGTACCTGCATCGCAGTATGTAAACTTCTTCTGCACCATGAGGTAATTGTAGCCCTTTTTTCTTGCTTCCAGATCTTGACTTCTTTTGTTTGCATTCTATGACTAAAATAACAAGATTTGATCAATTCTTCAATCACACAGTAAACAGGACAATAGGAAAGATAGAAAGGCAAAAATATTATATTACAACTTGTTATCCTATACATAATTTATGTTTTTTAGCTTTCTAATTCTAACAATGTTACAGCTGAACAGAAGATATCAAAAGCAACTTCTGTGAAGTAATAAAAATAGATTGACCATGAAGAAATCTTACACTTTTGATGGGACATAAAGCAGACAACACGTCTTGCATTACAAGGGATACAAATTAAGCCGGAGGCTGGTGGGTAGCATGTAAATGCATATGTTTCCTGAGCCAAGCAGAGAGGTAGGGCTTTGGTCCAAATTTTCAGCATTCAGATGCAGTTGCAAAGTTGCATGATTAACTATACCAGGGAATGCTAGTGACGTGACCTGTCAGAGGCAGAATTCCAAAGCATACATAATAGAGGTGGCAGAGAGAAAGAATTCCCTTCAAATACAGACTAGTCAATTCAGATCTGAACTCAGCTGCCTAACCTTCTTTCTGTACAAGTGTTTGAATATGAAATTCACCCGCATGACTATATGAATTTAATAATCAGACCTTGTGCATTTGGACCACTATTTCATCTTTACTTGGCCTCTCTTGAGTAACTTATTAAGGATCATCCGGTATCCTGTTTGTGTTGTGCAACTGAAGTATAGATCATATTCAGGTTGGCTTGCAATGGTGGTTTAGCTGGCTCGCTGTTGCTGACTGGATGTCAGCAATCTCAATTCAGATAAAACAGAGGTTCTCATTTTGTTCGAGCATTCGTCCCTTTGGACTTCTGAGTTAGCCTGCGAAACTCCGCCAATAAATCACTCCTGTACAGACTGATAAGAATCGGAGTTTTAAAGTAAGATTTTCGTTCTTTTTCGTCCCAAATTGAGAATGCTAAGTCTAGTTGTTTTAATCATTTAAAGATTTTGATAAAAATCTTGCCTTGCACCCACACTCTGTTCATTTACTGTTATTCACGCACTAATAACTCACGACCTGACAATGCAAATAGCATTTATTTTTGGCTTTCAACCTATCAGATACATCTCCAATTGGTTCGAAATTGAGCTACTTGATTACTATTCACCTTTACATGACATGCTCCAATAGACAGTCAAATTAGTTCTCTCCACTGGCTCGCTGTTGAAAAACCTATCAGTTTTAAAAGCCTGTGCATTTGCTAGAAAACATTACATGGCTCCGGTCCCGCTTTCATTAACGATCTGCTTAGCTTTTGCTCTTGCCTCCTAAAGTGACAACGGGCTGCTTAACTGGCTGCTTTACTTTAGAATTCTCTCCTACTAGTTTACGTCAGTTCAAACTAGTACACTACCCTCTACAATGCTATTAAAACCTGGCTAATTATCAATTACTTATTAATTTCCCTACGGCTCTTCTTTATAGCGCCAGGACACCTTCAGGTAAACAAATGAATACTTTAAATAAACAATACAATTCCACAGTTCACACTTCAAAAACATTAAATACTTATTCTACACAAAGAGTTAGAAAGACTAGCCAAAAGAAACAGCCCCCCTGTTTTTAAAACTATGTCAGTAACACGGATTCCCACAATATAAACAATAGACTTTTCTAAGCTTGAAGAACACAATATTTAACGGTCTGTTTTTTAAGAAAACGTGCAAGAGAAAGGAAGATTCTAATAAGGAGTTCCCCGAGATAAACTAAAACAGAGTGAATTTACTGGTATATGGTGGTTGGAGAGTGTCCGATGAGAAGCCAAGACCGCATCCTATGGAAAAGGCGCTTGCTCATTTTCACACTAGAACAACTTAAACTAACATCTACTCAGTGAGCGCTCAGAAAGCTGCCTAGACGTAGTGAAGAACTGTAGCAAAAGGTTTGGTGATGATTCCTGCAGCACACTAGCATGTTCAGGGTTCGTTAAACGTTTGGTCTGTGGATGTGGACGAGTCTTAATATTCAAAGTATCCTCAGTAGGTAGACTTCTAAGAGTGAAAAGTAATTGCAAGAAAGGCATAGCCATTTGCATCGACTTGAGGAAAACGTAAAGCATCCAATCGTCATTTTCTGGGCGGATGGTCATTCCAGCATGCATGCCGACACCCATTTGGGAAGCTTTTGGATACGTTTATCAGCCAGCTCAGCCTCACTTTAGTCACATAGTTTTGCCATAAAATAATCTCTTAAAGCAGCAACTGCATTAACGACTTCAAGATAAGGCTCTACCACTGTTGGTCGTCGCTCAATTATGTAGTGTTCTTAGACAATTGAGACTTTCAGTGCAGTGGCATGCCTGCCGTTTGTGTAATTTCTTGAATCCTCCTGAAGCCAAGAGATTCAAATTTGAGACATTTCAGCAGTGAAGCCTTAAGGGTGGCAATGAGAAGCTGAAGAGAAACAGAAAAAAAATATCTACCCATGTGTATCAAGGGCAAGATAGCAAGCCTGAGGATGAGGTAGTCCCCCTTGTCCTTCAATTCAGATTTTCTACTTTATCAGTCCACATGAACCCACACCGTTAGAAATGGGGGTCTCTAGTTGGCAGAGGTAGGTACCTTTGTCCAAGTAGGGACCCTTGCTTCTAGTCAGGGTAAGGGGGACACACTTCTAAAATAACCCATGCTCACCCCCTTGGTAGCTTGGCACGAGCAGACAGAGGCAGTGTGTAAAGCATTTGTGCACACATACAGTAATGCAGTGAAAACACTACACATGGACACCACACCAGTTTAGAAAAATACATAATCTTTATTTAAACCAAACAAGACCAAAACAACAAAAATTCACATACAGTAATAAAAATCTGACTTTCAAAAGGAAGAAACAATTCTGTTCAAAGCAATTTGCAGATGCGACACTTTCAACACAAAGTACCTTGGATGCGTCAAAATCAAAAGCAAGAATAGCCACAGGAAAGGTGATGAGTGGGTTCCTTAGGCGCAGGGAAGGTGATGCGTTGGTTTCTTACTGCCACGTAGGGGAGGTGATGCGCCTGTTCCTTACTGAAGGGGAGGTGATGCGCCTGTTCCTTACTGTGCAGGGAGGTGATGCCCCTGTTCCTTACTGAAGGGGAGGTGATGTGTCAGTTTCTTACTGTGCAGGGAGGTGATGAGTCGGTCTCTTACCGAGGCCCTGGTGTCCTTGTAGACTTGATGCGATGGGTGAGAATTGGGGACGCATCGGTTCTCGATGCGGCGGTGCGCCCGCTCCCAGTCCCACGATGCGTTGGTTCTTGCAGCCGCACAGCAGGGCCGGCGTCTGAATCGGGGTGGTGATCTCGGCCTTCGTAGACCGTTGCACATTGATGCGGCGTGCAGCGATTTCCCGAGCCGCGTGCAGGCGCTGCGTCGGTTTTTCAGCTACACTATGACGATGCGTGGAAATGCTTCACGCACTGCTGTGATGCATCGGAAACAGGTGTGGATGCGTTGCTTTCCAGCTACCGAGAACAGGAACAACCACCAGAGGTCCAGAACAGCTCCAGGCACCTCTTGGCATGTTAGAACTCCCAGCAAGGAAGTTCAGGTGTGCTGGGGGTGAAGTCTTTGTGTTCAGGAGACTTTAAAACGGGAGGCAAGCTCTACTTCAAACCCTTGGAGATCTTCTTCAAACAGGGGACACGGCACACAGCAAAGTCCTTGCCCTTTCCTGGGCAGAAACTGCCACTGCAGGGCAACCCCAGACAGCAAACAGCAAAGGGGCAGTACTTCTCCTCAGTTTCTCCAGCTCTTCTCCTTGGCAAAGGTTCCTCTTGAATTCCAGAAATGATCTAAAAGTCTTAGGTCTGGTCTCTCTTTTTATAATACACAATCCTTTGTTCTCTGTGGCAGAGAAGCTCTTTGCCCAGCCAAAACCAGTTCTGTCCTCTCTGGTGCAGCTTCCTGGCAGGAGGTGGAGAGAGCATTGTCCTTGGCAGACCAGATGTGAAAGAAATCTCCTCCCCCTACTCTGAATGCAGCCCAGGTCTATTCAGCCCAGCCCTGACTCACCCTGGAAAGACAGGACACACCTAAACCCCAGTCCCTGTCACTCCAAAGCCACACTGTATGGTTAGGCAAGAAAATACCTACTTTCGAAAAGTGGTATTTTCAAACCCAGAATGTAAAAATCACCCCCAGTAAAAGATGCATTTTAACATGCTGAGTTCAGACATATCAAACTTTATTTTCGCATCTTGTTCCCATGGGCAGTAATGCTCGTAAGATGTTATGAGCATACTCCCCATTCTATCCTATGGGACAGATAGCCTTACAATAGTAAAAAGAAAATGGGCAGTATTTCACTATCAGGACATGCCACACATATCAGGGCATGTCCTACCTATTACATACACTGCACCCTGCTCACCAGGGTACCTTGGGCCTATCTTAGGAGTGACCCACGTGTAAGAAAAGGGAAGGTTAGGACCTGGCAAATGGGTGCCCTTGCCAGGTCGACATGGCAGTACTAAACTGCACAGAGACACTGCAGTGCAGGTCTGAGCTACATTTACAGACTGCTTATGTGGGTGGCACAATCAGTGCTGCAGGCCCACCAGCAGCATTTGATTTGAGGTACTGACTAGTAAATCAAATATGCCAATCATGGAATCACCAATCCATAACAACAATATACAGGGAGCACTTTGCACTTTGGCAGTGAACAGCAGTGGCAAAGAGCCCAAAGCATCTAAACCAGCAAAAACGAAGTCCAACACACAGCAAAAGATCAGGAGGCAAAGGCAAAAATACAGGGGTAACCCACGCCAATGATGCCAGGTCTAAGACTGGCCCCCCCAGCTGAAATGTGGGGAGAACTACCCACCCTCTTGGGAGTTCTCTTCACTGAGGCATAAAAATCTGGACAGACAATCAGCATTGGCGTGTTCTGTACCAGGATGGTGCTCCACCTTGAAGTCCATCCTCTGTAGGGAAATGGACAACCTCAACAACTTTGTGTTCTTACCCCTCATCTGCATTAACCATCCGAGGGGCCTGTGGTCAGTATGAGCCTGGAAGTGAGTCCCAAACAAGTAGGGCCTCCGCCTCTTCAGCGCCCAGACCACAGCAAAAGCCTCACGCTCAATTGCACTCCACTTCTGTTCCAATGGAAGTAACCTCCTACTAATGAAGTATACAGATAAGTGTAGGCCCTCCTCATACAGTTGAGAGTGCACAGCTCCCACACCATGCTCTAAAGCATCTGTCTGCACTACGAATTCCTGCGAGAAGTTGGGTGCCTTGAACATGGGTGCCATGCACATTTCAGGGCATCAAAAGCTTTTTGGCAGGCGTCAGTCCAGTTCACCTTCCTGTGCTGCTTCCTGGAAGTCAGCTCTGTCAAGGGGGCAACAATTGAATCATAACCCTTGACTCATCTCGTGTAATTCCCAGTGAGTTCTAAGAAGGCTCTCACCTCTGTTCCCAAACCAGAATAGTCTCAATCTTGGGCTGTAAGGGTGCCACCTGGCCGCTCCCTACCTGGTGTCTAGAGTACACCACCGAACCCTGCCTGATCTGCCACTTGCTTGCCTTGATCAGGAGGCCTGCCCTCTGCAGAGCCTTCAACACTTCCCAGAGGTGGTGCAGATGTTCCTCCCGAGTGGCACTGAACACTGCAATGTAATCCAGGTAGGCAGCACTGAAATCCTCCAGTCCAACCAAAACCTGGTTGACCAACCTCTGAAAGGTGGTGGGGGCATTCTTCAACCCAAAGGGCATCACCCGGAATTGGTAATGTCCTTCTGGGTTTGAAAATGCAGACCTCTCCTTGGCCCCATCAGTCAAGGCAATCTGCCAGTACCCAGATGTTAAGTCAAACATACTCCGGTACTTGGCAGCTCCCAACCGATCTATGAGCTTATCAGCTCTGGAGATGGGGTAGTCATCAGTCCTGGTGACTGAATTGAGCCCTCGTTAGTCCACAGAGAACCGTAGTTCTGGCATGGCACTGGGAGCGGCAGCTTTTGGGTCCAAGACCACTGGGCTGGCCCAAGGGTTGTTGGAGGGCTCGATCACCTTTAGCGCTAACATCTTGCAGACCTCCTCCTTGATGCAAGCTTTGACCCAGTCAGTCACTGAGTAAATTTTGTGCTTCACAGTGGGACTGTCCCCAGTGTCCACATCATGGACACACCACTGAGTGACACCAGGGGTCCGGGAGAACAGAGCAGCAAACTGTCCCAACAGTTGGCAGCAGTCACTCTGCTGTTCAGGAGTCAGGGCGGGGGAGGGGGTTATACCGTCCACTGACCCATAAAGTTCCTTAGCAGACAAGAGGTCAGGAACAGGCTCAGTCTCTTCATCCATTCCAGCATCTGTGACAAGGAGCATGCCCACTTAGGACCTCTCCAAGTGGGGCTTAAGGTGGTTCACATGCAGGACCCGCAAAGGGTTCCTTGGAGACTGTAAGTCTACCAGATAGGTGACTTTACTCTTGCGCTCCAGCACCTCAAATGGCCCAGTCCACTTATCCTGGAGCGCACAAGGCTCCACTGAGGCCATGACCCACACTTTCTGACCAGGCTGAAAGTCGATCAGAGTGGCATTCTGACCATACCAACGTTTCATCTCTTCCTGGCTGGCTTCCGGATTTGCCTGAGCGAGTTGCCTGAAGCACTTGGTCTAGTTCCTGAAGGCCAGGATTTAGCTATACATATCCTGGGGAGGTTTATTGGGAGTTTTCTTCAAGCCTACTTTGACCAGACTTGGAGGTCCTCTTACAGGATGCCCATACAGGAGCTCAATGGGACTGAACCCTAAGGACTTCTGCAGTACCTCCCTGTAAGCAAACAACAGGCATGCTAAGAGGACGTCCCACTTACACCTCATGGGTTCACCAAGTCCCATAATCATGTCCTTCAGGGTCTGGTTGAATCGCTCAACCAGCCCATTACCTTGGGGGTGGTAAGGAGTGGTGAACTTGTAGGTAACACTGCACTACTGCCACAGGGACTTCATATACTTAGATAGGAAGTTGGTACTCTGGTCTGACACCACCTCTCTGGGGAACCCCACGTTGGAGAAAAACCCCATCAACGCACGACCCACCACAGGGGCTGTCACAGTCCGCAGAGGGACGGCTTCCGGGTACAGGGTGGCATGTTCCACCAAGACCAGGATGAACCTGTTGCCCATGGCTGTCTTGGGATCCAAAGGCCCCACAATGTCAATACTCACCCTCTCAAAGGGGGTGCCGCCTACAGGGAAAGGTTGGAGAGGAGCCTTCCACTTCCTCCCACTCTTTCTACTTGCTTGGCAAGACCTACAATGCGTGTCAGAGTGCTTGCGCATTTGGGGCCAGTAAAAGTAGGTGACAAGCCTTTCAAAGTTCTTGTCTTGCCCCAAATGCCCTGGCACAGGCACAATATGAGCCAAACCCAGTAGGAAGTCTCTGAAGCGCTGGGGTACCACCAGCTCATGGGCTGAGCCAGGCTCAGCAACCTTAGGCTCACTATACAGGAGACCATTCTCTAAAGCCAGACAGTCAATACACATCCTAGCAGAGGCACACTGGATGGCTAAGCAAGAAAATACCTACTTTCTAAAAGTGGTATTTTCAAACACAGAATGTAAAAATCACCCTCACTATAAGATGCATTGTAACATTCTGAGTTCAGGCATACTAAACTTTATATTCCTATCTTGTTCCCATGGGCAGTAATACTCATAAGATGTTATGAGCAAACTCCCCATTCTATCCTATAGGGACAGATAGCTTTAAAATAGTGAAAAACTAAATTGGTAGTATTTCACTATCAGGACATGGCCACACACCTCAGGGCATGTCCTACCTTTCTCATACACTGCACCCTGTGCACAGGGGTACCTTAGGCCTACATTAGGGGTTAGTTACAGGTAAGAAAAGGGAAGGTTAGGGCCTGGCAAGTGGGTGAACTTAGCAGGTCGGCATGGCAGTACTAGACTGTACAGAGGCACCGCAATGGCAAGCCTGAGATCTTGTTGCAAGGATGCATGTGCAGGTGGCACAATCAGTGCTGCAAGCCTACTAGCAGCATTTTGTTTACAGGTCCTGGGCACACACAGTGCACTGCACCAGGTACTTAACAGTAAACCAAATAAACCAATCATGGAAACATCAATCAATAACAACAATTTACAAAGGGGGCACTTGCACATTGGCACTGAACAGCAGTGGGAAAGTGCCCAAGACATCTAGACCAGCAAAACGAATTGTCCCTAAAAACACAAATAATATTTCACAATTTGGAATGCCAGAAATGAATGCTTGATCTGACAGTCTCTTACAATGAGAGCACACAATGTTAATATTTCTCAAAGCTGCTTGGGCAGGTGAAGGTAATATGGAACGAACATTCTCTTGAGAAAAAACCTTTGATATAAACACAAGATAACACTTTAGTGTTAAATTACAAATAACTGGCCAGAGGCCCTGTATGTGAAATCTTCCCTCCAGAGTGAAAAAAAGTAACTGAGGTCAACTATTACTATAATGCATCCACAATACTAGGGCAGCTCCTGTAGTAAGTATCATCATGGATACCTATTTGGTATTACTTTTTCAGACAGAATTCTTTCTTGAAAATTAGGGTTTCTGTGTTTCTGCACACAATTATGTAATCAGGGTGTCTGAATTTTTCTAACGAAACTAAACACCTAATCTTGATAGTGAGTAAACTGAATGGCTATCATATAAAAGAAAACTCGAGAGAAATGTTTTAAGCCACAGGACTACATGATCCTGAGTGGCAGGTATTCACCAGGGGAAGGCTACGCCAAACATAAATGACATTTCCTGGTCTAGCTTCAGGGCCCAAATAAAACAAGCATTGGCAAAGCCAATAGGTCTCACCAATGGGTGACCAGAAATTGGCTTTGGCAATTGGGTTTGGGGGGCTAACAGGAAATAGATAACAGGATGATTTAAACAAGCATTTGCAATGCAATAGGTCTCGCATTTACACGAGTTTGAGCTATTGACATTGCAAATAATAATGCCTTTTATTTTTATTTATTTTTTAAAAACATAAATAAAAGGCATGTTATTTACAATGCCAATAGCTGAAACTCTCGTAACTGCGAGACCTATTGCATTGCAAATGCTTGTTGAAATAAAGTTTCAAATGCTCCCAAAGAAAACGAATCAAACAAAAGGCAGGTTATTGACCAACGGCAAGTGGCCTAGAGATCGCTGAACTATTTTAGGAACACTTTCTGTATATGCTACATGTATAACTTTCTGAAAACTACAATAAAGAATTGAAACATAAAAAAATAAAAGAAAGGCAAGTAGAAGAATATGGCAAAGTACAACATATTAATAGCCTGGTCGGAAGGTGAAGCTAATTTTTCTTGTTATAACAAGCAATTTTAAGTAAAGCAGATCATATTTCCAGAGAACCTCATGTCTATGGGAACGTCACTTACCACGGTAACCTCCGACATGGCCTTGTGACGTTGGTGACCAACCAAGGCGTTACAATTTTGTTGCCTTCAAAAGGGAGCGTGGGGGTGTAGATCACCAGCTTGAGTGTGGATGTAGTTTCAAGGGAGTGAGAACAACACGCTGAGAGGCTGAAGTTACAAACCAAATACTGCGCGGGGAATCTATGCCTCTCGCAGAAGTGGCAATTGCTCCTCCTAGGGAAGCCACCAAAGAGACACACAGTAAATGGCCTACCTACACATGAGGCTCTGTCATCCAACACGCGCAGTCTAGTGTTTATAATTAGAGCAGTTGATAGCCTGTTGATTGCTTTCTTGTAGTCAGGTTTACGGTGCATTACATATAGAACAAGCAATGCTGGGGGAAGCCCAGAGGTGGGTGAAAGTGAAGTGCAGCCCGGCAGCGCAGCGGAGCACATGCCCGTGCTTGTCGGGCAGCCTCGGGGCGCACAAACAGGCTCGCCGCAAAAAGGGACCCAACTCCAGGAGCCTTCCCAGCGCAAACAAAGACGCCCCCTACATGCAAATGTGAAACGCGATCTCGCGCCGACAAAGGAACTCACTCTCTGCTAGGAAACTCGATGTCGAAAACACCCCTCCGCATCGACAAAAGTTCTCACCCTAGGATAGTTGTGCATGAATGAATATAGCATTTTGAGGTGCCCGTTCAATCCTGCACTAGGCGCTTGCTCAAGCTAAACAAATATAATTGAGAACACAAGCCCCCGCCCACCCTCCTTCTGCCCCTATATGTTTTAATAACAAGGCAGATTAGAACAAATATTCATCCAATCCAAGCATTCGTAGAACCCCCACTAAGCCAGTGAAGGTGTGGGTGCCGCTGTCCATGAAGCCTTTACGCGGGTGGCGCTTACTTTCAACTCCCAACACCAACATGCTTTTAAACAGCTGGATCCCCCCACCTTTGCTGAAAACACCTTGCTCCCACTGCTGCAAGTCACCGGCACCTTGAGTCGTCGTGCTGAATGGTGCATGTCTGTTCATTCACCAAAGCACAGAAATGTTTTAATAACTAGGTACTGGAGTGATAGACATTGGCCACATGTGAAGTGCTAGGGTTTATGGGCAGTTCCCACCACAGATTGCTAGTAATGTAGGATGCCAACCCCGGAGTATTTCGTGGTCGAAGGTGAGAGTTGACAGACGTCAAACTGGCCATGGAAATGGGAGGCGGGGCAAATAGGCCTCAAACTTCTAAAATGGTAGCGAGGGTGCATTAGGATGGACTGGCGAAGGAGAGGGGAGTGATTCCTGATAAGCCAACAGGACCAGAGCAGTCAGTAGGCTGTCGGGAAAAGCTGACAAAGCCCTGTCCTAATTTCTCAGTGTGGCCCATGACGGATAAAGGACCCTCAGAGGAAGTCGAGGTCAGAGAATGTCTCCTGAACACACTCAACCAACCATGTTAAATTCATTATGTCCCCGGTCACTCAACCCATGTTAAATAGCGCTTTGTGCGCAGTCGATTGTCGTTGCAGCGCTATAAATAACAGGTGCAAGTAACACTCCGCAGAAAGCTTCTCCCTTCTCTCCGTCCATCGTGATCATGATTAGACCCTCTGACCTGAGAAACTCACCCAAGAGATGCATTTGTATTTTGGAAAACCAGATAATTAGATCAATGGAAAAGGTACACATTACCATAATGTGCTATTTCCCAACTTCCCACTCGACATGAGATATGCATTATGTCGCAAAGAAGCCACATTATTAAAAGCAGACTAAATGTTTCGTTGTCTGATCCGTCTGTGCAGTTGTCTCCCCAGGCACAGAAACTTGGCGAGCCCTAGCTGCTCTCTGCTGGCCAAGAATGCCTTTTGCCACACGCAACCTGCTCCTTCCCGAGCACACACCTGAGTGCAGAAATGTGTTTCTGCGGTGCTGCAAGAACAGCCAAGTTAGAACAATAGTACAGGGAGGATTGTGAAAGGAAGCTTTTAATCATAATTGGGAAACCGACAGCCACCGATGTCTAGCGCTCCGAAGGGTGCTGGAAAACGCTGATGAATGCTTCAAGTCTCTGTGAAATGGGAAGCACGCTTTCACCACATCTGCTGTTTTTTTATTTGCATGAGGCTGAAGGTAAACCTTCATTGCGTGTTTGTTTAGCTTTTGCCGATAGCGGTGTGCCCACTTTCAACTACATCGCCTCTTGACACTTCCAACGGCACCTGGCTCCCTATTACCCAGGAAGGATGGTAGAATAAGGGAGAATTGCCACATGCATAGTACACAATCTGCCATTGGTATGTCAAGCGCAGGGCCGGGGTATTCCTTTCCAAGTGCTGTTTTGAAATATTAGAACGGAAACCGAAAACAATAGTCCCGGAGGAGTTACTAAAAGAAACGGGCATCTATCTGCCAGGCCCGGAAGGTTGGGTGTGGAAAGGCCCCGAGGGAGTGTGAGAAACTTAAGCGCACAAGTTGCTTTCATATCAACTACAGCTCTTTGTTGGTGCCTCGGGGCAACATAAGCGAGGAAAAGCAGCCCACCATGTTTCAAAGGGAAACAAGCAAAAGTGAAAGCACGGCGCGGCGTGTTACCTAACCTTGGAGAAGTGTGGCTCAATGGTGAGAGCAGGCAGACCTTGATGCAGAGCTCCGGCCAGGGACCAGGGTTCGATTCCCGCCTCGGCGGGTCTCGGGCTCATTAATTCCCCATACCGGATATTCTCGCCTCAGTGCCTGTTCTGATCATGGGTCCCACTCTGCAACTCTGGGCAATAGCTTGCTTAGTCTCCACAACGGCCCCCACAACTCGAGGGATGCCTGGTCTGCACCATGGGGGTGCCCAGGAGTGGACACTTCACAGGGAAAGCCAGGAAGGGTTCCCTTGCGGTATTCGTACAAGCGCCGGGAAACCCACTGCGGGTAGCTGTGCGCTATACAAAAACATTTACATTTTAACCTGAAACACCAGGAATGCAGCTGCCAGCCTGTGCGCCGCTGCCCGCACCCGAGACCCAAACGCCGTGGGAGTGAAAAATTAGAGAAAAGGCGGGACATGCACCCGTCTTAGGCCAATTGCGTGCTTTCATTATTGAAAGCCACACGCAAAGGTCAATGGAATGTGTGAGAGCTGCCAGACCCACATGGAGAAGTCTCGGGGAAGTTTTGAGCCCTCACAAGAAGCCTCCCATAGAGCAGCGCATGCGCAATGCGCTAGGCTCCACCTAAAAAGAGCTATGGAGATAGTTTACTTTTATTTCATCAAGCCTTCTGACAGTTTCACACATGAGGACTTGAATTCACTACGTGGTGTGTGTAGTGAATGTTATAAAATGGTTAACTAGATTACATTTTATGTGAACGGGAAAAACGCGTACTGTGTATGGCGTTCTCTCTGCCGGGCAAGTCTGAAACTGGGGACTTAATATTAAATGTCTCCATAAGTAAAAAAAAAAGGCTGAATTAAATAGTTCCTCCTTAAATTAAAGCACTAAAAGGAGTAAAAAGGAACCAAGAGTTTTTAGAAAAGATTAAAGGCGACCAGAGAAGAGGCAACTAAGAATTAAGCTCGATTTAATACACACATTGAGGGTGAAGTTACCCTTTGGGATCAAACATGATGTGGGATTATCCCTCTCAATTATGTGAACATTTCTGACAGTGTGGTAAATCAGTGTTCCCGGTTTTGCAATTCAGGTCCTATTTGAACAGAGGAGAGCATGACCGGTGTAAAATGAGATTTGCGGTGGCACAGACTGAACTCAGGACAGCTGAAGCATAGCTACATTGCTGACCACTTTGCAACTATCTTTGTGGGGATTCAGACAAGTTTTGGCAGGGCTCAGTAAAAGTAATGAGGCATTTTATACTGATGGAGATACATGATGAGATTAAGGTACGGTTTGTAGGGACATGATTTGGGACAATTGTGATCAGCACTTAAGAGTGACCAAAGCAAATGAAGATTTTTTATAAGTTGAAATGTTCCTCCAGTGTGCTCTGTACCAATGCTTGCAGTTTCAACTGGGAAGGAACTGACTGCCCAGTCATAGAATTTATTCCACAGTATTGCCGTTGGAGATGGGCATGTAAAGGGCTTTGGATGGGGAGAAACTGTCGAAGGGGATCGGTAAAAACACTAATTCAGCAATTAGCTGCAGGTTGCCAGAAGGTCCGTAAACAGAGAAAATTCTCAAGACACAAGCAGATGAGACACTGAAGTTTCTCCGCCTAAATAAAATGTGGCATGTAAGACTACACATCTCTCTAATTTAATATGGTGGTACCCAGCAGGATCTTGGGCAGCCGTCTCCAACCAGTAGCTCGGGAGCTACTGGTAGCTTACCAGCACCATCAAAGTAGCTCTCAGAGGTGAAGCCAAACCAATCTGATCTCAGGGACCTGTTGATAACACTCAAACACACACTCTGTTGGCCTATCAATCAATCAATCAATCAATCAGGGATTTATAGAGTGCACTACTTACCCGTGAGGGTCTCAAAGCGCTGGGGGGGGGGGGGGGCATTTGGGCAGCTCAGTTTATTTGAAAAGCCAGGTCTTGAGGCTCTTACTGAATGCTTTCAGTGTGGGGCTTCGTCTGATACTGAGGGGCAGTTTGTTTGCCTGCGATGTAGGAGAAGGATCTGCCTCCTGTTCTGGCTCTGTGGATGCGGGTGATTTCGGCCAAGGCCTGGTTAGCAGAGCTGAGGTTTCTCTTGGAGGTGTAGAAGAAGATTCTTTCGTTGAGGTATTGGGGTCTGGTGTTGTGGAGGGCTTTGTAGGTGTGTGTGAGCAGCTTGAAGGTCACTTTTTTTCGAAGGGGAGCCAGTTGAGGTCCCGTAGGTGCTGGGTGATGTAGTCTTTTCGTGGGATTCTGAGGACGAGTCTGGCAGCGGCATTCTGGACAGTCTGGAGTTTGTGGAGCAGAGATTTGTTGATTCCGGCATAGAGGGCACTCCAGTAGTCCAGCCTGCTGGTGCTGAGTGCATGGGTGACAGACTTCCTGGATTCGGGAGGGATCCATTTAAAGGTCTTGCAAAGTATGCGGAGGGTGTTGAAGCATGTGTAGGTTACGGTATTTGTCTATGGGTCTGTCACATGAACCACCTTTATCCACTTTAAATCTACCTAAGAAGGAGATTGGCCATGTTATATGCCCTTCTCTATCAGTCACACAGTGTGTGACATCAAAGAATAGTGGGAGCAGTAACCAGGGCTGACCTACCAAAGTGTGTGACTGCAAGAACTAGAGTGAAAATGGGTTAGTTGGGAGCATGATCAACCAAAGAGCTGAGGGAAGAGAGGATGCATCCAGGGCACATAAAATTAGAAGCGTCATATTTATTTGTGTGTGGGTGTGTGACATTGTGTCCTTCCCTAATAAACAGTGTTGGTTCCTTCAAGCTACTCCTAGTGTCAAGGGCTGCCAAATATGTATGCTGGTCCCCATCATAAGAGTATTATCTGACACAATTGTGCTTGTTCATGGTATAATTATGCCATTGCCATAATATTACATACTGGGCATACAAGTCTAGTAATTACATACTTGCTGCCATCACTGACATATTAAGAGCATGACTGGCTTGACTTTAGCCATTCCTGACAGAGTGGCAACCGCTTCTCCCATATTAATGTCCATAACTGATATATGTTGGGCATCCAGCTCTGGCACAGTGGTAGCCCCGGTTTAATGGTGGGCATTATTAGCATAACAGATGCATTATTAGTGTTATGGTGAGCAAGCATGGCCTATGATTTCAATTCCTGGGTATTTGAAGCAGAATTTGTCCATCCCTGGCATTTTTACATGGCGGTACTCAATGAAAACGAAAAGCTGATGTTTAGGGACTGTGTATTTTCTAACAATGAAAACAAACTGATTAGATTTTTAAGAAAAAATTATGCTTTTTCTGAAAAGGTTTTTCATTTGGAAAATTGAGTTTGATTGCTGGAAAGTGGAAAGTGGTTTTGATAGAAAAATAGCTGTATTTTTAAAAACGAATATGCTAATGAAGACAACCCATTACAATTCTAAAACACATTTAAAGTTGTTAGCTGAATGATAATTCAATTTGAGTTGGGGGGACTTACTGCTGTGGTAGTACCCTTTGTGGCACACAGCATGTGATGATTTGAATTGTACTTGATTATAAGCATTCAATATTGATAAACGTTTTCCCAGCATTCTGCTTATAAAACTTCATCTGGAATGTTTGGGTGGTGACTCCTGATAAATCTTTCTTAGGGTGGTCATAGTGTAATGTTAATACATATCATCAGCATTTTACAGTGATAAAATATGCTAGTAGCTCGCAGGACTTTCCTTGAGTAGAATTAGTTCTCACTACAGAAAAGGTTGGAGACCCCTGGTCTTGGGGCATAGGTGGTCCTAAGTGAAAAAGGCATGCATGTCGGAGTTGTCCTCTTCTATGATAGTGAAGCTGCACACCAATGAATTTGTACAGCTTACTCAGAAAAGGCCTAAGACTTCAACAATGAATACTAGCATGTACATGTACATAGGTGGAAATATGACAAGTCCTACAACCCCATGTCCCAAGAAGCATGATGGAGTGGAGGAGAGGAGAATAAGGCTTAAGACTGGTGGAGACTAGACTAGGATCGAAACCACAAAAGCTGTTCATTAAATTAAGGGGTGAGCAACAAGTGCTAAGAATGGGAGATTTGCACAAAGGTGGCTATATCTACTAACAAGCTGAACAATACTAAAAAAAAGGTTGAAGTGAAACACCCAATACTAAAAGCCAAAACTTGCGAATTTTACACAGAAAAGAAGGGCTAGTTGGAGCTGGGGTAAGTGAGTTGGTATTTACTCCCGAAGTCTCTCTCTACAAATTGAGGTATACAAATTCCTGAAAACAATTAAATTAACATTAAACAGAAATCTACAGCAAGAATAATGGCAGAGAATGGAAAGGGGTAAAGGATAGAGCGGTCCTAAAGATGTGAAATGAAGCACAGGAGGTGAACACAGAAAGTCGATAGGATGGCTGAGAGGCTAAGAAGAGCCTCAGAGGACATGTTATGTTATATGAATTTGTTACACGCATGTCTACTCATGAGTGTCCCGGCGCGAGACCAACAGGGTGCGGCAGTGGGCTTCAAGTGAATAGATGTGTTTTCATTTTTTTTTTATGCAACAGGATCCTGGATAGTACACAGGACCAGAGGAAGAGCATTCCAGGCAACCATTGCTTTAACTGAAAAGTAGCTGCCCCCCCATCCTCTGATGCTTAAAACGTGTGACTTGGGCAAGGCATAGGGACGAGGAGCGCAAAGAGCGCGCAGGAGCTTAAAAGGAAACACGCCTCTGCAAGTAAAGAGGGCCACATGCTTTGAATCACTAAGTACCAACAGGGTGTAGTGCTGAACAGATCACAAATCAAATAGTAGGGCAGGGTCACCTGCTGCCCTTAAAGCGGAGAAGATATAGGACTGGAAAAAGCAGGTGGGAGGCACAAGTGGGGGCTAGGAGAGTCCCCTAAAATTGGTGCAGTCATGTTTCCCTGCCCAGAGAGGTGAACTGCATGTATCTGGTATCCTAGTCTTTGAGTTTGCTCCTGGCGTTACACTAATCTAGCATGTGTGCAGGAGCCTAAGCCTCTCCCTTGACATGTCCCTGGTCATTCCTTAACCTTTTGGAGGTGGACAGAGAGGGGGCTGGAACCATGCATGCCCTCAGTCAGGCAGTTGACTACTGTCATGTATTTAATGCATTAAGCATTATTGGCAGCCTACTGAGTTTTGAGAATCCATACTTGGGACAAGAACATTTTATTGTTGTCACTGGAATGAAGACCTACGGTCCACTCAGGGAAAGTTAGGCTTCTATGCACTTGTCCGACTTCTAATGTTAACATACTAAAACTATGTTGTGCATGGTTGTATGTGTGTGTGTATATAAACCCTCCGTGGTCTATGCGTGGTGTGTGCAAGCAAGAGTAATGGAGGTCTGTGGAATTAATTCTGGATACCCCAAGACCGGCCTTTTCTGCAAGATGGAGAAAAGATTGCCTTCCCATGTAGTGAACGTGTATTGCTGATATTCCTGATGCTGTAGGGAGGAGACTAGACAGTGAAGTTAGTGGAGTGGAGAAGAGGATCCCTTAATAATCAATTAGGATTTTTGCTTAGCAAGGAGCTACTTTTAAGCCTTCCTGCTGTTGGGGGATGGTTGGGCTGAAGGGTCAGACTGTAGATTCTGTTATGTAAAGTGAGGAGCCCTTTTAAATGAGGCCAAGCCTTTTGTCTTTCCTTCATCACGCTTTCATTTTGGCTGATGACAGTAAGGTACAGAAATCTCACACCTCTTTGTGCCCCTGTTGTGGGTGTTCCAGACTGGATACTAGTCTGGTGTGACTTTGAGGCATCATTCTTCAGAAAGGCTGCGTCTGCCCCCCCCCCCCCCGTAAGAATCACCCCAAACCTGTTCTGAAGAGGAAGACAGATAATATACATCTCCATCAGGGTCTTCTGCAGAAATGTGTGACACCACTAATCCACTTGTTGTTTCAGTCCCAAGTCACCTACAGTGAAGGAAGGGCACGCTCCACAAAGTACTCTCAGGATTGCTGTGCGACAGAGATTGTGTCTGCCTGATAACCAGCTTCCCAGAGTTAACATCACCCATGTGTCCCAGGTGTCTGTGGAAACTCCAAAGGAAGGAGACAGATCCTGACAACTAATCTGGCCAATGAATGACTGTCATCGACAGAAGATTTCCTGAGTGTGGCCACAACACAATCAGAAGATAAGCCTGTGCATGGCTGTGTCACCATCAGAAAAGATGCCTGTGTGTGGCTGTATCACCAACACAGGATTGGCCTGTGAGCGGTTGCACCTAGCAAAGAGAACAGGCCCGGTGTGGCTGCACCGAGCATGTTGAATCAAACCTTGCAGTGCTCAAATGTTCACACTATTATCAAGTCTTCACCTGGAACTGTTGCTCCCATCTATTTAACAAACTGTAGGTCACTGGGGACTGTGCCAAAGCAAGAACGTCAGATTTGCATCTTCCACCCACCCCAGCAACAAGCACGGAGATCCCAGATGGAGTTGCCAGAAGCACACAACCTCCATGAAGCAGGAGAAAAGTTTAGCGCTTGTGAGGAAGCCGGGCGCCTTCCTGAAGGAATGATGGACAACAGGTACCAACTGAACTGTGAGAGGCTAAGTACAAGCACATTAGTGAGGAGACTGGCATCTGACCCATAATCCTGCTAATAAATCCCCACCTAACCTGCTCACAGAAGATGTTGGTCAAAGATGGCAGACTGAGGTGAGGTGAAACGTGAAAGCTGTTCGAGGAAGGCCATGGATTGACAAGAGGATGGTTTATGCAAGATCCTGAGAGATGGCAGGGGCGATCCAAGAAGATGACGACATGTAGGGAGGAAGCGGCGGAGCACTGTTGGAAAGTGGGCGGTGAATCGGAAGCCCCAGTGAGTGGTGCTCTGATCCAGGCAAGAAGAGTAACATGCACCTCTGAAAGAGGTGCAGATTAGCTGGCAGTGCAACATGGAATGATGCAGAGCAGACAGTGAACCTGGACAGAGTGAGGTGGCGCCGCTGGCGAGGCACCCAAATGACAGAGTTGCATTGTGGACCCCTCTTTCCTTGGAATGCAGTGGGTAGACCACATGGCCAAGACATGTTTTCTTGACATTGAGGACAATAAGATGGTGGTTCCCATTGATGGAACAGTGCACGATGTAGGATAAGGATGAAAACAACTTCAGGTGGCTGTGAGTTATGCGAGACATTGGGTGGATTGGGACACTGCTGTGGCCATGAACACGGACACTAGGAAGTGACAGCAAAATCATTCAGTGACCTGAAGGTCATCTTATGCTTCCTTGAGCAATGAAATGAGTAAATTGTAGATCACAAACAATTAGGCCCTACCCGACTGACAAACTCAGTGACACATCAAGTGACCATGTTGAAGAGAGCAGAGATGGAAGAGAAAACTACTGGGTGCGCCGCCTCACAAGATAAAGTAGACAAAATATTGGACGATATTATTGCCACAATGGAAAGATGGGACGGTACTCAGAATCTGTAGTCACAGACTTTACCATTGTACGAGAAAACCACGAAAGTTCAAAGAGGGTCAAATTCGCCAAAGGCACACTTTATCAACTACAACCCACTACAGAACAACTCCAGGAGCAAATGAAGAAGCTCATTATGAGAATCATATACCTCCAATGCACCTCAAGGTGAAATAATATGAGTGGTTGGATTGCCTGAAGATACTTTAGGGCTAGGCAAGTTTTCATGTCTGGAGAAATGACTAGAGGGACAGGTGGCAACGCAGGGCATTTCTAGTTTCTATGTACTAAACACAGCACAGAGTGCAAGTTGGTCCTCCACTACTGGGTGCCCTACCAAGACTGGTAGTGGCAGAACTGTTTACGACAGAGACAATCTCATACTGCAAAAGTGAGAACAAGGCATTTCATAGTCAGCAATTCAAAAGTTAGCAGCACATTCACGGATGTGAAACAGAAGCTTAGTGATCTTAGTGTAGGGTATAGTCTCTTGTTCTAAGCACTCTTGAAAATAATACAATATAGGAAATCTTTATTCTTCGAGGATCCTAAGCAAAAGTGTGACTGGGCAGAAACACTTTCTGTGAACAAAGGCACACCAAAACATAGGCACCGAAATAACGCCCCAGAAGAACAGTCCGGAGAAGGGCACAGGCGGGCCAACCTGGAAAGCTCACAACATCAGAAGCATGTATTGAAAGGGAATCAGTGGTCGAAATAGAAGAGGAGCACACCGAATAAACAGTAGGCAGACAAAATCAAACTTCTTAGAGTCTTATTCAGGAGGTGAGAGTGCTAAAAGTTAGCCAAAAGTTACTCCTGTCATGGCTGATGAGCTGCTTTGAAGGTGTTGGCAATGGCGATCCTGAGATAGGGCATTATAATGTGAGCACTGATTGGTTAGAGAGGGCACATCATTTTAGCCACTGCTTGACATTCACTCTAATAACTTACACAGTGGAAGAGACTCGCAGATGGGCCCTGGAACAATGCCTGCACCCACACCCCAGCATAAATGAACAAACTTGGATATTCTAGTTCCAATATACAAATGGGTTGATTATTGCAGTCTGGCTGCCCTAAGGGGGTGGGGTTAGGTATAAAATAGTTTACAAGTGGGTTACACGCTAAAATATCAGAGACAGGTGGACAGGGACAGTGACACTGTGCAGACAAATGCAGGATCTTTGTCTTATGGAGGGAGTGGGAGTCGAGGAGTGAGGCAAGGAATTATCACACCAGCACTGACCCTACTCCATTACAACACACATGAACGACTACACTACAGTAACTTGGAAATTAAAGAGCATTAACAATACAATGAAGAGTTATAAAATATATGCGTAACTCAAACGGAGGGGCTACCACATAGCCATGCTTCATTCAAGAAACCCACTCAACACAAGAGGATCTCAGGCTTTGGAGACAATGGAGAATTCAGCTCTTCTGCATGGTCTACTTAGCCAATGTGAGGGTTGGCATTTATATAGGCGAGGCCCAGCATATTATTCACACTGAAGATAATACTGACAGGTCGGGAAGGTAAGTATTTCTTCATAAGCAACAGACTAGACGGCCTGGACTTGCTCATGGCAAGTGCATATGCACCAAATGCATACCAAACGACGTTTCTGGACAACATACACGCACAACACATTGAACTTCCATAATTGATGGGAGGGTATTATAACTGTGTCAGCAATGTGGACCTGGACAAATCCTATCCCATTTGCCAACCTCCCCAGTTACACAAACATCCACGGCAGTCATTGACTGGATTCGGAACTGGATTTTAGTAGACACAGGCAGGCTTACAACTTGGCGAAAACAGAAATTGTCATACAAGTCTCACATGCACAACTTGTGAGTCAGATATGATAAATTCTACTGAAACAATACAATGCTAGCATGCGGTTGTACGCACTGAGTACTTATGTAAAACATTGACAAATCAAAATCTCTTTATCTAGCAGTTCCGGCAGGGGGGGGCGAAGGGGCAACAAGGACAACTAGAAAGCTGCAAATTGAAGCTCTAGAGGACACAACTTTTCCAGCGTACAATAGGTAATGAGATTAGGCCTCTTTAAGGCAGTAATACGGGGGAATTTTATTAACAAGACATATTGTATTCTAACAATTTCCTAATGCTATATAAGTTGGAAAACGGAATGAAAAAACTAGAGAACATCGACTCACATACTGATACATCGCAAGAGTGACGAGAAACACACAACTGTTGGAACAGCTGTGAAAAGTAGATAATAGCCAATACATGGTATCAAATCTGATAACTTATGAGCTTGACTGAAATTACCCAAATTGAGGCACATAACACACACACATCGTTTAGGGATAACACAGGGCAGTAACGCACACAAGCAGGCATTAATGACTCCTTGCACCAATATTACTATGAGCTATATGCAGACAAGAAGGATATTGATACACATACCATAATTACAGGAGTAGTATATCAGATAAATACAAATAAGTTGTGGAGTTGCCACTATCATAACTGAGAATACAGGCTGCTGTTAAAGACCGAGCGGATGGGTTGCCTGTAGAGTTTCTCAATTTATGCAAACCTTTTGATCCCCAAAATACAATAAACCAGCACGAGACCACATTCCTGAAGGGCCCTCTACCACTTGCCATTAAAAAAGCCTTAAAGTCTCCCTTTCCCTAGCCATGGCAAGACACACACGAAAGAACAGCATTCAAATCCCTCTCTCCTGAAATCAGATTATAAAATAAGTAAAATCATAGCAAATCGCATGCAGACGCTGTTACCTCTGATAGTATAACCGACCACCACAGCTTTGTGACGAGGCAGATAATTCAGCACCTCTTACACACCCTTAAACAGACACCCTCTTTATTGCAAGATACAGTGGTACTCTCATTCAACCTGGAGAGTAATCTGATATGATTAACTGGTTCTATATGTTCGAGGTAATCCGAAATTATAGGTTTTGGGGTGGGACTGATGAACGAGATATAAATATTGTATGCAGCAATGTCAGAACACCTTTCAGAGGGCCACACAGTAGGCAGGGGCTACTGAGTCCAACCGTGGTGGTTGAGGCCTTAAACTCCTGCTGTCCTGAGGTCCAACCTTTGATGGGTCATGAAGAACTAAGACAAGTACCTCTTCCGTATATGATAAATGTCTGTTCGAGCAGTCAAGGCTCCCTAGAGGGGAGGATGTAGATGAAGGTCAGTCAACACGACCCACAGCTCAAAATGCAAACAGTGTACAGAATAAAGCAATGTCTAGCCCTATACTTGCTTTTCTAAAAATAAAAACAATCAAAGTATTTTAATTCTAACCCTACACATGCAAAGGTATAAGACATATACAACATTCATATGTAATAACACAATCCCCCTTGGGGTCGGGGCACTAGTAGTTATCAGGCAAATTCCTGGCCCATCCTCCTTTGTGTAACATATTTGGGGTTATTCCTCATTCGCTGGTGGCTGCATCTAGGGAATCCAAACTATTAGGCTGTACGCAAGAGTTCCACCTTTGACCTTTCAGGAATTGGTGAAAATTGTCTATGGTGCCGCAACGTCGTTAGCAGCAAGTCCCCATGGGCCGTAAAAGCTTGGTTCCAGTCCTACCTGCTCCGGAGGTAAAGCACTGTTCAGGGGTGCAGTGAGTGTCCTTTCAAGTCTGGATGGCAAAGGCAGGTTGCCCATGATGGGCACAGCATCACCTAGCGGTCCAGGCTCTATCGAAATTGAAATTAAAATATTTATAAAGCGCACTACTACCACGCGGTTTCTTGGCGCTGGGGATGCAACCATAGGACAGTGGGAGGAACGGAATACTGGTGTGGAAAGGCTCGGGCGAAAAGAAATGTTTTCAACGCTTTGCGGAACTCAAGATAGTGAGGGGAAGATCTTAGAAGAATAGGGAGGGTATTCCAGAAGGCGGGCGCTAGTGTAGAAAATTTCACGCCACCTGACTTCTTCTTAAATCGAGGGACGACCAGCAGGGATTGCGAAGAAGATCGCAGATCTCTGCTAGGAAGGTAAACCTTGACCTCAGAAGAAATGAAGCCGGGGGCTGTCCCAGCCTTAGCCCGAAAAGTAATACAACCCATTTTGAACAGGGCACGTTCCTGAATGGGCAGCCAATGCAGCAATGGAGTAACATGATGCGACTTGGACAGATTGTAAACAAGTCGGCGGCTTGGTTCTGGACAAGTTGGAGTCTCCGAAGATTGTATGCAGGGACACCAGTGTACAGAACATTGCCGTAGTCTAAACGGGAGATAACCATCGCAGACAAAATGAGTTTGCGTGCGAGAAAGGAAAAAAAACGTGACACCTTACGGATAGTGCGGAGAGTGAGAAAACATGAGGAGACAACTGAACTAATCTGAGAGTGCAGAGTGAGGTGGGCATTTAGTTTTATCCCTAGGGTTTTAACCGAAAAGGAAGGAATAGGAGGAGAACCTAGGGAAGAAGGCCAAAAAAGAGAGTTCCAGGGACTGGAGAAACCACCTGCCAAGACCAACTCGGTCTTGTCAGGATTGAGTTTCAGATGGTTATGGTTCATCCAGTCCCTGATGAAAAGCATAACAGAGTGAAAATTATAGATAGAATCTGGGGAGGATGATAAATTGAAAATAAGCTGGAGGTCATCAGCATAGTTGTAAATCGTGACCTCCATCTGCTGAAGAGCCAAAATAAGAGGTGAAATGTACAAATTAAACAACAAAGGGGACAAAGAGGATCCTTGCGGAACTCCACACTGAACCTTAATGGAGGGTGCAGAGACGTTAGCCAGGTGGACGGCCTGGGTACGATCCCTCAGGAAAGAGGACAACCAAACCAGAGCAGTTCCCCTGATACCGGCCGCCCGACACGGGAAAGAAGAATGGAATGATCCACCGTGACGAAGGCGGCACTGCCGGTTGGTTTCTAGTGATCGGAGTTGCTCTCGCCCAGTGGACACAAAAGGTGCTGGTGTGATCCTTCAGCTACTGACCAGAGCTCCCATGGGAGTGTGATATCTTCAGCAACTTCTCTGTGAAACTTGTGGACATTGTAAAATGCAGTTCACAGCATACGGGTATGTCCCGCTGGTTCCATCTGTACTCCTTTGGTCTGTGTGACAGCCCGAAACCTTGGTCAAAGTGGTGCTGGCAGCCTCTCCTGGCATATAGGCTTGTTGCGGTAACTACAATTCAGGCGCAGACTCTCCTAAATTGATCACCCTCAGTACAGTGGCCCCCTCCTGGCATAGTAGGTTGCTGAATTTGGCATTCACATGTCCTGCGCACCTGGCCCAAAATCAGTTCACCAGTGACCCACTCTGGCATACGAGGTCCCCACGGTGTGGTTGTGCGACTTGGTGCTTCCTGCCCAGACCTTCCGACACGGCTCAGATAACGTGGCCCTCTCCTGGCATTCGAGGGTCGCAGAGGCAATTCTTCATATGCGCAATGGCCCAATCAGTGCACAGCCTCACGCCTCGCTCAGGCAACCCTCATGCAGGGCTCTACACTAGACTTTGCTTCCTCCAATGCTTTTCTTTCCCTCGCAGTGCTCACTGATCTTGGCAAGCATGTATAATGGTGCTTCAGGGTAGATCTTGGTGTTCTGGGTGATGTCCCCTCACCCACCAGGGAGACTAACAGGCCTTTAACCCAGTCCTGATCACAGGCAGCAGCCTTACAGAGCTTTCACTTCTCGCACAGCCCGTATGGCTATTTGGCAGATGACACATTTTGGGGTCCTAACCTCCACATCTTATAGTCCTTTTCCAGACACCAAATGTGATTTAGTGTCTGAGTCTTTAAAGTTGACACTTCTCTCTTTCTTCAAGAAGGAGGTCTGTAACAGCAGACATGACTCCGAAGCTGCATAACACAATTCATGGAAGTAACCAGAGTTCATACTTGGATATCAGCCACCGTAATATGTTTATCAAAAGGTTAATGCCAGGCTCCCAGGCCTTCTCTTTATGATCCCCATATCAGCTCCATCTCCCTTCTGGAATGAGTCCAGGCCTCTTATTACATGGGTGCAACACACATTTACACAACTCTGTTCAGATATATAAAGACAAGACCAATATCATTGCAGACAATATAGACAAGGCTATCTCCACCATTACAAACTGCCTAATATTTTTAGAGCAATTTACCCATTTTCATAATGGGTTTGATAGCAGTCGTTAAGATAACAATATTTCCAGGGAAGCTATACTACTCTGCCAACATACTCATGATAGTGCCTGTCACAGTATTTAAGGAAATAGATTCCATATTGATTTCTATGATTTTGGGAAGACAGCAGGAACAGGGTGGCTTTGCACCAACTCAGACTCACATCTTCAAATGAAGCCTACAGGTGCAGTATTACAAATTAGAATTCTGGGCAGCGCAGCCGCAGTGAGTTGCTGGACGAATGATGACAGACCCCCAACTTTAGAGCACTACATTATGGCCGGATAAGCATCCACCTTTGATGTGGGATTGCTTCTTAAACCATGGCCTCCTACTGGCAGTTGTCACTCCTACTAAAACCAGGGTGCCACTGCTGGAAGTGGTAGATTAGAAGAACAGTAATGCATATGGATATATTACGTAGAGACCACCGATGCTGATGAGCGCACTATTTGCACCATACAATGGCGAATATGAACATTGGTCTATTGTGGCATTACAATGGTAGGAGACCTGAGAAATGTTTGTGTACCACAGCAAACGATAGGCAGCATATAATGTCTCCACCCCACAAATCAAAAGTCAGGAGCCAGGTATTGCAATGCAGCTAGTATTGAATTCGAAGAGCAGCCGACATGTGTTTCGTCACACAAGTGACTATCGTTTGAGTGCTGTGGTACACAAAAATTTATCATGTAAACACATAGTTTTTTTTACCTCTGTACTATGTATTGGGTAGTGGGATGCACTAGTACCATACAGCATCACACTCAAAATAACATTTTGGATTACTTTTTTTTTTACAAAGTACGGCATGCCAATTAAAAGTGCAATCAATAAAACCATCACTTCCCTCTTCAGTTTTGTATGTTGTATGGCAGGATACCTGTAAGACATAGGTACACTAAGAACCTTTCAAGACCCAATACAAGAAAATGAATCGCAAAGAACAATATTCGTGCGTGGAAGGTAAGTGGACACCACGCATGAAAGGCTGGGGGTCTGAGCCAGAGCCATCACAGAAGCGCCACCAAAACCAACCTGTCTACTGTAAGAAACTAATGGACAGCTGACAAGCGAATTAAACTGATGGAGGAGATGTGGAAGCAAATCTTTTATCACTCTCTCAAAGTCTCCAGGAAATTCTTCACCTCCAAAGGTTAGCTAAAATATTCTATCGCTGTGGGGGATTGCCGTAGGTGTAAAAACACAGAAGCAAACTTTTATCCTAGGGTGTGAGCATGGTCATCTATAATGACACCGAGGTCAAATAGAGGCGGTACTGGTGGAGATACTGAATAAGAGAGCGCCACTGAAGCTGAAAAAAAGCCTGCTGCGCATAATGCCCTGCCAAAAGGAAACCCAGAAACATTTTTGGATCTTGGTCTGCTTTAAACTTAAATAATAAAGGTATAGCTATGGCATGGAAATGAGCTAAAAAAATAAATAAAAAAAGATTGTTCAATTCTTAAAGCGAGTTGTGAATTGGGGGAAATGTTGGAGGATGCAACATTTAGAACTGAACACTGCATATGGTTAGGTACAGCCGATGTTACTATAGACTGGAAAAAGAGGACACTATTTTTCACTAACATGGCAAATGAGGAGAAACCATACTGAACCTCCCTTATCGGTAAAGGGTACGAGTGGCGATCAAAGAACTAGATGGGAACTAGGTAAAGTCACACATAAGATGACCCCTTACAATAGACAACAGCACAGTGTATGAAAAAGCAGTCCCAAAAAAAATCCGCCCCTCTGGAAACTGTTACGTCACTTTCTTGACAATAAAGAAATATGGATTGATTGACTGCCCACTGCTCACTTGAGAATACCCATACAGAACTCTACCTAATTGTTATATATCATAGGTTACACAGGCAAATGCACATAACAGGAAAGGGACAAGCCATGACAAATGTTATGGATTAAAGACAAATATAATCCACTCGATAACAAGCTTTTACGATCCATTAATCTCGGCCAGCGATGTTTAGCCTATGTTTAATTATTATAAACTGGCCTCTCAGCCTCAGTTCGCATTGCTGGTCATCGGTCGGCCCCCTTCTCCATGGGCCGCGGCACACGACAGGGCTGCCCCCAGTACCAGTGATTGTTTGCCTTGGCGGTGGAACCCCGGGGGGCCTAGGTGCGACGTGATCCTCGGATCCGGGGTCTCGGTCATACTCTGATAGGATTGCATTATATGCAGATGATGTGCTGTTCTTCATGACGAACCATGGTTTCGGAACCCCGTATCCTTCAGATTCTTTGGGTCTTTGGGAACCGTCGGGACTCCGCATAAATACCTCTAAATCAGTGCTGTTCCCAATATGTGGGGATCAGGGGCGTGGAGCGTGGGCTGCGCAGATCTCATGCAAACGGGTTTAAATATCTTGGAGTCTTCATCTCGCCATGTCCTACAACCTCCTGGACACATATTATTAATTCATTCCTCACTAGCCTACGTAACGAGACCACAATCTGGTCGTGTTTGCCGCTATCACTATACGGTAGGTCTGATATTTTTAAAATGGTCCCCCTACCCCGAATACTTTATCGGTTGCAAAACTTCCCGTATAGTATTCCCCACAAGTGGTTTTTCAAAGTCAATGCCATTCTAAATAAATTCTTGTGGAATGGAGCCATCCGTGTAGCACTACGGACGTGCACGCAATCAACTTACTGTGGGGCATTGCAGTTGCGGATGTGTATGCGTACTACACTGCATCCAATCTCCGGACTATAAACGACTGGTGGTATCACTCACCCACGGATCCTGCCTTCACACTTGAACATATAGCATTAGAGGGTGTCCCACTCCTGCGACTTTTATATAGCCAAGCGAATGTAGACTACTTACCCCCAGCTAGTAAGACGGTAATTCAACTCTGGCGACACTGTCAGAGAAATGGGCTGAAGGGGCCGTTTTACACAGACAACCCCATTGTGGCATGGTACTTATCTGCGCTCAGTGGCCGCACTGACCGGATTTCATAAGTGGGACCTACTGGGCATTTCCCCCTTAGGGGATGTCATGCGGCGCTCTACTATTAAATCTTTTCAGTAGTTACAAGCAGACTTCCAGCTGCATTGGATGCAGTTTTATGAAAATCTTCAATTGAGGCACGATTTGACGCTCATGGTCTGCTGAATTGATACCTTGCCAGAATTTCATCCCCTGGAGGGAAGACTATTGATGGAGGATTTAGGTGCACATAAGATACGTCAAATCTATCAGACACTGATTACCCATACCCACACTACCATACATTTATTTTTATTTAATTTCTATTTAAAAAGTTTTGTATAGCGCTAGCTGGACCTGAGGGTATCAGAGCGCTTCACAGCAAGTACAATTATGCGCCTTACCGGCAGAGGCAGAATCCACAGCTTATAAACTTAAGAGCATTACAAACAAATTACCAAACAGATTTTGTGGTCAAATGGGAGAGTCGCGGCTGAGGGGTTTGAAGCAGAGGAGTTAGTTTGCCGATAGCGAGAGGGGTGTCTATTAAGTAGGATGAGGTGTGGTTGTAGATCCCGGTGGTTATAATTATGAGACGACTGTTTTTCGACCACGACGAGGTTGTGGTGCGGTGTCGAACTCTATCCGGGGTATCAAGTGTTCTTCTCGTTGAGATCAGGAGCGTTCTAGGAAGAGGGCTTTGAGTAGGGTCTTGAATTTCGGGAAAGAGGTGGTCGTTCTAAAGTGGGGGGGATAGAGTTCCAGATCTTGGGGGAATTTCCCGCAAAGGATTTAGTTGTGGTTTTGTGTTTCTGAGATTTCAATGGAATGAGAAGGAGCGTGTTGGAACTTCTGACAATCCTGGACTGGCAGGCCCTTTTGAGTTTGGCGGACAGGTATTCTGGTTTGCCTGTGTGAAGGGCTTTGTGCGTAAGGCATGCTGTTCGGAAGCTGGCTCGTTGTTCAATTGGGAGCCATTTCAGCTCCTTGAGTGCAGGAGAAATGTGATCGAATTTCTTGGTTCCAGTTGCCATTCTTGCTGCGGCATTGAGGGTGATTTTCAGGGGGCCTAGGAGAGATTTGGCTGCTCCGGTCAGGGCTGCGATTCCATAGTAAATTCTGGAGAGCACCAGTGCCTGAGCGGCCTGTTGAAGGTCTTTCGGGAGGGGGGGGAGACAGTGGGAGGCAGGGTTTTATTTTGCAAAGAAGTTTCAGATTGAGAAACGCGCTTTTGGCAGAACTAGAGATGTGTTGTCTCATGTCTAGTTTGGGGTCTAGGCTGATAACTAGGGACTTCACCGAGACCGTTGGCGAGAGGGTGCCATTGAAGGCGTCAACGGATTTAAGCCACTCTTCGATTTGGGGGTTTTCGTCTCTGTTGGGGATGAGTAGAACTTCAGTTTTCTCGACTAAGTTTAAGGTGGTTCAGTGAGAGCCATTGTTGGACCTCTTTCAGCGTGCCATTTAGTTTGTGCATGTCATCCTTGAAGGTGGTTTCCAGATAAAGTGCTAACCTAAGTCTGCAACAACTAGTTAATCTCCCGACTCACTAAGGTGGTCACATACTTGACCTGCTCTTTGCCAATGCCTTGGAGACTGAGGTACTGAGTGTTACACCTCAAAATTGGACTGACCATCACCTAGTCTCATTTCAAACCCTACCCCCAGAACACACGGGACAAACTAAGATACCTGCGGCATTTAGGGTCGGAAGAGAATGGGCGAAGCTGGGTAGGTCAGGGGCCACATTAACTCCACCACCAGACAGCCTTTTCTGCGCCTCCGCCTCAGTGAAGACTAATTACAATACCTATCAGAATTATATTGTGAGTGCATTGGATCAAATAATCCCGATAAAAAAAATCAAAATAAGAAATAAAACCTCAGCACCATGGTATAATGATGAACTGAGACATCTACATCTTTTGTGTAAGAAAGCGGAAAGGAAATAGAGGAAGGGCTATTTGGAGGGAGATAGGCTCTAGCTGAGAGCAGCACAGACTGCATATAAACAACGGATCCTAGGCTGAAAGGGCCAGTTCTATGCTAATTCCATCTCGCACGCCTCTAATGGGACTAGAGAACTCTTCAGGATAGTCAGAGATCTATCATCTCCAACATGTCTGAGCACTAAAGTGGTGGCCTCCCAGGAACTATGCAATGATATTGCTTTGCCCTTCCTGGATAAAGTGGGAAAGATTGTCAGATCACTTGGGGTACTTAATACCGACACTCAGCCCCATAGACCACTGGAGACCACTGTATTCGCCTAAAATGTGGGCGAGGGTGTTGGCCAACGTGTTTAATGCAGTCAATGGCAATTCAGCTCCCGCATCATGGGCCATATCCACTATCGTCCCCATTTATAAAAATAAAGGCCAGCGGGACGACCCGGCATTCTATAGGCCTATATCCCTTTTAGACTCAACTATAAAAGTTCTGGGCAGAGTCCTTTTATTTAGACTGAGGGAGAATGTCGAGGGTTGTGGAGGGCTGTGTGAGCTGCAATATGGCTTTAGAGAGAGAAAAGGTACCATCGAGCAATGTATCAATTTGCACTTACTCATCTCTAAGTACACGGTGGCCAAGGAGGGTTCAGTGTATCTCGCTTTTATGGACCTCTCCTCGGCCTTCGATCTCGTCAATAGGTCCAAATTATGGTCGACCTTGCTGGATCTGGGCATTGACGAAGCCCTGGTCATGTTTATGGCCAGCCTGCACCAGGAGCTTTTTGCAGCCGTTCGTGTGTCAAATAACGGCAGGTGTACCCCTTTATTTAGATCTTTAAAAGGGGTACGGCAAGGTTGCATTTTGGCCCCCACGCTTTTCACTATCTATATTAATGGCCTGGGGGCGCACCTGCGAGGCCAGGGCACGGACGTTCCACGCGCAGGAGATGCCCAAATTCCGGCACTTCTGTACGCGGATGACGCCGTGTTGATTGCCCGCACTGGTGTTGAACTCCAGGTTCTTCTGAATGCTTTTGGTTCCTTTATGGAAAAATTGGACCTTAAGGTCAATGCGTCCAAATCCCACACGATGGTCATGGGCCGCGAGTGTACTAAGAAAAGTCACAAATCATTCTTTTGCTGTGGGGTTCCTGTTTCTGAGGTAACCACATTTCCCTATTTGGGTGTTTTGTTCGATCAAAAGGGTACCTGGGGACCGCAGATAAGTGCAAAGAGGCTGGCGGTAACTAGATCTGCTTCTGCACTCTTGGGTTTCGCTGGCAAGCTGGGAGCCCGGCCTATGGAAGCGATGTTAAAGATCTACAAGTGTAAACCTGTGGCCATCGCCTCATATGGATCCCCTTTGTGGGGGTACACAAATCTTGAGCCCATTCAGAGAGCAGAAAACAGATTCATAAGATCTCTTCTGTCTGTGCCCCAGTCAACCCCAACTTATTCCATCCATAAGGAGGTGGGTATGCCATATCTGTCGGACTCACTTAGTGTAGCGCCCTTGATCCTGTGGTTGAAATTGTGGTTAAACGACTATCTCCAACTGAATCATAAGGTTCTGAGGGATGTCCAATCATTGGATAAACATAGTAAAATCCCATGGCTGGCCTATTTAAACAAATCATTTCAAGAACTGGGTCGCCCGGAACTTTTTCTCTGCCCAGAAAAAATTAGGGTCCAGGATATAGCCTACATAAAAAAGGAATTTAAAGAAAGGAAGGAAGCATGCCGTGAGGCAGTCGAACTACAGAAACCTGCAGTCAGGGCTCATTATCTATTGGTTAGCGTACCCTATTTGGCACCTTATCTCCGCTTTGTAACAATTCCTTACCACAGGTTTTTATTAACCAAACTCAGGTTTAACCTTTTACATTTTTATCTTGGTTCTTTTAAGGGCTGGCAGAAGCCAGAATTAGCTGCCCCCTGCAGTTGTGACCATTTCTCTGTGCAGGATACAATGCACTTTGTCATGTTTTGCAGTCTGTATCATGAGCAGAGGAAAAAATACTTGCTCCCCATTCTGAAAGAAGCAGGGTTCACACAGGTGCGCCCTGCGCTGCTCTATTTACAGCTCATGACAAATCCCCGCACAACGTTTAGTCTTGCAAACTTTTTAGTGGCCGCTGCGAGGTTGAAAGCTGCTGATCAAATTTTGTCTTAAAAATTGTTTCTTGTAATGAGTCAATAGGCATTTTGTCTTTTTAGATACTAATGTATTATCTTAAATTGTGTAAATAGTATTTATAACGAACATCTCGTATGATGCTTTTTAGATATTAGGAACATCAAGTATGTTTTTATGCTATGTCCTACTGTTTTCTTTGTTTGTTTCTTTGTATGACTTGGAATAAGTCGAATAAAGATATTCTGACTGACACTGGAGACGGAGGGGGCCCCGAGCCAATTATACATTCTTGATGGCTTGCAGGCTCTCTCTGACTCCGCATTTAGCGAGGTAGTGCAACATATATCCTCAGGATCTCCCTCTGACACTTTGCCACAGAAAATATGGAAAACCTATGGCCACAAAACTCTTCCCTGGCTTAGACAGATATGCAATCAGTCATTGGAACAGGCACTGTCCCGGGGGAATGGAAACAGGCGGTAGTGACACCATTGATTAAACAACCTTCCTTAGACCCCACAATCCCAGTCAACTTTCGCCCAATCTCGCTGCTTCCCTTTCCTATCAGAATCTTGGAGAGGGCTGTAAGCAGGTCCTTGTCAGACTTCTTTGAGGAACATCATTTGTTGGACAAGGATCAGTTCGGGTTTCGGCCGGCGCACGGGAAGGAGTCTGCTCTCTTGACTATGCTGGACAACCTACGAATGAGGGCCGACAACGGGAATGGTGCAGTACTGGTACTTCTCGATATGTCGGCCGCGTTCGACACAGTAAGCCACCCAATCCTCTTAGAGAGACTGGAAAAGATGGGGGTCAGGGGTAAAGCCTTGCAATGGCTTGGATCCTATCTGACAGAAAGAGAAGAGAACAGTTTCTATGGTACCTTTCACCTCCTGCAAGATGTCGGTCACTCACGGGGTGCCTCAGGGTTCTGCTATTAGCCCTGTTCTCTTTAATGCCTATTTACAGCCGCTGTTTTCCATCATCAAATTGTTCGGGGTTGACTATGCGGACGATACGCAGCTGGCATTTTCTTTAGAAGGAGAACAGGCAGTTTCCTTGGAGCACTTCCAAGAGTGTATGCGCCACACCGCGGATTGGCTGCGGAGGAACTCATTGCAGTTCAATGGCGGAAAAACTGAAGTGCTCTACTTTTGCCCTGCAAGGCCGACCATCTACTCCCCATTGGAGTTTAGACTCACTCCGGAGGAAGACCTATTGACCTTTAGTGTGGTAGGGGCACAGTTATGGAACAAGGTACCACAAATGATTTTATTTTATTTTAAAAGCTTATAAAGCGCTCGATTGCCGTGGCGTCTTGGCGCTAGTGTGGGTGAGTGCAGATCCAAAGAGCCCAAGCTAATGCCAAGCTACAAAAAGAGTTGTTTTTAGACTCTTCCTAAACAGTCTCAGATCCGATTGAGATCTCATGCTAGGAGATAGTCTATTCCACAAGTATGCTGCCTGTTAGATAGTGTCCTGCCTCCCCACCTGGCCCGTTTAATCCTAGATATCTTAAGGAGACCTGAATTGGTAGATCTCAAAAGACGTGGGGGAGCGTAAGGCGTAAATAACTTAGCGACTTCATCAGCACCCCCTGCATAAAGTGCCTTATGGACCAAACACAGGACCTTAAAATCAACCCGCTGCCGTACAGGTAACCAATGCAGTGATTTAATGCCTGCAGAGGTTGAACAGCCTCTAGGGATGTTCAAAAGAAGTCTGGCGGCCGCATTTTGCAGAGACTGAAGCTTTGCCATCTGCGTTATGTCAATGCCCATATACAGGGCGTTGCAATAGTCTAGTTTAGAAAGAAAAAGACTAACCATCACCGTCTTCTGTAGGTCTCGCGAAATGAAAGAGACAGACAGAGTGTCTCATTAATAGAATTTAGGAAAGGCCTGAAAACCTGGCTTTTCCCAAAATTCTGATCTATGTCCCATTCTTTCTCTTCACCAGCCAGCTGACCAGTGTCTGGATAGCTAAAGCGCCAGGATACCCGTAGGGTGGCAGTAGCGCTATATAAGTATATATACGATACGACGATACGATAAAGGTGAGCGACACCCGCGTAGAGGTGGAAGGGGATGTTGGAATTCCTAGGTAGTGTGGTGAGGGGTTCCATGTAGATGTTGAAGAGTTGGGGAGAGGATACTAACCCTTGTGGGAATCCTCTGATGACGGGCAATGGGTCGGATTCAAAGTTTTTCATTTTTATTCTTTGCGAGCGGTTGTGTAGAAAGGAGGAGAACCAGTTTAGGACCGTCATTTCAATGCCTGCTCTTTCTTGAAGGACTTTGAGGGGCAGGGTGTGATCAACTGTATCGAAAGCGGCCGATAAGTCTAGGAGAATGAGAAGGCAGCATTGGTCTAAGTCAAGTGATTTGTGTAGATCGTCTATGACGTTTAGGATTGCGGTTTCAGTGCTGCATCCCTTTCTGAATCCTGATTGGTGTGGGTCTAGGAGCCTGATGTTCTCTGGTTTAGTGTAGAGTTAGCTGTGGAAGAACACATCTTTCCAAAATTTTGGATGAGAGAGGTATGTTCGAAACGGGTCTAAAGTTGTTCATATCCTCAGTGTCAAGCCCTGTTTTTTTTTGTAGCGGCGTGACTTGGCCGACCTTGAGGCAGTCTGGAATAGTTCCAGAGCTCAGAGAGCTGTTGATGATCGTGCACCAAATTGGGGCTAGGGTAAGCTTCAGGTCTTTGGCCAGGTTCGTGGGAGGCTGATCTAGGGAGTGGGATGACGGTTTGGCGTTGGCGATCAGATTGACTATCTCTGGTTCCTGAATGGGGGTGAAGACGGACCAGTGAGTGGGTGGGTTCACTGGGACGCTGACCTTCATTGCTGGCGTCTTGGTCTCCCTATGAGAGGAGGGATTTGTGCTGAGAGAGAGCTCGATCTTGGCTATTTTATCGTTGAAAAAGCTGGCAAAGTTGTCGCATTGTTCTTTGGAGGCCACTAACTCGGATGCCATTGGTTTGAATGTTTGGCTTCTGATGATGCTAAAGAGTTCTTTGGGTCGTTTTTTTGCATTGTGTAAAGCAGAGCAGAAGAAAGATGTATTTTTGTTCTTGATGTGCTTATTGTAGTTTCTGCGTGCTGCCTTGAGTTGATCACGGTGGAGGGAGGAGGGATTGCTCCTCCAGATTCTTTCTAGGGATCTAAGATGTCTTCTTTCGTCATTGATGTCAGAGGTGAACCAAGACCTGGAGGGGGTGCTTCTGGGTTTTTTTTAGTTTCAAGGGCGCCAGGCGGTCCAAGGTGGACATCATGTTGGAATGGTAGAGAGAGGCGAGTTCTGTGATTGATAGGTGCTCCGTCGTGCTCGGGAGGAGCATGCGGAGTCCTTCTTCAAGGTTGGCCCGCGGGACTTGAACAGTGTTCCTGACCCATTTGGGAGGAGCTTGCTTTGGGGGTTGAGTTAGGGCCGGTTGGTTGATGTGGAAAAGAATAATGTGATGATCTGACCAGCCTACTGGAATGATATAGTCAATAGTGATAGTGTTTCTGTCCGAAATGATTGCTTCAAGTATCGCTCCTCTGTGGTGCGTTTCTTCTGAGCAGTGTTGTATCAGATAATTTTCTAACAGGAGGCTGTTGAGAGATTGGATGAGCGGGTTATTTGTTGCATTCCATCTTATGTTAAGATCGCCCAGAATTATGCTGTTGGAGTTGTTGAGCGCGCAGTGGGTGATTAAGTGAGAGAGCTGCGCTCCGAATTCGTTGGAATTGCTTGGAGGGTGGTACAAGAGATGGCAGAGTATCGATCTGTTTGCGCATGATTTGATGTTTATTGAAAGGCATTCGAAGGAGCTATACAGGCACGATGAGCTTTCCGTGATAGAGAAGTTACTTTTATGAATGATAGCTAAGCCTCCGCCTCTCTGCTTGTGTCGGTCTTTGTGGGTTATTGAAAATCCGGGCGGCACCAGCATGTCCATGATGGGGTAGGACAAGGTGTTGAGCCAGGTTTCCATGATGAAAGCTACATCAAGGTCATGGGAGTGGATAGCTTCTGCTAATTCTGTTGCATGTTTGGAAGCAGATCTGCTGTTGATGAGCATGCATTTGATGAGGGGTTCTTTTTCGGCCCTCGACTTGCTGGGTTGAGCTCTGGTTAGGGAGGTTAGGTGTGCAAAGGGTCTAGGGATTCGGGAGGTGGGGGGGGGGGGTTCCCTACCAACTCCTGTAATTACTTGAATCGAGGACTTGGGTGAGGAGTTCCAAGGGGGGTCCTGTTCCAAAGCAATGGAGTCCCTTTCTGTAAAGGCTGTGCGGCGATGTGGTCGGGGTTAGCGGGGTGGTCATAAGATGAGGCAAGTGTGTTCGCTTTGTGTGGGGAAAGGGCAGGTTTAGTTCTTGGTTTGTCTGCTCGCATCTCTGTCTCTGGTTTAGTGTCGGGCGGACGAGATTTAGGGGGAGCGGGGGTCAAGTTGGGGGGAGGCGATTTGCTCGTTCTGGGAAGAGCGGGGGTAGGAGGGGCAGCGGGCTGCAGGGTGGGCAAACAAATTTTAGCTAGGGAGGATAGGGTCTCGTTCAGGCCTCGGACCAGGGTTTCGAGCTGAGCTTCAAGAAGGTTAAGGCGATGCGACATGCTATTTGAGTTGGCGGGAGGGGGAAGGTGGGTGGTGCTCTGCGCTGGGGAGGGGTGTGAGGTCCTGTCTTGTTGGATGCTGGTGGGCGAGCCGCAGGTATCGTTTCTACTAGGGTTCATTGGAAGTGGGGGAACTACCTCTGTGGTTTCAAGCTGAGCTTCAAGAAGGTTGAGGCGATGCAACAGGTTATTTGTGTGGGTGTGAGGGGGAAGAAGGGTGGTGCTCAGCGCTGGGGAGGAGTGTGTGGTCCTGTCTTGTTGGAAGATGGTGGGCGAGCCGCAGGTAACGTTGTTTCTAGTGGGGTTCAGGGAAAGTGGTGGAGCTATCTCTGGCCCGGTGTCTGGCTGCGATAGGGGTAGCTGGGGGGCGGGCAGAGGAGCCGTTGTGAATGGGAGTGGTTCTCCTCTCTGGTGGGCTGACTATGATTGGTGGTGGGGCAGGGTTGGGCAGCAGTTAGAACCTTCGTTTCAGGGGACGGTTGGCGGTAGATGCCGTTGGAAGGCGGGGGAGGGGCTCTGGGAGAGGACGCGTGCGGGGTCCTATGCCTTGATGTTTGTTGGTGTTTACCCGGGTGGGGGGGGCGCGAGTATGGTGTGATACGAGATGTTGTCCTCTTCAGCGAGAGAAAAAGGGAGTCAAAGAACTTGAGGTTGTCGTTTTTGCCTGTATCAGGATGGTGCCGTTCTCGAAAACGGTTATGGAGATGCAGCCGGTAAGGGTTTAGTGTTTCTTGAGGGAGATTGTTAGTTTACGGCTGTGAGCTGTGATGGTGGTTTTGGAGACGAGGGGGTGTGAGTTGAGGATGTTGACCCAGTGGTCGGGTCTGTCGGTGTGAAAGATGAAGTCCATTTTCAGATGCCCTCTAGATGAGCAGTGGTATGTATCTACGATTAGCGTTTCGGGGTACTGTCTGATTACTCTATGTTTGAAGAGTTTTTTCGCTTTAATAGAGAGTCTGTGGGGGAAAGTTATAGCGAATGTGTTCTGACCGTGGGGTGTTAGGTAGTTAGGGCGCGGGTAGTCATCCGTTTGTATGGCCGGTGGCATCTTGGCAGGGCTGAAAGAGGAGGTGATCCTCTAGTGTCTAGGGGGGTGAGTGCTGTGCCGTGGGGGCGTGGGGGGAGGGAGAGCTGCTTGGTGGGGTGCAAGGTGGGGTAGTTAAAGGGGAAGATTCTCTGGAGGATGTTATTCCTAGTGTGGTGTAACCCCGGGCTCACCCCTTTGGGGTGTACCGCGTGTTGATGGTCCCACTAACCCGGTGTTGCTGGGTCGAGGTGAGCCTGCTCTCTCTGGAGGATGGGAGTTGCTCAGTCCCCTACATGCCTTTGTTGCCAAGAAGCTGAAGGCACTTTCTTACATACTGGCTGACAGGATTAGTCTCATTAAGTTACAGCTGTCAACAGAAAACGGTGGGTTGTGCACACCTGATTTTAGTTCTTATCGCCTTGCGGCCCAATTTCAGTGGCTTTTGTATTGGTTATCGGGCTAACATTTACAAGAAATAGGTTACAGACTCTCTAAATTAGGCATTGCGAGCTTAAACACACTACTTTTACCGGGGAGAAAATTACCCCTCCTAAAAAATGTGCCTCTAGTCCTACATAATGCTCCTACGTATTGGTGCACTGCACTTCGTATCAAGCGTATCACAAGCCCTTATGCCCTGAACATTCCTTTAAGCGGCTCACCCACCCGGCGGGTGCTCACACAGCCACCAAATTAGCACCTTGGGAGGCGGTGGGTGTCTCTTCGAGAATGGGCAATTGCTTTAACACTGGGAATTATACAATGACATGAACTTCCCTGGCCTGGTTTATTTTACATGCCAATCTCTTACGTTACATGCGTCGGCACTGTTCACAGATGCGGGCAAAACGTGCCACATATGCACTGGTACAGGCAACCTATGAAATGCACACAACGATTCAGAAAAGGGGGTGGTGATGGACAGAGCATCTGAATTAAGTAGAACACTCCTACCCAGTCAAAAGATCAGGGCTTGATCCATCACCGTTTTTTAGCTCACTGCACCATCCCAGTTCAGAACCTGGCTACATGCAAATTAGTCTGTCCCTGGCCCAGTGCATCATGGGAACAGGGCAGACCAAACTACCAAGCCAATTCTTTACTGGAAAGGAAACAAGCTTCCGGGGACCGGTTTCTGGCATTACAGCCGTCTTCGGCCCGGCTTGCTTGAATCCTGATGGTGCAGTGAGCAAGGGACTCACATCTGAGCATACCCTTCCACACTTGTGGTGGCCAAAACGATTCAGAAAAGGGGGTGGTGATGGACAGAGCATCTGCATTAAGTAGAACACTCCTACCCAGTCAAAAGATCAGGGCTTGATCCATCACCGTTTTTTAGCTCACTGCACCATCCCAGTTCAGAACCTGGCTACATGCAAATTAGTCTGTCCCTGGCCCAGTGCATCATGGGAACAGGGCAGACCAAACTACCAAGCCAATTCTTTACTGGAAAGGAAACAAGCTTCCGGGGACCGGTTTCTGGCATTACAGCCGTCTTCGGCCCGGCTTGCTTGAATCCTGATGGTGCAGTGAGCAAGGGACTCACATCTGAGCATACCCTTCCACACTTGTGGTGGCCAAAACGATTCAGAAAAGGGGGTGGTGATGGACAGAGCATCTGAATTAAGTAGAACACTCCTACCCAGTCAACAGATCAGGGCTTGATCCATCACCGTTTTTTAGCTCACTGCACCATCCCAGTTCAGAACCTGGCTACATGCAAATTAGTCTGTCCCTGGCCCAGTGCATCATGGGAACAGGGCAGACCAAACTACCAAGCCAATTCTTTACTGGAAAGGAAACAAGCTTCCGGGGACCGGTTTCCTGCATTACAGCCGTCTTCGGCCCGGCTTGCTTGAATCCTGATGGTGCAGTGAGCAAGGGACTCACATCTGAGCATACCCTTCCACACTTGTGGTGGCCAAAACGATTCAGAAAAGGGGGTGGTGATGGACAGAGCATCTGAATTAAGTAGAACACTCCTACCCAGTCAAAAGATCAGGGCTTGATCCATCACCGTTTTTTAGCTCACTGCACCATCCCAGTTCAGAACCTGGCTACATGCAAATTAGTCTGTCCCTGGCCCAGTGCATCATGGGAACAGGGCAGACCAAACTACCAAGCCAATTCTTTACTGGAAAGGAAACAAGCTTCCGGGGACCGGTTTCTGGCATTACAGCCGTCTTCGGCCCGGCTTGCTTGAATCCTGATGGTGCAGTGAGCAAGGGACTCAAATCTGAGCATACCCTTCCACACTTGTGGTGGCCAAAACGATTCAGAAAAGGGGGTGGTGATGGACAGAGCATCTGAATTAAGTAGAACACTCCTACCCAGTCAAAAGATCAGGGCTTGATCCATCACCGTTTTTTAGCTCACTGCACCATCCCAGTTCAGAACCTGGCTACATGCAAATTAGTCTGTCCCTGGCCCAGTGCATCATGGGAACAGGGCAGACCAAACTACCAAGCCAATTCTTTACTGGAAAGGAAACAAGCTTCCGGGGACCGGTTTCTGGCATTACAGCCGTCTTCGGCCCGGCTTGCTTGAATCCTGATGGTGCAGTGAGCAAGGAAGCTTGTTTCCTTTCCAGTGAAGAATTGGCTTGGTAGTTTGGTCTGCCCTGTTCCCATGATGCACTGGGCCAGGGACAGACTAATTTGCATATAGCCAGGTTCTGAACTGGGATGGTGCAGTGAGCTAAAAAACGGTGATGGATCAAGCCCTGATCTGTTGACTGGGTAGGAGTGTTACCATTGTCTGGACTACCATTGTCTGTATAGGGAAACAGTAGCACACATGTTCCTCACCTGCGTTTTGCCCTAACACTGAAAGTCATAGTGGAACTTACCACACAAAAACCCAAGATTTGAATTACACAGTCCGCCCGTTCAAGTAAAATTTGAAAGTAATTGGCGTGCTTATTTTGATGACTGAACCAGAGGGCTGCGGAAGACCTGAACGATTATCGAAGGGTGTTGAGATTTAAAATTAACATGCAACAATCTGAATATCCAAATCTCAAATGTCCTGATACCGGAGGAGCAGTGAGATTCTTCTCTCCTCAAATAGGAGGCAAAAGCACTGTACCACCTATCTGGGGATAAGAACTGTTTGCTAGAAGTGTATGTTAAAGAGACTATCATAGTACTGGTATAGCAGATTGTGCTACTGTATGAGGAGAGTTGCAGCTGTTACAATGAACAAGTTGCTCAAAGGCAAAGTTGCACTCACTTCAAGCAATTCCGCCAGCAGTCCCAAAGAACCTACTTAGGGACATTCACATTGTGATTACTGGTTACACTTGTAAAGGGAATTTCCTCAAAATTTTCAGATGAAAGAGGACAGCAAAGGGGTTCCTCATAGGCTTAGTTACTTTCAAGCATCTCAACTTCGATATATTAGAGCCAGCAATACAGGGACGCATTGGTGCTTTATGGCTCACAGATTACAATACAGTTCTTTATGGAAGGTTCAGTGGTTAGCTAGAAGTCTCAATTCTAAGGGAGTGTATGAGTTACCTCTACCTTGAAAAGTAGCGAGTTACAGGAGGTATGAGGGTGGAGGTAATTATTTCCTTGTTCTGTTCACTTTGCTTCGTGCCAATCTGGAATTCACTCTAGCTCTTACAGACGGAGGATATCAAACATGATACAGGGAAAGGCTGTACAAAGATAGGCACTCGGTACAAGGAGGAAACATCAAATCCTCTGAGTAAGTTAAACTGTAATTTGGGTTACAAGACCGCTTTAAACAACTCACTGAGTGAACCCCCGTCCCCAATCCATCAAAGATGCAGGGAACAGACTGCTTCATTTACTTTGAATTTCCGATGCAGGACAAGGAGCACAACTACAAGTTGTTCTCGTATATATGATTATGACTGCAGGAAATGTAAACAGTACCTTTTGGGTAATTTGGGTAAAAGACCTGAGAAAGACCTTGACTAAAACAGCTTTGAAGACACTGATGAGGTAAGATGATAGGTAGAAGCACTGCGGGTAAAGAACAGATGTTGTATCATAACTGTATTACCAAGGTCATTACACACTGGACAGTTACACAAATGGAATGGTACGCAATCTGATAAGATACTGGAGTGGTTACAGAGAGGAGGTAATTTAATTCACGTTTTCTGAAAACTCTCTAAAGTTTTAAAAGGTTTACTAGATTATATAGATGAGATTAATGGAATCACCCACAGGGAAATTGTAAAACTGGATAGTAAATAAAGAGATTCATACTCATTCTACTTAAGTAGTGCATCAGTTTTTGGGCTCCTTAAGGTGGCAATAATATACTGTTAACTCCAAGCTCCGTTTCTTCTACGTTGTTTGCCTGGGTGCGGGCACAGCCTCCTTTTTGAATGGTATACATAGAGTATAGGAGCATCCAGGTGAGCAGCAGCAAAGCAACGCCTAGCAGCACATCGGATGTTACTTACGAATGCCCAGTGCCTGCTAAGGTAAATGACTGCTAGGTTTGCACACTAACACGTTGAGGAAACTAAATATAATTCTGAGCAGTGCTAGCAATGGAAATATCAAAGTGCTGGTACCCAGTATCTCGGAGTGCCTGTTTGGTACTCAGAAGTTCGATTCTTTCCCATTAGAATTGTACCAGTCAGTTCAGTAAATCTTTATTCGATGATTAAAAAACATCATAAAAGTACATATATACAATTAAAAATACAATAAAAAATACAATTAAATAACATGTCTGAACTCCATCTAAATTCACCAATCAAAAGTAAAAGAAAAAAAGAATTTTATCTGGCACCATTAATTAACCCTGTCCTTTTGTGTTTCTTAACCTCACCGAGACCTTAAGGAAATTCATAATGCAGCATAAAGTGCGCATGTCATTTGCTCTTTGTAAAAAGAGCAAAGCAACTTTAGCATGACGAAACTTTGCCTGTTTTAGGATGTCTACCAGAAATTTACGCCTACGCACCTTGTAAAAAGGACACAAAAGTACAAAATGAAGGGTGTCCTGCGGAGACCGATTGTCGCAGCCGCAGGCACCCTTCTGCTCAATTGTTGAGGTAAAACCTGGTTGGTCAGCCAGTATATTTGGTAATAAATTGAGCCTAAAACGAGACATCAAAAACCTGTCCTGAGAGTTATGCATCAAATACAAATATGTTTCCATGCCCTCACTATTCTTAATGAGACAGTGGGCGCTTACTGAACGTTTGGACAATTCCACTCCTGCTCTGCGTGTGGCAAACTGTTGAAGCAACATTTTTTTAATCTTCAGTATGTCAAGATTTAGTATTGCACTTGGAATGCTAAAGAGATCCTTCCGATCTAAATCCTCTAAAGTAACCTTGATGTATTGTAGCCATGGGATCTGTAAACCTTTGTCCCTCTGCAGACAATCTCTCATCATTTGTCTGCTTAAGTCTGCCTCAGGATTTGCCCAAATTTTTAACCATGCCATAATAGGTCTAAGCTTAACCTGATCCTCAATGAATGGTCTACCTAATTCTCTATGCGCAATTACTGCTGGGGTGCTCTGAGGGATTTTTAAGATCCTTCGCAGGTATTTATCTTCCTTCAGCTGTAGTTGTTTGGCATCCACAACGCCCCACACTTCTGATCCATACATGGCTTTAGTGCTGCTTATGGAGCCATATAGGTTCATGACCTGTTCCGGGAACCAACGACCCAACCTTCGGGCGAAGTTTGTTATAGCGGCATTTGAAGATATCAGTTTTGTGCACTGCTCTTCTACCAAGGATTTAAATTTTAGTGCCCCATCAAATAGCAGCCCGAGATAAGAGAAAGACTGCACCTTCTCTAAAGTATGTGTCCCTATTTTATATGCAAACTTCCTGCAGGGTTTTGTAACAGCCAGCATCACAAAGGACTTGCTCAAGTTCACCGATAGGTCTAAGGTGTCCATGAACTTAACAAATCCGTCAATTAAACACTGCAAGCCCCTCGGGGTACGGGCAAGCAGGACCGCGTCATCCGCGTACAAAAGCACCGATATGTGGCGTGTTCCTGCTTTTGGGCAATCTGTATTCAAGGCAATGAATATGCTACTTACCAGTATGCATCTGTTCTTGGCATGTAGGGCTGCTGACATTCATATCTATAGCATAGATCGCCGCCTAGTGTTGGGTCCGGATGATTGCACATTGTTGTCCTGGAAGAGTCTTCGAAGTATCACGAGATAGGTGGCTCCTCCCCTGGACTACAGTGCGCATGGGCATCGACTCCATCCCCAGATTGTTTTTAGCCATTGTGGCGAAGATGGAGTGTAACAGTGTGAGCGATGACCATGCTAAGAGTAAGTTTGAATTCTGCAGCCGCTACAGGCGCCGGGGAGGAGGGCGGGCGATATGAATGTCAGCAGCCCTACATGCCTGCGGGACAAGGACATACCATACTCTATGTTATTTCCGGCGCGATTGAGGGTCGTGGACAATCACAGGGCATGGTTCTTCGACACACCTGAAGCGGCGAGGGAGTGGCTGGACGGATGGAGACGTGTGGAGGCACCTAGGCGAGATGGTAGACTTCATCGCGACAGAGGCTCGCAGCAACAACCGGACCAGGAGCCTTCCCAGGGACATAGCCAAGACCTCTTTGCAGAACCGGGTCTGGAGGAGAGAGAGTATTCTGAGGAGTGAGGGTCGGCGTTCGTGTATCAGACATTGCCGGTGGACACTTGGGCCCTGCACAGGGCCGGGCGGCTGAGGTCGCTTGGAGCTGCCGTCGGGTTGCAGAGCTACACACCCCCGACAAGCAAGTACACTGGGTTGGGATGGGACTAAGCGCTCTGCTAAGTTGGGGGTGGCGGGCGGTTTCAGACCCGTACAGCAGGGAGGCAGGGAGGAGGGTGGGGGGGATTGGATGGTTGTTTTAGCACTAAGGTTTTTGTTTACCTGTTGTTATGTTTGGCACAGCACAAGCTACACTGTACTGAATGAGGGTGACTTGGTCGTAGGTGACGTTGCTCCACTACGTTCTTTCCTCTTGGACTCACACCACACCCTGACAGATGGCGACACACTCACAGGATACACCTGAGTTGCACATGGCAAGCCCCTCCCGCTCTGTGACACTGACGGCACTCACATGGAATGTTCGGGGATTGGGTGATAAGGTGAAGCGAGGCCTAGTGTTACACTATTTGAAACGCTGTAAACCGGCGATAGTTATGCTGCAGGAGACCCATTTGGTGAGCACGGCCTCTAGAGCGATGGACAGGTGGGGATACAAATTCGCCGCTCATGCGGACTTCTCGTCCGGTTCTAGAGGGACTGGAATCCTTATACGGAAAAATTTCCCATTGATATGCACGCACACTAGGGTGGACACTCAGGGCCGCTTCGCAGCGGTAACAGTACAGTGGGAGGGCCAGCTCTTTAATTTCGTGTCAGTATACATCCCGCCTAACTTACACACCGAAGCTCACACTGCACTAGCCTCCTTCCTGCTCGCATTACCGACAGCGACACTAGTTGTAGGGGGAGATTTCAATGACGTGGTGGACCATGCCCTTGATAGACACCCACAGGCTGCGACGGTGCGGGGAGGCGGGCGACTCTCCGGCCTGTTGGACGCCTTGGGACTGACGGACTGCTGGCGCTACAAACACCCCCTCGACAGAAATTACACATACTACTCAGCAACACATAATTGCCTCTCACGGATTGACCATGTGTTCATGTCCGGTGAAGGGCTTGGTGGGGTCGATGAAGTGACCATCTGCCCCAGAGGTATCTCCGACCACTCCCCTCTACTGCTCACGTACACGAGTCACCGCGCGCACAGGTGCCGTACGTTCCCGATCCATGCGAGTTATTTACAATATGCCCCTTTAAAAAAATCACTCACCACTACGGCCGAGCACTATTTTCGGGAGAATGTGGGCTCAGTGGATTCCCAGAGTACTCTGTGGGAAGCGTTTAAAACGGTGCTGCGGGGGCAAGCAATTGCATCGGTGGCGACACACAGGAGAACACAACAGCAAGAACTCAGCGCCCTGGAGGAGGCCCTCACAGTGGCCATCTCTAGACAGGAATCTACTCCATCTCTGGGAGCCGCCCAGGCGGTCCGGCTGTGCCGCGTAGAATGGATGGCGTACCAGCGGGAATCGGTTAAGACGTCACTCCAGGCCACCCGCCATAGAGTGTACGAACTGGGCGATAAAGCGGGAAAGATGTTGGCCTGGCTCGATAAAAAGGAAAGGACTGGCAGGGTTATTGCTCAACTGACACTGCCTGACGGACGGGCGACCTCTGACCCCGGGGTTATTGTCAACCTGCTGGCGGACCATTACGAAGCTATCTACGCTCCTCAGGCGGGGTTCTCGACGGAGGAGGCCTATGACTACATCAGGGATCTGACGATCCCCTGTCTCTCTCCGGAAGAGGCACTCTTGTTGGAGGCCGATGTTACCGTGCAGGAAGTACGAGACGCGACTGAGGCGTTGGCGTCTGGGAAAGCCCTGGGACCCAACGGCATCCCGGTGGAATTGTTCAAACTGACGTCCCAGTCGACTGCCCCCCATCTTCTTACTATGCTCGAGGACAGCCTAGAATTGGAAATGCTGCCGAGTGACCAGCGCCTGGCTGCTATCATCCCGGTCCATAAACCCGGTAAGGCGGCGGAGGAATGCACCTCCTACCGCCCCATTTCTCTGCTCAACGCGGAGCCGAAGATACTCGCCAAATTATTGGCGTTGCGATTGACCCCCCACCTTGCCACTCTAATTCACCCGGACCAGTCCGGCTTCATGCAGAATCGCAATACCTCGCATAATCTGCGGCGTTTGCAGGCGGTCCTGGCTCGCAGGGAGAGTATACGAGAACCAGCGGTACTGCTCTCCCTGGACGCCACTATGGCGTTCGACACAGTGGAGTGGCCTTATCTCTTCGCGGTGCTCCGACGCATGGGCTTTGGGCCCCGCTTTTGTGCGTGGGTCCGACTTCTGTATACTAGCCCCCTCGCGCAGGTTGTGGCAAATGGCCACATCTCTAGGACCTTCCCGCTTGGGCGTGGGACGAGACAAGGTTGTCCGCTATCTCCTCTATTGTTTACGTTAATCCTTGAGCCGTTGGCAATTTGGGTGAGATGGGAACCATCAATTAAGGGTATCCAGTGGTCACCAACGTGGGAAGATCGGATATCGCTGTACGCCGACGATGTCCTGCTCTACCTCACCGCTCCGCGGAAATCTGTCCCGGAGCTGCTCAATGTCTGCGAGAAGTTCGGGAGAGTGTCCGGTTATAGAATTAACTGGGCGAAGTCGGTGCTATTCGTTCTTGTTGCCCCCCCCCCCCCTTCCGAAGGGCTGTCCGTTAGCGTACACTGCTGCCCCCTTTAAATATCTGGGGGTCTACGTTACTCCATGTCCGGACGTATTCCACACTTTGAACCTGAGACCACCCCTGGAGCGGTTTGTTCGGGATGTCAGGGTGTGGCGTTCCCTTCCACTTACTCTTTTGGGCAAAGCTGCCCTGTTTAAAATGATGGCTCTGCCTCGTTTTTTGTACCTCCTGGAGAATACGCCGTTTCCGGTGCCCCCCGCCTACTTTAAGGCCATCTCGGCGGCACTTTCTAATCTGCTCTGGGATGGAAAGCCGGCCCGCATTGCGCAGAACAAGCTGGTGAGGGACTGGTACGATGGGGGGATAGCGCTCCCTAGTATTGAACTGTATTACTGGGCTGCCCACCTTAAGCAGATCAACTACTGGTTACATGTCCCGCACACGGACCCAGCCTACATGGCGGACAGGCGGAATATCGAACCCAGGGGTCTGCTGAGGAGCCTATATAGCCGCAACGTCCCGTCAGAGCTACAGGGCCCGACACGTCATACAATCCAAATCTGGTACAAAGCTCACAGGCACCTGCAATGCGCGCACACTGTTACACAGATGACACCCCTATGGGACTCACACAGGTTGGGTTACATGGGCAATACCAAAGGGTTTAAGGCATGGGACGATATTGGAATTTCAGTGGTGGGGGACCTCTGGAAAAATCACAGAATCGTGGATTTTGGGTTCTTACAGGCCAAATATGGTATGGGAGAGTCCGAACGATACAGATTCATGCAGATACGGCACGCACTGAGGGCGGCCATTCCGGCAGATGCGACTCTGCAGGAGTCTACCCCCCTTGAGGACCGCCTGCTAACAGAGCACATGCCCCAAAAAGCCACTTCATACACGTACAGGAAACTAGTTAACAATCTCCCTGACTTGTTGTCCAGATTGCGCTCCAGTTCGGTAGCGGACATAGGTGACCTTGATGACTCGGAGTGGCAGGAGGCTCTCTCATCACCTTGCGAGTCGGCGATCCCGTCCAGGCTTAAGCTGGTGCAATTGAAAGTCCTGCACCGTACGTACTATACCAGGACGGTTCTGTACAAAATAGGAAGGGCTGATCAGTAGTACTGCCTGCGCGGATGCGGAGAACGGGGGACATTCTTCCACACCATTTGGGATTGCGGGAGGCTGGCAGGGTATTGGACAGCGGTGTTACGCACTATTTCTCAGACTGTGAATGTTTCCCTGCGGTTAGACCCGCGCTGCTGCTTGCTGAACATTTGGGAGGCCACGGACTTGACCCATAGGCAGCGGGACTGGGTAGTGTTGGGCCTGATGGTTGCGAAGCGTAATGTGGCTAAATTGTGGGGATCACCAGTGGTGCCCAGGCTGAGAGATTGGTGCAGTGATATGGATGACGCAATGGTGGCGGAGAAGGCGGTGTTTGTCCGGAGGGGGTGCCCCAGGAAATGGGGTCTGATCTGGGGGGCATGGAACAAGTACAGAGGAGACATATGCGAACCTCCGGTAGAAGATTTGGATGAGGGCTTGTCGGATTGAGTTTTTAGAATTTTTCCGAGGGAATGTGTGCTGATGAGTTCTCCAGCCTTGGTAGACGCCTGACTGTTGCATGAAAGGGGGGAGCCGGGAGGGGTCATGGCCTACGTCACTAATGTTCCGATGATGTGATGATAACTATGGGTCTGTCTACCGTCTAGGAACACTTTGTGGTTATAGTTGATAGCTGTGCTCTTGTTGTTTGGTGTTGTTTGGTTCTACGGTTAAAATGCAGACCTTTGTGACTTCCGACAACATTGCCAACGTAAAGATGCACACAAGGAATGTTTGCCGCCGGGCCTCAGGGATGCCGGCTGAACGGCTGTGTAAATTTCCACTTTCCACCCTTATCGCTGAAATGTTTGAGGCCGGCCCCAGAGGTTGTAGGCGTTCAACTGTGTCTCGATTTGAGTGTGCAATAAAGGTCTTTTAAAAAAAAAAAAAAAAAAAAAAAAAAAGAGTGTGGAGCATTCTTTCGGCTACAGTCTCTGGGTTTTGAAAGAACGCGGGCAGTTCAATGGTCTGATTGACATGGAACTGTGAAACCACCTTAGGAAGAAATTTAGGGTTAGTGCGCAGCACCACCCTGTTTGAGTGAATTTGTATGAATGGCTCTTGGACAGTGAGCGCTTGGAGCTCACTAACACGGCGCAGAGACGTAATGGCTATTAGAAAAGCCACTTTCCATGTTAAGAACTGAACCTCGCATGAATGCAGAGGCTCAAAAGGTGAGCCCATCAGCCTGGTGAGGACCACATTAAGGTTCCATACAGGAGCTGGCGGGGTCCTGGGAGGGATGACCCGTTTCAGTCCTTCTAGGAAGGCTTTAATGGCAGGCACTCTGAAAACGGAGAGATGCTGCCTGTTTTGGAGATAAGCTGCTATGGCGGATAAGTGTATCCGAATGGAAGCATATGCCAGCTTGCATTTGTAAAGATGTAACAAATAACAGATGATGTTGTGAGTGGATGCATCTAGCGGGTTGATGTTGTGTTCTGTACAGTAAATGACAAACCGTTTCCATTTTGCTGCATAGCAAGCTCTGGTGGTGGGCTTTCTTGCCTCCCGTATGATATCCATGCAGTAGGGAGGCAAGTTAAAGTAGCCAAATTCTAAGACTTCCGGAGCCAGATCGCCAGGTTGAGCTGTTGCGGGTCTGGGTGCAGAATGTCGCCATGGCTCTGCGTCAAAAGTCTGGGCGTGAGGTGCAGCTTTTGATGCGGTACCACGGAGAGTTCTAGAAACGTGGTGTACCATGGCTGGCGTGCCCACGTTGGAGCAACCAGGATGAGTGTCATTGAGTGTTGCTTTAGCTTTCGTGCCACCAGCGGTATGAGAGGTGCTGGGGGAAAAGCGTACGCAAATCTGCCTGACCAGTTCATCCATATCGCATTGCCCTGCGACTGTGGGTGAGGGAACCTGGCGGCAAAGTGTTGGCATTTTGCGTTTTCCCTTGTGGCAAACAGGTCTATCTGTGGATGACCCCACTGCTGGAAGTACGGGTGGAGTACCGATGGATGTATCTCCCACTCGTGCATTTGGTGGCTGTACCTGCTGAGCAGATCCGCCATCTGATTGTCCTTGCCCGGGAGGTGTTCCGCCATGAGGAAGATGTTCCTCTGAATGGCCCACTTCCACATGCTCTGAGCCAGATGAGACAACTGTGGAGAGTGTGTACCTCCCTACTTCTGAATGTAGTACATGGCCGTCATGTTGTCCGTCCGGATCAACACGACATGCTGCTGCCGCCGAACGGGGGCTGCTCTTCTTACGCTGCCTGGGTTTCCTCACGTGTCAGCCTCACATCCCAGTGCCCCCATAGGAAGGAAGTCCCGTTGTGCTTTGCCTTACCCTGTCCTCCTCGGTCGGCGGCCACTTTATGTACTGTCCTCTCCTGGCCGGCTTAGTCTACCGTCCGTGCGGTGTTCCCTGCAGTTATTCCAAGCTCTGGGGCTGCTCCCCCTGCCATCCTCCCCCCTCCACCCAAGTTTTGCAAACACCAGCCAGGCTCGGCTGCTGCCCGTACCTTAACTGTGACCGGCTGGTGTGTCATTGGATCCCCTCGCTCCACTATCAGTGCTTGACCCCATTGGGGGTGCACAAGAGGTGAGATTCGAGGTGTGGTCCTGACCCCCAGTCCAGTCTCGTTTGGCCCGGGCTCAGTGGAGTGGCTTCCTGTAGGCAAACAGTGGTGGTCGGAGATAAGGTTCAGTGCAGGGGGGTGCCTGAACCCAGCTCGCCTCGTTCTAGTCAAAGATGAGGTAGTGCGCAAAAAGTGCCAGGAAAAGAGCCAAAAAAGCATTAAAACTGCACCCCCTTCAGCTAACCTCCAATTGACACCCCCTGGTCGGCAGTGCAGTTAGCCATCGGCCAGACACCGGCTAACTAGCTTCCAACGCCAGAAGCAGCTAAGCATCTAGCTTTCAGACCCCGGATAAGTCAGAGCCTGCAGACCCATTAGATCCACTAGAGATCTAATACATCACCACATTTTCAGATCTTCAACCTGAAAACAGCTCCGGCGGTGGCGTCTCTTTAGCCACTTTAGTTACAACTCTCACTACAGCTTAAAATCGGTTCTAACAACCGTCCAAGCAATGAGATCCGGGAAAATACGAAAGTCTTTAACGGCACCTAAACGGCGGAAATCAAAACAGCAGGGTCCAAAAGACGAGCCCCATCAGGGAAACCACAAGTCCGTCTTGGCCCATCAGGAAACAGCGATTAACCACTTCCATGCTAATGACAAGGTCAACTCGTCATGGGTTTTACCTGCCCTGTGCTTATGACGAGTTGACCTTGTCATGAACAATGGAGAATCTGAGATTGTAGCACACAGCAGGAAAACCCCTTAGCAGCCAAGGTGTTAAAGCCTTGCCAGATGGTAGCTGCAACCTCAGCCCCAATAGCAAGAGTATGGACACGCCAATAGGCTTAAAACCCTCGAGTCTATTGGCCTATTTCAAAAAAATTCCATCAACGACCAATGGATTCTTAAAATCCCAGTCGCAGGAGTTAATTAACCCCGTACCCTCGGATCAGCTTGCCGAGATAAGTATGCATCCCCTGCAGCCGCTTTCTCCACTACAGTGGTCAATGAGAAATAAAGAGTTAGCGCAACCACCGGGAGTTTATATCTTTGGAGCAATAACAAACGACCTATCCCCGGGCTGGCAGGGGAGCCCTGATCCCAAACAAAACCTAACCATGCATCATTCAGAGCCGCCACCTGGACAACAGTGCCCACGCACAGGAGCGACCAACCAAGGAGTACCCCCGCAGCAATCTCCTCCGGGGAGTTTACAACACCCTCTAGGCCTTCTGACAAATCATACTCAGAAACCAGAATTAACAATAACCTCTACTCAAAAAGTCCTAGATATGACAACAGAATCAACAATGATTCCCCATCGCCAACTAACCCTAGCACAAATACATGCGCAAAACTCGTTCGCGCATAACAATATTCTACAATTATCCCACTCACCTCCAAGTATAAGCTCACCAAAGGAGCATTTTGTTGCGTTGAGTCCTCGGCATACAGCTCTCTTATCACCGGTATCCTTATCGATCCCCCCACAAAAATCGCCCAAAAACCCTGATCCAAACGACCAACTTTTAGCTGACCTCTCATTCTTCTTTAAAAATAACCAAAATCCAACCAACCCCACGCCAATCCTGAAGTCCAACCAAGAAGAGTCTACAGCTATAGGGGCTTGGCCGCAACTTCTTCAGACGATGCAACAAATAGTCAATGCGCTGAACTTTCATTCGGACAAACTGGATGTGCAGGTCGATCTTCTGAATACTCTGGCACTATTCACGGCGGGGATCGACAGCAAACTTGACAAACTGAACAATCTAATAATAGGAGCGCAAGCTTCAACTAAGCTCATACAGTCAGTCTGCTGCTGCTCCCCAATTATTGACTCACTATCATCACTTCCAGGCTTTTTAACCAGCGTAATAAATGAAGTTAAGATGCTGAAGGGAGGCAATCCCCACACAACTTCCTGTCAGCAACCACAAAGTATAGAAGATCTAGACAACCCATGGTCTATTGCAAACAAAGGCATTAAGTCAAGCTGGGGAACCACTCTCAGGCCAAACCTGCTCAGCGAACAGCTAAAAACCGGCAAATCCAATGCTTCACCAACGGGTCCTGCACCGTCCCAAACGATGACCGATAACACTGGGGCCCTCAGCGAGTGTTCCATCCGTCCGGACCACCAAGTGACAGGGCAAACGGCCTGCTCAATGTCTTCAGACCTTATTAAAGCGGAAGGAGCATCAGCCCCCCCTCCACCCTGCAGTAAGAGAGAGCGTAAACGTTTGCGCAAACAGAGAAACAAAATAAGGGCAAAAGCAACAGACGCCCACCCAAAATTCTTTCCCCTTTTCGATATGGAGGCCAACAAAAAAAACCTAAGTGAGACAGCTCCACCATCAGCCCCAGCAAACTCTAGTGCCAACAATACTAAAGCAGTTCCACTAGAACCTATAATTCAATTAATTGAGGGGAACGCTCACGACTCAACCAAATCAGCTGTGAGAACAGCAGCTGCCGAGTCCAGCACAGTGATAGAACAACAAAGGACGACCACTGATGACCCATCTTTACCCGAGCGCCTCAAGAAAAATCTAAATTAGCAACAGGCACGACACAGCCCAGTGTAAACCCTAAAACAATGACAATGAATTTTACAAAAACTATTCATAATCCAAAAACAACTGCATCTAAAAACAATCAGCCTTTATGGAAGGCCCCTTTTAGGCCACCACAACAGGATCAAGAATTGCACGCAGACCCCGCTTTGAATAACTTCAATAAGATGGCTCCGAGTGAAAATAATAAGGAGAACAACAATGACTCATCACACTCCCACATCCTATTGGTACCAGAATACAAATCAAAGGGACGGCAAGACATTCACAACAGGTCGACTATAATAAAGTTAGCGGTTGGTATCCCGGGGCTCACAGGACTGGTATCAAAGGACATCGAAGCTATCGAATTCCTTCCACCAAGAGGTGCCCAACCTTCGGAAGCTACTTTGGTGTCTTTTAAATCAGCCAGCTGGGTCAGAGCATTTTTGGATCATAAGGACATCCTGCGGGACTGGGGCATCCGAGTGTATCCATACTCCATCCCAGGCTATCCTCCCGCTTTATTAAACCAGCCAATTACCTCTCGGAAAACAGGACCCATCAAATTGGAGGGTCACCCAAGACCCTACTCAATTTTAAAAAATGCATCGGGCCCAGACGATCAATACAAAAGCCCTCCAAGACTGGTCACCTACGCCGATACAACTCAAGATTGGGAGTGGCTTCCAGCCATTTTGTCAACTAAAAGTTCAGTATGACCGTCTGAAGTAGAGAGCAGGGGCCCCAAGCCAAAAACCCCGGCAAAGCCAACACCCTCAGTAACCCCACCAGCAACTGTGCCTAACTCACAAGCAGACTCCACTTTCTCAATATGTTCTTGGAACATAAGTGGCCTTCTCCAGAAAACTGCGAATTTGGAAACACTTTCCTTTCTATGTGAGCATGCCGTAATAGCTATACAGGAATCCTGGGCACAACAAGGATGCCCCATTCTTGGTTACACAGAAGTATGGAAACCAGCACTCAGAGCTAGCCGCTATGGCCACCCCAAAGGGGGCCTGTCAATATACATATCCAACAACCTAAAAGGCCCCCACTCACGATTACCTATAGATGAAGAATGGCTCCTCGGGGTCAAAATCAACTCTTGGCTGAATCAGCGCTCACTTTTCCTTTTAAACGCGTACATTAACCCAAGTACACGAACAAAAAGAGATCACCTGGCTCGTTTATCGGAAATTATGAGCGACATAGCTGCGGAACACCCCAACACTGACTGTATCGTCACAGGTGATTTTAATACCAACTTATTCCAATGTATCCCAGTAGACAACGAAGGGCCTTTCTTACCTTTGATCAACGAGCTTGTTACACAATCAACACCGCCCAATCAAGCCCATTGCGTACTGGGAGAACTCTGCGTGACACGATTCTATAGCGCTGGCTACCTGGTAATCAACGGAAGATCGGAGGGAGACATCCCCCCTAATTGGTCTTGGACAAATGGTAGCAAGCGCTCTTATTTGGACTACACTATCTGCAATACATCCTTGCTCCATTTTTTGGCAAGCTTTCACATTTATCCACGAACTGAAAGTGATCATAGACCTCAGGTCATATCATTTAATATAAAACCAGCAACTCACAAACCTGCCTCCTCTACTTGCCGTGGTATATACACAGAGAACCTAAAGCGCCTCAGGTGGAGTGAAGACCTTAGCCAGAACATCTTGCGAGAAAGCATGAACGCAATAAGAGGCGGAATCAAACAAGAAGCCTCGCCGACAGCGACATGGTCAATGCTCTGCTCACACCTGATTAACCTCTTTCCAGCCAAACAGCAGTTCCAGAGGCCATCCCAGCATTGCAAGTTCACTTTGTCAACTCAGACAAAGTCACTTAAGAAAGCGAGAAACAACGCTTTGCGGTCACTCGCAAAATCTCCAGGGAACAGTGGTTGTCTAATACATTATCAAGCTGTACAGAAGTCTTTCAGGCTGGCGATGACCAAAGACAAACAGCTGCATGAAACCCAATTCTGGTGTAAATTGGTGTGGGAGAGTAAGAGTAAAAACTCAAGAAAATTCTGGGCCTTAATTAACAATGTTAACCAGAGCACATTGAGCTTCGGAACAGCAAATATACAAGAATCGGACTGGGCAACATTTCTAACTGACCACTTTGGATCCTCTGAACATTCAGGACCAACAGGTCCCCATTCTCCAAGAGAGATCAATGGAGTACACTCTGCCAATGAGGTCCTGGAGGTGACACAAGAAAAGGTGGCTATAGCAGTGACAAAAGCTAGATCAGATGGAGCACCTGGCCCAAATGGCCTGCCACAGAGCCTGTTCAAATCTGACCCACCCTTTTGGTCAGGAATTTTAACAAACCTTTTTAACTACGCCCTGAACACTGCAACAATCCCTGACTCGTGGCGGGGCGCCATAATCCACCCAATTTACAAATCAGGATCCCGCTCTTCGCCGAATAATTACAGACTTATCGCCCTATTGGACATTGAGGCCAAGCATTACGCAGGCCTCCTCTTGCAGGACCTGAGGTTATGGGCAACAGAATGTAACTTGATCCCGCTGAACCAGACAGGGTTTGTGGCCAACTCAGGGACCATGACTAATTTATTAGCTGTATCAACCATAGTCGACAAGGCACTCTTAACATCTAGGCAAGTGTTTTGTTGCTTTGTCGACTTCAAAGCAGCATTCGACAGGGTCCCCAGGGCAGATCTATGGGAAAAATTAAGAAAATGGGGGATCCCAGACAAACTTCTGGAAGCTATCATTCAACTTCACTCCCGCACTTGGGTTCGGGTGAAATTGGGGTCCGGCACACACCTCTTGCGGAAAATTATGACAAACAGAGGCGTGAAGCAGGGATGTGTGCTGGCCCCTCTTCTTTTTAATCTTTTTATATCAGATCTGTCAAGTTTCCTGGACGACACAAACAGTCACCCCCCAAAGGTGGGAGGCATGGCCATAAACAACCTATTGTACGCCGATGACCTGGTTCTGTTTAGCCTTACCAGGGTCGGGCTGCAAAGGCTACTCGATAAACTGTTCAGCTACACAATTTCTAATCATTTAGAGGTCAACCTTAAGAAAACACAAGTTGTCCCTTTTGGCAAAAAACGATACGCCGGGGGTGGGTGGCTACTTGACAAGTCAAACATCGCTATCGGTCAGTCATATAAATACCTAGGTGTCCACTTAGACTCCAGAGGTAACCATTTAAAACAACGCAATGAGATCGCAGCTAAAGCCACCTTCCTGGCAGTGTCACTAAGTAAGCTCTCCAAAAACCTATCAGGTCCAACACTGGCACCTCTCCTGGAAGTCATGAGAGCTAAAATTGGCCCCACTCTTTCTTACGGCATTGAGATACTCAGGGGAAAACTGAACACTGCCTTAAATCGGCACACAACTAGAATTTATAAAAGAGTTCTCCGTCTGCCAAAGACTGCATCCCCAGCGCAGATCAGACTGGAGATGGGGCTTTTGAACTATGAGGCTTTAAACATGGGCACTTACCTAAAGCTTTGCCATAAACTAAGACAGGCGGACCCATGTACACTAGAAGCCTTAGTCTGGCTAGAAATCACTCAGATCAACCCATGTGGAACGTATGGTCGCCTCCTTAAGGACGCCATTGATCAAATGTCAGTGAGTGATCTTTGGGTCCTGAACCCCAGTCAGTCAGCTTTTAAAATTGCTATTAAAAAATGTGTCAGAATGAGATCACTAAATATGGACAAAGCATTTTTTGCAAAACGTAGCCACTCCTGGGCACTTATAAACTCATACAGACGGCTAGCCCCCGCAACGTATTTGTCGTGTACATACTCTCTGTATCTTAAACGTAGTCTTGTAGCTATCAGAATGGGTGACTGGCGTTTCTTGCAAGACCAGCCCTCCTGGCAACGTTCGGTGGAAGATACAACCTGCAGAGGTTGTGGCAAAACGGGAGAAACTTTGCTGCATGTGGTCTGCCTCTGCCCTTTTTACAATTCTCAACGTAGGTGCAAACTAAAAGCTGAATGGAACAGGTTGGGTGCCCGGACCTGTAGGCAAGCCATTATTATGGCCTTGAACCCAGAAAACACAGTTTTAAATATAGGGCTAGCCATTTTTATACAGCAAGCATACCGTAATTTTAACCAATTGAGTCCACACTGAGTCTTGCCGAGATCTTTTTAACTACTAATATACCATACAATACCTATTAACTTCTAAGGAAGTAAAAATGAAACGATCATAAAATGTATTGTAAGAGTATTGGTCTGTTTTTATACATAAGATACTACTGGTTGTGTTCAGCTTATAATGTTATTTAATAAGAAGGATCAAGCTGTGGGTAATTTCCACTTTTTATACAACCGTCAAATAATTAACCGCGTCTTTTTACTCTTTTTCAATACTTGTATTATAATGTGAATTTTGTATTCTTCTTTTAAAGATATCTGTGTTATATCTAAATAAAGACATTTGATTGATTGATTGATTGGGAACACGACTTTGTTGCACAGATGTACTTTGAATGCCTTCATTGCCATGAAGATCGCCATCAGCTCTAGGTGGTTGATGTGCATCTTCTTTTGCTGCGTAGTCCATAGTCCCTGCACTGTGTAGTGGAGTACATGAGCTCCCCAACCCTGGAGAGATGCGTCCGGAACGGTCGGCCCTTGCCAAGGTTGTATGGATTCCACCAATGGAGAGAGTTGTATGCCCGACCGGTCACCAACACTAGGTCCTTTAACTGTCCGTGAGCCTGATTCCACTGACGAGCCAAGCACTCTTGAAGCGGACGCATATGTAGCCTCGCGTGCGGGACTATGAAGATGCAGGAGGCCATCATGCCTATCAACTGCATGAACACTCTTGATGGAAGCGAGTGTTGCGGTCTGAACTTTTGGATGAGCGACTGAATGCTGTTGATCCTCACAGAATTCGGCTGAGCCGTGGCTGCCAGAGTATCTATCGTCGCACCCAGATACTGCCGCACATGGGCTGGCTGAAGGTGCGATTTGGGATAATTCAGTGAGAATCCCAGACTGTGAAGAAGGTGAATGATGTGGGACATGTTGGGCGGCGCACAGCTGGGCCGACTTCGCTTGGACAAGCCAGTCGTCCAGATAAGGGTAAACGTGAACGTTCTGCCTCCTGAGGTGCGCAGCCACTGTCGCCAGGCATTTTGTGAACACCCTGGGCGCCGTGGTCACTCCGAAAGGAAGGACCTTGAACTGATAATGCCGACCCTGAATCGTGAATCTGAGGTATTTTCTGTGTGATGGATGTAGTGGAATGTGAAAGTATGCATCCTTGAGATCCAAGGTTGCGAGGGAGTCTCCCTGGTTGAGCAACGGAAGAACTTGCTGCAGCGTCAGCATGTGAAAGTGTTCTGAGAGAATATACTGGTTTAGGGGTCTGAGGTCCAGAATGGGTCTGAGGGACCTGTCCTTCCTTGGGATTAAGAAGTACAGGGAATACACTCCTGTGCCTTCTTCCTCCACCGGCACGAGCTCGATTGCCCCTTTTTGCAGCATGACAAGTACCTCCTGCTGCAATAAGTGCAAATGCTCTGTGGACATAGGACGGTGTTTTGGTGGCATGTTGGGTGGAGTGGACGTTAACTCTAGACAATAACCGAACTGGATAAGTTTCCTGACCCACCTGTCTGTGGTGATGGATGTCCAGACTGGCAGGAACTGCTGTAGTCTCCCCCCAGACAGGTGTTGTGTGGTCGGGGGGCAGGGGCAGGGCGTCACTGCTTGGTGGTGGCAGAGGAACGGGAGTTATTTCCACGGCCTCTGCCTTTGGCACTGTTGCCCCGATAGCCGCCTCTACTCTGCTTGGTGTAAGAGGACTGCGCCCCGCTTTTAGTGTATTGCGTTTGCTGGGACATCTGGCCTCTGGAAACACCTCTATTGCCTGAGCGACAAAAAGTACTGCCCCGAAACTGTTGGGACTGGAGAGCTCCCATGGACTTTGCAGTCTCCGTATCCTTCTTTATTTTTTCTAGTGTGGCATCCACCTCAGGACCAAACAACCTATCAGGGTTGACCAGCTGATTAAGGATGGTGGTTTGTATCTCGGCTTGAAACCGGAGATTCTGAGCCATGCCTGACGTCTCAATATCACACTGGTGTTAATGGCCCTGGCCGCGGTGTCCCCCACGTCCAGTGCACATTTAATAGAAGCATTGGAGATGAGCTTCCCCTCTTGAATGAGCATTTCCGCCGCCTCTTTATACTGATCGGGTAGATGTTGTAGCAGGGTCTCTAGTGTATCATAGTGCGCCCTGTCATATCTGGCCAAGAGTGCCTGAGTGTTTGAGATACGCCAGATATTGGCTGCTTGAGCCGCCACCCTCTTCCCTGATGCCTCCAGCACTTTAGATTCCTTGTCTGGGGGAGGAGCATCACCAGTGGTTTGCGAATTCGCCCTCTTCCGGGCATTAGAAACGACCAGAGAGTCCAAAGGCAACTGGCCCTTGATGTAGGTCGGGTCGCCAGGTGCCGGCTTATATTTTTTTTCAATTCTAGGGTTGACCACCCTGGCACGTGTGGGTTCTTTAAAGATGTCCGCAGCATGTTTGAGAACCCCTTTCAACATTGGGAGAGTTTTGACAGTTTTCTCTGCTGTGGAAAAGGTATCAAAAAGGAAGTCCACGTCAACAGGGTCAGCGTGCAGCTGGACGTCGTGGTTTGTAGCTGCCCTCTCAATGAGAGCATTAAATGTCGCAGAATCCTCAGTAGGAGAGGTTTTTACATTGTACATCTGAGTGTCCGGGGCAGTTTGTGGATCCCCTGGGTCCCCTGCATCTGCAAGAGTCCTGGTGATCCTCAGGATCAGTGTTGGCAGGAAAGTTATACTGTTGGTCCCCACCTTCCCCAGCCTCCACATCTGAGTAAGTGGGTGAGGGTGTAGCAACTCTTGGAGTCTGTGGAGGAAGTGGCTCAACCAGAACCGGGGAATCCGTAGAAGGCTTCTTGCGCTTCAAAGGAATCGTGTAGGACTCCAAAGGCTGCGTCGCCGTGATCTTTCTCTTGTAGAGGGTAAGTTTACCGGTGTCGGCGTCGATAAAGTGTTCCGACTGTTCCTCCACCAAGGGTTGCCGATGCTTCAAGCTCACAAGCTGCGTAGAAGGCTTCGACCCAGCAGACCCTTGCACGGGCGCGTTGGTGACCGACCTAGGTGCGAAGGCCTTCGGTGCCACCTTAGGCGGTAACGTAAACAGGAGTGGCGTCGAAGACGTTGGCGTCTTGGCAGCCAGCTTCGGGGTGGAAGCATCCTTCGGATCGACCGCGGAAGCCTTGTTCCTGATGCGTTGCAGTGAGTCCGACACCTGCTTCGCAAAGGAAGCGGACGGTTTCGTCGACCCGACAGACGTCCTCGGTTCACCAGCGTGTGAAGACTCGAGCGTCGATGTCTTGGTCTTCTCCGGCTGAGGTACAGGAGCAGCTTTCTTAGGTGCGCCGTGTCCTCCTTCCGCGCCGACCGCCTTTGGCGCCGACGACTTCGGGTCGGCGGCCTTGACTCCCGGGGTTGGGGCCCCAGTCTTCGGCTCGACGCCCTTGTTCGATTTTGGATCGACGCCCTTGACCGACTTTGGCTGGACGCCTTTGGTCCATTTCACCGGGTCGACAGCCTTCTTCGGCTTCGGCTGCCCCGACATAGCGGAAGACGAGGAGGCGGCCAGAGGGACAGACGTCTTCTGTTTCGTTGGCGTTTCCATCACTTTCGGTTTCGTCGACACAGAGGGTTTCACTTTCGGTTTCGTTTTGACCACCGGCGGCTCCGCAGAAGTGTCCGTAGCCGGGCCCGTAGGCGAGGCCGTGGATTTGGGTGCAAGGTCTTGGGTATGGCCGTGTGGCGATCCCGCGTGATTGTTCGAACGGGGCATAGCTCTTCGCCTGAGCTATCTTCCATGGCCCCATAGGCCTCATTGTCGTCTCCTACCTCGTCGACGACTTCTTCTGCATCGAGCGCTTCGACGTCCGCGTCGTAGTCGATCTCCTCCGCAGGAGGTGAAATCTGCAAATGAACTTCTTGGTCGTCTGCTTCTTCTCTCTCGAAGATGTCCACCGGAGCCGGGGCCGACTGCTGGGCCTCGAGGCGCCCCACGCGCCGAAGTCGAATTGTTTTTTTCGATCGAAACCGGGAACAAGCCATACAGTTGGCTTCATCGTGGTCCGGTGACAGGCACTTGTTGCACACCGGGTGGACGTCAATGTGGGGATACTTCGATCCACACACCGGACATTTCTTGAACGGGCTCCGTTCCATGATGTGTTGCGCCGACTGGGCCTCGAGCACCAAAGAGTTACGCGACTCCTCGGGACGTCCAACTCGGGAACCGAGCCGGAACAGAGTTGGGCACCGAGCGCAAAAACAATACCGACGGTATAGGAAAAGGCCTTCAGGCCTTAAGAAAAGTCTATATCGATTCCGAACTGGAGATAACGAATATACATCCGAACCCAATGACGGGAAAAAACAATCTGGGGATGGAGTCGATGCCCATGCGCACTGTAGTCCAGGGGAGGAGCCACCTATCTCGTGATACTTCGAAGACTCTTCCAGGACACAATGTGCAATCATCCGGACCCAACACTAGGCAGCGATCTATGCTATAGATATGAATTCAGCAGCCCACATGCCTCGAACTCAAGGTTCTCTCCAAGTTGTTAATGTAAAGCGAGAATAAAAAAGGGGCAAGAATGCAACCTTGTCTCACTCCGCTAGTACATGGAAAGGGTTTGTGTTCCCCCCTCCACGTTGTAGTGGACTTTGGCAGTGGTGTCCCAGTGCAACTCTGAGGATATCAATCAGACCTGGGTCAATTCCCATGTTACTCATCATGACCCATAGCTTGTTCCTATACACATGGTCAAACGCAGCTGCTAGGTCCATGAACCCCAAGTAAATAGCTTAATTGCTGGCTTTAGTATATTTTGCCACCAGCAAATAGAGGTTTAGACATTGATCACTAGTGGACCTGCCAGACCTAAAACCATACTGCGTGTCCAAGATGGTATGATGCTCTTCCGTCCAATCCATGAGCCGTTTCAAGATTACCCGCCCCATTGGGGATTGCCCCTGTAGCCCTTCTTAAAAATAGGGACAATTATTGCGGCAGAGCAGGAGCGGGGCAATCCAGACTTAATAGCCGCATTTAACACCCTCGTGAGGATGGGGCCCATAAGTCTACATTGCTCGGGTACAGGTCGGGTGGGGTGCCGTCGGGGCCCGGAGCTTTATTACGAGTGAGGCCTTGGATCCCCTGGGTTATTTCTTCTAGGGAAAATTCTACATCCGAACTCCGCTTTCAATCCCACCACCCCTCCCGGTCAGTATCCTGGTTGTAATTGTAAAGTCCCTCAAAGTGTGTCACCCACTGTTCGGGTAAGATGTTTGTCCCAATCCCAGGGGTGCTGCTATCCTGAAAACATGGCCTGTTGATTATCCTCCAAAATTCTGTCGAGTTTCTTCTTTTGCCAACCTCCCTTAGGTCTGCCCACACTTCGACTTGAAGGGAAACCTTTCTCTGCTTCAGCCCACTTTTATATGTCTGTCTGCAATGAGCTACTCTTAGTTTGTCCCTAGGGTTGGCTTTCAAGCTAAATTTTAAGTCTCTCAAAGCTCGTGAGCACTTGTTATCAAACCATCTCGGCTGTGTGGTATTTCCCCTGGGGCCCTTTGCCTTCACTAGGCCCTCTACCAGGCTAGTTACTGACCCGAACGCCCTGACCAGGGAACACCCCTCTATCGTCAAGTCTAGGCATTCGTCAATCAGTTCTTACCCCTTAGCCATTAAAGATTTATAAAATGCCTCACCATCGATTTTCGACCACCTGAGCCATTTTCCCTGACCAGTTGCCCTGATCTCAGTGTCCGACTGTAAACTCTCCTTGGGGCGACCTCGACATATGAGTTCTAGGACTAAAGGATTGTGATCACTGAATATACTCAAGTCGATCCTTACCGAACTGATCCAGTTTTTTAAAAGCCTGGACGCTAGAATGTAGTCTATAAAGGAAGAGCATCCTCTTCCTTTGAAGGTTGGAGTGAGAGACCCATCTTTCTCCAAGCTAGCCAAATCGATGGTGTGTTCCAGGACATGAGTTCTTAAAAGCTTGCTAAAGGTTATTCCCTCAGTGGTATGTTCGAAATGTGGGCCATTCTCGATTGGGCAACAGGACCAGTCTCTGTTTAAGGGAAACAAGTTTGGACATAAGTGGCAATTTACATCACCCATCACTAGTACAGTGGGTTCTACAACCCCTTTCCTATAAGCTAACTCCTGACTAAGTCTGTGATCCAGTTCCTGGAGTGCAAAGTTATTTCCTTTCGCAATCCCTGTGTTGTAAATGTTGAACAGGATCAACCTCAGCCCACTACCAGTAAATCCTGCCGCCTGAAGAGTGTGCGATGACCAGGATGGACATGTCCAGACTCCTTCCAGATTTAAATCTACGTATAATGCCAATCCTCCAATTGCTCTTCCTGATCTAGCTTCTTGTGCTGGCACAAAAAAAAATTGTACCAGTCATGAGAAGTGCAGGTACTCTCCCTTTCAAATAAAGAAGTGCAAGTACTCATTAACTGACAGTACCTAGGTATTTAAATCAATGTTTTTGAGCTAAAGAGCAATGCAAAACTACTGGTTACAGAACAGCAATGTTTTTGCTCTTCCCATAGAACAAGGGGCGGCTAGCATATTCCTTCCTCTTTCACATTATTGTTTTTGGTTCACGTCTTGTCACCAGCAGGTCGGCCATTATCAGGGCATTGTGTAGGTATACCACCGTGCTTCAGCAGCCACATCCCTCCCTCATTCATGCAGGGGGTGGTGACGCAATCATTCACGTTCAAACTGAGGCAGTATATAGCTGTTGGTTGTTAAATCATAGTAAGGGTAGGAAGGGATATTATTCACTATGTTTTCTCAAAGCCAGGATATTTTGTTTTAGGCGATTCAAAGCATGAGAGGGTTTTGTAAAACAAGGGTACTTTAGGATTGTACCGGTGAAAGCGGGCACTGACGGCTGGTGGTGTGTGTGCCCGGTGAAAGCGTGCACTGACGGCTGGTGGTGTATGTGCCTAGTGGAAGCGTGCACTGACGGCTGGTGGTGTGTGTGTCCGGTGAAAGCGTGCACTGACGGCTGGTGGTGTGTGTGCCTGGTGGAAGCGTGAAGGTGTGTGTGCCTGGTGGAAGCGTGCACTGACGGCTGGTAGTGTGTGTGCCTAGTGGTAGCGTGCACTGACGGCTGGTTGTGTGTGTGCCTAGTGGAAGCGTGCACTGACGGCTGGGTGTGTGTGTGCCTGATGGAAGCGTGCACTGACGGCTGGTGGTGTGTGTGCCTGGTGGAAGCGTGCACTGATGGCTGGTGGTGTGTGTGCCTGGTGGAAGCATTCATTGACAGCTGGTGGTGTGTGTGTCTGGTGGAAGCATGCACTGATGGCTGGTGGTGTGTCTGCCCGGTGAAAGCGTGCACTGGCGGCTGGTGGTGTGTGTGCCCGGTGGAAGCGTGAAGGTGTGTGTGCATGGTGGAAGCGTGCACTGACGGCTGGTAGTGTGTGTGCCTAGTGGAAGCGTGCACTGACCGCTGGTGGTGTGTGTGCCTGGTGGAAGCGTGCACTGACGGCTGGTGGTGTGTGTGCCTGGTGGAAGCGTGCACTGACAGCTGGTGGTGTGTGTGTTGGGTGGAAGCGTGCACTGACGGCTGGTGGTGTGTGTGCCTGGTGAAAGCGTGCACTGACGGCTGGTGGTGTGTGTGCCCGGTGAAAGAGTGCATCAACGGCCGGTGGTGTGTGTGTGTGCCTTTTAAAAGCGCACACTGAAGGATTGAATTTTGGGGCTTCTAAATTAATTTCTCCCTGCAGTTAGATTAACGCTTGATTGTGTATTTGGGCGGCCTGTGCTTTTCAGAGTAGTGAGAATTGCTATTATCATGAATACCGAGTGCCTCTTTGTTATGGCTGGAATGGTCAACTAGTCTTGGCTTGTTATCTAGTAGCGCACTGTTTTCTGGGTTTGCAGTTTTGCTGCTAACATTGTAGTAATAAGCCCAGCATGTAAATGTCTTCTAAGCAAAAACCAGGAATAACTGATTATGTCACTCATCATAACATTCGGGGGAGGGAAGGTGGTCAACTGGTGTCAATTGGTAGCAACAGGGGTTACTTGGTAGCTATAGCACACGTTGTATGAATTGCGATGCTTTCTTTTGTCACTGTAGGCCCAAGAGAATTGTTTTCAGGCTACGATTTTCTCCAGGATATCTTGCAGTTCATTGTATTTAATTAGTATGAGCATTTCCATGTTGTCTCGGTGATCTGTACATGTTTCCAAGTTGTACGTCTATCCATAATGTTTCCTGTTCGGGAGGAAGTCTGTTGCCTAAATCAGTGGTTCTGGGGACCCCCACTGAATCATTATTGGAATCCCGGGACCATGGCAATGCATTTTTTTTATAAGACCTCAAAACAAAACACAAACAATACAGAAAAAACACGGATCAAATAAATACACAAATGATTAAATATGTTAATACATTCTCAAAACAAACATAAAACAAATCTAAATTTTAATGGGAGGCTTGAGCATTCTAAAATTAAATTGAGGCCACTTCTTGTCCACACTATATTCTGTTTAATGGACTAGGGATTAGCTCTCAAAAGAAGTCACTTAATTAATGACTAAAACACACCAAAGTAGAATTTGGTTGGATTAACTAACTTTCAATAACCATCACTAGACCAACAAGCATTGGCATAGCCAATAGGTCTCGCATTTGGGACCTTATAAGTGTTTAGCCATGTAAAAGTTGGTGTTGTTATACCAAGGATATTCTGCTGCATAACTAAATACTTATAGGGTCCAAAAAGCGAGATCTTTTGGCTATGCCAATGCTTGTTTGTTTTTGGTAGCTGTTTTGTTTAAGTTGCCAGACTACAATAGCTGGACATGGTTTTTGTTAACTGTTCTTTGCATCAAATGAACTTGTTTTCATTGCTCTGAATGTTTTTTCCATTCTGGTTGTAGGAATCAGTCATTCCCGGGGATGAGGAAGCTGCCTAGCTGTACGCATGCGCCAAACTTTGCAAATGAGAAAAAGCCTGGTGCAGGCGCAATTTACAAGTGTGGAGTGAGTGAGCCGCAGGCAGCATGACTCACTCACAGAGGAGTTCATGCACTGCACCTGCATACTTAGCATGGTTTAAGGAAACTCGACCCTCTCCCTCCCAGGCATCGAACACATATTTACCAAAAAATTCTGAGAAGAGCCTGCCTGCTGCACGGACGGCTGGTGGTGTGTGTGCCTGGTGAAAGCGTGTACAGACGGCTGGTGGTGTGTGTGCCCAAGGAAAGCGTGCACTGACGGCTGGTGGTGTGTGTGCCTGGTGGAAGCGTGCACTGACGGCTGGTGGTGTGTGTGCCTGGTGGAAGCATGCACTGACGGCTGGCGGTGTGTGTGCCTGGTGAAAGCGTGCGCTGACGGCTGGTGGTGCGTGGGCTCGGTGAAAACGTGCACCGATGGCTGGTGGTGTGTGTGCTTGGTGAAAGTGTGCACTGACGGCTGGTGGTGTGTGCGCCTGGTGGAAACGTGCACTGATGGCTGGTGGTGTGTGTGCCGGGTGGAAGCGTGCACTGACAGCTGGTGGTGTGTGAGCCTGGTGGAAGCGTGCACTGACGGCTGGTGGTGTGTGTGTATGCCTGATTGAAGCGTGCATTGACGGCTGGTGGTGTGTGTGTGCCTGGTGGAAACGTGCACCGACGGCTGGTGGTGCTGGTGGTGTGTGGGCCTGGTGGAAGCGTGCACTGATGGCTGGTGGTGTGTGTGTGCCTGGTGGAAACGTGCACTGACGGTTGGTGGTGCTGGTGGTCTGTGGGCCTGGTCGAAGCGTGCACTGACGGCTGGTGGTGTATGTGCCTGATGGAAGCGTACTCCGACGACTGTGGTGTGTGTGCCTGGTGGAAGCGTGCACTGATGGCTGGTGGTGTGTGTGCTTGGTGGAAGCGGGCACTGATAGCTGGTGGTGTGTGTGCTTGGTGGAAGCGGGCACTGATGGCTGGTGGTGTGTGTGCCTGGTGGAAGTGTGCACTGACTGGTGGTGGTGTGTGTGCGCCTGGTGAAACCGTGCACTGATGGCTGGTGGTGCGTGTACCTGGTGAAAGCGTGCACCGAAGGCTGGTGGTGAGTGTGTGCCTGGTGAAAGCGTGCACTGACGGCTGGTGGAGTGTGCCTGGTGGAAGCGTGCACTGACGGCTTGTGGTGTGTGTGCCTGGTGGAAGCGTGCACTGATGGCTAGTGGAGTGTGTGCCTGGTGGAAGCGTGCACTGACTTCTGATGGTGTGTGTGCCTGGTGGAAGTGTGCATTGACGGCTGGTAGTGTGCGTGCCTGGTGGAAGCGTGCACTGACGGCTGGTAGTGTGTGTGCCTGGTGGAAGCGTGCACTGACTGGTGGTGGGGTGTGTGCGCCTGGTGAAACCGTGCACTGATGGCTGGTGGTGCGTGTACCTGGTGAAAGCGTGCACCGACGGCTGGTGGTGTGTGTGCCTGGTGGAAGCGTGCACTGACGGCTGGTGGTGTGTGTGCCTGATGGAAGCGTGCACTCACGGCTGGTGGTGTGTGTGCCTGGTGGAAGCGTGCACTGACAACTGATGGTGTGTGTGTGTCTGGTGGAAGCAGGAGCATTCACAGTGATAGAAGACACAAATGAAACTGACGAAGAGGAGGGAAAGAAGGGAGGGGGAGCGGAGCAGAGGAGCTTGATTCACAGCTAGAAGACACAAATGAAGCTGAGTGTTGAAAGCAAAAAACAAAAAAAACCAAGCCACGAAAGTGAAAGTTGAAGTGATCGGACGGAGGCAGAGGAAAAAGCAACTTAATAACCCGTGATGGAGGAGACAGATGTCGGCTGCGCGGCTTCAGGCCAGCAAATGCCTCTGGTAGGTAGCACTTTTTTTTTTACCCTTTACTAAAAGTGGAGCAAGCAGAGCATGCGCTGCTCTAGGCTCGGCCTAAAAAGCATTGTACTGCTCTCCTAGTTAGTTTTAAGGCGTTCACTTAATTGCATGAATCCCTGCGTCCTGAGAACTCTGGAACAGAAAGTCCTCAATGAAAAAGGTTTCCTCTAGGGCAAGCATCTGTAAAATTCCATGAACTAAGTGACTTTGCCATCTAGATTTAACAGTATCCTAGTCTAGCATTTAGTTAGGAATTCATCTTTCAGAAAGAACAAATTATATTTTTCTATGTCTCAAGATCCAACTTGATTACAATAAATGTAGTGCTTTATGAAGACTGCAAAACATGGTCAATTGCATATGCATTAAGAAAAAACCTCTGGACTTTAAATCAAACAGCAGGCCGAGGAAGGTAAACTACATTAAAGTACGGGTTAAACATTATCAGAATGTTATTCTTCTTGAACTTTGTCAGCCTCCTATCGTTCAAACAGGTTTTTGAAATTGTATTCATCTGGAGCAAGGCCTCCAGTCCCCACCCCTGACTAGTTTCGCTTTATTACTAAGAGGAACACCTACCAAATTCAACATGTAACACTGACAGACACCTTATCCTCAGAGAGGAAGAATGAACATAAGCAAATCGAGACACATGCAGAAACTTAGCAGATAAGCTACAGGAAGCAAACCTACACGCTTTTTCCTTGTACTAAACAAGAATATATTGTACATACATCAGTGACAGCTTACACAATCCACGCACAAACACCCTTCTTCCAAAGGACATCTATCAACAACGGAGGGGCATAAATTACTGCACAAGGTAAATGGTGTCAGAAAGCTGACAGGACATCAAAAGCGAGGAAGGAATGACCACCAGTTTACAGGTGCAATGGTTAGGACACAAACTAAAGTGAATGACTGCATTCTGCGTTACAGGGTTGGGAGTGAAAGGTAAACGTTCCAGGTGCTTTGGTGAAACTGGCATTGCATTCCTGCAATACCTAGACCTCCCAGTTAGATTCTGATATAAGGCATATTGAAAAATATGGAGTTGTAAATGTTGAGGTCTCCTGTAAAACAGTTTGCATTTTCCTAGGTAGGAAGAAGAACTTAACAGTGCACTGAACAAGTTTTCATAGCAAAAATGAAACATATAGTCAAAAAAGAGCACTTCAGATAAAAGGAAATTCAGTCGTTTTTGCAGTAAATAAGGCATAAAAACCATATGTCTACATTGTGTTTTTTCCAAACTAATTTCTGGTTCAAAGCCCTGCTGGTAGCTTAGTTATTCAAAGCTAGATTTTAGACAAGTCTGTTATTTACCAAACTACAGACTATTTTGTTCGAATTGCGGGGGATGCTTTTCCAGCTATGCCCGACAAGCCAAAGTACAACCAGATTTTTAGGTCTAGCCTACAGGGAGCAGGTTTTACTGTCTGTTGAAGCTCTTTTGTGGGCATTACCAATACTTGCAGCCAGCTTTGAGCAAGCCCAATGTCTACCATCGGCTGAGTCATTCTCATTTGCTTGCTACTTATTTGATTGCTTTCCTTGGTGGCTTAATCAAGCCATATGCGATCAAGGCTGGGGATGCACATGTGCGTATGTACAATCAGAATGGGCTGCAGAAGTGCATTAATGCATACATGTATATTATGGGAATTTGGGTGTTATATATGGCTATGGCAGTGCGACCTTACTGAGTAAGACCCTCACAAAAACTGTATTTGGTCCAGGCCAGCTCTTTTGTAATACCTTTAGCTCAACCCTGAGTAGCTGTGGCTTTGAGAAGCAAGGCTTAAACAAAGGAACACATTTAGAAGCACAAAACAACTAAATAAGAAAGTCACACAACAAGAAAGAAATCCAATGCCAATTTCTAAAAATAGATTCCTATGAATTTCTACAGACCAAGAGCAGCAAAATCCACTAGAGGGTTTCCGAGATCCAGATTTTATAAGAAAACTTAAATTACAGTTCAACTGCAAATCAGCATCGGCAGCTGCAAAGTTAGTAAACTTTTGAAAAGTTTGAAAGAGTTGTGTTCAACTACTCCAGCCTGACTGGGGCGACCAAATCCAGCATGGAGGTCGGGGCGTCACTAAGGAGTATTTGGTCACCAACGAGCACAGTTCAGTTCTGAACTTTAGAGCACCACAGTAAGACTTCAACGGATTGGTCCTAATGTAGAGAATGCAGGAGAGGGCAGATGCTCAAGGATGGTCTGGGTGCTGTGCGTCGACGGGGACGTCTAAGCGGTTATATCTCGGTCCACGAATGAGGTGGGGGAAACTTTAGCCAAAGTGTTCGAGGTCCCTATATGTCCTCTTTGAGCCAGTAGGTGGCCAGCTGCTGCTGGGCCACTGGTCTCCATACACAGCAGCTCCAGTGTTATCCTTAGGTGGGGGCTAGTGTCCCTATGACCAATGACCAATTTGGACTCAGGCGGTACTCACAGGTCCGGCAGGCTTGGGTGTAACTTTTGGTAGTCAAGGATTGGTCCCTTGGGGCATCAAGCGGAGATTCTCCAGAAGTGGCTACTGACTTGCTGAGCTGGGATACTCCAGCTATGATGGGCATGGTGCCGGTTCCAGGATGTCAGTCGACTAACCCTTAAAGTTACTTCTTTGGTCTGGGGCTTGGGAGTGATTTTTCCTCAATTCAGGAACCACAGGCACAGTCCTCTCTTGGCTAGCCCAAGGTCCTGCGGTTGCAGTCCAGCAGACAATGCAGCCTCTCTTTCCCTGGTCCAGGGGTCAGCCGGGCAGTTTTTCTTCGGTCTTTCGCCAGTTCCATCATGATCTGAGGTTCAGGGTGCCAGGGGTGGGGATATGGGAGGATCGCATGAGGTAACCCCTCCATCTGTAGCAGGCACAACTTCCCAGAATGAAAGAAAGCTGCCTGGTGGTCATCAACCATGTAATGCCACTGGACAAACTGGTCTACAGTGACAACATTCTGAAAATGGCTTTGAATTCGACTTGGGCATTAACTACAGAAAATAGACTTTTAAAATTATTGTGTTTTAACGGTTTTTATTAATGGTCATTTTAGCTTCCTCCCCTTTTCATATTTATGCCGCCTCTAAATTGCTTTTACCACTGTTAAACACTGTATTTAATCCATTGTTTTTAAGTCATTGAATGTGCTGTATTTTAAAGTGTTACTTTTATGGTTTCTATGAAAGAATGCCGAATAAAGTATAAGACTATAACTATGACTATGACTTGGGCATCAAGTCAGATTTAATGCCACAATTAATTTTGATACCTTGAAGCAACCATTTTAGTTGCCCCATTCAGCAGCCAGCTAGGCTGAGGCGTCAGCCGGTAACTCTGTTTTAACCAATGGAGTTACAAACTTTTACACAGTAAAATGACAATTTGGAAGTGTTGCTGTCAGGACAGATCAAAAGTATAAGCCCTGCTTAATAATATATAGCTAGAACTGCATTAAAAATGCTAATACTCCCAAACTAGAACGATAGTTCAGTAGGAGAATGTGCCAGCAGCAGAGAGCTGTGTGCCACCTTCAGCCACGCACTCTACCACCCTCACTCTACCACTCTACCGCCCTCACTCTACCACTCTACCGCCCTCTCTACCTCCCTCACTCTACCGCCCTCACTCTACCGCCCTCACTCTACCGCCCTCACTCTACCGCCCTCACTCTACCGCCCTCACTCTACCGCCCTCACCCTGCCGCCCTCTCTACCACTCTACCGCCCTCACTCTACCACTCTACTGCCCTCACTCTATCACCCTCTCTACCACTCTACCGCCCTCTCTACCGCACTACCGCCCCCACTCTACCGCCCTCTCTACCACTCTACCGCCCTCACTCTATCGCCCTCACGCCCTCACTCGGGCGGGTGAGTGGTAGAGTGAGGGCGGTAGAGTGAGGGTGGTAGAGCGAGGGCGATAGAGCGGTAGAGTGAGGGTGGTAGAGTGAGGGTGGTAGAGTGAGGGCGGTAGAGTGAGGGCGGTAGAGTGAGGGCGGTAGAGTGAGGGCGGTAGAGTGAGGGCGGTAGAGTGAGGGCGGTAGAGTGAGGGCGGTAGAGTGAGGGCGGTAGAGTGAGGGCGGTAGAGTGGTAGAGTGAGGGCGGTAGAGTGAGGGTGTTATCTCAGGTTCTATTGAATTATTTTTTTGTTGTCACCTTTCCTTGCATTTACTTCTCATTCTGTGTGATTCAAATTCATACTTTATGCACTCTGATTTTTAAGTTAACATTACTCAATTCATGTCCTGTTTCTTGAGTGCCATCACTGATCATTATCAGAAAACACTTCCTGAACCATGCTTCTCTGTGGTTTGTGTATGGGTTGCAGTCCAACTGTATTTTTAATTCACATTGGCACATTGACTAAGTTCTTGCTTCAGGGCTTTAGAAATCCGACCGCGGTGACTCTCAGGGGAGGGGGGGGGGCAGGCGGCGAGGGGGGGATGGGTGGAAGAATACTCAAATCAAATCATTTGTGGCCTTCATGGGCCTCGGATTATCTAAATCTTGGGGTAGTTTTTGATGACCTACAAAATCTCCAATCAGTAGATTGGTCTGACTATTAAAAATTGTAGCTACTTACAAGCAACTTAGACAAATACATACTGCAGACAACAGTTGCCAGAGCATCTCCTATAGGACCTGCACCACAAACACAGGTTGCCACAAAGGCAAATATACAATCATGGGTAAGATACCTGTTAAACTAGATGAAATTCCATTCTCGATTGCTCGCAAGACCAACCAACTAGAAGCTGTCTATCTTCACACAACACCCCAAGATAAGCATAGAATTTTGACTGCGTCTCCCCCTTGAGATGATGCCACCCGTAGAAGAGTGCAACAGTCGGGGAAGTGCATTTGTGAGTATCTATACTACTAGGCATAGCACACCCTCATTAGCAGTGCTGCCAAATGTGTTGAAAACGGACAAAATGATTGCAGAGCTGCAGAAGCTCTTCATTTGAGCATGAAGTTAATGAGGCATTTTTAGTTTCCTCAATTATTTAAAGTAACATTAGCAGAGAAGGGGGCTGCTCTGGCAATACTCCAGAGAATGGCAGCAGTTCCTATTCAAGATTGTGAAAGGTATTTGCCAAAAATTATTTTGGAAGAATACACACCTGTGAGCTTTGACACCTTAGGATCACAAGTTGTTAAACCTGTTAAATCACATCTCAAACGAAAAAGTGAGACAGAGAGGTTCTGGCAAGGAAAAAGCTGCGTCAATGGCCAAAAAGAAATGGAGAGTAAGACAGCCAACATGGATTGGATCTCCGTCAACTCAGGAGTCCAGCTGTGGTGGTTTTAAATGAATGAACTATGATTAAAGTAAAAAGTCACATCGGTATCAGTATACTGAAAGTTGTTGGTTCCTGTTCTTTTCAGGACTCTGGCAGTAAAAGGGTAGAAAGAAGTGGAGGGACGAGTACCGTAGAAAGGACGAGTATGTCAAGCATAAAAGTGAATCAGGACATGAAGCGGAGGTCAGATTACAGAAAGAAACCAACTCTAAGGGTCACTTTAAAAAGAAGAAAGTGGCTGTCTACTACAGATACTTCTGCAGAATAGGGCTTAGGCGATAGCACATTGATGGGGACATACCAAGCACAATTAAAACAATTTTCTGGACACATTTGTCTGATGGTGATGATATTAGTCTTGCCGAGGATGACTGGCCTCCAGTCTTCATAAGGGATGCACCTTGAGATGAGGAGGTAATAATGCCAGCATTTTTCTCCATGCACGTGAAGACATCAGGGAAGGATATGCAAGCAAGAGGGCTTTAAAACAAGCTCCTTATGCCATTCCCTTAAGGAGTAACCCCCAGGTACAAGTTTAATATCCTCTGAAGCAAGAAATCAAAAGTGACAAACTATCTTAGATCCGCAACAATATCACAGCATTATAGATCTTGCTATTCTGCAATGAATACCCCTCTTTTCCCGGTTTTAAATCATGTCGAATCATATGGAATAGTTATAGATAATAGAGATTCGACTCCCACAACTGGGCTTATGCTTAACAAATATGCTGATGGGACAGGACTCGTGAAGAATCTGGTTTGTCAAAACATTGAAAATGACCCAGGACATTTCCAGATTTTTTTTTAGTCAGAATACAGCACCTGAAAGCAAATATCTAACCGTTTACTCGTTTAATGCAATTCCGTACTGCTGTAAAAGATTGCCTATGGGCTAAAACAATAGAACTGGTTTATTTGCAGCAAGGATCATGGCGATCTTACAATAAGATCTGGTGGCAATATTTTACATTGACAAATTATACATCACAACCAATGACTTGATTGAACATCTGATTAGGGTGTACAGGATAGTGACATTACTAACCGCACACAGATAACAAAATTAACTTTAAAAATGTGCTTATCTAAACGTGATGTTTTTGGGTACGGGTTACTCAGTGAGAGTGAGGGTTTGGAACCCGACTTCCTGGAGAAGCTTATAACCTTCAAATAAAGTTAAGAAAATTACATATCCAGATGAGATTGGTTAACTTTAAGAGCATTTACATGACACATTATGCTGAGCGAGTGGAGCTTTACTAAGACTTAATTTCTTCTACGTTTTCAGGAAACCAAAGGGCGGAAAGTGCATAGCTGTCTTACACAGATACATGTAGACATATCAGAGACTAAATATTTACAGGCCAGGGATAACAAAACAAATTTAGTTATTAGAATTGTTCCCAATTCCTTTGGCTACACATACGCAGTTTGTAATGTTGGACTGACAACTCCTACTGCCAACAAATCACATTTGTATTCCACCGCCAAAGCACGTTTCGCTACCATAGAGAAGATCCTTACTGCAGTTAAGATAGCCATATTGAATGAGCACCCTTTGGCACAGGGGAAATAAAATATTATCGTTTCTCGAGTTCCTTCACTAGAAGTAGTGACAAAAGCAAGCATACCTAATATTTGTGCTGTACACCCGCGCTGAGTGTAGTAGGCTGCTTCTTTTTTTTTGTAAACAAATTCTATTGGCACTTGTATCAGCTCAACCAACTTTCGACAGGGTTGGTAATATTGAGAGATGCACGTACATGGTATATAAAGCTACTATTCAGTATATTTCATTAACATTATGTAGTATACCTTTTAGTAAAAATGCAAAATTCGGTTACCTGCCCGACCTCAGGTCCATGTGACTGCTGCACAACACACAATAGGCAGCTCCCTCCCATACTCACACCCCCTGTCATGGTCGGGCCCTGGCATGTCCTATCATCAGTGGGGAGTGCCATCACTCGACCTCCCCACGGGCGATGTATCATGCAAGTCCATGTGAACACTATGGCCCCTCACGAAATCCCAGCACCTCCAATTTGAAATAATATGCAGCTAACCAGGAAGCCACCACCCTACAGGATCATAAATATTTAGGGGGTCCCCGATGGTCTCCCAGGTGAGGAGGAGGATCAGGATTCTGCAGAGCAACTGCCAGTTTCCCAAGAGAGGGCCATATCCAGTGATCCACAGCCCCGCTGAGCTTCCCAAAGCAGCACCACACTCTCATAACTCACCCATCTTCCAGTACCCTCTTCCAAACCTCCACCCTGGGGGCCCTCTTGGTCTTCTAGTTGCGCATAATCTCCCTTTTTGCAAGAATTAAAGTTACGATCAGAAACCTGCTTGTTGCTTAATTCTTAGCAGAATCCGGATACCAACTCGAGAGACAATGCTCAGGCGCACACGGGATTTCCCTCTAAGCAATTGCCGCCAACACTCTAGTAATTTCTTCCAAATAATGCCCTAGCTTCCGGCATGCCCAAACCAAGTGGTGAAAATCAGCTTCCACCTTCGGATATCTTGGGCATTTTGCTCCCTCCACTGCAAAGTGGTGGGTAATCCTGCTAGGAGTGATATATGCCATATGGAGCACATAAACATTTATAAGCCTAAATCTGGTGTTTCTGGAAACCTTATGTGTGTGCTGCAGGATCGCCCTCCAGTTTATAGAGGCCTACCAACTTGAGGGAAAGTGCATACACAAAGGTGGAGTAAAACAACTGGCAGCCCATCCGTCCTCGTGTTTTGTTCCAAGCCATCGACTTAACGGTAGCTTGGATGTTCGGAAGCATAATGTATCCACCCAGGTCTTCACCCTCCTCGGGGGGTAACAGTTGGAAACTGCAAAGGCGCAAAAAATGCTGCAACGTCTGCCAGCTAGCAATCAGCTGTGCTACAATACAGTTCAGAATAGTATTTACAGAACTCCTGGTAATGGTGTCCTGCCTATAGAGTTTAAAGCCACAATGACTGAGCCTGGCTTGGATGGGCTGCCCAGCCATGCCAACAATGATCCAGTGCGGTCCCTCTCCGCATGCACCATATAATTCCTAAAATCAAAGCATCTCAACCGCTCCACCTGCTCTGCTATGTTCTCTCTATCCGCAAGTATGAGTATTTTAGGCTGCAACACAGGGTGATATGGCTGGCCCCACTCAAGGGCTCTCAGATCCTCCTCAGAGAGACGTCCGCCAAAAGTGTCCTATGAACACCCACCGATTTAAATAGGCAGGTGTCCTGTATCACCACCTTAAAGGCGTCCCATTCCACCAGGGGGGACAAAACAGAACCAGCGTTTGCATCAAAATAATATCATATGGCAGTCCTGATGGAGTCTCGGAACACTTGGTCCTCCAAGGACTCCGGCTACAACCTCCACGACAGAATACAAGGTCGGGCTTGCACCCAATCTAAGCTCAGCAGTAGAGGATTGTGATCAGAAATAGTTCGGGATAAATATTCTGTGGTACGGACCATCCTATGTGCATCAGGTGAGCACAGAAGTGCATCCAGGCGCACAAGTAAGTAATGCAAGGTGGAAAATAATGATTAGTCACATTCCCCAGCGTGTTGTGAACACCAGGAGTTGATTACCCCCTATTCTCTCTGCCAAGCAGAGAAGGCACGAGCCACCAGGAGAGTCAGAGAATCCTGCAGTGGTGGTTGCAACGGTCCAGGATGGGATCAAAAGATGACCGAGCCCAGCAAATGAAGGGCCAACACCTGAGAAAGTCCAGCGAAGAAAGCTGCCTGGTCCACATTTGGGTCATATATGCTACTTATGGTAACGTCTCGTCCATCCAATTGGCCTGTACCACCAACATATCAGCCAGCAGGATCTAATACTTTCCTCATATACTGGCAGGGGACCCCCCCCCCCCGCGCACCCAAATCATTGCCCCTCTCGCCTAGTCCGACTAAGTAGCATAATAGGCCAGTCTCCTTCATCTGCGCTGCAGTGCCACCCCTTCCTTGGCATGAAGGTGGGTCTCCTGGAGGAATGCGATCTGAACCCCTTGTCTATTGAAATAGGAAAATACTTTGTGTCTCTTGGTCAGCTAAGCATTCCCTAATGTTCCAAGATAGTATCGTCAAGGGGATAGCCTTTGCATGTGTGAGGCTGGAAACACGGGCAACGGCCAACCTCAAAATCCCAAGCACAGCCCATCCACCCCCTCTGGCAAAACAGGAAACACTTCCATAGGGCATGACCATATACTCCCCCTCAACAGTCAAACAACAAACTCCACAAATCGCACACCCCAGGACAAGCAGGTAAGGACCCCCATCCAAACAGGCAACCAGCGCGCATGCGTTTGGTGGGTGGACCCACTGGAACCACAAGGAAAATCGGGGTAGAGGCCAAAAAGGAGCGCCATGTCTGGATTCCCACCATCCACCCAGTTGCAAAAACTGAAAGAAAACAGGCATTGGCATAGCCAATAGGTCTCGCCTTGGGGACCTTAGTAGTGGTTAGTCATACAGCACATTATCCTGGGTGATGTGCCGCTATGGATTAAAGCATTGTCAGGCTTATCTGCACCACTTTCGCATCTGGCAGCTTTGGCCCGAGTCCTCTTGAACTCTGGGGAGTCAATTGCCTTAAAGCTGGCTTTAATTGGAGCAAATATTCAGAGAAAGAGTAGCAATTTAACAACAATACATACATTCCCACCTTTGGAAGGCGAAGCACTGCAGTTGGAAAAGAGAAGGGGAGACAAGGGGGGGGGGGTTGTGTGCGCGAGGGAGTATTTCACTAGAGGCGATAGAAGTAATTAAAGTTGATAAATATTAAAATAGTTTGGACAAAAGGAGATGGCAATAGTGAATATGAATCGTTAACATGTATGTCTGGTGCAGCAGTTAAAAATACAAGTGTATTTATTCTGTGTTAACTACATTAGAACAAATGAGGAATTAACCTTCACAAGATTGTGCCCCGTGAAATACACTTCCAAACATTCCTGCCATGCCATTTCTTTCGCCAGCTGTCATTGCCAGTAGTTTCTACTAGATGTAAGTGACTGCATATGAAATTGGGAGCATCTAATAATTTACTATGGCGAAAATTAAAATTGATTCAAGTAATATTTTGTATTTGGCATTAGTGACTAGCATCGTGATTTCTAAATTTTATTTCACCAGTAGTATTCCCCTTGAAAACTCAGCTGCACGTAGATTTTGCATTTCCCATAACACAGACATGAGAAACAGGGGCAGTGAAATCTATCTAGCGAGCTGGAAATGTAGCCAAGACCAACTCAGTTTCATACAATGGTGCACATGAGCGCACAAGCTGTCTAGGGAATTATGAACCCGTTGAATGCAGGAGGTGGAAGGCGACATCCAGAGCTGTTGTCTCAATCTGCTACCGCGATCTACGGCTCTGGAATGCCATATTTACAGACCATAGCGCATACACATCACGGACAAAGCACTGTCTTGTGTGTAAGAGTGTACAATAAAAGTAAAAATTACGAAATTATGGAGTGTGTGCTACGTTCGCCGATAAACCTTGTGAAGTAAAAGCTACTGTTATTTTCATCACCCGCAGAAATGTTATTCACAATAAATGCAGCGAAATTTATACAATTGGTGCAATATTGCGCTCCAGTCTGCGGAATAATCTTGGGAGGGACAAAGTTGCTCTTGGTGAGAGAACAAAGGGAATGCGGACAATGGGAGGGGGGCGGGAGCATTTTGAACACGGACAGCGGGTGGAGGGGCGGGAGCAAAGGAACAGAAAATTAAGCCAGCGCGGCCGCGAAAGTGAAAGTGACTGCGCTGTGTTTAATTAGTAACCTGATCCACGACGAGGGAGGAATGCAGCTGCCACCCTGTGCGCCGCTGCTCGCTCCCAAGAGCAAAACACAATGGGTGTGAACCCTTGGAGAAGAGGTGGGAAATGCACCCGCCTTTGGCCATTTGCGTGCTTTCATTATTGAAAGCCACAGTCAAAGGCCAATCCAATGAGTGGGAGGAGTCAGACCAGCACAGAGAAGTTTCGGGGAAGTTTGGAGTGCTCACAAGAAGCCTCCCATAGTGCAGTGCATGCGCGCCGCGCTAGGCTCGACCAAAAAAAGGAACATTTCTGAGTCAAACCCCCGCAGGTACCTCCCACCCTCTCAGCAAGGTATCAGAGACACCGGTAAGTAGCCCACATCAACTGGTAAAAGTCTTACAGTGCGCCAGTGGCATCAGATGATGTTGTCTGCTGTGGCAGGAGTAACAGTCAGCAGATTTTCATCAGAGTTCTCATTGGAACTGGCACCATGTGTCAGATCGGATTCCTGGGCACTATCCTCAGCCAGCGAAGAGGACCGGCTCATCTCTCTCTCGCTCAGAGCCACCACCACCTCCACTGCTCTACGTGTTCTCGTTGGGTTGCTTCACCTGACGGAGCAGCCCCAAATGGAGCTTCATCACGTTGTTTTGATCTCCTCCGCCTGCGTGGGTGGCTTGGTGAACTTCAGCTGGTACAGGCCTGGGGATGCATCTCAAGCCAGTCTTACACTTCCTGTGGGGTCCAGAAGAGTTGCACACCCTCGGAGGTCTCCACCCAAAGTCTGACCGGGAATAGCATGGCATAGCTCATTTGGCACAAACGCCACTTACCATCCGGAAATGTAGTGCGTTGCTTCTGAACCTCTTTGGTGGTATCAGGAAAGACCATCACCGTGTTGTTGTCAACTCTGATGTCCTCTTTTTGTCTAGCCTGCAAAAGGATATGGATTCTGGTAACTATTGATCGAGACAGTGCAGCCAGCAGCGGCAGCCAAGCAGGCAATCTGTGCACCCTCTCTAGGGCATAGAACGTAAAGAGGTCCTCTGATGCCACCTCCTCACGTAGCCACAGTTCCAAATAGGCCACCATATCCTTTTCCTCAATGCGCTCAGATAGATCCATGATGCAGACATTCTTTTGTGATGTTTTCGCTGTCCTTGGCTTGGACTTCTAGGGTACGCATTTTGTTCACCATGTCTCATCCTCTCACACATCAACGCCATATCAGTAGGAAGATTTCCCACATCTCTCTCCACCATCGTGACTGTTGGCCAAACGGTTGTGATCATCTTTCAGTATTCTGAAGTCCGACCTCAAGCTGTTGAATTTCATCTCCAATGCCTCCCTAGAAGCAGTGATTGCCTGCAAGATATCTAGAAGTGTGGGCTCCCCCTGAGTCCCTCTGACGGTGGTGGTCTTGTATCGTCCACCACACCAACCGTCGCTACATTCAAAGCTTGACTACCAGAATCCAGGTTGCGCTTTCTGGAGACCTTGCCAATGATTGGAATACAGTAGGTAGAAGCAGCAAGCTCTCGGTGGTGGCTATGACTGACAGCCAACCGTCAAGCTCAGCAACTAGTGGTGCAAAATGGGCTATCATCAGCTCAGGTGACCCTCTGCCTTATCACAGCAGGTATTGAAATAACAGAAAGGTTTATTTTAAATATTCGCGATAAACCGGAGATCACTAGTTCTGAGGTTTTTGAGCATGTATTCTGCTTAGTTTTGATAATTCAAAAAGGTATTCATAAATCTATTGGACATGTCTTTTAAAAGGAAACACCACATTAGTAAATCACACAATTGCAACACATTTGTATGTGTGATTTAGAACCATTTTTTTTGTGAGACAATATATATAACACATATACAATACCAAACATTATTTGTGACAAAAATATATACAGCAAACCAATGATCAAAAGACAAACATCGATAATTTATGTGTGCCAGCCTAAAATTAAACCAGTCCTGCATTTACACTGAAAACACAAGAGGACAAATGCTCATTCAAAGACACATGTCTACTGTCCTGCCTGTGGGAGAGTGGGGATGCATATCCTACTTAAGGGTGTTGACAACATACAAAAAGGGGGAAATCATTTTGTGGAGATTTCATTCTCTCAAAGTAGAACCCAGTGATGCCATAGTATGACATCACTGGGAGATTCTGAAAGAAGAGTCAGTTGATGAAGCTGGAGGTTGCTGTACACTTGTGTAGCTGTACTTATATGAATAAAGGCTTTTTATTCATTAACCACTGCCTCTGTGGTTACTACATTTCATGGCGACCGCTGCGTGGTCTAGCAGTGACATGTGAATTCCAAAATTTAACAGAATCTTTAATTCGTGATCAGATTGTTAGATGTACCAAAGACAAAAAAGTTAAAGAAAGACTTTTATCTCTAGACCCTACACTAGATGAAGCAGTACAAAATGCCAGAAGCTTAGAGCACACTGCTGTTTGGATGAAAGAAATCAATGTTGGAAAAGTGAACATTAAATCCTCGGAAAAAGAAGTATCCTTAGATGTGGATGAAGTAGGACTAAAAAAAGCTCCCAAGGCAGAAGTTCCAAATGCAACTAATTTCAAAAACGAAAAGACTTCGAACGCACTTAATGCACCCAATGTGGTGGTGAGGAGGAAAATTACATGTTATAGGTGTGGATGTCCTGGGCACATTGCTTCCAGCCTCTCGTGTGGTGCTAGAAGTGTAACGTGTAGATTGTGTGGAAGGAAGGGTCATCTACCCAAGATGTGAAGATTTAAAAATCAAAGATGTAATGTAAAGACCATAGAAAATCTAGGGTAAATAAAAGAAGAATTGATGCTTTCTATAGATGAATGTGGTATGTCAGAAAAGGAAATAGTTGTTCATGAAAACAAAGGTATAAAAATGGAAAGTACAGAGAAACTAGAGAAACCACATTGTGAAATTATTTTTGGCAATATTGGCAGATTCAGGTAGTTTATTCACACTGATATCTAAGGAAAAAGACGTGAAGGAATTAAAAAGGAATCTGAAGAATCTACAACATTCTGATATAAGTGCCGTAGGTTATGGTGGAAAAAAGGTAATCATTGTGGGGATGGAATGGATGGACTTGTTCTTTAAAAATAATGGTGTTCATGGTAGAGTATATGTAACTGAAGAGGGGTCTAATCTTTTAGGATGGCGTCACCAAAAAGATCTGAATATCATTCTAAATCCTAATGCTAAGGAACCAGTAATGGTGGTAGAATCTACACGAATATGTAATTTGCTGGTTTTAGAAGATGATTCAGATTGGGGGAGGAGATTAATGGCGTCATTTCCCCATGTATTCAGAGATGATCTGGGGATGCTTAAAAATTTTACTCCCCGGATAATTTTGAAAAAGAATGCTCGCCCAGTTGTACATAAAGTTAGGTCTATACACCTTTGTTAATGAGAGAACCTTTACGAAAGGAGCTTTAAAAATTGTTAGAATGCAAGATTATTGAACCAATTGAGTCATCAGAATGGCTTGCTCCGATAATCGTCGCGCCCAAGGAAGGAAATAAGATTTGTATATGCATAGACTTGAGAGATTTAAATCAGAACATATGGGTTGATAGGCAACCACTACCAAATATAAAGGAGATGTTGAGCGTGATGGGTGGTGGAAAGGTTTTTAGTGTCCTGGACATGTCCGCTGCTTATCACCAAATAAAGTTACATCCAGAGTTGCGGCCATTAACTTCTTTTGTCACACCGTTGGGGGCTTATCGCTATCGGCGCATGCCATTCGGAGCCTCAGCCTCCGCGGTGTTTCAAAGAGTTATGCAAAATATATTTCAAGGAATGCATAGCATTTTATGTTTTCAGGATGACATAATGATTGTGGGCAAGTCTTTTAAAGATCATGATGAGTTAATGAATGAAGTTTTGGGAAAGATTGCTGATCATGGTCTGACAATAAAGAGAGAAAAATGTCAGTTGAGAAAAGACCGAGTGAATTACCTTGGTCATGAAATATCTCCTAGCGGTATTAGACCAAAGAAAAGTATAGTAAAGGCGATTATAGATGCTCCTCAGCCGTCAGATAAGGACTTGTTGAAATCATTCCTTGGTTTAGCCGAGTACTGTTCGAAGTTTGTAGCTAACTTCTCAAATATCGTAGAGCATATGAGGATGTTATTGAAAAAGGGAGTATCATTTGAGTGGAATGCTTCATGTGAGGCAGCATTTAAAAGTGTCAAAATGTCATTGGTTAGTGCGTCTACTTTAGCTCACTTTGATGTATCGAGAAAGACTATTTTGACGACTGATGCCAGTAATGTGGTGTTAGGTGCTGTCTTGACTCGAAGATCAGATGATGGAGAAAGCGTGATTGGGTTTGCGTCACGGCCCTTACAAGGAGCAGAGAGATCTTACTCAACCATTGAGAAGGAGGCTTTGGGTTGTAGTTGGGGGATAAATCATTTTAGGTTTTATCTGTGGGGACTGCCTTTTGTTTTGAGGACTGATCATAAACCCTTAGTACACATCTTCAAAGGAGGAAGTGGTCTTGAAGGAAATGTTACTCTAAGAATTTCTAAATGGTTGATATCAGTAATGGATTACAATTTTTCAATTGATTTTGTTAAAGGTAACAAGAATGTTATAGCTGATTGCTGGTCACGGATGCTGGTTGAGGAGGAAGAAGAGGATTTTTCTTTGGTATCTGAGGTGGAATCTCCATGTATTGTCAATGATTTAGATTTAGCCTTGAAACAAGAAGAGTGGGATGAAGCTTCGAGCAGTGATAAGGAATACATAGAGCTCAAGGACGTCATTCGCGATGGTTGGAGAGATGTGATGAGCTTGAATCAAGAATTAAAGAAATATTTAAAAGTCAAAGACCAGTTAAGTATTCAAATAGATAAAGTCGTGAGATGCAATTGTGTAGTCCCACCTAGGATGTTAAGAAGTAAATTAGTCAAACTTGTACACGAGGGACACTTAGGGAGAAGCATGTGCAAAAGGAGATTGAGACAGAAATTTGGGTGGCCTGAAATGGATAGGGAGGTAGAAGAGGTAGTAAAAGAGTGTCAAGCGTGCAGTAATAGCGACAAGTCTAGGGTGATCCGGCAACCACCACTGGGTTGTGTAGGTATTCCCAATCGACCCTGGGAAAAATTAGCGTTGGATTTTTTAGGTCCAATTGAGAGATTGGGTGTGAGAAACAGATTTTTAATCGTTTTAGTTGATTACCATAGCAAATGGTTTTTAGTGAAATCCGTCGAACATATTACATCAGAAGTAGTGATTGAGTTTGGGAAGAATGCATTTTTAGAAGAAGGAATACCTAAGTGTCTGGTTACGGACAATGAAGTCCAACTGGTTTTGACTGTGATGGGAAGATTTCTTACGGGATTAGGTATCAAGCATGAAAGAGTAGCGTTATTCAGACCACAAGCAAATGGATTAGTTGAGCGAGTTAATCGCATCATAGTAGATGTTAGAACTGGGATTTCTGGTAGGCTAAGGCTGACGCCAAAGCCAGGCAGAAACCACCATTCTAGTCAGGGCAAGGGAGTCACACGCCAAGTTAACCCCTGCTCACCCCCTTGGTAAGCTTGGCACGAGCAGACAGGCTTATCCCGGAGGCAATGTGTAAAGCATTTGCGGACGCACACAACAGCAACAACATCCTAGGCCCACCACAAAAGGAACTCCACACAAGGTTATATAAAAATAACTTTTATATTGTCAAAACACATCAGAGAGTAATCACACATGTACATTGTGCCAACTGGCACGGGCAATATTCACAAGGGATTATGTACAAGACAGGGCCACGGTCAGGAATCAGCACTTAGCAGAAATAGGAATACTGTTAGAAATAGCACTTTGTAGATCATAGAATAATAAGAAGTTTCACACATGATGCATAGAACATTCAGAGGTGTAAGGGAAGGAAACATGATGCATAAACATACATTCAGCCGTGTAACGACAAGGCACATGATGCATCAAAACACATTCAGAGGTGCAGGGAAGGAAAACACATGATGCTTAAAACATTCAGAGGTGCAAGAAAACATAATTGCGCAAAACATCACCTTAGGCAATTATTATCATAAACATAGCAAAATCACATTGCGGAAAAATCACATTAGGGCCTTGCGCCCTACCCACATACCAGCCCCCTGGCCAACTGGCCATCCAACAAGGGGACTCAAAAAGCCCTGTGTCCAGAATGTCAGGGCGCGCTGCCAATGCAGCGCCAGTCAGGGGTGCGCCACCGGCGCAAACGTAAACGTTGCAGCTGCCCACTAATTGCTGGGCAGAAGTAGAACAATCACAAGGGCCTAAACGTTGCAGCTGGCACGAAGTACTGCGCAGCTGTGAAAGGCCTGGCACCTCTGTGCCATCTCTGTACCACACAGGGACTCTCTCTCCCTTGGCGCCTAAACGGTGCAGCTGCCCACTAATTGCTGGGCAGCTGGGAGACAACAAAACTGCGACAGGGCCCTCACTGGCCCTTAGGACAAACTGCGCCCACTGCTGGAGCCACACAGGCTCTACAAAGACCATTGCCCCTAGGGAGCACACACAGGCTCAGGAAGAAACATGCCCAAAGCACTGTAAAGAATACGGGCGCCTTGTAAACCACCACGGGCTTCTCTGAACCAACATGGGCCCCTCTGGGCCCAGGTAGCACAAGTATGGCCAGACGTTGGAGTCCCTCTCTGGGGGACTCAAAATCTCTAAAAGGCCCCCGGAGCCCCTCGAGGCTCAAAAAACAACTTGCCCCTTTGTTGGAGTGGCCCCCTGGGCATACGGGGCCGCTCGGACTCTGTGCCTGCACTGGCACCATCAATATCCATCTGCTCCCTCGTGGAGCAGAAACTGAACTGCCCCCCCGCATCACCCGGCCCAGCCCCGACTCACCGGACCTCGGCGGCGCTTCTCTGGGCAGGCGGCGCGGGACTTCTCTGCCGGGGCTCCCTCCAGGACACGGGAGCCCCGCAACACCTCTCCTCTTCTCTTCCGGCGGGCCCTTCAGGCGAGCAGCGCGGAGAGGCAGGCACCGGCATTGTGCCTCCCGCCCCCTCCGCAAGACGACCGGCTGCACGTCTTCTCCCGGGGCTCCCCTCCACTCACGGGAGCCCCACACCAGTACTAGAGGAGGCGGGGTGGGCTCCTGTCCTCCTCAGGATGCAGATCGGCTTCCTCTTCTCCCCGGCCGCACTTCCTGGTTGGCGGCCCCGGGGCTCTCCACAGCTACGGGAGCCCCGGGCCGCGGGAGCACGTCACTTCTTCACTCCCTGGGCATAGGCTGACTCGGCAGCCAATGGCAGCGCGGCCTCCATGACGAGCCTCCTCCCTCGGCTCTGGTCACGCTGCTGAGGCTCTCAAGTCGGCAAAAATCCCGCCGGACACCAACACGGGGTACAAGATGCCGGGTGGGCACCGGCCAAAGCAATCAAGGCGCTCCCAGGCGCCAGAGGCCCGTAAACGCGCTCTCAGGCGCTAGAACACCAATAAAGTGCTCCTAAGCGCTATAGGGGATAAATGAAGCGCTATAAGTAAAAGACAGCGCTCCCAGCGCTAGAGGACCAAATAAAACGCTTCCAAGCGCTATAGGAAATTAAAAGCACTCCCCAGCGCTAGAGGACCAAATAAAGCTCCAAAGTCGTTCAGGAGTCCAGGACCTCAGCAGTCCAGGACATAAGGAGGAGCACAGCAGCTCCCAGAAAAGGAAAGCCCATCAGGTATCCAGGGGCTGGGCAGGGCCCAGGGAGGCAAGCCTTCCCCTGGGCCCAAGCAGCAGCACGCCCCTGGCAGGATTCAAGTCAGAAACAAGAACATTTTGGAAAGGGACACAGCTTCTTTTTATACAGTGAATTCCTTTGTCTAAAGGTGCAGGGTGGGGGAAGAACCAGGCACAGCTGGTTTGGGAGCACCCTTGATGTGCTTAGCCACCCCTCCCATTCACTAGTCAGGACAGGGTCATCAGTCGCACCACAGGGGGCGGAGCCAGCATTGTGTGGGGAAAACCCAGCCCCATTCAGGACCCAGGTGCAGTCCTCCCCTCACAACAGCATGCTAATCTCAACACTCACCACTGGGCAGACCCATCCAGACATCCTGGAGCCAGGATCCAGCCAATCAAGTGTCAGCATACTCACTACACACGCACACCCATGTCTAGAAGTGGCACTTCCACACTAGACACATTCATGCCGCATACATCATTAGGCAGCATTCAATCTCACGAGTTCGCACATACCAAACTCAACCCTGCACTCCCCACACATCAGGAACTACCATAGTCACACATATTCCCCATTCATTCCTATGGGAGGGCAGGTCACTCAACACACATACACAGAGAGCTCACGCACTTTACACTGTACCACAGTGAAAAAGTGCGCAGAAACAGGCTAGTCAAAAGCAAAAAGTTTCGGGGTGAACCTGCCAAAAAGGGCCAGGTCCAACAGTAGACAATATTCAATTGTCTTTGAGTAATGGTTTAAAATGGAGAGAGGAACTACATGAGATGATCTGGGCTCACAGGGTGACTCCCCATTCTATTACAGGTGTATCACCTTGTGTGGCGTTAAAAGGAAGAGAACCGGCAACCAAAGAATCTCCTGAGTGGTTGCAAAAGAAAGATCAGGTCTGGGTGGATCGAGAATTAATTGCAGAATGAGTTAAGGAGTCTCGAGAAAGGAATAAGAATGATTATGACAGAAGGAAAGGAGTGAAGTATGTTAAAATCATTATTGGTGACTGGGTGGTCACAAAGAAAATGGGATTTGTGAGAAAAGGTGAGAGCAAATTTTCCAGACCTCAAAAAGTAATAAAAGTAATGAACTCAGTAGTAACTCTCGAGGATGGTAAAATGTGGAGTATGGGTAATTTATGCAAAGTTGATGCCCCAAATTCTATTGAGTAACTGGTGCAAATGTAAAAAAAAAAATAATAAGTGATGATTCAAATTTTATTGAGTAATTATGTTGTTGTTTGTTATATTCATTTCTTGTTATTAATTTCAATATGTATACATTTTAATGTTTCATTGCGATTCCTTGTAAGGGGGGAGATGTGTGGAGATTTCATTCTCTCAATGTAGAACCCAGTGATGCCATAGTATGACATCACTGGGAGATTCTGAAAGAAGAGTCAGTTGATGAAGCTGGAGGTTGCTGTACACTTGTAGCTGTACTTATATGAATAAAGGCTTTTTATTAATTAACCACAGCCTCTGTGGTTACTACATTTCTATTCAGTCCCCTCGTGGTACACCCTGTTCTACCTTCCCCCACACTCAACAGCCAACGCGTTTCGAATCCTCTACAATTCCGGGATTCTCTTCAGGACTCAGACTTGGTTTTGTTTTGGCTCTCAATGGTGCTGCAGACAGATGTCCATTATCTGTTCTTCAATTCATAGTATTAATCGAGGCTTAAATTTTATGGGAGTGTGGAAGCTCTTGATAATGATTTAAACACGGTCCAGAATATTGAGACTCGTGAAATGTAGTTAGAGCTCACAGGCGCGTCGCCATAAATTTCTTCTGCAATAATGCTGACTGTTTACTTTCATTTCAGCCATGTGAAAGCAGATAGAAAACCATCTTGCTCCTCTCATTCAAACCGGCAGCCACAGCAGGTAGTCGCAGACCAACCAGTCAAGAAGTCCTCTGTTAACAGTCTTGCTTTTGTTATTTCAGTAATCCTCGCATCATTCAGGCCCCAGGCACAGCAAGCAGCTCCCCAAGACAGGGTAACATCTGGTGGTTGGCATTAGGGACTCGGCAAGTATAGATAAAGTCCCGTGCCCCTAGGTATCGGCCCTAAGAGATCAGGCGTAAGATCCTTGCTCATCAAGTAATAAGACAGCTGGGAGTCAACATGGGATTGCGTGTAGTTGCTGCACATCCCCCTACTGGGCAACAGTTCACGCTGTGGCTATTAGGCAATGGATGGGGGCTACAGCAGCAGTACACAGCCTCCCTCCTTCCGGGTGCCTACCTGCATCTCTCTCAGCTCTCCGCCTGGAGTCCTCCAGGGATCTGTTCATGCCGCCATCGTCTCTCGGCCCAGGCAGGCCTCTGCCGCCCCAGATCCGGTCAGTTGCCGGCAGGGAACTGAACAATCTAGGCCAGCCCAGGGCTTGCAGGTATGCTCAGTGGGCAACCCAATCACCAATTCAGGTCAGGGCCGCAATTTCCAGCCGCTCAGTGCCACTGTCAATGTGAGACCACACCCATCTTGAGCTGTGGCCTCGCTGTTATGCCACAAACCCCTGGGAAATCAGCAATGGCAGCCCTCTTAACCTTTGATTTCTGCAACATTCGCTTCCTCTAAGTGGGAGGATATTTGGGGAGAGTTTGGTGGGTCCCGGGCTGAATATTCACTTCAAAGTGGTAATGGATTGGGTTTAGCCAGCGGAGCTCAGAGCAGTGCTGCTCACTTCATCGGCGTAAGGACACGCCCCACTGCAGAGGGCTGTTTCATTAAGTGCAGTAGATGTAAAATCTGACAGGCACCCTCCCACCATGCACAGGGCTGCCTACAGGGTTGGAGACAGGACCTGGCTGCAGGACCTCTGGCCAACCCCAATAATGTCCCAAGGCCGTGCACAACGCGAGGATGGCTTTACATATGGTAATACAATACTATTTTAAGTTTAACAAAATCCTGAGAAAATCACAAAAAAAACCATAGGTTGAAGCGACGTTATAGTTAGGAATTGTAATTATATTTTACCTAACATTTAAAAACAAGCGTTTACAATGAAATAGGTCTCACAACTGCGAGTTTTGTAGCTATTGGCATTCTAAATGGCAATGCTTTTTAAAAAAATTAAAAGGCAGTGACATTTACAATATCAAAAGCAACACCTATTGCATTGCAAAGCGCGGTGTCCGTGATAATGGCGCAGAGCTCATTAAAGTAAAAAAAAAAATAACGAAAAAAAAAATAAAAGTGTGATGTTCCTGGAGCAAGCGCCACGCTCCTGACTAAAGTTAATTAAAAAAGCATTTTGCAAGTGCTTCAATGTTTCATGTTTCAAGCAGCAACACTAGTACAAAATCCTTAACCAAGATTGCGTTGTGGTGCATTGACCAGCTGCAAAATGACACACTCTATTGCTATTGCTTTAGTGGAATGCCAATTCAAGCATATATGCATGCAACACACAATAACGCAAAAAGAGACAAGCACAATGAAAACATGGTACACTTGCACAATCTGACACTCTCACGCACAAGACTTTACCTACACAAACATCACATAATACACACGCACAGGCTTTTACTTGTACATGTTTATGACCCTCAATTACCATGGTGAGTAAACAGTAACGGAGCTGGGGAGAGTTTCAGTCACTCGGCGGCTGTGACCTCCGCACTGGCTCTGGTCACCTCTACGGGTGAAGGAGAGGACTGGCACGGGCAGGAGAACGAGAGAGTGACTCAATGATTCTTTGAAACTGACGACAGACTTGGGAGTAGAAAAGTACAATTCTTGCTTAGCTGCTGATCAATAAAGTTCACATTTGTAAAGAAGAAAAGAGCTGTAGGCGGAGAGGGAGGCAGCTGCAGTGTGTGCCGGACAGGAAGGGGTTAAACAGCCTCAGCACTGCCTCCTTGTAATCGGGGACACACACGCTCCAGGGAAGGCTCCCTCCCCCATCTGATGTGAAGGGGGGGGCGAATTTTCCCCAGCAGCTCTGGTCCACTGCATGGCCCCTCCTGCACAAAACTCAATTCCCTTACACACAGTAATTGTACTGCAGTCATTTTGATCCCCAGCACACATCTCACGCTTAACATGGCCCCTCTGTACACAAAGCACTGCGTTAGATATCGCTTATTCTGCTTCACACTCCACACTGGTCTTCGCATCTCACTCCTTTTCACACACCTCACTCCCCTGCACACACCCCAGTCTTCTTCCTCAACCTCCCTTACACATCTCAACCATGCTAACACTTCACTTACATACCACACAAACTTACACATGCAATAATCCCCTGTACAAACCTCTCAAATTCTCATACCCCTCCCCTGCTTCCAGTTCAGAGCTCACTCGTCCTCCGAGCCCCACTCACTAACCTGCACTCCTCTCTTCTCCGACACACTCCTCGCCTTATTCACTTTCACATTCAGCACTCTCCCCCACACATGTCTCCTCTTCTCATGTACACTTCTCTCACCTACACATGCTCGACTCTTTAGCGCACACCTCTCGCTTCATACTTGGTATCAGACAGTACCTGCCAATTTGAAGCACTGGTTTAGGCACACGATTAATGATTGTAAGGCACAAAACATCCCATGCCTAAAGACTGGAGGTTCTTGGGAGAAGAAACCTGTGCTCTATGTTCTGGGAGGGGGTATAGGGATGGATAAAAGGGTCACGGCAGCGCGCAGGCGGCTCTTACTGGCTGCAGGACCTCACGGCGCAGACCGCTCGTGTAGTCGATGAGCTCCTCCAGGCTCCGCTTGCTGTGCTGTCTGTAGCCCGAAAACTTGTGCAGAAACTGTTCCAGCTCCCGCCCCACGGTTACGCACTGGTCCATGGTGGGTTCTGCAGGCGTCAGGGGTAGGGTTAGGGGGAGGAGCGGTGCAAGCGCCATGCCCGGGACCTCACGAGGACTCTCGCACTCTCCCTTTATGTTTTGGGCTTCTTTGTGGGGCACACGAGGGAGGAGAGTGGGGCCTCTCATGGCGCAGAGTGATGCTGTGCGAGGGGAGCAGACGGTCTTGCGCACTGTCTGGCTGCGAGTCTCTAGAGCGGGGCCTGTGTCTTGTGCAATCTGTGATGAAAACTGCCTCGTGCTTGCCGTGACTGAGCAATCGTCGTGCTATTGTTTTCACAGATGAGAGACAGGGCGGAGTTCAAAGTTGACCTGCTTAGCTTGGACAAAACCATTCTCACGTTTGTTAGGGCAACAGCCGATAGGAACATGGAAAAGCCAACTTTTGGAGCTGCATGGGGAAGCTTAAATGTAAACCCAGCAGAGTAAAAGACCAACGGTTTGTTCTCTTCACATACAATACTGCACGACGTGTAATAACACCCCTTCAGTTCCATTTGCAAAGCTGGAATTAAAATAAAATAGTGCTTACCCACTAATTAAAGGAGAAAGTTTAACGCCGTAAGCAAACACTCTAGTCCGCATGGGCGGGCCAAAAGGAGACAGGGCAGTAAGAAAAAACCTCAGTTTCAATCGGAGGCCAGCGTTTGGCATAAACTATGACACTAGCCAATGAGAAAGATGAGCGGGTTTCAAGTCCACTTCTAAAATCTCCTCTACCACAATATGTCTCGCAGAGCGAGCAGCGCATGCGCGTTCCAGCGCTAGGTCTGCAAGACCTAAAAAACATTACAAATTCAGTGAAAAAACCCAAAGGTTAAAAGGGATGTTATAGTTAGGTAAAAAAGGTCAGTTAAAACATACAGTTTCAAACTAACAAAACCACAGAAATTCACCAGTTATCATAGTCTAAAGAAACTATAACTCATGCCTTAAGTAACTAGAACTCACAAGCTCCCAATAAAATAAAATACAGAAAATAGAAGTTTGTTTAAAAAATAATCCATTATCTACATAACATTTTACAAAGGAACAGTTCAGTCAACTCAGACTCATCGATCCTATATCTCATAAGAACTTAACATGCATATATTAATTAGCTTCTCCAAACACACAGTCAACAATTCAACACACATAGTTTATATGCAATATCCTCTCATTTAGATCTAAAACTAGCAAACTTTAAATCAATAACTGTTTATAGTGTCAACCATTCTATTTTTTTATTTTCCTTTTTATTCCCTTTTTTTTTTTAAATAGATTTTCCAAAAAGCTTAATTTTACTACACAAAACCACTTCAGGGATTCAACATCTACTGAGGATGTATAAACAAGGACACATGCAACCTGACCAGCCCAACTAAGCAAAGTGGTTATTTAAGTTTGTCAAATAATAAGTTGTAACATATTCAAACAATCAACTGTAGAGATAAAGCAACTTACCAGGGAATATCCCAGGAGTTTGGCGGGGGTGGGGTGGGGGCAGATAAGTGAGAGATGAGGGAATGTACACCTTAAAGAAATAGTAAGATCTGAGGGAATTTTGTTGTCGTAACCCCTTTCAGAGGGCCACGGGGCACGCAGGAGTTACTCGGCCCAACCGTGGCGGTGAGGCCTTTTACTCCTAGTGTCCAGGGGGTCAACCAACAATGTATCCTGAGCAACTGGGCCAAATATCCTTCTGCACATGACTCCCAGTGGTAGCTGTGGCAGGGGTTATTTCACATCCACTGGCGGCTGCATCAAGTGCATCAAGGGAATGCTCACCACTAGGCTTTAACTCAAGGGACCACTTTGTCCCGCAGCAAAAAATAGCCAAAAGTGTCTTGGCACTGCAGTACCCTTAGCAGCTAGTCCCCCGGGGCCTGGCAGGCCAGTAACAAGTCTTACCTGCTCCAGCAGCTTGGAAGCTTGCAGCATCTCAGCGGATGCCCCGTACGAGTTCACTCACAAAACCCCGGTTCTATTTGGAGAGTTGGCTATATGTGGGAGGAGTGACAGTAGCCAGCATGCAGGCTAACCTCTGAGCTTATGCAGCTGGCTCCAGCAGACATCAGAGGTACTCCGGTGCTCCTCCTGCACAGTAAGGTCTGTGCTACACAACTGGAGGGAGATTGGTTGGAGTTCGATATACCCAGTTGGGGGATCTGTCATGTGTCGATGCAAGACATTGTCCTCCTCAGTTCACTGGGCAATTCAGGTACAAAGCTCAAGGCTTTCTTGTAACCTACGGGTCACCCGACCTCTCAGAAGTCTTGTTCCACGTATATAGGGCTACTGCAATCTGCCAAGGCGTCGGCCCTTTCAGCATGGTAGTTCACACCACAGAGGCCCCTCCTTGAATACAGGGTCGCCATTAGGCTCCGCACATGCTTCGGCCCTCAGTATCTAGAAATAAATATAACAGCGGCTCCTCCTGGAATAAAGGGCACTCTGCTTACGGCTATCTTCAGGGTGACCTGCTCTAGGCATAGGCTGACTTAAACTTGCACACAGGAAATGACCCAGTCGGTGCAGCAGCCGTGTCCTCAACCAGGGAGTCCAAGTGGCTGGGCTCCCAACTGGAACTCACTCCCTCCTCAAAGGGCACACTGTTCTTCGCAAGCAGGCAAGTGCAGGGACTCCAGAGCAGGTTGTCTTTGTTTCCCTGGGTGATGTCCCCTCTCCCAGCAGGAAGACAAGCAGGCATTGGACCACAGTCCAGGTCACAGGCAACATTCTTGCAGAGCTTCCGCTCCTCACATAGCCAGTCTGGCTGCTAAGGAGATGACACATTTTTGGGGCCTCAATTTCCTCCTCTTATAGTCCATTTCCAGACACAAAATGCAATTTAGGGTTTGGCTCTTTATAGTTTTATGTTGGGGATCTGTTTAAAAAAAAAAAAGTATACACTTTTCCACTTCCTCTGGAAAGGCTGTCTGCCACTGCAGGGGAAACCCTGAAATGGATAGTCCCTCAACACAAGCCTTGGGAATGACTAGGGTTCACACCAAGATGCCAGCCACAGTTGTATGTGCAACGAAAAGTTAATCCTTGGCTCCCAGTCCTACTCTATATGATTCCCTTATCGGCCCCATCTCCTTCCTGAAATGTGTCCAGGGACCCTCCTTGCGATCCCTCACTGAATCAAAGAGCATCCATTGAAGTCTACATTGGGATTTCTCTTTCTCCTTTCTCCAGTGTCCCACACATCTTACAGGGATGCAGAAATACATAAGTATGCCGGAGGTTGGGGGATTCCACTACCTCCCAATCTCTGGCGGGAGCAGCGCTGACTCAGATCACGTCGGGCTTGACCATCATTTTGAGGTCCAATATGTGCTGTGCCTAATTCATCAGCACATGGTTCTAAAATAGATGCCACATTACCAATCTGCACGCTAACATGAATAAAACAGAGAAAGTTGGATGAAACATTGAAAGAATTTGGTGTGCATCCCTCATCTTCATTGAACTGTCTAAAATAGATGTTACCAGCATTGTTATCAATTGAATTCGGTTGGATGTACATACCCAAAGATAAGATTACTGTCAAATTCATGTGAAGGCAATTCTATATGGTTATTATCCATCTTCTCTCGCCGAGTAAGATTTGTGAATGCCCTGAAAAAGTCCTGCGCTACAGGACGAAACGCGTTGGCTGTGGCTTTTAAAAGAACAAAATAATATAGAAGAAACTTTTTTCAACCAACTTGAGGATGATTCAATTGTAACTATATGCAATGTTGTATTCTCTTTGAGTGGTGTAGTCCTGATTTAGCCTGCTTGTATTGTTCCCCTAGAGTTGAAATAGGGATGTGCTCCTAAACAGGGGGAACTTTCAGGTAGTGTGCACACAGGTGAATCCACAATTTATTGATTTGTTTGGTATACGTTTTTGATTGGTGCCGGATCTTTTGCGGTACGTCCCTTGTCCAAGCTGCGTTATACATCTCCATGTCTTCACCAGGTAGGCCTTGGGTTCCCAAAATGGAACCCAGTGCCCTCCATGAAATGTACCAATAAAGGCGCACTTGCACTTAGTGTATGCACGCAGCACACACACACACTATCCAGTACTGTTACCTCCATGCATTGTGTCACCCCAGGCACACATACATTCTGCACATATGTTCACTCTGCGTGCACTGCCCAAGTACTATGGCCTTTCTGTATTATGACATTTGCCTCTTGCAAGTACACACATTGCTAGCACACACATTCACCATGTGCGCACTGCATAACACTTCACTCTTCATGTATTGTACTTCTCGCAGGTACAGATACACTCAATAAGCCATGTACATGCATTCATTGTGCACGCACTGCACAGCATTATATCTTGCATGTAATATACTCCTTGCAGGTATACATAAACCCAATACATGCACTGCACTGTTCTATCTCTGCACTGTACCTTTCCCAAGCACACATACATCACGCGTAGACTCACCACTCCTGCGCTGTGCAGCACTTCACATGTAACTGATGATGTCCAAGGATGAGTTAATAACGTAGCAGAGGAACTTTTAAAAAGCTGTGTGAGCCTGTAAGCCTCACTCCAGTGACAGGTTAAACAAGCATTGGCATAGCCAATAGGTCTCGCATTTGGGACCTTATAAGAGTTTAGTTATCCAGCACAATAACTGTTGTATGGCTAAACACTTATAAGGTCCCAAAGGCGAGACCTATTGGCTATGCCAATGCTTGTTATTGACTGGGAACAGGAAGACAGATGAAGAGGTAATGATTATTAGGATATTTGGGCAACGATGTCGTCCCTTAAAGGCATGATTACGGCAATCAACAGTTTAAATGGCAACTTTTTTTATCCTGCCTTGTGTGAGTGTAAGCTTTATCTGCAGTGATGTTAAGAACTTTAAATCCATTTGAACAAGAAGCATTTTTTGTTCAAATATTTGTCATATGCAGCAAATTGGGGATTGCGTGATTGGTGTGTCAAGATCAATGTTTATGTGGAAAACGCTGCAGGTGCCTGATGGTAAATTCAGTGGTGCAACGTATTCTCCTAAGATTGCATCCTTTTACCCTCTGGATGTTTTTGATGACTTCCAGCAGAACTCTCTCCCAAGCAAGTGTCGGGGGAGGTGGGTTACGGACAGGGAAGTAGTACTCCTCCTCCAGCGTCATGAGACTTGTTCAAGTCACATGCTGTACACGTTTTGGCTTGTTACCTTGTGGCCTCAGCCTTCTCAGCACTGGGGGATTCTCCTATCTGGAGCAGGCTTATTACACACTGCCCCTTCAACTGAACCGCCTTTAGAAACAGATGTTTCGCTTTGCCAGAGGAGAGAGGACAGGGGAGTTATACACTTCAAGAACAAGCAATTGTTCTGAAGCTGAAACCAACTTGCCTTAAATGCCAGAGCGAGTCGAGATGAACCAAGAACTGCCTTTATGTACGTTTCGTTGTGTGTCAAGTTCTCCCCTGAGAAGCGTGAAGAGAAGCGTGAAGAGTGGTAAAATCAACCATTACTTACGGCCTGAGATGCTGATGATGACCTCTGTAATGGCGAGTGTCAGAGACAGCCAGCAGCAGGAAGCAAGGCTGATAACCACATCCCTTAAAAGGCATCGAACACAGGGAAGGGAGATGGGGCCTCAGCAAACACAAGAGGAATAGCAGGAAGCCAGCATGAGTAAACGTAGGGAGGGTGAGGTCGGAGGATAAGGAAACACGGGCACGGGGAATCAGAACGGCACGGACCATGGGTGGATAAGCAAACACAGACTAAGGAGGGAGGGGAACTCGAACGAGCACATGGGAGGGGAGATGGGAAAGACACCAGACCCCCTCACTAGGCACAGCAACAATTACATGCACGCTTTTGTCTGAGGTGTTGATTACAGCTATTAGACCCATTCAAAGAAAACCAAGCACGAGCGCGAGCCTCGCGCAGCAGGAGGGGGCCTGCACGATTCCCTTGAGGGGAGCGTGCAGCAAGGTGCGTTAATTGATAACATATGGCGCCAGCTGCTCGCTCCCGCAAGGGAATTGCCAAACGTCCACGCGTTGCCACTGAAGGCAATGGAACGCGTGCACGTTTTTGGGCGAAAAAGGCGAATCGATGGCTAAAGTCTCCTTCCTATGCAGCGCATGCGCGCTGCATAGGCGAGACCTAAAAAGACCTGTTCACTCCAACTGATCCTTACATGGTATGCTGGCACCACCGTGCATGTGCTACTTAACATTATATGAAGACAGGGGAGTGGTTTTGGCACTCCTCCAAGTCCAATAAGACCGCTCTCTGTGAGACAGGCCTTTGTCATTGTGCACATGCATTATCTAGGTTCGCCTATGATCAGGGCATGGGCACATGCCCTGTACCATGAAGAGGATGTTTATGTCACAACATTTGTGAAGGGAGGGCTTCACCTTTTTCCCATATAGGCTGTGCGACTGGGGGTTCTTTATATATAATACACAATGGGTTTGACAGGTGGAGGGAGCTTGGCTATAGAGTACTTTTTAAGGGGGAGATATATGTAGGTGGGGCTTAGTACCAATATGGAGTCTTTATCCTGCATTCACTGGCTGCCCACTCTAAGAAAGTCGCTGGGGGGGTCCTGTTGGTTGCAAATGAATGTAGCTTCGTCTGGAGTTTGGTACATATTTTTGCAACCCTACTTACTAGGGCTATGGACCTGTAGGATGCACATTTTTTGAGGTATTGTTAAAAATGTGAGTCTCTAGTTGGCGGTGGCTTGCACTCTGTCCAAGTAGGGACCCCTCATTCTAGTCAGGGTAAGGAGATTACACAGCTAAGATAACCCCTGCTCAACCCCCTTGGTAGCTTGGCACGAGCAGTCCGGCTTATTTTAGAGGCAATGTGTAAAATATTTGCACATAAACATACAGCAACACAGTGAAAACACTACAAATGGACACCACACCAGTTTGGAACAATAACCAATCTTTATCTAAACCAAACAAGATCAAAACAACAAGAATCCAACTTACATAAGCAAGATATCACTTTAAAAATGTTTAAAACAGTTCTGCCCATATAGAACTATGGATGCGTAACTTTTAGCACAAAGTACCTGGGATGTGTCAAAATCACAAGACAAAAACAGGCGTAGTGGAGGTGAGGCGCTGGAAAGCAAGCGATGCATAGGTTACTTACACGCAGGGAAGGTGATGTGTCGGTTCCTCGCTCCAAGGGGTGGTGAAGAATCGGTTCCTTACTGCTACACAGGGGAGGTGATGCATCGCTTCCTTACTGCGTGGGGAAATGATGCGTCATTTCTCTGGATTCGGGGCCTCGGTTCCGTACTGAAGTCCAGCATCGATGTAGACTTGGCACATGGCGAAATAGGCGCTGCGTCAATTCTTCAAGCTGCGAGCAGGTGATGCGTCGATTCCTTCAGCCGCACAGCGGGGCCTGCGTCCGAGTTGGAGCGGGGGTCTCGGACGTCGGAGACACAGAGCTTGGGTTTTGGGCTGCGGCAGTTCTTTCAACCGTGAACAGGCGCTGTGTTGATCTTTTCAGCTGAACCGTGGCGATGTGTTGGTTTTTCAATCATACAGCAATCTTGCGGCAGGAAAAACAGCTCCACAGGGGCGATGCGTGGATTTTCAGTTCTTGAAGCAGCAACATCACCTCCAATTACCCAGAACTGGAATTGGCACGACATGGCATGCCAGAACACCCAGCAGAGGATGGCGGCCAAAAGCGGTACAAAAGGGGGTGGTGATGGACGGAGCATCCGAACCAATCAAACACTCACACCCAGTCAAAAGATCTGGGTTTGATCCATCACCGTTCTTTAGCCCACTCTGCCACCCCAGTTCAGACATGGCTATATGCAAATCAGTCTGACCCTGTGCCTCATGGAAACAGTCCAGCCCGAACTGCCAAGCCATGCCTTCCCTGGACCGGAAACAAGCTTCCGAGGACCCCCTTTTGTACCGCTTTTGACCGCCATAAGTGTGGCAGGGTATGCTCAGACGTGAGTCCCTTGCTCACTTTGCCACTGGATTCAAGCAAGCCGGGCTGAAGACGGCTGGAATGCCAGAAACCGGTCCTCGGAAGCTTGTTTCCGGTCCAGGGAAGGCATGGCTTGGCAGTTCGGGCTGGACTGTTCCCATGAGGCACAGGGTCAGACTGATTTGCATATAGCCATGTCTGAACTGGGGTGGCAGAGTGGGCTAAAGAACGGTGATGTATTAAACCCAAATCGGGCGTAAGTGCCCTGAGCCCCTGACGAAGCCGAATATATAAGAAGGTGTCGAGTGGTGATTGCTGTGCGCCAAGAGACCCTCCCTGTGCATAAGGCCTGGTCATAACCTCCCATTTCAACCGTGGATGTTTACCTCCCCAAACCAAGCGAGTGAGCTTGGATTTGAGTTGCTGGAAGAAATATCGTCCAGGAAAGAAGGGGATATTTAAAAATAAATACAATAGTTGTGGCAGTACCACCATTTTGATCAGGGAGATCCTGCCCGCCATAGAGAGAGGGAGTGTAATCCATCTGGTGATTTTGTCAGTGAGGCGGCACACAGCGGTGCCATAATTGAGTCGCATAAGTTAGTCCCTGTCTCTGGAAATGCGAATCCCCAAGTATTTAAGTTCGTCGTCACACCAAGTGATAGGGTAGTCCATGGGGAATTTAGCAGTCGCGGGCGTTAGAGGGAATAGGTAAGATTTGCTCCGATTGATATGTATACCAGATAGCACCCTTCAAGGTAAATGTTCATTAGCCAAACACTTTTTGGAGAAAGTCCTTAAACAAGCACACTGAGTGGGGTTGTTGTGACTGATCAAGTTGTCCCACTTGATGGGGTGATATTTGGTAACATCATATTTGAGAGCACTCAGATGGATTTAAAAAAAATATATATATATATATATATATATATATATATATATATATATATATATATATATATATATATATATATATATATATATATATAAAATAGATCATGAACTAGAGAACAAAAAAATTAATGACACCTTTCACTGACAATGGAAACTTGTATACAATGCCTCAGCAAAGTTGTGGAGATCAATGTTTGGGTTTTAGTCACTCTTCCATTTCAGGAAAGCACAAAGTAGTAGAAGTCGACCCAGATTACATGCTAGTGCCTCAGATAAATTCAAGGATTCCTCCTTTAATTTTACTTCTTACCCTGTGATGCTCTCTATGGATTTCAATCACAGGCCACGATTAAAGTCCCTTCAACATGCCCGCCAGATGCTTAGGTCCTGCAAAGGTTTTTAAAGACGTATCCAACACTATACTGCATTAAGACAGCAAGCTACTGACAAATTAACTTTTTGGGACCTAAATAAACCCATGTATCTCACACACACAAACTAACCAAGGAGCATATCATGGAATAGACAAGTAGACAAAAACGGAAAATGCTAGCTAAATGAAAATACACCTTAGAGGTGAAGAACCTTTTCCTTTCTCAAAAGGGCTCACCCAGGAAGCAAACACGGTTTTGAGGCCTGTTTAAATTGGTTTTTTATAGAACGTGTTAAATGTCAATGTTTCATATGCCAGCCAATAACAGGGAGCCCTTCCACCTAAGATTAGTCAAAAAAGCAATTCGGAATACTGAAGAGAGAAACCACATGTCTCTGAAAATGTTTTTGAAAGGACCTTCTCATGTTTGGACAAGTTTACTGGGCCACCGGCAGTCTCGTTTTACCTCATTCTGGGGCAAAGGGCACAGAAATAAACTTATTTAAAGTGATGTCACTTTGAAGAAGATTTAAACTTAAGAAAGTAATTTTGTTAGGAATTAACCTACTGTAAAAACGTTCTAATTAGATTAAAAGGTGAGTAGTGGCCGTAAAATTGAAAGCATAAATTCATGAATGTATATTATGTATGCTAAATTCATTCAACTAATTAATAGAAAATATAGATTGCAGAGGAGGTCATCTGAAAAAGACAGTGGAGGATGAGTACTTACAATGACCTTTTGTCAAGCTTTTATAATTTCTGGTGTCATACTTGGATACACAAAGATTGAGAGCAGTGGTGGGCGAGAACGGATTACTTTTGATAACTTTCTTACTGATGGATGTGTGGTTTCCTGCTGATTTCTTATGTGAATCACTTTTAAGTCTGACTGTATCCACAACTTTTTTTTGTTGCAATGATACTTCTAACTAATTTTACCACTCTCAGAGCGGGTCAGTGGGAGGACGATAAGGAACATGCAGGACGTTGTGCATCCATTAGGAATGTTAGCAGAGATAAACAATTTAATCTTCTAATTGATACTCCTTCCTGCAGATGCCTTAAGTGAACCACTCGAAAAGCCGTTTCTGCATGACTGAAGGAAGGGCTGAGATGCAAATGGTAATTAGAATTAAATAAAGCTTTGAAGTGCAACCCTGCTGATTTGAGATCTTTCTATAATTTCTAATACCAAACAGTAGAGGTTTAACAGAGTACAAAGAGGCCTGGTGGTGAAGCCTTATATATCGTTTGAATCAAGACATCACGGCTGAAGTTGCCCATTTACTACCTGGTCAAAATCTCCCTAAATAAAAGCCTCTCCTCTGAAAACTTTTAACACGCTTTCCACTCAAACGAAGCCATCTCAATATTGTCTGCTTTAATTCAGCCTTACTTATCTTAAATGCCTTATCACTTAGAAGATTCTCAAGTCCTGAGTGAATATTTCTATGCAGGGTATGGATATGGGTTTTCTGATGTTTATCCTATAAAGCCTCTTCCCTATGTTTAAAAAGTTTGGTAGAGGGTTGAAAACTGGCAAATAGAACACCTGTGATAAATGAAACTGTGTAATGCTTTAGGTAAAACAGAAGACATGGCAATCAAAGTAACCTTGCTTGTCAAGAAAATTGTCAACTTAGGAAAGGAGGAGAAGACTTGCAGGTTGCCCACGCTTCTAGCTGAAATAACTGCAGACAGAAATACGGTTTTAAGGAACAGGCACGGTTAGAAGTATTAGAAGAGAGCAATGAGCCACATGGATAATTCATTAGGAATTTAAAATCAAGGTAGGGATTTCAAGGAGGTAAACCTTAAGTCTTAGGAAGGATCTTAATCTGTGATTTATTAAGAACCCTCATCCCTCATCAAGACCAGCTTTCTGAACTGGAAACTTTTGCAAGGGGAATAAAAACCATTTGAAATGACAACTTTTCTTTCAATATTTTCAAATTGAAAGAAATGTTGGCGCACAAATGTGCACATTGTAGTATACTTACAATTTCCAAATGTAGAGTTTCCAAGTCCCTGCTGCGATACAATTTAGAAAATACTGTCCATCTGCAACAGTAAGCAGCTTTTATTTATAGAATTTCAACTGTCAAAAGAACTTCCTGAATGTACTGTGGAAGGTAGTAAGGTCCAGGACAAGTTTCAGATTTGATGACTGTGAATGTGTAGAGTAGGACCACTCTGACTTGTTTCAAGAGAAGGTTGTCCCTCAAAAGGTAGAGGATAGAAAAGGACACAACTCAGGTCTGGAAGATCTAGGTTCCATGGACACCCCGTTTAGTCTGTGGCAATGAGAATAATGAGGTATGTGGTGGTGAATCTATCAAAATACTCTGCATCAGTGGGGTGAATGAAAGTATATTTGTCAGTGACTTCCTCATAGTCAATGCTACGGAAGAGTACTTGTGACACTTCAATGGCTGAATGCTCCATTCTTGGAAGACCACATTAATTACAACCAAAAGAAGGTACACCTCAGGATTTTATTTTACTGACTTTGCCTTTCTACCTATGGAATGCACTGCCATGGTTGCATTAATTCACCATAAAGTCTTCTGCCAATGGCCCACAGCTTCATGTCCTTTGCTTCTCCCGAGGGCTTTGGTTGCGACACTCACTTATTTAGGGATAGGAAATATTGCACTGGATCAGTTTGCCCCACTGCAGAGACAGACAGGCTTTGCTAGGCAGTCAAATTGCCCTTCATTTCAGTCTGATGTGGAGATTGTCTTTTGAGGAGTCCACTGAGGGTTGAAAAGATGTGGCCACGGCTGGCTCCTTATCAAGGTAGTGAAGTGACTGTCTCCAAGGACATCTTGGGAAAGGGTGGTCTGGACAGAACCCCTTTCCTTTACAGTTTGGAAATTAAAGCATGCGAAATCAAAATCCCATCTGGAATTCTCATAGAACTGGTTCCATTGAAGGCATACGTTTCACTTTCAAGGAGGCCTTTTGCTCAGCTTACTAAATGAACCCCAAAGTTCCTAGAGCTACCAATCCATTTCAATAATGAAGCCTTGCCTTTTTAAAAAAAAATAATTTCCAGGCTCCAAAGACTGGCAATATGAGTTCATAAAAAACAACATACATCTTGTGCCACCAGAGAGGCACATGATGTTAGGCCAATTACTGCAGCAATCACAAATACATAGCAACTTTGAGTATCTATCACAAATATTTGGTCGGCAAATTCAGGTCTCCAGGAGTATTTCAACAAGTGATAGTGATGTGATTGTAGCAGTGTGAAGAAGTTAGTATTTCACTGCACACTGAGTGGCAGTACCCTCAGGGAGTACAGAAGCACTGGTTTAACATCCATCTTTCTTGCAAAGGGCAATCGACTTTACAACTAAGGAATACAAATTGTTGAGGAATTACAGTTTTTGCTTAGTTTAAGGGACTCATTAAAACAAAAGACTGTTTAACTATGGCATTTCCATGCAGTCAATGGCCCAGGATGTTAAAACCAGTTATATTACAAAGGTACTAACACAGTACTTTAATGAGGGCTATATCTGCTAATGTGCTTGTTGATATAGAAGTTGCATTGTCACAATAGTGGCTGTTGGTATTTACATGGCACATTCACACCATATAGGGTTCATTTGACATCAGAGAAAACACTACTTAATCGCTCCAGCTTCGATGGTGTTTCATTTAAAAAATAAATAAATTAAAAAAATTAACTGGTGCTTGGAAAAATAAATGTATTCTTCGTTAATCAGAGCTAACACTTTACAAGAGGGCTCCCCACTGTATACAAGAGGAATACTAAGGCACACAATTGAAGTGTCTTACTTCAGCTACATTGCTTATCTACAAGTAATTAAAAAATAATGAGAATGTACAACGTGTGGAAACAAAATGGACACTTTTAAAACCTTTAGGGAATATCGTCTTATAAACCTATGGGCTGCTTTATTTTGAAATAACCCTGCACAATCATAAATATCTAATTAAGGCCAACTATTGGACGTTGATATCCATTATGAAGATAATACACATTCCTGCTTGTTTACATTTGTTCACTGCAAAGTATTTGCTTTATTGACATTGTCCAAAACAATCTCCAGATGAGCACAAATAATAATAAAAAAATCTCAGTCGTGAAAGTAAAGTATTTTAAAAAATAATGAAGAAGCGAATAAAAGAACAGAACAAAAAAGGTTCTAAAAATGATAGATGAGCAAAAAAAAAGTGTGATGCACATGTTTACAAAAATAACAAAGCCTTTTAAAATGCCAAATGTATAGCATAAGGTCATTGTTCACTTTAAAAAAAAGAGCAAAACATGCTGCATCGATGTGTTTTGATCTCTAATAAACTTACCAGAACCAGTTAAGAGTCCAGCACTCTTTCTTCGTGCATATGCGCGCAAATGGTTCGAGAGGCTAACTGCGCTTGAAAACGTCGAATTGCAATGCACACATGTCCTAAGCTTCGCAGTCATACCTATCATCCAAAAGAAAACTCAAATCCAGTTTTCTACACAAATATTTTTGGCATGCGCTCATCTTGAAAAATTTGAACAATGTACCAGAATGTTAAAAAAAATTAATTACTTGTATTTAACTGCTTGTGTGACTATTTGCTAACATTCACCATCCCAATTCTCTTCATCACTACAGCCCCATCACACTTCACAAGGTGGTGAGAAAAGGTGGTGGTGAGAAAATGGTTCATCTCCCCCACTGTCCCGGTTTTGAAAATATCCAATACGAACAGTGCCTATCAAGAAAGTATTTGCAATCTCACTAAAACATGGCCACACTCATATGGACAAGCGACCAATGAGGCAACTGAGTTGGCTTAGCCACGAGATATGGGACATATGCATAGAAGCTTTATACGTTTCTGGTTGGTTAATGGACCAGCTTTGGGGCCAGTAAAAATTGAGGGCGAAAGAGTAATCAAGGACAACTATTTTCTTCCTTTTACGATTAACAAATTGAATAACATGGTGAGAGCTGCATAATTTGAATAACATTCATGTGACACGCTTTAGAAAAACGTAATAATTGTTTTAGGTTTTCGTCATTTTAAATGTCTCACACCGGGATTACTGGCTTGCAGGTGACTGTAATGATGAAAAGAGAATGAACATATTACGCTGGAAAATAAATCCAAAACAGTGATGAATTTTTCAAACAAAAATATTATCTACTTTTAATAAATAACCACCGCACCATAGACTATCTAATCAGATTCCAGTGGCAATGCATTGTAAAAGTAGACAGACAAGTTTTAATTTTCAAAGCAAATATTTCTTTTGAAGAGAGTAACAGTCTGTAATATACAGTGGGAATTAAAGTGCTTTACTGTCAAGATTTAAAAGACTCAAAACGGCATTGTATCAAAGATAAAAATATGGGGAAAAGTTCGACAACGCCACTAAACATTGGTTAGCAAAAACACATTATACAATACGATCAAATACTTTACCCAGTATGCATCGCCAATAAGGACAAATATGACGATTTATCTTTTGTGTAGACATGTTTGTGCTAAATAAATCATCACAAAGTGGCAGCTTAGCCTTAGACCCCACATTAACATGAAATCATATCCCTTCACCCTATAAAATGACATCACCAGACTTATGCATTAAGATAACTATTTTACATGAAAAATTTTATAAAAGGCATTTGAAGAAAAAAAACATAACACTTATGCGTTTCGTTAATACACAGTTGTTGAATTTGGAATTAAAAGTTCACTGGGTATGCATGGTACAAAGTTCAAGATATTACTCCCTACCTCAATTCACACCAAAGGTGACTCACTGAACACACTGGATGTAAGTAGTCCATAGGATTCTGCACAGGGGTCAAAGTGGGTAACCAAAAGCAGCGTGAGAAAACGTTTTTCATATCAGCCCCACATTATAATGAGCGAGCAAACACGTCCAAATCTTAGGGGATAGAGTATCAAAGCAGGGGCTTACTTTAAGGATGCTTTGGAAAACAAATGAGACAAACTATAAATTTCACCACACACTTGTTACAGGAAAATCGGATGGAGAACCAATTATTATTGTCAACATTTCAGGATTTTTGTTATCCTATATTAACCCTCCACTGGCCTGAACACACTGTTTGACTACTCAACAGGCCTATTCACAGACGCATGTTGTAGTACCTATAGCAGTACTACTCATGTATTACAAAATGCTATTCAGAAACCTACACACAGAGGTTCTCATCTCTGCTATCTTATATGTGCAGACCTGTGAAGATCTCTGCACATAGCAACATTTTAATAGTAACTGTGGAATGGACAGGGGGAAGTGGCTGGAAAATAGGGAATACTTGCGACTAAATGGGAAGGGTTTAGGGAGAAACATAAACCCACCCTCAAAACAGTAGGTATGTTGCTGTTTTCAAACTGCACTTTGAGAGTTACTTTAGCCAAATGGGCCCAAAAATGTCATAAAAATACTACAGCTCATATTTGGCATAAGTGCATCACCACACTGTAACTCATCCATAGAAATGAATGAAAGCAGGGATTTAAGTGAGAAACCCAAAGGAGATAATGTTAAAATAAATGAATGTGTTTGTAAAAATATACAGAATATAAAATTAATTCTACAAAATATATAGTAATACTAAATATTGTATTATAAAATATTTGAATAACCTTTTTAACAATAAAAGACATGTACAAAAATAAATCAATTTTATACATAACGTTTAACACAATACACATTTTACTCATGGTTAAACCACTAATGGCAAGTATCTTTTTGTTTTTTCCACAGCATGGTTAAACCTGAGTATCTCGGAAGAAACCATCTATTTTCCCTCCTTAGTGTGTTTTGGTCACCAAAAAGACTATCAAAACTGAGGGAGTCAGAAGAATCGTGCTGCAAGAAATATGGACTACGGGACGCTAATGAGTTCCATATGTTCGAGCTCTGCCACCGTATTCAGGAATTCTGGAAAGAGGTTTGTAAGGTTTTGAGTGCCAGCTTTCAGACCCACATGGAGGTTAGCCCTGAACTAGTTATCTTTGGGTGGTCACCGGAACTGGGTAGCCCCCAGGGCTATTGCAACATATTGTTGATTTATTTCATTCTCCTAGGAAGAACAACAATTTGGAGGCAGTGGATATTCTTTGTGTGTCCTTTCAAAGCCGGATGGTTAAAATCTGTGATATATATGTGTGTAAGATGGATTTTAGTCGTTCCCACCCAAAAAACGTATCTAAGTGTGGTCCCCCTTGTCCACATGGCTGGGAGGAGAGGACAGAGAGTATCTCCCAAGGGCAATTAGGAAGTTCCAGGAGTATGTTAGGCTATCGGCTTGGTCCAATAATGACGGCCATTGGGGTTATGACATGTGCGAGGGTACTTTTCAACTCAAACGTAGGAACCCTCTTCCCAAGCTGAGAATCCTAGTACTCCTCAAGGGCAGGTCACTTAGGAGGATGGAGAGCTTGAGGTCAACAGTAAGTAAGCAAGGCAACTGAAGACTTAAGTATATTAAAATAATTTAAAAAAAAATAATACATTCCTAAGTGTAGATTTACTCAAGTGTAAATTTACCTTTGTGAAGAGGCCCCAAGTCACTTCATGTCTGAAACTCATTCATGTATGCTTGACAATTATTTAAAGTATGGAAATTGTATGTGTACAGATTCACAAGAGATGCTTGATCTTTTAGCTACTTACAGTTTATAACATGTATTTTATTCCATGCAGGACCATGGCACCCATTTTGCTTTAACAGTAAGCCCTGCTTGGCTCACCTTTTAACAGTGCGTCATCTGGCTCAATGACCCATACAGCTATCTATTCTATTGTCGTATTGTTGGCTCTCCACCCCTGGTAAGAGTCAAAGCAAACTGCAAAATACTGAAGAAGTAGCGAGGGAAAATTTAGCTCCTGCCTATCAAATGTTTCTTTTGCTAGGCCTTACTCCTTGTATGTTGTCACACTGGCAGTGTCAGTAAGTAAAATCTCAGTTATCTCTGTAGAAGATATTGCCCCCATTCATTTAAAACAACACATCTGCAGTCTTCATGTCTCTTTAATAAGTCTCTTGAGAGATGTCTGAAGTAGGAAGTCCAGCTTATTGGCCTTATTGTCACAATGTGACTCTTCAGCTTAAAATATAGAACAAACTGTATGCACCTGCTATTCTTTAATATAAGCCCCAATTGTATCATGCATGTGGCAATTGTATCTTGCATGCGCCTCACTGCCTATTACCATGCAAAGATTTTGTTTCTCATACATACATTCTCTCAGAAATCACTTAGGCCCGTCTGTGAGTCTTTTCAAATCTGTACTGAACTGGCAACATCTTTTGCGCGTAGAATGAAACATTTCCTGGCTATCGCAAAGGAAAGTGTCAATTCTTTTAAAGACTCGGAGATGAGGATTATTCTTTACACTTGCTTCACTTTTACTTTAGCAGCCATTTAATTGTATCTCCAACAGACCACATTTCCCACAAAACACTGGGAAATGGTAAAAGCAAACAACGGGCAATGCAGTCCAACAGTTCACAACTAGCCAATCCTGAGGAATCATTCACATCACAGCCCTTTGTCGCTTTCCTTAGTGCCTCTTTCATCGCGTGAGTCATGCCATGACCTCTTTATTATGAGTCCTATTCCCCAGTCTCCGTTCCTGGAAAAAGAAATGGAATTACCAATAGAACCCCACAGAGAATGCTATCCAAAGCGGAATATACCATAAACACTTACTGAATCAGTAGCAATTCATAATGCAAATAAAAGCATAACTTACCTACTTACTCGTTTTGGGGAGGGTCTCCCGAACGAGTAATCTGCGGGTTGTATAATCCTCCCCTCAGGGTCCTTGATAGAATTGAAACTTTCCTTTACAATAGCTAGGATATTTTTCATTCTATTTCTGGACCAGAGGCTGGGAATATGCTTGTTTAAAGCTTACTAACCACAAAATAAGCCATGGATAACACTGGCTTAAAATAAAACCTCTTAAAGGTAGAATCCGAGAACCAGTCGGCTGCTTCATAATAGGGTCCAAGCAGGCAGTTAAACTGAACGCTTTAGAGGTCATCACTCCTAGAGTGGAATGTGCACCTATGGTTTTAAGATCCACCCCAGCCTCCTGCATGACCTACCGCACCCAGTAGGCTATAGTTGGGGAGGACGCCTTATGAGGCTTACTGAGGGCAACTAAAATTGCAGACATCTCATAGGCCCATAAGGCAACTACACACAACTTAAGGAAGTCCTGAAAAGCTGGGCATTTTATGACCCTAGTATTGCTTTTTGTACGCCTGCTGAGCGTAAAAGACACTCCTGAGGGAGAGAAAGTTTTTCCAGTAATATCCAAAGCCCGGAAATCTCATACCGGTCTGCACAATACCATGCAGAGAAACATCACTAGCTTCGCCAGGAGCTCCTTCCTCGACAGGAACCTATTGGTTGCCATGACAGGAAAAGATGAAGCACCTTATCAATGTTGTACCGGAGTACCGTGGTGTCGGGGACAATAATGGCATGATGCCCCTTAGCAGGCGACACATAGTCAGGTGTTTCCCCACAAGGGGCCCTTCCACAAACATGTGCCCCCCCGAGATGGTGGAACGGAAGAGTTGATTAGCACAGAAGGGGATGTCCTAATACTCAGACTAGGTAGAAAATTCAGAACCTAAACTAAGTCTGAGCCAGCAGGACCACAACCAGTCGCACACAACAACAACGCCATCTTGTCCAAGCAGATCAGTATTGTTTGATGGTGCCAGCAGACCAGGCCTTTGACAAGAGGCCCTCAGCCTGTGTCGAAAGTCCTGGGAGCAACCATCTAACCCTGTAATCAGCCATGCCATCAGGCGGGAGGAGCCCTCGAGCACCATCTGGTGCAGAATGTGATCCGGATAACGAAGGAGAGTCAGAAATATGGGAAGAGGGATTGGAAAATCCCAAGAAAGTTCCAGAAGAACAGGAATCAAACTTGCGCTCTCCAGATCTGTGTGACCCACATTACGCATGCCCACTGATGTCTGATCTGACGCCCGTTTAATCATTGCGAACAGGGATTATGCATACCCTGTCTCATGTTTCCAGACCTGTAGGAATGCATCCGTGGCTGCCGGCAGGGGGTCCAGCCTCCAACTGAAAAATCTGGGCGGCTGGCGATCCAATCTGGAGGCGAAGAGGTCCACCGAAAATTCCCCCCACTTGGTCTGTAGGCTGGCAAAGACTTCTGGATCACGCTTGCAAAGGCTGGTGTCCCAGAAGTGATGGGACTGACAGTCTTCTACTCGCTTCTAACCAAGACGATATTCTGCTGTGACCAAGTTCTGATGGATCCAGTCAGAATTGCCAAAATGTGGCTGCTTGATCCCAGAGTACCTTGGATCGAGTGCCCTCCAGGAGATTTATATACCTGGTGGCTGAAACGTTGTCCATCTTTAGTAGGACACACTAATAAATCTTGTCCTGGGTCCAACAATGATCCACAAATGACCCAGCCAGAAGCTCCAAACAGTTGATATGTAATCCCTGTTCTTGAGGAGGCCACAACCCACCTGTGGAAAATGGACAACACCGAGTGCCCCATCCCGACTGGCGTCGGACTCTATATTGAGGTCTGGGGCCAACCCAAAAATCACTCTCCCATTCCATGCTTCCATGTTGGAAAACCAACAAAGCATCTCCACTTTCGAGAGCTCTGAGAGGCTGACCAACCAAGAGCAAAGGAGTCCTTTTCGCAGGTGTGCGCGTTTAAGCTCTGAAGGACCTGGTAGTGAAAGTCCTGGGAATATGGACTAGATGAATGACAATAAGAGACCCACCAGGCGGGCGAGCTGTTGCAAGGGACACTGTCGAGCTAAAGCTCTCCAAAGCTTGTGTCGAATCTTAGTCTCCTTCCGCGAGGGAAGAATCAGGGTAGCCTCTGTAGAATTTATAACAAAACCCAGAAAAAAATATTTCTGAGCAGGCGTCAGAAGAGATTTCTTTCCGTTTATGACAAAGCAGAGGCTTTCGAGCAGGTTGACTGCTACATGTAGCTGGGCTGACAACTGCTGTGGGTCGGGTCCTGTGCCAGTAGGAGCTTGCCGTCGAGATAAATAATGAGTCGGATTTCCTGCACCCTGAGGTGTTCAACCACCGGTTTGAGAATCTTCGTGAAGCACCAAGACCAAGGGGCGCAGAAGACTCCAAAAGGCAGGGTTGAAAATAAACATCTGCGGGCACCAAATAAACTGGAGGAACCTCCAGTGGGGTCGAAAGTTTGGTGTGGACAAATACACATCTTTCAGATCCAGGTGAATCATCTAGCCTACAAGGCGTAACACATTGTGGAGGAGGTAGATCCCCTCCATTTTAAAATGGCGTTACACCAGCCATTCGCTGAACTCTTGCACGTTTATTGCTGGTCTTTACCCCCTGTCGGCCTTGCCACAAGGAAAAGGTTGCTTATGAGCCATGTAGATGGGGGGTGGCGGGGCAAATAGCTCCTTTTTAAGCAGAGAAGTAACGTCTGCATTTACCAAGTCTGACCTCTTGACGTGAGAACTGAAGTGGCCTGGGGCAAATAACATGATGCTGGTACCCGTAAAATTCTATTTAGAACCCCTGAACCGTCTGCAAGGGCCACAAATTGCTTGTGCTTCTCATCCAAACTTGGAAAATTGCACCAGATGACCCTTTACTTTTACGAGGAAAGAAGGGCAAACACTCACTGGAAGTGGAGGTACAGTCGAATCCCTTATGTCCTCTTCCTCTAAAAACGTCAGCCGCGGGTTGGATAGAAGTTTCCAAAATGGGCTTGATCTGGGTATTGCCAATGCCTTGAGTCTTGCCCTCTTGGAGGAAACTGGGAGTAGGCCTGGCCAGCTGAGTGGCCCCTGTCTCGACCAGCCCCATCAAAAACCCGGCAGGAGAAAATCCTTTTTATAGAGGACTGGCTTTTGTCCTGTGACGTGAATGTATTAAACTTTCTGAGCTCCTTTATAGAGGGCGCACCAAAGAGTCCCCCTTGCGCCATGGGAGGCGAAACAGTGTCTGTAGACCCTTTGATCGGATCCAGGGAGTCCCCAGGCGCTGGAGAAGGCTGGGCTTGAGCCAGACCTGCTTGCCCAAGGCGCACAAAGGTGTCATGATGAACGTTTAACCGGGACTCAGTCCGTTTCAACAGGTTGGGCAGATGGGAGGGCTTCAGGGGCAGTGTGGCCCTGGAGTTTGGACATTTTTGCGTATTTGCGCGCAATCAGCTACGACAAGCGCTGCTCCCTAGGGTTCATGACTTCCTCCACCACCCAATATACCGACGCATCTACTGCATCATAAAAATCTTCGGACCACTGGAGAGCAGCCAAGGGGTCCCTATCCTACTACACATCACTGTCCTCTTCCATACCACTGACTGGCGAAGAAAATCTCAGGAAAAGGGCAGCTGAAGTCCCTAAGGATGCTGCTTATATGCAGCGCTACATGAAAGCGCTTAGGACAAGGATCAGCGCAAAACACTTGCTTTTGGTGCTGGGGGTTCGGAGAACCAAGACTGGGAAAAGCCAGGGGTCTATAGGGGTCTAAATCCCAGGGACACCACCCGCCTGGTATTAGATTGATAAAAGATGGGTGAAAGTAGCCTCTTGGGATAGTGTCCCCACGAGGCTGGGACAGCGTCAACTGGTAGTACAGACCCTTAGGAGATTATTTATGAAAATCCAGTCACTACTGACCCTTGTGATCAAGGGCATCACAATACCCAATTTTATCAGGCTGTATGCCTGTAAAGACCCCGACAGAAGGGGTGTCACTCTCCAGTGGGCAGCAGAGGCTCAGACAGGTGGCAGGTGATTCTGGCTCCTGTGTGACAGGAATTCAAAAATTGCGCAACACCAACCAGAGAGAAATGGTGATACCACAGCACCACCTAGTGGAGGGAGGACCTCGCTGCACGCTGTAGACCACGGATAATAGTATATTGTCATATAGGAGCACAAAAGCGGACTCACGACCTTGACACTCACACAGCCTAAATAGTTTAACACTAAACAGAATCCTAGGAGCAAAAAAACAATGCCACGTATCTGGCTGCGAGCACTAAGGACAGAGATGAAGGATTATGACGTGGATGATGCCACGGAATTGGGCAGTTGTGAACTGATGGAATGCATTGGACTGCATTGTACATTGTTTGTTTTTACCAATTCCCAGTGTTTCATGGGAAATGTGGTTTGTTGGAGATACAATTAAATGGCTGCTGAAATAAAAGTAAAGAAAGGGTAAAGCATAATCCTCGCCTGCAGTCTAGTCCAGAATCTCTATCCTTCACAAATGCATATATTCCTATGTCATTTCTCTTGCGCTCCAACCGAACAGGCCAATGGTCTCTCTAGGAGGCATTAGTTTCCATAATTCTTTCCATAAAATCTATTACTTTATATGCCAATGCTCTTCCTGTCACTATGGTTTAAGATACTTATTTCATCATCCTTTCATTTTGGCTGACCATCATCAAAGAGTTCTTTCTCAAAAATATGGCACGGTTACCTACACATTTATAAAAAAAATCTATAACTGGTCCCAGATTATTTGCGGAGTTCTCGTTGTATCAAGTGTTGCAGCACGAAAGAGAAGGAAAGCTCTTACATTTATATTAATTTATTGGCAGATCCAGTAGAGCATCTTGTGCACAGAGGTTATCCCGCAAGTATGCCTTTAACAATGCTCCCTGGTCCCATTCTGGAACGAGAACCAACCTTCAACAAATGCCAGCAAGTAAAGGCTCATCAGGTTGCAAAATTACGTCTCCCCCACCTCCACGTCTATAAACTAATTTATTTTTAATAAAACAAGTTAAAAATGACAGTGCACTTAAATTATCCAACTAGCTTTCTGACGTCATCCAATAACTAGTTGTATTTCTTCAACAGGGCGCTGTGGGTGACAAATATATCTGAACGGATTTTATGACATTTTGTTTCCAACTACACCCACATTTTAAGAGAATTTATACTCTAATTCTCAGCTATTACTTTCTTTTCTAGCTTAACAAATACTTGCTCTGAATAGCCCATATGTGGTCCACTAACTGGATTGATTATCTTTTTACAATGGGAAACATTTCTGATAACAGACTGATTGAAATGCAGCAGAAATGTCAGGTCCTTTGGTCTAAGTGACTTGCAAAAGCTCTTTGTGAAATGGGGCGGCTAATTTCTGTTTCCGAGAGTGACTTACAATGACCCAATGCCACAAAACGATGTATGATGACTTGTATGTTGATTCTTTTTAATGTCATTACATTCTTCCAAACAGTGGAATGCTCTTTATTTCCTTGTTATTTCCAGTACAAGTGCACCGAGGGGTGCAAACTGAGGAATGTAATGAGAATAACTTGCAATGCCTAATAAAGATCTCACTTCAGAAACAGCAAAGACACTGGAGTGTTGCTTATCGTGTAGTGTCTACGTTCGATGGGTCTAAATACATTTCTTGATTAGATAAAATATGTCCCCATAAATGTAATTCCGGTTTGTCAAACTCAAAATTGTACACATTTAAATTCTAGCTTCAACTAACCACCAGCATACTTCGCTTAATGCAGAATCGCATTTTTCTGATCTTCAGCAGTATGCAGTCACTGTTAAAGCAATTTCTTACTGGATGGAGCATTTTTGTAAGACTCTCACTTATCAGTAGTTAAAGTTGAGTGTGTGCCAAAGGGCTGTCTTAAGGCTGCCAAGAAGTGAATGCCTCACTTTTTCTCAAACGTTTCTTTTTCTCTCACATTTCAATGAGTAAATGACCATCAATCAATTGATGCATGCATGAACCAACATTTGGTCTGCCCAGCTGCTTACAGCTACTGTCAAGTCCCTATGCTTCAGCCTTTATTCTCATTTGTCGATTGGCATTAATAATCATAAAATGACCATTTCTGTTAATATTTCAATTCATTTCATCTGCCTAGAAAAGAATATGATCTGACTCTTTGATTGCAATATGTTGGTTCAAATCGACTTTACGTCTCTAAATGATTTTAGTATCTCAGTCAGGGATAGCTTGCCCAAATCTTTTCTGACTCCCCCAGAAGATAGTGTTTCATGCAGCTGTAAGACTGACGAGGAAGTAGCTCTGTTTTGAAATTATAAATTTCAAGAAAATGCATAGGCTAGCTCTATCAGCCAGGCACTATTCAAGTATCCTGTTAAGCTCACGAAACTATGTATGGAGTCTTGCTACACTACTCGCTGTGCAATATATATATATATATATATATATATATATATATATACACTGCAAAGCCTTTGGCTATGCTTTGTGGGAAATGAGAGCATTTGAGTATCAGTAGAACGTAGCATAAGTGTACAGAAAATACTTCGTTATAGGAACATTAGAAATCCGTTAGATCACATACTAATCTACATTATAAAAACAAAATCCTATACATCGCCAATAAAAAAATATCAGTTGGTAGGATGTTATGTAAACAAGCCAAAACCTACAGAAACACAGCACACAACCATACCTCCAGCTACCAATGCACTATTCATGAACCCCTATAACATCACAATTGAAGATCATTTACAGTACAGTCCATAAGGATATTAATAAATACCTACATGCAGGACCGCAGAGCAATATTTTTTAGCAGCTTATCTGCTGACTGTATTGGGCAAAAATTCGGGTTCATGACAACAGAAAGGAAACCAATTAAACGTAAACATCATTGATAAAAAAATAATGCCTTTCACAAACTGTTTTGAAGGAACATTTTAAAGAAAATAAAGAGCGACGAATAACAGAGCTATGATGCAGTCTCTTAAGCATCAAACATGATCCTGCTCTTTTAAGGTAGCCATTATTATGCCCTTCAGTGGCACATACCACAGTTTCCAATGACTGGATCTCATGATACTGATCCTATTAAGAATACGATGCTAATGTCTTGGCATAAAAGGAGGCTTGGTTGTTTCGTACTTTAAAATAACAAAAGGAGGAAGGAATACTATCAAAAGTCTTAACCCTTGGAAATATCTCACGCCACATTCAAGTCCATTGTTGTTTTGTTTAGGACTTGCAACAAAGATTGCTAAGAAGCAGAACTATGACAACTAACTTTTCCTTCTGCATTTTGTAAACTTGACAGATACCCAGAAAAGGACTAGTGGGGCAGCGCCATTATTCTGATGGATTGATGCAAAGAAACAGTAAGTTGGATATCAACAGTGGCCAGATCTTTATTGTTTCAAATGTTTGTTTGCGTTCAACTCTGATTTTTCCATATTCTTATTTTCGACAACCTATACTGTAAAAGTTGACATCTTTACCATTGCCATGATACGTAAACAATGTGTTGCCCTGGTGTCGCCAAGGCTCGTGATTGTCAACAGTAAAATCTGTTGTGAAAAAAAAGTGGTCATATCTGCTAGTTTAAACTGTTTTGAAAGGATAAATCCACCGCTTTAGTTTCAACTCTGTAGTCTGAATCAAGACAGTACAGCCTTGTAAATGTACAAAAAAATCTTCAGGCAGTCAACTTAAAAAAATCTGAAGTGTGGATAGCTCAGAAGATGGTTGTAGAAGCTGCGATTCTCTCCATTGTTAGATAAGCTTTTGGCTTATCAGTAAAGAATTTATTAGCTGACATACAGCATAAATAAATATATTAAATTAGCCACATACAGGCGACTCGTTGATGAAGATTTTTCTTTTTTTACACTCCTATATCTTTGGTTCATTGAAAATCGAAATGAAAAATCCTTCAAACATCCAGTGTGTGCAAGTATCTCAAGTAGACAGGTGTATTTGAGAATTTAGGTAACAATACAATTTAGTTTCTATGGAAAAGACTAGTTTTGGTAAAGTTAACAGATGAGTTCTAATCACTACCTAGTGCTTATTGAACATTATGTACGTATACATGATAACATAATACCTGCATTTCACTGATCCCAAGGGCTGAAATGAGAGCAGCCAAGGCAGCCTTTCAACATACATAGATGTTGCAGGGAGGCTTTATGTATTGTTCAAATCCAGGACCCATGAGTTTTGAAAAGATTTTACTGACTCCCCATGCGGGAGCGAAGGGTACTTGAGGGGTTGCTACAATAGGATTAATAACACCCCCCCCCCCCCCAATAAATTCTCGATCACACAAACTCTGAAGAAACTTGAGAAGTGTGTTTGCACCTTTGTAACCCCTACTTCCTAGATACACTTCTTCTGTGTGCACCAAACAGATTATCGTCTTTTAACCCCTTCGCATCCAGTGCTAAGCCTTTTTGGGCTATTTGGCATAGTTTGCACTTAGGCCCGTAACTTTTTGTCCACATAAGATATTCATGCCAAATTTGCATCCTTTTATTCCAACATCCTGGGGATTGTAAAGGTACCCAGGGTTTGTGAATTCCCCAGGAGGGGACCGAGAAAATAGATAAATACACCAAATGCTTTTTTGGGGGAAAAATGTGCTGCAGAAGAAAGTCAGTTGTTTTCCCTCCAAATGGCATTAATGAAGGGTTTGCGGTGCTAAATTCATCTTCCCAGCTTTCAGGAACTGACAGGCTTTTGTCAGAAAACCAACATTTTCTACACAGTTTTGGCATTTTAGTGGGACATAGCCACTTTTTTTTCCTTTTTCTGCTTTCAACCTCCTTCCAGATAGTGGTAGAAATGGGTGTAAAAGCAAAAATGGATCCTGGACAGATATACGTTTCTGAAAAGTAGACAACATTCTGAATGCAGCAAGAGGTCATCTGTGTAGATTCTTCAAGGTTTTCTTATAGAAAGTGACGGTTGAAATTAAAAAAATATTGAAATTTAATTGAAAAAAACAGCCATTTGTGGCTACGTTTTCACTTGTAACTTCTTCTAAGTATGGCAGCTCTTTTGAAGCAATATACCGTTATGTCTACTGGACCCTTCTGGTTGCAGGGATAAATAGGACTTTTATGTTCACCAAGAACCTGTGGTGCCTAGAGCCAATAACTGAGCTATGCCTTGCAATGTTTTTTCATTGTGTACCAGGAATACAGCAATTCATTTGGTAAAATAGAAAGAGTGAAAAATGGGAATCAAGGAAACCTTTGTATTTCCGAAATGTGGGGGTACCCATACTAGCATGTGAATTAGAGGGCATTTTCCAAAGTGGCATACTTTTTTACACGCGGTCTTACATTTGAAATTCGGAAATGCATAGAAAGTCAATTGGCAATAACACTTTCTCTGCTATTCTGTTTTCCCCTAAGTCTCCCGATACAAATGGTACCTCACTTGTGTGGGTAGGCCTAGTGCCTACAACAGGAAATTGCCCAAAACGCAATATGGACAAATCACATTTATCCGCTAAAAACTGACCCTTTTTTTGCAGTGTGCCTAGCTGTGGATTTTGGCCCCTAGCTCAGCCGGCACCTAGGGAAACCCAGCAAACCTATACATTTTCAGAAACTAGACACCCAGGTAAAGTCAGGATGAGGTGACATGTATGGCTCTCACAAGGTTCTGTTATCCAGAATCCCCTGCAAACCTCCAACTTTCAAAAAAAAAAAAAAAAGTTCTGGAATCTGTGGGCAGCCACAAACTTCCATCTACCCAGCATTCGCCCAAGTCTCCCGATAAAAATGGTACCTTACTTGCGTGGGTAGGCCTAGTGCCCGCGACAGGAAACGGCCCAGAAAGCAACGTGGACACACCACATTTTTCCAATGAAAACTGACCATTTTTTTTGCCATGTGCTTAGCTGTTGATTTTGGGTCCTAGCTCAGCCGGCTAGCTCCACGTCTTGTTACCCAGAATCCCTTACAAAGCTCAAACATTGTCCCAAAAAACCCCACACATTTTCCTCACAGTTTTAGAATCTGCGGTGAGCCACAAACTTTGAGAGTTACCTGCATTTTTGGTCCTGGGCTCAGTGGGCATCTAGGGAAACCTACCAAACCCAGACGTTTTCCTACCCAGAATCACCTGCAAACCTCAAATTTAGCTAATAAAAAATATTTGCATTTTCCTCATATTTCTGTGTGGGAAAGTTGTGAGATCTACAATCAACAAACAATTATTCTAGGGTTCAAGGGAAGTGTTTTAAGACCTGAGCACAGTTCTACCCCCCACACAAGTATTTAAGAACAACAAATAACTGTGGGTCTAATAGTGAGCTCAAAACATGCTATGTGTTGCTGGCTATGTGTCTGCTACTACTATAAAGATAGAAGACAGACTGGACAGTTAACCACTGTGAAAAATGTCCATCAGGTACGCGATTTTAGGCACCCAGTACATCATTTGGTCTACTCCACAGTAGTTTAGCCACCACTCTATCACCATAGATATGTATTGGAGATACGGAGTGATGGATGGATGTCTGGTGGATTAAGTTTGTTTGTAACTGTGAGCAGTGCATAAAAAATGAGTAATAAAAAATTATAAGTGTAAGATTGGATGGTGCATACAATTATTACTTTATTCTGGAGTCATGCACCTCCAAAATTAAAAACAATAGTGCAAAAAAGTCAGGTGGTTCAAACAAATACCTTCTGACTGGGCTATCTGGTCGACATGTTTCTGCGGGTGCTGGTCAATTACTATACCATCCGCTTCCTCAGGACCCATAGACTTAATTGCTAGTGCTAACGTCGTGATATGTGAAAAAACAGGACATTTGTGAACGGAAAAAAGTGTTACCTGTACACTTCCATTTTTCTCCTTAATTTTTAAGGGAAATTGCCTCAACTCACCTGGCAAACAGCTCAGGAAAATGAAGCACCGCTCTCTCCGTCGGTACTTCAGACAGCCAGGCTGGCTGTCTGAAGTACCGACGGAGAGAGCGGTGCTTCATTTTCCTGAGCTGTTTGCCAGGTGAGGTGAGGCAATTTCCCTTAAAAATTAAGGAGAAAAATGGAAGTGTACAGGTGACACTTTTTTCCGTTCACAAATGTCCTGTTTTTTCACATATCACGACGTTAGCAGTAGCAATTAAGTCTATGGGTCCTGAGGAAGCGGATGGTATAGTAATTGACCAGCACCCGCAGAAGCATGTCGACCAGATAGCCCAGTCAGAAGGTATTTGTTTGAACCACCTGACTTTTTTGCACTATTGTTTTTAATTTTGGAGGTGCATGACTCCAGAATAAAGTAATAATTGTATGCACCATCCAATCTTACACTTATAATTTTTTATTACACTCATTTTTTATGCACTGCTCACAGTTACAAACAAACTTAATCCACCAGACATCCATCCATCACTCCGTATCTCCAATACATATCTATGGTGATAGAGTGGTGGCTAAACTACTGTGGAGTAGACCAAATGATGTACTGGGTGCCTAAAATCGCGTAACTGATGGACATTTTTCACAGTGGTTAACTGTCCAGTCTGTCTTCTATCTTTATAGTAGTAGCAGACACATAGCCAGCAACACATAGCATGTTTTGAGGTCACTATTAGACCCACAGTTATTTGTTGTTCTTAAAGTTGTGAGATCACCAGGCTGACACAAAGTTGCAACCACCTAGTGTTCCCTTACGTCTATCAATAAAAAAGCTACCTCACTTGTGTGCGTGAGCCAAGTACCCGTGACAGGGAAGGGCCCAAAACGCATTATGGAACATCAAAACATCACAAAACGACCTGGTTTTGCAAGGGGGGGGGGCACCTGTGTTTTTAGTCCTGGGCTTGGCAGACATCCAAGGAAACCTACCAAACCCAGACAGTTCTGAAAACTAGATACCGAGGAAATCCAGGGATTTGTGGCTTGTGTGGATCCCCCAACAATTTACAACAGAGAATCTCCTGCAAACCTCAAATCCAGATAAAAAATAAAATCACCCAGGGGGCAGATCAGGTGCATTAACCACACGCAGGAAAACTGTCCCCCTTTTTTTTGAGAGTGGGTGGGGGCTTTGACATGCCTATTCTGGGCAGCCTCACCCCTCACCCCTATATAAAAGTAAAAACAGTCTCAGGTGTCTAGTGGGCTTTCTGCCTCCCCTCAGCGGGGCAGAGCTGGGGCTGTTGCCCATATCTGCCCCCAGGGGGCGGGAAAGGCTGTGGCCACTTTCTATTGGGGGAGGGGGGAGCATCAGCATGACCCTTCAGGGCAGCTCCAACCCCTGCACACAGAGAAAAAATAGCCCCTGGTGCCTAGTGCATTTTCTGCCACTCCTCTTTTCTAAAAAAAAGAAAAGAAATCCCTGGTGTCTCGTGGTCCCCCACCCCGGGGGAGAAAGACAATACCCTTTGTGTTGGGGTGGGGGTATTGGCATGCCCATTGTGGGCAGCCCCCACCCTCTATTATAATTACAAAAAATCCCTGGTGCCTATTGGGCGTTCTGTCCCTCTCCTCCCCCACCAGGGAAGGCAGATTGGGGGCTATTGCCCGCATCTGCGCCATGGGGGTGGGGGGGCAGAAAGACCAAATATATTTACAGGGTGGAGCCGCTCCCCTCTCCCTGGTGTCTAGTGGGTGGATCTCTGCTTTTGGATCATCCTGCTTTGGCGATCTCCAAGCAGGGATCCACTAGGGAAGGGTACCATTGGAAAGGCAAGATCTTCCCCTTTCCAATGATACCTCACCCATCTGCCTAGGGGCTCAAGCTGAGAGCATGCAGGCAGTGAAAGTGAAATGAGCCAATCGGCTCATTTCACTTTTAATGTAATAATGTCAGCTCTACCCTAGCTCTCGTGGATGAAAACCTAAAAAAGTAATCCCTCTACCGTTTACAGGCGAGTAATTTCTGGGTGGTGTGCAGAGGACGGAACAGTTCTGTCTTCGGCACACTACCACCATGGCTGAGGACGTAACCGTTCCGTCTTCAGCACCGAACGGGTCTAATGGTCCATTCACTGAAGTTGTTTACCCAGTTTCACTTCACTAATAACCACCAAGAATAATCATTATAGAATGCTAATTTGTTTGGTGATATAATCAAGGGTTTTGGGTTACTGTAACGTCCTTCACTGGACGGCCCGTTAAAAAACATGAATCCATGCGGGAAGTCCGATTGGCTTTTTTTTTAGGATTTTACACAGTCTCATGAAAGTTTCAAATGTCCATATTAGATATGTTCAGAAGCCAGGCTCAATGTTGAAAGGTTAATCCTGAAGTCTGGACAGAAGGTGTGGTTTGCACAACATTCTCTGGCATGGGGCTTCGGCACACATTCAAACTTTCTAAGAACCATCTGTGATTTGCCCATACGGAGCATTCAGAATAATTCTGGCTTGGGAGTGCAGTCATTTAATTAGCTGGGACCATATCAATGGGTAAATGCCTATGTCCATGATTGGTAAAATATGGATGTAAAACTGGGCTCTTTATGTTACCTGCAATGACCAAAAGATGTACTGGAGGTCATCCCTAGTTGCAGATGATGTCATGAAGCACTTTGTTGTTTATTACCTATTTTCGCCTGTTTTGAAACAACCCTGCTGTTTGATCCTGCTGCCACGTTGTTCAACTTTGGGAGGTGTAGAGAGGTGCTCTGAAGGTGTCTGGTCGTTAACCATCATCAGATGGTTTGAGCTTCCAGAAGGCTCTCAAGTTTTCCTTTTTGCTTATTCAGATGGTCCATTGCAGTCTTAATCAGAATTTAGTTGGCTTTGTTTACTGGGGAAATTATTTTAGCTCTTAATCGAGCTTTGGCAGATTTATCTGATACAAGGATTCTATCAGAGATCCGGTGCCTTAGACCTTGAGTTTACTCATGTGGGCTCGTCATCCCACGAGTGAAGCATGGGTTACAATAGGCTGCGTAAATATGAAGGAGCCCTTTTCAGTTTAGTATTCATCGGATACAAATAAGGTAGTGATTTCAATTTTAGGCAAGTAGTAAAAATGCACAATGCTTTCTTCCTCCCTCCGCTTAGAGGTGTCAGGGTTGTGGGAGGTTACTGGCTTCCTGATCCACACTAGCATAACTTTTATGCATAAAGGATTGCACATGTGGCAGCCGATGCTGTTGCCATGGACAGGTCTGAATGTCAGTTTGTAATATTACATTTTCCTGAGCCTTGCAAGATGTTTATTACATTCCCTTTTTTCCCAGATCTACACCGTTCATAGTTCATGTCTGATTCTGCTTCAGGTCAGTGAATCTATTCAACCTTCTGGGTGCCCAAAAGAAAGGTTTACAAAAATAGAAGCTTTAAAATATTTTGTTGTCGATGTGGCTTGAATCCCATGAGTTGCAATAAAAATGACCTTCTGGAGACAAAAACTTGACAATAACCATTTCCCATGAAGTCTAAGTTCTCTGTCTAGTCCGCTGGAAGATCACCAGCAACCTACTGATTCACAAAGGAAATTCTCAAAATGGCAAAAAGAGCCATTGCACTTGCAACTTTCATACGTGGCAGATGAGTTAATCTTGCTCATTTTATTGGGAGGAACCATCCGTAAGTAAATACTGCCATAACTCTTTGATAACAGAAAATTACTGAATGCAGCAAAATGTCAACTCTCTGGAAAAGTGGGTTTATTTATTGCTTATATCATTTGAATCGTTGAGGCATAGTTGCCTTAGCTGAATTCGGAGTCCGGAATAGCTCCACTGCTAGTTTGATTACATCTGGGACTGTTGTTGCAATGTCTCAAAATGTGGATCTTTGTTTGATGTGCAGCGACAGGCATTCCCAAATTCCCTGCTCCTCTAGTAAAATCATCATAAACTCTATCACGGGTAATACTCTTGGAGGAGGAAAATTGGTCAGAACTGGAACTGATGGCCTCACTTTAGCAGTTACGCTGGTCAGTAGTATTATTCTATTGATTTGTTTTGCTGTGGCTTACCACGAGAGAGCCACTGCATGGCGTGACATCCTTCCAAATACTGAATTTTACATTATCAGGATTTTTCAGCTGCGTCAGCAGTTGACCAACATCAACAAGATCAGGAGTTCTTCTGGTGCACATTTCTTGCCAGTCAGCAAGGGAAATATATATTGTCCTTAGTTGAACCCGATCCTCTAAAATGAGGCAGAAGAGATCCGTGTGCCATTTAAAAGGCAGGTGAAACCTCCACAAAAAGGCATGTTTCCAAATTTCTCTTAAATAATGTCAAATATGATTGGTTTTTAAGGTGAGCGGCTACTGAATTTCATAAGCTTCATAGAAATATGAATTCTCCTTCTCTATGTGTCTGAGTAAATGAACTCTGCAAGTTTCTCTGCATACCTATACCACATTCAAGGTCATGGTTCTTGCCTCACTGCATCTCGCTTTAAGTCTGTTATATTAATCCATTTGCTTCTCACCAAATCTCTTACACATAACCCTCTTCTCAGCTTCATACGACTTCTGCATGCTGCAATTTCGTTCTTCTTATCAGGGCTAAACGAAATTGCAGCATGCAGAAGTCGTATGAAGCTGAGAAGAGGGTTATGTGTAAGAGATTTGGTGAGAGAGGTTATAGCAAACATATTATCAAGCAAGCAGAAACCAAAGTAGAACTTATGGAAAGGAAGGACTTACTGATCCCCAAAGTACGCATGAATTCTGAGCAGATCAGATTCATCACTTGTTTTGACAGTCAGTCATGGAGAATCAGGAAAAGTCTGGAGAAATATTGGGACGTTCTCAAACTCGATGATGACATAAAGGAAGTGATCAGTGATCGTCCGGCAGTCACCTTTAGAAAGGCAAAGTCTCTTAAAGATACTTTAAGCAATGCCTTAATAAAGGAAAAAACCAAAAGCTTGCAAACTGCGGGATTTTTCCTTGCAGAAACTGCAAGGCGTGCAAACACAGCCACAAATGTAAAAGCTTAAAAATCTCTCAAGACCAGGAAGAACACAAAATTAAGAAACAACTGGGTTGTAACACTGAATACGCGGTATATGCCGCACACTGTCCCTGTAACAAATGTTACATAGGGATGACCACAAAAAAGGCTAAATTGAGGGTATTGGAGCACATGAGGGCCATCAAAAATGTCAATCCACAATACCCTGTGGCAAGGCATTTTGCCTCTGTGCATAACCAAAATCCAGATCTGCTGAGATTCACGGTGATTGATTGTGTGGAAAAGAAAGAGAGGGGTGGCAACAGGTTGTTGGCATTGCGAAAACTCGAGTCTCGTTACATCATAAGTTATAACACCACACATCCTAATGGGCATAATTTGGGGGAAGAATTGGCTGTCCATTTGCAAACCTAAAACTGTATTAATAGCTGTCCATTGTTCTCAATCATTTTCCATTCTTGAAGTTTATGAATTTTTTTAATTCACTGTGATTCAAGGTCTTTTATTATAGACTATTGCATATGTTTTTGTTTTTCCTTTTGTTTACAGATGGAATCTTGAAGACGTGAATGTTTTGTAAAAATCGCCCACTTGGGCAGTACATAGTCAATTTAATGACTTTCATTTGAGAACCATCTTCAACCTGACGGGAAACTATTTTGATTGACTTTTTCACTTACTGTGAGGCATTACAAAATGGAACTTTTGGTTAAAATTACTACCCACTTGGGTTTTTCGCATATATGAACTGTTGCAAAAATGCCAGCAAGGACAATCTTTATCAATAAGAATGTGTTTCTCATTAATTGTAAAATCACGTTTTCTTTGTAACTTTATGATTTTGGAAAAAAGGAAAACACTGCAACATAGTATTTTTTCCATGTCCTTGTAATCACGTGCACGTTACTTTGTATCATGTCACTTTAAATAGAATGGCCGCTTTGAGTAATATTACCCGTGAGCAAGAAGTTTGACTTCGAAACGCGTTGGGTTTTGTTCGTGAGCCAATAAATACAAACATCAAGCACCATTTGGGCCTCGGCACTAGTTTTTTACGAAAAATCGTGGTGGTATACCAGGGAAAGGTATAATATATATATATACATATATATATATATATATATATATATATATTATATATATATATACATATACATATATATACATATATATATATATATATATATATATATACATACACATATATATATATATATACATATACACATACATATATATACATACATTACCTACTGGCGGTCGCCAGTAGGTATATATAGTTAGGATTTTTTCTCTATGGGTTTTTTGAAAATTCTATGTCTAATAACTTTGCCGTTTGTGGACGGAATTGGCTGAAATTTTCAGGAAAATGGCACATTTTGTTTCTGAGCAGCCTTTGAAAATTTGGGGGGGGTTCGTCAAGGGGGGGCCGAGAAAAAAGGGGGGTCCCAAAACGCGTTTTTCCCATGTTAATTTCCATAGGGCGGTTGGCCTCACTTTTAGCCCGAACGGCTGAATGGATTTGCACGAAACTTGGCAAAATTGTAGGGACTGGTAGCCCGATGTGCCTTTTGTAGGTCTCAATATATGTGCTCCAGTGGATTTTGAGAAATTAACGTTTAAAAAAAGATATATATCTGTAAGCGCGGACCAGGCAGCGCACTGGTTCGCGGACTTTTCGCGCAACGGAGCTTTGTGAAGCGAAGCTGATTGGTTCTCCGGCGTCTGTCAACATTCCAAACAGTCCGTAGCGGCCGCCATCTTGTCTCTCGGTAGGATCGAGAGACAAGAGGAGGTCAAAACAAAGGGGGAAATAACTATAAGGGGGCATAGTAGATCCTCGCTGACCCCCTAGGTTTGATGTGGAGGTTTTAAAAGGGCCCCGCGGGGCAAAAAAAAATAATAATAATAATAATCGAACGGCTGAATGGATTTGCACGAAACTTGGCAAAATTGTAGGGACTGGTAGCCCGATGTGCCTTTGCTAGGTCTCAATATATGTGCTCCAGTGGATTTTGAGAAATTAACGTTAAAAAAAAAGTATATATCTGTAACAGCGCACCGCTTCGCGTACTTTTCGCGTTACGGAGCTTTGCGAAGCGAAGCTGATTGGCTCTCCGGTGTCTGTAAACATTCCAAACAGTCCGTAGCGGCCGCCATCTTGTCTCTCGGTAGGATCGAACAGCTGAATGGATTTGCACGAAACTTGGAAAAATTGTAGGGACTGGTAGCCCGATGTGCCTTTGCTAGGTCTCAATATATGTGCTTCAGTGCATTTTGAGAAATTAACGTTCAGAAACAAGATATATATCTGTAACAGCGCTCCGCTTCGCGGAGATAAAATTATATGTGTATTACCTAGCTGTTGCTTTTGTTGATTATTTTTTTATTTTTTTTATTTTTTAAGGATTGTTTATTGTGTTTCATAATTTATTAAACTTTCTAACGCGGCGCGTCATATGACGCATTACGCGACAACGCAGGTCCAGAATATAGTCAAAATGTCTCCACCAACCAGCGGACGGCACACAACCCCTTTCAGCAGGCTAAATAGTTCTGTTAAATGACAACAGAAGGGACAGGCAACAAGAACCATCAGTCAAAGAGGGGAGGGCTAGTTCTTCTCTACCGGGTTACATTGGGGCGCTACCGGAACTGATCGAATTGGTAGTCTACAGTGTTTCTGGATGTTTCAGACTGAAGCTGGCGTTAGCATGAGAGCACCACCATTTCGTAGCTCCGTCGTGGCCATTCCACGAGCAATCATGCTAGGCGCTCCCCACCAGAAGCCTGCGGGAGTCGGGGGCCCCCAAGACTTTTGTAGAATCTTCAAGGATGAGGGGACGCTTTCGAGAATGGAGCCCAAGCTCTAGCAGACAAGCGTCCGAGTTCCAAGGTGTCGCAGGCCCATTTAGTGGACCACGCCCAAATCTGAAGAGATGGCCGCCATTTTGAGAGTCCTGTGGCAGCCGCCTATCGCTGCACCGCAAGAGCGGGAGCAACTCAAGTACATGGTGAGCGAGACGCTGTAGTCGAAAGAGCGGGCGGTAAACAGCTGAATAGCGGAAGAGGCACAGTGTAGCAAAAGCGGGCTGAATGGCAAATGAAACGGAAAAGGGGTGCCCCACTACAGCGTGTCTTTAGGTGAAACGGATTGTGGGACAAGGTGAAGAATGGAAGAGTCACCAAAAGGAAAAAAGTTCCGCTTGACCCCGGGAGCCGGCCACCTATGTCGGGGGCGATCTCAGGCAAAACCAGGGCAACACGACTTGGGGAGGGGGCCGGAGCCAAGCGCCCCCTCCGAGTCCGCGACATGACACCGTCCCTCGGGGGCCTCCGTCAAGCGGTTCAGGGTGGCACCGCATCACAACAGCCCCCACTTACTTTAAGAATAGTGAAGATGAAGCAATTGCAAATAGGCTTCAGACAATGTTACAAGCACTCCTCAAAACTTTGAACTTTCAGAGTGCATGAGTTGGGACAGCGAGGGGTGATTTGGTTTCTCGGACTGTTTTTCTGGTCTCTCACCACTGGCATACTTTAACGTTTTCTTGTTTCTAGGACATTAATAGGTTTTATCATTACGTTATGTTATCGTTTCTTTGTTTGTTGTTTAATAAAAGTTCATGTTCATCAGTGGCCTACTGATTTTCGTTTTCCTATTTTTTTCTTTCCAGGTTGTTTCATGGTAAAGTTTCTGTTAACAGGATACAGTGATCACTTCGTTATTATTGCATATGTCCTTTTCACTAGGGGTGCTCTCTGGTCGGGCCAGATGACGTATCTCTAGTAAATGGTCCGGGTGAAAAAGGTGCATCAATCAGTGGGGAGTAGATAGGCATGACAGATTACAACGGGGGAGAAAGGTCCGCATTACGTACCCTTTCACTACTTGCAAAGATTTTCCTACGTTTATTTGCAAACAGGGAATACCTCCAAAAAGAACTAATTCCCAAACAGTCAATGTTCGGACAATCAATCAATCAATGAGGAATGAAATAGGTACGACGTGTTAAAGGCTTGCGTTACCTACCCTTCACTATCTGCAAAGGGAGATAGAATATTCCTATTCTTCCTCGTTTGCAGGTAGAGAAGATCGTTAAGAGAATTAACTTCGAACAATTCAATGCTCGATTGAAACAATCAACAAGGGGTACTGTGAACACAAATGAACGCCGCTTATATACATACGCATTGCTATTTTCAACAGGTTGTTCCTAATGTTTCTATTTTAGCGAGGTCAAAAGAGATCCCATTAGTGGCCTACTGATTTTGCTCGATTCCTTTTGTTTTTTTACACGATTTTTCGCTATCTGCAAAGACTAAACAGAGTATTGCGACTCTGTGCTTGTTTGTAAATAGAGAATGAACCAAAGAGAACAATCAATCAAATGGAGAGAGAAGCAGGCACGACGGATTACAAAGGGGGAAAGGGCTGCGTTAACTACCCTTCACTATCTGCAAAGAGAGAGTACTCCTAATAGAAATGAGGGGTGGGGGGCAGCAATCAAAGCAGATCAGTGTGCATAAACACGAAGAAAAAAATTTCTTACCACGTACTTGACATTCGACAGCTTATGATATTTGCTATTAAAAAACCATTGAAATTCACTGAAAAAACCATAGGTTATAGACCATATATAGTTAGGAATTAGCATTTACAAAACCTTGAAAATTCACTGAAAAAACCATAGGTTATAGACCATATATAGTTAGGAATTAGCATTTAAAAAACCTTATTTTACTCACACAAAACCATTGAAATTCCATATATAGTTAGTTGCACTAACTATATATTGCGCACCCGCAATCCACTGCTGATGATGTCACATATTACATCATTCATGACATGGTCAGTGACATCACTGATGACATCACTGATGACATCTCAAATGACATCACTGATGACATCACTGATGACATCTCATTTGACATCAATGACCACATCACTGATGATATCATTCATGTGACAATACAATGCATCTCCTCACATTTTAATATAACCTCTGTTTCACCCAGTGTTAAAAACAGAGTATAATTTTTGAAACCATTGACACACCAATACTAGTTACTACATACGTACTCACTGATTCCTACGTCTACACACACATTCACTCATTCACCCATACAATCATTCATACATACAATCACTCATCTTTACAACACTATCATATGCACTCATAAACCTATACAGACACTCACACTCTGCCACTCATCCATGGAGTTACTCACACACCTAGTCAGTCCTGTAAAGAATCAATCACACTTCCATTTTCTTGTCTATACAGTTAAACATAGAGCACCTTACATTTTCAAACATATAGTAACACATACTTACTTTCTTATACAATCATTGATACTGATCTGCACAGAGTCACACACCTCCCAGCCAGCCACACACACACTCAGTCTCCCATACAAATACTTGGACAATCAATCAATAACCCATATAGTTAATCATATAGCTACTGATCAACACATGCAGTAGTTTACAGAACAACAGACATAATGATGCACAAATTAAGACAGTTTAGTCACTAACCCATGCACTCAGTGAGACACATTTAATCACTCACTCATACATTCAGTCATGCACCTACTAAATCCTTCGTCCAGACAGTTATACATCTACTCATTCTTCAATATCTAAAACATATTTAAACTTTACAGAAACACACAGTCACTGGATGATGTCATCAGTGATGTCATCAGTGATGTCATTTGAGATGTCATCAGTGATGTCATCAGTGATGTCACTGACCATGTCATGAATGATGTAATATGTGACATCATCAGCAGTGGATTGCGGGTGCGCAATATATAGTTAGTGCAACTAACTATATATGGAATTTCAATGGTTTTGTGTGAGTAAAATAAGGTTTTTTAAATGCTAATTCCTAACTATATATGGTCTATAACCTATGGTTTTTTCAGTGAATTTTCAAGGTTTTGTAAATGCTAATTCCTAACTATATATGGTCTATAACCTATGGTTTTTTCAGTGAATATATACATATATATATACATATATATATATACACACATATATATATATATACATATTCACTGAAAAAACCATAGGTTATAGACCATATATAGTTAGGAATTAGCATTTACAAAACCTTATTTTACTCACACAAAACCATTGAAATTCCATATATAGTTAGTTGCACTAACTATATATCGCGCACCTGCAATCCACTGCTGATGATGTCACATATTACATCATTCATGACATGGTCAGTGACATCACTGATGACATCACTGATGACATCTCAAATGACATCACTGATGACATCACTGATGACATCTCAAATGACATCATCTAGTGTCTGTGTGTTTTTGTAAAGTTTAAATATGTTTTACATATTGAAGAATGAGTGGATGTATGGAAGACTGAGTGTGTGTGTGGCTGGCTGGGAGGTGTGTGACTCTGTGCATATCAATGTGTACTTGTATCAGTGATTGTATAAGAGAGTAAGTATGTGTTAGTATATGTGTGAAAAAGTATGGTGTTCTGTGTTTAACTGTATAGATGAGGAAATCGAAGTGTGATTGATTCTTCACAGGACTGACTAGGTGTATGAGTGCATATGATAGTGTTGTAATAATGAGTGACTGTATGTATGAGTGATTGTATGGGTGAATGAGTGAATGTGTGTGTAGACGTAGGAATCAGTGAGTGCGTATGTAGTAACTGGTATTGGTGTGTCATGATGTCATCAGTGATGTCATTTGAGATGTCATCAGTGATGTCATTTGAGGTGTCATCAGTGATGTCATCAGTGATGTCACTGAAGTATGGTGTTCTGTGTTTAACTGTATAGATGAGGAAATGGAAGTGTGATTGATTCTTTACAGGACTGACTAGGTGTGTGAGTAACTCCATGGATGAGTGGCAGTGTGTGAGTGTCTGCATAGGTGTATGAGTGCATATGATAGTGTTGTAATAATGAGTGACTGTATGTATGAGTGATTGTATGGGTGAATGAGTGAATGTGTGTGTAGACGTAGGAATCAGTGAGTGCGTATGTAGTAACTGGTGTGTCATGATGTCATCAGTGATGTCATTTGAGATGTCATCAGTGATGTCATCAGTGATGTCATTTGAGATGTCATCAGTGATGTCATCAGTGATGTCACTGACCATGTCATGAATGATGTAATATGTGACATCATCAGCAGTGGATTGCGGGTGCGCGATATATAGTTAGTGCAACTAACTATATATGGAATTTCAATGGTTTTGTGTGAGTAAAATAAGGTTTTGTAAATGCTAATTCCTAACTATATATGGTCTATAACCTATGGTTTTTTCAGTGAATTTTCAAGGTTTTGTAAATGCTAATTCCTAACTATATATGGTCTATAACCTATGGTTTTTTCAGTGAATTTCATTGGTTTTTTAACAGCTAATATCTGTAGCTGTAAAATGTATTCTTCTTTAAATCCAAAAATATATTTTATATGTTTATGAATAATTTTTTTTTTAAATATTTTTTTTTCTTCGTTCCCGCTTCGCGAATCGGGAAGCTTCCCGTTAGCTGACCTTGATGCCGCGAAATAGACCGCGAGCCGGTAAACGTTTCTTTACCGCAACTGCCGCGTTAGAAAACAACATCGTGACGCCTCCCGTCCGCATGACGTTTCGCGTTGTCGCGTGATACGTCAAATGACGTGCTACGTTAGCGAACTGGTACGCGAAGCGAGTCGCAAAGCGCAGGTTTCTGGAAGCAAACCGGGAGGCCCTGCAAAGCGCTTAACGTAAACACAGCAGGTCATGTGACTTGGTAATAACACTTTTCATTGGTTCATTTCACTTTTGGTTTCCTAATGATGTAAGACTAGGTCATATAATCTAAAATGAACACTTTTCATTGGTTGAGAACTCTTGTTTTTCCCAAATGATGAAAATCCCTCCTTCTTTCCTCACTCTGACTTTCATCATTGTGAGAGAAAGACCCTTTGTGATCACTGAGCAATGGCTTCTTTAGTAGCTTCAGCTGGTAAATGTAAATGTAAATGTTTGTATTTTATATAGCGCACTTCTACCCGGAGGCCTCGTAGCGCTGTATTCATACCGCTGCGGAACCCATCCTGGCTTTCCTGTGAAATGTCCACTCCTGGGCACCCCCAAGGTGAAGCCAGGCATCCACAGCGCTGCTGGGGCCGTAGTGGAGATTAAGCAAGCTATTGCCCAGAGTCACAGAGTGGGACCCATGATTAGACTAGGCACCGAGGCGAGAATTATCAGGTCCGGGGAAATTGAGCCCAAGACCCGCCGAGGCAGGAATCGAACCCTGGTCCCGGGCCAGACCTCTGCATCAGGGTCTGCCGCTCTAACCATTGAGCCACACTTCCCCACCACCTCCACCACATCCAAGGAAGAGTGGACCACCTGCTCAAGTTATAATTCAACAAGAAGAGGAAGAAGAGGAACAGGACGACGAGCACGAAGAGAGGCAGTTTTTGCCTGAGCAGCCCAGGACGTCTCACCGGAAAGAAAACTTCATTTGGCAATTTTTTTAAATTCCCAAAGGTCAGAAAAAAGTAAATGCAAGATACGTAACTTGCCTTATATGTCAAGATAGACTGTCCAGAGGAACCGAGAAAAAATACAGTTTCGGAAACTACACAATGCATCGCCATGTGACTAGGTGGCATCCTAACAACTACAGTGCTGCACAGTTTCGGAACGACCTAGATAATCTCCCTATTATGGCCAGAAGATCTGATGTACCGGAAGTAACGGGACCAGAGGGCAGGGAGATGGTGCCAAATATACAAATGAAATTTGGTGAAGTAAAACACATCTGCGTATTTTGCGATGGATTCATTTGCTACGGAGAAAGAAGCATCACTCTGATCAACAGAGCTATTGACTATCATATGCAAGTTTGTACGAAACGCCCCAAATAATAAATACTTTTTTTTTGTTTTGTTGCTCCTGTTGAGCCCTTTACAATGAATCGTTTTCATTGCCCCCTCCAAGAAAAACCCCAAAAAATATAAAACTGTTCAGAAAAATTCAAAAAAAGTAAAAAAATGTTCCGAAAAATAATAAAAAAAACATATAAAACAACAAAAACAATTAAAAAACAAGTTCTTTTCAGAACTACCTCCCCGTTATTAAAAAATTGGTACAATATTTGGAACTGTGCCAACCTCTATTTCTCTTAGTTCGCTTCCCAGTTCGCTCGCCGGTACGCGAACCGGAAGCGAACCAAAAACAGTAAGTATAAGGGAAGGAAACAGACACTTATGTTAAAAGAAAGACAGCTATAGGGGAGTAAACTAGAGATACTATTACCCGTAATCCACTGCTGATGATGTCACATATTACATCATTCATGACATGCTCAGTGACATCATCAGCAGAGGATTGCGGGTTTTTTGGCAACGTGCCTTATCCACGGTTTAATAACGCTGCCTTTTGCTTTATATAAGTTTTCAAATTGTATGAAATATATACCAATAGGTCGTTATGAACCTTTAGGTAGTGCTTTTCTTCATGAGGTCTGGTCGCTTCCATACACATACAGATGTTTCAAAGATGATCAAGAAGTTTATCTGAATGGAGAGGAATGCACTGAGACGCCAGATCATTCACTAATGTGTAGGCACATACAGTTACACGGTTCATGCAACAAACACCAACCAAATATGGCTTGCGTGTTGCAAGGCACGCCAGTTCCTGCTATCATCCCCACGTTCAAGTTGTTGGAAAATGGTAGTTATTTGATGCTCAATAATGAAGATTGTTCTGGGTTAATTAAAAGTATTCCTTTTATCGTAACAGTAAGTGAACGGGTTATTTGCTGCAGAAATGTTCTATTTCCTCCCACACATGAACATAGGGAGTTTTCAATCTCGCCACAAATACCAACCTTGGGAGCAGATTTCAACGGCATGGCAAGAATAAGAGCTCTTTTGTCTCAGAGAGAGGTGGCCTTGAGTTCGGCCCGTGAAACTATCGTGCTTCACATAGCGAACACCCGTACAGAGGTGCAGACCCTTTTCAATTCAGATTTGCCTTTCCATTTCAGCAAGATGGTTCGGACTATCTTTAACGCATCCTCCACAAAGGCCCTGGCGCACTTTTTTAAAGTTGTTACCAGTGGTCTCGTGACTTCATTTGAGAAAATCTTTGGAGTCATCCCTGCTTTCTTTCATTCTATTTTTTCCACTCTGCTTCGTGGATTGCCATTTTTACTTGCATTACCAGCGGACGCTCTTGTGCTTTTTTACATTTTTAAATATGGATGTCCCTCCTATGCAACCTCCCGCCCTGCAGCTGCTGACACTGTTCCGCAATCGCATGCTAGAATATTATGGCACAATGCCGTTGGCGATATTAAGCACGGCATATGGATTATCTTTTCGATTCTCCTACTTCACCTGTGTCCAGCCTGTATTTCACTGCCTGACCTGTGATTTCGATTGGGCCATTGATTTGTGTCTCTGCGGACCGGTTTCTCCTGACGTCGACTTTAATCAGCTGATGACTCCTATCATTACTCACGAGTTGGTTTGTCCTGGCGAAAGGATTATGGCTGTGGCATTGATGCATGGACTAATTGGTCCCTGGAATTTACTGGCGGCAACACAGTCTTTCTTGGAACAGAGCTTTCTTGAAAACCCACCGAGCTGTCCTCTGATGGTGATAGAGGATCCGGTGCTGGGAGAGCACGTATGTTCTTTTCCGCTTTTAAATTGGATGGCTGAACTGTTTTCGGATGAAGACGGTGACTTCCTATTGGAGGCTGTTGCAGCTTATTTTGCATACACAGTTATGTCATAGACCTTTTTCATGTTTGATATGCTGAGTACTAGCATTTCATTGACAATTCATTGACTTATTTGTCAAGTTTTTATTATTTACCTTGCCTATTGGCTTAAGACTCGATAAAGTACTTGGCTGTTTTATTTTTCTTTAGCATTAAATTTTCCTAGTTTTTAATGCTTTACCTTGCGGACCGTCCACATATAAACTTGCAATCTGCTCTCATGAGATGGCACTTCTATTATCTTATTCAGTTCGTTTCCGGATCATGGGGAGGTGTCATCTAGGTCCTGGATATCTTTACACCGTGTTAAGTTAGCATGGGCTCATTACCGGTTTAAACGCCATTTTTCCTTTTTTGCAACTTCTGCACACGACACTTAGTTGTTGCTTTAGCTTTCAACCTAGTAGTTCATCGTGGTTTACATGAGAATAATATGTTATTGCTCTACTATCTGCTTTGCTTGTTAAACTATATCTGTACAGCGAGTGCTAAAGTTTCAAGAACAACACGATACAGAATTGTTATGAGGTCTGATCTCCACGACTTCATACTCATAACATAAGTGCAACTTCTGCCAATTCTGGGCATGAGGCGGGTTTTATATTGCTTTGCCGAACACACATACACAACACTTGATGCGGTTCACATGAAGAGAGAGCTGGTGTATGCTGATGTGATTCCTTCAAATCTAAGACACTAAAGTATGGGCACGCCCTAAACCAACACAAAGAGACCTTCTTAGCAAATAATATAATATGTGTATTAGGGAGGGTGAGATATAAGCAGCCGCGGGCCGTGGAGGGAGTTACGGTGAGGCAGGGAGGCGGGGAGGGGGAGAAGCAGGGTGGAGCCCTCTCCACCCTGCCCCTCCCCCTCCCCGCCTCCCTGCCCCACCGTAACTCCCTCCACGGCCCGCGGCTGCTTATAAGTGTTGCTAACTCTTATTAATTTACAGCATGTTAACATACTGTCACCATTCGCTTTTTATGTACTAGTAACTATGCTGGTAATTTTGCTACTGATAATATGTGTACTTGTATTATCTAAGATACTACGCCTGAGAAGACGGCATTAGTAAATAAACATTTCAAATACACATGTGTTCTTCTTAACTCCATGTTCTGGTTTCTAAGAAATATATAACGACCGACTGTTCATGAGTTCCACGTATCCTGAGGTACTATAAGTTCATATTCTGGATTGTCTAAACATTGAGAGTTTGTTATATCCAATGTGACACTGTACCTAGCTTGCTAAGGGGTTTTTGATTACTAAGGTGAGTTTTGGGACACCCTAATTCGCCGAGGTTCCAATCCTCTGTCCACAGTTCTGTGTGAGAACAGAAACCCTGCGACAGGGGCACCCCCGACCCTTGCTGGAGCTTCATCACACTTGCGATACAACTCCAGCAATGCGTCACCTTTACGGCACAGATACATCACGCATCTGTGCTGTTTTTGCCCCATGATGCGCCGCATTGTAAATGCAGCACACCATAGGTGACGGAACAGCAGCACAGAATGACTAACACATCCCTGGTGATGCACCAGTCATCATAAATCTATCCCTATGCTTCTTATCTTGTTAGAGATGAACCGCCATATGTATCATCAAAGTTTTTTGCATTTCCTAAATAGCGAACTTTAAGGAATAAATAGCGATTCTTTACCATTCCTAGTTTGCGATGAGCTATTTGCTAATTACAAATTACCCATTCATTTCCTTCATTTCCATAGGGCGGTTGGACTCACTTTTAGCTCGAACGGCTGAATGGATTTCCACGAAACTTGGCAAAATTGTAGGGACTGGTAGCCCGATGTGCCTTTGCTATGTCTCAAGATATATGCTCCAGTGGTTTTTACGAAAATTAACTTTGAAAAATATATATTGGGCTACATTGGCCTATATATATGTTGGAGCCCAAATGTAGCCAAATGTAGCCCAATGTAGCCCAATGAAGCCCAATGAAGCCCAATGTAGCCCAATGTAGCCCAAAGATGGCCGCCAGAGACGAAAAAAAACAAATGTAGCCCAAATATCAGCCAGATGTAGCCCAACTATAGCCCAGTGACAGAATGACCAATCAGCTTCGCAAACCTCCGTTACGCGAAGCGGAGCGCTGTTACAGATATATATCTTTTTTTGAACGTTAATTTCTCAAAATCCACTGGAGCACATATATTGAGACCTAGCAAAGGCACATCAGGCTACCAGTCCCTAATATTTTACCAAGTTTCGTGCAAATCCATTCAGCCGTTCGATTATTATTATTATTTATTTTTTTTGCCCCGCGGGGCCCTTTTAAAACCTCCACATCAAACCTAGGGGGTCAGCGAGGATCTACTATTCCCCCTTATGGTCATTTGCCCCTTCGCTTTCGCCTCCTCTTGTCTCTCGATCCTACCGAGAGACAAGATGAGGCCGCTACGGACTGTTTGGAATGTTGACAGACGCCGGAGAACCAATCAGCTTCGCTTCACAAAGCTCCGTTGCGCGAAAAGTACGCGTCCTGGAGCGCTGCCCGGTCCGCTGTTACAGATATATATCTTTTTTAAACGTTAATTTCTCAAAATCCACTGTAGCACATATATTGAGACCTACAAAAGGCACATCGGGCTACCAGTCCCTACAATTTTGCCAAGTTTCATGCAAATCCATTCAGCCGTTCGGGCTAAAAGTGAGGCCAACCGCCCTATGGAAAACTCAATGTTAAAAACACGTTTTGGGACCCCCCTTTTTTCTCGGCCCCCCCTTGACGAACCCCCCCCAAATTTTCAAGGGCTGCTCAGAAACAAACTGTGCCATTTTCCTGAAAATTTCAGCCTATTCCGTCCACAAACGCCAAAGTTATTAGACATAGAATTTTCAAAAATCCCATAGAGAAAAAATCCTAACTATATATACCTACTGGCAACCGCCAGTAGGTAATATATATACATATATATATATATACATATATATATACATATATATATATATACATATATACATATATATATACATATACATATATACATATATATATACATATACATATACATATATATATATATATATATTGGACGCCTGGTCAAGATTTTTTCCTACCAGATTGCGTTTTATTCTGGTCCACTTCCTGTTAGCCTTTCCTACTCACAGTACATGGTTCTCAAATCATCCACTGTGCCCTTGTGACGGTTCTTCTAGGCAAAGCACCATTCATTTCACGTTAATTTGTACCCTTTATCTTTCTCATTTGAAACATTTTCCAGTTCCACTCTTCTGTGACGTTAATATTAGGCATTATAAATATGCATTTTTATTTTTACAGCATTTAGGCAGTCCACAAGTCGGTCATGCGGTAATTAATTATATAAAATGCTCTTTAGTTACAAGGAAGATATATTGAGGCAAATGGACTGCATGTCTCAGAGTTTTTAGATTTCTTGTATGAAGACTTCACTGTTTTGTCTGTTAAATGGAATAGAACATTGTTTTAGAGATGAGCTATTGATATTGAGGCAGCTAAATTGTATGTTCCACAGGATACCTTAAATGATTTGTTGGTTGCTGTCCAAATAACATTTAAAAATAAAATGACATTGATGATACATATTTTTATTTTATTTTTAACTGTTTTAATCTGTATGTGTGTTTTAAGGCTATTTATAGCTGAATAAAGTGGACTGCAAACTTTTGTGGTGATTAGCTAAGGGGGTGCATAGAAAAAAGAGGGGCCCAAAAACATTTTCCCTCGAATGCATTTTCCATAGACTCTGGTATCAGATGCAGTGGTAAAAAGGCCAAACAAATTTACATGAAATTTGGCAGAAATAAAGATTAGTGTGCAAATGGTCCTTTTTGTTGTTTGAAGTAAATTGGTTCAGTAGTTGCTAAGTAATAGCAGCAAATAACTTAATGATATGTTGAGCCGAGGAATACAACAGTAGTATCGCGGTAAACTGCGGTACCTGGCAATGAAAACGATGACAAAGCACTATATGATTGGACAATGAAAGACGTTAAAAAAAGAAAAAGGCAGCCACACTCTTTAGACCACACTTTGTTCGTGTTGTGTGATTTTAAGTGAAATCTACATTACTGTATGTTTCTAATGTGTAGGAAGACATGAGTTAGTTTAGCAAACTGTGTAGAGGTAGGGAAAATCATATATATATATATATATATATATATATCAAGTGATCAAGGCCGAAATGCGTCATGGTGAAAATGATGGCTAAGTAAAAAACGAATTTCAGCAGGAAATTGAAGTCTCGCAGTCTGTTTTGGTCCCAGAGGAAGGGAAGTACATGTGTGTGGTTGAACGGCGTTGTGGAATATATATATATATATATATATATATATATATATACACATATATACATACATACATACATACACACCTACACAAACACTTTTTTCAAGTTAATGCAGAACTGCAGCACTTTTGCAAAAGTACTGTGGTACCTATGGAGATGAATATATATGTGTGGCGAGACACTCTACAACACGTCACTACTTTGCACCATTCTACTTTAGGTCACTGCACTCTACTGTACATCTTGCTACTCCATTCCAAACAGTGCCAATCCAAGACACTGTACTCAATGCCACTTCACTCTATACTACTTCACTCTAGCCACTCTACCCCACTTCATTTTAAAGCACTTTATTGTACCCTACTCCATCTATGCCACTTTACTCTATGTCACTCCACTGTACTCTACTCCACTGTATGCCACTCTACTCTACCAGACTTCATTCTACGCCACTCTACTGTATGCCACTGTACTCTAACCCATTTCAATCTACCCCACTCTATTGAACACCACTGTGCGCTACGCCACAAATATTCTTTCCCACTCTAATCTATGTCACTACTCCTCTATCCCACTCTATGCCACTCCAAGCTACTCTACTCCATAGCACTGTACACCACTGCACTGTACGCCACTCTACTGTAGTCTACACCACTCTACTCTGCACCACTCTATTGGACACCACTGCACATATAAACCACTCCAAGCCACTGTACTCCACGTCACTGTACTCTAATCTATGCCACTGTACTAAAAACCATTGCACTTAAAGCCATTATACTTCACCCCCTTTCAACTCTATGCAACTCTAGTTTACGCCACACTACTTCCCTGTACCCCACTCTAGTGTACGCCATTCAAACCAACTCTACTCTACACCACTGTATGCCACTCTACGTCATGCCACTACACTCTACCCCACTCCACAAGAAATGGTCAAGAAAGTACTCCTCAAATTTAAATATATATGAATTTAAATATATATATATATATATATATATATATATATATATATATATATATATATATATATATATATATATATATATATATTCATCTTAGCGCCTGTTTGCAAACGCAAGGATTCAGGATTGGAATGTGTAACGAATTTCCCTGCAGTAATTATCGAAAGAAATGCATCATGGGACTTATAGTGCACAATAAACTGTCACGTGATTTTGCACTGAATAAAGCACGCAGAATTGCACTTTGCATTTACTGACTCCAACCTGTGATCAAGGCGAATGGTCGCCGAAACGCGTAAGGAGAGGGAGTTTCACCGCGCTCTTGTACCTGCAATAAATGCTTTTACTCCGGTATTGGTGCCTCACGTTTTCTCCGTGATGAAGTCTCATAAAGATGGGTCTCACCCGAACCTTTGTTGTGAGGCCGCCCTGAAGGGTCAGGGGCTCCTGTGCCTGGAGGTTTTCTTTAGTAATATATATATATATATATATATATATATATATATACACACACATTTATATATCAAAATAAATAACAGCATATGATAAGAAACCAATTTTTCCGAACAAGAAAACCATAGAAATTCAATGAAAAAAACAAGGGTTCAGTCTGTCTGGTAAGTTTACAACACTTTGTATGAAGGTGCACGAGTTATAGAAATTTTTGGTTGGGGCGGAAATTATAACGAAGTTATAAATATACGTTTCTAATTTCTAAGGTTTGTGTATTTTAAGTTGCTTTTTGATAGAAATAAAAGTATTCCGAACTATAACTTATATTAAAAAAAATATACACTCTCACACGCATTCCTGTTAAAATTAATAGAATTTGACATATTAACATAATTGTATTTATAGACTTGGGCTTGAACGTTCGAGTACAACTGATTAACACCACACTGTTTTACAGAATAATAAAGCTGAAAGTTCAGTTTTGTTTTTGTGTAGTGCATACTGGGAAAAGAAATTCAACTTTTACACTGCTAATTTTTTACTACAGCTTGTAAGTAAAAGTGTCCTCCTATGTCCTTGCAGGAAACCTGGTTTTCAAACCTACAGGTTTCATGTGCAACATAGACTAATGCTTTTGATGATTCGATCTTGATGGTGAATAAGTCCATAGGCACTCCGGAACTAAATTAGAAGGAATAAGCACCAAAATAAAAGCTCCTCTTGGGAAACCTTTGTTGCACACTACACAAAACTCACCAACCGGATCAACCCATCAACTATACTTCAAAACTCAATCACTATTATCAAAACTAGCCCCACAGAGGTATAAAAGTGCACAAGGCTTTAATGATGTGTTCGCAGTCACTATGCCAGTTAACAGATAATTCACACAGGGTATATGTCAACAGTTGTCTGATAACAATATTTCACATAAAAAAAGTTTTAAAGTGTGTTATGAAGGCTACGTCTTGAAATTTTCGGTATAACATATAGATATCTGTAATAAGTCATGTCATTTTTATATGTGTGTTTTTTACATAATGTACACTTTGAGCATTTGTGGGAGATAGAATTTTCTATTTTGTCTTGAAGAAGGCGGTAATACATTGTAAATTCCACCAAAACCATTCGAGGCACTTGGTGTGCAGAATCTGCTTAACATTGTGCTATCAAAGATGACTATTCCCTTAAGACATCATATATCTTGTTAAATAATCAGAGTGCATCAGCATCAGTGTAATAGACATGTTTGCTGTCTTATATTCCCTTCTCATTCTTTTAAATTATTTTGTTCTTAGCATTTGGGTTTTGATTTGGCGCCACATTAGGGGGTGGTATTATGTGCTATTGTTTGAACCTATGTATTGCAAACTGTTTATAAACTTTATGTGAAATACTGTTATCAGACAATTGTTGACAAACAATATGCGACTTATTTGTGAACTGGCATTGTGTCTGCGAACACATCATTAAAGCCTTGTGCACTTTTATATCTCTGTGGTACTGGTTTTGATCACAAATGTGGAGTTTTGCAGTATACTTGATGGCTGAATGAGTATATACGGTTGGCTGAAGTTTTTGTAGTGTGAATAAAAGTTATCACAAGGGGAGAATGTATGTTATTGCTTAAAACGGAGCTCCGTACCCCCTGGCTTACGGGGCCCCACTCACTTTCTTCAAAGACTAAATTAGAAGGAACACAATTGCAAGTGGTACTAAAACATTGAAAGCTCTAGTCAACATCAGATGCTTTGACATATGAAAGAAATCCTTGATGTCGATTAACTCTTTTTCTTTGATGTCAAATGAGCAATGATACCAGACCTCAACGTCTAGGTCCTCGAAACTGACCAATACATTTGAGACATTGCTCCTGTATGCCGGTTTTTTAATTGATCTCCGAGGGTTCTCAGGCGTAGTTGCACGATTCTTTGCGGAAGGAACCTATTCTCCAAGCATTTCATATCTTTGAGACCACGTCTCTTCAGTGTCTTGATGCTTTCTCCCTTCTTATAGGTTGCCATGGTAGCACATTTGCTCTCCATTAGTTAACGTCCTTCAGGTCATTTTGTGGCAAAAGGGACATTCTTCTACGATTTGTGAGTCGGGGAGAACGACAGAACACAAAGTAGGAAAATTGTCATAGTCCTTTTCTGTCCAGAGACACTTCACACAGTGAAGGCATTTTGTTGACAAAAATAATGAAGAATCCAGTTAAAAACTTGAAACGTATTCCCCTCTCTGAACACACTGGGAAAAGTTACACATCTGTTGATATGAAAATAAATTCCAGCTAGAAATAGAAAAAAAATGAACAGGTCTCAGTGATCCTGTTCACAAAAACCAGAAAAGAGAACGGATATAATTGCCACTGTGGGGTGTGATGGGACACAGGGGCTAGTAGTTCTCATACAGGAATAGTGTCATGTTAAGCTGCCTGAGGCTACTACCTAATCTGGGACCTACTACCCATGTTTTATTTAATTCTTTCTTTGGAAAAGTTTTTAAAAAGGTGCTAATTCTAATTTACTTTTTTCACTTGAGCTGCTTTTGTGATTGCGAGAAAATCCCTGTCTTTGCATGACCAACCCCAGTTTTTTTACTGAGTGGTATTATGTTATTGGATTATGAAATCCATTCCCACATGTATGTGGTCTGACTTCTAAAACATGGTAAAACTGGATAATCCCCAGCAGGCATATTTCACATTCCAGTAAGACCATCGTATATAGTTCTGGTTAATGCCTGCCAATTCATGATGAAGTGTAAAAGGAGACCTGCAAAAGAGAGGGCTTTTAATTCTAGAACGAACACAAAGAAGCCATCCTCGCACCAAACCATTGAGACAGTTTGCGTTAAGGTAATGGCATTAAAAGTTAAATGTTACCCATGCATTGTGGCACATAGTGCCATCCACTAGGCTGACAAATAAAACATGGCTTCAGGCCCACATGTATAGCCCAACAGCTGCAACTTTTAAACCCACAGGCAAATCTGTACAAAAAAACCCACCTTTTTTCAAGTAAGTTACCCTTGTAGCCCACACCATAGGGCTCCTAGTATTCAAAAGTGGTTCATATTAGAGTTTAGTGCTGGCATGCACCTACAATGGTCAGCCTCCAAAAGTAATTTACCCTATAAAGGGCTGCTGCTGAACCTAGGAAGAAACCAACTAGATATTAAAATAGTTTTTGTGCTAGCTTTGGGACAAGCTACAGAAATTATTTACCTACTAATTTTAATATTTAGTAAAAATCCAATTTAATGGTGAAGTTGGATTTTCAATAAATATTCAGGAAATATAACTTATAAAAAGTTAGCCTTGCATGTCTGAAGATCCAGTAGCCAATTAGCATTAGCTTGCCAGCAGCTTCCGCATGTCTGTGTTTCTTCTTAATGAGTGAAAACCACTCCCAGAACAGTAACACTGGCTTAGACCTTTTGGCAGAAAGACCTGGATTTGAGGTACGCGATTATAATCAAGGCACTTGGAGAAGGTTAAGGAACGTCAATAACTTGAAAGGGATCAGGATGATGCCTGCCCATTCAAGGTAAAGGGAGATCAGGAAAAGAGAGGGCCTTTGATCCCAGGGCACAACATAGCCATCCTCACGCCAATCCAGTGAGATAGTTTGCAATAAGGTAAACATAGGAAGGTTTGCCCCTAGGATCTGTTTCCCATTGGTTAAGCAGTGTCTAGGAGTCAACACCCAATGACAAAAGCTTTTTACAAAATTAGCATCTTTGCCCGAAGCTCTTCAAAATACTTTCTGTACAAGTGGGTGAAGAGAAGATCACTGTGACCTGTATGGAACCCTCACGGTCTAGACCTGCTCCCACTTGTAAACAGTACTGAGAAGTGGACTTTAAGGGTCAGTTGGCTGACCTTCTCTGTGGCTACCTGGACACAACAAGCTGCAGAAAGGGCCTTTTTTTTTGGCAACCAGCTGATCAAAAGCAGCTGAACCTGCACTGGACTGTTTTTTTAGAGCAGTTCCAGTTTAGAGCTTCTGTCAATCTTGCGACAAAGGTATATGACTTTGAAAGAACTTTGTCAGATATTGCTTCCAGGCTTGCCTTGCTTGAGGATTTCAAGCTCCATAAAAGAAACTAAGTCTGAAGGTAGAAATCTTGATCGGGCCATGTCATAAAAAACATCTGATCAATGAGAGGACTGTAGCCAGCATCAATTTTCCTTCTTTGGCCTTTTCCCGCCAAAACCAACGGTTTCAGCAGGATCTTGGCCAACAGATGACTGACTTCACAAGGACTTCCCTGGATGCAACCTTCAACCATGCTTTGCATGGAGGCTTTAGACTACCAATTCTGAATCAGAAGGTAAAAACATGGACCAGCACCACCTGCAGCTAAGTCCCGATTAACCGCTAACAGTGACTTCTGATTGTTGTTTTACTTATTCTTGCCACCTTTTCCCCCAAAACAATAAAAAGCCATCTCTCTTATTTCCCTTATTGGATGTTAACAATTTTGGTGTTATTTTTCTAATAAAAATCTTCTCTATTTTTCAGAAACTGGCTGTTGAATTTTTATTGTTTTGTGTTTTAACTTTAACTGTTCTGGTACTGGTAAATACTTGCACACTTTTCCTTAAGATAAGCCTCTCAGCTCTTACCTCATGTGAGTTGAGCTTGACAAGATTTTGGACTTATTGCTTGGGAAGTACTCACATCCTCACTCACTTTCGTACAAAATTCAAAAGGCTTTTTAAATAAAAAACATTAACTAGGACAAAGAAGCCGAAAAAGTCTGCAAAATATGTTTAAATCCAATTGTGTATATTTATCTTTCTAAACCAAAAACTTGATCATCATATATGAGATTCTATGGGGCAAAACAATCAAATTGAAATACCAGGGCAACTGTAGCGCTAAAAATTAATTAGATTAGAAATACAAGAGACTGTAAACCTCAAAGACTCACAGAGAGAGAGAGATTCAAGTTAGTGAATAACTGGCATATGAGAAAGTCTTTTTAGGACAACCACCGTTGAAATAATGAACAAGCAGACACAAGATATTTGAAATTGTCGTTTACTGAATCAAATGACTTTCGTAGACCTGTAGTCGGGCGGCTTGGGTTGTCAAAATGTACAATACACAAAGATATTGAGGTACTCATAGTAGACTCCCTGGTAGGAGTTTAGATGCACATTTCTATTGGAATATTGTTCAAATTGCATGCTTCTCCAATAAATTAGATACAAAAGTTAGATGGCGGCTCGAGTCTTTGATCAGATCACGTGACTTCTTGCATGTAGTTGATCGCTCCATGAGCTTTGTTTACTAGATCAGATACCACACCATGGCGTTGGTTGCTGCACCCCAAAGTTATATGAGGAACTGAGATTCAAGGCTGTGTGCAGTATGATATTTTACATTGCACTATTTAGGTATGACAAGCCTGTACTCCCAACATCACCTGAATAGAGAGAATTGGGATTCATTTGTACAGAACTCTCACAGCTGTACGACTGATGTTTTCCAGTGTCCCATTTTTTAATGTTTCAACTGCGTATATAAAATGTACCTAGAGAAATGGGGCTTCACGTCATTGGTCACAGTCACATTTGCTACAATAGAGCCACATGATCACTTTTAGTTGAGATTATGATAAAAAGCCCGAGTTCTCTCTTTTGAGTAAATGAAAAGGGCCAGCTCAAGTATTGATTACTAAGGAGAATAAAATATTTTTCAGCAAACGATAATGCAAGTCAACGAAGAGTTTCTTGACCATATCGCGAAGAGAGGCCAAACTCCAATACTGTAATAAACTATTTGGCCAACCCTAATGGAAGAAAATATATGCATGTTCATTTATGGTATGAGGAAGTTGGGTTTCTTATGAGACATTTTTGTCCATGAAGCACATTTTGACAGTGAAAGTGAAAGATGCTGTATATGCCCTCTCCAATATTTAGCTGTTAATGAACAAACTGATGGAATATTCACATTTTGCGACAACTGTCACTAGAGAATTACGATTAAACAAAAGACAGATTAAAGAGGGAATGTGTTTTTAGGATTTCTCTATTTAAATATGGTTATGTTTAGAGACTAAATAACGGATGAGCAGAAGAATCAGACAAACTTAAATGCGAGTCAGCCCACTGAATGAAGGCCACAATGAAAGAGCACTGGCAAAACCAATAGGTTTCGTCTCTGCAAAATCTATTGGTTTTGTCAATGTTTTTTTAGACATGGAGCATAGCAGCACAAACTGTTATGCAATATAGCTTAAAGTTACAAAGAAAAACACTATGGCGGGGCCTGCGTTGTCTGTGTCATAGTACTTTTCTTTCAAGTCATGTATCACTGTACTGCTTTTCAACATGTCTTAAAAGAAAAACAAAAGCGCAGTGACTAGGTCAACAATGGCAGCATCAGAGCGCTTTATTTTTTGAAACGTTAAGCCAACATGTAAAAAATTACATTGTACATTGACAAAACCAATAGATTTCGCAGAGGTAAAACCTATTGGGTTTGCAAATGCTGGTTTCCCTGACTGTCCTACAAGAAATTTGTGCGGCATACAGAAAGAGAGCGAATTGAAGGTCAGAGGTTTAAAAAACTGGCGCCATGTACTATGTCAAATGTCTCTATGAAAGCCCTTATTTGTAGTGTGGCTGCGTTGCTTAGCGTTGTCAAGAGATGAATCCCCGCAAGAAATAACTCTTCCTAATTAAAGAAGCCAAATGCTTCCCAAGATCTGCTTTCTTTGCGCAGGGCGGCTAAGCCAGCAACATTGCATGAATCAGAAATCAGGATGAGGCAATGTGTCCTGATGAAGAACTAGAGGGGGACAGGAGGAATGAAGTGAGAATGTTAAACTGTAGCATGAAGTAACCAGCATCAACCACCTCGGCACAGGACTACACTGCTGTATCAGAGTCGCCAACAAAATGCAAGTTCCTTATACTTTACCTTTCTTGAGGAAAAACTCATGGGACATAATTGCTGAAAAGCGATTGGTCTGCGAGACTGATTTGAAAATGCAAAGTTTTTATTTTGTGCTTCTGTGTTATCTATTTTTTTTTAAAAACACTAACAAAGTCAAATAGCTCTGCATGAGCTATTCGGCTTAGTTAATGTTTTTTAAAGAAACATTAAAATAAATAAAACACAGTGCTATGGAGCAGCCACTGCTGTCCGTCATTGTAATGGAAGGGTGTTGGAGGGGGTTCGATGACAACAACGAGGTAGTAGAGGTGGGAGCGATAGGGAAAACAACAAGTTCCTTTTGTGTTACTTCAAGAATGACGCATTGCAAACTATTGTCACCTTTCGCTGCATTACTGAAATTTGTGAACTAACCTAAAAAGAAGCATACTGTAAGCTTCCTTATTGGTCAATTCACATATTTCAATAATGCATGGAGAGGTGATAGTAGTTTGCATTGAGTTATTCTTGTAGTGACCCAAAAGGAACTCGCACTTTAATTTGGCACTGTTGCTTAATGTTATGTACCTTTCATCAAGAAGTTTTAGATTTCCAACCCGAAATGCACTCCTGTGATTCCATTGCCCATGTTGTGTTGCACATCTTGTTAGGTTGAGTTTGCCTATTCACCAGGCAAAAACATGTATAATAATGGTTCTTTGCAACACTCATGAGTTACCATGGAAGGTGGGGTCTGTCTCATTCACAACGGCCTCCTCACTCTGAGCTGTACCTAAGTCATTGGCACTGTAATGACAGTACTGGCCAAGCGCAGCTCCGCCAATCCCAACGCTGCAAATTAAAATAAAGGATATTTGCCGGTCATTGAAGTGTATGAGAGCAGCGCTGGGATTGGTGTGAGCAGGGGAAGCTAGTACTCCAACAGAAACATGCCTTCTCTGCCCCGGGCTCTCTAACGGTGCAGTATCGGAGACTTTCAGGTACGCATGTAGGATTGGACTCCTCCAAACTTTTGTCCAGACGGACACGCGCACTTTAATTTATGCGGCATTTGGTCATAGCTACGTTATGAGAGGACAGCGATTCCACCTGCTGCACTACTAACAGTGCTAACAATGCACAGAGATGATCAGGCATTGTGTGGCATCTTGCAAGTGACTGATGAGACTGGAAACAGAAATCGGTCCAATCTCCATGTACTACCAGATGTCAGCAGGCACCAAAAAGAAGTGGAAGCAGCAGGAGGCTCTGACCAATCAGAAGCAAGATGAGAGCGATGTGGGAGCCAAACGATGTTAAGTAACGGTAAGTATGTGGTGGGCTGTAATCTCGTTTTAAGCTTTAAAAGAAAATTTAAAAAATAGGTTTCGCTGACAGCGCATGCACGCTGTACAGGTGAAAACTAAAAATGTCTTAGCGATGAAGCCTCTGGCTGCGGCATTACGACAATCTACAGAAGTTGTAGGCCTCCCTCTTCAAATTGGCCAATCTCAAATTTATTTATATGCAGATGACATTCTTCTTACTCTTACCGACCTTCCCCGTTCTCTTCCCGCTCTCCTTCAAATTATCAACGATTTCTCTTCTTTCTCAGGTTACAAAATAAACTGGGATAAAAGTGAAGCGTTACCCATGACAATTGGTACTACGAAGGCAGCAATATCTGGCTTTCCTTTTCATTGGCAACCATCCCGTCTTACGTACCTAGGAATATTAATTAATAGAGTTTTGGATGATATGGTCACGGATAATTAGACTCCTTTTATTCACGCCAATGCAAAGAGACTTTGATAAATGGAAAGCTCTGGGACTATCTCTTTGGGGACGGGTTCAGGCAGTTAAGATGGTTACTTTACCACGGTTTCTTTATGTTCTAGGTATGCTTCCTCTCCACATTCCCCTAACTACCCTTCGATCCATTGACTCCAAAATAAAACTTTTTGTTTGGGGTACGGTTAAACCACGACTTGCCCTGGCCAAATTGAAGGCCCATCAGTTACATGGGGGTTTAGGTCTTCCCTCCATTGAGCATTATTCACTTGCCCTTCATATCTCTCAACTCACATCTTTCCTGCCCAAATCTAAAGATATACCACAATGGGTTCCACTTGAACGTCACCTTTTGGCTCAGGGCTTAAGTTTGTCCCTTTTATACGGCACGGGGACTAGTACTTCTGATCCCAAAAACCCTATTTTATCTGCAATGCATACATCCTGGCAGAGAGGCCATCGTATCCTAAAATCTAATTCGCGGATTCACATTAAAGCTCCCTTATGGCTTAATTCAGCTATTCGTATTGGTGGTCGTACCTTGTCCTGGCCTTTATGGAAAGAGGCTGTCATCTATTCTATAGATCAACTTTTTCATGAAGGAATCTTTAAATCTTTTTCCCAACTTTGTGAGGAATTTCATTTACCACTTACACAATCCTCCAAATATACTCCTCTTCAACATTTATAATCTACAAGATCAGGCTTCCATTTTTCTCCAAGTTTGGTCCCCTTTCTTGGAAACCACGGCAGACAATGATTCTACATCTACTCCTTCTCCTTCACATGCTGTCTCTACTTAATCCTATTCCTTTCAAGGTTCCTTTTCTATTCCCTTACTATAGGTACCCTTCCCCCTCTCCTTTTACTAATTCATTCCTTATCCGCTACTGTTGCTCTGGTACTCGTCTTTTTTCTATTCTTTCTCCTTTCTTATCTCTTTATTCTTCCTTTTCTTTACCTTTATTTCTATATTATGATTTACCTATTATTCTTTCCATTGCTAAATTATATTGGACTATGGAATATATGTTCTTATTTATTTCCTCATATTTGCTATATCCTATGTAAGTTTCATTGTCACCTATATTCTCATTAATTTACCTTCATATTATTTTTGCTTTGCAATCATATTTGTATTTTTATCTGAAATTTCAATAAAAAATGTCAACACAAAAAAAAAAGAAAAAACATCTACTAATAATGAGTAAAAAGTATGTAAGCTAAAGGACATCTAGCAAAGTTGGTATAATAGAATTTTCGTGTTAATGTAGACATTGGCTAGTGGCTAAGACAGGACGGATTCCAACAAAGATTGATTCCATCCTTTATTTGATGTCATGATTGACATCTAGTATGTTGTTAATTTTCATTATTTGTTCATGTTGCACATTTATAATTTTTAGGATTATATGTATATCTGCAATAGCATTCACTCATTTAATGTGCACTAAAACTAGGTGTTAGTATTGAATAATCCTTTTTTAACATATATAGTGTGTAATTCTTATGTGTGTTCATCTTTTGGGAAAGATATTGCAGAACTCACTAATACATAAAACTATTCCTGGCAGTTTTTCACAGTACTGATACTTCCCCGATGAAAACTCCCCAGGGAAATTGAAGAAGATGCCTAGATCTTAACAGGTCTGTCTTCTCAGGTGAAGTTAGTCCAAACCTGCGCTTGCCAGAGGTCCTTGAGGAGTCCTACTGTGCTATATTTACAGATAGGCCTGTAAAAATATATTGTGGCGCCCAATGTGAGGCTGGATTTTCTGAGGACCAATAGAGGCCATGAGCAAGTACATACCAACCATTTTGAATGCAGAAACGTCTGTTGTAATACTGGTCTCCTCCCTCAGTTTAGATGGGAACTCGCTAGCTGCTGAATGATTTGCAATCACCTTACTATTAAAATATTTTTGTATTCAGTTGAATTTTGAATCTTATTCTGAAACTTTTAAAAATACAGCTGTACAGATAAGGTAAGGTTTTACAGGATAATTGACGTAATATCTAATGGAGTAAGGGTTGCTGGAGACATACTACTATTAGTGATTACAGAGAGTCCAGCTCATCATCTTGAAATATTTTGCTTAAGGATGGCCTTTGGACAGACAAGAAAACCCCAGAGGCTACCCAGAACAAGCATCATGGTTTGAGGTGGAGTTACATCTTGCAATAAAGACTGCTACAGTGGCTCCTTTAAGACTTCCAGAGGCTACATGGCGAGTGTTGGCTGGTTACACCCCATACACTGCCAGAAACTTCAATAATCTCAAATTAGACAGCTACTTTATAAGTTAATGACAATATATAGAGGATTTCAACAGCATGTATTACAAACATTAGACACTAACATTGTAGCTCGTGTAGTGGTGTAGGCACCTCCTCAAATGCAAACAATTATTATGCAGGCTATAAACGCAGTTATGGGGAAAGTGCACCCAAGTGAGATGAAATCCATTTTAAATGACTCGCAAAACGAATGAACTGGAAGCGATATAGCCTCATACAACACCAAGATAAACAAGAATTTTCAGTGTATATATTACCCTTGCTATGGTACCACCTACATAGGCTCGTGCTATATGGCAGACTATATTTGATAGAATATCTTCCTATACGTGGCGCACCCTCGTTGGTTACTAGTGAGGGAACAATGGGTCGTGTGGGGTAGTAAGGGATATTCTAATAGAGTAATGCACAATGGCAATGCACAGGGTTGGGGAGATGTCAGAAAGGAAGCTGGCTACACACATCAAAGATTTAGTCAATTTGTGAAATTGTTTATATAGGAAATAAGAAGGTAACAACATCTCCTGCTGCAGCCATATCACCAAACACCTACGAGAACTCCACCGGCTCTCAGTCAACAAGTTACCTTCAAGCTCCTCACACACACCTACAAAGCCCTTCACAAGGCCGGACCAGCATACCTGAACCATCCCCTCTCATTTCACATACCCACAGACACCTCTGATTCTGCCCATTTGGCTATCCCCACCATCCCTTGTATCCGCAAGACGAGGACAGGAAGAAGATCCTTCTCCTACCTCGCTGCCAAATCCTGGAAAGCCATGCCTCTCTACCTCAGGCTATCCAAGTCGCTGTCACCACTCAAGGCCTGGCTCTTCAAATGAACCACAGCGTACAGTCAGACCTGCAACTCCCCACCCACCTCCCTTTTCCCAGTGCCTTGAGACCCTCACGGGTGAGTAGCAGCGCTTAGTTACGGATTGATTGAAGTGTAAATGGTGATTATAATAAAAAAATAATAAAAATAAAAACATTTATTAAGCGCCTGAATACACTAGGACAGTGCGTCTCCGCGCTAAGATGCGTTCCAACATTAAAAATCAAGAACAAGCCATGGAGAAGAGAACCAAGGGAGAAAGGAGACCGTCAGGAAGACTAGTCTTTCGGAAATAGATTGGTCTTCAGTTTTTGTCGGAACCTAGTTTCCGATGGCTCCATCCGTAACTCAACAGGAAGGTCATTCCATTGTTGGGCGGCGAGGAATCTGAAAGAGCGCCCTCCCATTTGTGCTTTGTATATACGGGGCATCACAAACTGCATACTGCCCATGGATCTCAGGAGTCGTCTGGGCCGATATATAGTTAGCAGCTTGTGGAGATAGACCGGACCCTTGCCATGTGCGATACGATGACTAAAGCACATGGTCTTAAACCTAATGCGTTCCCTCACGGGGAGCCAGTGCAAGCGCTGTAGTGCCCGTTTACCAGACGACCTCCTCGGCAACTTCAACACCAGCCTGGCCGCCGCGTTTTGGACACACTGTTACTGGGTCAGTCCCTTCTTACTAAGGCCACCGAGCAAAAACATTCCCATAATCAAGATGGGACGTGACCAGAGCGTGGACCAGGGTTTTCCTATCTTTAATAGGTAGGAGATCTAAGATCTTCCGTAGGACCTTCAATATGCCATAGCATCTCCCCGCCATCTTACCTATGTGTTGAGAAAATGTGAGCTTGGAGTCCAAGAGCACACCCAAGTTCTTCACAATGTCAGAGGGGATGGTGTAGGACCCAGGTCGCTGGGCCACCAAGCTGATGACCAAATTGAGGGCGAGGAACCGATCACAAGTAGCTCCGTCTTATTGCCGTTCAGGCGAAGACAGTTGCACTTCATCCAATTCGCCAGTGTCACCAGGCACTCCCTAAAATTACCAGCCGTCTCAACTGGGTTATGAGATAGCGTAACCACCAGTTGCGTATCAAATGCATATGATACGATCTCCACCCCGTACGATTCCACCAACCTGGCCAGGGGTTCCATGTATAGGTTAAATAGTACAGGACTTAAAATGGAACCCTGCTGGACCCCTTGTTTTAAAATTCGGGGCGTGGATTTGAAGGGGGGACAGTGAATTTGAAACTGTCTGTCCGCCATTATTATTGCCTGTGGGTTCAACGTCTGGTTAAGGCTGACAAGGGGCCTGCTTGTGCATTCATTCTAGACAGTCACACAAAGGGAGATGAGGTGCGCCCAGCATAGCCTGATGGCCCATCACCAGGTTGTTGAGCCTTCCTGAGTGGTGGGAGGAGTTGTCACTGACACCTGAACAGGGCTGTGCCTGGACTCTCACAATCCTGATAATAATTGGCATATTTGATTTACTAGTAAGTCCTTAGTAAAGTGTACTGTGTGTGCCCAGGGCCTGTAATCAAATGCTACTAGTGGCCTGCAGCACTGGTTGTACCACCTACATGAGAAGCCATGTAAACTTGTCCCAAGCCTGCCACTGCAGTGTATGAGTGCAGTTTTAAAACGTGTAACTTTCAATTTGGAACAGGTAGAGATTTCGAGTTTGGGCTCTCTAAACTCAGAATTTAAAAACAAATCTTTTATTCAAGGTGGTTTTTAAATACAGTGTTTGAAAATGGCACTTTGAGAAAGTGGGCATTTTCTTAGTTTGCCATCCTGAGCCTCTGCCTGCCTGTGGATTCAACGTCTGGTTAAGGCTGACAAGGGGCCTGCTTGTGCATTCATTCTAGATAGTCACACAAAGGGAGATGAGGTGCGCCCAGCATAGCCTGATGGCCCATCACCAGGTTGTTGAGCCTTCCTGAGTGGTGGGAGGAGTTGTCACTGACACCTGAACAGGGCTGTGCCTGGACTCTCACAATGCTGTCTCTTCCTCCTAGGAGTGTGCCTGGAACCAAGACCAGGCACACTCCAAGGAGGAAGAGACAGCAAAGGATTGTTGTTGTAATGCATACCTTCTTGCCTTGCCTGGAACCAAGACCAGGCAAGGCAAGAAGGTATGCATTACAACAACAATCCTTTGAAGATTGTCTACTTCAAATGCCAAAAGTTGTACAAGTATTGGACCTAAAACCCCAGACTTTTAGAACACTTCTGGATCAAGAGAGACTTTGCTAAGAAGAGCTATAAGGAGGAGTACTGTCCCTTTGCTGTGTGTTGCTTTGCTGGGTTGGCCTGCAGTTGCTGCTTGTTTTACCTTGAAATGGCATCCTGCTTAACAAAATTCTCCTATGGCTCTAGTTGCTTGCCTCCTGTTAAGAAGTCTCAAGGCCATCAAAGACGTTACCTGCAGCATACCTGAACTCCACTACTGGGAGTTCTGACCTGCCAAGTTTTGCCACTTCTGGGTCTGGGTTCTTGGAGGCAGTTCCTGCTGCTAAAAACTTAAAAACGGACGCTTTGCCCTTCCAGCGCCTGTTTTTCCAATGCAGCACCACAGTGCGGAAGAAAATTCCACACACCGCCGACATGCGGCCAAAGAAATCGACTCAGTGCCTGCCCGCGGCTGAATAAACAGAGTTCAGTGCACCGTGTTTCCGAAGTCTAAGATCTCTGCATGGACTCCGTTGCAGGCCCTGCTATGCAGCTGAAAGAATCAAAGCATTGTGAGACTGAAGAAATCGACGCAGGGCCTGTTGGCCGCCACTGCATCGACCTCCAGCTTACCCAGATTTCCAGGCATCGCATCTGTGTGCCAAGTTTTTCACTGCATCACCTACAGTCCAGATTAGAAGCAACACTTCTCCTGCGTGCAGCAGAACTGACACATCGCTTCACCAGGGGCTCAGAAATCGAAGCATTGCTGTGTATTCTGAAGCTTCCCTCCTCTGCGGCTGTTTTTCCTTGTGGAGTTTGACACATCTAAGGTACTATGGGGCATTTGATGAAGCCTAATTACCACCAACTTCAGGTTGGTGGTAATTAGCGATTTCTTTGAAAAATTCACTTTTTTGCATTTTTCAAATTGCCATGTGGCACACATACATGCCCTAAGGGCATGTATGTTTACACATACATATTTCAGGGGTGCTACAGGGTGTTTTTTTACCCCTTGCACCCTTGAAATTACATTTGCAATTTGCGAGTACCTAATGGGTACTCGCAAAATGCGAATGTCTTTGCATTCATTCCTATGAATCTATAGGCCCATTGGAATGAATGGGAAGGTATTCCCTAATTGCGAATCGCAATTTGTGAGGCGCCATTAAGGAATATGTAGGAATCGCAAATATTATTACGATTTCTACATACATATCATTTTGCGAGTCCATAATAGCGATTCGCAAAGAATTGCTATTAAGGACTCGCAAAACGGCTATTTCATACATATGCCCCTTAGAATTCTATGGATAGATTTGTTTAAAAGATTTAGAAAGAGATCTCTTGAGTTCTGTATGTTGGATGTTTGTCATTTTGGTCGTGTTTGGTTTAGGTACAAATTATTTAGTTTTCTAGACTGGTGTGTGTCCATTTGTAGTGTTTTCACTGTGTTACTGTGTGTATTATGTACAAATACGTTACACATTATCTCTGAGTTAGGCTTGACTGCTCATGCCAAGCTACCAAGGGGGTAAACAGGAATTGTCTTGGATGTGTAACTACCTCGTCCTGACTAGAAGGAAGGATCCTTACTTGGACAGGGGGCATACCACAGCAAACTAGAGACGCCCATTTCTAATATGAATCCTTTTGTGTATACATCAAACAATGTTTATGATCTGAATATGAAAAAAATAATGTTTATCACTCCTGTTTTAGACACATTTATGTAGTTCCCTTTATTTGTTTCAGCACTCGCTCATGATACATTTGTTGAATGGTTAACACTTGAGAAGAGCATATTGACAGGGACATCTTTTTGTTGCACAGGTTTTGCAAGTAGATGTACGTGTAAGTTCTGTGGGTAGAGGCTTTAGAAATTTCATAGGTTTTAGCATCCCATCAATATCTTCCCAACCAAATTCACACTGATCTTTCTCTATATATGCATGATCCAAAACATTTACACATCTTCTGATGGATGTGTGCTAGCTCCCACTCTGTTCTCTCTTTACGTGAACGGAGTGGTTGAGCATTTGTTAAGACATCCCTCCGATGCTCCTTCCCTGGCGGGTAAAAGGATTCCTACACTGCGTTTCGCAGATGACACCCTTCTTATTTAAAAGTCCCCAATGGGCCTTCAGAGCCTCCTGAATAATTTACAGGAGTTTTGTTCACTGAGGGGGTTGGTAATCAACACTGATAAGACCAAGTACTTGATTATGAATCCCCCCAAAAATTCAGGGCGCCCGCCAATTTTAAATTCTGTTCCATTGGAGAGGGTACCAGAGTTTGACTATCTGGGCATCCGCCTTAATGATTCGCTAAGCTGGAATCCACATATTAACAAAATGCTCCTTGGCCATAAAAGAGTGGGTGGAACACTACTCAAGGAACAACGCTCCACCACAAGTAAACCTATAGCCCCAGTGATCGAGATTTACAAAGCTAGAGGGGTTAGCGCTGCCCTTTATGGGGCTGAGTTGTGGGGTACTTGTAATTTGGATGTGCTTGTAAAATCGGAGAGCAAATTTTTGAAAGATCTGATGGCTCTCCCGACGAGCACTCCAACTATCCCAGTGTCCCTTGACTTAGGCTGTAAATCGATCAAGGATCATGCGCAACTTCGCCCCTTGCTTCTCTAGGCTAGGTTGTGGCGGGTGCCGGAATTAGCCTCCTATGCAGAAGCGCTATTAGAGATAATGGCAATGACAGGCTGGTCTAGGATTAAATGGTTGAGGGATGTGAAACAGCTGCTAGTGGAGATTGGGCTAGGCGAGGCTTGGGCATCGAGATCTGCCCCTCCCAAAGCGGTGATCAAGAAATTGTATTGGGATTGGGTCTCTTTCAAACTACTCTCAGATCCAAGTCATTGCAATTCCACTGTAGCCTTCTTGGGGATTAAAGACGTGGTGGCTTATGAACCCTACCTTGACATGATTTCCATCCCTTTTGATCGTACCCTGTACTTTAAGTTTAGAGTGGGAACATTACCAGTAGGCGAACTAGTTGCCCGTTGGAAATCCCCTAATCAGATATCTCCCTCTTGTACGTGCTGTCCCACTCGTGTGGAGTCGGTAGCCAACATTCTCTTCGAATGTCCGGATTATTGTGCGCCCAGGAGGCGATGGCTTAAACCCTTATGCAGACTTTTAGGCACCCGCCATATAAAGTGGCGTTACGTATTTTAATGTCTGACACATCAACCTTGATTGTTTGTACTGTGTCAAAAATTTTAAAGTGGTGTTGGTTGATTCGTGCAAGAAGGCTTTCAGTATCAATTTAATCTTGTTTTAACTGTTTTTTTTACACTTTTTTCCATTGTTATTTTTCCTTTGTATATTTGGAAAGTGATTGTTTTAAATACTGTGTTTTATATTCCTTGTACATGCGTTTATGATATTTTTATATCGAAATAAAGCCTATCAATCAATCAATCAATCACTCCTGTTTTAGACACATTTATGTAGTTCAATTTATTTGTTTCAGCACTCGCTCATGATACATTTGTTGAATGGTGAACACTTGAGAAGAGCATATTGACAGGGACATCTTTTTGTTGCACAGGTTTTGCAAGTTGATGTACATGTAAGTTCTGTGGGTAGAGGCTTTAGAAATGTCATAGGTTTTAGCATCCCATCAATATCTTCCCAACCAAATTCACACTGATCTTTCTCTATATATGCATGATCCAAAACATTTACACATCTTCTGATCAAGTAAAACGCTCTTTTATTATTTGCATGATGTTTGTGGAAGGTTACTTCTTTGCGGGACTGATCTCTTGAACTCACTGTACCAAAGACCGTCAAATATATGACAGTCAAAACTCATTTGACACACACGCACAATATATTTTTCTACGTCTTCAAAGGCACATACTTCTCAGCTAATCCTTTTAGAAACTTCACAGGTTTAGCAGCTTTGTTTCAGTTTTGCTCATACCGTCATCACCCATAAGAATATGTGTCCTGATGAGAACACTGGGTTCTCTGGGTCAAGTTTCTTGTACAGAATATGGTGCAGGATTAAGAGTCTTTTCCCGTCTGTTCCATAACCCATCCATCACTGAGACTCATTGACTTATGGACATTGTAACAAATTTAAGTAACAATAATAACTTGTGTCATTTGATTTGAACCTTTCGAACAGCCCGCTCATCATGTGGCATAAAACGAAGGTCAGGTTCTTCCAATATGCTGTTGAGGTCTTGAGCAATATGGTCCGTACCTTTGGAATATCTTTCTGCCGGCACCAACTCCTCATTGACAATCAATCCATTTGCAAATAATGGAAATTCAATGTTCACTGAAGCATCAGCAAGGTTTTGGCGAGTTTACATCTCCAAGTTCATCTTGTTCAATGTCGATGACCAGAATTTATCAGTTGCTCAGGTATAGGTGTCAAATTTTCGAGGCAGGCAAGGTCACTTGTTCCACTTGTAGACATTTGTCTGATACTCTCACATTCTTGAAAAGACAGTTAAAGATAACTGTCAAAGACAATGTGTAGTTTTTGCAAGGTGCACACGGATGTTCATATCAGTAGAACAGTCTGAAGTCCTTTCCAAAGTTTTGCTTGGATGAAGTCTTGACCATTCGCAATTGTGAAATATAGTCCACAACAACAGCTGTTTTCAATGAGGACACCTTTTCAAATTTGAATTTCAGGTGAACGTTTTTTACAAGCTCTTGTACGAGTGTGTGCATCACTGGTTTGTTTGCAGCATCTCCATCAAATAATGCACTGGTTGAAAGAAGATAATGCAATAGAATGTCCTTGATAAATTCAGCCCTTTCTTTTGCTACACCAATCTCTCTATCTGTTTGCAAAAGCAGTTTTTTTGTAACTTGATTTGTAGTGGCTGGTTGGATGAAACTCTTACTACTGCAATTAAAGTGGGGAAATGTAGCTTTAGTGATGTCAAACAGCGTATTCTCTTTCAATACAAATCTCTCTGCTTCAGTTCTCAGTTTAGTTTCTATCCATGTTCCAGGACATCTAGTAGGCGTGTCTTTATATCGTTATCAACATATTGGTCACAAAGTTGTGTAGTCACAAAGGCTCAGTCATTTCAAAGGAGTTTCCTTGCTGCTGCATGATATGAAGGCTGTCATTTTTTTCAAATTGAAACGTTTCCCCTTCTTTCCCACAAGTTAGTGATGAGGCACAATTTCACTATGGTCTATTAATTTTGAATTTGTCCTCTCTCTGAAAACAGAAAGGAGTTCATGGTAAACGAGCTGCCACTGAGCAACATATTCACTTTTACGTGTCTGACCAACAATTCTCTCGGAGCTTTTCTGTGTTCTCTGGATCATCTGTTCCAGTTTCATATCTGGAGCCAGCATTAAACGTTCCCTCTCTATCTTTCACCACAAAGTATCTTTGGATTAATTTTCTGTGGAGGTATGGTTTTTCCACCTCTAGCTTCTTAACTATTTCCAACTACCAGGAACCATATATTGGGTACTTTATGCAATCAAATTCGTGAAACACAGTAATCAGTGACTCTAAAGTCTTCACATGCAGCCCCAAATCACCTTCCCGATCAGCATGTACAGAGTTTTTCATTAGAGCGATTGTGTATAAAACATTTCCCCATTATGTGCAAAGTTCTGATTTTTCTTCACTTTATTTGACAAACTCAACAAACTTGGTTTTCAGGTTTTCTGATTTTGAACATTGCCTGGCTTTGCATTAGGTCTTTTGAAGGAAGTGCACCCTGTGCATTGTTCACTTCTGAGATAAGATATACAAAACCTAATTTGTCATTCTTGTTCCAGAAAGCATTGCCACGCATTGTTTCTATAGCCTCCGATATGATTAGCATACCTTGTAACGAACAACATAATGAGGTCCGCTCAATACTGACTGGACAGTTTTGCTTCCAAAGCTTTTAGCCTCAATAAGTGCATCATCTATGCCGATTCCACCGAGATGACTTCCTGCATACTGCAGCACAACCTTTGCCCTGTGGAAAATCATTGGATAAAGATCATCAAATTCTACTGGATTGCTCATAAAAATGTCAGCTACAACACGGAAAACACCTTCATCACAGAAAATTGTCAGTATAGGCTGGTCTTCAAGATGAGAATGCACAATGTGGAAATGTTTTTTGAGCTGTACATACTGTTGTGTAGTTTGTGACTATAGATGGTATAACTGGTAAAAACCCAACCTTCTTCAGTGAGACAGTATTCTGTGAGATCAGAGCATGAATTCCAGCCCACTGAGTCGGCACTGAATAAGCGATATGACAAATTCAGTTCAATCAGCTTGGCGGACTGCAGAATCAGGAAGAAGATCCATGTCCTCAGCCACTTTGAAACTTTCTGGTAGACTGGGACGTGTTTGATGGTTTGTGTTGATTTCGCACATGTGGGCAAGGCAGTTGAGTTATAAGTTTACTGCTTTATTTGTTTATGCCTACAGCTGGCAAAGCTTGTTTTCCTGCAGCTATTTCATTGGTATAGTCTTGAAAAAGCATCATGGCAGTATCCTGTATGCTGGATGTTCCAAACAAAGAAGAGCTGTCTTCATAATCAAAATTATCAAAAGCAGAAATTATAAATACTTTCCAGGTCAAGTGACTTGGAAGTGGTGTGCTGTCGGATTCACAAGATTTTACAGCATGAGCTGCTAAAAAGTTCTTACTCTGTACTGTCATTATAACTTGTTGATACACCAATCATATTCATTGAAGTAATTAACGCTCTACTTTTGCACTTGTCATAGATTGCATGGGCATTAATCATGTGTAGTGGAGTTTTCTTTTTGCCATGATGTACTTCATAAAACAGGATTTGGAAAAGACAGTACATTTGCACCGCATAACCCTATTGGTTCATGAGATTGTCTTCCACTTCTTCACTTATAACTTCAAAGCCATCATCAATGTAGGCTTCTTTTGGGAACTCAAGAACTTTGGTTTGCAACTGTTTCGCTTTGTTGATATTAAACAATGATGTAAAAAATGTTTAGTCAACATCAGGCATTCTTGTTGACTCCCATGATTTGTGGAGCTCTGGCGCAACACAAAATTTGGCATCAAATCCAAAATTAAAAGGGACCCTTAGGTCTCTGGTGGGGTGAGGGAAGTTCAGGCAGTGGTTCAAATAGGCAGGTCCGCAGTTGTGTAGGGCCTTGTATGCATTTGTCATGAACTTGAACTACCATCTTTTCTGTACAGGGAACCATTGGAGATCCGAGGTAGAGGGTGATGTGGGGTTCCTCCAGGGAGATCCAGGACAAGTCTGGCTGCAAAGTTCTGTATGGCCTGCGGTTGTCGGAGGAGGTGAGCTGTGATCCCTGTGTAAAGACCATTGCCGTAGTCCAGTCAGCTAGAGAGGAGGGGCTGGGTGACGGTGCGACTTGAGCTTCGGGGTAGCCATTTAAATAGGTTACGAAGCATGTGGAGGATGAAGAAGCAGGAGACGGAGCTGATATAAGCCATCATGTTTAGCTTGTTGTCCACAATGATGCTTAGGATCCTAGCGTGGCAAGTGGGGGGTACAGGTAGGCGTAGGTCCAGTCCGAGTTCTGAGGGTCACCAGGGAAGGTTTATTTTAGAAACTCAGTAAATCTGTCTTGTCAGAGTTGAGATTCACACAATTGTCTTTCATCCTGTTGGCGACGTCGGTCATGCAGTCATGGAAATTGGTGTTGGTATGTGAATAGCATTTAGTAGTACGTTAGTACTGCTTTACGTATTAAAAAATGCATTTCTCCTTCTGATCCACGTTCTGCCTTTACGGTGAGCCATTATAAATTCTTTTTTAATATCAGGAATCATCCCAAATAGTTTTAAACATGCTCAAGTCACATCAATAAAAAAAATAAAAGACTTTAGTTCAAGAGACAGACTTTAGCCACTCATTGCCCTATATTTCAGCTGCCTTATTTGGACATGTCATTGGAGCATGCAATCTTTCTCCAGTTACAAGAATTTGTGCTGAAATATTACATTTGTAATCCCAAATAAATTAGCTTAAGCCCTGGCCACAGTACTGAGGTAGCTGTGGTATCGACACTGAATGATATCTGTCAATCTGCTGATTGCCATCTATATGCAGCTGTGATTCTTTTAGACTTCTACACAGAATTTGACATCGTCTACCACCATTTTCTTCTGAATAAACTTACTGAAATTAGTATACATGGTCTTCTTGCTTCCTGCACAAAATAACATTTCAGATATGGGTCTCTTGATCTTCCTCCATCAGCAGAACCCAGATAAGTGGAATGGGCCAAGGTTCAATTGTGTCACTTTTGGTATTTAACGTATAATTGATTCCGTAAGTTCATCTCATACATGCTAATTGGTTTGATTTGTTTCTCTAAGAGGATGACACAGACTGTGTAAAGGATAGTCCAGCCCTCAGCTAATCAGCTATTCAGTTCCATGTCCAACATCAAGAAGTAGATGACCAAATAAACGTATGCTATTGAACAATGATAAAATGGAGATTCACTTCCTGTTTGGCTGTTGCCATTCTGGGGTCTTGAAATGTATACTATAATTGTTTACATTTTTCACAAGGTACAAATTGTCAACTAATTTAGATCAGCACATCTAGACTACTGCAAATTTGAATATTTTGACACAGCTTGTCTATCGAATTTAAAAGCTTCAAATAGGTCAGATTTTTTCTGCTAGATAGGTGCTCCATCTCAAACCCAGAGACATCGCTTCTGCAGTGGCCCTGGGCTTACAATGAAGAAGCAGATTTGTTCAATGTTAGTGTGTCTTTTCACAAAGCAGTGTATTCCGCTTGTAGTGCTCCTCTTAATTCTCAAATGCTGTTACTACAAAGCATCTGTGTTTAAACCTCAGGACAAACTTTTGCTCGCAGATCTAAAATTCCATCTTAAAGTCTTTGGCAGTTGCACATTTTTGGTTGCCACTGTCAAGAAGTGGACTACTTTACCATTGAACTTAAGACAAATTCTATGTCAGGACTGGAGGCAAGGATTATGCCATCTTTCTTTACTTTATTGGTACAGTAGCCACACAACAACAACTACATTTCCCATCAACCCAGGGGAAATCTGTAGTCAAACAAAATTGTCCAATCAGTACAGTCCTGGGTCCACCAATTAGGGTCCTCCAGTATTCTGGCAATACTGCATGGAGACCCATGTTTCGATGATGGCGGAATATCTTCCGGGCTGGGAGAATCTGGTAGCGGATTTGCAATGCTACAACTTCCGGGAATCCAGCCTGTGGGAAGCTGGACTCTGTGATCTTTTTGAGATTGAATGACCTCTCTGGGCCATTCTCGATCGACCTCTTTGCCTCGAGGCACGTTCACCAGCTGCCTCGGTTCTACAGTTGGAGACCAGGCCCCTGACAGTATCCACGGATGCCTTCCTCCAGAATTGGAACCTAGAGTTGGGGTACGTTTTCCGCCTTTTGCGATGCTGACCCGAGTCACGGCTGAGGTCCGTCGCCAGGGGGCAGAGTTGGCTGTCCTCTCTCCCCTGTGGAGGTCTCAAGTGTGGTTTCCAGTTCTTCTGGAACTTTCCTGGTATTTTCCAATCCTACTTCCCCCTGTTGCAACATCTGCTTCTCAATCCCAACGGGGTTCCTCATCCTCTAGTTCTGCAGAACTCATTACGGCTTGTAGAATGGAGGATTACAGGAGACAATGGGAAGTCCCGGGCCTTTCGGCAAAGTCTGAGGAACTCGTGTCCAAAGCCTGGGCAGACAGTATTGTCAAACACTATAGATCTGCTTGGGGCAGATGGTCCCGTTGGTGTCTGCGAAGGGGTGCCAATCCCATGGACGCAGATGTAGTACACGTTTTGAACTTCCTAACCCATTTGGCTTCTAACTGTCTTGCTTACCATTCTATTAACACCTTTCGTTCTGCTATTTCTGCAGGCCATGTCCCCATAAACAACACACCTGTCAGGGAACATTCCCTGGTTTGCAAACGTCTCAGGGGCATTCAGCTATCCTTGCCGCCAGAGCCCCGTTATTCAGTTCTATGGGATGTGAACCAAGTCCTGAATTTGTTTTTATCCTGGCAACCCAACAGGTTTCTTTCACGGAAAGAGTTTTCGGCCAAATTGGCAATGTTACTCAGTCTGATTTCTTGTAGACGGGTCTCCGATGTAAGAGCGTAGGATGTGTACTCCCCCTGTGGTGACCTTCACCTTACACAGACAGACACAGTGTCACACACAGGTGATTTCTTACCCAGGTTTTCCAGATTGTCCCAAGTTATGTGTGGTTCGCTGTTTGAAGGCTTACGAGGAGATGGCAGAAGAATTTCGGCCTCTAGGTGAACTTCTCATCGCTCTCCGCAAGCCGTTTAAAGTGGTTTCTTCCCCTACCATCGTCCAATGGGTTAGGTGGGTTATGCAAGAAGCAGGTATCAGCCTCTGGGATTTTTTGGTGCCCACTTGGCAAGGGGGGAAATGGCTTCAAAAGCATTTTGCTTGGGTGCCCGTTTGGAAGATCTCCTCAACGCGGCAGATTGGTCGTTGGACTCTACCTTTAAAAGGTTTTATTTTAAGCCTGTGCTGGACATGGCTTACCTCGTGGTGAGCAAGCTTTGAACTAGCATAATCCTCGCTTCAGTCCTGAGATAGAATGAAAAACTTCCTAGCTATCGTAACGGAAAGTTTCAATTCTATTAAGGACTCAGAGATGAGGATTATCCCACCCTAGGGAATCGCAAGAAGATTCCCCTCCCCGTATGTCAGTAAGTAACACATTTTGGTTTTCTATTTGTTAGATTATAATATTTAATCTGCAATTTTCAATGAAGATGATGGAACGTATTCCCACCTGTGTGCTACTAGATCCAACTCTCAGTTCTCTTGGATTACTGTTCACAGTTTTGATGGTTGTCTGCCATGTCGTGTTTTCTACTTGCATCACATTGCCTTTCGTGAATTGATGGCTCCCTTTGTCCTCGTAGGTTCAAACACATATAAACAGGATGCCTGATGATTGGGTTTCCGGCTGACTTTGCGCAAAGAAAGATGAAGGGCCAGTGAGGGCAGACTATCTGGATACTGGGAGACGCTAATTGGTGGACCCAGGACTGTACTGATTGGACAATTTTGATTGACTACAGATATTCCCTGGGTTGATGGGAAATGTAGTCTTGTTGTTTTGAATGGCTGCTGTACCATTAACCCCTTTAGTGCTAAGCCACTTGAAGGATTTTACTGTAATTTCCATTGAAATGAATGGGCAGTCCATGACGAGTTACCCATGTCATTAGCATCCAAGTGAAGAAAGAAGGCACAATCCTAACCTCCCAGTCCTTAATAGAATTGAAACTTTCCATTACGATAGCTAGGACATTTTTCATTCTTGACTTCAAGTGTAGAAAATCCTTAAAAATAAAGTTGTGTTCTCTACAGAATTGGTATTCCTTTGATACTCTGGTTTACTAGTGGCTGGTTTCATTAGAACGAAGATACCCCTGTGGGGGTGAAAGTCATGTTTTACAGAATAAATGGTTTATAAATATGCACATCAGAAGTAAAGGAACAAGTGCACACTGAAATAGACCCAAGGTGGTGGTGGGAGCGAAGATTCAGTTAGGTTAGCTGGGGTCTGTGTGGTGATATTAGAGAGGGAGAGTATACGCACTGTCAGCTAGGCTTTCCTGGAAGCAAACAGTTGAGTCAAAGCAAGGGGTTAGATCATAAGTTCTCCTGGAGATACAAACTGTAAGGTTACAGTCTCTACTCACAGAAAGAGTGCACATGACCTGCTTTTTTGTGCACAGCCAGTAGCTGTGCAAGTGGTTAGCTAATGAAGGACACTGCTGTGACAACACAGGAGGAGGTTTAAACCAGGCAACCAACCAGATTCAGGCACACAGAAGACTACAGAAATAGTATAATGTGACGGAAATAAACAAGAAACTGGAGCCCAGCCACTCCTGTAGCAAGGGAAAGTTTCCTTTCACCTAGATACTATTTGGAAAACAATATGTGTTAAAGGAAACAGAGAAACATAAATCAAATTATTAAAATCATGCTAAAATTACAATGCACCCTACAACTAGACCAGTGATGCATCCTGCTTGACTGAAACACATGCATTACAAGTGTCACATGGAATCTGAGCTCCTTGTGCCTTCCTTCACCAGTAGGCAGTCCAAGGACAACTTGTAGCACACATGGGTCCTTGTCCGGGGGATAGAGACCTTTTCAGAAGACCGCCAGAACATCCCAAATTTGAGGATCCTTAATACTGAAGGATTTAATCCTTCTCATCAGTTCAAGTGTATCTCCAGTGGGTAATATCATTGGCTGTTTGTTCTGGTGTGATAGAATGTGGCCAGCTATTAAATGTTACAATGCCCTGTGCATTGATGTGGTGTAGCACCAGAGATGTGTTACTTGGGATAGAATAATATGTCATGTTATGTGGGTGATAAGTGGTGCTGTATTGTATGGTGCAACAAGATGTGATGTAGGGTGATGTGGCATTCTTGAATTTTAGTATGACGTGTGAGTTCTGGTGTGCAGTGATATACTGGGGTGTTGGAAATGTAATGTGGAGTTTGAGGTTGATGTGGTGTGTGAAGTGTAACACAGTAATGCAGTGAGGTTCAGTGAGATTTTACGTAGGATGCAATGGAGTGGTATACTATTGGCATAGTTACTGAGGTGGTATGAATAATCTTGTGCAGGTGCTATAGTGTAACTAGGTATCTGTGAGAAATGTCCTCATCTGGTATCGCTGATGTGCGGTACTACCGTGTGTGGTTCAGTGTTGGGCTATAATATATACAGTAGAGACCCACTGTGCAGAAGGTTGAACTGTGAGTGGTATGGTGCAATGTCCTACAGTTGATATTATTGGGCTTTAGGTTGGCTAAAAAATAAAGAATGCAGTATGTAGGGGTATGGTATGATGCGTGAACCAAGAGGGTTAGGAATTGTTTACATGGGGGTTGCTTGTATACCTAGGCTGTGACTAGTCAGTGGCAATCGGGGCATAGTTGCGATTGTCCAGCCTATTCTGCTCTCCAAGTAACCCCTTACCTTCTAGCCTATTGGGGATCTTTAAAATGGCCAGTCTAGCCCTGGTTGCTTGAATTAGTATTTAGGTATGGTTTTGAGTGATGTTATATAGCGTAGCATAGGAATTATATAATTTGTTATAGTGAGGTATTGTATTATATCACTTACTAAAGGTGGGTATAAGTTTTAAATTATGCTGTGGAACAGTGATGTGTTATACTGAATTGAGCACTACGATGTGATACATTATGTTTAACTGTATAAGATGCCATTGAAGGAAGTGGTATTTCATAGAGCATATTTTAGTGTGGTGCTGTGTGGTGTAGCATAGACATAGCCTGTGAAACAGTCATGTCATTCTTTCCAGAGTCAGTGGCATTTGTAAGTCTCACTTCAACTCCCTCATGCTAAATAAGGAGGGAGGGGTTAAAAAGTAAAATGTACAATTTATTCTGGTACTCCTAAGGCAGGTTTCCAGGTTAATAGAAGAGGCATGTAAATGCCCTAGGATCAGTTAAAGTTCAGTGGATCCTGGGGAGGGGAGGGGGGATTTTATTTTGAAACTATACAATTTCAGCAGGAAGCATTTCTGGATCTTTCAGAAACAATTTCAGCATACTGGATTTGTGAATCTGGCTGACAAACCTTTTTCCATGAGTCTTTTTGCCACAGTTCAAACTTAGGTGCAAATTATTCCTGAGTATCCAGTTATGATTACTCCAAGAAAATAAAAAATCAAGCACTGGGTTCCAGGACGAACTTGCACCACAGTTAGGAGGCATACACAACTGCTTAGAAATTTGTCTGGGATTGCATGCAGCATCTCTCTTACCAAAAACACTCTGATAACCTAGTCCAAAAGCAACTAAGTAGAAGAGTGTGATTAATACGCACTTTTCTGCACTTTTTAATTCCATAATCAAATTTGTTATAGATTTGCATTTCGATCTTATTGTAAGACGGGTCACTTTCCATCTAAACTTCCACATTCTACTGCAATGGTAAAAGGGCTTATCCAAATCCTTCTCAAAGAATATATTACGCACCTTTCTAAAGTAATTTACACAAATATTTAGATGACTTGCATTTAGATGACGCAGAGCTCGGCTTAAAGTTAAACAGCGAAAATGAGAGTCTCACGATACACAGACCATGACTGGGGAAATCCTTAAAAAAATAATTGACCCAAATATCACTCTTAATAAAACTTCCTTCTCTTCCGATAACCCCTCTCTCTTTTAAAACACTCAGAAAACTAGACAGTATAAATAAGTAATATGCTAAACAGAGAAAGATATAAAATGGACCCTGAACTTCTAGCTGTTGATTATGCACAAGATCCTCCTAATCACTTATGACCACGACAGAGTGCTTTGGATAAAGCAGCTGATGAACAGTTGCTTTGATAGCTAAAATTCAGATATTTCAATCTTAAATGTAAATGTCTACCACACACATGCAGATTCCACAAATCTCAGCAAACTTGATAGCATATAAGGTGTAACCACAAGATCCAGTGTTTCATAGGAAGGATGGACGGATGATGTTTCAGTTTCACTCTCGCAGGTTATTGCCTATGGAACAAAGTGTGTCTTGGCTTTAGAAACCTCATGGATTACCTAAAGTTCAAATTTCACTTGAGTAAACTGCTGTACACCTTTACGACTTCCTGGATGAAAAGTCTAGGCACCTAGATGTACATGCTTAAGCCATAGAAGATGCTAGTTAAGCAGAACTGAAGCTACATAATTCCGAATCCGAATCTTTTCCGTGAAGTGTTTCTCAAATGGGTGAACAGTGGAGTATGCCATGAACTGAGCACCCCCAATATCATTACATCTTTTGAGTATTTTACCTCTTAAGCGCATTTACTTCTTCAAATGCTGGCATTTAAAAGCAGTCAGTTTGACTGTCTAGAGAAAACCAGATCTCAACTGACCAGGATGTGGCTCAGTTTGACAGACTACTTATGAATACTGATGTGTTGTGCTAGAGTATAATGCACCTCAAAATTATTCTGTGATGCACAGATACCAGAAAACCTTCTGGTACAAGATGTCATAATGCAGGAAGCTTAAAGTATTGTAACAGTAGAGAAGAATGTTCTCTTTCCAGTAAAGTAAATACAAATGTAAACCAAGGATCAAACACCATAGCAGAAATATGACCCTCTTACTAAAGGTCAGATTGAGACTGCTTCATTAAAGTCTATCTTATTATAAAAAGACTACTAGCCTGTGGAGCTAACGTCCTCGGTTTCATGTCGAATCTTTCTTACCAAAAATTGCTATCTGAAAAATGTTGCATTTCCTCAACCATAGGGAACTTTCTAAATACCTGTAGCAATCCCAACAGAGTGGGCAGGAAAGACTCAGAGACACATTTGCTCAGTGTTTAATGCAACTAATAAGTTAAACAAACAAACTACTTGTGCAGCCAGGCACAACTAAACTGACACATAGATCGTGCAATTAACATAAACCCTTGAAATCAAAATGCAAAAGAGACAGTTAAAATAAAGAATAATGAGAAAGGAATGTTTTTTCCCAATTATTTTACTACCACAATAATATGGTTTCAGATGGTTTACTTTTATATGCTGTGGTGAGGTGGAATTGGAGGTAGTTTGGAGTTGTAGTCGCCATAATTTTATTGTCAATGTAGCTTGTGTGTCTACGGATGTTTAGAGAGGGTTCGTGTATTACTGGATGTTAGCTAACATGGATGTCACCCCGCTTTTTTTTCTTTTTGTCAGTATGATGTAGGAGGTTTCTTAATTTTTTATTAGAACACTGGAAAGTTGGGCACTATTGAAGACAATAAAGTGGTCCATAACCAATACTGGCTGAAATAGGCCTTCTGCTGCAACTCTTTCGGTTTCTCCTTTATTTGACATCACTTTACCCCAGTGGGTGGAATGTTCCAATAGCTTTACAGCACTCCTACCTTAGGCTATAACAGTTGTTAAAGGTCCTCTCCCTCTTTATAGACCTTCGCCAGAGGTTCAGGTCAATATCTTAGGTAGATAGACTCAGCACATATCAAAATTGTTGTACAACCTACAAAAATATCTTTCAATCATGCACTCTTACCTGAACAATCTACTGCTGTTGGTGGCTGGTAGACAAGCGAACAGTCTTCATTTATTGGAAGTATACATTTCTGATTAAACCTTTTTCTTGCGGTTTGATTATGAATCTTTTGAGGGGAATTGTCCGGAGTGGCGGAATCCCTCATCGGTTTATTTTTCAGAAGTTCAATCAGTGTAAGAGTTGGATTCCGGTTTTCGCTACATGGATCAGATGCCATTTCGTTATACTCATTTGTCAATTGTTGCCCATGTAAGGACTGTACAGGTGTAACATCTGGCGACATACCATTGTGGTGTGCTTCAGGAGGTAGAACAGTGGTATCTACGTCATCACTTGACACAAACTTTCGAGATGGATATGGTCTGTGAATATTTCGCCGACTGTTTAAGGCTTTGATCATTTTTTCACATTTTTCCTCATCTTGCAACATTTCATTTAGAACACATATAGGAGATTTATGTGCATCCCATTTTGTTTTGCCTAGTCTTTTCAAGTGACCTCTCACATGATTTGATAGTCCAATTTTAGTATCAAACCATCCTCCACAGAGCTGGCAGGTGTGTTCAGAAGAACTTTCAGATTTCTCTATGGCTGCCAAGGAAACAAAGACAACTTGTTAAAACAGGTGACAGTATTAAATATGGCAATTCCAAAATCTGCACCTCTTAATAGAACAGCACAAATGCGACAAAGTAAAGAAAGAACTCGAGAGCAGAAAATTCCTGGGTGCATACAAGTTTAAAAATCCAGCACTGTTGCACCTTTGGGGAAACTACCATTGGGTCATAAAGTGGAAACTTAAGCAAAGTATAAAATGAATTCAAGGAAGGCTGCCAAACATTAGCGTCAATCTTAAAAAATTGAGGGTGTGAATTAAAAACACTTTCTAACACTAAGAGGCAGAAGCCCTAGTATGAAGTGTAATGCTCCTACTGTTTCCAATTGGGGCTTACCGAAGCTGAGCAGATTGGATCGGTCTATAATTAGCTGTATTTCTAAGAGTAGAACTGCGCTCCAGAAACTTAAGAATACTTTCTTTGAGCATTAGGACCTAGGCAAATACCCAAATAGCTAGGACACAAAAAGGGAGGGTTCCCTACGCCCTACATTGCTCATAAATCAAGAACTAAAACTAAGGTCTCTAGTTTTCTCAGATTGACACGTCAAAACACCTACTACAAAGCTCGACAGGGTGTAAGTGCTTTTTTCCAATTAAAAAAGTAGAGAATTAGACAGTGTTGGAGCTTTGAGGGATTGTGCTTTGAGGGATTGTGCTTTAGGGGAAGGGACTTATTGTGAAGGTGGAGACTTAAAGAGACAGCTACTGGCGGAAGAGAGAGTTTCACTAAAGGATGAGTGCACAAAGTCATCCCAAATGTAAGTGATTGTTAGAGTTCTTTATGTTGGTAAGGCAGATTAATTAAAGGGCTTGAATAAGTGATCTTTGCTTGTGTAATGGGCATAATGTGAGGGGGGTAGTGGAGTTGAAAGTTAAATAATCTAATGTTGGCAATTTGTCTGCATAGACGTTGATAACCTCAATTCTCAATGTAACGCTGGAGGATTAGGGGGATGAAGCACTGACACCCAAGTGGTAATTAGATGATTAAACGTCCAAAATTAGAAAGTTACTTACCTGTGTTAACGACCTTTCTGGTGGTTACTCTATCTACCTGCAGATTCCTCACCTGTAGAACAACTTCCGGCGTCAGATTGGTTCCAGAAACGTCAAAGCAAGGGGTCGCTGGTAGGCGAGATAGACTGTCGGCATCAGAAGTGACGTCAGGCAACGCCACCCAGGCCATAAAATGCCCACCCCGGTGTATCAGCGTCAGTTTCCATACATGCTTTCCCTGCATCGAGGTGAGAGAGCAGATTGACAAGGAAGAAATATTGCAGTACCAAAATAATGTAAGATGGGATCTTTTTAACTTTGCCTATAAGTCATCTATCAAACGGAGAGGTGAGCAGGGCAGTCAGGGATCTGCAGATGTATTGCCTTTTCTTCTGCTGGATACTTATACCGGTACAAAAGGGGGTGGTGATGGACGGAGCATCTGAATCAATCAAACACTCACACCCAGTCAAGAGATCTGGGTTTAATCCATCACCGTTCTTTAGCGCACTCTGCCACCCCAGTTCAGACATGGCTATATGCAAATCAGTCTGACCCTGTGCCTCATGGGAACAGTCCAGCCCGAACTGCCAAGCCATGCCTTCCCTGGACCGGAAACAAGCTTCCGAGGACCGGTTTCTGGCATTCCAGCCGTCTTCAGCCCGGCTTGCTTGAATCCAGTGGCAAAGTGAGCAAGGGACTCACGTCTGAGCATACCCTGCCACACTTATGGCGGTCAAAAGCGGTACAAAAGGGGGTCCTCGGAAGCTTGTTTCCGGTCCAGGGAACGCATGGCTTGGCAGTTCGGGCTGGACTGTTCCCATGAGGCACAGGGTCAGACTGATTTGCATATAGCCATGTCTGAACTGGGGTGGCAGAGTGGGCTAAAGAACGGTGATGGATTAAACCCGGATCTTTTGACTTGGTGTGAGTGTTTGATTGGTTCAGATGCTCCGTCCATTACCACCCCCTTTTGTACCGCTTTTGGCCACCATAAGTGTGGCAGGGTATGCTCAGACGTGAGTCCCTTGCTCACTTTGCCACTGGATTCAAGCAAGCCGGGCTGAAGACGGCTGTAATGCCAGAAACCGTTCCTCGGAAGCTTGTTTCCGGTCCAGGGAAGGCATGGCTTGGCAGTTCGGGCTGGACTGTTCCCATGAGGCACAGGGTCAGACTGATTTGCATATAGCCATGTCTGAACTGGGGTGGCAGAGTGGGATAAAGAACGGTGATGGATTAAACCCGGATCTTTTGACTGGGTGTGAGTGTTTGATTGGTTCAGATGCTCCGTCCATTACCACCCCCTTTTGTACCGGATACTTATACCAGCACATTCCTCCCTTGTAGAACATATATCACAGCAATATCCTGCCCAGGAGGAGGGGTGATGGATGAGTAGACCAGGAAATTTTGCAAAACAGACCTGGCAAAGTGTCCATCCCTGTGCACCTCCACAACTAGACAATAATGCTTCACACAAATGTGCAAAGAAGCCCACGTCGACGCCTTATAGATTTAAGCAATCAGGATAATTTGAGCGAGTGCAGAAGTAGCTGACTGGTGGAATGGGCTCAGATCACTTCAGGAGGCTCTTTCTTGGCTAGGGCAAAGCAGAGAATATTCCACTGATATATATAGTCCTATGCTGTGCCGCCTCAACTTTTTTAGCACCACAGTAGCCGACAGTCATCCAACCGGAAATACTTGGTACGGCCCAGGTAGATCTAACTGATGCACCTGTTCTTTCTCTGTCGAAGGATGAAGAGAGGGGTAGAAGGTCAGAAGGGTGATTGATTCATCAAGATGGAAAGGAGTGACACCTTAGACAGGAAAGAAGTCCTGGTTGCAACTCCAATCTGTGTATAAGACTGTACTGTAAGGAGGGCAACAGCTAAGGCCTTGTAACTCACTGACACTTCACGCGGGCAAGACAAACGAAAAAAACAGGTTTCAGGGTCAACATTCGTGAAGGGGCTGAAACAGTGCCCATCAAAAAGTTGAGAACCAGATTTAAGTCCCATTGAGGAACCACAAGGGAGAGGGTGGAAAAGGCTTGGTCAGGCCCTTAAGAAAACAAATGACAACAAGCGGGCATAAACCGGGGCAGATGATCTGGCAGACCGAGGAAAGAGGACAAATATTTCTTTAAAGTGCCAATGGCACATCCACTCTGAGCAAGGGAAAGCCCCATTTGCAGCACTTGAGATAGTTTAGCCTGCAAGGGAGCAACACCATTGTTCGCACAACATTCAACAAGTTGATCCATCTGCTGGAATAAGCAGATTTATTAGAGGGGTGATGTGCAGCTAAAAGGACATCAACCACCTCCAGGGGCAGCTCATAAAAGATTAGTTGTCTCAGCTCAAATTTCCAAGCATTTTTGTGGCGGTTTCATTGATTGGAGTGCAGAGCCAGCCCCATATATTGGGAGAAAATATATAGCCTGAATTGAAGGTGGAGTGGGGGACAAGTGGAGAAGCACAGAAGGTCCAAATAACGCACCCTTCTCAGCCAATTCGGGGAGATGAGAATGACATGGGCCCAGTCTTGGCAAATCTTTCTAAGAACTCAAAGAATCAAGGGAAAGGAGAGGGAGAACGCGTAATGCAGCAGAAAGTTCCACCTCAACTGAAACTTGCACCCCGCCACACCCCACCGCCACCCCAAGGCTTTCCTCAAAGGATACTAGAGGGTGCAGAAATGCCGGCAATGAGCTTCTTTTGAGGAGATGAATAGTTCAACTGAGGAATGCTCCAGTTCACAAAGATGTCCTGGACTACCTCCAGTATAAGAAGCCACTCATGAGGGGCAAGATAATGCCGGATCCATCTGTCAGTTCTCACATTCAGAGACTACGCTAGGTGATTGCGTGGGAGCCAGATCTCTTGGCCCTGAGCCCTAGACCACAGATCAACACTTCTAGGCAAAGGAGGTATTGTGTTGTCTGTCAAGATTTGGACGGATGAACCCACAATGGCCTTCAGTGCCAGCCGAATCGCCCGCAGGCCTCTAGATCCTCCAGATGTGCTCCCCACCCTAGGATGGAGGCATTCATCACTATCATAGTCACAGTCGGTGGGGGAGTGAAAGCCATGCTGTGAGTCAGGTTCACGTTACCCCACCAAGCCACTTTCGCTACAGCGCTGGCGGAGAACACAATGGAGTCTAACAGGTCATCCCCAGAAAAGAATCACTGCCTCCAGAGGCACCACTGCGGGGTCCTCATGTGATGTGCCAATGTGTGTTTATGACTAGGAAGATGCAGCAAGCCAGAAGACCTAGGAATCTCAAGACTGGGACTATCGTGCCTTGCTGGAGAGATGAACTATCTCCGGAATATCCTGTATTCTTTGTGACTGGGCATGGATAAGGAAGTGATTCTTTGAACTGGAGTGGTTAGGAGGGGCACAGGGGACATTTGGGATCATTGATCAAAAAGACCAGGTCAAACAGCAGTGAGGTCATCGACTGCAAATGGAGACCGGCATGTCTGGCGAGCCGGCTTTGAGGAGCCAGGCGAGCAGTAATGGGAACAAGGACACCCTACTACCATCACCTTTCAATAAGACATGAGGTGCAGATGTCAAATCAAATGGCTGAACCGCAAATTGGTAGTGAGTAGAACCCACCACAAATAGCAAGTACTCCTGGTGTGACTGTAAGAGCGCAACGTGGAAATACGCATCCCGCAGGTCGAGTGACACCATCCAGTCTCCAAGCTCTAACGCCTGTGCAACTTGAGCTAGGGTTTCCTTTGAGGAAGACATTCAGGCTCCTGATATGTAGACCTGGATGCAGACGGACATCCTTCTTGGGCACCAGAAACTAACACGAATAACAATCCTCACCCTTTTCCTTCACTGGCACCAACTCCTCTACTCCTTTGAGAAGAGCTGCCACCTCCTGCAGAAGAATGGCTGAACGTTTGGGAGAAGGAGTGAGGAAGCACAATGGGGTTGAGCGGAAACCTCAAAGGAAAGGAAGGATGCAGCCCCCCCCCCCCCCACACACACACATACCCATGTGCTGTCTGCGGTTGCAAGAGGGGATGCAGCATGCTCCCCTGGTGGTGCTGGGGAGCTGGCAGAGGATGATAGTTGTAAGGTGGATATTCACCTATTTCCTTGCTGTCACCCTGCTCGTCGTCGCCCTCTGTATTGTCTGAGGAGTGGGTTAGTCTGAAGCTACAACCCAGATGGTACTGTCTAGAGTGAAAGGCAGAACCTCTCCCACTACCGCAAAAGTGACAAAAAGTTTGATAGTCTTTTTTCAGAGGCGGAGGCTGACGGCCTAAGGATAGGACTGTAGCCTTACAAGACTTGAAGCACTCCTGTGTGGAATCTGTCTTGTCCCAATCAGGCGCCCTCCATCAAAGGGGAGGTCCATTAGATTGGACGGTACATCAGATGAAAAGTTGGACGTCCTGAGCCAACAGATCTTTCAGAGAGCGCAAGCACTGTCTAGGTTCAACCTAAAAAACATTGACTTGGCTTTCTAATTATTATTATTTTTTTTTAAAACAGAATAGAGAGAGGAGTCAGAAGATTCAATCCGGAAGTCGGATACTGAAGCACTGATCGAGAGAAAAAAGAAGGGGGATTAGAAAAATAAATACAATTGCAAAACCAGTAAAGAAAAACAATTAATCAGGCGACAATGACACTTCAATATGATATACAAGCAATTACTAGCTTGCATTTGGAGTCCCGACTAAAACATACAGGATGCACAGTGAAAAGAAAAACAAAACAGATTGCTATTGCTTTCTGTAGAACATGCATCTATGAAATACAGATTTCAATGTGTGATGATTCGGGGCCCGATTTAGATTTCGGCGGATGGGTCACTGTCACAACAGTGACTGATATCCCATCCGCTGAAATATAGATCCCCTAGGATACTATGGGATTTGTACTTCGGGGGAAAGGATATCCCTCACCGTTGTGACAGAGTAACCCATCTGTTGAAATCTAAATCGGGCCCTCAGTGTCCTTTCTAACAATAATTACAAACCCACTGCAATGAAAGCACGCCATAGGAGGCACAATCGTACACCAAACAACCAACAGCTTGCAATGAAAAAGGTCATACTTCTCTAAGAGGAGTAACAAGCCTTCACAATGCAATAGGTCTCACAATAGCGAGATTTTGAGCTATTGGCATTGTAACTGGCTTTTATAATATAAAAAGGCATTGTCATTTACAAAACCAACAGATCAAACTTTAGCAAAAGCAAAACCTATTGTATTGTAGAGCGCAGTGTCCGTGAAGCGGGCGCCGCGCTCACCAATAAAATAACAAAAAAACAGGGCGGGGTGTCTCCAAAGCAGACACCGCACTCAACATTATAGTTAAAAAACTATTTTTTTTTAAATGAAACTGTGCGAGGTGTCCCTAAAGCGTTAGCCGCGCTCAGGATGCGTATTTTTTTAAACAAAATAAATGGTGAAAGAACATGCTGTGTCCCTGAAGCAGATGCTGCGTTTTACTAAACAGTAATAATAAAAACCAGCATTTGTAATGCAATAGGTTTCCAATTTATGTGAGACCTATTGTATTGCAAACGGATGGCAACTTGGCATCACGGACAATGGGAGGAAGGATGGGGGGGTGGGAAAGAAGGCACGGACATCGGTAGGGAGAGAGGGCGGGTGGGGGAGAAGGCACGGACAACAGGAGGGTGGGGGAGGAGAGAAGGCACAGACACAGCTGCGTGACCCTAAGTGTGCACGTCGTCCGCCTAATGGAGAAACTCAATAAAGGAAATAATGCATGCCCCGTGTAAGAACCAAGTAAAGGGGCCAGTAGTCATGAGAGGATACAAATGACATGGCTGTACTAAGGAGGGATTAACAAGCTTCATAATGAATCAGAAGCACGCATTTTCAAAGAGCAAACACACAAGCAAATGAAAAATAAGGGTGGGGAGTGGGTGAAGTTTCTCTCCATACTAAACTACCACAGATCTTTGCAGAGCAGCACTTGCGTGCTGGCTCACACTTTACCTTAAAAACAAGCATTTGCAATACAATAGGTCTTGCATTAGGAAAGTTGGAGTTATTTGTCCTGTACATGACAAATTTGTTATTTATGTGTTATTTTTGAAAATTGTGAAATTAATAGCTTTGTCATTTACAATGGTAATACTTTTATTTTTTGACAATGTGACACCTATAGCATTTTTAATGTACCATGTTTTGTATTTACGTGACATAGAAGTGGTGATTTTACAAATAACAATGTTTTAAAAAAAAAATTATTAATACTTAAATAAAAGTTAGTGTAATTTATAATGGCAATAGCTTAAACTTTTGTAAATAACTTTTGTGAAGATTATGTTCAGTGTATTTTATCGTGACTAAAATATAAGAACAGAAGTGAAATATCAACTTTTTTTGTGACATTTGTAATAAAGCTTGAAACATTGAGAGAACATATTTGAACCAGTTGTTGTTGAATGTTTGCACAGATTGATACTGTGGTGGCGCTGAGTGATGTTGTGGTGGCGACAAGTGATGCTGTGGCGTTCAGTGAGGCTGTGGTAGCGCATAGTGATGTTGTGGTGCCCCTGAGTGATGCTGTTGTTGTGCGATAGATAGATAGAGTGAGGGCGATAGATGTGTGTGGAAGAGAGCAGCAGATCAGCATATTATAAGAGAACAGGGAGTTAAAGAAGGATGCGTGTTGAAGAGATCAGCAGTTCAGCACAGGAGAAGAGAACAGGGAGTTAGAGAAATAGGCGGTGGAAGGGAACAGCAGATCAGCACAGGAGAAGAGGACAGGGTTTTGGAGAAGGGGGCGGGGTGGAAGAGAGCAGCAGATCAGGATGGGAGAACAGAACAGGGAGTTAAATAAGGAGGCGGGTGGAAGAGAGCAGCAGATCAGGATGGGAGAACAGAACAGGGAGTTAAATAAGGAGGCGGGTGGAAGAGAGCAGCAGATCAGCACAGGAGAAGAGAACAGTGAGTTAGAGAAGGGGGCGGGGTGAAAGAGATTATCACAGGAGAAGAGAACAGGGAGTTAGTGAATGATGCTGGAGGAAGAGAGCAGCAGATCCACATGTGAGAAGAGAACAGGGAGTTAGAGAAGGAGGTTGTGGAAAGGAACAGCAGATCAGCACAGGAGAAAAAAACAGGGAGTTAAAGGAAGAGTTTGGGTGGAAGAGAGGAACAGATCAACACAGGAGAAGAGAAGCGCACCGGGTTTTAAAGAAGGATTTGGGATGGACGAGAGCAGCAGATCAGCACAGGAGAAGAGAAGAGACCAGGGAGTTAAAGAAGGAGGTGGGGTGGAAGAGAGCAGCAGATCCGCACAGGAGAAGAGACCAGGGAGTTAAAGAGGGAGGCGGGTATAAGATAGCAGCAGATCAGCACAGGAGAAGAGAAGAGAACTGGGAGCTAGAGAAGAAGGCAGTTGGAAGAGAGCATCAGTTCAGCTCGGGAGAAGAGAAGAGACTAGGGAGTTGGAGAAGGAGGTGGGTGGAAGATAGGAGCAGATCAGCACAGCAGAAGAGAACAGGGAGTTAAAGAAGGATTTGGGGTGGAAGAGAGCAGCAGATACGCACAAGATAAGAACAGGGAGTTAAAAAGGATGCAGGGTGGAAGAGAACAGCAGATCGGCACAGGAGACGAGAACAGGGAGTTACAGAAAGAGGCGGGTGGAAGAGAACAGCAGATTAGCACAGGAGAAGAGAACAGTGAGTTAGAGAAGGAGGCAGAGTGGAAGAGAGCAGCAGATCAGCACAGGAGAAGAGAACAGGGAGCTAGAGAAGGAGGCAGAGTGGAAGAGAGCAGCAGATCGGCACGGGAGAAGAGAAGAGAACAGGGAGTTCGAGAAGGAGGTGGGTGGAAGAGATGAGCAAATCAGCACAGCAGAAGAGAACAGGGAGTTAAAAGAAGGAGGCGGGATGGAAGAGAGCAGCAGATCAGCACATGAGAATAGAAGAGAACATGGAGTTAGAGAAGGAGGCAGGGTGGAAGAGATCAGCAGTTCTGCACGGGAGAAGAGAAGAGAACAGGGAGTTAGAGAAGGAGTTTGTTGGAAGAGAGGAACAGACCAGCACAGCAGAAGAGAATACAATAGGGAGTTAGAGAAGGAGGTGTGGTGAAAGTGAGCATCAGATCAGCAAAAGTTAACAGGGAGTTAAAATTCAATGCAATATGTTTCTCATTTGGAAAGTTTGAGCTATTGCTATTGTAAATGACCAATTTTATTGTAATGTTTTGTTGTGGTTTGGATTTGGAGGGTGGATTTGGAAGGGTGGATTTGGATTGTGGATTTGGAAGGTGGATTTGGAAGGTGGATTTGGAGGGTGGAGTTGGATTTGGAGGGTGGAGTTGGATTTGGAGGGTGGAGGTGGATTTGGAGGGTGGAGGTGGATTTGGAGGGTGGAGTTGGAGGGTTGTTTTTGCAGTTGGAGTTGGAGGGTGTATTTGGAGGGTTGTTTTTGCAGGTGGAGTTGGAGGGTGGAGGATGAGGTGGAGGGTGTATTTGGAGAGTTGTTTTTGCAGGTGGAGTTGGAGGGTGGAGCTGGATCGAGCGGTGGGTGGATCATAGAGCGGTGGTGCATAGAGCGGTGGTGCATAGAGCGGTGGTGCATAGAGCGGTGGTGCATAGAGCGGTGGTGCATAGAGCGGTGGTGCATAGAGCGGTGGTGCATAGAGCGGTGGTGCATAGAGCGGTGGTGCATAGAGCGGTGGTGCATAGAGCGGTGGTGCATAGAGCGGTGGTGCATAGAGTGGTGGTGCATAGAGTGGTGGTGCATAGAGTGGTGGTGCATAGTGGTGGATAGGGTGGTGACGGAGAGAGTGGTAGAGTGTTGGTGGTAGAAGGCTGTACTGTGTGTGAGAGAGAGTGTGTGTGTGTGAGAGAGTGTGTGTGTGTGTGTAAGAGAGAGTGTGTGTGTGTGTAAGAGAGAGAGTGTGTGTGTGAGAGAGAGAGTGTGTGTGTGTGAGAGTGTGTGTGTGAGAGTGTGTGTGAGAGTGTGTGAGTGTGTGAGAGTGTGTGTGTGTGTGAGAGTGTGTGTGTGTGTGAGAGTGTGTATGTGTGTGACAGAGAGAGTGTGTGTGTGTGACAGAGAGAGTGTGTGTGTGTGACAGAGAGAGTGTGTGTGTGTGACAGAGTGTGTGTGTGTGTGTGACAGAGAGTGTGTGTGTGTGTGTGACAGAGTGTGTGTGTGTGACAGTGTGTGTGTGTGTGAGAGAGAGAGAAAGTGTGTGTGTATGTGTGTGTGAGAGCGTGTGTGTGTGAGAGCGTGTGTGTGTGTGAGAGAGAGAGTGTGTGAGAGAGAGAGAGAGAGCGGGTGTGTGAGAGCGTGTGTGTGTGTGTGAGAGAGAGAGAGAGAGAAAGTGTGTGTGTGTGTGTGTGTGTGAGAGAGCGTGTGTGTGTGAGAGAGAGAGGGAGAGGGCGTGTGTGAGAGAGAGAGAGTGTGAGAGTGAGTGTGAGAGTGAGAGTGAGTGTGAGAGTGAGAGTGAGAGTGAGAGAGAGAAAGAGTAGGACAAGGATAAAAACCAAGGTCAAACTGAAGGTCACTCTCTGGACAAGGGGACAGTTGGCAACCACGTTGGAGTATCTGGACACCAGGAAAGCAGTTTGTAGAAATCACCCGCTTCTTAAGTTGCGTGTTCTCCAAAACATGACAACCCAATAAAGTCCACCCTTTGATTTCAATGGTATGTATTTTTTTTGCAGTTTTGTAATGTGCTGTGATCGCTCATGTTTCCTAGGTCCACATGTGAGTGTAACTAAGCCAGACCAGGTATTTTATAAGCATTCTGATACTTGGACTCCGGTTTAGTTATTATAAATCCAGCTAGTAAAAGTACTGGTCTGTAATAGGAAGAATGTCTGGCAAAGCCAGTAGTTCTCAAATTGACAAGCTGGTTCATTAAAAAAAATGTATTTACTGTTTATTGCAATCATGTTCCACCAAAAAAACAAGAAAGCATGTTGTTGCCAAACCATTATTATTTTAGTACACACTACAGGAAAATATGATGGTGGTGTAGGAAACAAAAGGTACTGAATTACTATAGCTGGAAGAAATAGTTAGAGATACATGGACGCATTGGCAGAGGTCGAGCCCTAAAAAGGCTGAAGGCCGTGCCGCGGGCTGCCCCACCCTTGTCCTGCCGTGAATAGCATACTTATGACATTAGCACTGGGCCTCAGGCCAGCCGTACCGCCCTGGTGGGGAACAAAGGGCCCCTCCTTGCTGCAACTGTAAGCGGATAAGAGTCAAAAGAGGGAGGGGGCAGCGAGAGAGGCTGGTGACCTTTGTCCTGGATGACAATTGGTTAAAACCTTCATTATTACCTACACCTGCGGGCGTCCTTTCCTCAGAAAGATAAAGACTGTGTTCACATTATCAGATATCAAACCCTTGAACAGCAACTGTTGATCTGTAAAGACATGTTTGTATAACGCCTATATGCCACTGATCTACTGATGCCGTTTTCTATAGCGCCAACATGGCCCGAGGGCATTAGAACCGATTACAAAAGAACAAACTAGTTCGCAAATAATGACAAACACTGATAATTAATGTGTCAAATACCATGTAATATAAACCGAAAAAAAGTGAACAGAGGCGGATCGGTAACACAACAATACAGTCACAACTCTAAACAAAACTGTATATGTGGAAGTAAAAAGAGAAAGAGGGAATGTACTCGAAAAAGTTAAACCCAAGAAATGCTCATGAACGAACTAGAGATGCGAGCAACCCTTCCCAGGACAGCGAGCATGGGTCCGCACAGAAGGGAGCTCATAGCACTTATGGGTCCGCCCTGATGTCCCTGGGTTTTGGAAAATATAAATGTATGGACAATTGGAGCATACACGAAATTCAAGATAGATGCTACAACTTCCCTGTGTATATATCGCAGCGATGTGTTTATCTTAAATCTCATCCCTGTATAGAGCGCTCGGACATCGGCAAGACATGGTCGTCACTATAGGAAACCCTAAATTCAAATACATCAAACTAAATTATAAATATAATCACATCTTTTGTGGACTGGTTGCGTGTGCGTTGCCACATGTGTGAGAGAGCATGATGGGGTGAAGCAGGAGAGGGCAGAGATAAAGACAAGCCGGATGCCAACCTTCGTGTAGCGCTGTGAGGAGGAGGGAGGGAGGGGGAAGAGAGTGCGCTGTGCATACCAATGGCGAGGGAGGGCAGGTCCAGCGGAGACTGCAGAGGAAGAGGCTGTAGGTGAGAGGGCGGGGGAGATAGCGAAAGGGTGAGAGAAGAGGCATTGCGCAGAGGGGGGGAGGGGGAGAGCATTCCTTTGAAGTGTGAAGCTCTCGGCATTGCTGTGGCAGGTCTGATGCGATAATGGAGGCGGCTGCGCATGCACGGGCACATGCACTCGGCGTAATCCGCCTGGTTCAGCTTTCCTGTTTCCACCTCTATATGTCTCGACATCTGCAATGCGCAAGCGCATTGGCAGAGGTCGAGCCCTAAAAAGGGAAAAACGAGTCTAAAAGAGGGCAGAAAGGCACAAAAAACAAGTCTAACAGGGGCAGAATGTGGTATGGTGGTGCACACACAATATATTATCAACATTATTAAACCATACTGACTGTCTCATGCACTCATAACACATTGTGCTGGAAACCTTAACGCTATGCCATGTAGCGGTGGTAGCGTACTAAAAACTGGAGAGGGCCTGGTCTGAGTGGCTAATAAGCTAAGCTGTACTGTAACCACTCAGTAAACTGGTGTCTCACAGTATAGAGCGGAGAAGCCAGGAATATTAAATGGATTTCAGCATAACAGGGGGGTAGAGTAAAAATTAGAGCTACCCGAAAAGCGAATGGAAAGCCTTCTGAGCAGCCTAATAAAAGAACAAAGTGACAAGGGATGTAATCTAGTGAATGGCTCCTGGGTGAAGTGATATAGTCACGGACAGAGAAACTGAGTAAGGAATCTCACCGTCTATCTGGTAATATTTAAAACCGGAACAGCTGTGTAGGATAATAAAAGGACTGGTACTCAAAAGTGCAGGGGCATATACATCTGAAACGGCCGAAGCTATGTGTGAAAATAACGCTCTATGATTGATTTATTAAATGCCAAAGAGAAGCGTAGTGCGGATGTTACCGGAATGGACGTGATCCTGTGACCACAGAATTTCTATACAGGGGGGTTGCGCGGCGGGTATGCCTGAGACGCAATACATGGAGATGTTTGAGGCAATCTATAAGTAAATAACACCCACAAGTTATAAAATTAATAATAAATGCTACTCTGTGGTGACGAGTAGCAAAAAAGACTTAAACGAAAAGGAAAACACACCAACAGAACTCACCGCCACCGGTGGTATATATAAAATGACTATCAAAATGAACGGTGTAGTATTCAAAGGATGGGTAGGATATTAGGGTAACCTGAAACAAAACATGCTCAGCCTTAAAAGGTGCATTAAATTGCGACTGCAAAACGGCTGATGACTAACATAAGTGCGGATCTTACCGGACTGGCGGAGATCCAGCATGGAAGGTGCCTGTGTAGAAAGTGAGAAACGGCGATGCCGTGAAGTACCTAGGAAATATGTAAAAACGGGGATTAAAAGGCAACGTAACTAATGCTAGCAAAAGGTTGTCTTGCAAAGCTAACTCAGGACAGCGTGTGGATACCCATGAAAAGGTGTAAAGGTTCTTACCAGATTTACGGCGAAAAGACTGCAAACTCCCAATGGACGGTTAACAGGCGGGTTCGCCGTTGACCATGACCTGCAAGAAAGAGCTCAAGGGCTCAAAATGTAACGCTCTAAACAAGCAGGTTTCTGAGTGAAATAAGGGCTGGCGAGAGCAGCCGGCTTACCTGGAGTGGGTGCGCTAACGCGAGGCACAGGCACTGGGTCACCTCAGTACCGGAAGTGAACAGAGGATAGGGGGGAGGAGAAATGCGAGACACGGCCTGGCGGCCGTGAAAGTGAAAGTACGGCCGGCCGTGGGCAGCAACAGCAGGAGTGAATAATTAGGGGGAGGAGAAATGCCTGAGGCCGAGCGCACGCTGGGGGAAGCTTCAGATGCCTGTGGGAGGGAGGCTGATGGCTTTGATGTGGACGCGCGTTCCGCCCCAGTGCACCACACAAACTGTAGGAAATCCACGATGGTTTCAGACCTTGGTTTGGCCTCTATACTCTCGTCCTATTATCCCTTGTGGGATTAATAGGACGAGACCTAAAAAAATCTTACCAATAGTGCAGTGAATGGTTTGGGGGAAGGGGGCAGCCGCTTTTAAAGTCAGAGCGGCATAGCGCTCTATATAACGTATAATGACATGATTGCTGGGGACAGTGGCGCTCTGTAATTATGTATTTATGATGATATGTAAAATAAAAATACTATTTATAGTACGGAAATGAAAACAACAAGAGTAACTGGACTACATAGTACCAAAAATAATGACGATGGCAGTAATTTTATTAGTGATAAAAAAAAAGGCTGTGGTTGTATAGCATTAAAAGTGCTATTATTACTGTAAAGATAGTAATAATTACGGTGGTAGTAATTGTATAAAAAAAGAACAGACTAAAATAAGAATCATCATAATAATAATTCATATATATATTAATATGAAATATTTGAATAATAATAATTATTATTATTATGTTAATAATACATAACATCTATGTGTGTGATTTTCAGGGGGAAGCAGACAGCACCAGACAGATTTGTTAAGTCAGGATCTCGTCGCCTAAAATCATGCACTGTTAACTAATCGAATGCCGTATTTCATGCAGATGTGCCTACGCCTGCTCGTGCCACTGTACAGCCAGTGCCGCATAACACCCAAGCACATAACGCACACATGCACGCCTGCACCGTAACGTGTAAATTGGCATACATACAAAATGAAAACTGGCACGGAATTATACATTCGCATATTTAACATAATAAACTAGCGTGCTGCGATACACAAGTATGTATGCTAAATCTAGCAGACAACTCGCTATCTATTAACTATAGATATATAAACATATCTCTTACAGTCACAGGAGTAACACTTGTATGCACAAAATGCAGAGCAGACATGAACACATATGCCATGGTCTGTAGCACAACGCTTATCCAGATGTGGAAAAAATTACTCCCAGGGTCTTATTGCACACAAACTCCATATTCACAGACCCGTTTATGAGCGGCACCACCCCAAAAGTATATACAGTCATAATAACACACATATCCACACTCAAGTCAACTCCCATCTACAAAAAATTCACACCCGACATATACCACACACTATACCAAAATGGAAAAAATAAGACCAAGTATACCTACACAAACAGCGCAGACACTGATACCTGACACATGGGCAACACACAAATGCACAACGTTTTCAAAATGCTGTCTTCGGAATGCAGTTCAACTGGTCTGAACTATTGCAGATTTCGAAATAACTCCTACGGTTTGCCTCCTCGTGAACTGTCACCTCAAATAGGAAAGCAAAGGTGGCCCCACCTGTGTTCACACAAGAAAACACCAGGACCCGGTCAAAGTGTGTGGTGTGTGGCAGCGCGACGCCTTAATTACACCATCTGCCACAATCACAGCAGACTTGGTGCTACAAAAATAAACTTTCCCCCTCATCTGCACAGCCTACGAACCCAGAGCTGCAGGGCTGTGTGGTACACCGTGCTCAGCATGCAAAGAAAAAAAATGGTGGAAGAACTCACGATGTCCCTGAAGCGGACGCCACATTCTTCTAAAAAGTTATTAAACATTTTTTAAAAAGCTCTGCCATAGTGCTGTGGGCTCTATATGAAAAGCGAAGGCCGCACTGCAAATACAAAAAGCAGCAGCCATTGTTTGTCCTCAAAGTCAATAAAGTAAATAGTGCTCACCACATATAATGCAGTCCGTGCAACAACTGAAGTAAAACGTCCAGTTGTTATGGGAGGTAACAATTGGAGACAAGGCGGTACCACCGAGGGACTAACATGCTTCATAATGAATCATAAGCCAGCATTTAAAAAGGACAATGACACAAGCCAATGACAAATATGGGAGGAGTGGGCGAGGCTTCTACAGCATACTCTATTACAGCATGCCTCGCAGAGCGAGTAGTACATGCGTGCTGCCGCTAGGCTCAACCTAAAAAACCACTCTATGAATATGTTAAAGAATTGGCAGCAATAACAAAAAAGTTTCCAATTGAATGGATAGATTGCATTAGCTGAGTCCACTCTGGCCTTATCTAGAGTTTGTCTACGGTCCTGCGGAATGTTTGGATGTGAGAGTTCGTTGAATTCAGGAGCCAAGCTGACAAGTTTAAGGGTTTTGAGTCTGGAAGAAGCACCTCATTGTTGTTCATTGAAAGAAGAGTGGGGACTAGTGTTAATTTACAATCTTTCACCTCCGATAGGAGAAGTAGCTTGGTGAACCCGTATTGTCTGGGCCATCTTGGGGTCACCAAACTTATATTGCATGGTTCTCTCTTTATCTTGTGAAAGACTTTAGTAATTAAAGGTATTGGAGGGAAAGTGTAGGCAAACATTCCCATCCATGCTATTGAAAAGGCATTCCCCCATGATTGTGGTTGGTGGTGCCAACTTGCAAAGAATGGACACTTCTGGTTCTGAGCTGTAGCAAAGAGATCGACATTTGGCTTTCCCCATCTTGAAAAGACTTTCTGAGAACATTGTGGTTGAGTTCCCATTCGTAACAAGAACTGGTCAAGCTGCTCAAGGTATCCACTCACTGATTGTGTTTTCTGGAAACATGTTCTACTCTCAATTGAATTTGATGCTTCAATGTTCATTCCTAAATGCTGTGGCCTATTTGAGATAAGGGGGCAACATCTTGTTCCCCTTGCTAATGCAGTGCATTGATGTAGTGCTGTCCGCTCCTGCAAATGAGCTCTTCTACCCTTTAGGGAAGATTCATAAATGAACTAAACTAGGACACTTGTGTTAACAATGTATGAATCCTATCTATAGGATATTACGAAAACAATACAAATAGTGTTTAATCCTATCATTACAAATTCAGTTAATATACCGTTGAGATCACATTATTATATCACCAGCATTCACGCGTTCATATTGAAGTTCTTTTATTATTCTTTAAGGACATAAATCAATCAGTCCAGCCGATCGGTATAACCCTGTGGTATTAATGCTAAGAACGCAAGTCCTGTCGAAAAAAATTAATTCTTTCGTCTACCACGGGAGAAGAGATTTCATTTTGGTGGTGCTACGTATAGTTTTGGCAACAAAACATTCCATTTGAAGCCACTGCTGGTCAAACTCTTGCAACAGATTCCTCATCCAACGGCAGAGAGGAATCGAGGGTATCAGTGTGCGGCGTCTATCTACTGATGGGTATGCTTTGCCTTTTATGATATCTAGATCCGCTCCCAGAAACGTAATATGTTGTGACGGCTAGAGGGAAGTCTTCAGAGTGTTTAAGTGTTTAAGGTGAGGCCCAACTTGCTGAATATTTGTAAGCAGGCTTCTGTTGTCATTTTTGTGCCTCGAGAAGACTGAGCCTTTATCAGCCAGTCGTCCAGGTAAGAAAATACTTGATAACCCTTTTGTCTCAAATAGGCTGCCGCTGCAGCTAGGCATTTTGCGACTAGTCGAGGAGCAGATTTCAGTCCAAAGTGAAGAACTGCTAATGGCTGAGGAACTTTCGACATTTTGGATGTATGGGGTTATGAAAATAGGCATCCTGGACATCTATTTTTGTCATATAATCTCAGTGAGTAAGGAGCTGTAAGATCTGCTGCAAGATGGGCATATTAAAAAGACAGCTTTTTGAGGTAATTTTTCAATTCTCAGAGTTCAAATATAGGTCTCCATTCTCCAGACTTTTTTACTTATCAGGAAAGAACGGTAATATCAATCAGTCAGTCAGTCAGTCAAATATCTTTATTCGGTTTATGTGCAAACCATAAAAGCATTCTAAAAAACAGATTATGTCAACAAATGTAAATCCCTAATATATAGGCGGGCGCAGGGCAGGCTGTTCTAATACCCCATATTATCAGGTATGCTAACAATGAGTTACTTGCATTACGCTCTGAAACGGGCGATCACTGTAAGGGCTGCCCCCCCATTGATCCTCTCTCGAGCCCCTTCTTATGCCTACATTGCAATTGGATGCCCCCTGCGATAACCTTTGAAGCCCGTGACTCGCCTTCCCCATTAAAGTACAATCCCACTTACTTTAAGGGAGGTCTTATAAATGCCAGGTCCCTATCCTGTCATTGTCAAGACATACACGACCTAATATTAGGCCAAAATTTAGACGCCATTTTTATTACTGAAACGTGGCTTAATGATTCATCCAATCCCGATCTGGCTACTGCCCTCCCTTTAGATGTTACCATTTTCAGAAGGGACAGACCCCTTGGGCGAGGAGGTGGGGTAGCACTTGCTATTAAGAAAACCTTCCTCTGCCATACTTTTGACCTAGGCTACCTTAAAGACAGCGAGGGCATAGGCTTCTCCATTAAAATTAACGTTTCTACCTCCTTTTCAGGAGGACTTATATATCGCCCTCCTGGCAATGCCACGTCCTTTCTGGACTCCTTAGATGATGCTCTCGGAGCACTTACGCTCCATTATACTAACTTCACTTTTTTAGGGGATTTGAATATCCATTTGGAATCTTGTGTCGACCCTCACACCATTTCCTTTCTACATTCGCTAAACATGTTTGGGTTATCTCAACTTGTTACTGCCCCTACCCACAACGCGGGCCATACTCTCGACGGTATTTGCTCCAATCTCACAACATTGACCACGTCCCCTCCGATCCCTCAAATTTGGACGGATCACTGTTTTATCCCATTTGATATCGAGATACAAGCCCCCGCCTTAGCCAGCCAGAAGCGTTCCCACCCTTCCTTTGCAGTTAACTGGAGGAAAGTGACGGAAACTATTAAGCTTAATTCCCAACCCCTGGCTAAGGCCCCTAAACTAACTGGAGACGTAGTAGTTGACTCTCGCAACTTCCATGCATGGATGGACCAAATTGTTTCGGATAATTCCGACCCTAAAGGCCATAATGCGAAATGTCATAAAAGAAAGCCAAATGCACCCTGGTTTACCCAGACTCTAACTGATAGCCATCTTCTTTGTCGAAAATCAGAGAGGAGATGGAGAAAAACCTATGATGAAGCCTCAAGAACACTTTATGTCCAACAGAGGAAATTTTATCTCTCCAGCATAAAAGTGGCAAAAAAGGAATACTTCACTAAGGCCATAAATGAAGCTCATCAAAAACAAAAAACTGTCTTCACAATAGTTAAGTCTTTCACCCACCCAAAAGCTCTCATGCCCGAAATTCCACCCTCTGAATTTCTATGTAATCAAATCGCAGATTTCTTTGTGGACGAAATTGTCAATATTCAGAAAGATTTCCCCCCTCCGCCGATTATTTTCCATGAGGTAACGGATAATTATCCCCTTTTTCGCAGTTTTAAACCTGTTTCCCTCCAGCAAACAGCCAAAGCTATCCTGGCCTGTAAGTCAGGAGCCCCCACTGACTCCTGCCCCCCCGGTATCCTCCATCAGTTAATCGAGGCCGTAAATCCGTGCATCAATACCATCATTAACGAATCTCTCGAGCATGGGATGGTGCCCAACGACTGGAAGAAGGCTATCGTGAAGCCCCTGATGAAGAAGCAGAATAAATCTCCTACTGATCTTACCAAGATGCGCCCCATTTCACTCCTACCTGTTCTGAGTAAGATCACGGAACAGCTAGTACATGGAGAGCTAAAAACATTTGTAGAGACCCACAACATCCTGCATCCTCAACAGTCGGGATTTCGCCCCGGTCATTCTACCGAAACAGCCTTGATTGAACTAGCTGATTCCATCAAGTTCATGCAGGATGAAGGAAGGCAAGCCGTCCTCATCCTGCTTGATCTAACAGCACCGTTTGACACCATCTCTCATGTCATTCTGATTAATAGAATGCGAGAGATCGGCGTGACAGACACAGTCTTGGCATGGGTAAAATCTTTCCTGTCTAACAGGTCCCAGACTGTGTCTCTGGGTTCCTATCTATCCAGCGAAAAACCCACTACATCAGGAGTGCCTCAGGGGTCCATATTAAGTCCTCTCTTTTTTAACATCTATATGGCTCCCCTTCTCGCTGTGATAGAATCTCATGGGATCCTTGTCACGTCATACGCTGACGACACACAACTTGTCGTCACTATTGACAAAAAGTGTACGGACGCAGATTTACGATTCCAAAATTGCCTCTCTGATGTATTTCAGTGGTTGAACAAAAACCATTTGAGATGCAATAGTGCCAAGACTGAAATCATACCGCTGGGTAAAGATCTATCTTTCTGCCCGAAAGACTGGTGGCCCAAAGGATCAGAGGCCCCACCCAGTGCAGTATCTTCCGTACGGAACCTGGGCGTGCAATTTGATTCATCCCTTTCTTTTGATGACCACGTCAGGATCACTGCTGGACGCTGCTTTGGACTTATTAAATCCTTTAAAAAATTCTTCGATTTTCTCCCCATTGCAGCGAGAAAATCAGTCGCGGTAGCTCTAATACTCTCCCGACTTGATTACTGCAATGGATTAATGGCTGGAGTGAAAAAGTCCACCCTTAGAAAGCTGCAGAGCATACAACATGCAGCTGCTAGATTGGTCTTAAAACTCCCCAGAAGGTCATCAGCTTCAGCAGCACTAAACTCCCTGCACTGGTTACCATTACACAAAAGAATTCTTTTTAAACTTCTTCTCACTGTTTTTAAATCCATGAAAAACACAGGGCCCCATTACCTTGCTAATCGCTTCACACGTTACAACCCCTCGCGATGTTTGAGATCCTCTGGCACAAATCTCATCACGATTCAAGTTCAAAACCAGGGGTGGGAAAACCTTCACCGTTCTGGCAGCTAGGGCATGGAACAACTTACCCGTCAACCTTAGATTAATTGAAAAGGAGAGCCTTTTTAGGAAACTCCGTAAGACATGGGTGTACCAACAATCAGACACCTCTGTAATGGCAGCCATCTAGACTCAGTTTTTCACCACGTATCATCTTTCACCTATCTACTGTACGTAAGCTCAGCGCCAAGATGCTCCTTTCGGAGCGAATGTTTGCGCTTAATAAATACCCATAAATATCAAATATCAAATAAAACACAATCAAAGCTCATAAATACCTATATAATCAATGAATGAGATTAGTACAAACTAATTTCATTTTAACACAATGATAAAAATATACATGATAAAATATTAGGTTATTTTCCTCAGGGTTCTTACAGCCACGGATAAAAAATTGGCAATGTTAAAAGTTTCCCAAACATCTGTCAACATTTGCAAATAGAGAAGGGCTGGTCTCACATGCATAAAGCCTTTGTTAATTAAAATTGGAAAGATAAAACGTTTCCTAATGACAGTAAGGTGTTCACAGAAAAATAAGAAGTGTATGATATCCTGTCCCGAAAAGTTATCGCAGGTTCAGGGGCCAAGATAATCTACCTTCTTCCAACCTTTCTGTTCACCAAGAAGGAAATGAAATTGATTGAGTCTGATTTTGGTCAATAAGAAACAGTGGTTGTTATTTGTAACATAGCCTAGATATGGTTCCATGAATAGTGTTGTTTTACATAGCTGGTGGGCCCTTACTGTCACCTTTACCAGCTCTCTCTCTTCTCTATCCGTGGTAGCTATTCGCAGGTATGTTTCCTTGGACCATTTTATATCTCCCTTCTCTAATGTTTCTGGGGAGTTATATAATTCTGGTCTACCCAGCTTAACTGATAGCTTCTGAACGTATTTGAGCCAGGGTATACACAACCCACGATCGAGTGACATGCAATCTTTCAGGATATTATGGTTAAGCACTAAGTCAGGATTTAACCAGGTAGCTATCCATTTCTGTAGGGGTGCCACAGCAATTGCATCTTGAACAAAGCCAATTCCACATTCCTGGTGGACAATGTAATTTGCTGTTGTTTTAGGGACAGTTAGAAGGTTCTTTAAAAACCTATCTTCGACAATCTGTATGGCCTTCGTGTTTTTATGCCCCAGAGATCGGCCCTCTACATGGCTAGTGATATACACTTTGCTCGGTATATTTGAATTAGGGCCTTCATTGGCCTGGCTCCTAACCTCCTGGCGAAACCCAACACAACCGATGTTGCTCTTGTCAAAACAGTTTTTTTCGCTGTAATTTGGATTCCCCAGGATCCTTGGTCGTCGAATAATACTCCCAGATATGGGAACGACGAGACCCTGGTTAATATGTGTCCCTCGCAATAAAGGGTTTTGACCTTTAGGGATTTCTGTCCAATGGCCATTATGTGTGATTTTGTAAAGTTTACACTTAAGTATAATGATTACATAAAGGCCGAAACAGAGTCGAACAATGACTGGAGTCCCACTGCCGTTCTCGCTAGGAGGGCGGCGGCGTCCGCATATAAAAGTGCGGGAATTAATCGTTTCCCTGCACAGGGAATATCTTTACAGGAGGCAGTTAGGGTGGTATCTAAGTTGTTAATATATAATGTAAAGAGCAGGGGCGCCAAAATGCACCCCCTGCCTGACTCCATTTGAAATGGGTATTCCTTCCGTACAATTGCCCTGTTGGTCATACCTCACCGTTGCAGATAAATCCCTGTGCAGGTCCGCTAAAAAATAGACTATGTTTTTGTCTACGCCAAGGGTTAGGAGAATGGACCACAGCTTTGACCTGTTTACTCGGTCAAAGGCCGAGGACAGGTCTATGAAGGCCAAAAATAATGCTCCCTTCTTTGCCACCGTATATATACCTATCAATAGTTGCAGGTTTAGGCATTGATCTATTGTGCCCATCCCTTTTCTGAAGCCATACTGGGCTACAGAAAGCGTTTCCTCAAGCCATCCAGTCAGTTGGCTTAGGACCACCCTGCCAAGTACTTTTACAGAGGAGTCAATTAGAGATATCGGGCAATAACAGCTCGGGTCACCTCCATTCCCTTTCTTATATATTGGTATAATGACAGATCTTGTCCATGTAGGAGGCAGGCCCGAATGACAAGCATTGACAAAGCATTATACAATATCTTTGTCCAGGTCTTTACATCTGCTTTAAAGAGGTCTGCCGGGACTCCGTCTGGTCCCGAAGCCTTATTACTTGTCATTTGCATTATAGCTTACCTCTAGCTCTGTAAATGACAATGAATATTTTTCCATATTTAGGACTGGACCTGCCGGCATCCCTTCCCCATCATAGACATATTGAAAATGACTGTATCAGTCTTGTTCCTCACAATCAAGCTCACTGTTGCTTTTGTCCTGGAAAAAAGGCTTATTAACCACAGTCCAAAATTTGGCGCTATTTTTAATTACATCGATGGATAAGAGCTCATTCCAGGCCTCCTCCCTGATTTAATTATTTCGCTTTTTTTGTGCCTTTTTGTATGAGTTCCTAAGGGCAGCTACTTCCACTTTATCAGGAGGTTTGGAGTTCAACGCTACCATCAGCTTCCGATGTGCTATTGAACAATTGTGGTCAAACCATTTCTCCCCATTCCTAGATTGCCCCTTGACTACTTTTTTGAGATCACTATCGATCTTGGTGCAAATTCTACTGTAGGCCATAAGGACCTCTTCACCGACAATACCATCTGTTAAACAGGTAGACATATCTTGCCCAACCTTTGCCAGCAAGTTGTCCTTAAAGTCCTTAGGCACCACCCGGCACCATTTCAAGCGTCGTGCTTGGTCGGTGGGTCTTCAATCTAGGATTCCAGCTGTCAAATTAGTTGTATATTTTTTCTTTAGGTCATCTGTCAAGGTCAGCCTTATAGGGTTATGATCGCCATAAGAGGACCAAGAAACATTATACTGGCAAACCCTGTTTGCCACATTTAGCCTGACAAAGATATAATCAATAGTTGACCCAGAGCCTTTGCCTTTAAAAGTTGGAACTTCCCCTTTAAATTGGGTAGGGTAGATCAAATCATTTCCTGCAACCAAGTCTTCTAAATACGATCCCTGCGGGGAATGCTCAAAATGAATATTATCTTGGCTAGCTGGGCCTAGACTGTCCCAGACAAAACAATTACTGTTGCAACAGTGAACATTAAAATCTCCAAGCACTATAACCGAATAACAATTTGTGCTGTTAACATTATACATTTCTAAGAAATCATATAAACTGACTAAATGTTCATTAAAAATGGCCTTATCAAAGGAGTTGTAAAAGTTAACAATGAGCCAGTTACCGTTGGTTTTGGTTAAAATTTCTACAGCCAAGCAGTATGGTGTACCTGTCTCCACTTTGGTGTAAGTCCCCTCAAGTTTTAATAAAATAAGGGTTAAGAGTCCACCCTTCGCCCTCCCCATACGGGAAGCAACTGCTGGCGACCAAAAGACCGCATACCCGTCCAGGAGAAAGGTATTTTTTGTATCCCAAGTTTCCTGGAGCCCGATGATATCACAATCAATAAGACAGTCCCTCCACTTTGCGTCATTTGCCTTACTGTTTAACCCGGCAATGTTCCAGCTAAGGAACCTGGTTCCTAGACGAGGGACCTTAGCTATCGCCATACCATCACTGCAGCCACCTTGTACATCCCCCAAAATGTCTGTGACGTTGGGATTGCCACCCCCACGTGTACTCACTGAGTTTCCTGCATTTCCGCACTCCTCCCCCACAACCGGTAAATAAGCTTGTACACCAGGTAAAGAGTGGACTCGGCCAGGTTCGAGTCAATCATTGGAATCTAGACCACTCAGGGGTTGATAACGATTGAATGTGGCAACGCCACGGCCAGTAGACCCATCAGTGCTGTTACCTCTGCCCCTAAGTGAATCATTAAGGGGCTGCTGAGTTAAATGTTTGTAAAAATATCCCAGTGGTCAAAGTGTAATACCCTGGTCGTTATGGGGTAGAGAGGTAGCTCTTAACAATGCAGTGTTGGCAAGATGTGGATTTCTAAAATTAATAATGACGCAGTCACCACTAATAATCTTATGAGATCTTCCTATCCAGGTGACTCTTCTAGTGGTTAAGATCTGGTGTGATAGTGCCACTGGAAACCCACACTCTCTATTAAGCCATGACACAGTTTTGTTCTTCAGGGAATCGTGGGATTCTGGCTTGTTTGGGTGGCCAGTCTCTATTACAGGTGGAACATTAGTCAGGACTGCCATGAACGGTGCACATTCTGGTGGTAGATCTGGTTGTGAGTTAGCCAGACATCTATTCTTCACTTCTGCTCGCCCTATCTTTCTCTCTGGGCCTGTTACTGGCGATGATATTTTGTGTGCAGTTTCCGGGGCTACAGATACTGCTGGTTCAACTGTACGAGCTCCCCCATTAGGAAGCTTAAAGGTCTCATTATTAACCCTGGGACCCTTTTCAGCAGCTTTATCACTTTCAATTGTATCAATATGGGGTCCCAGAAGGCTACCTAATCTCACAACTTCCGCAGACAGCAGGTCAAGTTTGGCCAATAAGGGTTTAACTAGCTTGGCAATTTTTGCGTCTATAATGCCAATCAGGAGATCTAATTGCTCTGTATCTATTTTGACTGTGGCATTATTAACTACTGACTCGGCAGCACTTCCAACACTAGTGAGTGGCGATTCTGCTCTTTTGTTGTTGCGCCCCCCCTCGTTTAATTTGTGTGTTCTTACGAGATCTCAGTACTCTCTGTGTTCTCGGGGCCGGGGAGCGCTGAGCTGGGGAATCATAAGAAACACCCGATTTATCCTGAGTATGCATTGGTTCTATGAATGGAAGAGCTGGATATTCCATGTTTACTAAGTCGGGTTGATCAGCATCACAACTATCATCCGGTGGGGATGCAGACAATACAATGGGCGATGTAGGCGTGAGACAGAGGAAGTCCCACGGCCTAACGATTTACGTCGTTCACTGTTGATTTTGTTCACAACTTTCACAAGATAGTTGTCTAACGTGGCTGTTACAGGGGGGGTTTTAACTGATTTGGTTTTTGACATTATTAGTACTTACAATTTTTTTCAACCGTCACAAAGACCAAACTACGATAGTAAAGGGCTTATTTCAATTCCTTGACCTACGAACAAACAATCCCACGCTAAATAATTACAAGTCTCACTTTGTCGGGGGTGCTGAAGCTCAGATACAATGTCCGAAAACCAAGGTCCGTGGCCCAGCCCAGCCTCGTCCTGCCTCGGACGGCCACAGTCGGCCCGCCCTTTGCCCGGGCTTTGCCCGGCGATGCTCCCGCGATGCGGGGGAAGGGGCGGATTTTGTAGCGCCTCCTGGCGCGTTCCTGGCGGTGGCGGTGCGGCTTCCGGCCGCGTTGCAGGCTGGAACCTGCAGTCCCTGCTGGCCTGAAGTCAAGAGCCCTCCCCCGCACTGCGGCCGCAAGCAGATGGAAGATGGCTTGCGGCGGCAGAGGGAGAGAGAAGACCAAAGGAGGATGAAGGCACTGGAACTAAGGCAGGAACGAAATGCCCCCACACGAGCAGGTACTCTGTTGCCAAAACGGGCCCCCAATCAATCATAGTAATAGAAACCTAAATTTCGCTGAGAAAATTTTACTTTTTCTATAGCTCATTTGCTCAACATTGTGATGAGTTCCAATTGTAGTAGACGAACATAAGCGAGTGGTTGTCTCTGCGGAGGAGTATGAGGAGTGTTTTGTATGAATTCCAAAGTGTGACCAAAGCGTACTAGGTCTAAAACCCAAAGGTCTGTTGTATTAAGAGTACAATTTGAGTAGTAATTGGTTATCTGTCCTCCTACTGTCTGTTGTTTCAACAGATTTTGACTAGCACCTGAGTGACGTAATTGTCTTCTATTTGAGACCGTAACTTAAGGTTCTTGCTTTGTATAAAAACCTGAGGGAGGGGACAATATTGATGTTGTTGATATGTATACTGCAGTCGTTGAAACTGATTTTCCTCTTTAGAACAATTGTCCTCTACCTCGGATACCTAAAAAGGGCAGATACCTTTGCTGTAGAATACCCAGCTACCTAGCAGTGTCAGTATCCGCTTTAATTGTCTGAAGCGTGTTATTGATGTGTTTCGCGAAGAGTGCCTCTCCATCATTAGGCATTTCAAGAATTTAGCTTTGGACCTCAGGGCTAAAAGATGTCTATTTTAGCCATCCCTGTCTACGGAGAACATCTGTTCCTGCTAGATGTCTAAAGCTTGTAGATGCAATGTTTAAGGCACAGTCATTCAATTCTGAAGATTATTTTTCTCCTTCAATGAGAACTTTCTTGCCTTTTGTCTGCTTATGTTCTGACAAGAATTTAAGAAATGCGTTTATGTCTGACCACATTTGTTGGTCGTAGAGTCCAAGAATGGCTAAAGCATTAGCTGCTCTCACTGTGGTAGATGCTTTAGTAGATAATCTCTTGCTTATATTATCGAGACGTCTACCTTCCTGATCAGGCCGAGTTGGGCTGCTTCCAGGTCTGTGGAATCAGCTTTAGGATGACCAATAAGACAAGTAAGAGAGTTGTCTGGGGCTTTATTTTTGTCTAGATGAGGGATAATTGCAGACACAATCTCTGGGATTATCATTACTTTAATTCTCTCTTTCCATATGCAGCCTATTATGGGAATCGCTTTCACTTACTTTTGCGATGGTTCCTTGAAGTCATAAAGAAAACCGTTCGTTTCATAAACTGGAAAGGGAAAATAACATCTTTTGGAAGCCCTTTCTAGCAGAGCATGAAACCCTATGTGGTCTGGTGGACAGTCGGATGGAGTAGGAGCAGGTGGTGGAGAAATGGAAGCTAGTCACCGCATTCTGATCTCTTGCCTTGGTCATCCTGGACCTCCCTTTCTTTTCCGCCATCTTGCAATTTGTACGGTGGGATAGCCTTTACTTGCAGTGTTGAAATTTTGGGCAGGTGACCTCATGAGAAGTTTTAAATGCTGATGGCTGAACCTCTGGAGAATTTGGCATTGAAGGCTGCTTTGGTTGTGAAGGCTTGGAAGGACCAGGAAACCGTTTGTGGTAATCTGCAGGCTATACATCTTCGGTCACTAACCAGTAATTTAGGAACTTGCATCATCTCTTCACAATATGCACAATCCTGGTCAAAAGGTGCCCATCTGTGAAAATATGGAGGCAGGGATGTTTTTCTTCCCTCCTGAGTGTCCGGAGGGTAAAGAATTCACATTGCATATAATCACCATCCTGTTACTTAACGTGGAGGTTAGTTGGGATGATTGCATGGTGAAATGGATCATCATCCTCATCATCATCATTAGACTCCACCATATCTAGGAGGTGAGTTAGTGGTAAATGTGAGACTTTATTAGGCGAAGTATGTTCAGGTACTAGGAATCAGGTTCCCTTTTTTACATCGTTGACAATGTCGCCGATTTCTTACTTGTTAGGTTGATCGCCAGCGAGGTGGATGTAGTTGAAGAAGTCAAGTTCAAGTTCAGGCATTTGTATAGCGCACTGCTCACCCAGAGGGTCTCAAGGCGCTTGGGGAAGGGTTCATTATTTGTCGAATAGCCAGGTCTTGAGTTCTTTTCTGAAGGAGATGTGGTTTTGAGTAAGGCGGAGGTGAATGGGGAGTGAGTTCCAGGTCCTGGCAGCAAGGAAGGAGAAGGATCTGCCACCCATGGTGGATTTTCGGATGCGCGGGACAGCGGCGAGGGCTTGATTGGACGATCTTAGTTGGCGGGTGGGTTTGTAGAAAGACAGTCGAGTGTTGAGGCATTCGGGTCCTAGATTGTAGAGGGCCTTGTGTGCGTGGGTGAGAAGGCGGAATGTAATTCTTTTGTTGACGGGAAGCCAGTGGAGGTCTTTTAGGTGTCCGGTGATGTGATCTTGGCGAGGGATGTCTAATATGAGTCTCGCTGAAGCGTTTTGGATGCGTTGGAGTTTTTTCTGTAATTTTGTTGTGATTCCGGCGTATAGTGTGTTACCATAATCCAGTCGACTCGTGACCAGTGCGTGGGTGACAGTCTTTCTTGTATCGAGGGGGATCCAACGGAAGATCTTTTTGGGAATGCGAAGTACGTTGAAGCAGGAGGATGAGACTGCGTTGACTTGTCTGGACATCGAGAGAGAGGAGTCTAGGATGAAGCCGAGGTTTCGTGCATGGTCTGTGGGTGTGGGTGCTGTGCCCAGGGCGGAAGGCCACCAAGAGTCGTCCCAGGCAGAGGGGGAAGATCCTAGGATGAGCACCTCCGTTTTGTCTGAGTTGAGTTTTAGGCGGCTATGTTTCATCCATTCGGCTACTTCTTTCATGCCTTCGTGAAGATTGGTTTTGGCGGTGTTAGGGTCTCTGGTGAGGGAAAGGATAAGATGGGTGTCGTCGGAGTAAGAGATGATGTTAAGGTTGTGTTGACGTGCGATGGAGGCGAGTGGACTCATGTAAACGTTGAAGAGGGTGGGACTGAGTGAAGATCCTTGTGGTACGCCACAGATGACTTCAGTGGCCTCAGAGTTGAATGGGGGAAGTCGGACTCTGAGTTCTCCCAGCGAGGAATGAGGTGTTCCAGTCCAAGGCTTTACCTTGTAGAACAAGTTACTTACCTTCGGTAACGATATATCTGTAAGAAACAGTAGTTAGTATTAGATTCCTTACCTTAGCATATCCCCAGGCGTCAGTCTGGATCCGGAAACTTTTGCGTAGCAGTACCCCTGCGCGTCGGTAGGCGTCGTCTGCAGGCGTCCCCTGCGGCTCCGCGTCGTGCGCCGTGATGACGTCGCTGGAGTATATAGACGCCGCCTCCGCGCGCTGACGTCAGTTCTTTGCACACAGCTTTTCCGCGCCAGAACACGCAGAGCCATGTGAGAACTAACACTGGTGCCATTTGAAACTAGGGCCCTGAAAGGGATGTCCTTAACCCTAGGTATCAGTTCGCAGAACGGGGAGGACGGGTGGGGCGGTAAGGAATCTAATACTAACTACTGTTTCTTACAGATATATCGTTACCGAAGGTAAGTAACTTGTTCATCTGAAAGAAACAGGTTAGTATTAGATTCCTTACCTTAGAATAGATACCCCAGCAATACCAACCCCGGTGGTGGGTCTGCGAACCAATACAAACCTACACCAGAAAGTCCTGGAGGACCGAACGGCCAAAGAAGCCATCCCTCCGGACTTGACTGTCCAGGCAGTAGTGCCTCGCAAAGGTGTGCAGCGAGGCCCACGTAGCCGCCTGGCAAATGTCCTGCAAAGGGACTCCCCGGCCCAGGGCAGTAGTAGCCGCCGTAGCCCGAGTGGAATGGGCCCTCAGCCCAACAGGAGGCTCCTTCCGAGCCAAAGAGTAGCATGCTTTGATGCACAGGACGACCCACCGAGAGATGGTTCGTTTCTGTACCGCCCTTCCCTTCTTCTCACCCACGTAGCCAACAAACAGTTGGTCATCCACCCGGAACTGGCGTGTGCGATCCATGTAAAATGAAAGCGCACGTTTTGGGTCCAGACGATGGAGCCGCTCTTCATCCTTTGAAGGATGCGGAGGCGGGAAGAAGGAGGGTAAGGTGATGGACTGCCCGATGTGAAAAGCAGAAACTACTTTGGGCAGGAAAGAAGGCCTAGTCCTAAGAACCACCTTGTCAGGATGGACGGACAAGAAAGGAGGTTTAACAGAAAGAGCCTGGAGCTCACTCACTCTCCTGGCAGAGGTGATGGCAACCAGGAAGGCCGTCTTTAAAGTAAGAAGACGGAGAGGACAGGAATGAAGCGGCTCAAAGGGAGCGCACATCAAGAATGTCAGAACCAGGTTCAAGTCCCACTGAGGCATCACGAACGGAACAGGAGGATACATGTGCGTGATGCCTTTCAAGAATCTCAGTACAATAGGGGACTTGAACAAAGATGGCTGATCAGGTAGCCTTAAGAAGGCGGAAAGGGCAGAAAGGTAGCCCTTGATAGTGCCCAGAGCAGAGCCCTGCTGGGCAAGAGAAAGAAGGAAGAGGAGAACCTCGGAAAGAGGGGCAGAAAGGGGATCCACAGCCTTTGCTGTGCACCATGCCACAAATCTTTTCCACCGGCAGGCGTATACCGACTTTGTGGAGGGACGCCTGGCTGCCAGAATCACATCACAGACTTCAGGAGGCAAGTCGAATGGCCTCAACTGTCGCCGCTCAATCTCCACGCATGGAGGTGGAGACTGGACAGGTTCGGGTGGAGGACCGTCCCCTGCTGCTGCGACAGAAGGTCCTCCCGAAGGGGCAGGCGGATCGAGGGACCGACTGACATGCTGAGTAGCTCGGAATACCAGTATCTTCGAGCCCAGTCCGGAGCCACAAGGATAACTTGGGCCCGGTCGCGCCTGATCTTCTTCAGCACTCTGGGCAGAAGTGGTATAGGCGGAAAGGCGTACAACAGACCGCAACTCCACTCGCGCCGAAAGGCGTCGCCGAGCGAGTGCCGTCTTGGAAACTCCAACGCGCAGAACTGACGACATTGCGCGTTCTCTTCTGTGGCGAATAGATCTAACCAAGGTTCACCCCATTGCTGAAAGAGGCCGTTCGCCACGTCCGAGTTCAGACGCCATTCGTGATCCACCGAGCACCGACGGCTGAGTTCGTCCGCCCTGGCGTTCAGAGAACCTGCCAGGTGTTGAACCGTCAGAGTCACGCCCTGACGTTCCAGCCACTGCCAGAGGCGCAGAGCCTCCTGGCAAAGGGTCCACGACCCCACACCGCCCTGTTTGTTGCAGTACCACATGGCGGTGGTGTTGTCCGTGAACACCTGCACCACACTCCCGGTGACAAAGGGGAGGAATGCCTTCAGTGCTAGGCGAATCGCCCGCAGCTCCAACATGTTGATATGGAGCCGGGACTCCGCCGGAGACCAGATGCCTCTGATCTCCGCCTCTCCCAAGTGGCCACCCCAGCCCTGGAGGGACGCGTCCGTCACAACCACGTGCTCCGGTTGGGGAAGGGAGAGGGATCTGCCTCTGACCCAATCGCGGTCCGTAAGCCACCACTGCAACTGTCTCGCAGTGCCCTCCGAGATCAGGACATGGTCGGACAGGTTGCCCTGATGCTGGGCCCACTGAAACTTCAGGTCCCACTGCAGAGCCCGCATCCGCCATCTGGCGTGATGCACCAGAAGGATGCAGGAGGCCATCAGCCCCAGAAGCCGCAGCGTCAACCTGACCGAAATCCGGGACAACGGCTGAAAGATGGGAATCAGAGCCTGAATATCCCGGACCCGCCGTTCCGGAGGATAAACCCGAAACTGCGCCGAGTCGAGAACCGCTCCGATGAAAAGGAGCTTTTGAGAGGGACACAGGTGTGATTTCGGCACATTGATGGAAAACCCCAGCTCGTGCAGGAGGTCTGCCGTCATCTGAAGGTGGTGGACGACTGTGTGGGGCGAGCCCGCCTTCAACAACCAGTCGTCGAGGTAGGGGAAGACCGAAACCCCTAACCGGCGCAGATGAGCTGCGACCACCGCCATCACTTTCGTGAACACCCGTGGGGCGCTGATAAGGCCGAATGGGAGCACGATAAACTGAAAGTGCTCGCGGCCTACCGTGAACCGCAGGTAACGCCGGTGGGCCGGCAGGACGGGGATGTGAAAATACGCATCCTGCAAGTCCAACGCTACCATCCAGTCTTGTGGGTCTAGAGCAGCCAAGACCTGAGCCAAAGTCAACATCTTGAACTTCTCCTTCCGGAGGAAGCCGTTGACGTTCCGTAGGTCCAAGATAGGACGAAGGCCCCCTTTGTCCTTCTTGGGCACCAGAAAGTAGTGGGAGTAGCAACCACACCCTACTTCTGGCCCAGGAACGCGCTCGATGGCCCCCTTGGCCAAGAGGGCCGTAACTTCCTCCTGCAGAAGTGTCAAGTGGTCCCCCGACACACGGTGGTTCTGCGGTGGCATGGCTGGAGGAGTGGACTCGAAGGGGAGGGAGTAGCCCCTTCGGACGAGCTGCAGCACCCACCTGTCCGATGTAATCGTGCGCCAGTGGGAGTGGTGATGGCGAACCCTGCCACCCACTGGCGTCACATGGGCCCGAAAGCTCGGACTAGGAAGATTTGGAGGCTGCAGCGGGGGGAGGTGTGGACTGACCTCGCCGCTGCCCTCTACCGCCACCACGGCGGAATCCACGGCCGCCACCGCGCTGGGGAGCGTTCTGCGGCGCGTGGCTGGCAGCACGCGTGGGACCGCCCCTTCCTTGGCCACGAAAGGGGCGAAACGAACCCTGCTGCTGGCGCTGGGTCGAAAGACCCAAGGACTTGGCCGTGACCCTGGAGTCCTTGAAGCGCTCAAGCGCGTTGTCCGCCTTGTCACCGAACAGGCGACTGCCATCGAAAGGCATGTCCATGAGGGCAGTCTGGACATCCGGCGAGAAGTTGGCGGATCTCAGCCAAGCATGGCGACGAATCGCCACCGTCGTGGACATAGCCCGTCCCAGCGAGTCGGTCGTGTCAAGACCACACCTAATCGAATACCTCGCCGCGTCCCGGCCTTCAACCAAGGCCTGGTTGAGCTTGTCCCGCACCTCCTGCGGGCACTGCGGCAGACACTCCGCGACCGTGTCCCACAGAGAGTGGGTGTAGCGGCCCAAGAGGCATGCGGTATTACAAGACCGCAGTCCAGCACTCAAAGACGAAAAGACCTTCTTGCCAAATTGGTCATATCGCTTCGATTCCCGATCGGGCGGAGCCGACGGGAATGCGGACTGGGAAGTGGAGGCCTGGATCACCAGACTCTCCGGGGAGGGATGGGTGGAAAGGAAGGCAGGGTCGTCCGAACACGGACGGTGACGCCTGGCAACTTTCCGGTCAACCGGTGCACCGGAAGCGGGCCTGGACCAGGTGCCCAAAAGGACATCCGTCAGGGCCTCATTAAATGGTAGCAGAGGCTCCTGTGGGCACGACTGCGGTTTAAATACTTCGGTGAGGATGTTAGGTTTCACCTTAGCGACGGGGAGCTCAAGGCGCAAAGCCTTGGCAGCCCTCATCAGGACCACCGAATAGGCAGCCCCCGCCTCCGACGCCACAGGGGAAGGCGAGACAAACCCAGGGTTGGGCGACTCGTCCAGACCACTGGCCTCACCTAAGTCACCTACCCAGTCCACGTCATACTGGCAGGCTCGTGACAAAGGGTCCTCAGACCCCTCCCAACCCTCTCCATATTCGTCCTCATCGCCATAGGACGAGTCGACTATATAAACCGGCTCCTCGGAGCCAATGGGCCCCAACGGCGCCGGCCTCGGCGTCGGACGACGCCGGTCCGACTCCGCGTAAGGAGTCAGAGAGGGATCGGGGTGGCGCCGCGCGGCGCCGGCGCCGGCACCGGGGACCCGACGCCGGCCGGAATCGACGGCGGAGTCACGGCGCCGCGCGGAGGCGGCACCACGGGTTGCCCCAATGGAATCGCGCCGGGGAGGCCGGAGGACCAGCCGGCGACGACCCTGAAGGGCCCAGCGGCGCCGGGGCCGGCGCCGGGGCCGGAGCACTCGGCGGCGTCGGGGCAGGTGCACCCGAACCGCTCGGGCTCCCAGACGGGACCGACGGGCCCGCAGGCGCCGTAGGCCCCGCCGGAGGAGACATCGCCCTCATAGCCATGAGGAACTCCTCAATCTCCTCGCGCGACGCGCCTTCCCCAGGGACCGACGGGTATGGGGCAGTCGGCGACCCACGCGGGGCCGCGGGGGTGGGGCCACCCGAACCCCCGGCCGCATCACGCGGGCGTCGGGGGGAGTCGGGGGTACGATGATGACGCCCCGACCTCTTGTGTCGCTTACCTGATGAACCGGAGGAATGGTGGCGATGAACCGGAGCGCTCATGGCGGCTCCGCGATCGCTCCCTCGACCGCTCCCTCGACCTCCGACCGGACCGGGACCGCTCTCGACGCGGGGCCGACACTCGGAGTTCGAGCAGCTTGCGGGACCGCTCCCGTCTAGCTTTACCTGTCAAGGCCCGGCAGTCGACGCAAGACTCGACGTCGTGGTCCGCGCCCAGACACCGGAGGCAGAGTCGATGGTGGTCGGTGACCGACATCATACGGTCGCACCCGTCGCAACTCTTAAACCCGGGCATCCTACCGGCACCTTGAAGAAAGAGTTAAAGTTAACAAAACTAGGTCAAAAGACCGGAGTACTGCTCTTCGGATCTGCGCTAACTGGCGCGGAAAAAAGAAGAACTGACGTCAGCGCGCGGAGGCGGCGTCTATATACTCCAGCGACGTCATCACGGCGCACGACGCCGACGACGCGGAGCCGCAGGGGACGCCTGCAGACGACGCCTACCGACGCGCAGGGGTACTGCTACGCAAAAGTTTCCGGATCCAGACTGACGCCTGGGGATATTCTAAGGTAAGGAATCTAATACTAACCTGTTTCTTTCAGATTGCCGATGTTGCTGAGTCGTATAAGGGTACTGTGGCAGACTGTGTCGAAAGCGGCGGAGAGGTCGAGTAGGATGAGGGCAACTGTTTCACCGTTGTCCAGTAGTGTTCGTATGTCGTCTGTTGCTGCGATGAGGGCGGTCTCGGTGCTGTGTTTGGCTCGAAACCCGGATTGAGATGGGTCGAGGGAGTTGTTGGATTCAAGGAAGGCGGCGAGCTGGCTGTTGACGGCTTTCTCGATGACTTTGGCCGGGAATGGGAGGAGGGATATGGGTCGGGAGTTTTTAAGTTCAGAAGGGTCTGCTGTGGGTTTCTTCAGAAGGGCGCTGAGTTCGGCGTGTTTCCAGCTTTCTGGAAAGGTGGCAGAGTTGAACGAGCAGTTGATGACATCACGGAGATGGGGTGCGATGATGGAGTCCGCTTTGTTGAAGATGTGGTGGGGGCAGGGGTCGGTTGGCGAGCCAGTGGATTGAGTTCATTAGGCGGATGGTGTCTTCAGTGGTGATTGGGTTCCATGCGTTGAGGTAGTTAGTTGGTGGAGTACGATCTGAGGGGGATGGGGAGGGTTGAGCGCTGGGAACATTGTCAAAGCTGTTGTGGATGTCGGCAATTTTGTTGTAGAAGAAGGAGGATAACGCATGGCAGAGTTCTTGGGAGGGAGTGATGTCGTTAGATGCTGCAGTGGAGTTGGTGAATTCTTTGACGATGTTGAAAAGTTCCTTGCTGTTGTGAGTGTTGTTGTCAAGACGATCCTTGAATGCTGATTTCTTGGTGGATCGAATCAGTTGGTGGTGTTTGTGGGTGGCTGCCTTGAGGGTGGACATGTTGTCGGTGGTTGGGTTTTTTCTCCATGTTTTCTCCAGGGTGCGGCATAGCTTCTTGGATTTTTTAAGGTCAACATTGAACCAGGGAGCCTTTTTGCTGGCTGATTTGATCTGGTACATTTTCAGGGGTGCTAATTCGTCGGCACTGTGGGTGATCCATTGCTTGAGATTGGTGGCCGCTTGGTTTGGGTCTAATGAGAGGGTGGGAGGGTTTTGGTTGAGTGATTTGAGGAGTTGGTCGGAGGTGATTTTGTTCCACTTTCTCCGAGGAATAGGTTGTTGGCGGTTGTGGGTCCGGGTAGTTTTGTAGCTGAAGTGAACACAGCTGTGGTCCGTCCAGTGGAGAGCTGTGGTACGAACGAAGGAGATGTGCTTGCTGGAGGTGAAGATAGGGTCGAGCGTGTGACCGGCTACATGGGTGGGGGTGTCCACGAGTTGTTTGAGTCCGAGGTTGGCCAGGTTGTCCAGAAGGGTGGAGGTGTTGCTGTCGTGTCTGTTTTCAAGGTGGTAGTTGAAGTCTCCTAAGAGAATGTAGTTCTCGGAGGCGAGGGCATGTGGGCTGACGAAGTCCGTGATGTCATCGCTGAATTGAGTGCGGGTACCTGGAGGCCTGTAGATGAGGGTGCCTCTGAGTGTGGTCCTAGGGTCGGTGTGGATCTGAAAGTGGAGGTGTTCGGCGGATGCAAGATTATCGTCGGAGCTGATCGTGATTTTGATGGTATTCTTATGGATGATGGCGATGCCTCCTCCTGTTTGATTGGTCCGGTCTTTACGGGTAATCTTGTAAGCGTCCGGTATGGCTAAGGCGATGTCGGGTGCTGATGATGTGTTCATCCATGTTTCTGTAAGGAAGGCGATGTCCGGTTACGCAGTGACGAGTAGGTCCCAGAGTTCAGTGGCGTGTCTGTGAACCGAGCGGGTGTTCAGCAGGATGCATTTCAGGTGATTAGAGTCGGAGCTGTGTATGGAGGAAGTGGATTTGGAGGGGGTTCTGAAGCAGGAGAATGGGCCGTGGGTGCGTCCTGGGGAGGCTTTGCAGCAGTGTGGTGTGCGTCCGGGGTTGAGGGCAAGGAGGGTTGTGGCAGAGTATGTGAGTCTAGTGAGCTGGGTACGGCGGGGACCAGGGGGTCTGGCGCTGGGCGCGGTCCAGGCGTGGACGGGCGTAGACGGGCTTACCTTTGGCGTGCGACCGCTGCGTGTGAACGCTGCGCGCTAAGGTGTCTGTCATATAAGGATGATGGGGAGGGGCGAGGTGGGGTCAGCTGGGAGGCGGGAGCGAGGTGGGAAGAGGGGCTGGGAGGCAGGACAGCAAAATGGTGGCAGCAAATAATCGAGCACGAGAACAACACAAGCAGGGCTATGCAGCAGTAAACAATGAAAGCTTTACAGACAGCGCTACGATCAAATGCAGTTACTAATCCAATTAAGCAAAGTGGGCAGCTAGGAGCAGTGAAGTGCTACGATGATAATCAGGCTACAATCACAATTTTAAATGCACGAGCAGAGAAGCGCTACAATTACTGATAGTCTAAAAATTCAAATCAGGAGCAGGGAAGCGCTACGAGGTCTGTGGAGCACACGCAGTGAAGCGCTACGATACCAGTGCAAGGAGCGACCGCTTCTGAGCCAGTCAAAGTCTACGTCGCTTAGATCATCAACGTCATTGTGGACAATGTCACTGTCATAGCTACTGCCGTCCACGGAGATGTCGACCGTGTTCTTGGAGAAACCTGTTTTTGTAATGAGGTTGATGAGAAATTAGTTGAGGGTTTTAATGTCTTTGATGAGTTAGTCGTCGAATCTTCCGCAGCATTTTTTAAAAACATAATCAAAACGTTACTTGATGGAGTCATAGGCTCAGATCTTGGTTTTGAGAAATCCTCCTTTTTGGTGTGCCTTGAAGATGCGCTTAACTCTTCAGATAGTCTGAGATTACTCTTTTTGGAACCTTTCTAGGATGTTACACAGTTCTTTGATGGTTTGAAAAGTGACTCTTTGATCTCTCTCTCACTCTCTTGTGAGATCTTTTGGAGGACTCTAAGGTAGTTTCACTTTAATCACCAGATAGTGGTGCATCCTTGTTCTTGAGCTTTTGAAGTCACAGCAACAGCACACCTTCTCTGACTTTCAAAGTCTTTGAGTAGAAAGTGCAATATATTTTGCAGTCGTTCACTTTTTGTTAAGGATAAAGGCAGTATATAGTCTCTTCTTCCCACAAGACACACAAAGCCTGAAAAGGCTCTTTATTTGACATATCTGACATAGTGGTCTGTCAGAATCTTTTGTCAGAGTTTGAGAGAAAGATTTTTCCCAATATCACTTGCTATAGGAGTAAAGATTTTAAGCTGAAAGTTTTTTCTGAAGAAAACTGAGCAGAGCTCAAGGAGACTCCCATCAGATGATGTGCAGTTGAAATTCTGAAGTATGGTGGGCCCTGAGGAGAGTGGTTTAGCCTGATTGACTGAAGTTTAGTTCTTTTTAAACAATGTGAATTGGTTACTAAATATGTGGCTTTACAGTCTGTTTGGCATATGTATAACGCATTACTGCTTGTAATTATACCGTGGCACTCCCAAATCGATGACGGGGAATGAGTCAAGCAGGTGAATCTATGATATGGAGTGGTGTGGCTCACTGGTTAGAGGCGGCAGACCCGGAAGCAGAGGGCGGCCTGGGACCAGGGTTCAATTCCCGACGCGGCAGGGTCGTGGACCAGGTCAGCAGACTCGATAATTCTCGCTTCGGTGCCTACTCTAACCAGGGATCACACTCGGCAACTCTGGGCATTAGCTTGCCTCATCTCCACAACGGCCCCCCACATACACCGGGGATGCCTGGTTTCACCTTGGAGATACCCTGTAGGGATCATCTCACAGGGAAAGCCAGGACGGGTTCCCCAGTGGTCTACAGCGCTGGGACACCCCATTGCTGGGGTAGTCATGCGCTTTACAAGACAACATAACATAACATCCAGTACTGGAGAATATAGTTTACACCCAAGCAAAATGCTCTAGAAATCTGTGTAGACCCATTACTAGTGCTGCAGTCATCAAGAAATAGCAAGGGGCGGATTGACTGGTTCCATCTAACAGCAGACAGGTGTGCACAAAGCAGATTAGGTGTGCCCCAACCCATCTTTAAGGGCATTTCTATTTTTGGACTGACAAGTCATGATACTGCATTCACAAAACAGTTATCTATCTTTTTACTGGGGGGTTTCTGACTTTACTGTACGCACTGAAACACCAGTTAAAAGAATGTACCAAGTGGTGTAGGTGGATCCATCAAAACTTCATGGAAATCATTTTTTAATAGTCAGAAATTTGGCATCAGTGCTTCTCATCGGAAATATATTTTGAGGTGGGCGGACAGGAGAGTAGTGAACTTATCATTTTAAATTATGTTAGTGTTATAGACAGTACCCCATGAGTGGCTGACAGGTTGGCTTGGAATCAACAGGGAAAAGTTGGAAGAGGTAGAAGAGCATGCATATGTATTTTGTGCAGAGGGAGAAAAATGATGAGTACCGAAGGAAGCAAACATGTACGATTCTGACTGATTCAACATGCTCATGATCAGGGCGTTTATCAGGTAATTGGTCGTTTTGAAGGTGAGGTGCAGATGGATTTTCCAGATATTTAGTTGCTGAAAATGACTGATGTGGGTATTGTAAATTACCCCAGTCATATTCTAGAAGAATAATAAAACCGGTGTTGCAACCACACACCAACAAAACAGTATTGCCCACTGGATGAACTGCAATGCCCAAAGCAATCAGGCATGACAATGTTATGAAGCTTATCAAATATACAAATACAAAATCCACGAGGGAGAACAGGGAAAGTGAAGGGGCTATTAATGCCATCATATACACCCAATAAACATTGATGCTGGGTTCTTGGTGTGTGGCCATCTTCCTACAGCCTAGAGGCTACTAGCCAAAGGAGTTGTTGCTTCGTAACACGGAACACAAATGGTAGCATTATGCTGTGTGCATATTTATTGGATTACAAACTAGTACTGCTACACACTGCTGCTTAGCAGTTTCACTGAAGCAAAAAATTAGGTTATGACCATATGTATAAGAAAGCAATGAACTTTATGCATTTGGATATAGGACTATTGGCTAATCAAACATGCAATTATAATGTGAAATCTACATTGATGAAGTCCAAAATATAATGAGATGAAAAAGAAAGAAAGGGCTATTAAAGCCAACATTCACATGTTGCTATGACTGAGTTTGGATACTGCCCATCTTCTTCGAATCAGAGATAGAATTTTGGGGACTCCTTACAGGAAGGAAGGGTGTCAGTATGGCAGGCTGGGGGCAGAGGAGAAGTTGGCATACAGGAGATAGGAAACAGTGGAGGGGGCTTAAAATAGTGAGCCAGTACATTCTAGTGATTTTAGAGACAGACATTGGTAAAATTTAACAACAGCAAACTCTACAAAGTTTGTTGGCCCTCCTCCGGTTGCAAAGGAGAATTAAAATAAGCATTTGCCTCTAGGAAACCCTATGTTTTAGAAGATAAGGCAAAGTGGAGTCTGGTTAAGAGGGCACCTGTAGACATTCAAAATACCACGGGGCATCATTGAAGCGCAAATATATATTTTTCAGGGGTGGTCTAGTCTGGTTTTGAACATGGGGGCATGAAATAAAGCTTGATAATGGGTGGGGGGTCAACATGTTAAGTGTTTGCATGGTTGAGAAAACAAGACCAGGACCGCCACTCCATAACAAGTCAAGAAATAAACAAATCAAATAATAAAAAAAAAAAATTGTACTTGTGAAATAAAAATACGAATTCTCTAGTGAAGATGGAAACTGGGAGCTTAAATGTTTAGAACAGAAAAGTGATGATGTTTCAGAAGGACTGGAAGTTTCATAGGAAAACGTGTTATGTATTTATTTACACAATATTAGAATAAGTAACTCCAAAAGGGCAATATGGATTATGGTGCTAGCATATGCACATATATTTACTCCATAAAAACTACTCCTTTCAAATCAACTACCTTGATTCTTGCTTGCTAGTCACAAACATGGATTAAAACCACCAATGTATTTATCTTTTTGGAAACATCAACGGGTGTTGCATTAAAAAAACAATATTATGTAATTGATTAGTTTTATCAAACATACCTTTTCTAATTCGTTTGATGGGTGTTCCAATTCTTTTAAAATGCTGCATTTTGTCATTTGTCGCTATCTGCTCTGGAGACACTACATGACGAGCTTCATAAGTTAACCCCGCTCTGTGCAGATGTCCACGAACATGGTTGGATAATCCAACACCAGTTTCAAAAATTGCAGGGCAATAAGGACAATTCTTTTTTTCTAGAGACAAATCTGACCAATCAAAAATTGAGTTATGGTTTGACAATGCAGCTTCTGCATTTTCCAATTGTTCACCCTCGTGTAATTCATGCAAAAATCTGTCTTCCGCAACATCATCATAATACTCAAAATAAAAATCATCTTTATTCTGAGAGCTTACGTTGGTTTCATGATCAGCGTGCTGATCTTTCAATTTTGTTTTAAACCGAGGAAGCAAATTTGCATTTGATGCACTATTTTTGTACGTTTCATCCTCAATAGCCTTAGAAGCATAATCAGATAGTTCCACATTATCCCACGAAATTTCATCCTCCGTGTCATAATTATCCTTTTTTCCTGATGGGTCAACTTTTTGTAGTACAACAACTGTCATGTCATTGAGAAAATCTTGATAACTGTCTAACTCTTCTTCAGTATCTAGATTTTCTCTTTTAATATTCTTGATATTCTGAATAGATACACGTCGATCTTTAGAAAAATCTGTCTTTTTTGCATTAATATTATAAGAATCTAGAACAATACCATTATTTTGCTTATTACCCTGTGAGGGAAATAAATGTACAGAATTTACAGGCCTCCCCTCCTCTTTTTTAAATTTCAAATCATATAGGTGACTTGGGCTTCTAGTCATACCATGCTGTTCTCGTTTATGCAAGTAGGCATTGCTCAATCTGAAATCAGATTTTTGCTTTGCATTTTGATTAAAATACCTAGGTTTTTGGTCATTTTTTATTAAAAGTGATTTATTTGGAGAAGTATGTGGAAAGTATATATCTTCCTGCTCAGTGTCCTTCCTAGTTTTTTGGAAGAATTTGTTTTGCATTTTGTGCAATTTTGTAAAACTGCTGATGTGGGAAGCTGTTCCAAATGGTCTTTTGAGATCTTGTTTTAAAACAGAATTCTTTGGAAATGCAGTCTGTTTCATAAACTGCTTAGTCTGGTTGTCGAAATCTAAGAGTTCGCTGGTTATGTCACTTTCTCTGTTCTCCAGAAACCCATGATTGTTATATTGATCAATACTCGATGCAGGATGCAGGTATTCCATGTGTTTCTTTAAAATACTTCTTGCAGAAGTAGTAAAAGGACAAAGCCTGCATATAAATGCAGGTGTCGTTTTTGACGGTAACAAAAACGTTGACTTTTCTAAAAGGTTTTTTTGAGCTTTTCTTTGGGACAATTCATTGCTGAGCACTGAACAATTTAGAGCTGTTCCATGGACAATGCTTCGATGATACCCAAGCTCATTTTCTGTAATTGCCATGAAGTTGCATTCCTCACAGCAGTAGTACTGTTTGTCCTTCTCATGGGTTTTTGCATGTTGAACAAATGTTTTGGGACAATTAGTACCGAACACACACTGTGGGCACTGAAATCGTGCACCCCTCCCTTCGTCCTGTAGTTCTTTTAGTTCTCGAATTTCTTCCATCAATTTTTGCCTTCTTTCTTGATGAATAACCATATGTTTGAGAAGAGAATTACGATCTCGAAATGTCCTTCCACATTCCTTGCACGCATAAGGTCGTGGAATATTTAGATGTCGAAAGTGACTATTACCTTCCAAATGATACATCATGTGCCTGTGCAGATGTTTTTTTTCTCGAAAATTCACATTGCATTTGGTGCATGGGTAAAAAGCGGGTTCTTTGTCACCACTGCTAGCAGAACCATAAAAGGGATGGTCACTTTCATTAAAAGTATTTAAAGGAAAATCATTAGCATGAATGAGTGATGCATCATCAATAAAATTAACAGGACTGAACATGTAGTCGTCAAAAGCATCTACCATTTCATCTGGATAACATTCTCCAGAGTCATCAAATATTGGTTCAGATTTTAGTTTGCTTAATGAGTAGTTTTGCAGCACATCCATCTGTTGTTCATCACTCACATTTGAACTCTCAACATCCATCAATTGCAGTTTCTCTGGACTATCATTTAAATCATTATAGGATTCCTCGGGAAAATAACGAGTAATTTTGCTAACATCCATTTTTCTCTTCCTCCGCTTTTCTGTCCTTACTGCACACTGAATTGGAGGCTTATCAGTTGCTTCGTCATTCATAGGAAGTTGCATAACCTCTTCTTGGGGATCTTGATGTGAACCATCATTTGCAGAAATGGAAGTGGCTGATGCCTGAGGAAACCTTGTTGGTGACTTGTCACCTTTCTCACCTTCCTCTTTAACAAGCTCCACTTTGGTATCCTGGCTCAATATTTTTTGAGGTTTAAGTGAACTACCTGCATTCAAACTATCACCCAGATCTTTCTCACAACTAGAAAATGAATCAGAGGTAGGTAGTTTGTTTATGGAATGGGACAGGATGTCTGTATTTGGTACATCTGGTAAAGAAAATAATACTTGATTTGATATTTGTGGCTGATCTGACGTAGGCTGGAAGAGTTCAGGTGAATCTGTGTGCTGACCAGAGGATTGTCCAGTAGTTAATGAAACACTCTCTGCATTCACGCTCGAAGTTGGTGAAGCAGAGTGTGAAACTGGTCCATTAACAGTTCCTTTAGGTAAGGCGAGGTTTTCACTTGACACAGTGGGAGCACCAGCATGTATAAATAGAGTAGATGGGATTTCGCTTAAGGCTTTCTCAGATTTGTCCCTTGGTAATTCTTCAAGCAGAGTTATGGTATGGTCTTTGTGAAATGATGTTTGACTTGCTTCAGGGTTGCTAGGTAGCATGCTATGTGGCTCAACAGGGTTGAAATCGTTGTTATCTAGAACGCTTTGTTTAGCACCAGTAATCGCAGCATTTATTTTCACTTCCTCCATGTTGTCGGTCATCATGTTACATACATTTACGCTAAAAAGAAAGAGAAAACAGTGAACTCATGACTGGTTTTACTTCAACAATTCGAATTTATATTTTATATCACATAAGGAGCAGTGGAAAATAAGCAACACTTATTTAAACATTGTATTTACTTTAAAATACTTTGTGCATCAAACAAAATATGCATATGTTTCAAGGGCATAGATTACCGCAGCAGCACGAGTTATTCATTCGCAACATCAATTTGGCTAAACAGCCTGGGCTGAATGTGCCCTATAACGATTAATATAAAATGGCATTACCAGTTCAGTGTAAGACAGCACATTCTGCAGAACATTCAGCTGTGAAAATACAGCAATTAGTTGTTCAGCAATAGTGTGCGTGTGGTGGATGCGTAAGGCGATACAGTAGTGCAGGAGGAGAGGGGCTGCTGAAATCTCCGCCCAATGCTGCAAGAGTAGGAGTCAAGACAATTCTCTTACTCTTCCGCAATGAGTGTCAACACACTGGAAGGTTGCCAGTAGATGAGGGTAGCATCCACTACTTTCTACAGCAAACGTGGAGGTCACCCACTCACCACCAAACAGGGAATGTCAGAGTTCTGCCTCTTAGATGGCCAACAGTGCTGGTTTCTCACGAGGGAATAAGTAGTAAGGGATCCAAGTGTGGATTTGCACATTGCTTGTGACCTACAAACTGTAGTGAGAAATACATTCTGTGGCCACATCCTCCACACAATAGATGCACCTGCAATCACATTCCTATAGATTCTAGTCCTGTGCTACTGAACATATTAACGGTCAACTGAGAAATAAGACGTACATGCTTCTCCAGCACATATTGTGAGCAAGTTAAGCTCCGAGGCAGTGGCCATGTAAGAAGGAATTTTCCAATAACAATACTGTTATTTGCAGCTGCCACACCTAGAAGGTATGGACTAAGAAGTGAGGTATGCCCTGGGCTACATCTTGGAAACCACTGATAATTAGCCTCATGTTTTAACCAGGTATCCTCTCTATGAAGGATAAAATGCTAGCTTAGAACATGAGCATGTTGGAAGGTCCAAATATCTATATGCGCACGTGTCTAGCATCTCAATAGTTTGACTGGCAGGTGTGTTTCCTTCTCAAATATTAGGCAAAATGAAAAGTTATTAATAAGAATGGTGTATAAATATGCATCTATAACTCAAGAATTTTCTAGGTAAGACCAAGCAGTACAAAAACGACAATTAGGTATTCATGTAATTGCCCCAAGCACAAAAGCATGTGCTTTCTATAAAGTAGAAAGTAACTAATACCGAGTCCCACTGTTTAAAGCGTGAGTCGTACATTTACTCACGCTCAATCTATCAACAATCTTCCAATTATGACTGACAGAACATGCTTATGAAACACAATCTTTGAGTTCAAAATTAACATACAGCACTAATTGGAAAGGGCTATTAATTTTAATAGGTGCAAACAGCACGTGCTAAACTAGTCTCCGTTTGTCTGCACCAAATACATTCAGAATTAGATCTGGCTCCCAGTTTGTATATGGATCAGGGTAAAATCCATATGAATAAAGTGTTACTTAACTGCATCTTTCGAAGTGGTTTAAGTTAACAGCAGGAAGGATTTAGAAGTTTTAGAATAACACTAAATTGACTAAATGATTCATGCACAATTCTTGGAATCTTTAAAAGAGATAGATAGTTTGACAGCTGACCATTCCTCGGCAAATTTATCAAAGAAACTGATACAAAGCATGGGTTTCCCTAAAGTGGTGTAGGTTTCTCTGCAAGGGAACCCGAGAGACATCAGGGACCTTGGGTAAACACTGTAATGCACAACAATGGCTCCTAGACATATGACTTCAACAAAGCTATCAACCAAATGGTAATTTATTCCAAACAGTGGCGGCTGGCAGGGGCGGCTGGTGACATTTGAAAGTGGTAGGCGGAAAATTATTGTACTCCGGAACAACCTACAGAGGGTCCGTCTTCTATTTCACACTTCTGCTCTGCTCCTCTCAGCGCCGGTACACTGCATTGGTTTTTGGTAGTCGAGTGCATAATCAAATAAATGTATCAAATGTGAATACATGAAAAAATAAGTATATAAGCTGCAGCCACCCACTGCATTTCACATTATTGTATTTCAAGGTATGGACTGCAACAATACATGGGTAATGCAGGCCAGACGCCCTGTATTAACATGCAGTGTGTGCAATAGGGTACAAATTTGAACTATGCCTTGTAACTGGAAGTCCTTTCTCCATTACTGATTTACTGAGGTTCTCTTCTCTTGTCGATAATCTCAGTGTTTCAAATACTTTCTTTTTCAATGAACACTTTCAGACATGAAGGAAACAGAAGTTTTACAATAGATAAATGCCAATAAAGTTGCATTGCGGTTAACTGCGAAACAAGGATGCCACCTGACACAGTGCAAGCAGTGAAATGGGCATCCACATTGCATTCTGTTGAGTAACACATACAAAACAACTATTAGGTTAGTACCACTTGACCTCCTGCACTAGGTACGCCACTGGTTGCTCCAGTCAGGCTACCTTTGTCAGACACAATTTCACCCGAGGCCTCAACTGTTCTTTATCCTAATCTCCTAAGTCCTATACTGTATACATTGTTAACCGTGCCATAGTTTCCCACACTCGTAGAAACCCTGCAGCGGCATATGAACTGACGCAACATTCAGTAATAACTCTGCTCATAAGACTCAAGCCCTTGTCAACCTCCGCTCCGACTGTGACGAAGACCAATCCCGCCCAGAAGTTGCGGTGCAATATCCATGATTCCCGCTGACCTTGAATGGAGGCTGCTCCCGAGAGCCACGCCCCCATACTAGCCAGAAAGAAGGGAAAAGTGCACTGTATTTAATTGGAATTTCTATATAACGCGCTTACTACCTCCGACGAGGAAATAAATAAAAATGCACATTTGTTTGATTAGAGTGACAAGAAAGGTAAGTAATTCACTACATGACATTTCTCAGGAGCAATCATGTACTTTAATAGTGAGTACCTGCACTTCGTATTTTAATTTAAAGCGCTGCTCGCCAAAGTGGAGCTGGCATGCAGCCTGGCGGATCAGAGCAGGGCTGGTGCTGGGCAGAGTTCTGCCAAAGCTGTGGGAGTAAAGGTGAAAGGCTCACAGCACAGGGCTCACCTGTGATGTGCCACTGTAGCGCTAGCGCTTCCATCAGAGAGGCGACCAGAAGCGCTTCACTGAGCGGCTTCAAAGACCTCGATAACAGGCAGGCTGTGTGCAGCCCTGACTTCCATGCAACAGAGCTTAGCTTTGATATTAACCAGCCGCGGCTGGCATGACGGGGGAAGTGGGGGGGTTTAGGGGGTTCGCGCGGGGAGGCGTTTATTTAAATGGATAAATTAAAATAAAAACAAACTTACCATGCATCTTCTCCGCCGGTTCCGCGTCTCATCACGCAGGTCTCCTCGCTCTCACTCACTTGAAACGAACTTCTCCCCGCTCTTTTGCTGCCAGTGGCGGCTGGTCCATAGGGGGCGACGGGGCAGCGCCCCACTAAGCAAAACTGACCTCAATAATAATCCGGTAGCAAGAAATGTAAACAGATGAATTGATAGCTTTGACAATTCATCTGTTTACATTTCCACCCTTTCCTGGCAGCTGCTTCAAGCCTCAAGTGCGCATGAGTCAACAAACGCACAGGCTCAGCGCACGCATGAGAGCAGCAGGAGTCCAGTGACTGGACTGCGCATCTGCGAGCGAGGGGCGCTTTTAATTTAGCACGGCCACTCCATTGACATTACACTAGGCATGCTACGCATGCCTAGTGTAATGCAGGAGTCTGGAGATGGGATCCTGCTCGGGCGGTGACGTACCGTCGCCCCATGCCCAGTCAAATGTCACGATACAGCAAAAGAGCGGGGAGAAGTTCGTTTCAAGTGAGTGAGAGCGAGGAGACCTGCGTGATGGGACGCGGAACCGGCGGAGAAGATGCATGGTAAGTTTGTTTTTATTTTAATTTATCCATTTAAATAAACGCCTCCCCGCGCGAACCCCCCCACTTCCCCCGTCATGCCAGCCGCGGCGGGTTAATATCAAAGCTAAGCTCTGTTGCGTGGAAGTCAGGGCTGCACACAGCCTGCGTGTTATCGAGGTCTTTGAAGCCGCTCAGTGAAGCGCTTCTGGTCGCCTCTCTGATGGAAGCGCTAGCGCTACAGTGGCACATCACAGGTGAGCCCTGTGCTGTGAGCCTTTCACCTTTACTCCCACAGCTTTGGCAGAACTCTGCCCAGCACCAGCCCTGCTCTGAACCGCCAGGCTGCATGCCAGCTCCACTTTGGCGAGCAGCGCTTTAAATTAAAATACGAAGTGCAGGTACTCACTATTAAAGTACATGATTGCTCCTGAGAAATGTCATGTAGTGAATTACTTACCTTTCTTGTCACTCTAATCAAACAAATGTGCATTTTTATTTATTTCCTCGTCGGAGGTAGTAAGCGCGTTATATAGAAATTCCAATTAAATACAGTGCACTTTTCCCTTCTTTCTGGCTAGAATGGGGGCGTGGCTCTCGGGAGCAGCCTCCATTCAAGGTCAGCGGGAATCATGGATATTGCACCGCAACTTCTGGGCGGGATTGGTCTTCGTCACAGTCGGAGCGGAGGTTGACAAGGGCTTGAGTCTTATGAGCAGAGTTATTACTGAATGTTGCGTCAGTTCATATGCCGCTGCAGGGTTTCTACGAGTGTACGAAACTATGGCACGGTTAACAATGTATACAGTATAGGACTTAGGAGGTTAGGATAAAGAACAGTTGAGGCCTCGGGTGAAATGGCGTCTGACAAAGGTAGCCTGACTGGAGCTACCAGTGGCGTACCTAGTGCAGGAGGTCAAGTGGTACTAACCTAATGGGTGTTTTGTATGTGTTACTCAACAGAATGCAATGTGGATGCCCCTTTCACTGCTTGCACTTTGTCAGGTGGCATCCTTGTTTCGCAGTTAACCGCAATGCAACTTTATTGGCATTTATCTATTGTAAAACTTCTGTTTCCTTCATGTCTGAAAGTGTTCATTGAAAAAAAAGTATTTGAAACACTGAGATTATCGACAAGAGAAGAGAACCTCAGTAAATCAGTAATGGAGAAAGGACTTCCAGTTACAAGGCATAGTTCAAATTTGTACCCTATTGCACACACTGCATGTTAATACAGGGCATCTGGCCTGCATTACCCATGTATTGTTGCAGTTCATACCTTGAAATACAATAATGTGAAATGCAGTGGGTGGCTACAGCTTATATACTTATTTTTTCATGTATTCACATTTGATACATATATTTGATTATGCACTCGACTACCAAAAACCAATGCAGTGTACCGGCACTGAGAGGAGCAGAGCAGAAGTGTGAAATAGAAGACGGACCCTCTGTAGGTTGTTCCGGAGTACAATAATTTTCCGCCCCACCACTTTCAAATGTCACCAGCCGCCCCTGCCAAACAATAATCAAGAAAATGTTTTTTTGTTGTTTTTTTTTAAAGCATTGTATAAAGGCGCAGTGGGTGAGTGTAAAACGTGCTTTGTGCTCTCTCATCGGTGATACACACATGACAATAGTGATCATAAGCGCATATCTAAAGGTCGACAAACTCCATGCTATCTTAGAGGTCGATGTCCCACTTGACCCAAAATATATCCTCCTGGGGATACCAAGGGAGATTGACGTTCTGAGGAATCATCTCCTGTGATGTAATCTAGGTTTGATTGTGGTGAAGAGGGATATGGCAAAATACTAGGGAGTGCAGGAGGGCCCCACTCTGCATGAATGTAAGTCAGGAATGGACATGTGCATGGCTTCTGAACGTGTCAAATATAAAAACAGGGTAGGTCCCAGAAATTGAGAAACAAATGGGCTCCCTCCTTGCATTATTATGACTTGGGGCCTGAGACAGAAGAGGCTGGTAACCTAGAACTGGGAATTGCAGATGGTGTGCCCAGGGAGTCTGGATGGAATGGCACTTTTAGTAGAATACCCCATACTGCTTGGTTTTCCTTGAATCTGGGCACTCTGTGTTGTGGTCTGGGATGGGTGTTGTGGGAGATTTTTCCCCCCCTTCTGATACTTTATTAATTTTGATATGTTGGACGTTGCTCGCTACTTTAACATATACCTCTGAAAGCATTGCTTTGGATTCTCCATGGCATTTGTTGTTTCAAACACTCAAATAAAAATACATTTTTTAAAATGTGTATCTAAAAACAAGAATAGCACACCCTGTTGTTAGCTAATTAATAATATACATAAGGGATCGCAATTTCAGATGACGTTTAGATCCCTACAGAGAAAACCGGATAATCATCAGGGCTCTAGATATAAGCTCAATTATCATCATGATTCTTAAGCTCTTTTATAGCTAGAGTCCTGATGATGATCACAGACCCTTATCTATATTGTTGATTAGCCAGGAACGGCCATGCTATACTGGTTTGTAGGTACACACTTTTGATCATTATTGTCACGAGTGTATATCACAGATGAGAGAGCACCAAGCATGCTTGGGAACCACGCACACAATTCAGAGAAGACATCGCCGACTTCATCAGCCCGCACGCCCTCCCCTCCGCTGACTACATCCTCCTCGGGGACCTCAACTTCCACCTGGAGAACAACAACGACCGCAACACCACCACCCTGCTGGACAACCTCGCCAACCTCTGTTTCAAGCAGCTGGTGACCACCCCCACCCACTACGCCGGACACACACTCGACCCCGTCTTCTCAGCCAGCAAGGACATCGCCTTCAGCCACGCCACGGGACTCCACTGGACGGACCACAGCTGCGTCCACTTCAGCTTCAAAAAGAACACGATCCACCACCACCAGCAACAGGTTGCGCGCAGAAGCTGGAACAGGATCACAGCCGACCAGATCACCGCATCCCTGAGCCAGGAACCCCCCCCGCCAGCTCAGCGAACCCCAGCCAGGCCGCCAACAACCTCACGAGGTGGATCAGCAACTGCGCAGACGACCTCGCCCCCCTGAGGACCCCGCCCAGCAGACCCGGCAGTAAGAAAGCACCATGGTTCACCGACGAACTCAAGAGCTCCAAGAAGAACTGCCGAGCCCTCGAGAGAGCCTGGCGCAGAGACCCAACACCAGACAACATGACCACCCTCAAGCTCGCAACTCGAAAACACCACCAACTGATCCGCACCACCAAGAAAATCACATTCAAGGAACGACTGGACAACAACGCACACAACAGCAAGGAACTCTTCAACATCGTCAAAGAGCTCTCCAACCCCAACGCCGGAAACAACGACATCACCCCATCGCAAGACCTCTGCAACTCCCTCGCCTCCTACTTCCACAACAAGATCGCAGACATACACAACAGCTTCATCACACAGCCAACGCACCCCACGACCGCACCTGCACCCCCCGCCACCACCCTCCGCGCCTGGACCCCGATCAACACCGAAGAAACCCGCCGCACGATGAACTCCATCCACTCCGGATCTCCTACCGACCCCTGCCCGCACCACGTCTTCAACAAGGCCGACGCTGTCATCGCACCCCACCTACAGGACATCATCAACACCTCCTTCGACACCGCCACCTTCCCGGAGAGCTGGAAGCACGCCGAACTCAGCGCTCTACTGAAGAAACCATCAGCGGACCCCTCCAAACTCAAAAACTACCGCCCCATCTCGCTCCTCCCGTTTCCGGCCAAAGTCATCGAGAAGACCGTCAACAAGCAGCTGGCCGCTTTCCTCGAGACGAACGGATCCCTCGACCGCTCGCAGTCTGGCTTCCGGGCCAACCACAGCACCGAGACCGCCCTCATCGCCGCCACTGATGACATCCGAACCCTGCTCGACAACGGGGAAACAGCGGCCCTCATCCTCTTGGACCTCTCCGCGGCTTTCGACACTGTCTGCCACCGCACTCTAGTGCAGCGCCTCTGCAACGTCGGAATCCAGGAGAAGGCACTAGAGTGGATCATCTCCTTCCTCGCCGGAAGAACTCAGAGAGTCCGCCTCCCCCCGCTCAGATCAGAAGCCACCGAAGTCATCTGCGGCGTTCCTCAAGGCTCCTCGCTCAGCCTCACCCTCTTCAATGTCTACATGAGGCCCCTTGCGGCCATCGCACGCCAACACAACCTCAACATCATCTCTTACGCCGACGACACCCAGCTGATCCTCTCCCTCACCAACGACCCCACCACCGCCAGAGCCAACCTACACGAAGGGATGACAGACGTAGCCGAGTGGATGACGAACAGCCGCCTGAAGCTGAACTCGGACAAGACGGAGGTCCTCATCCTGGGCTCCTCGCCCTCCGCCTGGGACGACTCCTGGTGGCCCCCTGCCCTGGGCAGCGCACCCAAACCGACAGACCACGCACGCAACCTGGGCTTCATCCTGGACTCCTCCCTCTCCATGACCAGACAAGTTAACACCGTCTCCTCGTCGTGCTTCAACATCCTCCGCATACTACGTAAGATCTTCCGGTGGATCCCCACCGAGACCAGAAAGACGGTTACCCAGGCCCTCGTCACCAGCCGACTGGACTACGGCAACTCCCTCTACGCCGGAACCACCGCCAAACTCCAGAAGAGACTCCAGCGGATCCAGAACACCTCAGCAAGACTCATCCTCGACATCCCCCGACACAGCCACATCTCCGGACACCTGAGAGACCTGCACTGGCTCCCGGTCAACAAGAGAATCACCTTCCGTCTCCTCACCCACACACACAAAGCCCTACACAACCAAGGCCCAAGATACCTCAACAGCCGCCTCAACTTCTACACTCCCACACGTCAGCTTCGATCGACCAGCCATGCCCTCGCCGCCGTCCCCCGCATCCGAAGAGTCAACACAGGAGGAAGGTCCTTCTCCTACCTGGCCGCCAAGACTTGGAACTCCCTCCCGACCCACCTCCGCCTGACCCAAGACCACCTCGCCTTCAGGAAGCAACTCAAGACCTGGCTGTTCGATCAGTAGCGGACCCCCTCCCCAAGCGCCTTGAGACCCTCCGGGTGAGTAGTGCGCTATATAAATGCTTGATTGATTGATTGATTTTCACTTACACCCACTGCGCCATTGTACAATGCTTTTATAAAGAAACATGCTCATGATTGTTTGGAATAAATGATCATTTGGTTGGTAGCACTGTTGCATTCATATGTATAGAAGCCATTATTTTGCATTACTAAAGTTTGTATTGAGCACACCAAGGTAATGTAATTCCTTAACAATGCAAGCTTAGATGTAGATTAGAAAGGAGCCACACTTTCTTGAAATGGAAAAGAGACTGATGTTTAAGTAGAACATCACAGCGTTGCCTTGCGGATTTTATCATTACTGACTTCTCAGTAAGAACATCTCAAGTTGGGGAGTGCAAATCCTCCATGTTTAAGTGGTAATCCTAGCAATTTAACTGCCAGGCTAACTCCTTTATTTGACCAAAGGACAAAAAAAAGTTTTGGAGACCGCAATGTGCAGTTTTTGAAACAAACGCAAAGATTTGTATGTCGCGCACAGAAAACACAGTGCCGATGTAGATTAGCAATACAAATCTTAATTCCCCTACGGTTTTATCAAGGCTTCAATAAAGATTTTATGGCATTTCTGGAAGTCAGTCATTGATAAATTAAAATAACCAGGGGCCAACTGGCTATAATGGTACCTGAAAACGCTACCCAGATTACTTCAGAGGCAGAGTAAACTCACCAGATAAATCAGTAAAGTGTGCCCACCATGTTTACCAGCACTGTAGTAAAGATATATTCTTATCAGCAGAAATGTTTTACAACGGTGGACAGTTTAATGAAAAGTGATGTGAAATAGTGGAGCTCAGAGAGGTCCCCTTTCGTTTGATGTGTGGTAGAACATGTGAGCTATAATGGAGCTGGGTGGGTGGAGGTAAAAGGTTTCCACCTCACTGACGGCTTGGCAGAATCAAACAACGAGATGCAGAGACTACACACAAAGCAGTAATAAAGGAGTGCATTCTAATAATCCTGTTTTCACATTTTACAAGGAACTCTAACCTTATGGTGCCAAATATTTCAAGCATATCATCCTAAAAAAAAAAAAAGACTGGAAGACATGAGTGCAGTATGCAAAATAAACTGTCACTAAACACCCTTGTAACCTATGTAAAGAGGGCAAGGCATTAACTTCTGCAGATGTGAGCAGAGCAAACACACTTTTATGATAGTTTACAAATGCATTTTCAAAGACCTTCCAAATAACTGACTGATTACACTAGCTCTGCATGCATCATCAAGTCTTTTGATTACAAAAATACGTTTTTTATTGTTTCCTATATACAAATATAAAAAGGATTCAGGTGAGTTAAAGCATCATTTGAAATGATATTCCATGGAAGATGCGGAGAAGCGTGGCTCAGTGGTTAGAGGCGGCAGACCCGGAAGCTGAGATCAGCCGTGGACCAGGGTTCGATTCCCCGCCTCGGCGGGTCTCGGGCTCAAAAATTCCACGGACTCGACAATTCTCGCTCCGGTGCCTACTCGACTCACGGGGTCACACTCTGCGACTCTGGGCAATAGCTTGCTTAATCTCCACTACGGCCCCTCGCGGCCTATGCAATCAAATTGCAGATTTCTTTGTTGACAAAATTGTCAACATCCAGAAAGATTTTCCTCCTCCTTCGATAACCCCCTTAGAGGTAACAGTCAACTACCCTCCTCTCTCCAGTTTCAAATCGGTCTCCCTGCAACAAACTAGTAAGGCAATTCGGGCCTGTAAATCAGGAGCGCCTACTGACTCCTGTCCTCCCATCATTCTACATCACCTGATCGAGACAGTTAACCCCTACATTAATGCCATTATTAATGAATCTCTTGAATCCGGACTTGTACCGGCTGACTGGAAGAAGGCCACCGTAAAACCTCTGTTGAAAAAGCAGAACAAGTCTCCAACAGACTTGACTAACATGCGCCCCATCTCCTTACTTCCTATCCTTGGCAAAGTCACGGAGCATTTAGTACATGAGGAGCTTAAAACTTTTGCAGAAGCCCATAACATCCTGCACCCCCAACAATCGGGTTTTCGCTCCGGTCACTCCACCGAAACAGCTTTGATCGAACTTGCTGATTCCATCAAATTCCTGCAGGATGAGGGCAAGCAAGCTGTCCTCATCCTGCTGGATCTCACAGCAGCGTTCGACACTATCTCGCATGTCATCTTAATCAACCGAATGGGAGAGATTGGCGTGACAGACACAGCCTTGGCCTGGATTTCATCGTTCCTATCTAATAGGTCCCAGACCGTGTCCCTCGGTCCTCACCTTTCCTGCGAAAAACTCATCACATCTGGAGTGCCCCAGGGGTCCATATTAAGCCCTCTATTTTTTAACATCTACATGGCACCCCTCCTAGCTGTGATAGAATCACATGGGATTCTAGTCACGTCTTACGCTGACGACACTCAATTGGTCGTCACCATTGACAAACAGCGGACTGACGCAGATCTCCGGTTCAAAAACTGTCTCTCTGATGTTTTTAAGTGGCTAAATACTAACCATCTTGGATGCAACAGTGCTAAGACAGAAATCATCCCATTGGGTAAAAATCTGTCTTTTTGTCCGAAAGACTGGTGGCCCTTAGGATCAGAGGCCCCTCCAAGTGCTGTACCATCAGCCCGGAACCTAGGCGTGCAATTCGATTCATCTCTCTCCTTCGATGACCACGTTAAGATTACTGCCGGTCGCTGCTTTGGACAAATAAAATCCCTAAAGAAATTCTTTGATTTTCTCCCAATTGCAGCTAGAAAGTCAGTCGCGGTAGCTCTCATACTTTCCCGACTCGACTACTGCAATGGCCTTATGGCCGGAGTGAAAAAATCTACTCTCAGAAAGCTGCAGAGCATCCAACATGCTGCAGCCAGACTGGTTTTACAACTCCCCAGAAGGTCATCAGCGTCGGCAGCACTGAATTCGCTGCACTGGATGCCGCTGCATAAAAGAATCCTTTTTAAACTGCTCCTCACAGTTTTTAAAACCATGCAAAATACAGGGCCCCGCTATTTTGCAAATCGTTTCACGCGCTATAATCCCCCGCGCTGCCTGAGATCCTCCGGGACAAATCTGGTCCGAATCCCCAGATTCAAATACAAGACCAAAGGTGGGAAATCCTTCACTGTTCTGGCAGCCAAGGCCTGGAACAACCTACCTGTCAACCTTAGATTTACAGAAAATGAGAACAATTTTAGAAAACTTCTCAAGACATGGGTCTACCAGCAACCAGACTCCTCTGTCTTGGCTGCCATTTAGCTTCACTCCTTTATCACACTCCACTTCTTCAGTTATCCTTCACAGCTTGCTTAGCGCCATGATGCTCCTTTGGGAGCGAACGTCCACGCTTTACAAATGCACATAAATATCAAATATCAAATATCGCGGCGGGATGCCTGGCTTTCACCTTGTGAATACCCTGCCGGGGTATCTCACAGGGGAATACCAGGACGGGTTCCCTAAGCAAGCGCCTTGAGACCCCTGGGTGATTCGTGCGCTATATAAATCGAAATACATTTACAAGTGGATGGTTGTGCTAAGGAGTGGGGCATAAGGGTCCTCGTCGAAATCGAAATGACTTTATTACAGTTTGTGTAGTGTATGCAGTGCATACATTTCAGTAGAAAAAGCATACATATGTGCAAGGATAACAAACTGAAAGTGTTGCGATCCAACTGTGAAACTTAAGTAGGATCTGTTGGTTGCGAAGGACTGGCATATAAACAGATGTCCTGAACACCCACCAATCTCCTCAGATAAAGGCCAATAGAACATGGCTCAGGGACAGAATTTTTAATAGGTAAAGGCCCGAGGCCTCTGTCTTCTAGGACACTGGAAAGTAAGGGGAATACGGTCCAGTGCCCCTCTCTTCCAGAGGCACCTCCTCTGTGACCTCTTATTGTAGTACAGGAGGCACCTCTTTTGAAGACTGGGGCATACGTCTGCAAGCACAATCTAAAGAAGGAAGTTATCTGGTGGGGAGGAAATAAAGGGAAGGTCATGGCCTCACAGAATCAGCTGGATGACCCAGCGATCATTGTGATCTCCTGAAAATACTACTGAAGACAAAACGGGAGACCCACCTCCCCGCAGGAAGATGGTGATGAGAGGGGGAACAAAGCAAAACCAAAGGGGTTGATGGACGGAGCGAACATTGCAAGCGGGGGGGGGGGGGGGATCAGAGGTGGCAGAGATTACAGAGGAATGAGGGTAGTGAATCTACTGCAGATACCTTATTGAACCACCCCTTCCCCAAATGTAGCGATACATCTCCTGAGTGGTTGATGCTGATGGGACTGCACATCCCCGAAGACTCAAAGGCATGTTTCAGTATCTATTTAGATGGTTTCCGATAATCACTCACCAGGTCTGGAAATATCTTCATGTGTTCTTGCTGAATAATACCGCGTTTCGCCAGTTTCTATAAAACATTGACAAAGCGGTCCAAAAGGCAGGCTCAATAGCGGTGTGTAGATCCAAGATGCGGAAGGCAAAAACTTTGTGACCATATGTATCAAGTTTCTTTGGCTCCGCCTGGAGAGGCCTTAGAAAGGCATTTGAGTTCTGTTTTGAGTAAGACGTTTGAAACACCAGATAACTGGTGAGTACAAAAAAAAGCTTGGGTCATCCTGTACTAATTTATGGCATGTAATGATCGGTTTATGGATTTCTGCGCACGAAAAGGGTTTCTTAACTTTAGCTATTAAGTGGTGTAGGAACACTTCATTAAAATGAAGCAATGTCTCCGCAGACACTGTGGAGGGTTGCAAAATTCCCACTCAAAAGTTAGATTTTTCTTCTAAGATGGCAAACTAAGTTCCAAGGCTCTACCACCTTACAAACTGCTGTGAAAAGCACAATCTCTTTCAAGGCAGGGCCAGAGGGTTACGCCATGCCCCCTACTGGAGGATTGTCTAAGCCACTGGCATTTTGCAAGACCTAAATCAAGGTCAGCATCAATATTGTAAGGAGAAATACGTTGATCAGTTCCGAGTCATCATCCCTTGTTTTTCTGGAGGCATCTAAACCACAAATCTCATCTAAACAGGCAAAACTCTGGGTATTTGGGAAAGGTTCAAATAGTAATTCATCAATGTAAATAAGGCCTGACTTTTCTTGCCACACATATTTACACCTCTCGACTCTGTGGCCACAGGCGGAACTAGCTCCATGAGGGGAAGGGGGGGGGATGCACAGGGACAAGGGCAAAAGGCTAGGCTAAATACAAATGGACGGAGCATAACCCTCGTGCTCTGCCACAGCAACACAGACAGCTAAGAAAAAGCACCCACAGAACATCGAGGAAACTATCCTGAGAAACAGAATACAAATAAAGAGACCTCCAATGACCGGATGGGCAAAAGAGAGCAATAACAATGAAGCCTGAAGAGCACAAGAAGAGCTGTAAAAGAACCCACCCTCACATGGAGAACCTTGAAGGTATACAAAGTATCCTCCTAATAATGTAACAGAGGCGCTCACTGAGGAGAAGCAAGGAAACAGAAATGCAACCAAGAAGACTGAACCATTATGCGTAGAAAAAACAGAGAAATTCCCTTACACACACAATCATACAGGGTAAGCGAAAGTAAATTTACTCCACCAAAGGTAACCCACCTACTCCACCAGTGAGCGGAAGGACGAGAAGCAGAGGAACAAAGGGTACTCCAAGAACAGAGGTAACCAAGGGAAGACAGAAATAACATGCCCCACTGTTGTAAAGAACAACTTACAACAGGAACTGAGGTGGAGACAGAAAGAAAAGGCTGGAAAACAGCAACACAATGCCGCCCAAGAGTAGGTAGTGACCACTATAAAAGAAGCATGTGCAATGCAATAGGTCTCGCATTTGCGAGAGTTTAAGCTAATGGCATTGTAAATGACAATGCCTTTTACCTATTGGTTTTGCTAATTAACACATAAAAGAAGATATTGTCATTTAAAATGCCAATAGCTCAAACTCTTGTAAACGCGAGACCTATTCAAAGAAGCGACCGCCAATGTTCCTGATGCTCGGAAAGTGAAAGCATGCAAGGCACGCTGAATGTCGCAGGAAAGCATGTTGTGCCTGTAGTAGGATAAACTCATTAAAGAAAGGAGTGCTTACAGAATAAAAAAAAGTGCCATGTAACATCTCAAGTAAAAGGGTCAACCCTTATTGGAGGTTACAAATGAAGACAAGGCAGTACTATGGAGGGACTGACCAGCCTATTAACGAATCAGAAGCCAGCATCTATGAAGAACAATGACAAAAGCCAATGACAAAATTGGCAGAGAGTGGGCGGCGCTTCAATTCCATACTCCAATACAGCATGCCACACAGCGGTGTAGCGCACGCGCTGCCCAGGCTCGACCTAAACAGTAAGGACTACCATCCTAGAAGCAACACCAGTGGCTGAGGGAGGATGCCAGCAGGTGGCTGCATGAGAAAAAGAAGAGGAAGAGATGAAGGAAGGAGAATAAGAAGCCGAAGGGAGTAGGAAGAGAGAAGGAAGAAGAGGAAGGGAGGAGGGAGAAGAAGAGAAGAGAAGAGGGAGAAAAAGAGAATGGAGGAGGAAAGAGGGAGGAGGGAGAAGGAGGAGGAGGGAGAAGAAGAGGAAGGAGGTGTGAGAAGAAGAGGAAGAAGGAGGGAGAAGAAGAGAATGGAGGAGGGGGAAGGAGGCATGAGAAGAACATGAAGGAGGAGGAAGATGAGGAAGGAGGAAGAAGAAAAAGAAGGAGAAAGAAGAAACGTGAGGAGGGAAGAGGAAGAAGGGAGGAAGAAGAAGAAGAAAGAGAGTAGGGAAGAGGAAGGTGGGAGGATGAGGAAGGAGGGGTGGGGAGGAAAGGAGAGAACGGAGGGAGGCGGCCGCCATGGAGATAAGAATGGACGGTGGCTAGTGCGTATCGCTGCTACAGGTGTCGTCCTTTCCTCCTGTTTGATCAACCAGGCCAGCAATTTTCCTGGTTTGTCACCAAGATGATTGCGTGCCGAGTGGGCCGCATAATTAGGATGACAAAGCCTCTTTAGTAGACATGCATGTTCTACGTGTGCCTCTAACAAGGACTCTTCATTGCCCTCCACCGACTCTTGTTCCCTGCGAAGCAGGTCGGCCTCAATATGCGTCAGTTCCCCGTCTAGTTGTTTCTGCATATTAGCCTGTGTACCCAGACAGTAGCCCCTAATCACAACTTTAAATGCGTCCCACTCAATTTGGGGGGTGGATGCAGTGCCTGTGTTCTCATCAAAATATTGAGCAAGTTGTGCGTATAATGAGTTCCGAAAAAGAGCGTCAAGCAGCAGGTCTGGTTGAAGCCTCCAAGTGGGTATAGGCGGGTGTGGACGTTCCTACGCCATCTCCAGGATATGCGGGTTGTGATCAGAATGGGTGCGGCCCATATAATAGGTATCAGTAACATGTAGGAGTAACTCAGTTGATAACATTTACCTGTCTAACCTGACATGTAGTGTGTGTGCACCCGAGTAATAAGAATATATCTTGGTATTAGGGTTACGACTCCGCCAAGCATCATGCAAATCCCACTGTGAAGCCCAGTTTATTAGTGTTTTCATAGCCCCATGTATAGGAGTGCAAGATAAGGGCGGGAAAGACGGTCCAATGCAATGTCAAGAACACAATTATAATCGCCCCCCAACACCTAGGGGATCCCATGCCAAGGCGCCAGTTCTACAGACGGCTGCGCAAAGAAACCCCCCTGATCCGTGTTAGGGGCATACAATGAAGCCAAGACCACAGGCTGACCGTCTAATTTACCTTGAACAACCACGAATCTACCCTCCGGATCTACTCGGGAGTGTGAGATTTGAAGCCAAGACCACAGGCTGACCGTCTAATTTACCTTGAACAACCACGAATCTACCCTCCGGATCTACTCGGGAGTGTGAGATTGCAAAAGGAGTCCCGGGCCTCACCCACAGTAATGTCCCACGTGCATATGTAGAGGATCCCGTAGCGTTGAGTTGCCCTCGCCACCTGCGGTGCAATTTCGGCACTTCCGCTCCATTTAAGTGTGTTTCTTGCAAGAGTGCTATATGGACACAATGTCTTTTAAGGTAGGAGTAAATTTGGTACCTGCGTGACGGTGTATGCATGCCTCGTACATACTTTTATCGCTGCCATTTAGCTACTGCAGGTGATCTCCCCATCCGCATCCTGCCACAACTCCACAGTAGGCTGCCAATCGGGCACCCCCACCGCCCCCCTCACGGAAATTCACCAAAGACACATCAATAAGTACTTGCAATAGCTGCACAAAATAATAAGAAAAATGCAATCCAAACAGTGCAATAAGCCATGGAAAACATAACAGGCGAGTAATGCCAAAAGGTCGAATGCTGAACATGCCGCCGTCCAAACTCTCTGGAAACAGGGACAACGATATAGTGCAACCGCACTACATAAATAGAATACCTACCAAAAAGTAAGCACAGGGTAGGAAAAATGCAAGCTGTAAAAGAAGTCAAATGGCAGACTCCAGGAGACCCCAAAACAAGTTAAGTTCCTGAGAGCTGGAAACGAAACCTGTCACCAACAGCATACACAAGACAAAATGTACCTGCAGAAAGCAGGAACACCTCTTCTGGTATATCCCTTAGGGGAGAGAAGAACTCTGACCTAGGAAGGGAGGCAAGAGTCAAAGCAAGGAGAAACAACTGTAACCGGCAACCGAAATAAATTAACAGAGTTAAGACTACGTATGACCATGACTATCCCTGAACTGGCATAAAGCCGAGTTGGTGTGCGCGTCAAAAAGGGAGGTGCCATCAAAAGGCATGTTGATCAAAGCAGTTTGCACAGCCTCAGAAAACCTGGTAGTACGCAACCATGCATGTTGTCATAGAGCAATAGAAGAGGCCATAGCACGACCAACAGAATATGCAGTATCCATACCAAGTGTGGCAGCTTGCTGACCATCTTGAACCAGAGGAACAAGAGCATTTCAGGCTTCCTCCTGAAGGGAAGGCAAGAGACACTCCACAGAGTCCCACAAGGCTTGGGAGAAGCAGGCAAGCACACAAGAAGTGTTCAGAGAGTGCAAAAGAGTGTTAGAAGAGAAAATATGTCTACCACAAGCGTCACATTTTGTGGCTTCTCTTTCTGTAGGGACAAGGGTAAGAAAATCAATATCCTGTTTAAAGCAGACTGAACCACAAAGCTTTTTAGTAGATGGATGTCTAAGTAGATAGGAGGGATCCTCTGGGGCTGGGTGATGCCTGTGAGAACTTGAGCGATTCACATGGAGCCTTGGGTTTAGTCCAAGCATCCAAAAGTATATGGAAAAGACAGTCAGTATCAGGAAGTACAGGCTCAACATTAGACTGGGCAGGGTGTAGAACACCAATTAAGGAGTCTGTTGACAATTCCACTGAAGGAAGGTGTAAATCCAGGGAAATCAAAACTCGATGGAGCATGTCCACCAACTCAGAACTGGTCTCAGTAGACAAACCGGGTGGAGACAGGAGGCTGGCAAAGATTCTAAGCCACTGGCATTCAGCCAAGTCAAGCAACAAGTCAGATGGCATAAGGAGTGGTACCGTGTCCTGAATAGGAGGAGGACACACCACACCTTCCGTAGTACTTCCACAACCACGGTCCTCAGAGTAAAAACCAAGAGGAAGGGAGTCTGAGACTGTCGGCTCCATCATTGCCACATAAAATGCTGTAACAGAAGCCAGTAGACTCAGAGAAGGCGATGCTTTGACATCAGACAGAACGTCGATCGGCATCGGCCGCACCACCATCAGCACCAGCAGACAAGAGCTTGACGCAGACACTGGAGTCGGCAGACAAGAAGCAGGAGCCAAAAGGTTGAAGCTGGAAAGTGCTGTGCACCAGCGCCGTTAAGGTGTCCGGCACAAGAGGCCAACCTGAAGTTGAGGGCAAACCACCCGGCGGAGTAACAGGCACAACCTCATGATCATCCGTGGGGTCCGGAGGCACTCCAGAGGGAGGTGACTACATAAGAGCAGAAAGAAGAGCTTAAGAATATGGTCTCATCTAGGTCAAAGACGCCATGGCCCCAGGATAGGTGGGGAAATACAGGGTGGACTCATGTGTAAGCACTTTAACAGAAGAGTGGAGATCAGCGGTAGGCGATAAAGACATGAGACACTGCGACTTCGACCACCAGCGCCAAAGTTTCCCTCTGGACGTCAAAGGTGAATGGCGCCCGTGGGAATGGCTCCTAGAAAGGACATGCAGTCGGTTCCAAGAACACTTAGGGGCCCAATGAAGATGAGAAGACTTCGAAAACTGACATCCACGCTGCCATAATCTTCATGAAACATCCTGTGCGTGCCTTCGTTCGAAACTGGAGACAAGAGTCGCACTTGTCAGAGTCATGGTGCTCACCCAGACACCACATACAATTCGAGTGAGGATCTGTGGGGGACATTGTCCTCCACAGGACCCACTAGGCTTGGACCCTGATGAGAGATGAGATGTCATGTAGGCCGAAAATGGCTGGGGGAACTGCAGTGTGGATCCACGGGTTAGCGTGTGGAAAAGAAGGAACTGACAGTGCGTCGGGGGGGCTTTTATGACCTCCTTTGACGTCACATCCGGGAGACGATGTCACTACTGAATCACTCGACACCCTCTGCTGACGCACGGATGTACTGCTGGGAATATTACGGCATCCAGTTTGGCACCTATGGAGGATTCTAAGATAAGGGATCTGTGGCTAGCTTATTAACTAAGAAAAGGATGATGAAAAAACCCAATATATTCTATATCTAGCAAAGAAATTTGAATGTGTACATATTTGAATAATCTCTCCTTTCATTCAATAATAGATTTGTCTTGGATCTTGTAAAAAAACATTATACCATCTCTATTTTTTTTAAGGAAATATTTTATGGTTTTCAGCACAAACAATAAATTGGCACAAAGAGGCACCAAACTTCACGCAACAATCCATGACGTCACAGTACAGGTTAACGTTTCACAGTAGTATCGAAGGATAATACCATCTCCATTTAGTATAAGATCTATTTCCCAAATGCCCGAATCATTTCAAGTTTTGTGAATACAAGTTACTTTTTTGCTGTAGCACTGTTCTGTTGCAGAGCAGTATGTATCCTCTCCATCTTGTCTCCTGGATCCTAACATTTTTCAACCATTGTGAGTAACTGACAAATTCTGGATGTGTCCATCTACTTACAGTCAGAATGAAGCTGTGTGCTTCATTGAATAAAAGATGTTTCTAAAAAGCAAGTGGCACTGAAATTAGAATCAATACCTGTGAAAGATAAACATCTTGATTACATTTATCTGGCATACAAAGGAAAGTGTGATGTACCACTAGCTTTGAAAACCTTTTTAATTTCTTCTTAATTTAACATATATTGAACCAACTTGTTCAGCAACAGGGATACCTAAACATTGATTGCTTGTGTTGCCACCATTTTGGCAATTAAATCTCTGAGCTAAATTTAGAATAATTCATCAAAATAACTTTTCTTTGATTTATATATTTAATATCAAGAGATTTCAGAGAATCTCTCTACTGCATTGAAAGCATTTTCAGAATCAGATAAAAAAACATAACTACATCGGCATATACTAGGAGGATCTTAATTAAGGGTGCTAATTCTTGGACTGGCCTGTATAACTTCATCTTTAGAAATATAACAAAATGGCAAACAGCAAGCACAAAACCTCATTAGGCAACTCTGTTGTGTCCATCTAGTATCAAATTTGCAAACAAATCCTGATACACTATGTAAAGCAATCGTCAAGCGCACGCTACAATGGCAGGTTTACTAGATGAAGCTTCTAAAAACCAAATTACCAAATGTGTCTTCTCTACTTTGGAGTAGTCCACAGCCTCCATGAGGTAATACACACTTTAAGCATATAAAAGCCTTAGCGTAAAACCGGTTTGATTCAGAGCGAGCATCCAACTAATCTTCCCAGCTAATATTAACACTTATTTTCATGAAGATCGTCTATTCAGAACTTCATAAGAGTAGTGGATCGAAAGGAGCAGCAAGCCTCAGGGTAGTTACCATATTTCAGAAATATTGCCAGCTTTTCCCTTTAAAAGACGAGGAAAATGCCCTTTTGTGTCTTATACTCTAAAAGAGTGAAGTCAACTTTAGAAACAGAAGAAAGGCTAAGAATGAATATGCTACTTACCAGTATGCATCTGTTCTTGGCATGTATGGCTGCTAACATTCATATCTGTAGCATAGATCGCCGCCTAGTGTTGGGTCCGGATGATTGCACATTGTTGTCCTGGAAGAGTCTTCGAAGTATCACGAGATAGGTGGCTCCTCCCCTGGACTACAGTGCGCATGGGCATCGACTCCATCCCCAGATTGTTTTTAGCCATTGTGGCAAAGATGGAGTTTAACAGTGAAAGTGATGGCCATGCTAGAGATAAAATGTAAGAAAAGTCTGCAGCCGCTACGGGCGCCGGGGAGGAGGGCGGGCGATATGAATGTTAGCAGCCCTACATGCCAAGAACAGATGCATACTGGTAAGTAGCATATTCAGTTCGAGGCATGTGGGCTGCTAAATTCATATCTGTAGTATAGAATACATAGCAGTCCCTCCATTAACGGCGGCCGCCCGTGCCAGCTGCAGAAGTCTGAAAAAGTGTTTTAAGAACAGCCTGTCCTACAGCTGCCTGCTGTTTGGAATGCACATCTACACAGTAATGTTTGGTAAACGTATGTGGTGTAGACCATGTGGCTGCCCTACAAATGTCTTCCAAAGGAATGTTACCCAGGAATGCCATGGAGGCCCCCAACTTCATGGCCCCATATGCTTCGTCGTCGTCCCCTACCTTCTCGACGATTTCTTCAATGTCGGGACTGTGGTCGTCAGCTCCGTCTTCGGACTCGACCTCCACCGTGGTAGGGGAAATCTGCAGGTGACGCACTTGCTCGTCTTCCGCGGGGTCGTCAAAGATGTCCACCGGTGCTGGAGCCGATCGCTGGGCCTCAAGGCGCGCCACGCGCCGAAGCTTGATCGTCTTTTTCGATCGAAATCTGGAACAGGCCATACAGTTGGCCTCGTCGTGGTCCGGCGACAGGCACTTGTTGCACACAGGATGGACGTCGATGTGTGGGTACTTGGATCCACACACGGGACATTTCTTGAATGGACTCCGCTCCATGCCGTCGAAGTCTTGCTGCGTCGACTAGGCCCCGATCACCGAAGAGTCTCACGACCCCCCGGATATCCGACTCTACGAGCTGGAAGATAGACGGGATCGAACGCGAACAATACCGACGGTGCCAATAAGGCCTTGTGGCCTTGATAAAGTACTTTTACGATTCCGAACAGGAGACATAGAAATCACATCCGAACCCAATGGCGGAAAAAAACAATCTGGGGATGGAGTCGATGCCCATGCGCACTGTAGTCCAGGGGAGGAGCCACCTACCTCGTGATACTTCGAAGACTCTTCCAGGACAACAATGTGCAATCATCCGGACCCAACACTAGGCGGCGATCTATGCTACAGATATGAATTTAGCGGCCCACATGCCTCGAACTTTGTAAAATTCATAGGGCAGCCATCCTCTCCCAAAGCTGTAGCAGATAGAAAGGGATCCAATAGCTTTGCACACCTCAGAGTCATTTACAGCAATGACACTATCCTGATCCAAGTCAACAATGGCAACCCGGACGCTTTTGACTCCATCTTCCCCACTCTGCGCATCGCCTTTACACACTTACCACACTCTCAATCAACAGCAACCCTTCCCTCGAGCCAACCATCCCTGGCAACTAATCAAAACACTCCTTCAACCCAAACCCAACCTTCCAACCGATCCCAACCCAGCCCCACCATCCCCTTCAACACCCCCCAACCCACACAACTCATCCCTATCAATCACATCAAAGACCAGGCCTGTACAAGATGATACACTTCAGTCCTCTTCCAGCCTCCCCCTCTCCCTCCCCTTCCCCCCCTACTCAACACTACTCTCAGCTAATAACCAAGGAAACAGGCCCACAGACAGCTCCAAACTCCCGACCAAAACTAAACCCATTGAAGCGGACACATAATTCCCGAAACAATCTGCCACAACTCACCCCATGCCTTTCCCCAAGAACCTCATAAATATCAGAAACACAAGAAGCCACACCCACAAAGATAAGATCCCCCCATCTCGGAACACAATCGAGCGCCCACCATCCATAGTTGACCATGATATAGACACAACCAGAACTAACTCTCCCATGCCTTCCGACATGATTACAGTCCATAGATTGACGCGACTTCAACACCAGCTAGAATTATTAAAAAACAGGACTTCAACAAAATCCTATCTAACCGCAACACTCACATTCTCCATCACCCACCCCCCACACACAGAGGCACCCACAAAATACACACACACCCTCACAAGGCACAACAACTCAATTGGGAAACTACCCCCTCAGGAACCAGCCGCACAGACCCAAAATAACTAGCACGGGAATGTCCATGATAGAGGCAAGAGATCTTGCAGAATCCTACAAAGCAACTCACATTACCGCCCCCAGCTCCGTGATCCAAGTAATCACTGGAGTCGGTAGAGACCATACCGCCGCACGAATGCTGAGACCCCCAGCTCATCTCACCAATATTCCCATGGCTCCCCCTAATGAGAAACTCAACAACAAGAGGAAGACCAAATGCATGCTCACTAACTGCAGATCTGCAAACAGACATGCAACAGAACTGGCAGAAACAATCCTATTCCACGACATTGACATTACGTTCATCACAGAAACCTGGTTGAACGAATCCTCGCCGCCGATCTTCGATATGATTGTCCCCCCAGGGTTCTCAATCATTGACATAGACAGAAAGAACCAGCGAGGAGGAGGGACCGCATTCATACATAAAAGCAACATCTCTATAACAGAAACAGACTCCTTCAGATACAACTCATTGAAATACCTAACCGCCACCATCAAGACAGCAGAAAACAAAATGCTTCACTGCCATCTCCTCTACCACCCACCAGGCAACACCCTCGCATTTGGAGAACATCTTGCCGACCTAATAACACACTGCTTACTCACAGAAGCGAATAACCTAATACTAGGAGACTTCAACCTTCACTAGAATGAGGTAAACAACCCGCTGATTCAAACTTTAAATGATCTCCTTCACAATAACAACCTGACCCAACACTGAACAAACACACAACAAAGGCTCAATCTTAGATGCCATCATAGCTCAAAAAGACTCAATCACCATGTGACAGTACTCTCCCTGTTGACTGGTCAGACCACAATATCATTATTTTCCATATTAATCAGAAGACCCAACGACGACCTCACACTAATGAACACTTTCACTGGACGAGAAACCGGAGCCAGATCCCCCTTGATGAACTAGAAGAAAGGTTAAGCACAATCCCCTCCTTCGCATGCGACAGGTCCACAACAGAACTCATCTCAGAGTACAATGCATCTATGACCACCATGTTAGACCAAATAGATCCCTTGAAACAAAAAAAAATCAAGAACATCCCATCCAGATCGTGGTTTAACAAGGAACTAAACTCTGAAAGAATAAGACTATGAGCCGCAGAAAGACTTTGGCGTAACAACCCTTCGACAACCCATCTTGATCAACTCAAAAAGAAACGGAGCAATTATAAAAAGCACATCAAAAATGAAAAATCACCCTTTTTCTGCAGTGCTCTAAACAATACTAAAAATCGCCCCAAAGAACTCTTCAATATCATTAGGCAGCAAACATCCAAACCACCTCCATCTGCTATTCCAGCCTCCAAAGACCTTTGTGACAAATTTGTCAATTTCTTTGATGAAAAAATATTAAAGATCGAGCTCACTCTAGAGAACCACCTCCAACCCCCCCCCCCAATGATGGTCCGCCCCTCAATAGAGGGGACAGGAACACACTCATTCAATCCACAAATAATTGGAAAACCTTCAAACCCATCACTGAAGCTGAAATTATTGAATTAACCACTGGATCCAAACCCTCTCCACACGTTGAAGATCCCCTCCCTGCCCAGCTGGCAAAAAAACTCAAACTCTCCCTAGCCCCACTCTGGTCAAAGATTATAAACAGCTCCCTGAAAACTGGAATCATGCCGGACTGCCTCGAAATCGGACAAGTAACACCCTTACTAAAAAAAGCAGGCGCTGACCCAAATGATCTCAACAACTTCAGGCATTCTTAGCAAAAATACTAGAAAAATGTGTTCTCCGTCAACTCACCTTTCACATGGACAACAACGACCTTCTCGACCCTCACCAATCGGGCTTCAGAAAAGGATGCAGCACAGAGACAGCCATCCTAAATGTCACAGATGATGTCCACAAATTACTTGACAATGACCGCGGCTGCCTACTTATACTTCTGGATCTTTCAGCGGCCTCCGACACGGTTGACCACAAACTACTCATCAACGTACTCGGAGAACGGGTAGGAGCAGAAGGGGTGGTACTACAATGGTTCACCTCCTTCCTGCAAAACAGCTCCCAAAGAATAAAAACTTCATGTCTGACCTACACCTCATAAACAGAGGCGTTCCACAAGGATCAGTTCTCTCCCCCGCACTGTTCAACATTTACATGGAGCCACTCTCCACCACTCTCAAAAAAGCCAACATGCCCTTCCACCTCTGTGCAGATGACACCCTACCTTGAAACCTCAACCACAGCAGACATACAAAGACTCAATGACACCCTAATAGAAGTCCAAAAATGGCTGTCCCAAAACCATCCGAAACTCAACCAAGAGAAAACGGAAATCCTCCTCATAGCCAACAAAGAGAAGTCCCCCCAAATCATGGAATGGATAAAGTCTATTAATGCTCTCAACTGCGCCCTCATCCCAGCAGACTCTGTGAAATCGCTGGGAATCACCCTGGACCCTAACCTTGACATGGTTAAACACATCAAGAACACCGCAAGATGTGCCTTCTTCAACTTAAAACTACTGAACAAAATAAAACCCTTCTTCCCTCCAGAAGACCTCAAGCAAACCACCCAATCCCTCGTGCTATCCAGATTAGACTACGGGAATGCCACCCTCATAGGCACGGCAACATCTCACCTTGCTCCTCTCAGATCAACCCTAAATGCAGCAGCTAGAATGGTGACCGGAGTAAAGAAATTTGAACACATCTCTCCCGCTCTCAAAGAGCTAAACTGGCTCCCCATGCGCGCCAACTTCAGAACTGCTCGTCTCACTCATAAAGCTCTGCACACTGGCAAACCCGCCTATCTAGCTGCTAAACTCAAGAAAGCATGGCAGCCAAGAAATCTCAGGAGCACCAACACTCTTCTCCTTATTCCTCCGAAAACCCGCAAACAAAAAACCTTATCTCGCTTTTTCTCTGGAAATGCACCGAAAATCTGGAATGCCATCCCAGTACACATCAGGACTAACCCTTCCTTCAAAAAATTCAAAAGCCAACTCAAAGTGCTCTTCCTCAATAGAGCGCTCACAACCTGACAAGGGACCCATTCAACCGAACTGCACCTTACTGAAGATCCAATCACTTGGATAAGAACAAACTCCGTCAAGCCCACTCACCTTGAACCTCATCCTTGTCCCCCATTCGACTATGAATACTACTACTACTCTACATTCGAATGACACGTGACTTATGCTATATTTACTGTTACAATTCTGTGTATTCCCAACAGTCACTTGACAAATATTGTAAAGCGCTCAGATACCTCCGGGTCTGGCCAGCGCTATATAAAACTCTTAAATAAATAAATAATAAATACATGTTTTGAGTTAGGCTTGATGTAGAAATGTATTCATAGGCAGCTCAAAGGGAGCCAGGTTTTCATTACACCGATTATTGATTAAATTACTTTAATTTTTTCAGGGTCTATTTCCAATAAACTATTCTCAGGACTTGTATCATTATAAAACGGATCAGCAACTTGCCAGGATTAGGGTTTCCTTGCCATATATTTACCTTTATCTTTTTGGACTGTTTTCTAATTCTTAGTTTGTCGAATCAATATCTTGTTTTTGAGTAGAATTTTGAGAACCTTAGAAAGAGTCCACTTAATTTTTTCATGTGCTCTGGGTTTGGCCTCCTTGTAACTCTGTGGAAGGCGTCCCACCGATAATTCTTCTCCAGACCATTCTCTTCCGCTTATGTTGTATTGTTTTTTTTACTACTACTTTCGACGATTCTAATACCTCGGAATAAAACCTAAAGCATTCCCCAAAGTGTGCCTATATTTATTTCAAAGAAGTCCCTAATCACTTTATGACATTTCTTCTTCTGTTCCTGACTGGCAATGATAAAAAGATCCATATTCCAAAATTACTGTAAGCATTGTGGCCTTATGTTTTATTAAAAACTATTTTATGGATATTAGTATGTGGTCTGCAGCATTTGGGTACAAAGAGAAAAACAACAACACCTTATGACCTTGCAAGAGAACATTTGATTTGGAAGGAATTCTCGATTTCACAGTAAGCTAGAAGAGATCATAAGAGCAGATACAATGACACTGACAACACCTATCTTGCACCATTACGGAACGTCATCTGTAAGTGGACAGAAATGGGTTTTGCAGCCATACAGTACAAGGAGAGGTGGTTATAAAACTATAAAGTATATCAAGGTAGAACTGACTTATAGAAGTGGTACACAAACCTTTATCTGTGGAGAGAATCAGATATACCTGAAATCCAGTTAGTCGATCACCCTCGAAAACCAGTGGAACAATCTGCTCTTTAGTCTGTATGCTTATCAACACACTCAATAATAGAGGGTATATGAAAAAAAAATGTAAGTGCCTGCAAAAGAGCATGGTTTGTGCTACGGAATTAATTTCTAAAGAGGAGAAACAAACTCACTAAAATTCACGCATGAAAACAGTCAATCTCCATACTAAGGAATTAAAAAAAAAATCTGCTCAAACAGGAATAGTGTGGCCACAGTGGAGTGCTCAGCAGGAAAAACATTATCGCTCTTTAAAAAAAAACAACAACAAAAAACTTACGTCTAAAAGATTCTGGTTCGACCACATTTGCCTTCACCTTCAGAAAAGATTTGGAACTTTTCCTCCTTCAAAGGGAACCATTAATGTAGATAATGCAGAGTATGTCACCAAACCATCATTAGGGAAGCCTTGAATTTTCAGGGCAAAGATTACACAGAAGCAATTCCCTAACTGCAACACAAACAATGTAGTCAATTGCATAATCTGTCCATGCACCACTCTGTAAATTGGGAAAGCGAACATGACTAAAGTATCTTTTAAACAACACACTAAAAAATGAACAATGCTTTTCAACCAACAAATGATGCCATTTGTAGACTATAATGGGCCTGGGGGAGGGGAGTGTGGCCAGTGGGCCATGGAGTTAAAAGCATGGGGAGCGAATACCCGAGAGGCTGCCTTGAACGCGCAATAATTCTTGCATATTTATGGACAGAAAAAACTGTACAATAGGCCCTGCTGTCCCTGAAGCTTGGGCGGCCATTGAAGGATGCAGCTCAAGAGAGCTGTTACCAGTTTAAGCCGCTGTCTGCCAGCTTTGTGGTATCAACGGACTGACACAGTGCCCAGATGGGAATAGAAGCACTCAGTAGGAAAAAGCGGCGGCATCCTACTACAGGTATATTGCTTGAACTATTGAAACCACAATGCACTAGGCGGACGCCCATGGGGCAGGACTTTACAGCTTATTTAAATCACCTGCCGGCTGCGACTCCACACAAATGCCATTATCTGGGAAGGACGGGAAGACGCCCGAAACGCGTAGGACATTGTTGGCGAAATATTCTCTGTGCAGAAAGTGATTACCATCAAGCTGTCTGGCAGAAATACAAGTATTTCAACTCTGCATGTGGGCCTCCAAGTGTCGGTGTTTTGGATATGGAATATATATATATATATATATATATATATACAGCTCAAGTTCCTTACAAATCCATTAGGAAACAGCACTCGCAGACATGCTAATGCTCGCACTCGTGTTTATTTTCCACAGAGTCAACAGACGCGTTTCGGCTTCAAGCCTTTGACACTGACGAAGGCTTGAAGCCGAAACGCGTCTGTTGACTCTGTGGAAAATAAACACGAGTGCGAGCATTAGCATGTCTACGAGTGCTGTTTCCTAATGGATTTGTAAGGAAATTGAGCTGTATGTAATTGCGGGAGCCTACTACCGCAGACTGCACCCACCCGCGAGTGCCCCGATTGTTCAAGTGGGACCGGGAGAGTGTGTGTATGTGTGTATATATATATATATATATATATATATATATATATATATATATATATATATACACACACCAAAGACGTGCGCAATCCATCACGCTGCACGAACCACACCAGCAGAGCTTGAGAGAAGTTATTTTTAATTAGAGCAAAACAGGCATAACGCGTTTCAAGTTTAACAACTTTTCATCAGATGCCAAGAGCTACTTGTCCGTGGGTTTGTTAGGTTTTAAATCAACGTAACTCTAAGGACAGTGAAAATGGACTTTAGTCCATTCCTTCCAATTAAAGGGACAGTCTTTAAGGTATTTCTTTCACGTTTTTTTCAAACAATGTAGCAGAGGAAAAGTACTTCAAAACGCACAAGGTTTAAAGTAACCCCCACAATGGTACAATTATAAACGTTTCTCCTGCTGTTTAATAGTCACAATTGATTGTAAGGGACTACTTCGCCCAGAATGCTCCTTTGCTGCCCTTTAAATTCAAACTGGATTTCACTGCCGGTATTGGCGAAATCTCAATCAATACAAATGTTCCGAGTGCAAATCATGCTTTCAAAAGGATAGTGTTCCATACCTCGGACATTTTGTATAGTTTAAATTCCACGACCACTCGATTTTCAAGTAGCTCTCCATTTTCCCAAAATCATTGCCTCAAGTCTGTTGCGCTGAGGGTAAATCCTCGGCAAACACTAGCTGGGCAAAATGTCCATCCACAAAGTTCGGGCGGGCCCCTCCTGGAGGCCCTTCCAATGCAAACTCGGTCCATGTAATTTTTCAGCAGCCGGAGGGCACCTTAAAAGGAAGCTTCGCGCTTCATGTCAAAAACCCTGACAAAAAGGTGCCTCTTCCTCGTGGGTCGGGGTTTGTCTTGAGATATAGATATATATATATATATATATATATATATATATATCCAAACAAAATACCGTCTTTGCTTCACAGACAGAGAGTCGAGGCCCAGATTAGCTTTTCAAGTGTTTTTATTCCGCAACACTAGCACTCAACGCGTTTCGCAGCCTCCGCCGCTTTCTCACGAGTGAATAGCAGTGTAATACAATAAAGTTTTATACAATAACAAAAGGGCTCATCATGTGACTTTTCAAGTGAAAGTGAAAACATACTCTTTTATCTCGTTTTAAACTTTTTGCATATTAAGTCACGAGTTGATTAAATTAACTAAACATAAACGTGGTAGAACTCAATCTAGTCCCACGCGAAGAAACGGGTACCATGCGTTCATGAGTAAATGAAAAGCTATACCGTTTATCCGCCAATGCGAACATTTGAGGTACTGCGTAAATAAATGCACAATACTCAGCAAATTTACAGTTTTAATTCTGAATGAGGAAATTCAGGAATAATCACTTTGTGAGGCGAGCAAACCTCTAGAAACACTGACTTGTGGGAACAGTAGTCCGTGAATGGTAAACGGACTGAATTTCCCGAAATGTACTGCTAAATTACTAAATATGTTTTACGTTTATGTTTAGTTAATTTAATCAACTCGTGACTTAATATGCAAAAAGTTTAAAACGAGATAAAAGAGTATGTTTTCACTTTCGCTTGAAAAGTCACATGATGAGCCTTTTGTTATTGTATAAAACTTTATTGTATTACACTGCTATTCACTCGTGAGAAAGCGGCGGAGGCTGCGAAACGCGTTGAGTGCTAGTGTTGCGGAATAAAAACACTTGAAAAGCTAATCTGGGCCTCGACTCTCTGTCTGTGAAGCAAAGACGGTATTTTGTTTGGATTGAAAGGGGTGTGGCGAAACCCCGTCGAGGCCCGCCACAAACGAAGAGGCGCCGGCATGATTTTCGCTAAGCTGTTTGGATATATATATATATATATATATATATCCACAAAACTACACCCATAAGGAAGAAAGAGGCCACAGACGGGGGAGACATGGAGGGCACAGAGACATTTATTCGGCAGACACAGCATAGCATATGCATTTCGGCAGATATTCGAGCCATCTTCAGTGCTGGAGGTGTTGCATGGATGCGGGAACACAGTAGTGTCTTTAATATCCCGCCAACATCCTGTTACCAGGTTCGTCGTTCCGCCCCTAAGATACATCATGGGTGCAGCGTGTGGTAACACGCCTACAATATGTGTGTGTATATATATATATATATATATATATATATATATATATATATATATATTACCTACTGGCGGTCGCCAGTAGGTATATATAGTTAGGATTTTTGCTCTATGGGTTTTTTGAAAATTCTATGTCTAATAACTTTGGCGTTTGTGGACGGAATTGGCTGAAATTTTCAGGAAAATGGCACATTTTGTTTCTGAGCAGCCCCTGAAAATTGGGGGGGGGGGTTCGTCCAGGGGGGGTCGAGAAAAAAGGGGGGTCCCAAAACGTGTTTTTAACATTGAGTTTTCCATAGGGCGGTTGGCCTCACTTTTAGCCCGAACGGCTGAATGGATTTGCACGAAACTTGGCAAAATTGTAGAGACTGGTAGCCCGATGTGCCTTTTGTAGGTCTCAATATATGTGCTCCAGTGGATTTTGAGAAATTAACGTTTAAAAAAAGATATATATCTGTAACAGCGGACCGGGCAGCGCTCCAGTTCGCGTACTTTTCGCGCAACGGAGCTTTGTGAAGCGAAGCGGATTGGTTCTCCGGCGTCTGTAAACATTCCAAACAGTCCGTAGCGGCCGCCATCTTGTCTCTCGGTAGGATCGAGAGACAAGCGGAGGCCAAACCGAAGGGGCAAATGACCATAAGGGGGCATAGTAGATCCTCCCTGACCGTTTAGGTTTGATGTGGAGGTTTTAAAAGGGCCCCGCGGGGCAAAAAAAAAAAAAAATAATAATAATCGAACAGCTGAATGGATTTGCACGAAACTTGGCAAAATTGTAGGGACTGGTAGCCCGATGTGCCTTTGCTAGATCTCAATATATGTGCTCCAGTGGATTTTGAGAAATTAACGTTCAAAAAAAGATATATATCTGTAACAGCGCACCGCTTCGCGTACTTTTCGCGTTACGGAGCTTTGCGAAGCGAAGCTGATTGGCTCTCCGGTCTCTGTAAACATTCCAAACAGTCCGTAGCGGCCGCCATCTTGTCTCTCGGTAGGATCGAGAGACAAGAGGAGGCCAAAGCGAAGGGGCAAATGACCATAAGGGGGCATAGTAGATCCTCGCAGACCCCCTAGGTTTGATGTGGAGGTTTTAAAAGGACCCCGCGGGGCAAAAAAAAAAAATAATAATAATAATCGAACGGCTGAATGGATTTGCACGAAACTTGGTAAAATATTAGGGACTGGTAGCCCGATGTGCCTTTGCTAGGTCTCAATATATGTGCTTCAGTGCATTTTGAGAAATTAACGTTCAAAAACAAGATATATATCTGTAACAGCGCTCCGCTTCGCGGAGATAAAATTATATCTGTATTACCTAGCTGTTGCTAACACCAGTTAGCGACGGCTAGTAGGAGATAGCGACCATCTTGGGCCCCACTTTGCATGTGAGTGATATTTATCACTAATGACATGCAAAGTGGGCATGCCAAGATGTTAGCGACTGGAAACAGTCGCTAACATCGCTATCTCCTATTATCAACTTTTGGAAATATTCGAGATAAGCGCGAATATCTCCAAAAGCTAGCACCTGCCCTGAGCAGTTCTTAGCCATGTTATCCAATGGGAGGTGGATAACATGGCTAAGAGCATTAGCTCGGTAATGCATGAATATCGCTGAGTTTTCAGCGATATTAATGCATTGCGGTCGTTTTTTATCGTATTTGCGATAAACCTTGATAATAGCAAGGTTTATCTGCGATAATTTCGGACGGTAAAAAAATCGTTGCTAAGCATCGTTAGGGATAAATATCGCTTAACTTTGGTAATATGCCCCAACGTCTGTTAACGTTCGATTCGAAGGAAATCAGGAAGTGTTGAAAAACATTGTCTGCGCCATCTTGTCTTTTTTCAAATGCCACACTTTTGTCGTGCACGGCAGCCATTTTAGATGCCTTGACCAGACCCACTCTGTGCACGCTGTCGATCCTTAGCATGGCTCCCCACCCTCGCAAGCATCTCCCCCAGGCAGTGGTCACCCCCGCTCTCTGTCTTATGCATGGGTAATAAACCTCCCCCCATCTGCGCTGCTCTTCCCTGAGAATCACACCCTGTGCCTGCCCGACACCTCCCTTTCGCCCTATTCACTACCGCACCCTCTGACACTCCTTTTCCTCTGTGTCCGATTGTCCAGGCTGGTCCTAGGGTATCAGCTAGCCCTGCAGATGTAGTTTATGGCCACAGCTGTAAAGAATCACCCCTCTTCAAAGGAGTTATAGTAGATCAAGGCCCACACTCGATGAGATCCGTCACAGCAGAAGCGTTGCTATTATCTGAAAACCATCCTGTATTGTGATTGGGGAGGGGACCGAGTCTGAAACGGAAGATTCCAGGGATGACTCTTTGTACATCAAAGTTTTTACAATTATGTGTCACATTAAAAATATATAGCACTCCGACAAAGTAGTAAGATTATAAAACTTTAATAATTTATAAATATATACAAGAAAACAAAAATAGTAATAACATATAAACATTTTTAGGGAAAAACAACGAAGTAGCGGTCGGCTGTGCGAATAGTCCCAACGCAGCACAACGTCCAGATTTCCGGCGTGGGGCGTCGCGGGGGGTGGGTCATCAGTAGCAAACTGTTGTGCGAATAGTTCCAAGGCAGCAGAACGATGGCACCAAGGTGATGTCCAGTAAGTTGCCGCACTGGTTTTGGTATCCTACAATGCTGCTCCGAATAACGGCGTGGGGCGCCCCGGGGGAGGCGGCGTGAACGGGCCTCTCCAGGTGGAGTGTCATCTGTTGTAGTGGGGCGCCCCTTTACCGTTTCAGTTGCCATTCCGTCCGTTTTTGGTCCACTGTGTGAAAAGCCGCAATTCAGCTGAGTTGCGCCCACTCTTGCGGTGCAGCGATAGGCGGCTGTCACAGGACTCTCAAAATGGCGGCAGGCTGTTTCCTTTTTGGGCCTGGTCCACTGAAATGGCCCTGGGACACCTTGGAAATCGGACGCTTGTCTGCTAGGTCTTGGACCCCATTCTCGAAAGCGTCCCCTCCGCCTTGAGAATTCATCAAAAGTTTTGGGGGCCCCGACTCCTGCAGGCTTCTGGTGGGGAGCGGCTGCCATGATTGCTCGCGGAATGACCACGACGGAGCTACGAGATGGTGGTGCTCTCATGCTGACGCCAGCTTCAGTCTGAAACATCCAGAAACAAGGTGGGGCTTTCATCGTTTGGGAAAAAAAAAAAGTTTTCATCCAATGAAAAGTGTTGTTTTTAGGTCATATGATCAAGCCTTCCATCATTAGGAAACCAAAAGTAAAATGAACCAATGAAAAGTTTTATAAACAAGTCACATGACCTGTTATGCGGCATAGGGTATAAAATGCGGAGAAAATACGTTGGCACGTGAGGCGGCGTCAGTAGCGGACCGATGTGCGAATAGGCCGAAGGCAATACAACGCGCCAAGATCCGGATGGCACCGAGGTGGTGTCCAGCAAGTTGCAGCACTGGTGTGGCCATCCTACAATGCTGAAAGTCGGCGTGGGGCGCCCCGTTGGCCTGTGAGTTTGCGTCAGTAGCGGACCGATGTGCGAATAGGCCGAAGGCAGCACAACGCGCCAAGATCCGGATGGCACCGAGGTGGTGTCTAGTAAGTTGCCGCACTGGTGTGGCCATCCTACAATGTTGAAAGTCGGCGTGGGGCGCCCCGTTGGCCTGTGAGATGGCGGCAGTAGCGGACCGATGTGCGAATGGGGCCAAAGGCAGCGCAACGCGCCAAGATCCGGATGGCACCGAGGTGGTGTCATAGTTGAGAGTTCTGAGCAGCGGTTGTAACACTGTCTGAAGCTTATTTGCAGCTGCTGCAGCTTCACTACGCGCCAAGATCCGGATGGCACCGAGGTGGTGTCTAGTAAGGTGCACTGGTGTGGCCATCCTACAATGCTGAAAGTCGGCGTGGGGCGCCCCGTTGGCCTGTGAGATGGCGTCAGTAGCGGACCGATGTGCGAATGGGGCCAAAGGCAGCGCAACAATATTTTCTGATTTGAAGACACCACAAGGCGCTGAGATGCCAAGATCCGGATGGCACCGAGGTGGTGTCTAGCAAGTTGTGGCACTGGTGTGGCCATCGTACAATGGTAAAAGTCGGCGTGGGGCGCCCTGTTGGCCTGTGAGATGGTGTCAGTAGCGGACTGATGTGCGAATGGGGCCAAAGGCAGCGCAACAATATTTTCTACAATATTTTCGGAGTAGAAGATACCACAAGGCGCTGAGATGCCAAGATCCGGATGGCACCGAGGTGATGTCTAAGTTGCGGACCGATGTGCGAATGGGGCCAAAGGCAGCGTAACAATATTTTCTGTATGGAAGATACCACTAGGCGTTGAGATGCCAAGATTCGGATGGCACCGAGGTGATGTCTAGCAAGTTGCTGTACTGGTGTGGTCATCCTACAATGCTGAAACTCGGCGTGGGTCGCCCCATTAGCCTGTGAGATGGCGTCAGTAGCGGACCGATGTGCGAATAGGCCGAAGGCAGCACAACGCGCCAAGATCCGCATGTCACCGTGGTGGTTTCATAGTTGAGAGGCACTTCATCTGCAGTGGGGCGCCGAGATCCGGATGGCACCGAGGTGATGTCTAGCAAGTTGCTGTACTGGTGTGGTCATCCTACAATGCTGAAAGTCGACGTGGGGCGCCCCATTAGCCTGTGGGATGGCGTCAGTAGCGGACTGATGTGCGAATGGGGCCAAAGGCAGCGCAACAATATTTTCTGAAGGGAAGACACCAAAAGGCGCTGAGATTCCAAGATCCGGATGGCACCGAGGTGGTGTCTAGCAAGCTATGCAGTTGAGTTGTGTGCGCACTTGCGGCGAATAGGTCGAAGGCAGCATAACAATGTTTTCTGAATAGAAGACACCACAAGGCGTTGAGATTCGGTTACCACCGAGGTGATGTCTAGCAAGTTGCCGCACTGGTGTGGCCATCCTACAATACTGCTCCGAATAACGGCGTGGGGTGCCCGAAGGGGGGGGGGTAGGCGGCGTGAATGGGCCTTCCTAGGTGGAGGCTCGTCTGCTGTAGTGGGGCGCCCCTTTACCGTTTCAGTTGCCATTCAGCTGAGTTTCGGCTGCTCTTGATGCTACAGCGACAGGCGGCTGCAAGAGGACTCTCAAAATGGCGGCCTGTTCTTTGGATTTGGGCCTGGTCCACTAAAATGGCCCTGGGACACCTTAGAACTCGGACGCTCGATTTTTTTTTCCTTTCCTGTACATGCAAAAAAAGGTAAATGCCCGGTACGTTACACGCTTCATCTGCCACGATGAACTCTCCAGAGGAACCGAAAAAAAATATAGTTGTGGTAACTATACCATGCATCGTCATATGGAGAGGTGGCACCAATTAATTATAGTGCTGCATAAAAGAGAGATTTGGAGGAGAACCCCTGACCTGCTAGTACATTCATCAAAGAAGTGGCACTGAGAGCTTCAGAGGCAAGGGAAACGGTCCCAAATATTTAGAAGAACTTTGGAAAGATTAAAATGACATGTTTAGATTGTGGCAAATTAATTTCATGTGGACAGATGAGTGTTACTCTAATAAATACAGCATATGAACATCATCATAGTCGATGGTTGGTAGAGACATTTTGACTATATGCTGGACCTGCCCGTCCTCGCCCAAAATGGCGCCGGAATAAATGGGACTCGTAACTCCTTGTTGTGTACTGGTTGCAGAACCTTGAAATCACGAGATACGTATGCAGTTTTGAAGCACATGGCGGGCGGGGACGAGAATTGATTGAATATTTCGACATCCCTATTGATATTAAGTTCTGATGTGTTATTGATTACTGTACTGTTGAAAGTTCGAATTAACGTCACCCATGGTACTTGCCCGCAAATGTATATCTAGATAATTTTATTGTAACTGGCCCTGTCGTATTTTAATTATAAAATGTACGTCCACCGATTCCGTAACTGTTAGACACCTTAGTTCTTGCAACCTAATGGCCCGCCCGTTACGTTCCTGTACAGTGTAAATGTCTATTCATCATATACGATTACAGTTTGCTCCGTGGCAGGCCCACGTGGTTATAGGCTCGTATTTGTATAATGAAATTTTCACAATAAAGGTTTTTAAAAGAAAACATGGTAGTAGTATATACATTGGTAAAGTTTTTAATAATAGTCACTGTTTTAGAATCATTAAAAGGCAAGTGAAATAAAGCAGACCAATTACATGAAGGGTAAAAGGTATAATACGAAGGAACGCAGTAAAGATAAATGGTCAAGGGCTGTTGTGTTTTCTATTCCTGCAACATAAAGTGATCGATAAGAATCTCATATTCAGGCGTATCGGCGACTAAGACAGCAGGTCGACCCTCTTTTGCTCAACGGCTCCGTCATGGGACGAAGAAACGCTCTTTTTCTCGAAAAAAGAATATATTTTACTTGCAGGACAGTTGTAAAATTTCCGGGAAAGTACATTAGCCTGGAACATTATAACATATATTTAAGAAAAAATAATGTTCGGAAGTAATGAAAAGCGTAATTTTTAGGTCATATGACCAAGCCTTTCATCATTACAATAAGAAAAGTAAAATGAACCAATGAAAAGTTTTATTAACAAGTCACATGACTTGTTATGCTTACGTTACGCGCTGCGCGCCCCGGATGACTTCCGGATGCGCTAACGCGGCGCGTCATATGACGCATTACGCGACAACGCAGATCCAGAATATAGTCAAAATGTCTCCACCAACCAGCGGTCGGAACACAACCCCTTTCAGCAGGCTAAATAGTTCTGTTAAATGACAACAGAAGGGACAGGCAACAAGAACCATCAGTCAAAGAGGGGAGGGCTAGTTCTTCTCTACCGGGTTACATTGGGGCGCTACCGGAACTGATCGAATTGGTAGTCTACAGTGTTTCTGGATGTTTCAGACTGAAGCTGGGGTTAGCATGAGAGCAGCACCATTTCGTAGCTCCGTCGTGGCCATTCCGCAACCAATCATGGCAGCCGCTCTTTATCGTTATTTTGGGCGGGGTGGGTGGCGGAGCCGAGCTGTTTTGCAGCCATCATTGTGTGGAGTTCAGTTCATCTCACTAGTTTTGTATTTGTCATGAGGGGTTGTTCCTAATGTTTCTATTTTAGCGAGGTCAAAAAGAGATCCCATTAGTGGCCTACTGATTTTGCTCGATTCCTTTTCTTTTTTTTTACACGATTTTTCGTTATCTGCAAAGACTAAACAGAGTATTGCGACTCTGTGTTTGTTTGTAAATAGAGAATGAACCAAAGAGAACTAATTCTAAAACAGTAAATACTTGGATAACAATCAATCAAATGGAGAGAGAAGCAGGCACGACGGATTACAACGGGGGCAAAGGCCTGCGTTAACTACCTTTCACTATCTGCAAAGAGAGAGTACTCCTAATAGAAATGAGGGGGGGGGCACCATTCAAAGCAGATCAGTGTGCATAAACACGAAAATGTTTTCACTTACCACGTACTTGACATTCGACAGCTTATGATATTTGCTATTAAAAAACCATTGAAATTCACTGAAAAAACCATAGGTTATAGACCATATATAGTTAGGAATTAGCATTTACAAAACCTTGAAAATTCACTGAAAAAACCATAGGTTATAGACCATATATAGTTAGGAATTAGCATTTAAAAAACCTTATTTTACTCACACAAAACCATTGAAATTCCATATATAGTTAGTTGCACTAACTATATATCGCGCACCCGCAATCCACTGCTGATCATGTCACATATTACATCATTCATGACATGGTCAGTGACATCACTGATGACATCACTGATGACATCTCAAATGACATCACTGATGACATCACTGATGACATCTCAAATGACATCACTGATGACATCACTGATGACATCTCAAATGACATCACTGATGACATCTCAAATGACATCACTGATGACATCACTGATGACATCATTCATGTGATAATACGATGAACCTCTTCAGACTCTAATATAACCTTAGATACACTCAGTGTAAACAGACACTCATAGACTGTCACTCATCCATGGAGTTACTCAGACACTTAGTCAGTCATGCAAAGAATCAATCACACCTCCATTTCCTCAACTATACAGTTATACACACCTTACTTATTCAAACATATACTAAAACATATTTACTCACTTATACAATCCTGGATACAAGTTCTCAATGATCCATACAGCCACTCACACATTCACTGGCTCTTATGCACAGTTATTTATATATGTCAACTCTCACATGTACTGTGTTTTACATATGTACTTACTTTGACATGTAGCACTGAGATATCCATTCACTCACCAATACACTCATGCACACAGTCAACCGCCCATACAGCTGTTTCCACATGCACTTTTGAACCCATACATCTAGTCAATCAACTGCTCACACATCTATGCAGAGAGTCATACACCTCCCAGCCACCCACACACACACTCAGTCTCCCATACAAATGCTTGGGCAACCAATCAATAACCCATACAGTTAATCATATAGCTAATGATCAACACATGCAGCAGTTTACAGAACAACAGACATAATGATGCACAAATTAAGACAGTTTAGTCACTAACCCATGCACTCAGTGAGACACATTTAATCAGTCACTCATACAGTCAGCCATGCCCCTACTAAATCCTTCATCAAGACACTTATACATCCACTCATTCTTCAATATGTAAGACATATTTTAACTTTACAGAATTATACAGTCACTGGATGTAGTCATCAGTGATGTCATTTGAGATGTCATCAGTGATGTCATCAGTGATGTCACTGACCATGTCATGAATGATGTAATATGTGACATGATCAGCAGTGGATTGCGGGTGCGCGATATATAGTTAGTGCAACTAACTATATATGGAATTTCAATGGTTTTGTGTGAGTAAAATAAGGTTTTTTAAATGCTAATTCCTAACTATATATGGTCTATAACCTATGGTTTTTTCAGTGAATATATATATATATATATATATATATATATATATATATATACACACACATACATACATACATATATACATATTGCGGTCACTCATCTGCTACTTTACACTCCCCCACCCACTACTCGTTGCTTCCCACTCATTCTGTTGCCCCTACACATTTCTTTCTTCTTTTTGGGAGGGAGGGGAGGGGTCAGGGAAAAAACAGGCAGCAAATTCGTGCCTGCCCCTCTCTTTATTATTAACACACATATAGTATTTACTTTATTCGATAAAAAATTTCTTCATAAAAGTATACAATTTATGCAGTACATTAAAAAGGTAAAAGAGCATATATATATATACACATATATATATATTTTTAAACATTTTCGCACCACTTTTTCTTTTTTTATTTAGTGATCTATCTCAAATCGATAAATAAAAAAAGAGCACCTTTATAATTTTGTAAGTGCACGAGCAATGACAAAGCATGCACGCTATTACACATGTAGGTGCCTACAAATGACAGATGCTGTGTTATCAGATTTATTTTTCTTTGGTCATGCTGCACAGCGTAATGCCAATGATGTACATCATCCTCACAAGACATCATCCTCACAAGACAAGGCACTGACAAAGGCCCTAGGTCCCCAAGTTGAAACGTACTGTTTTTGTCAATGCTCGTTTTGAAGAGAAGTTTCTTTAAAGGTCTGCTTTGGCAATAGGATTTACAATACCTTAAGTTAGAAAATTTGCCAGACTGTAGCTAAATACAGCTGGGCCGATTCACAAAAGCATTTGTGCGTATGTACTAGTACAGCACTACTTCACATACTCATAAATTCCTCTGTGAACAGACCCAGCTGTATTTACTTTTCTCACTTCACCAGGCAAGTCATCATTTGAGTGCAGCAATTTCAGAAATCCTCACACCATGAATTAAGCAGCACCTAACATACGTCTTTATGTTATCTAAAGAATAATGCATATTGGAGCTTTTATTAAGCCTTACATCTACTGGTATACAACTGAATTCTAATTTTTATTAAAAATACTGTTTTTCAGAAGGTCTTACTATAGTATAAGACTTGATAACCGATAACTTTGAAGATCATCACCCCCAAAATGGTGCCAACTTATCACCCAGCAGGATTTTCTTCTTCACTTGCACACAAGTTAAAATGGGCCGTTCATAAATGTACTTGGAATTAGAAGTGCAAATGTCATTGGAAAAAAGATTAACGCCATGCAACATTTCCATCCACATTTTTCTTTGTATAGTTTGTGGGAACTGGTTTAAGATCTGTAAAGAGAGTTGAAAAATGTCCCTTGAAGTACAAAGATAGATTTAATAAAATATTGTAATAAAACCCGAATATTATCTCTTCTATTTAATAATGAAAGGCTGACACATGTATGCTCACATCTCGTATTAGCTTTTCTCAACAGGAAGCAACGTTGCTAACGAAGTGGTAAATTCAGTGCTAATGAATGGCCTCACTGTTACCACCTCAGAGGTAAAACCTTCCATGTTCCACCCATCTGTTCTGGTGTTAGGGGTTTAGAAAATGAACAGACGCTTTCCATTTAAGGCAACTTCAATGGTAGCCCCTTAACAGCAGGGTGGCAACCTATGAACGCTTGTGCGTTCAAACTACATTTCTCATTATCATGTTAGTTTAATGAAAAACCTATGATTAGTCGCTTTGTGATATTTAGTAAGTTGCATATTATGTGCAAGGCAAACTCCACATCGCTATTGCCGTGAAATAGAAAAATGCTAGACTATTCGTCTCCTTTCTAAAGAAATAGAAGCTTTTTCCGATATACTAGTTTGGTTTATGCCGTCTGTACGATAGGAAGGATGTATGTTTTGACCATTAGTTGACCATATTCTCCTGTCTGGTAAGAAAGTACAAGGCAGGCGAGGTGTATTGTTTAGATACTGTGATACAGTCAACATGGTACAACTGATTAAAAATATCATTCAACGAATAGATTATAATTCGTTTGCAGTGCTAAATAAAACGAAATGCAAAGATATCTTCATTGCAGTTTTATGCAAAACGGTTAATTGTCTAAAACAATAATGAGTTTAGTATTATGAAAATGTCTACAGGAAGAGTACTAAGGTCAAATCGGCCTTCAAAATGACAGATTATCACTTACGCCTCACGCTAATTTTATTGTCCTGGAAATCTCAAACCTGTATTTTTTTTTAACCTATCAGCACTTGTTAGAACACTTTCAATACACTGCATCTTGAGATTACTACAGAAGAAATGAGGTGATAATTGCATATTACCATAATTATTATATGATCTACAGTATGTGAGCACTTTTCCTGGGTCACTGATTAATTCAGATCAGACAACCTTTAAGCCAAATAATCATCTTCATATTTATTCAGTAATATTTATAAACACGTTTTAATTTTACATTCAAAAGAGGCATAAAATACACACAGGCAGGCACAATATATAGGAGTTTATTCGGATTAAAACTTCGCTTTCATTATTAAGGAACAGGCGCCTAGATTATTCATCTCAAAAAATAATTTAATCTGTTAAATACGACCGTTACCATTTCTTTAGTTACAAATTAACATATTTCAAATTTGTGGTACAAAAGAAGAAATGTACACAGCCGCGGCCCGTGGAGGGAGTTGCGGTAGGGCAGGCAGGCGGGGGGGTGATAAACACCGGAATCTGGATGATTGCAGGTAAGTAAAAATTTTAATTAAGAAAACGAATTTCGTTCCGTGCCCTGAATCGCGATGCAGGGCGCGCTACAAAATTCGTTTTATTAATTTTTGGTGTTTATCACCCCCCAGCCTGCGGCTCCCCCGCCTGCCTGCCCCATCGCAACTCCCTCCACGGGCCGCGGCTGAATGTACATATATTGAAAACAACCGAAGAGCCACAGCACCGATTTTTAAGATCAACACATTTTGCTGCATTATTGCTCAATAATATATGTGCTACTCTATTTCCCTATACAAATTCATCACTAAACATTTTGTGTTCAGCAGTTATAGTTAGCTGAGCTAACTAGAACATCACGCCCTAGCACTGCACTGCTTATGACCTCCTATGTTACATCACTCATGATATGGTCAGTGACATCACTGATGACATCTCTGATGACTTCACTGATGACATCATCCAGTGACTGTTTTAAAAAGGTTTATGGGTGTTAAATATATATATACCAAGGTGTATTGAGGAATCAGTGAGTGTATAAGAGCCTGAATGGACGATTCAGTGGGTGTGTGACTGATTGTACAAGTGAGCGATTAGGTGTCTCAGTTAATGTATAGGTGAGTGACTAGGTTGTCTGAATATCTGCATCAGTCTGTCAGTTGGTGTCTAAGTGACTGTATGGGTTGGTGAGTGGGTACATGAATGTCCGTGTGGGTGATTCATTGGTTGTCTGTATGGGTGTATGAATGTCTGTGTGGGTGTGTCACGGGGTGTGTGACTGCCTGCATGAATGAATCAGTGGCTGTATGGGTTAGTGAGTATGTCTGTGAGGAGCTGAATGGATGACGGAGTCTGTGTATGGCTGTGTTGGTGAGTGAATGGATGTGTCAGTGGTAGATGAGTGAGTAAATGCTTATGTGAAAGCCAGTATAGGTGAGTGTTGGAGTATATGAGAGTCTATGTGTGACTGGGTGATTGCGGGAGTGCCCGTATGTGAGTGCGTGCTTGTGTCAGTGACTGTATAAGGGAGTCTAATTGTATAGGTGAGTAAATGGATTGACTCTATAGGTGAGTGAGTAGGTAGGTAGGTGTGTGAGTAGCTCTATGAGTGACAGACTGTGTGTTAGAGGCTATATGGGTGTGTGAGTGGATATATCAGTGGGCATATTAGTGAGTGAGTGAGTTGGTGTATGAGTGGCTGTATGGGTAAATGAGTGGATGTGTGTGTGTAGAGCTATGAATCAGTGTGTGGCTGTGTAAGTACTGGTATGGGTGTGTCAATGGGTTTGAGAATGTTAGTGTGGATGTTGAAGTGGGTGTATGAAAAGTGATATTGGAGTGTGTGTGGGTGGGTGTGTCAGACAATCTGTGGAGGATATCATGAGTGATGTCATGAAAGATGCCACTGACCATGTAATGAGTGATGTAATATGTGAGGTCATAAGCAATGCATTGCGGGGGCGTGAGTTCTAGTTAGCTCAGATAACTAGAACTGATGAATTTCTCTGGATTTGTACGAGTGAAAAGTCAGCCTAACTTTAACGTCCCTCTAACCTTTGTTTATTGCAGTGAATTTCTATGTTTATTTAACTAGTAATCTAATTTGCAAAGTGGTAAAGATCAGCTCTCAGGAATCCTGCTGAATAGGGCTTACAGGAGGTGCCAGGAGGGCTTCTTAGCCCCAACGGCCCCTCAGGAGTAAAATGGACATCATACCTCAACCAGTAATCAGTAGTGCACAACGAGCCGCGCTTGCAGAGGGGTGCAGAAAGGGGGCGTGGCCACCGAAGACCTATTAGCAATACCGCTGTATGAGATTTACTGGAGGTAACAGGAAGAGTAGTTGCACCCACAAAGTCCAACTACCCCTCCTGTTACCACTAGTAAGTCCCCCACAGCTGATTTGCTAAGAGGTAGTTGGAAGCCACCCTCCTTTCTCCACCGCTCTGCAAATGCGCCTTCAGGGGCACCACTAGTTGGGGGAAGTAGTCAACTTTAGTCTTGAGGCTCTGAGGAGTAAAGTGGAATTTACTCCCCAACCAGAAGTGCTCCAGGAGGCGCGTTTGCATAGTGATGGAGAAAGGGGGCGTGGCTTCCAAGTCCTCTCAGCAATACCGCTGTCTGGGACTTACTGGAGGTAATAAGAGGGCTTGTTGGCCCACAAAGACTCTCAGCATTCAAGGGGACGTCATTCCCTTATCAGCTCTGCGCCAGGAGGCGTGTTTAGAGAGTTGTGTTGAAGGGGTGCGTGGCCTCCGGCGAATTGCCAAGGTTATTTTGTATTTTTTTTTTTAGGGAAGGGGGGCTGCACAGTCTCCCTTCCCTGGGCAGATTTCAGCCCCGAGAATCCCATCCCCCGGGGCAAGTTTTAAATGAAATGGAGAAGGGGCCACACAGCAGATTACGGCCCTGGGGACCACATACCCCGGGGCCAGCCATTTTTTGAAGAAGAAGAAAGGGAAGGAGGGCCGCAAGGTTCCCCTTCCCTGCGTCAATTTTGGCCCCAGGGACCCCATACCCAGGGGCCTGCCCTTTATTTTTATTTTATATGTGATGGGGGTTGTGCGCCCCCTCCTCAGGCCAATTTCAGCCCAGGGGACCCCTTCCCCGGGGCCAGACCTTCCTGTATTTTTTTTTTTCAACGGGTAATGGGGCCAGCACGGCCCACCCTCCCCAGGCCGACATTGCCCTGGAGACCCCATTCCCTAGCCATCTCATTGGGGACTGAGTGCAAGCCTGAGGTCCTCCCTACCAGCGCTCCGCCTCCTGCGGAAGCCGTCTTTGCTTTTGGACAGAGGGAGCTGCAAACATGCACCTCCCTCTGACCAAAAGCAATTCTGATCCACTTCATGGAAGTGAGAGCATATTCAATGCTCTCACTTCCATGAAGCGGAACAGAGTTTGCTATGGCTTAGCAGGAGCACTTCTCCCGCCAAGCCATAGCAAACTGCAATGTTCCGGGGTCGGGCACCCTGGGAAATTGCTATACCAGGCCCTGGGGATGGCCGTCCCTAAGGCCATGTAGGGTTCCTGGAGGGGGACCGCGCAGTCACCCTCCTTTGTTTAGTAAGCCCTGAGGATGTGATGGTCCCGGAGGCCAGGGGTCCGCAATGGACCCCCTTAATAATTATATTTCTGCCCCAGGGAGGTGGAGGTCCCCAGGGCTGCGTGGTGGGGGGGGGGCTAGAGCCCCTGCGTATTATAATTTATGTTATCCCAGGGAGGTGGGGGTCCCCGGAGTAGGGGGAGGTCTGACCGACCCACCCCACATTTGAATGAAACCGTGCCTGCGGAGGTGGCGGTCCCCGGGACAGTCACAAAGTCACCCCACATACAATTATAACACTGCCCCGGGAAGGTGGCCATCGCCAGGGCTTCGAATAGCCCAAAGAGGGGGGCCCTGTGAACCCCCTCCTTTATTTTTACCAGGCACCAGGGATTTGGCTTACATGGCGGGTTGTGAAAGCAAGTGCAGGAGCCCCGGCTTGCTTGCATTTTAATTTTTGCTGCTTATCTTTTTTTAATGGTTTTATGCCATGGCGGGACCAGGAGGACCCCAACACCATGGCTTGGGGGTCAGGGTATTGCTACCCTGCCCCCTTTTCTTTATTTTCACATTTTTTTCCCAAGACGGCTGCCTGGTTGAAATGTTGGCAGCCAATCAGTGCAGTGCATTTCCCAGAATGAGCTTGTCTTTCTTCGTCTAGACTTCGCAACTAGAGATATCACTATAAGTTTAAAGAACAATTGTTACTTACCTATATATATACCGGCATCCACTGTGAATAATAATGGAAGGACATCAAGTCCCAGCATGCCTTCGGCACACACCCACAAGGGCGGGACTTGTCTAACTTATCAAGGCGTCCTTTCAGCAGCCGTGTGTCTTGCCTTCTGCCCGTGACCAAGAGCACACGAGTGCTCGAAACGCGTTGGGCTGCAGATGTACCGGCTTTGAACTGTTGCTGTCAACGATCTGTATTGCCTCACATTAAAGGCTGTAACCCTGAGTCTAGTGGCGTCTCCACATTGGGCGTTTTTTTGAATGAATTTTAGCGGCTTGCCTTGAGTCGCGGAGACGCCCTGCCACAAAGAAATGGACCGGGTGCTTGAAAGCTTCGCGCACCAAGGGACTGAGGGGCCGGTGCGAGGAGTTTGACAACGGTTGGTGAGACTGGCAGCTCTTAACCTACCCACTGGGGGAATACTATGTTTTTATCTTTGGGGGAACACCGGCATCCACTGTGAATAATAATGGAAGGACATCAAGTCCCAGCATGCCTTCGGCACACACCCACAAGGGCGGGACTTGTCGAACTTATCAAGGCGTCCTTTCAGCAGCCGTGTGTCTTGCCTTCTGCCCGTGACCAAGAGCACACGAGTGCTCGAAACGCGTTGGGCTGCAGATGTACCGGCTTTGAACTGTTGCTGTCACCGATCTGTATTGCCTCACATTAAAGGCTGTAACCCCGAGTCTAGTGGAGTCTCCACATTGGGCGTTTTTTTGAATGAATATATAATATATATATATATATATATATATATATATATATATATATATATATATATATATATATATATATATATATATATGTGAAAACATAATACATAAAAAAAGAACGGGTAGATACAACTGAAAACCTCCAGAACAATTCCTACATAGGAATGCATGGTAAAGAGAAAAAAAACTTGTAACAGATTAGTGTCATTATGTTAGTCCAAACTGCAGCCAATCAGGCGCAAGCACCCTCTAGAACCTTCTCCTCAGAAGCTCCTGTCCTCAGATTTTCGTAGCACCAAAGAGACCTAAAGTGCATGAGGAGAAGAGAGCCTCTAAGGGGAGGAAAAGGTGGGTCGTATGTGAATCTATGAAAGACACCAATACTGGAGAACCACCTGTTTACAGGTAAGTAACAATTGTTCTTCTCCAGTATTAGAGGTGTCTTTCATAGATTCACATACTTGAATAGAATAGAGAGCAGTAACCTCCGCAGAGCTGAGATTGCTAGGCACATATGGAAAAGGCCAAAGACAGTAATAATACAGTCATGTAAACATTCATAGCAATCACAGGAAAACACAAAGGAGGAGGGAACAGAGGCTTACCTTATTTGAAAAGATGACGAAGTACTGCCTGTCCCACTGCGGGATCCGCCTCATTGATGGCATCCAAGCAGTAATGCCTGGTGAAGGTGTGCCTGCTGGACCATGTCGGTGCACGACAAATCTGATGAAGCGGCACACCGGCAAACAGGCAGTGGATGAAGACATCGCCCTCATAGAATGAGCCCTCACCGAAGACTGCAATGGTTTGCCTGCTTGTTGATGGCAGAAGGTAATGGCTGAAGAAAGCCAACGGGCAATTGTTGGTTTGGTAACTGGATGCTCCTTACGCAGTCGCCCATAAGCAATGAACAGTTGGTCGGACTTGCGGAAGGAGGCAGTTCTGTCAATGTAAAATTTAAGGCATCGTTTGATGTCCAAAGAATGCAAACGCTGCTCCGCCGGAGACCTTGGGTCCGGAAAGAAAGTTTTTAGGAACACAGGCTCATTCAGATGAAAATCCGTAGGCACTTTAGGTAGGAAAGAGGGGTTGGTGCGAAGCACCACGCCGTCAGGTTTGAACTGTAGATAAGGTGGCTTGATAGTGAAAGCGTGAAGGTCGCTTACGCGATGAGATGAAGTCAAAGCCAAAAGCAGCGCAACCTTCCAGGTGAGGAACTTGATATCAGACCTATGGATAGGTTCAAATGGTAGAGATATCAATATAGGACTAGCTATGTTGTGTTAGAGGAAACTCAGAAGGTATATCTGTAGGCAAACCCTTAGGTTTGGTCATGAAGCCCTCACACACCAACCTAGTTGGTGTCATGCTTCATCATCGGGCCCACCACAGTGACACCGAATGTGTCCCGGGTGTGCTGCGACTCCAGATTACTGAGGAGCTGGTATTCTTACTGAGTGTGCAGTGTTGGTGAGAATGAAGGTGAAAGGTTTTAAAAGCTATACAGGTGGTCCCAGTTCCCGAGGGTAAGAGGTAAATTTAATACCTGGGCCCCTGTTAGCAAGATAAAAAGGCTGTGGACGATGTGGAGTATATTAGGGGCTCCTACGTCCTTGTGGTCTACATGTTTCAGCCAGGCCTTTTGATTAAAACTGGCTTTCCTCAGGACCAAATGAGTATGTGTGGGTGAAAATAAACTATATTAAGTGAAAGTGTGTGGTAAAAAAGTGTTGCACTCGCTAAGGTGCCGTACGTGTAAGAGGGGGATTCCCTCTGCTTTACTGTACATAAAACACAAAGACAGTACAGACATACAAAAAGAGTCATTGAGAATGGTATTAACCAAAACACAACAAAGCCGGCTTCTGGTGTGCGTGAGCGACCTAGAGCGGCAAGTAACAAAGCCATGAGTGTGCCATGGCTAAGGTGAACTATGGCGGTTAAATATTAAACGCAGTGGCAGTGGTGGGCTACACAGCGAAACAGGCATAGCGTGAGGTACAGGTAAGTATGGTACATAATTCCTCACACTTGCTACTTGCTGTTAAAGCCTCATGGGTCACTTGGCAGGGAGGGAAAGAAGATCCTAAATGTTTGTAGAGGATTACAGTTAGGATAGTAAAGCCAGTTTTAATCAAAAGGCCTGGCTGAAACATGTAGACCACAAGGACGTAGGAGCCCCTAATATACTCCACATCGTCCACAGCCTTTTTATCTTGCTAACAGGGGCCCAGGTATTAAATTTACCTCTTACCCTCGGGAACTGGGACCACCTGTATAGCTTTTAAAACCTTTCACCTTCATTCTCACCAACACTGCACACTCAGTAAGAATACCAGCTCCTCAGTAATCTGGAGTCGCAGCACACCCGGGACACATTCGGTGTCACTGTGGTGGGCCCGATGATGAAGCATGACACCAACTAGGTTGGTGTGTGAGGGCTTCATGACCAAACCTAAGGGTTTGCCTACAGATATACCTTCTGAGTTTCCTCTAACACAACATAGCTAGTCCTATATTGATATCTCTACATATAACCAGGGGACCCGGACTGGCTTACCTAGTCCTCTCTCTCCCTTTTGATTTGCTGATAGGTTCAAATGGTGCCTTCATAAGTTGAGATAGTACAACATTGAGGTGCCATGGTGGAGGAGGGCGCCAAACAGGTGGGAACTTTCGGAAGAGCCCTTTGAAGAACTGGCGTATGATTCTGGACGAGCAGAGGGAAGAAGAGCCATTGTGTCAGAAGCGAGAAATTGCAGCTAGGAAAACTCTCAAGGGAGCATGTGAAAGTCCAGACTGAGCGAAATTTAAGAAGAACGGAAGAAATTGCTCCGGAGTAGAATGGATTGGATGGACATTTGCTGCCACGCACCAATGACAGAATCTCTTCCACTTGAGTTTATAAGTCTTGATGGTAGACGGAGCCCTAGCATGAGCGAGGATGTCTCTGCATTCCTGAGATATGTTTAAGTCTGCGAATTCAAGGTGCTCAGGTTCCATGCTGACAATTGTAGCGTGGAGGGATCCGGATGGCACACTTGGCCCCTGTCCATCGTTAGGAGGTCTGGACGAGGACGCAGAGGAATGGGCTCGCACTGGGACAGCAGAAGCAATTCCAAAAACCATGCCTGTCTGGGCCAACGAGGAGCGATCAATAGGATGTGACAGGGCTGCCTACGCATCTTCCACAGCACCCGCGGTACTAACGGAATTGGCGGAAAAGCGTAAGCGAATAAATCGCACCAATCGATCAAAAGGGCATTCCCGCACGAACCGGGGTGGGGATGCCAACTTGCGTAGGATGGGCATTTTCGATTCTCTGGCGTTGCAAAGAGGTCTAGAGCTGGGCGACCCCATCGGTGGAACACAAGATCCAGAGTCGGCTGGTGCAGTTCCCATTCGTGTGTCGATGATGTGGACCTGCTTAGAGAGTCCACTAGGATGTTGGACACGCCCGGCAGATGAACAGCCGTCAAGGTGATCTGATGACGGAGAGCCCAATCCCAAATTGACTGGGCCAAGCGAGACAGGTGTGGAGACTTGGTTCCTCCCTGCTTGTTCACGTAGTGCATGCTGGTGGTATTGTCCGTTTGGATAAGCACTGACTCCCCGTGAACTACAGGTAGGAATGACTTGAGCACTAGGAAGATCGCCATCAACTCTAGCCTGTTGATATGCCACGTGCGTTGCGGCGGAGTCCACTTGCCTTTGATGGAGAGGCTTTGGAGATGAGCGCCCCAGCCCTCCAGAGAGGCGTCCGTCGTGAGCGTGAGATCTGGTGAGTGAACAAGGAACGACGTCCCCATCTCCAGGTTGGTTGGCTGCGCCCACCAATGTAAACTCTTTCTCATACGGGCTGTGACAGCAACTAGATCGTTGAAGGACCCAGAGACCTGACGCCACTGTACGTCCAGTTCCTCTTGAATGGGACGGGTTCGCAACCTGCAATTTGGGATCAGTGCGATACAAGATGATGCCATCTCCAAAAATGATTTTCCGTCCGAACAGAAACGTCCGAACAGAAACGGACTGTCTTATTCGAATGAGGGAGACCAGACGAAGCATCTTCTGTTGCCGCTAGGGCGAGACGAACGCTTTTGATAGTCTCGTGTCTAGAATAGCTCCCAAGAAATTTCTGGTTTGCAGTGGCGCAAACTGTGACTTTGACGTTGATGGCCAACCCCAGGGATTGAAATACCTGCTGACAAAGACGAGTGTCCTGACATAGTTGATGGTGGGATTGAGATTTGAGGAGGCAATCGTCCAAGTAAGGGAAGATTTGAACACCTTGGAGACGCAGGTGAGCAACCACCGGAGCCAGTACCTTCGTGAACACACGAGGAGCTGAGCGAAGCCCGAAGGGCAAGACCTTGAACTGATAATGTGTTTGCCCCACCTTGAAACGCAGGTACTGGCGATGTTGTTGGAGAATCGGGACGTGAAAGTACGCGTCTTGAAGATCTATGGTGGTCATGAAAACCCCGCTGGATAGAAGACGCAGGATCTCTAGTAGGGTCAGCATGCGGAAAGATTGGCTCTTGAGGAATTGGTTGAGAGCCCTCAAATCCAGAATGGGTCGCCAATCTCCGGTATTCTTGAGTATGAGGAAGAATCGAGAGTAAAACCCCTCTCCTCTTTGATGCACCGGGACCACTTCGACTGCACCTTTTTGAACAAGAAGACGGACTTGATGGTAAAGCACCTTGAGGTGTGGAGGAGGCGGGCCAGATGGTGGAGTAGGAGGAGGAATCTTGACGAACTCTAAGGTATGACCCCTTCGTACAATGTCTAAAACCCAGCGGTCCGAGGTGATGGAGGACCACTGAGATTAAAACAGAGAGATTCGACCTCCAACACTTTGGGGATGATATAAGTAATTGGCGCTTAGGAGTGGATCCGCGATAGGCGGACTTTCCCCTATAGGGTTTGGAGGACTGCTGACGATTGGACTGCTGCTGATTGGATGCGTAACGCTGGTTGCCCTGATTGTAGGAGCGTTACTGTTGTCCTCCTCGAAATGTGGAAGTACCACCACGTCCGCGCGCACCTCGAAAGGGCTGCTTCCGGAATTGCAACGTGCCCAATGACTTAGCAGTATCGGTGTCTTTCTTAATGGACTCCAGAGCGTCATCTATGTGAGACCCGAATAGCGACTCACCATCATACGGCATATCAAGGATCCTGGATTGGACTTCCTGCCGGAAGGAGGTGGATTTTAACCAACCCTGGCGTCGGAGGGCAGCTGCATTGCAAGCAGACGGAAACCTGTACCAGCAATATCGACTGCACAGTCGATCATTTCTTCCGATGCTCTCTTCCCATCCTGAAGAATCTGCTGAGCGTCCGCCTTGGAGGCCTCCAGTATTAGATCCACTAATGCAGATATGTCCGACCACATCTGCCGGTCATAGCGTCCCAAAATGGCTAAGGCACTGGCTGCTCGAACAGAAGTGGAAGCCATGGTTGAAAACTTGCGGCCAATAGCGTCTACGCGCCGACCCTCTCTATCGGGAGGCGCGGTGATTGGAGACGCTGGATTCCGGGGTCTACGCTGTGCAGCTTGAGTTACTACTGAGTCCGGCTTAGGGTGAGAGATCAAGCATGGCGGAGAACCGGTTGGGGCCTTGTATTTCTTCTCCAGGCGCGGTACTTGAGCAGGTAACGTGTTTGGAGTCTGCATGATTTTAAGTCCTTCCTTCCAAACAAAATCGATTATTGGAATCGTGTGGATCTGTTTGTAAGGCTTATTTTTAAAATCGTAGAGGAAACAGTCCTCCTCACGAAGCGTTCTAGGTAATTTGAAACGCTGAGATGCTTTATCCATTAGTAGATGAAAACTGGCGATATCTACTGGACGTGAATCACCAGAGTCTCCTGGCTGAGGAGAGGGCGTCTGCGTTCGGTAGTCGTCCCACTCCGCTATACCGGGTTCGCCTACATCCTCGTCCGAATCCTCATGGACCTCTCCGTCCTCTCGTTCTGGAACCACCTCATCATCCGCATCCTGCGGATACACAGTCGTTTGAATTCTGATGGACGTCTGAAACTGGGACGAAGTTGTGGACGGCAAAGTCGGTGGAAGAGACGGTGGAGGCAGTGCAACGGCAGCAGGAGATTGCACAGGAGTACCTTGCGGCGTTGCTGGGAAACGATGGTTGGAGTCATCCAGCATATGCTGGAGATTGGAGATTAAGGACAATGGCAACGTAGCCATAGGAACTTGGACAAACTGTTCCTCAGGTTGAGACTCTTGGTCTCCGCCATCTTCGTCAGAAGCAGACTCCTGGCATTTGATGATCAAATCGGAGGGACTATGGGCTGCCCCAAACGTGTCATCTTCATTCTCAGAATCAGTGTCATGCTCAGAGGTGGAGGCAAACATTGGAGAAGGTGGTTGTTGCTCTGGAGCAGATAACTGGTGGCACGGAGCCTTACTGCGACGTTGGGAAAGATCAGCAGTGCCAGAGGAACTGAAGTCTTTAAAGGCACTAAAGGCAACGAGGCAAAGGAAGCCGGTGCCACCGTCGACGGTGCCGTCGACGCTATTGTCAACGGTGTTGATTTTGCAGACAATTTAGAAGAATCCATCGTCGACGGTGTGGCCGTCGACGGAGTCGCCGTCGACGGGCGATCCATCGTAGACGTTGTCGTCGACGGTGCAGTCGTCGACGTAGTTGTCGACGTAGGCAGAACCTCCGTAGACGGAGCCCTCGTCGACGGGGGTTTGGTCGACGGAGTCTTCGTCTTAGTGGCTTTCGCTGACGAGGAATTTTTCTTCGCCGACGAGGTGATGGGAATCGTCGACGAGAAAGGCTGGGAAGGCAAAGAAACTCTCGTCGACGTGAAGGCTGACGAAGAGACCGTCGTCGACGAAGCAGAAGCTGATGTCGTCATCAGCGTCGTCGACGATGAAGACTCTGCGGATCTCGTCGTCAGAACGCTCGTAGACGCTCCCGTCGACGACGGAACCCTAAGAGGCGTGGAAACACTCCTAGAGGCAGCAGAAGACGCCTGAGAGCCAGGTCTCGTGGGCGTAGCGGTAGTAGGAGTGGTAGGAGACACCATAGAGGCCAGAGTCAGGGTCATTTTCTTCCTTTTGAGGAAAGGAGAAGGAATATCCTGTACACTACCACGCTTAGAGGCTGCTGTAGAAGGACCAGATTGGAAACTTTCTGCTTCTGACAGCGCAGAATCTTTGTCTTTTAAACGTTGGAGCCAAAGGAGAAGTCGGCCTTCTCTGTCCTTCAGAGTCTTTGTAGAAAAAGTTCTACAGAACTTGCAGCTGCCAACTTCATGCTCAGGATATAGACAATAAATACACTTCTGGTGGAGGTCCTTATCAAAAAGACGCAGCTTCCCACAAGAAGAGCAAGGTCTGAATAAAGACTTCTTACTTGACATGTTGAGAAGACTGGAAGTAGAAGATTCGAGGCAAAGAGCTGAGCAGAGCTCAGGGAGACTCCCTCCACACGACGTGTGGTAGAAAATCTGAGGACTGGAGCTTCTGAGGAGAAGGTTCTAGAGGGTGCTTGCGCCTGAACGGCTGTAGTTTGGACTAACATAATGACACTAATGTGTTACAAGTGTTTTTTTCTCTTTACCATGCATTCCTATGTAGGAATTATTCTGGAGGTTTTCAGTTGTATTTACCTGTTCTTTTATTATGTATTATGTTTTCACATATATATATATATATATATATATAGCATTATTGCTATTGTATGTACCGTGGGACTCCCACTTCGACGACGGGGAATATTCAAGTATGTGAATCTATGAAAGACACCCCTAATACTGGAGAACTTACATTTCTCAAAAACTACTAAACGGACTTGCGTCAAATAAGCAAAAGCACTTCCTTGAACCAACTTCTCCCTTCCTGCCACATTTGGTGTAAGTCCATTCATCGGTTCGTGCTGTAGGTGTGGCTAACGGTTCCTATGGGAATTAACATTACAAACACACCCTTATTTCGCGCTCCAAATTCTCGCATTTTGGGGAAAATATCATGAAGATTGGTCAAATTACACCAAAATTATAGCCAAGTCAAAAAAATGTTTTTCCTATGGAAACTAGGTCCTAACTATAACTACCTACTGGTGAACGCCGGTAGCTAAATAAAAAAACACACACACACGCATGTGCGCAACTTACCGTCATTTATACAAAAGTGATTTCTCTAAAGAATATATGACACCCCGTGGAGCCGTGAGTACCTTTTAACGATACAGGATGTTACTTCGCTCTATATGAACATCAACCATCAGGATGGCATAAGATCTGTGGAATATTTTCTTAGAAGCAGACCCTTGAGACTTTACGATTACAACAAGATGCTATTATCTATGAGAAACTAGTGCCTGCAAAACAAATTCTTTCATTTTAATAGTGAAATAGTGCATCAGGTACCCGAGGGGGCCATGGGTGCTTGCTTCTTCCCCAGTTACGCATGTTTACACATGGGCTGGTGGGAGGAGCGGGTACTCGTGGTGGACCACAGTAAAATACTAGAATAGACATGGTATCTTTTGGATTCGCTACATAGATGATTTGTTTATTATATGGAAAGGGAAACCTGAAACTGCTGAAAACTTTGTAGAAAGCAACAATACTAACTCAGCCAATCTTAATTTCACAGCAACCATAAGTAGTCAGAAGGCTGAATTCCTAGATGTACAGGTGTGTATTGAGAACAACAAAATAGGGTATCTACTACATAGGAAAGAAACTGCGGGCAATTCTATATTGAATGCCAGCAGCTTTCACCCTTGACACTTTAAAAACAGTATCTCATATGGGGAAATGTTAAGATCAAGGAGAAATGGCAGCCATGACACTGACCTAGAAAGATGCCAACAGGAGGTCAAACAAAGATTTTTGGCCCGTGGAGGCTCGCAGCCTCTTGGGGATCATCGTGCTGTTCTCTGCTGATTTTAAACGCTTTTAGTCTGCTCGTCCTGCTCCCTTCATCCTGGCCCACGAGGACCTGGGGAAATAGACGGACGCTGCCGGGGCCGGGACTGCGAGACCCAGGGTGCCCAGCGCTTCAAGATCACAGCGCACCTGGTGTCTCTTCCCGCCCCCAGCTCTCCGCCCTTCACTGCTCTTACCGGCTATTTAAGGCTCGCGGCCCCCGCTCCGCGGGAGCCGCTCGCAGCCTCTTGGGGATCATCGTGCTGTTCTCTGCTGATTTTAAACGCTTTTAGTCTGCTCGTCCTGCTCCCTTCATCCTGACCCACGAGGAACTGGGGAAATAGACGGACGCTGCCGGGGCCGGGACTGCGAGACCCAGGGTGCCCAGCGCTTCAAGATCCCAGCGCACCTGGTGTCTCTTCCCGCCCCCAACTCTCCTATTTTAACGTAGTGGTGAGCGCGCACGCGGGACGCGCGCGGGATATAGCACGGGGCTAAGCCCGGGCAAAGGGCGGGCCCTCTGAGGCCCTCCGAGGACCGAAGGGACTGGACTGGCCGCAATTCCTTGCAAGTTTTATTATTTGTATATTGTTGTTGTCATTTGACGTGCTCTATACTCGTATGGGATGTTATTGCTGAGTCTTTAGCACTATCAAGTGTACCAGTTTTTATCTTGGTAATAATTAGCATTATAGTGGTTGCCAATTAAGCGCCTGACCTTCTACTTTTTGACTAGAGTATCCCTTGATAGTTACCTGCTGGTGTAATATAATGTCATCACGTAAAACCCGAAGTCAGGCGATGGCGGGGATAAAGACTATAAAAACTAAAAAACTTACAAATACTCTAGATAGCTTTATCCTTCGCACTAACACCTTAATTGACGAGGGTATTACATTAATGGAACGGAGGGTTTCTCAAGATTTGCTCCATGCCAAAAGATCGTCATTGGGTAACATAGCCTTGGCTTGTACACCGAATAAACATTTAAGTTTATCAGATATGCCCCAAACGTCAACCACTCATGTGTCCCCTATATCAGTTGTGACCCAGTCTCAATGTTTAAATACACCCCCGGTACCCATACCACTAGCACCCGCAAACGAGTCCGCCACTCTTACTACTTCAGTGGTTACCTCTGCTATGGTACACTCAGACACTTCACAGGCAGAAGGGCTCCCTCTAGAAGGTACCACATCCTCTCGAGAATCATCAGACATAGAGGTGCCTAGTGATTTAATAGTAAATCAGATTATCTTGCCTTGTATGGGGAATTCAGTCTGTGTGGGAAATGGCTCACAGGAGGGAGGGATAAGTGTGGATGCCCCAGTTGACAATGTTAGGCCACATCGTGTATCCCACCCCCTGCCTCTAGAGTTACCTGACGTAACTGCATCCGATACAAGCTTGGCTAGCATTCTTGATAATGGTAGTCTTGATGAATCTGTAGAGAGTGTAGAGAATGAGGATGCGCCCTTTTTTGATTCTTTAGCGGTCCTCATTAGGTCCTTGCTTTTGCCCTTGGAAACTAGACTCCAGGGTATAGAACATCAACTGGGAATTATATCCAAGGACTTGAATTGTAAGGGGGAAAAAGCGACTCAAGTAATCCAGAAGGATATTCCCGGTACATTGGGAACTCCACTGCCATTGGTTAAGAACCCTTTACCAGCGCCCAATCAGCAAACCAAGACCTGCCCAACCGTTCCAACTGTGCAGAAGATTGGTAAGGTGGTCACTAAAAAAGTTTCTGCAGATGTTAATAAACCTCTGGAAAAAGCTGGTTCTACCGCATTAAGCGCTGCCCCCCCCCCCCCCCTCCACCCCCTGTGAAGACACCGAGGGTACGGCGGAATATTAGTTTACCATCAGACGCCTGCCCATTTGTGATAGTGTTAACGGGTGTCCCTGAGCTTACTCCAGACATCACCGAATCATTTTGGGGCCTTAAAAACAAAGTCTGTCACTGGTTGGATAGGAATTTCCCTCCCCCTCCCAATGTTAACAAAAATATTCTTATGGTTGAGAGAGCCCCATGGGTAGGAGAGAAAAAGAAAAATCTCAAAGGAGACTGTGTGGTGATTACATTTGAAGATCCTTGTATAGTCGAGTTTATTTGCTCTGGGCATTGCCGTAATAATGCCTCGGAGATTCTTGTTAAACCCCTGTCATACTTTTATATGCCCGTGGGGAACCATGATAACAGATGGAGTTGGCTAAGGGCTACCACACACGAAAATGGTCGGAGGAGACTGGAAACCCAAGGGAATCAACACTTCAATAATTGGGGAGGGGCCGCAAATGGAGACTGGCAAGAAGTTCGACGAGGGAGAGGTAGACCATATAATGGTGGAAATATGTTTAAGGAGGGATGGATGGGCCCTCAGCTGGATTACCCTATTCAATGCTATAATCGTTTCAATGGTCTGGAGGAAGTCGATTGACTTACTAACTGGCCCATTGAGCAATTGGGTAGTCGGGTGGTGCAGGCTTTCCGGGAGACCAAGTAACACCGCCCGTAGATAGAGTGGCTACTGCAGGTTCCACCGGCAAAGGTACAGATATTATTGAACCCATGGTTGCAATTGGTAACTGTATGCTAGACATAGCTACTATAGGACAAATGGAACCAAAAGGTACCGGGCCCCTTTATCAATATTTTATCATGGAATATTGCAGGATTAAAGAAAAATTTAGCAAACCCTGATTGGAACGTTTTTATTAACAACTTTGATATCTGTATGTTTCAAGAGACGTGGTGCCCATCCCCCGAATACATGAATGGTTATTCTACCTTTTATGTTCCAGCAGTTTCAGTGGGGAGAGGGCGCCCCTCCGGTGGGTTACATATCTGGGTAAAAATAGCTCTGAATTGTAGTGTTATCACTAATAAGTGTATTTCTAATGACATCCTACACATTACTTTAAAGAATTGTGCAGGGGGCTATAGTTATGAAATCTTCTGTATTTATGCTAGAGGCCTCCAGGGAGGGCTCGCTTCCCCAATATTGGAATTGTTGGATATGAAGTTATCAAACCTCCCGACCAGATCTAAAATACTCGTCGGGGGTGATTTTAACTGCACATTCGAACCTTTGGATGTAGAAGAAGCATTGGGGCCCATTGTAGTGGAAGGTAGACAGATCATACCACTATTAAATCTTAACCCAATTAAGAGATGGTGACCGAGAGTTATTCAGTTGAATGCCTTGGTGTTAGATCATAATTTATGGGCTCTAAATGGCCGTACAAAATCAGATCGCGAAGGAGCGATGACCTTTAATAGGATGGGGTGCCCCTCTCGTATTGACTACATCCTCTTAGATGAATATTCCTGGCCCGATGTAATTGATATGGAGGTCAGGGAGTCTTCTTACAGCGACCACAACCCCTTATGTCTGCAATTTAAGTGGGTAAGTGTCCGCTATCTTAGTCGGGAAACAGAGATGATAACTAAAGAAGTTTTCCCTGCAAATAATAATCGGAAGTTAAAATGGAATGTGGTCAAATGTGATGAGGGGAAGCTCCAAAATATTAAAGATTTGGTATCTAAAGAAATCAGTAGATTGACAGCTCTAGTCCCCTTGTCAGTTAATCCAGTCGACCCCAGCTTGTCGGTCTCTTATAACAATTTAATAAGTAAATTGGGTGCCCACTTTTGTAAGAAGCCAACGGCAAAACCCCGTTCTAATGGTACTAATCCCAAAAGTAACCCCTGGTACACGATTAATTGTAGAACCAAAAGGAAAGCAATTACAAAAGCAATACGAAGTAAGGATTCTGTGGCCGTCCGGTTGGCCAGGAAAGAGTATTTAAGTAGTATAAAATCTGCTAAGAGAGATTGGGAGGAAGAGCATTGGCAGCAACTAAAGGAGGCAGCATGTGGGAAAAATACTGTTATATTCTGGAAACTAATTAATGTTCTAGATAGAAAGGGAGCAGGACCCATTTTAAACCATATTACTGAACAGGAATGGTATTCCCATTTTTTAAAATTGTATTGTGAGGATAGTTTGGACAGCTCGATATCACTATCAGCTACTATCCCCGAAAGTATGTTTTGTGGAAACTTGATCCTCAACACAGACTTATTTTCCAAGAGTGAAGTATTAGATGCTATCTCTAAATTACTGCCCGGGAAGGCCCCAGGCCAAGATGGTCTTCCAGGGGATATGTTAAAGTATGAACCAAATGTGTGGGCTAAGTATATTTCATGTCTGATGAATCTGATTCAGGCTGGTCATTCTGTTCCTGAGTCCTGGAAAGGTGCTGAGGTGATAACCATTTATAAAAAGGGCGAAAGGGATGACCCCGCCAATTACAGACCGATAAGTCTGATAGACATTATTCAGAAGGTGGTTGGTAGGGTGATCATAAATCGTACCAAGTCTTGGCTCGTGGATAAAGATATTTTGTCCCATTTTCAGGCCGGGTTTAGACGCAATATAGGTGCTATAGATCAGGTCTTCAGATTTTGTGCAGTCTGTTGGAAGTCAGTGTTAATTACTAAGGGCAGTCTATACCTGGCTTTCATAGACTTGAAGACAGCATTTGACGTCATTCCACGGGCTAAGCTTTGGTCGGTCCTATCCGATATGGGTTTTCCTAGTTACCTTCTACAATTCATTATTAAACTCCATGAAGGGAATTATGCTAGGATCCGCTGGGGAACACAGGGCCAACTGAGTGAGAAGATTCCGGTAAACAGGGGAGTGAGACAAGGGTGTGTGATGGCTCCAACTCTGTTCTCCCTCTTTATTAATGGGGTGGTAGACCATTTGAGGGAGGACCCTGCTGATGCCCCCGTCCTTGCAGGAAAAAAAACACCCACCCTCCTCTTTGCCGATGACACCCTTCTCATGTCAAAATCCCCCATGGGTTTACAAAAACTGCTTGATCGTTTTTGCAGTTTTTGTAAAGATAGGGGGTTGTCAATAAATACTTCGAAAACAAAGTTGATGGTGCTGTCAGCTAAAAAGAAACACAGGAGGGTAAACCTCTTGTTGAATGGCACTTTGCTGGAGGTGGTAGAAGAATTTGATTACCTCGGAGTGAGACTTTGTAATAATTTGAGTTGGTCTGCCCATATCGCTAAAATGGTTTTAAATCTCAAAAGGGTATCAGGAGTAATCTCTAAGAACCAGCGACGATCCATTAGTAGCCCCTACCCTGGCAGTTTATGAAGGGAAAGCATTGGCAGCGGCAGTTTATGGTTCAGAACTTTGGGGGGCGGAAAATACAAAAGCTTTAGTAGTGGCGGAAAATAAATTTATTAGAGATATGGTTTCGCGACCCTTATCGTCCCCTTTGAAACCTTTATTTTTAGACTTGGGTAAAAAATCGATTTCTGATCTGGTGCAAATTCGCCCCTTGTTATTTTGGGTTCGTCTCAGAAGGACCCCTGAACTTTTTAACTATGCCCAGGTTTTGGATGAGCTGATTAGTTTGAATGTAGCCAATAAAATTAAATGGCTCAACAATTTAAAGAGGCTGGTGAAATCTATAGGTCTGGAGGAGAGTTGGATTTCTCAAATGCCACCCGCAAAATCAATTGTTAAAAAACTCTACTGGGATTGGGTTGTTGCAAAAGAACTTAGGAATCCAAACTGGGGTCATTTAACTAGTACCTTCCTCGACCACAAGCCTCTTAGAAAGTTAGAGCCTTTTATGGATTTCATCCAGGTCCCTCGCGATAGAACACTGTTTCTGAAATTCAGATATGGTATTTTACCCCTTAATTCATTCAAAGTAGGATGGAAGGGATATAGAGGAACAGAGCTTAAATGCCCAGGATGTTCCTGCCCGAAAGAAACACTGGGCCACTTCCTTTTTGCATGTGCAGCTTACAAACAACCAAGAGGAAGGTGGCTGAAACCTGTTTGTAGGAATTTAGGGGTGAGGGACCATAGAATAGCCATGCGTATCATTCTAACTAATGTCATTTCACTGCACATGGTTTGCGGGGTGGCTAAATATGTGGCGAATGCTTGGTTAATCAGGTCAAAACTTTTACCCGATGTCTGAATTGTTTTCATGTATAGCTTATTTTTGCCTTATATTTACGGGTTGGAACACGTTAAATGTATTTTGGATACTGTATATTGCATTCTTATGAAATTTGTTTCAATCGTATAATATAATTTGGATTAATTTAAGTATGGTTTTAATATTGTAACTTTGTACTTTTATGATTCACATGAATCGAATAAAGTTTTTTCAACAACTATTAAATATCCTTGATCAGGCAATCTCCAAAGCTAATGAGAAAAGCAGGTATGTTATTTTATTTGGGATCAAACCAAATAATAAAAGTAAAAGAGACAATGGCAATGCAGTGGAAACTGATTTGAGCTTAATCTTAACGTACAATAAACAGGAACATTAACTGAGATCTATCCTTAGAAAACAGTGGCCTATAATTCTAAGTGATCCGGTCAATGGCCCAAGACTCCCCAGAGCCTTTGGTGTCAAACTCGATGGCTTCCACGCCTGAGGACTCGCCTACGGAGTCGCTCATTCAAATACGCGGCGCATGGCCTCGTAAAATTATTTTAATTTAACGGGGGTCGTACCGGCTCTCGGAATGGGAGGGAGGCCCACAGAACAGTGCCTAGAGCATTGGTGCTCCTTACCTCGCTTCTAGACGGATGACAGACTATGTGAATATGAAGTCTGCTTGGATTTCTTCTTATGACTCTTCCCCGAGTGTCCAGAGGACCTCGAGTGGGAAGAGGAGGAATTAGGGCTCCGGGAAGGGTCCCGGGCGACCTCTTCTCCGATCGGTACCGGGACCTCCGCGGAGTCTCGCTCAACAGTGTTGAATGACAGGCCACAAGGAGCTTCATAACCTGCTCCCTCAAGGCCTCATGGCCCGGCAGCCCGAGCAAGACTGAGTCATGGTCGCGCCCGAGACACGACAGACAGACGAGGTGGGAATTGGTGACCGAAATCATGTGGTCCTCGAAGACATCCCTCGCACAAGAGAAGGAAACATTTCCAAATACGACAAAAGTTGTGAATAAATCTGTCAAAAAGTGACAAAGGGGTAGCTCTTCCTGGATCGGCGCTTAACTAGCGCGGAAAGAAAACAAATGAAATCAGCGAGCCTGTATGGTGCCTATATAGGCACCGAGCCGTCATAACCAATGCTGCAACAACGTCATGCGGAGCAGAATGGAGACAAACCGTGGCGCGCGCAAGGGGAATTGTTCAGCAAAAGTTTCCGGCTCGAGCCCGACGCCTGGGAAATTCAAAAGTAAGGAATCTGCAGCTAGAAGGCTCTATCAGATTAGGTCTATGTGCGGTTGTCCCCATTGTTGGAAGAATGGGTGTAGGACTTGTATATAGAGTTCCCACTCGTAAATTTGTTGGTGTGTCCTGTTGAGGAGATTCGCCAAGTCATGGTCTATTCCTGGAATGTATTGTGCACACAACTGAATGTTCTGTTGTGTAGCAAACTTCCAGTTTTTCTGTGCTAGGTGGAAACTATGGAGATCTGCCCCACCCCCCTGTTTTTGCAGATAATACATCATTGTCATGTCTGTTTTGATTAAGAATACTTTGCCTGTAAGGTGAGTAAGGAATGCTTTTATCTCTAGATGAGCAGCTAGCAGCTCTAGGTGACTGATATGTAGAAGTGACAGACTATGTGTCCAGTGCCCCTGTACAATCATTTCCTGTGAGTGCGCTTCCCATCTATAAACGGCTGTTCCTGTAACAGATTTTTGGAGTTTCACCATTGTAGAGAGTGGCAAACCTGACGCCCGATCAACACTAGATTTTCTCATTGACCCTTCGCTTGAGACCATTGTTGCATTAAACATTGTTGTAGAGGGTGCATATTGTATCTGGCATGAGGTACTATGGGTGTGCATGATGCCATGGTCCCCTGGAGATGCATAAATGTTCTCACTAATATTTGATTTTGAGGCTGAAACTGTGGCACCGGGGTTTTTAAAGTTTGTATCCTGGCTGCATTTGGGTAAGCTACCCCAATTTGACTATTTAGTATGGCTCCTAAGTAAGGCTGTACTTGGAGAGGATTCAGGTGTAATTTTACTGCATTGATTGTAAACCCCAGTAGGTGTAGTAAATGTATTGTTCTTTGTATGTGTTGCAGACATTTTGATACGAGTTGCTTTTGATAATCAAGTCGTCTAGATATGAAAAAAAGTGTATGTTTGGTCTTCGCAAATGGGCTGCCACCCTTGGGGCTGGGTTGACCCCGAACTGAAGTACTTTGAATTGAAAGTGTTGAAGGCAAACCTGAGATATTGTCAGTGTGCTGGGTGAATTTGAAAGTTAAAATATGCATCCTTTAAGTCTAATGCAGTCATGAACGCTCCCTGCAGGAGAAGTGGTACGACGTCCTGAAGAGTGACCATATAAAAGTGTTCTGAAAGGATGTACCTGTTTGGAGGTCTGAGGTCTAGGATGAGTCTTGGAGCTCCATCCTTTTTGAGTACAAGGAAGTAAAGGGGATATGCCCCTGTCCCTTGTTGTAATGGCACTAGTTCTATTGCTCCTTTGTTTAGTAATGCTTGAACTTCCTCTTTGAATAGTTTTGAATGCCTGTTGATCATGTGAGAGTACACGTTGGAATGTTTGGGGGAGTTGAAGTGAGCTCCAGACAAACATGTTGGATAATATCTAGCACCAATTGATCAGATGTAATATTTATCCATGCTGGATGGAAGTATTGTAGTCTTCCCCCAACAGGTGTTGTGTGATTAGGGTGAATGATAGGCAATTCAATCCTTTGTGTTGGTGGAGGTAGTGTTTTTGTTGAAACCTCCGTTACCTCTGCCTTTATTATTGTTTCCTCTATGGGACCCCCTATAATATCCTCTAGGAGAGGCTGTTTGATTTTGTGGTTAGTTACAGGAGGTGGATTCATCAGTGTAGGTGTTTTTAATGCCTACGCGATATAAGGACCAACGAAAAGTACCCCATTGAGATTGCGTTTGTAGGGGTCTGATTGATTTAGCAGTTTCATTGTCTTTTAAAAAAAAGGTTCTAGGAGAATCTCCACGAAGACAAACGGGAGAAGTTGATGATAATATGCGGAACGACTATGCTGAAAAAAATCTGCCTACATTGGCAGAAATGAATGACTTTTTGTGCTTATAAAAGAATATTATTGTGATGCCATCTTTTATTCAAGGACGTGTAATAATCCAGTCTGGGCTTTGCAAGAGACATAAAAATACATGATGGGACTTTTTAGTATGTAATGTACTGAAATACGTAATTATCAACAGCACAGGTAGTAAAAGAACAGTGAAGTAATGTTATCTTTAAGCTTTACCCTGTTGCGACTGAGTATTTAAAGCGGTGTATTTTGTTTTGTGTAATTAATTTCCCACATGCAAGTGCATACCCAATGAATGTTAAGGAAAAGGCATCTTCTATTTTTATTGTTTTTTTTCTAACTTTAAAAAGGAGCACCAATATGGCGCATGGCAGGGAGACTGACGAAACGTGTCCCTGTGATGTTCGTGTGTGTAATGAAGTCTATGCAATAAACAGGAAAACACCCATGACTACGAGTGCCGGTTCTGTAATCATAGAAGCTCGGGGAAAATATATTTATATCTCTATATCTATATCTATATCTATCCATCTATCTATATCTATATAAATCTAAATATATATATCAAAGCTCGTTTTCCACTGAACAACGGAGCACTCTTGAGCGGGTGCGGCCAGCGGTAGTGGAAACCCGCTAACACATCGCGCTCCAATCTTGCTGCTCAGTAAGCAAAATAAGCCGCACTCACACAGGGGGGGGGGGGGGGGGTATGGACGTCTTGACAAAACTTCTTTAATGCGTTAGAAACAGACGCGTTTCGGCGTCAAGCCTTCATCTGTGTTTGTAACACCAGGACGTTGGAACACTAATAAAGTTTTCGTCACATCCTGCAATACAATCAACACAGAAAAGGGACACAGTTGCTGTCGCATTTTAGGGTGCCATCTTGGAGTTGTCAACTATACTATGTGGCACCTCAATGTGGTTAGGACATTACTCACGAAATGCACATTGGACATGCTCAGTTACACAATTAAGCCGTGTGAGTGCGGCTTATTTTGCTTACTAAGCTGCAAGATTGGAGCACGATATATATCTATCTATCTATCTATCTATCTATATACAAATATCTGTATATCTGCCATTTTGTAAAAGTCGTGAAGGATCCGCGTATGGTGAGCGACGAGTGCGTGTTTTTTTCCAGTTACGGCATATATGTACAATGTTACGTGGTGTGCACGACGGATGTATGACGTTACAACGCATACTTTTACCACGCCTACCATTACCATGCATTTTTTACAACGCAGGATCCATGACAACGCATACCATTACCACGCATGTATTTACAACGCATATACCTTTACAACGCATACAATTACAACGTAAGTATTGGTAAGTATATAATATTTTTTAATATTTAATTTAATTAAAATTAATATAATGTAATTTAATTTAATTAATTTAATTTAATTTAATTTAATGTAATTTAATTTAATGTAATGTAATTTAATGTAATGTAATTTAATGTAATCAATTTAATTTAATGTAATTTAAATTTAATTATATTTAATTTTTACACTGTACCCTTTTACCCAAAAACCCAAAACTGACCCTGAACCCAAAAAATACCCCTTTTACCCAAAAACCCAAAACTGACCCTGAACCCTAAAAATACCCCTTTACCCAAAAACTGAAAACTGACCCTAAACCCTAAAAATACCCTTTTACCCAAAAACTGAAAACTGACCCTAAACCCTAAAAATACCCCTTTACCCAAAAACTCAAAACTGACCCTAAACCCTAAAAATACCCCTTTACCCAAAAACTGAAAACTGACCCTGAACCCTAAAAATACCCCTTTACCCAAAAACTGAAAACTGACCCTGAACCCTAAAAATACCCCTTTACCCAAAAACTGAAAACTGACCCTAAACCCTAAAAATACCCTTTTACCCAAAAACTGAAAACTGACCCTAAACCCTAAAAATACCCCTTTACCCAAAAACTGAAAACTGACCCTAAACCATAAAAATACCCCTTTACCCAAAAACTGAAAACTGACTGAACCCTAAAAATACCTTTACCCAAAAACCCAAAACTGACCCTGAACCCAAAAAATACCCCTTTACAAAAAAAAACAAATAATATTTTTAATAAAATAATATACTTACCAATACTTACGTTGTAATGGTATGCGTTGTAAAAGTACCTGCGTTGTAAATACATGCGTGGTAATGGTATGCGTTGTAATGGATCCTGCGTTGTAAAAAATGCGTGGTAATGGTAGGTCGTGGTAAAAGTTGCGTTGTAAAGGTTGTATACCGTGCACGACCGGTATGCGACCGGTCCGCGACTCCTGCTCCAGTGCATTCGCGACACATGCATATTACGGTACGCGACGCTTGCGCGGTGGCGGGCCCCATCTGACGTCATATACGTTCCGAGGTGCGCTGGGTGCGTGACTCCCGTGGAATTTTTTATGTTCTAAAATGATATGTATGTGTCTTTAATGTGCCCTATCTGCCGTAATCTAGAGACGTGGCAAGACGACCGTATACCTCAACCGCGACGGAGAAACCAGGTTGAACGATTGAAAGATCGATACGCTCAAAAGAAAGACAAAGTGTGCTCCGCGCTGTAATACAAAAGAAGATTTAAATATTCGGAAATCCCCCTATAAACTACAGGGATTATCTCGATAAGGACCCTACCAGTAGACGTCTTGCCAGACAAAATAAACTGAGCCAAATAATATTTCGTATTGAGGCTTTTTTAATAAACCTAAGGATGTAATTTTAAAACTGCTTACAACAGTGGGAAAGTTTCCTTATTGGTACAAAGATATGCAGATATCCTCACCATACAACAAAAACTAGGTACCCTGTATGTACACAGAAAGGAAGAAATAGAACTTTGTACTTTGGTCCTGAGGAAGGTGGTCTCACTCCACCGAAACGCGCGTAGACCTGGCGTATAATCACACACAAGCAACAACTGTGTTACCTCATGTGTAGGATCTGATTTTGATTGGGAGAAGATTGATAGTAGTATGAGTGTGAATTGGTATGATTGAGCAAGTGTGACTGGTAATTCATGTGTATATATCAGGGTTAGGTTTTGTATTATGTAACTTTCTAAACTAAGTTTTTTGATATGATGCAATGCACTTTTTATAAATTAATTTTGTATTATCAATTATGTCACTGATATATATGGAAGAAATTATCTAAAATCCAAAAAAAGAAAAAAATATATTTTTGATAAACGACAGAAAAAAAATAAAAACAAATAAAATTGTAAAATGAAAATTATGGATTGTGTTGTACCTATATGGATTAGAAGGCTAATGAAATAATTTGATGAGACTGATCACATGATAAAGTAAATAGTGACCACGGGGGAATCTCTCATATGTTGTGTCTTTAATGTACATACTAGGGCAAAAGATTATCTAAGGTATTCATAAAAATAATATATTTCTACTTGTAATAAACGTATATTATTTTTAAATATATTTTCGCAAAGTCACGTCGGGTGCGCGCTTCGTGAGCGCATGGTGCGCGGATCCCATGTGGCCTAAAAAAAAAAAATGATGAGATTGTTTCATAACATTTCCCACTGTAACTATTGAAGGACCCTACCCATTTTAATTATTCTGTTTGGAGCAGTTGATGAGCGACATCTCTTCTTCCAGAGCTGGTTTTTGATTTTTTTTGGGTGTTTTTAAAAAATTGCATTGGAGAAATGGCATCTGGTTCGCAAGCTCCTCATCATTCTCCAGATGAGGATATCTTGGAGGAAGATCCACCCAAGCTGAGGCCTGAATCAGTGGTATGGAAATTTTTTACCTTTCCTGCCGGAGAAAAAAAGGTCAACGCAAGAAAAGTCACTTGCTTGCTGTGTGACAGGGTCCTGTCGCGAGGCAGTGACAAGAAATACTCCTGTGGAACAGCGAGTATGTATAAACATCTGCGGACCATTCACCCGAAGAATCTGGCATAAGAAAAAATGAGGCGTGCAGCAAAAAATCCGCCACCAGGCATTGCTCGCACCTCCGGAGCATCCACTTCAGCACCACCAGTAGACATTCGCCCAGAATTTGCTTTTCCGCAACTGCACGAAGTACAAAACCATCATCTGTTATGGTAACCAGTCAGTGGACGCTATTTGTGCAGCTCAACAGAACCACAAAAGCAAATTTTTTTTGTATTTTTTTTTTTTTTGGAATGATGTTGAATTCCTAAAGCTAACTGTTTACTTAGTTCCTTTTTTGTTCAATTTTTAAAAAAACACCAAGAAAAGTACAAAAAAACTACAAAAAAAATTGAAAAAAAAAAACAGAAGACAAAAAAAAATTGAGAATTACCTTATCTGGTTTAAAAAAAGAACTATAATTGCATGGTAATGTCTGAAAGTTTGGTTGAATGTATGTGTAGAGCAGATTGTCTGAAAGAATGCATTAGTACTGTATGGTGAATTTATAGGGGCAGATCTATGAGGAAGTGCTGCAGCGTGACACTGCAAGCCGTTTAGCTGCACCAACACCCATGGAACGCCCCTTCAACGCAAAGTGCTGCGTTTGAATGGGTTGTATTTTCAAGGAGAGGAAAAGCCACGCATGGTGGCTTTTCCTCTCCTTGTAAATATGCACGAGTCCCCAGCACCATCACTACGTTACAAAAAGTGACGTACTGTTGGCACAGGGGGCTTGTAAATCTGCCCCATAAGTGCTTAGGTATTGGCAGAGTGATACAATAAGAACATAGTGCTGGATGGCTGATTGACGAAATACAGGAGACTGACAGGAGGCATCCAAGGCTGCATGAGTACTACTTCAGTATTTAGTGGAATGTACCAATAACTACGTATCTGCTTAGAGGTTTGTAGGGATTGTGCACAGAATACTGTACGTGTACTTGTGTTGGTGCCTAGGTGATTCTATAAGAACATCCCTAGTAACTAGAATCATGACAGTGCTGCAAACAGAGTGCTCAGTTAATTTAGAATGGCTTAGGTATTGTCTCAATGCCAGAGTCATTCTGCAAGTGCATAGACAGTGAATAGGTTCCTAGAGTGCTAGTAATTGGCAGCAGGATAAGTTTATAAGCACTTATGTTTCAGCAAAGTGATTAGATAAGGACATGCTTCTGTCAGGATGATTGTAGGAGTGGACACAGACTCACAGTGTGATTCCAGACAAGCATGACTATTACCTGGACTTTTGCAGGACTGACTCAGCAGTCTGCAAGGAGTTAAGGGACCGCATATATTGTGCACATTTGACTGTAACACTGCTTGTCTCAATGCCGGAGTCATTAGGAAAGTGCATAGACAGTGACTATGTTTCTAGAGTGCTTCTGTCTGGATGATTGTAGGAGTGGACACAGACTCACAGTGTGATTCCAGACAAGCATGACTATTACCTGGACTTTTGAAGGACTGACTCAGTAGTCTGCAAGGGGTTAAGGGACCGCATACATTGTGCACATTTCACTGTACCACTGCTTGTCTCAATGCCATTCTGCAACTGCATAGACAGTAACTGAGTTCCTAGAGAGCTAGTAGTCGACAGCAAGACACTTTTTCAGCAGAGTGATTAGATAAGGACATACTTCTGTCAGGGTGATTGTAGGAGTGGACAGAGCTGCTTTAGAGCCAGAGAACCAGGTCAGCAGAGCTGTTGTAGAGCCAGAGAACCAGGTCGGCAGAGCCGTTGTTGAGCCAGAGACCCAGGTCAGCAGAGCTGCTGTAGAGCCAGAGAACCAGGTCAGCAGAGCTGCTTTAGAGCCTTAGAACCAGGTCAGCAGAGCTGCTGTAAAGCCAGGGAAACCAGGTCAGCAGAGCTGCTTTAGAGCCAGATCAGCAGAGCAATTGTAGAGTCAGAGAACCAGGTCAGCAGAGCTGCTCTAGAGCCTAAGAAGCATGTCAGCAGAGCTGCTCTAGAACCAGAGACCCAGGTCAGCAGAGGTGCTCTAGAGCCAGAGACCCAGGTCAGTAGAGCTACTCTAGAGGCCGAGAACCAGGTCAGCAGAGCTGCTGTAGAGCCAGAAAAACCAGGTCAGCAGAGCAGCTTTAGAGGGAGAGAACCAGGTCAGCAGAACTGCTGTAGAGCCAGAGAACCAGGTAAGCAGAGCTTTAGAGAGCAAGAACCACGTCAGCAGAGCTGTTTTAGAGCCAGAGAACCAGGTCAGCAGAGCTGCTCTAGAGCCAAAGAACCAGCTCAGCAGAGCTGCTCTAGAGGGAAAGAACCAGGTCAGCAGAGCTGCTCTAGAGCCAGAGAGCCAGGTCAACTGAGCTGCTTTACAGCCAGAGAACCAGGTCAGCAGAGCTGCTCTAGAGCCAGAGAACCAGGTCAGCAGAGCTGCTTTAGAGCCATAGAACCAGGTCAGCAGAGCTGCTTTAGAGCCAGAGAGCCAGGTCAGCAGAGCTGCTTTAGAGCCAGGTCAGCAGAGCTGCTTTAGAGCCAGGTCAGCAGAGCTGCTTTAGAACCATAGAACCAGGTCAGCAGAGCTGCTTTAGAGCCAGAGAACCAGGTCAGCAGAGCTGCTTTAGAGGGAGAGAAACAGATCAACAGAGCTGCTCTAGAGGGAGGGAACCAGGTCAGCAGAGCTGCTTTGAGCCATAGAACCGGGTTAGCAGAGATGCTGTAGAGCCAGAGAACTACGTCAGCAGAGCTGTAGTAGAGCCAGAGAACCAGATCAGCAGAGCTGTTGTAGAGCCAGAGAACTAGGTCAGCAGAGCTGCTCTAGAGCCAGAGAACAAGGTCAGCAGAGCTGCTCTAGAGCCAGAGAAGTAGGTCAGCAGAGCTGCTCTAGAGCCAAAGAAACCAGGTCAGCAGAGCTGCTTTAGAGCCAAAGAAACCAGGTCAGCAGAGCTGCTTTAGAGCCAAAGAAACCAGGTCAGCAGAGCTGCTTTAGAGCCAGAGAACCAGGTCAGCAGTACTGCTCTAGCAGACACCTACTGACTGACTGACACGGACGAACAAGTTACTTACCTTCGGTAACGATATATCTGTAAGAAACAGTAGTTAGTATTAGATTCCTTACCTTAGAATATCCCCAGGCGTCAGTCTGGATCCGGAAACTTTTGCGTAGCAGTACCCCTGCGCGTCGGTAGGCGTCGTCTGCAGGCGTCCCCTGCGGCTCCGCGTCGTCGGCGTCGTGCGCCGTGATGACGTCGCTGGAGTATATAGACGCCGCCTCCGCGCGCTGACGTCAGTTCTTTGCACACAGCTTTTCCGCGCCAGAACACGCAGAGCCATGTGAGAACTAACACTGGTGCCATTTGAAACTAGGGCCCTGAAAGGGATGTCCTTAACCCTAGGTATCAGTTCGCAGAACGGGGAGGACGGGTGGGGCGGTAAGGAATCTAATACTAACTACTGTTTCTTACAGATATATCGTTACCGAAGGTAAGTAACTTGTTCATCTGAAAGAAACAGGTTAGTATTAGATTCCTTACCTTAGAATAGATACCCCAGCAATACCAACCCCGGTGGTGGGTCTGCGAACCAATACAAACCTACACCAGAAAGTCCTGGAGGACCGAACGGCCAAAGAAGCCATCCCTCCGGACTTGACTGTCCAGGCAGTAGTGCCTCGCAAAGGTGTGCAGCGAGGCCCACGTAGCCGCCTGGCAAATGTCCTGCAAAGGGACTCCCCGGCCCAGGGCAGTAGTAGCCGCCGTGGCCCGAGTGGAATGGGCCCTCAGCCCAACAGGAGGCTCCTTCCGAGCCAAAGAGTAGCATGCTTTGATGCACAGGACGACCCACCGAGAGATGGTTCGTTTCTGTACCGCCCTTCCCTTCTTCTCACCCACGTAGCCAACAAACAGTTGGTCATCCACCCGGAACTGGCGTGTGCGATCCATATAAAATGAAAGCGCACGTTTTGGGTCCAGACGATGGAGCCGCTCTTCATCCTTTGAAGGATGCGGAGGCGGGAAGAAGGAGGGTAAGGTGATGGACTGCCCGATGTGAAAAGCAGAAACTACTTTGGGCAGGAAAGAAGGCCTAGTCCTAAGAACCACCTTGTCCGGATGGACGGACAAGAAAGGAGGTTTAACAGAAAGAGCCTGGAGCTCACTCTCTCCTGGCAGAGGTGATGGCAACCAGGAAGGCCGTCTTTAAAGTGAGAAGACGGAGAGGACAGGAATGAAGCGGCTCAAAGGGAGCGCACATCAAGAATGTCAGAACCAGGTTCAATTCCCACTGAGGCATCACGAACGGAACAGGAGGATACATGTGCGTGATGCCTTTCAAGAATCTCAGTACAATAGGGGACTTGAATAAAGATGGCTGATCAGGTAGCCTTAAGAAGGCGGAAAGGGCAGAAAGGTAGCCCTTGATAGTGCCCAGAGCAGAGCCCTGCTGGGCAAGAGAAAGAAGGAAGAGGAGAACCTCGGAAAGAGGGGCAGAAAGGGGATCCACAGCCTTTGCTGTGCACCATGCCACAAATCTGTTCCACCGGCAGGCGTATACCGACTTTGTGGAGGGACGCCTGGCTGCCAGAATCACATCACAGACTTCAGGAGGCAAGTCGCATGGCCTCAACTGTCGCCGCTCAATCTCCACGCATGGAGGTGGAGGCTGGACAGGTTCGGGTGGAGGACCGTCCCCTGCTGCTGCGACAGAAGGTCCTCCTGAAGGGGCAGGCGGATCGAGGGACCGACTGACATGCTGAGTAGCTCGGGATACCAGTATCTTCGAGCCCAGTCCGGAGCCACAAGGATAACTTGGGCCCGGTCGCGCCTGATCTTCTTCAGCACTCTGGGCAGAAGTGGCATAGGCGGAAAGGCGTACAACAGACCGCAGCTCCACTCGCGCCGAAAGGCGTCGCCGAGCGAGTGCCGTCTTGGAAACTCCAACGCGCAGAACTGATGACATTGCGCGTTCTCTTCTGTGGCGAATAGATCTAACCAAGGCTCTCCCCATTGCTGAAAGAGGCCGTTCGCCACGTCCGAGTTCAGACGCCATTCGTGATCCACCGAGCACCGACGGCTGAGTTCGTCCGCCCTGGCGTTCAGAGAACCTGCCAGGTGTTGAACCGTCAGAGTCACGCCCTGACGTTCCAGCCATTGCCAGAGGCGCAGAGCCTCCTGGCAAAGGGTCCACGACCCCACACCGCCCTGTTTGTTGCAGTACCACATGGCGGTGGTGTTGTCCGTGAACACCTGCACTACACTCCCGTTGACAAAGGGGAGGAATGCCTTCAGTGCTAGGCGAATCGCCCGCAGCTCCAACATGTTGATATGGAGCCGGGACTCCGCCGGAGACCAGATGCCTCTGATCTCTGCCTCTCCCAAGTGGCCTCCCCAGCCCTGGAGGGACGCGTCCGTCACAACTACGTGCTCCGGTTGGGGAAGGGAGAGGGATCTGCCTCTGACCCAATCGCGGTCCGTAAGCCACCACTGCAACTGTCTCGCAGTGCCCTCCGAGATCAGGACATGGTCGGACAGGTTGCCCTGATGCTGGGCCCACTGAAACTTCAGGTCCCACTGCAGAGCCCGCATCCGCCGCCTGGCGTGATGCACCAGAAGGATGCAGGAGGCCATCAGCCCCAGAAGCCGCAGCGTCAACCTGACCGAAACCCGGGACAACGGCTGAAAGATGGGAATCAGAGCCTGAATATCCCAGACCCGCCGTTCCGGAGGATAAACCCGAAACTGCGCCGAGTCGAGAACCGCTCCGATGAAAAGGAGCTTTTGAGAGGGACACAGGTGTGATTTCGGCACATTGATGGAAAACCCCAGCTCGTGCAGGAGGTCTGCCGTCATCTGAAGGTGGTGGACGACTGTTTGGGGCGAGCCCGCCTTCAACAACCAGTCGTCGAGGTAGGGGAAGACTGAAACCCCTAACCGGCGCAGATGAGCTGCGACCACCGCCATCACTTTCGTGAACACCCGTGGGGCGCTGGTAAGGCCGAATGGGAGCACGATAAACTGAAAGTGCTCGTGGCCTACCGTGAACCGCAGGTAACGCCGGTGGGCCGGCAGGACGGGGATGTGAAAATACGCATCCTGCAAGTCCAACGCTACCATCCAGTCTTGTGGGTCTAGAGCAGCCAAGACCTGAGCCAAAGTCAACATCTTGAACTTCTCCTTCCGGAGGAAGCCGTTGACGTTCCGTAGGTCCAAGATAGGACGTAGGCCCCCTTTGTCCTTCTTGGGCACCAGAAAGTAGTGGGAGTAGCAACCACACCCCACTTCTGGCCCAGGAACGCGCTCGATGGCCCCCTTGGCCAAGAGGGCCGTAACTTCCTCCTGCAGAAGTGTCAAGTGGTCCCCCGACACACGGTGGTTCTGCGGTGGCATGGCTGGAGGAGTGGACTCGAAGGGGAGGGAGTAGCCCCTTCGGACGAGCTGCAGCACCCACCTGTCCGATGTAATCGTGCGCCAGCGGGAGTGGTGATGGCGAACCCTGCCACCCACTGGCGTCACATGGGCCCGAAAGCTCGGACTAGGAAGATTTGGAGGCTGCTGCGGGGGGAGGTGTGGACTGACCTCGCCGCTGCCCTCTACCGCCACCACGGCGGAGTCCACGGCCGCCACCGCGCTGGGGAGCGTTCTGCGGCGCGTGGCTGGCAGCACGCGTGGGACAGCCCCTTCCCTGGCCACGAAAGGGGAAACGAACCCGTGTGCTGGCGCTGGGTCGAAAGACCCAAGGACTTGGCCGTGACCCTGGAGTCCTTGAAGCGCTCAAGCGCGTTGTCCGCCTTGTCACCGAACAGGCGACTGCCATCGAAAGGCATGTCCATGAGGGCATTCTGGACATCCGGCGAGAAGTGTGCGGATCTCAGCCAAGCATGGCGACGAATCGCCACCGTCGTGGACATAGCCCGTCCCAGCGAGTCGGTCGTGTCAAGACCACACCTTATCGAATACCTCGCCGCGTCCCGGCCTTCAACCAAGGCCTGGTTGAGCTTGTCCCGCACCTCCTGCGGGCGTTGCGGCAGACACTCCGCGACCGCGTCCCACAGAGAGTGGGTGTAGCGGCCCAAGAGGCATGCGGTATTGCAAGACCGCAGTCCAGCACTCAAAGACGAAAAGACCTTCTTGCCAAATTGGTCATATCGCTTCGATTCCCGATCGGGCGGAGCCGACGGGAATGCGGACTGGGAAGTGGAGGCCTGGATCGCCAGACTCTCCGGGGAGGGATGGGTGGAAAGGAAGGCAGGGTCGTCCGAACACGGACGGTGACGCCTGGCAACGTTCCGGTCAACCGGTGCACCGGAAGCGGGCCTGGACCAGGTGCCCAAAAGGACATCCGTCAGGGCCTCATTAAACGGCAGCAGAGGCTCCTGTGGGCATGACTGCGGTTTAAATACTTCGGTGAGGATGTTAGGTTTCACCTTAGCGACGGGGAGCTCAAGGCTCAAGGCCTTGGCAGCCCTCATCAGGACCACCGAATAGGCAGCCCCCGCCTCCGACGCCACAGGGGAAGGCGAGACAAACCCAGGGTTGGGCGACTCGTCCAGACCACTGGCATCACCTAAGTCACCTACCCAGTCCACGTCATACTGGCAGGCTCGTGACAAAGGGTCCTCAGACCCCTCCCAACCCTCTCCATAATCGTCCTCATCGCCATAGTTCGAGTCGACGATATAAACCGGCTCCTCGGAGCCAATGGGCCCCAACGGCGCCGGACTCGGCGTCGGACGACGCCGGTCCGACTCCGCGTCAGGAGTCAGAGAGGGAACGGGGGTGGCGCCGCGCGGCGCCGGCGCCGGGGACCCGACGCCGGCCGGAACCGACGGCGGAATCACGGCGCCGCGCGGAGGCGGCACCACGGGTTGCCCCAATGGGATCGGCGCCGGAGAGGCCGGTGGACCAGCCGGCGACGACCCTGAAGGGCCCAGCGGCGCCGGGGCCGGAGCATTCGGCGGCGTCGGGGCAGGTGCACCCGAACCGCTCGGGCTCCCAGACGGGACCGACGGGCCCGCAGGCGCCGTAGGCCCCGCCGGAGGAGACATCGCCCTCATAGCCATGAGGAACTCCTCAATCTCCTCGTGCGACGTGCCTTCCCCAGGGACCGACGGGTATGGGGCAGACGGCGTCGGCGACCCACGCGGGGCCGCGGGGGTGGGGCCACCCGAACCCCCGGCCGCATCACGCGGGCGTCGGGGGGAGTCGGGGGTACGATGACGACGCCCCGACCTCTTGTGTCGCTTACCTGATGAACCGGAGGAATGGTGGCGACTCCCAGAGCGCTCATGGCGGCTCCGCGATCGCTCCCTCGACCGCTCCCTCGACCTCCGACCGGACCGGGACCGCTCTCGAAGCGGGGCCGACACTCTAAGCTCGAGCAGCTTGCGGGACCGCTCCCGTCTAGCTTTACCTGTCAAGGCCCGGCAGTCGACGCAGGACTCCACGTCGTGGTCCGCGCCCAGACACCGGAGGCAGAGTCGATGGTGGTCGGTGACCGACATCATTCGGTCGCACCCGTCGCAACTCTTAAACCCGGGCATCCTACCGGCACCTTGAAGAAAGAGTTAAGTTAACAAAAACTTGGTCAAAAGACCGGAGTACTGCTCTTCGGATCTGCGCTAACTGGCGCGGAAAAAAGAAGAACTGACGTCAGCGCGCGGAGGCAGCGTCTATATACTCCAGCGACGTCATCACGGCGCACGACGCCGAGCCGCAGGGGACGCCTGCAGACGACGCCTACCGACGCGCAGGGGTACTGCTACGCAAAAGTTTCCGGATCCAGACTGACGCCTGGGGATATTCTAAGGTAAGGAATCTAATACTAACCTGTTTCTTTCAGATTGACTCTCTACTACTATCTCTCTACTGCTCTACTACTCTCACTCTCTCTACTACTCTCACCCTCCCTCCTACACCCTCCCTCCTACACCCTCCTTACTACCGCCTCCACACCTCCGCCTCCACACCTCTACACCTCTACAACTCCACCTCTACAACTCCACCTCTACACCTCCACCTCTACACCTCCATATATATATATATATATACACACAGAATTGCTTTAACTTAAACGAGGGCGAGGCCTATTGCATTTTCCATGCTGGTTTACTTTGGTTCCATCAAGAGGGCATTTCGATGTGTCACACATTTGCCATAAATTCTGAATGTTAGCACTCTAGTTGCTCATTAGATCACTGTAGTAAAGCTACTGCTCACCAGGGAAGTCTGCTGCTGGTATTCAAAGTGCATATTTCAGCCTGCATGTTAGAATTTTTTAATGAAATAGAAGAGGATTTGAGAAGTCAAAATGTGCCCTAATTTTTCTTTCTGCAGCACTAATCATACATTCTATGGCAAAATGAAGCCCCTCATTTTGTCCCTTTGCAAATTAAATGTTTTAAGTGTTCCCACTTTATTCCAATCAAGATGGCTTCAGGTGTTCCATACTTTTGTCGTAAGTAAGACTGTTAGCGCTCTAGTTGTTCTTTAGAACACTTTGGGACATTCTGTAATTGGGCTATACTTGGGGTACATCTGAGTGATATTTGTGCTACATTTGGGGTCTTTTGTCTCTGGCGGCCATCTTGGGAGACTTATTTGTTAAGAAGTTTCCTAATTTCCTCATTTACTACAGTCTCCTCGGTACGAAACACTTTCAGTGTGCCACACTCTAGTTGCTCATTAGATCACTGTAGTAAAGCTACTGCTCACCAGGGAAGTCAGCTGCTGGTATTGAAAGTACATGTTTCAGTCTGCATGTCAGAATTTTCTTTAATGAAATAGAAGAGGAATTGAGAAGTCACTTAATATGTGCCCTAATTTTTCTTTCTGCAGCACTAATCATACTTTCTGTGGCAAAGTGAACCCCCTCATTTTGTTCCTTTTTAAATTAAATGTTTTAAGAGTTACCACTTAATTCTAATCTAGATGGCTTCAGGTGTGCTATACTTTTACCATAAATACGGCTGTTAGCACTCTAGTTGTTCTTTAGAACACTCTGGGAAGCTGCAGTAGAACACAAAAGGAATCAACTGACAGTCTCTGCCCTTGTTGGATGTACATGTTTTATTGAGAATGTCAGACTTCATTCTCACATGACTGAGAAAGATAATGTGAATTTACAGAAAATATGCTCTCAGTTTAGGTTATAGATCACCTTCCTAACATCTGTGGGAAAAGCATAAGAAAATAGTTTTCTCTCAACGTAGGTAGGTAATAATCGTGCCCGCAGTATTATGGAAGTTGAAGTCATAAGTCCTCAATGGACGCACTTTCTTAACTGCGGGCACGATATGGCTCCTTAATTAACATATGGAAGTTTGCACGTGATCTTCGACAAAAAGCCTCTGAGGAAGAATGATTTTGAAACTCGTCAGGCAAGGCGAAGGTACTGCATATCCTGCCTGCATGCGTGCACAGTTCATACCGAGTGAATAAAGGTTAAGGGTCATACCTTTCACAACTGATCGAGTGTTCCCTCATTTTGTGTGGCAGACACAGGAGCAGTATGTAATGGCGGCAGTCCGGCCGCGAGGAGAGCACCACCAGAGGGCAGGGGATGGGTATTCCTCAGCTAAAACATATTAGTTCCGCTGTGCATGCGACGGCTATTTACCTATCTGCCATGCCCGGGGCCAACGGGCATGGCAGATAGGTAAATAGCCGTCGCATGCACAGCGGAACTAATATGTTTTAGCTGAGGAATACCCATCCCCTGCCCTCCGATGCCTAAAGACACCCAGTAGGAGTCTTTTTTTTATTATAAGCCCGCCAATTTTGGCAGGAGCTTACACCGATAGACTTTTTTGCTTATCAGGTCACAAGAATCTAGGACTGGGTACACCTTCTAGGGGGTGTAGACCGTCCATTTTCTTATACATTGGTCCTGAGGAAAACCTGGTAATTTCCACACATAGGTTGAAACATGTAGACCAGACCACCTACAGAGATACTCTTGGTCTTAATTACCCTCAAAGTATCTCCACACTTCTTTTTAACATTGTCCAGTTACTTACAAATAAAATGTATTAATTTTCTATTAAGTTAAACCAGGGCAATTTTTAACACTTTTTCTGCACTTAACACTCACAAACCAGCTCCACTGTAATCCAGGTGTCGTAGCACACCCTGATGGCACTCGGTCATCAGGGTGGACCCCGATGATGAAGCATGTCACCACCAGGTTGGCGAGTGAGGGCTTTTTACAAAAGGAAGAATTTTTTTCCTTTTTCCAAAACACATCCCATTAAGAATCCAAGATTCTCTCTGGTGATACTCCTCCTTTTGTTAGTCGTTATACCTTACCCAGGGGAACAGGAGTAATCTCCAGTCACAATTTGTGAATACAATCCCTTACTCTACCTTTTGTTGTTACAAGATTTGAGCTGCACTCATCTTTTCTTAAAGAAATAGGCATTTTGTGCAAAGGTGTTCTAATTCCACAGTTTATATCCAGAAATCACACTTTTGCAGACGAGTAACTAGGTATGCCAATAGGAAAAGTAATGCTACCAGGGGCCAGAACCACCACATAGATTCAGGTTTTAAGCTGTGAATCACTATGTTCACAGGAGAGAGAGCTGGCCTGCTAACTTTATCTCCAATACAAACATAAAAAAAGGGATACATTAAAATTAAGGAGCAGCCAGTGTGAAACCTAGGAAGTAGATAAACCTAATTGTTACACAGAAGCTGGTCCCAGTGAAACACAGACCAACCAACATGGGTATGGATTGAAACTAGACAACTGTTCTCCTGGAATGATGCAGGACACAATGTAGCAATCATGTGCATACAAAAGGTAACCACACATATTCAAAGGCAATCCAGTGGGAAAGAATGTTGATCACATGATACTTAATGAGCCTGGCAGGCTGTGTATGGTGGTGGTGGGGTGCACATGTTTTATTGGAGCAGACATTTATTCTCCAAAAATTACACTCTGAAAGATAATTGAGGTCACTAATTAAGAGTGCACTTGCACCACTAGGACTAGGCTTCATGATGTTAAAGCAGATACATTTAAAAGACACTTGAACAAGATAGTATCACGGTTCAACAGAACATGCATGTTTTAAGGACATAAGTAAGGATAAGTGGTCCGAGATCGTGTATAGGTACCAAAAAAAGAGTTTGCAGTTTTTTGCCCAACAACATCAGAGGTCCATTGACCACTCTCTTAAAAGTGGGGACCAGCAGTTGTATGCATTACAGAAAAGTCGTATCAGCACAAACCATATTGCTTTGTCTATTTGTTGCAAGAACATGGTGAAACATGTACAACTTACAAGTATACCCACGTACAGAAAGAATTGCGGACGAATATCAAGACCACAGTTGATCCTCTGGGTCTTTGAGGGTTACACAAAACTTATAAATAATGCTCTATATACATGAAATTGACACAGCATACAATTATTTTGGCCAGAAATGTTGAATGTAGGTCTAGGAGGGAAGGATCCAATGCACATTTTCAGGGTACCCAATTAAGATAAATGTGTGTACAATCTAAATGGAACCTATATACAGCCATGGAGTACACTGAACACCTGGGAAGAATCCGATCATCCTGGATTGACTCGATCACTCCTGGCAGAAAAACAATCAATAGACTGATACAGCCATCTACTAGATCCTTGAAAAGTATATAAATATAAAGGAGAACCTGTATAAAAACATTGTAAACATTTTAAAGTAAAGTATAGGAACCAGAAGAGCATATTTTTCCGTAAACTTGTTGAAGGGAATTATAAAAATACTCAGCAAAACAGGCAAGGTGCTATTTGCCAATGAATTATAGTATTATTCAGTGCTCAACTTGTATACTTTGCAATTTGCCTTATAAGAAAAAACAGACACTTCAAGAATTTTAGAGTGTTCTGAAATGAAACGGAAACTAAGTGGTAGGGTTTGCAAATAGGCAGAATGCAAAAAAGTAAATGGGAAAAGACAGATGTCAAAACGTAGGTAGGTAATAATCGGGTGCACATAAATGCCACTGTAGGTTCAGGGCACAGAATATAAGAAAACATAACTTACGTAATGGCCACAGATAAACATTGTTTTGCCTGAATAGCAGCAATTAAGATACTTTTTAAGTTGGAGTATTAAGGAGTGGAAAGGGGAAAAGTGTGTGAATGAATGAAAGAGAATGTTTGAAGTGCACCGTCACCACAGATGGGCATCCTAGCGCTCATGAGGGACCACCGACAAAAAGCAGCGAATTGGGCAAGTGCTGGAAATGCAGTTTTTAGCGCCTTACAAAAATCGGATTCCTGAAATGAGGCAAGACAAGGAAGCAGTAGAGTTATAAATTCAGACTGCTAGAATGGAGTAAGGATGGCTTCCCACTCTCTCACAGCTGAAAAAGAAGATGGAAAGTAGCTTGAGGTTGGCTGAGCATAGGTTTCTAGACGGCATATAAGAATGCCAGCAGTGGCTCAAATATTAAGGGTCAATATTATTGAAAACAAGATGATGCAACCAGCTTTAAATAAAAATCTGTTAGAGAATGGTAGACTGTCAGACTGTCTTACTGTCTCAGATGCAAGGCTACTGATTTCTAGGGAGGGAGATTCAGTACTCTATTTGGGAAGAACGAGATATAGTGGGTTACCGAAGAATGTATTACACATTTTCTGGACGCGTCTGGGAGGATGAATAGAATCTTTCTCAGCGTTTTGAGGATAAACAGGAAGCAGCGATCCAAGTGATGTGGTCTTCCATGGAGCGGTCATTTCAGAAGCCAAGGATCTATGGGCTGGATAACCGCATATGGACAGAGCACAGTTCAGCATGCCACCAGGGAGCAGGCTAAATAGATAAACTAGGTCTGAATAGTAGCATCTCAGTTTTATCACAGATTAATTTCAGGCAGTTGTTTAATCATTCACTTTTTGGATAAATGATTGAAAGGCACAGCGTGTGGTTTCCGTGTCATCTGATATGGAGATGATCAATTGGGTATCACCTGCCTATAACATGGTCTGGAAGCAAGAGGATTTAACCAGGAATGCTAGTGGGGCATATAGATGTTGAATAAGGTGGGGCTCAAGGCAGAGCCATGGAGCTCTTTTCTTGAGGTGAACAGGTGCAGAATTTAAGGCGAAAGAGAAGATACCTGCATTCTTCCTGTTAGAAAAAGAGGGGATCCTCTACAGCAATAAGTTGCAGATTGCTATCTCTTGAAGCCTTTGGGAAAGAAGGAGAGACACCATCAAAGGGAGCCGACAGATACCCAAAAATAAGCGATGCTGCCGCCCTTGGTCTAGGAAAGCTCTCAGGTCTCCGGCAACAGCCAGATCACAGGCACAAATATGGTGACAATCACATAGAGATGCTGCAACATGCATCTCCAGACAACAAATGGCATCAGATTTCACGCGAAACATACAGACCAGGTCAGCCTTGGAGTGGAACAGCCACAACCATCACACGCAGTTTCCGTACTATATCTAGACCTGAATCCCGACTGAGTAGGATCTAAAATGCTATTATTCTCTAGGTAAACTACCAGGGAATTTTTAACATGTTTCTCTAAGATTTTACTGAGTAGTGCGAGTCGAGAGCTTGGTCTGTAATTGTTGTAATACCTTCTATAACAAGGTAAAACAAACAAAGGTTAGAGCAAATGAGACTGTTAAACTTCTGAAAGTGCTATGATTATTATGTTTAAAAATTACAATTTAAAAATTATGAGTGGTCTATAATATTAGGTTATTACCATCTACTCCTTTTTTGGGCAAGGTTATAGCAGTCAGAGTAAGGTAGTCTAATGCGTCACCAATCTGAGATTAATTTATTGTTTGGACTCAAAAGGCTTTGATACAAGGTACACTTGCAACAAACTGAGTCCGGTTAGGATCAGTCTCTTATGCAGGGGAAACAGTCATAACAGATCTCTCCTTTCAGAAGGTATTGAACTAGAAGGCTGAACCATGAATGTACTTGGTCAAGCTTCTCCTGTGGAGAAACATCACCACCAGACACATTCTTTTGGGTCCATGTTGCAGTCCTCACTTTACAAAGCTGAGTAGATATGGAAGGATTCCAAACTTTTAAGCACAAGTTACAAAATCTTTTCCAGTTCTGTTCATAAGTAGTGTTAATCATGTCAGTACTAGAGACGGTCGGCACATTCTTCATTACAGGGACAGCCCTAAGAGGCAACGCTTTGTTTGAGCAATGTCTAGTTTCAGACATCATATTGTAATGCACGATCCAGACAGTGTCCCATTGCTGGCCTCTGGCAATAGGAAGTGAGATACAGCACATGAACAAATGGAACAGTACATGAAACCACATGTGTCTCGCTTAATTTGGAGCAAAGAGGACTGTTAGTCATTTGCCAACCAGCAGTCTTCTTATTATCTGATGAAGGACAGACACTGACAACAACGTGCAAAAAGGAATCTTCTCTACAAAGAAATCATCTCCCTAGGACAATGGCTCTCGAATTCTGGTGGCAACCGGTTCTCAGGGGAAGCCTCTATGGTCAAACTGGAAACCCACCACACAATTTGCAGCTCATGTGACCCAGTTTTACACTTGGAGGTGCAGTCTTCTCAGTCATTCTTTACTGCTGCATCAGCAAAATAGTGTTTTGTCTCCAGTACCCAGTTGTCCTCCTCTTCCCAGAATATACACAGAGAGCTAGACAAAGAATTGCAAAACCCAAACTGCAATCTGTATGGTATCCCGGTGCTGTAGGAACATAATGGAGCAGAATGTAGACACAAAAGAGAAAAAAATAAAATAGTTCTGGGAGAAGAAGGAAGGACTGTACACTAAAAGTCATGTGAACACATTTCCTGAGGCTATGTGCCAAGTACGACAAAGCATGACTGCCACACTGTAGACAGTGAAAGGAAGACATAATGAAGAGTAGTGGAAGTCAAGCAAAGACATTATAGAGAAGAGTATCTCACCACCTGTAACTGAAGACCAGCAGTATACATGCTTTGGGGCAAACGCACATGCTTCAGAAGAGGTTTTCCTTTGTGACAAGGAAGCCAGCAGAGATTAGAAGTGATGAAGGGAAATGTGATTGTGATAGAACAAACTAGAAAGGAGGCATGCTATGGCGTTCTGATTACCTTGTAGTCTGGTCAAGGTATATTTTGGGCGGCCGGCATACAAGACATTGCCATAATTTAATTGTGGTCGATTTAGCTACTTGAAAACCTGTTTGCTTGCAGCACACGGAGAGAGGAGGAAATTTCTGAACAGCTACCGCCTTTAGGGAACAGAAGGAGTTGGACATCAATATGCTCCCCTGATATTTCTGTATAAAGTGATCACAAAATTGAAGCAAAAGAAGTAGACTGAAAATGAAAGGGTTGGTGCCAAGTCCGCTATCCAAAGGGCCACAGGCTGCATGAGCCATTGAAGAATAACATTTTAGTCTTTATAGTTTTTAATTTAAGATTCTTCAACTCAAAAGCCTGAAACTGTCAAAGAATATCTATGTCTTCTACTAAGTATAAAAAGAAGAAACAATTACCCTGATAAGATGTACCAAGACAGCAACTTAAATTTAAAAAGTATTGAGCTAAGAAAGCAGAAGATCAGTCAAAGGAGCAACAGAGACACCCTTAAAAGTGGAAGTTATTAGCTCATGAGTGTGTAATGGAATAAGAGTGGGGCCAACAATCTGTTGTATAAGTCAATAGCAATTTGTAATAAGCAGCAAAATTAAACCCGCATTTGCAATGCAGTAGGTCTCGCATTTACGCGAGTTTGAGCTATTGGCATTGTAAATGATAATGCCTTTAAGTTATGTGTTGTTTTAAAAAACAGATACATAAAAGGCATTGTTATTTAAAATGCCAATAGCTTAAACTCTGGCAAATGCGAGACCTATTGCATTGCAAATGCGTTCGGGGTCTGTGCTATAAAAATGTTTACAAAAGTGTTAGGAGAGAGTTTGTCCTGCCTGCAACAGCAGGTTGGACAAAGCTATTTGAAAAAATACTGCTCGGAGGATGTAATTAAAACCTACTCAGTAACAACACACGTCAGTGTCGCCATGGGAGGTTACAAAATGAGACAAGGCGGTACTAAGGAAGCACTACTAACCCTACGGACCAATGAACAGCCACAGTTTACAGTGGAGAATAAAAAGCAAATGACAAATATTGGCAGAGCTTCAAGTCCCTACCTGAATTCAGTATGCCTCACAGAGCCAGGACTCGATCTAAAAACAGCTGTTGCTGGACCACCCAAAGGTTAAACTCCAACAGAATAAGTTTAGATGCTGGTAAGTCAAAGGAAATTTGCAAAATGCTGAACCAAAGAAAGTAAAAATGGCCTGGAGGAGGGAACAGAAAAGACAGTCCAAAACATATTAGTAACAGCCATATGCTCAGGAGACTCAAAAGGATGTAGATCACCACCATGATGTCATGACCAGCACTTGCTTCCTGTGACCTGCAGCTTAGTTGGCACATTTGCAATAATACTTCACTGAATTATCTCCAGAACTGGTACAACAATTTTCGAAGCAATAAATAGTCTCTTTAAATTGGTTTGGAGTCATTTTTCTTATAGTTTCTATCAGTTACAAGCGCTTACATGGATGGTGTGCATAGCCTTGTTTATTCTAACATCAGTTTACAAGCTTCACACTTACTTTCGGGTAGAACTGAAGACTTCCACATGGCTTCATTCTTTGTGCAAATGTAATTTAATTTAATTTTTTATTTAGTCAGGCAGTACTGCATATTTCTTTAAGCCATCTTGCGATCAATGCCTCGAGTACGCTAAGGGGGTATGTGGCCAACTGCAGGTCCGGCAAACTAATGTTTAGAATCTGCCTGCAAGCACAAACTATCGCAGCTGACAGGCATTTCGGGACACTGTGTGTAACACTTTGGCTCACTCTGAACCAGAGAAACCTATATGCTTCTGGAAAATAGGAATCTAGAAAATAGGAGTCCTAGAAGTCCAACAATGATATCCAATTTCCATTTTGCAGCAACGCTGACAGGATCACTATCTTAATAATTATTTTGAACAAACTTCATAATGAAGAGACAATCTGTGATGGACTGAAGGCTCTTCTAGTTCTTCTGTGCAAGTAAGTACCACAAGTAGGGCCTCATGTTATTGGTCTGGCTGTACATTGCCTTTGTAAGATGCCCTTTCGCTTCCTTGGAGGTTGAAAGGGAAGTTATTCTGTGAATTCCGGGGTGTGTCCAGATGCCAATATAGCCATCACTCACCTGTCCTATGTGTCAACGCCGCAGGAAGCTAACATTTTACACTTGGGCATCAGGCCTGCTGTTGTATTTCCAGAATCACACTCTCTTGGTAACTGTGGTGACCTCAAGCCCTACTGCCCCTTTAGGAGTTCAGGGCAGAAAAGAGACATCTCGTTGAAACTGCGGTGGTGAAATCTCTGCAGTTGGGTAAATCTCCTCCTTTCTCCTCAAAAGGAATATTGGAGCCTAACTGATAGGACCACGATTTCATTTGCTGTGGCAGGGTTAGTCTTGACGGTTTGGAGTGTATTCCCATTGCAAGTCAGTTTTTCACAAGGGAACCTGACCATAGCATATATGCTGAAATTAGTTATTGGCTACACCCAGGGAAGCTTTTGTTGCATTCTTCAAAGCCCATTTGCCCTAAACCAGGATCCACCTCACTTTTTTCCATTTGTTTTTTGTGTCCATGTCTTCTGGTTTCCTGCTTCCTTCTCAGCCAGGTTTTCAGGGATCACCAGCGTGTATCTGACAACACTACCTCAGAGGTTGGTTTGGACATGAGCACATGAGGGCAGAGTTGGGCATACATTTTTTATTGTAACGTAACCACACATTTAAGAGCACATTTTCCATATATGGTCTGACAGATGTGCTGCCAGCTGTGTCCAGTTCTAATGAGAGAAAGCCTGGGTCCTCGGTCTCAGATTACATGGATAAGCCAACTTGAGCCGTCACCCTGCTCATCAATGACCTCAGATGGTGAAGAGGCCTGAGGCGAGAAGATAAACATTTTGTGACAAACAAATTTTGTCCCACATCCCTAGGACCTTCTTGAGGCCAGACCATTCTAGAGTGTTGCAGAGGGATATACTAAATCATTGTCATACATGAAGGGATTGACTGGCTATTCCTCTAACAACTTCATTTCTACAGCAGATTGGATCAGTCCTCACCTACTATAAGCACCTATAGATTGTTGTACTCTCATTCGAGGAGGATCTGCTTTAGTGAACAAAGTAATAAACGTTGGTTTCTCTGCTCTTTCCATCTCAGATTGACATGTCTCAATTTCATTTTTTAATGCCCAGTCTTGTCTCCTGTTTAAATTTCCTATTTCTTTTTATTTGAGGCTCCGATTTTTTTTATTTCTCTTTCAGAAGGTCCTTGGTGTCCATATTTCCTACTGGGTCATTTACTTTTGGGCGTGTCCTTCTTGGCTCATGCCGTCAACTTGTCCCGCCCTCTTTCTGTTCTTTTTTTCTCCGTATGATTTTGTGTAGGACCTCGTCCACCATTGAGCAGGAGTCTGCCATACTTTTTTTTCTAATTTACCATTCTGAAATGGACAGCTGCCATCTTGGAACAGTGAATTTAAAATAAATAAATCACAAATATAGGCAACATGCATGCATATGCTAGTCATCTTTAAATCATTTTCTCATTTTCTTCAAGTAAAATTCTATCAAGACGGCTACCACCCTCGTACTGTGCACCGCTGCCTCCTTAAAATGAGTTCTCTGAAAGGAAAAGAAAAACCATTTAAATACGGCTGTCTGACTTCTGTGTACATGCATACACAGAAGCCAAATTTTTTTTCGATTTCACAAATTACATTTAAGATGTTTCTCACCTTCAGTAACCTTTCTGTTGGATTCTCCATCTAACCACAGATTCCTCAACTTTATCTGGACATTTTTCCTAGCAGTGTGCCTGCATGGCACTAGGTGACATCCTACAGATTCGTGGTGACTGTGAACCACCACTGAAGTGACCGAGACACGCCACATATCTGTGGTAATCATGTGTGTTGATGTCAGTTTCATTCATCTTCTCATTCAGCACCTTCAGAGAGACAGCATTCAGAGAAGGGAGGCGGGAGGGCAGTGAGGAATCTCTGGTCAGACATAAATTTCACAAGAAAGAGCATTACCAAATTTAAGTAATCTGTTGTTCTGATCTCATATACCTCACCTTTAAAATAACAAAACAAGACTTCCCTTAGGTGAAGTGCTTAGAGAGTGGACTGAAACCACATAGTCCTCATATTTATATTAAATACCATAGCTATGGAGAAGCGTGGCTCAGTGGTTAGAGGCAGCAGACCCGGAAGCTGAGATCAGCCGTGGACTAGGGTTCGATTCCCCGCCTCGGCGGGTCTCGGGCACAAAAATTCCACGGACACGACAATTCTCGCTCCGGTGCCTACTCGACTCACGGGGTCACACTCTGCGACTCTGGGCAATAGCTTGCTTAATCTCCACTATGGCCCCTCGCGGCGGGATGCCTGGCTTTCACCTTGTGAATACCCTGTCAGGGTATCTCACAGGGGAATACCAGGACGGGTTCCCTAAGCAAGCGCCTTGAGACCCCTGGGTGATTAGTGCGCTATATAAATCGAAACACATTTACATTTACATTTAGCTATACCTCATTTAAGAGGAGGGTTATTCAGAAAAGAGCGTGTGAAGTGCCCTTTCTGCAGGACTAGGCCGTCAGGTTAGTAATGGTGAAAGTATGCACAGACGCCCATGTCACGGCCTGGCGAATTTCCCAAACAGGCACTCCTCGCACCAACATCATTGTAGCATGCTTGGTCCTGTTGGAATGGCCTCGAAAACCGGGGGAGGTTGCCTGGCCATTGTGTCACAAATTTTAATACCAAGGAGTATCCACCTTGACAGGGTCCATTTTTGCACCAGCCTACCTTTCTTCGCACCAGAAAACCCGAGGAAGAGCTGTTAGTCTACTCATTGTTTAGTGTGGTCAGTGTAAAACCTTAACACCCATCAGGACAATGGAGTCTCTCCTCCTATGAGAGGTGAGGAGCAAAGAAACGCAGGCAGAATGATTGACTTGCAAACATGGAAGGATTCCACAACTTAAGAAAGGAAGGCTGTCTATCTTCTTAACACAATCTTGTTCAGAAAGTGTGAGGTGTAAGGCAGTTGTGCCAATAACGCCTGCAATTTAATGAAGCAGCACACAAAATGTCAAGAGTAGATTCAGCTCTCAATGGGGCATCACAAACTGTTGGAAAAGGTAAAGCGGGAGAAGGAGGGACATGGGTTAATTCATTACTAAAAACAAAATCACAACCAGTGACTTAACCCGTTCCGTGCTGCCGTCGGCAATTGGCAGCACTACCTCCCCAGTGCTGCCGTCGGTCAATGGCCGAAGCGGCCCGCCCGTTTTGCGGAAGTGCCGCACTTCCGCAAAATCGCGGCCGCCGTTAAGGCGTTAAACAAGGACAGTTGGTCCTGTAATCACAGAAAGGTCTGATAGATGGCCATAAGTCTAATCTACTACAAGACCTTCCTGGGCTAATGAAAGAAATAACATCAGTAGGAAGTTTGGCTTGTAATGTGTGGAGGAGGAGGTCGTATTTTGGGCATCAAACCAGACAACAACTTTCTCCCAGCACCTCGCATAGACAGACTTTGTGGAAGGGCATCTGGTCTCAAGGATGACATCGACCACCTCAGTCGACAAATCAAATAGGAGTCAAATGCTACCAATCAAAGTCCACATATGGAGGTATACGTTGCTGAGACTCAGATAAAGGACCCTGCCCTGTTGCTGAGAAAGGAGGTCTTTCACAAACAGTGGTCTAATCGGAGGACGAATCCTCAGACTCAAGAGCTCTTGGTACCACACTCTCTTCGTCCGGTTCCAGGGAAATTAGTATAACTTGGGCGCGGTATGTTGTGATCTTCAGAACCAGAGGTAGGGGAGAAAGAGAGAGGTAGGAATATGTAGTGGAACTCCTTGTTCCAATCCATCAGGAATGCAACCCTTAAAGAATGCCTGTGAGGAAATTTCAGTGGGTAAAACTGCTGTTTCTAGGCATTCTTGGCAAAGGCGAATAGATATAACCAGGGCATTCCCCACAAAGATGCCCTGCACCACATCGGGATTGAGACGCCACTCATGATGTGCCAGACGACGCCTGCTTAGTCTGTACTGGTAGGGACTTCACCAGATGGATGTCAATCTGTAAGATATTCGTCTCATCTAGCCACCTCCAGAGGCATAGGGATTTGTAGAACAGGATCCAGAACACCACTACGCCCTGCCTGTGGCAGTATCACATGGCATTAGTGCAGTCTGTGTGGAACTGCACCAGTCTCCCTTTGAACGAAAGCGTGGAGGGCAGAAGAGGCTGACCTCTTCAAGATGTGCCTTCTGAGCACTACGCTGGTGGCAATAGCTCTGCCAATGCAGACAGTAGTGTCCAGGTCAGCCGAGAGAATGTATTTCGCCATATCCTAGCTATTATGCAACGTCTAGGTTGCGAATCACTGAGGTACTCTGGGGCTGCAGATAAGATCTTGTTGGCCACGTCCCATAATCAAGGCTCCCTACTTTTCCATTTTTATAGATTTTTATATAAATGCAGGCAAAAAAATGTGTGTTTCCTGTCTGTATGTTTAAAAGCACAAGAATGCGGATAATCAGTCTCCTACTGAGTGACTCTGTGCTCTCATTCATGAATTCTAGGCCAACAGCTGTGCACATTGACAGCATTCAGAGTGTAAGAACAGGATGAGATTTCCTTAAACATATCTCAATATTGCTTTGTAGTATAATGCCAATATGTTCATGTGGGTGTATCGTTTTACTATATTTGACTTTGTATTGTGCTAAAACCAGACAGGCAATAAAGTGAGTGCACATTTATCAATTCAATAAACATGGATACATACACATCACAACTTGCATTCATTCACTAAGCTCAAAATAAATATGGATCAATAGAGAATGAAACTTTACAAATATAAATACCATAAAACCGGGAGCACCCTCATACTGCATTTGGGTGCCTGACTAATTAGCAAACCACATTGATGAATCTGAGGGCCAGGCTAGGTGAGAAAAACATTTCCCCAAAACCATCAATTATTTTGGATTCCCAATCGGGGGGGATTGGTCAGAAAATAATTTGAACTGACCTTATGTGTTGAGACCTGCAACATCAGGCGCTCTAGTGCAGAGTGCTTAGTAAGAAAATCTTGATCACTAAGAGCAGGTCTGTGCCGTTGAGCCACAGGTCGACTGACTATTGGACATAAACATGGTTTAAACCATTTTGACATTAAAAGCGTCATTAAACTTCTGTAATGAATCCAAATAATGCAACCCTGGTTGGAGTATCCGAGTTAAAACGTTCATGTTTGCCTCAGTGTTGGGCAACTGCAGCTGTAGTGTCCAGTTGCCCTCCAAACTACCACTGCAAACATTGCATGTGCAGAGTGAAGATTTTTCAGATGTATTTAGCCCACTGGCGTTTTGCAGGACTAAATAAAATGCATCATCAATGTAATGAGGGGGAGAAATGTGTTCAGAACAATACTGTCCAGACAGGTGTATGTGCCTCATGTACTGGTCTCATGTACTGGTTCAGTCTTAGCTGGTAGTGGTGACATCACAGAATTCGTGGATTAGAATCAGGTTCTATGACAACCGGTGACACTTTAGCAATTCCCCACCACAACGCCTGTCTAGACTGGGCTGCTAGGCATTGGCACCACCTGCGCCAGTGGGGCAGCAACATGCATGGATCTCACCACCAGCTTAGAAATCTGTACTGGAATTGATCCATGACTGAAGTCCCACGGGGTAGACTTGTTGCAGGCTGTGTTCAGATTGTAGAACTCTGTACCGCCAGCATCGGGCCAGAAGGTCCACCAGAGCAAATTCGAAAATGCTTCAAAAACTTGCAGTATGGCCTTCTTGAAGGCCATGATCTGTTAAACAGTCGACAACGGCCTGGGAAATTTCGGGTATACCGGGACTTCAGATGGGCGAGATTTTTATCTTGGTACAACCACACCTTTCCATTGCATTTCAAGCTGTGAGATGGAGTAGATTCTTGCTTCATATTTTTACGCTTGTGTTTGGACTTCAATTTACTTGAAGACTTTGAGCTCGAAGTAGAGCTTTCAAGGCAGCGGCTTCATGAGTGGGACAGAGACCAGGCGAACAAAATACAATGGGATTTGATCTTCGACAGCTATCTATTATTGTGTTCGGCAAAACAGTTTCACCTCTCGGTCTTGGATCGCCTTCGAATACACAAGGGCACTCTTGTTGCACATCTTGGAATCGTGCCCCAAGTCAACGCACCAGAGACATATCTTATGTAGGTCTTTAACTGACAAATGCTTCTTGCAGTCTGGGCATGGCTTAAAGCCTCATGTTTTCAGTGAGGATATTGTTATATAGCACACTGATGGAGAAATTCAAAATAGCCAGAAGACATACGAAGTTGGGAGTGGAGCCATGATTCAGCATTTGAAGGGGTGGAAAGAAAGGTGGAAGCAGTGCTTTGTAAAAGAAATTTGTAAAAAAAAAAGAAAAAAAAGAGAGAGTACAAGCACCACCCACCCACTGCCCCACTAACACTGCTGCCAATACCAACACAACTACTAACCATCAGACTCCTAAAAGTTTGACAGTTCAGGCTATAACCGGCCATAAAAGATATAGAATAGCCTGGACCACAGATATTATTAATTTGAATTATTACATATTCTGTTGTTGTGCTGACCCTAAAATTCACAAACAGTGCCTTGTGGTATAGAATGTTAAAAGTGCCAGTGTTAAAAGTGAAGTGCCAGTGCCGAGCACTGGCAAATATCAGCTCATAATTAAGCTTTGGGTGGCACTTATATCCAGCTCTACTACAGCACTTTCATTGCAGGACAGAGTTAGCGTGGAGCTGCACAACACCACAATCTGGCAAGCAAGAGTATTGCTAAGAAAAATCCTTCGATCCATTCAGGCACCTGGGGATATTCTAAAGGTGTGAAATCCAACGTTAAAAGGATCCATCAGAAGACCCTCACGCCTAAGCATGTTCTGGACATCGGACAAGACGGGTAGCATTGGCAAAGCCAATAGGTTCGAGGACACAACTACTACTAACTTTGCCAATGCTTTTTGTGATACGCTCGACGTCTCTTTATACCAGCCTATCAACTCCACAAATCTACAGCGTATTTGTTTCTGCCCATATTCCCTTGGTTTGTAAAATACAGAGGCCTGGACATCTTATCCTCCGAGGGCTGCATTGCGAAACTACACTTCAAAATGTGCTGTGTTAACGGGCTGCATTCTGAGAGTAATACATAAAATACATTTACAATTTATAACATATACATTGAAAAATAGAATGCGGCAGGAATGAGTGATAGCTATAAATTCGGAAATATTTTAAATGACAAATTATGTGTGGACAGCACAAAACTAAAGACAAATATATAGAGTTAATCTACACTTTATCTACATCCACAACATTGAGTCTGCGCAGAGTAACAAGCACTTGCATATAATATAATACAGATACACTTTTCAAAACGAAAACATTATTTCTCCAAACTGAATTAAATTAGTATGCACATTCATCGGGAACATCTCAAAAAATGAATACATTTTTGCGGCTACAAACACCCAGCAGTTTCCTCTAGCTGCGATTCAACACTCATTAAAGCTGCTAACAAGATTTGGATTATTACACGCTCAATTTTAGAGTTTCATTTACTGGCACACAGACATCCGTTTAGTGAATATTTCGATAATTAGAAAATAACATACTAATAGATTGTGAAGCTGCTGTTAGACGTAAAGCCGCAGTGAAAATAAAGATACTTAAGAAAAAAAGTTGGTAAATCCTCTGAAGACCTAAAAAGAAACACTACATTCCATACCTAAGCACCACAATAGAGAAGGGGGTTAAGTGAAGGAAAAAAATAGAAAAGAAGACACCAAATGGATACCCACAGCATCTCAAAATCATGGTGTCCTTCTCAATGATCCAAAGTTTTCCATAAATCTAGGTCAACTATTTAGTGATTTAAACAATAATAGACTGACAGAGAAAACAGAACGCACGAGGGTTCTCTGTGGCTATGGATACTACCATAATATGATCTTGAAGAGTAATTTTGTAACCCCTTTCAGCCTTATTTTTATGCAGGATGCTACTACCTAAATGAATTTATGCATACTACCTAATTAAGTGAGTAAGAGTAATTCCAGAACAACTGAAAGTACCAACTTAACTATCAAATATCTGCATCTTACGAAAGCTAATCTAGAAGGCTTTCCTGACAACTTCACAACGTGAAAGTGGATATAAACTGGGTTGAGACAAATTTACAACTCCCTAGAAGAAAAACAAGTCGGGTTAAATCAGTAGATGAAGAATTGATTAAGCCAGCCTCTACAGCAGATACTTAGCATGGCAAGATGAATTGAACACACAATTTTGTAATTAACGGACAAGGAATTGTCAGAAGCATTCAACCCACAAGATAAACACAACAGCTACTATTTGCTCAGAGTTTTGACCTTTCAGCCAGTAGTGTAGTCTTTCTGAAATCATGGGTGTGGATGATAAACATACCAAAGATGTAGAAGGCAGGAATAATGATCTTTATGGTGATAATGGTTCTTTGGATTTCCTCTTCACAACCAGTTGACATCTGCAGTATAGTATGCATGACCAGAAACTGCCACATTAAAAATATCTTATGTACACTTCATAGGTCTCCATTTATACACCCAAGGCCTAACCAAAAATGTTAAACTAGGAGGATGCCCACCCATCCCCTATGTGAAAGTGTCTTTAGGTCAAGCCTACCAGACAGCACAAGCTGTGTGGTTGAAAACGACACATTATAGGGTATACCAATATCTTAAACCTGCCCACTGGTTGGCTTAATTGTCAATCTCATTTGCTTAGGTTATCTATCTTGTGTTTTACCCCTCCTTTGGAGCACAGGCTCTTTAATTGTGTTCTTTCATTGCTCACTTTTAGGAACCTACTTGGTTTCTATTTGCTTAAGCACTCCTCGAGAGTGCATGTATTTTCCAGATGTTTCTCTCTTGTGCTTCTCTACACCACTCGATTTTGCTCTCTTGTCAGTCTGTTGCTCTCCCCCATGCTGCTCTCTTCAGTTTCTTTTTACTAAGCACTTCACAAGTGCATGTTTTCCAGCTGTTTCCCTGGTGTGCTTCACACCGACCTTAAGCTCCTTTCTCGTCTGTATGCTTCTCCCCCACTCAGCACTCTGTGTTCCTCTCTCTCATCTGTATACTTCTGTTGTGTGCTCTACTACTTGTGCTATTCCTCCTTCTTGTGTGGCCCTCCTTCCGTCCACCTGCTCGTCATAGCCTCTCCACAGCAGGTCCTCTTTTTTTCCCTTACATTGCCATTTTTGAGCTACAACAATCTTTGCTTTTTTTATTTAGCGATCCAAGTAGCGTCTACCAACTTGGATCACCAACTACAAAATTAAAGCAAATGACGCTTGCGCCATTATGCATGCACAAGTCAGTAGAATGACTCAACCACCTTTAATGCCTTTTTTTATTTTGACAATGACGCACTCTGTCCCGATGCTTGTAAAGCAGAGCCAAAAGCAATTGGTAAAGCCAATTGCAGCACAACATTTACATTCAGAAGATGGCCGAGTGAACATTGTGAAAGAGGGAGTGCAAATTGTACAATTACATTGAAAGTAGTTTTTACTTACTCCCTCGTCTGGATTTCCAATGGTTTTGCACACAGCTCATAACGCTGAGAGAGGAGACAGCACATGCCAGACCAAGGTTCAAGCAAATAAACTGCACAGAATAGCAAAGTCCGCAGAAAGACATAGTGGTGCGTCTTGCAAACGCCTGCAATTTGGAAAGCCAGTGATGCTTCCTTCTCTTGTGAAATGAGAATATGGCGTCAGAAGTACAAACTCATCTCACAATTTGAGATAAAAAAAATCTACCTATCTTACAAATTAGTCTGTAGCCTCTTAACTTCCCTGTGTAGAAGTGGCAATCTAGAAATTCTGAGCAGTTTTATCCTTCCAGATAGAACATTATTGCCCTAAAATAATCAAAATTATATATTGTTTCTTCAGCCAAGGAAGCATGGGGTCCTAGAATGAACACAATTTAGTTGAGTTAGAGTTGGGAAAGAAGATGGAATTGTCCAAAGGATACATTTTCCTTGTGGAAGGCAATAACAGAATCTTCATACTAAAGAGCCGACTCTAATGGGGAAGATGATTGCTACCCACAACGATTTCTTCCAAGTCAACTAACATTTGTCATAAAAAGCCATACAATGATCTGTTTTCTGTAGTTTTATGATAGGGCCGTATTTGAATCCCACGGATAAAAAGCATCCATTGTTTGAGGATGCTAATATACAGGTCCACAAAAAGTGATGCTTTGATCGAATTTGTAAAAAAACAAAAAAACAGCAAAATAAGAGAGAACGTGGTGGCCAGCTAGGGAGCAGGTCACCAGAGTGGTTTTCAAAAACACTGCAGTGTTTTCCGCCCCCACCCCTCGCGGATTCTGTCGCGGTGTCCGGCAGTAATTGTCTCTGAGGGCTTTAAATATCTGGGGGTGTACATCACAAGGGACAGAGCAGAGTTTTTCTCAAAGAATCTCGAGCCTCACTTGGCGCGATTAGCATCGGATGTGACCCACTGGAGATCCCTACCGATGTCCCCGATGGAGCGTGCCGCCCTGTTTAAGATGCTGGCCCTACCGCGCCTCTTGAACATCCTGCAAAATTCGCCTTATCCGGTCCCCGGAGGAGTGCTCAAACGTATCTCCCAGTCGCTGCAGACCCTGCTCTGGGATGGTGGGAACCAGAGAATAGCGTTGCAGAAGCTCACAAGAGGGGTGTATGACGGGGGCTGGCCCTCCCTGACGTCTAATTGTACTACTGGGCCTCCCAGCTACAGGTGGTTAATGACTGGGTCTATTTTTTCTGACCTGTTGTTGGTTTTATGACTCTGGGCACTTCACCACTGCTGATCAGTGCAAAAGTGCATATGCTCTCCATGTGTAAATGTGACTGTGAATTGGTATATCCCCGATTGCCTTATTTACTTTACCTGTTAGTCCCTAGTAGTGTGGCCTGTGTGCCCAGGGCTGGTAACCCAAATGCTGCTGGTGGGCCTGCAGCGCTGATTTGCACAGAAGCAGCTTGTACAGTGTACCTTAGACCTGCCACTGCAGTGTCTGTGTGCAGTCCAGAACTGCCATCTTGGCTGTGAAGTGCCCACGCTTCCCAGCCCCTGAACCTTCCCTTGGCATCATATGAGTCACCCATATGGCAGGGTGCACTGTGTGTGTAAGGTAGGACATGGCTTGATGTGTGTAGCATGTCTTGGTAGTGAATTACACCCCATTTCGTTTTTCACTACTGCAAGGCTACCTGTTCTCCATAGGCTAGAATAGGCAGTTTGATTATGACATCTTGTAATCCTAACTGACTCGGGGAACATGGTGAAATTCGAGTTTAGTATGCCTGAAATCAGAATGACAAAATACATCTTTTATCAAAGTTGGTTTTAACATTCTGTGTTTGAAAATACCACTTTTAGAAGGTAGGTATTTTCTTGCCTAAGCCTTCCAGTGTGCTCTGCTGTTATGTGTATTGGCTGTCGGGGTTTAGAGGGGCAAGGCAGGCTGAGTCAGACCTGGGTTGAATAGAGAGATCTGCTTCGAGTATTGGGGAGGGGTAGCTCCTTGACCTGAATAGGGCTGTGCCTAGCAAGGTGAATGCTGGCTCCACCTCCTACTGTGCGTCTGATGGCAGACCCCCTCTTTCTGAAAGGAAGGATGCAGCCTGGTAAACAAAGTGCTCCAGGACTGAGCAGAACTGGTTTTGGCTGGGTTCAGTGACTAGTGACTTTTTAGAACAAAGACGTTTGGGGTATAAATATCTGTGCCCAGACCTCTACTTTTTGTATTGCTCCTGGATATCAAGAAGAACCTCTGTCCGTGTAACTGAAGGAACCTGCAGGAGAGGACAGTCCTTGTGCTTGTGTGCTGTTTCTTGGATTGGCCTGCAGTAGTTTCCCCTGGACTTAGAAGAAGAGGGAAAAGGACTTTGAGAGAACTTTTATTTCAACTTGCTAAAGCAATCACCCAAGGGCAAGAAGAGAGCTAGCCTCCTGCTGGAGTCACAGGCACATCTGACGACTCCACCAGCCTCCTGATTCCTCCCAGCGAGGATTTCTAACTGCAGATGAGGCCCCTGTGAGTTCCAGGGCCTCTAGTTCTACTACAGAGAAGAGAGTGCTGAAATCGTCGCTCATGCCCATTTGCGAGCCGCCGCAGCTGAAGAGCGTAAGAAAAATCACTGCGATGCTGCCGCCGAGCGCTCGCAAACCAAAAACCATTGAACGCTTATGGGCCACCAAATGCTCGCTAACACCAAAGATCATCGCATTGCACGTTTGTGGGCTGTCGAGTGCTCGCTGACCCCGGATCCTCGCATCAACATCGCAGTGCGGACGCCGTGCGTCTGCCATTTTTGTCGCATCACACCCGGAGTGTCGCTCCCTCGCGGAGCGCCATTTCTTCTCATCGCAACAGGGTCGCACACGCAAGAGGCTCGGCACATCATCCTCCCTTGCGGCAAGGATTCAACGCATCGCTGGCCTTTCGTGAAGAAGTTTGTCGCTGTGTTCCTCACGCATCTGCAGATGGGCGCATCATCCTCCCTTGCAGCAAGGATTCAACGCATCGCCGGCCTCGCGTGAGGAAAATCATCGCTACAGCTCGTTTGCAACATTTTGTTGGTTTTGCTACGAAATCCAGGTACTTTGTAAGTAAAAGGGTCGCAGAGACCACTGCTTTGAACTGAACTCCTATTTGCACACTTTGAACTATTTTTACAGCCTTCCAAGAATAACCCTATTTGACAGTATTGTGGCTTTTTAACGTTATTGGTCTTGTATTAGGTCTATATATAAAGATACTTAATTTTTATAACTACTTGCGTGGTGTCCCTTTGTAGTGTTTTTCACTGTGTTACTGTGTATGATCATAAATGCTTCACACACTGCCTCGGAGATAAGCCTAGCTGCTCGTGCTACGTTACCACAGGGTTGAGCAGGGGTTATATCAAAGGGTGTAGCCCTCTTACTCTGACTTAGGAAGAAGGGTCCCTACTTGGACAGTGGCCAGAAATTGCCAACTAGAGACCCCCATTTCTAAAATTAGTCTATCCTAACATGAAGTTAGCCTGCTTACTATTATTTATTAGTCTATCCTAACATGCAGTTAGCTCGCTTACCATTATTGGTCTACCCCAAAATGCAGTTAACCTGCTTACCCTTAATTTGAGTGCCTGCAGTCAATGTCTTTTACTGATGCTACCCTAAAAGACTCACTCTCTTTGCTCCATTAATTTGATCTTTAGGCCGCCTATCCAGTGAAATTTTATTCCATATTTGTCGCACAGATCTTGCATATCTACACCTATTCCTGCCTTGGCAGTCAAGTGGATTATGGGAGTCAAGTCTACTCACAAATCATAAAGGTAATATTTTTTAGTTACAGTCATCTGAACCAGCATTGTCTATGCTTTCAATTGAATACAACTTATGGGGCGACATTTAGCTGTTCTGAATAGAAAATCCATGTCAACCATTGAACTTTTAAGCTTCAAATGTGCACTATCTGGAGGTAAAAGTAAGGCAGATGCAGAGCACTGCCCTGGGCGATTGTGGGAATAGCTGACCGAGTGTTTTAAATGCCTAACTGCTTTAATGCTTTTTTAACTGCACCTGGACTTTAGAGAATCGTCAGTGGCAATTTTCTTTTCTGGAAAACCCTTTCTTTTTGTTGGACCAGTGCCAATTTGAAAGTCAGTATTCTAAAGTTCGAAATGGGCCACCCCTGGAGGGTAGGGGATATTTAAAAAAGCAGGCTTGCCAGTGGCACATCAAAGGCCCATCTAGACTGGCCAGGAACAGAAATTATGCAGATAAAATAATGTAATCAATGACATAAAGGTCCTAAGACTAGGCCTGGGCGGTAAATTCCGTTCCGCTTGCGGAATTTGGGTAATTTCGCGTTCCGTGGGGAACGCGAAATTGGCCAAAATTCTGCATTCCACGACTTCGCCAAATTTTTGATTGTTCGTGTTCTCGAAATGCGTATTCGCGAGATATTTCCCCCCGACCACGCAAACAGCGATTGTTAACAGTAAAAAGGCACTGCGAACAAGCAATTCCGTGTGTTTGCGGAATTTTTGCTTGTTCGCTGAGATTTTTTACCATTTCGCGGAGATTTGCGTAACGCGATAACGCAAATTCTGCCCACCCCTACCTAAGACCGGTAAGTAGCTACATTTCCTCCCACTAATATATTATAATATTATTTGAAAGAACAACAATATTCTCAGTCAAAACTTAGATTTGAGTAACCATGAGTCTGAGAATTGAATGTCCTCTTGCTGTCTGAAACTTATTAGCCTTCAAATCCTTGACGTGGTATTACCCTAAACCTTTTGACTTCGCTCCTCCTGTTTGCTGAATTCATTTGATGCTGGCTTTAGGACTCTGCACCCTTTAATACTGCTAACCAGTGCTTAAGTGCTTGTGCTCTCCCTAAAACATGGTAAAATTGACTTGCACCTAATTGGCACACATAATTTACCTGTAAGTCCCTAGTAAATGGTACTATAACAGAGGTCTCCAACCTTTTCTCTAATGAGAGGTACTATGATTGGGCTGCCATGGGTGTCAGAGAGTAAATGGTCTATGGGGATGAATGAACATGTGTATGGGTGACTTAGAGACTGTGTGTCAAAAGACGCTCACCCGGGACACGTTAAGTGAAGGGGAGGATGACCAATTACCTCCTTACGTCTCTCCTGTGCTTCTCTTACAGTCACCATGGGACACGCTCAGCCAGGATTGCAGCGGTCCCTTTAATTCGACATCCTTTCACTTCCGGGAGGAGCGGTTGTCTCACGTGATAGTGTCGCATGCACCTATGGGAGTACCAAGCCAATACGGAACCCGAGGAGGTTGTCGCGTATTGGGACCACGGAGCTGTGAGACCAGTCGGAGAGGAATCGCAGAACTGGAGGAAGACGCCGACCAAGCCCAGTTGCGCCACAAAGAGCAGGAGATGTTGAAGCATCTGAGTAGCCATCCACGGAGGAACCAAGAGCGGGACCCGGACCCAATCCGGTACCACGAGACCACCAGCCACACTCACAGAGGAGCGTGTCGTCCAGAGGTACGTTCGAGTGCGGACTGGTTTAAAAAGTGGTCCTCCACAAGCAGCCATAACCCAGGGGAGGGAGGAGATCTCTAAATCCCTAAAACCTCCAGAACAAACTTATTTTTTTCATTCTTTTTGTTTTTTTCACACAAACATTTCATACGGCATTGGTGACGTTTGGGTGCTCTTCCCTCACTCCTTTCCCCTCAGCACACGAGTATAAAAGAGTCCAGAGTGACGGTTACTTTATTTCTTATTCATTCCTTATTCGGTAGCCTGACCTCAACCTGTCTGAAGAGGAGGACAAACCACTGAAAGCTTACTGCCAAATTCCTGACGACAAGGAACTAAGAAACCAGACAGACTGGCCTGGACTTAAAATTTGTTTAGATTTTGCTTTGCCTTAAAAGGATTGAATAAACAAATCTTCTTAACTCATACATGTGTCTGTCTCTGGCTGAAATTCCACACTGTGTCATATGTTTTTGTGGCACAACACAAGCATACAACCATTTCTTATTAAATGGTAGAAATTTAAAGTGCAGAAAAAGGTTATGCAAAAATGTTCGTAATAAGAAACATTTTTCTGCACTTTAAATTTCTCCCATTAAAAAAACATTCTTTGTTATAAGCAGAGCGGTGTGCCTGCCAGCCACTGAGATAAACATACCTGCTCTGTGTAAATGTGACACTGACATGGGAGAAAATCCAACTGAAAGTTGACTTTATGTTTATATGCATTACATAAATCTCATAATTTTAATTTTCTCCCATGTCAAAATGTCTTTACCAACAGTAGGCATTTTACTCATTGCCTGTAGACATAGTGCTGTATTTATAACAGAAAAATACGTGAATGTGTTTAAATGTGAGGATTTGTTTTTTGATAATCAAGCTTATTGATTTTTAAAACATACCACAAATTTTAATTAGCAGCAAAATGAAGCACAGTATCTGGATAGTATACAACTGCAAGAAAGATGACAGAGACCTGTAAATCATTCATTAGAATAGAGTCTTCCACACTAGTATCTTGATACAAATGAACACACACCCCTCAGGACAATAGATTGAACCATTTACCCAAAATCTTTGATTAGTTCAGGGCAATCCCGGGTTTCAAAGAAGGGTTCCTCTTGAGTTCAACACCAGTCTACCGCCCGTCTCCACCGCCGTATAGTAGGGGGCTTGGCCTGAGACCAGAGTCACGCAATGTCACGTTTCGCCCCCACCACCATTGCAGTATCAAGGAAGCGCTTGTCGGCCCGAGAACCATCCAGGCTATCAAAAACACCTAGAAGAAGACTTAATGGGTCGTGGGGAACCGTCCACCCCAGGGTTTGTGTAAGTTCCAGTTCCACACCCGCCCAGTATGGTGCAAGGACAGTGCATTGCCAGATTATGTGATAAACGTCAGCTGGAGCGTAATTGCATTGTGTACAGGTTGGGGAGGGCCGCAGTCGGGCTCTACATAGACCCGCAGGGGTTAGATATACCATGTGTATATAATAGAGTTGGATTAGACGCAGTTTGGAGGAGGTCATCAAGGTCTTGGGGGCCATGAGAGCGTCTCTCCAGTCCGCATCCTCTAAGGGGCCCAGCCAACCCTCCCAGCGGGCACGCAGTGAATCTAGGGTTGCAGGGCCATTCTTCACTAGGGAGAGGTAAATCTGTTACACACCCTCCCCCCCCCCCCCCCCCACCTAGGTTCCCCATCATCAATTGGGCTTCGAGGGGACTAAATTCAGGGAGGGAGGTGGGAGACGGAATGTGCACCTTGAGGGCATGTCTAAGCTGTAGGTATGTGTAAAATCGGGAGGACTGAGTGAGTAGCGCTGCTGTAAATCTGCAAAGGTTCTGATGTGGTCCCCAACCCAGATGTCCCCAAAAGGGAGATCCCAATGTGGTCCCACCGACCGAAGTCCCGGAGGGTCGAGGCCTCCCGCAGCCAGGTACCATGCCACAGGGGTGTATGTTGGGAAAGTATCCCATATCGTGTAGCGCAGGGCAATGCACCAAGCCAGTAGGACTGTCCTAGTGATGAGCGGGAGTACTTGTGTTATGGGAGCCCCATACAAGAAGGCTTGGAGCTGTAGAAAGTCCATCGATCGGAGCTCAACCTGGTATGCCAGGTCGGACCGGCCGCCGGCGAACCAGTAATGAACCACGAGGAGTCTTGTGGCCAGATAGTAAAGGTGAAGATTGGTCACAACCATGCCCCAGTCATAAGGAGGTATGTGGTAGTGAGCCAGGGACATTCGTGGTCTCCCGCCTCTCCATAAAAACCGGGTGAGGAAACCATCAATCTCTCGGAACCAACTCCCCTGGAGGTGAAAGGTTATATTTTGTAAAATATATAAAAAACGGGGGAGAACCATCATTTTAAAAAGGGCACTTCTGCCAAGGGGATTAAGAGGAAGGGATTGCCATCGCCTGAGGTCCGCCTTGACCGTGGTAACCAGGGGCGCAATGTTGAGGGCCCATTCAAGTTCTGGAAGCAGGGTGACCTAGACCCCCAGGTATTTGAATGACTGCCTATGCAGAGGAATGGTTGTTTGCCAATCAAAGAAGGCACGGGACGGGTGGAGGCGAAACAGAGTGGATTTCGCCGGGTTAAGCCGAAGGCCAGAGATCCGTTCAAAGGCGGAAAGGGCATCCAAGCACCGTGGGCCGGAGTTCTCGGGGTCGGCTACGAATAGGAGGTCGTCGTCGGCGTAAAGAGCAACCTTGTCGACCTGATAGGGGTCCCAACCCCAACCACGGTTGAGGAGATCTTGGCGTATGAGAGAGGCCAGGGGCTCCATCGCTAGAGAAAATAAAAGCGGCGAGAGCGGACAACTTTGGCGGGTGCCCCTCTGGATGGGGAATGCCTCCGAGAGCACGCCATTAATTAGGGCCCTTGCTTTAGGACTGGAGTATAAAACTCGGATGAGGCGCCGAAATGGAAGGCCGAATCCCATCACCTCCCGCAAGTCTTCCAAATAGCTCCAGTCAACAGTATCAAAGGGTTTTTCAAAATCAATGAAAAGCAAGGCCAAGTACGGAGTGAGTTGATGGCAGTGTGCGAGGGCGAGGTGGAGACGGCGTATGCAATGCCGGGTACCCCGGGCAGGCATGAAGCCACATTGGTCTGGGTGACCAAGTCGTGCAAGAGGGGACGGAGGCGTTGGGCCAAGGCAGTGGCAAAGATTTTCACCTCTGTGTTGATGAGGGAAATGGGGCGGTAATCCGCACAGACAAGGGAAGGCGGTTGTGTCTTCGGAAGAACACAATAGTGGCCACGTCGGTCTATGGGGAAAGGACCCTGGGTCCACCACATGTTGGAACAAATCCACTAAGTGCGGAACCAACAAGTCGCGGTAGGTCGCGTAATATTCTTGAGGGTAGCCATCCCGCCCTGGCGTCTTACCGGAATGCAAGAGTGAAATGGCCCCATGTATCTCTACGGGGCAAGGGGGAGGTCCAGAGTCTCCCAGACTGCCTGGGGAAGACTGGGCAGTTGGGTCATTGTCTCTGACAACAATGCAGCCAGGGAGGCATCAGGAGGTCAGACCGCATAAAGATTAGCGTAGTAGCCCGCAAAGGCTTGGGCGATAGCCTGAGAGGTGAAATGGCGAGCGCCGGCCGCATTGTAGACTTCATGAATTATGCGGCTGGCTTTGGGATACGAGATTAGATTATGGAGTAGTTTGCATTTTTGTCACCACAGCCATATACGAGCGCCACTGAGGAGCACCGTAGCATTTTAGCGGATTCCAGAGAGTTCTGACAGATCTCACTGAGCATTGCGAGCTGTTGGGAGGAGCCAGCACTGTCGGCAGAAGCTTGGGCTGATTCCAACAGTGCAGCGCAGGCCTAGAGCTGCACAAAGCGGGCAGTCTGAGCCTTGCGCTTCGCGTGGACCAAGCCTCTAGCCACACCTTGTATAGTGGCCTTGCCGGCCTCCCACAATGTACCCTGCGAGGGGACCGATCCCGTATTGATCAACAAGTATTGCTGCAGTTCCTGCCTGAGGGTTTCGACGAATTCCGCATCCTGCAGAAACTAAGCATTCATCCGCCAAGTCATACGGACTCTCAAGGGGAGTTCCCGAGACGGAGGGAGACAGGGGAGTGGTCTGAGATACCTCGTTCAGGTTAGTAACCCCAGACACAAAGTGACATTCGATGGCCGGCAACAGGAGCCGGTCAATACAGGAGTGAGTACGGAGGGCCGTCGAAGCAGGAGTATATTGGTCTCGGCGGGTGTTCCACACCCTCCGAGCGTCGTAGTGACCTAGAGCGGAGGACCAATCAGAAAGGCACTTAGCAGAGGCAAGGTTGGACGCGGAGGGAGCACCAGTCATGTCGCGAGGAGGTTGCATAATAGCGGTGAAGTCGCCCCCGATGACCGTCAGACCCTGAGGGAAAGTGAAGACTACTAGCGTGAGACGCCGGAGGGCAGAGGGCATTGTGGCAGGGGGAATATATACACACAAGAGATTAAGAAGATGACCCTCGATCCTGCTGGTCAAGGCCACTTAGCGTGCGTCAGTCTCGACCTGTATCAAAGAAAAGGGAAGACCCCTGCGCATCAATATGGCCACTCCCCAGGAGCCCTATGTGAAACCAGCATGCCAGACCCTGTCAAATCCATAAAGGGCAAGGAAGACGCAATAAACTTCCCAGAAGGTGTGTTTCTTGTAGAAAGAGGATGTCGGGCGCCTGGCGTTGGGCACTGCGAAGAACTGCGGTTCGCTTCATACGGTCTAATAGACCATTGACGTTCCATGACAAAATGTGGAGGGGTTTATTAAGGGTGGACATCATCAGAGTGGGTGGTGTGTATGTGGATCAGTGCGGATAGACCCAGGTCCCAGGGGCTGTAACACCCCCTAGCCTGGGTGTGGGGATAGAGCTTGTGTGCTCTAATAGGTTTCATGCCGTCGTTGGTGGTGTGTGTGTGTGTGCACAGAAAGCTGCCGTGCAAGACGAAAAATATTGGCTCAAAGGCGGCCTAAAACAATGAACCATCGGGAGGCAACGGTTTTCCCACCCCCCTGCCTTCCAACACCCCCCAAGCTACACTTCTAAAATTGAAGCATCTGTCGCCCTGAAAAAGAAAACAACAAAACTAAAATTCAAATAAGTCTGAGTGGTAAGCTAAAACGGTTAGCCCAGCAGGAGCGTGGCAGAGATGGACCCTTCCATGTAGACGGATGTGGTAACGTTAACAGCTGTAAGAATAATTAAATAGCAGAATTAGGGACTCTAAGCCAGTGGACCCCAGAGGTGAGACTCTGTCGTCCTCCCCAGATCCTCGAAGTGCGGGGCTCCTCGATAAGAAAGAGTCAGATATGGCCGGGCACAGTGTTTTAGAGGGGTCTGGTATCCAGCTTAGATCGATCAAGGAACCAGTCAGACTGAGGGTCCCAGACGGCCGAGGTATTTCAGAGGTAATGAGCAATCGGGACACTGCACCCAGTGATATGGAGGCACCGTCGCACGGGTCACCCTTCTTGCGGGACCTAGTACTGTGTTGCTGTGCCTTGGGAAGGGTCGACTAGGTTTGCGTATTCCCCCGTCGGACGGGGGAGGGAGGGAGGCAGGACAGGTCCGGAGAGGGCGCTACTCCATGAGCCTAGTCCAGGCCACTTGGGGAGTACCGAAGAAGAGTGTCTTGTCTTGAAGTACAACTCTGAGTCGGGTTGGAAAGAGACGAACATAGCGAAGACCCAGATTACGGAACATTGTCATAAGTTTGTCGTTGGGCCTGTACCTCCTTGGTATAGTCCGGGAAGAGCATGATCGTAATATTTTGATAAAGCAGTGGACCCTGTGTCCTCACCCCTCTAAGGATAGCGTCTCTGACCCGAACGTTGAGGACCCTCATGATGATGGGCCGGGGCGAAGCCCCTGAAGGAGGCCGCGGAACCAGGGAGCATTGGGCGTGCTCGACCGCGAACTATGGAGAGAGGGACTCCTTGGGCATCCAGGATCTCACCCAGGTCTCCATAAATGTGTGCGTTCAACCCTGTTCGCCCCTCCTGGAAATCCTATGAGGTGCACATTGTTCCTCCTTGGCCTGTTCTCGGCGTCTTCGGCCCAACGGTGGAGTTCCGAGGTCTGAGTTTGGAGGCGGGCCACTTGAGTTGGTCTATATCATCCTCGGCTGTGGAGATGTGTGATTCCGCCTCTAAGATCCGTGCGGTGGCGTTACGCAGGTCCTGACGCATGAGGGCCCTGTCCACCCTCACCTCGCCAATCGTGTTCTCCACCGAGGCCTGCGAAGCGCCAATTGCTTGGAGGATAGTGGAGAGATCTCCCCCCACAGGTGCAGGGGTATTGGACTCCCCTCTCCAGGATCCCGGTCATTGGTGGTGTATTGATCCATTTTCGTTTGGGTCTGTGGGGCAGTTGTCTTGAGGACACGGTTCCTGCCCATCGCTCCCTAGGGTGGGGGCCCAGCCGCTGAACAGGTGAGGGAGGCAGTTAACAGTCCCAAAGGGGGAGGAAGCTGGCACCTAGACCGTCAATACTCGGGCCCGGGCATCGAGGCCACACCTCCCAGGTCCCAGTGAGCCTCCGGGGTCAACCAGCACGATCCGTGAACCCCTCTCCCACCTCCATCCGATGTGACGGTCGAAAAAGGATGGGACCACCTCCATGTCTCAGGATAGGCGACAATGAGCTAATGATCAGGGGGCCCCAGGGAGCTGGTCCGTTATTTGACAACGCAGTCAGTGAGGCCCAACCCAGAGCAGGGGTCCGGCGCCAATCACCGAAGGTGTCCAAGGGCGGATCATGGGCTCTAAGCACCAGGTTATAGGCAGGTCCAGGAGGGTGGGCAGTGTCAGGGGAGGCCAGCGTCGGACCCCGCGCCATCCGGCAATGATGGCCAAGATCTGGTTCACAGCTGCAGAAAGTCTTCTGCTCACTGGAGGGGGTCAACAGGAGGAGAGGAGGGGCCCGGTCCCCCTGGGGGGGGGGGTCGCCTTCAACGGGGGCCAACACAGGGCAGGGGGGCCAACTAGGTCCACCCCGCACACGCAGACCAACAATCCCGCGAAGACACCCCCAGGTGTGGTGCGTGGCAGAGGTCCCCACCCCCGTGCTGCTACCTGACAGCGGCAGCCAAACTCCGTGGTCCCTCTCCTTGAGCAAGTGGCGGTGAGAGGATCCCGGGTTGGGCCCCTCCAAGGACAACAGGCAGAGGGGGAGGGGAGATAAGTCACTGAGGGAAGGACCCGCACCGCAACCCGGCCCGGTAGCCGACTGGTCTGCCGGTGTAGTCCACAAGGGAGCTCTCGTCTTCTGTAGAGGCCAACAATCCCGGGCAGTGGAGACCAGGCCGCAACACCGTTGCGGACCCGGAGGAGCAGGATGATCCAGATTAGGCCGGATCAGGAGGCCTCCCAGCAGTTGGAGTTCGGCCAGGACACCCCTGGGGTAGGGGGCCATCCGACGATCCAAGGGCCCAATTCAAATACTCTCCCCCGATGCACCGGGCCCAACACAGGAAGGCTGGGATGCAGCCCCAGGCAGGCCGGCACAACCCCCTCACCTCAGCCTCTGGGTCAGGACGGCAAGGCCCGGGGCAGATGAAACTGTTTCCACCGGAGTGGAGGGAGGCCCAGATCCTGCATGCCGCTGCCCGACAGCAGCAGCCGAGCTCGGCGGTCACGCCCACCCCCCCACCAGGTGTGCGTCTATATGGAGAAACCAGGTCGGGCAGCTCAGTGAACTTCAAACAGGCGCAGGATTAAAGGTGAGGATGCCATCGCGGCCGGGCCATGCCCGCCTCCCGTACCTCTCTGGCGTCCCCTACACAGGAGGAAAGCCCCCTCCATGGTCTCAGGTGCCATTCCAACGCACCCCGTCATCGGTGCAGAGGCGCTGCCTTAGGGTGAGTCCTGGGTGATGAGGGAGGCAAGCGGACCCCGGTCAGGTACAGCCACCTCCCCACGAATGACAAGTGAGGGCCAGGGGGACGGACCGTCAGGGCATCAACCGTCAGGCCGGGAGACGGATCGCCGAGGAGGCCGCCATTTTCAAAGTCAAGGCCTCTGGAGGAAGGGGGTCCACGATGAAGCAGCAGAGGCACCGTTCCGCAGCAAATAGGGATCGGAGCACCGCTGGCGAGGCAGGGACCCTCTGCTGATGATTGAGAGGGTCCAATGGCAGCTGTTAACGGGCGGATAGAAGGCATATGACGGAAGGGGTCCAGAGCACTCTTATAGTGCGACCGCCATGTTGACGCCTCAGGCCACACCCCCTAAAAGAAATGTGAGGTATTTAATGTGAAGAAATATGCTTCATAAAACATTAGGGCCTAATTGGCTTAATTTAAAGTATAGAAAAACTTTAAGACTTGATGTATCATTGAAACATCTTTCTCCATGTAAAATGTCTCTAATTTAAAAGAAAATGACTGCATTTTTCAGTTATAAATACGGTCCTGTGTCTACCAGCCACTGGGAGCAAGATGCCTGCGGTTTGCAAATGCAACACTTTGAAAAGGGAAAAAATTAAAATGAAGAGTTAACTTAACCATTAAGTAAACTCTTCATTTGAATTTTTCTCATTTAAAAGCATTCACAAACATCAATTTGTTCACATGTTCCAATATTGGATTGGCAATGCCTTTTATTTAAAAGTTATGTATCTCAGTGCTTTAGTTCTGAACCTCTGTGGCCCACCTTGATCATACATCGGAGGGGAGCACTGCTCATTATCAGGGTCTGCTATCTGCAGCTTGATAATAATTAATAGTAAAGGATAGGCTATGTTCATTTTACAAGGAAAACACAACACTTATTGCTTCCAGCTTTAAGTTAAAAATTAACTCAAGGCTGGGAGCTACTCTGAAGCTTTCTGCGAGCTACTGGTAGCTAGTGATAGACTGGTTGGAGACACCTGCACCTAGGGCCTGTAAATTAAATGCTGCTAGTGCGCCTGCAGCACTCATTGTGCAACTCACTAAAGTAGCCTTTTGAAACATGTCTGAGGCCTGCCACTGCAGCCTGTAGTACAGTTTTAAACTGCCATTTCGACATGGCAAACTAAACCTTTTGCTAGGCTTAAACCTTCCATTTTATTACTTAGAAGTGACCTTTAAGGTAGGCCCTGCAGGCTCATAGCACTTTGTGCACTGTATTTAAAAAGTAGGACACGTTTGCTAGATAGATGCTATAATAGGAAACTAGTTTCCATTGAATAGTGGCCATTTAGTGGCGCAAAGTAAATTTTTGTCTTGTTGTGGGTTGTTTTAAGGAGATATTAAACTTCGACTTTTCACTCAAGTTCCCTCCCCTTTTTCCACCCCTTCCCATCTATGGTCATTCTCCTTTACCATTCCCTTCGGTTTTTCTCTTCATCTCCCCTCTGCCTTACGAGACGTGCAGGTTGATGCAATTCAGTTACTGCATTTTAGTTAATCTTGATAAAATGCGGAAGGTACATATCAAGAACGTACCCCTAACGTTCCTTAAAGTGTAACGTTTTTTCCCATTAAAATAGGATTGGTTTTTTTGTGTGCATTAGTGGAAGCCCCAATTTCTAATTGGCCTTTGTGGTTATTGATAAAAACGATGTAAACAAACGCTTCAAACAGGATAGCAGCTGTATTCTTCAGAGTGCACGCCATGGCACTGGACAAGCTAGCCTGGTTGATGAGGGTTGATACTCTGAAACCGGTCCCAGGGAGGACCTGGCCTGGCAGTTCGGGCTGGACTGTTGGGGAGCAGGGTCAAGACTGATTTGCAAATGGCTGGATCCAAACTGGAAAGGCATTGTGAGAAAAAACAATGGTTTTAGGCTCAGATCTCTGTACTGGAAGTGTACTAGCGGGTGCACTGGGGTGAGTGCAATTGTACAGCATTCCGTCCATCAATTGTTCTTTTTGTATTCTTTGAGTAGGCACTGTTTGACAGTGTCCCAGCAAGTGAAGTCTTTACTAGCGTAGGGAGCCGAGCTAGAAACGGTTTTCTCTGGTAACTTAAGGAAGTACGGCATCTTTATGAGAAAGTTATTTAGTGTTTTATAATCCGTGATCTCAGGGGTTACCCTTCATGTTGTTGCTACATGTAGCTACTTGAAGTGGCGCTTGTAACCCTCCACATGAATTGCACAACTCGCATATAAGATAAGAGTTTGGTGAGAGTTAACCCTCACCAACCTCTATATACATTTCAATTTGTTTTCAAAGACACTCCTCTATTTTCACTAGTTGCCTTTGTCCCAAACCTTCCATGAGTTTATCATTTAATATTTGATGAGAATCCACTCTCGGTTCAGGTTACTTCGACCAATGTCTGGGCTGGTCTAAGTATTTCTGTCCTATATTTTACAGTAGCTTTTGAAATACTGCAAGCACTTTCTCTTCCATACATATGCTTAGACATCTCGTACAAGTGGGCATTGTTTTTTCCAACATTTTAGTAAGTTCTACACAAAGTCTGTGTAGGCGGCAAAGTTTTATGCTTAGTCACATTTCCCATTAAAATAAAACAAGCGAAATAATGTTATTAATGTGAAGGGGAGGCAATGGCATAGGTGGGATGTCTGTTTGATTGCCCTATGCTGTAGCATTTTTGCGTGGGAGTAACGAATAACAGACCAGTGGAGGTAGGAGTTGGTGGAAGCCCATTAACCAATCAGTCAATTGGTACCAGTGCTGCCAACTTTGAAACCGGCCAACCAAGTTTGAGTCTCGGCATTGGCTCCACATACTGTGTAATTCTGGGCAAATCACGTAATCTCCCCATACTCATCTGGGACACCAGCGGGGGGTTAACTACAATGAGCGACACTTTGTTAGGAGCAAAAATCAAGCAATGAAGACAAGGGAAACATATGGGGCACGGCAGGCAGCTCGGAATGAAGCACAGTTTAGCAGTCATAGCAAGATACCAACATGAGGCAGACTTACTTCAGTTCACACATCAAGCAAACATTCTGCATCAGGACCAACCTCTTTCCTGCAATTCTTTCTTAGATCGATTTGCTAATGGTAAATGAGTAAATGCGTCATTTAAATTGTCGTAAAAGTAATAACTTTCTAAGAGAAATAAGAAAGTGGAAATATTTGCAATCCTACCAAGCTGTAAGGTTTTTAACAAACCTACACAAAGGCTCTTAAAAATCCCTTTACAACTTTGCGCATGCCTGCATGGATTAATTAGTATCACACATCGCAGCCTGGCATGTTCCTGCTTGAAACAGGGCAGCGGGCAGCTTAAGATGATCATCATGACCGCACTATTAATTTAAACGAAAATGTTATTAAGGAGAGAGTTATCATCAGGAACTCCCCTACTTATCGAGGCCGGCGAGCAATTCAGTATTGGGCAGCCTCAAGGCCACAATGACTCCTGTGGAAAACACAGCGGCAGGGGATTCTTCTGGTGGTGTGTTCTCTGGGCTGCTGAGAAACCACTCCATCGATGACTAGCACGGTCAGTGCGGCTCACTCATCAGCCCGTGGGTCATCTGGATCCGCATTTAATTTAACGTGCACACGCACGAGCAGCGCTGTCAGCTCCAATGCAGATTGCAACCTTCGTATCATGAACTGAAGCTGCACTACCTACTGCAGCAGAAGGAAGTCCCACCTTGGATATTCTAGTGTGCAAGCCATGTCTGGCTCACAAATGTATCCACGCCGCGTGGTGCTGTTCTACATACTACACAATACCAGATTAGCAAATAGAGCTGAGGGCTCTGAGCCAGCCCCAAAGCATACCAGGAGCTGCTGGCTTTGAAATCGGGAAACCAAGTTGGAGTCGCAACGTCAGCTCAACATACTGTGTAATTTTGAGCAAATCATGTAATCTCCCCATCCTGACCTGGGACACCATGAGGAGGTTAAAACGGCTGGCATTCGGAGCATGTCATGTGCCCCCGGACAGACAAACACCACAGCGGGGAGGGGCACACAACCATCACGTAGTGAAAAGAAAGGCAGGTCCATATGCTAATCTTCCCATAGCAAACAACATTACTCCGTAGAAAAAAGAAAGTAGCTGCTGAGGTGAGCTTTAGTGTCTTAACTCTTTGCTGCGCTTTTATGTGGATGACAGTATAAAAAGAATTCCTTTCTGTATTTATAATTTTTGTGTGTGGCCGATAGGCCTACGTGCTAATGTTACCTTTTTAGTATTTGATTGTGATGCTAATAATATCTGCACACCAATGAAATTACTTTCTTCTCTCAAGTATTTAATTATAAAATTTTGATTAAAAACATTTTTTATAAAAACACATGTTATATAACACTTTATAGCAATCGTATACTCAAGTAAAGGATACTCCACTGTATATAAGCAAATCCTATTCCATACAGATCATTGAGTACATATTACATACACAATAAAGAATTTTTTAACACAAATCACAAAATATCTCATATCATCAATAAAACAATAGAAAGTCCTTTGTCGACGCGTTTCAGTGCTTTGTTCGGTTATCACACCTTCTTCAGGACAGATCTTTAATTAAAAACAGTATATCTTCAATTTAAATTGTTTTGCCTTAAATCGTATTACTTAGGGTTCTGGACCAAACTGGAGAAGTTTGTTTCTAGGTCCACTTCATGGTCACTCTTGCTTCATGTGTACCAAGGTTTTTAAAAACGGGAAGATTGGTATTCCTCGTGTCTAAATTGTATACCCAGTCCTTTCTGGCTTTCTGGGAAACTCTTTTTTTGAAGTTTTTTATGTGGATGACGCCAGTACATGGGCGTGGCAAATGACCCACTGTAGGATTATCAGCGCATATCACTCGTGCTTGAATGTTTTGTGCCCATTGAGTGTGTGATCTCCCGTGATTAGGCTGACATTTCAGAGTGTAGTTCGTGTGAAGCTGCCCTGAAGCCGAATGGCTGTTTCGGTTCTGTCAGCATGTATTATTGATAGCCTGTCTTAAAAGGCATTTCAAGCGAATACACCAGTATTAGAAACCCTTTTTATTTGTAAATTTTCTTGTAAAGGTCGGGTTAATGCGGGTGTGTTATACAGTAGAAAAATAATTTTGCTATGGTCCATTGGTCAAATGTTTTGCCAGTAATCTGGATTGGAATTTTTACAGGGCGGTAACGCAGCTGTCTCCTGTTGCGTCACAAACACTTACCCTTGCGTGACTTCTTCATTCTTCTCGTCACCTAAATCATTGAGGCCCTGGCAGCTGACATCTTTATCAACGCGGCGCGCGACCTAAACAAGCGGCACTGAAAGCGATCGCGACCCAATTGCTATTGTCAACAACTAATGGTGCGCGCGCACCACAGATGAGCGGGAGGGGAAGGGAGAGTGGCAGGAGGCAAACGCGTGCTGCTGCATGTGCTGGCCACAGGTGGAAATGGCGGAGCAAAGGCAGGACATTGTCCCGCCTTTGGCCAATTGCGTCCTGTATTTATTGAAAAAAAAGCATGCGAGAGACAATTACAGTCGCCGAAAGCAAAACCACACGCACAAGCGTGTGGTTAACTTTCTAAAGCCCTTTCAATAGGTTTCGCGCTGCGTGAGCAATGCTGCGCACTGCAACGCTAGGCGCGAGACCTAAAAAGCAAGTTGATGATCCTACAATTTAAAAAAACTATAGCCCAAACGGCTTGCTTCATTATCATCCAAAACATTTAGAAGGCCATGTAGCCCAGGAAATCTGTAACTAATTCAGACTTTCATGTCTTATGATTATCTACAGATGTATTTCCGTCCAGCACACAGCACAGAATCTGTACTACTTTCAGTAATGGATGACTTACTGCTGATGGTTATAAACAACTGACTTTAGCATTAGTGCTATTGCACTTGTCTGCCGAATTTGACACAGTCGGCCATGATAATTTGGTTGACGGTGTTGAAGACGCAGGGCACCAGGTACCCTTACTAAATTTTGTGAAATCTTTTTTTGAGCGGTCATGAACAACTACCACCGTGTTTTACAAACAGCAATGCATATAAACTGTGGAGTACCTCAGGGGTCCATTTTTATTTCCACATCATTTTAACATATATGTTAGACCCCTTATAAAGGAGTTAGCTGCATAAGGTTCCAGACTGAACAATTATGCAGACAGCTCAATTACTGCTCCACCTAGATGGCTCCATTGCCAGAGAGCAAGAGTTCCAAAGCACCATGCTTTTTATTTGGGATGGGATGGGCAATAACCATCTGAATCAAAATGCTTACAAAACTGTGATAGCTATGGATAACAAAGAGGTACTATATAACCGTCTATATTGGCCCCCAGAGATGGGCACTTCACCTACACTGAGCACATCTGCAAAACATCTTGGGAGTGATTGCGGATAGCAACTGCACCATGAAATCACAAATTAGGACAGTGGTCTCTAAATGTATATATGTATATATATATATATATATATATATATATATATATATATATATATATATGTATATATGTATATATATATATATATATATATATATATATATATATATATATATATATATATATATATGATGAAAATGATTAGGAAGCTAGTTCCCTTTCTATCCATGGAAGCCCTGGAAACTGTAATTATGGCCTTCATTATCTCCAGGTTGGACAATGCAAATCTATCTACCTGAGTGTCCCTAAGAATGCTGTACATAGGTTGCAAGTGCCTCAAAATGGGGCCATTAACCGCATATATAAACTTCCTTGTAGCACACATTTGACCCCCTATTATAACAGTTTCACTGGTTGCCTGTAAAACAAAGAATTCAATTAAAAACTTGCAGGCTATCCTTTATGGCACTGCATAAAAGGCTCTTCTTTTTGCTTGCAGGAGGTTTAAACAATTCACTCTTCCACATATTTTATGATCATCTTTCACTAATTTTCTAATCATACCAAGATATTTCTAACAAAGAATCATACCAAGATAGTTCAAACAAAGAATGAGTGGTCACACTTTCTCTGTGCAGGCAACCACAGAATGGGACTCTCTCCCAGACCATCTACGCCTCGAAACAGAATTAAGGCTTTTCAGGAAAAACTTGAAAACTTGGTTGTTCAGAGAAGCGTATCACTGCTGACAAAATTCATCACTTATTACGCAGCGCCCAGAAACCTTTTGTGAACGTGCATTTTATCAAGACTATATAACGTATGCGATTAGAATCTGTATATAGTTTGAAGATAAAGTGGCTGTGCGCTTCACTTTGAACTGTGTCATCTTTTCATATATATTTCTCAACACGGCTTGCATAATCTAAAAAGCACTGTTCGAATGGATGCAATAAATGAAATCAATGTGCATACCTTCCAATGCTGTAATGAAATTCATCTTTGAAATTGTTTCCAGATCAATGAGACTTATAAAGTTTAGCATGAGCTATACATGCGTTCCTCGATGGCATGTGTGTGTTGAACAGTAGAATATAAGCAGCCTGAATTTTTCGTTTTATAAGACGTCCCTTAAAAGCGCAATTTGATTTAGCTCATGTTAGTAAGCAATATTTTTCAGCGCCTGAAATGAAAGGAGACAAATTTAAGAAAGGCAAACGGACAACTGAACGACAAACTAATGCATGGAAGAGGATGATAAATGCAATGTTTAAACTGTATTAATTATTTAAATTGCATTAGTGCATGAATAACCCAACCAGACTCCCCACATTGTGCCCAAAAGTAATAGGCGGGTTCAGAGGTGGCAAGCTAGTCTGCGCCCACTGCACCTAGCCCATGCTTTGCACCTAGAACCATCGTCAAAAGATTGAGGTTTCTCCCAGTTTTTCTGCAGCACCAAATCTGTTTCAGCAAGAAGTTGCGGAGCAGGTCTCCGGCCTTGTGGAGTCCTGTTTGGCTAAACTTGCAGCCTTATCCCACTGTAGGCATCTGAGCTCCAAAACCGTCCGTCAAACCACAAATTAACTTGTAATCTGGCGGGCGGTGTGAGGACGGGTTTGGCGGTGTGGAAGCGGGGTGGTAGCGTAGCGCCCCGCTCCCACAACACCAAACTCGTAATCAGGCCCAAGTCAGAAGGTAAAACTTCAGTCTGGGACAAGCCTGATTTCTGTATTGGACTTGCTCTTCATTGCGCTTAGGTACCAGTCAAGCGCAACCAGGTGACCACCTTTTGCGCTTTATGCTTTCTGGACATTTTAATTTTAAGCTTTAAAAATAAGTATCGCCCATTTTTGTCTTCTTGTAATTTTTGTGTCATTTTGTTCATTAAATTGTTCTTTGTTTTTATATATTAGTGTGGAAATGTTATTGTGTTTTTAATGTTTTACCTGTTTTGGAACTTAAGCTTTACAAATGTTCTTAAAGTAAGCCTGTCTGCTCTGTGCCACAGAGTCCAGGTGTTCAACTCAGGTTTACCTTACTGAATCTAAAAAGAACAGTGACATTAGCACTCGTGTTGGACTACCACTCGCCCCAACTAATAATCCTCTTTCTCACAAAGACTTACCTTCAATATACTTATAAGAATGGTTTCCAAGTCTCTTCGTATCCTAGCTAAACAGGGCCCAAAATATGTCCAGGACCTCATCAGTCCCTATACACCTACAGCATCTTTCAGATCCTCCAATACCAAACTACTGACCGATTTAAACAATCTAGACTTAAAATAGTTTTTTCCCGTTTCTAGCTGCAAAACCCTCCCTCAAGCACTACATAATGCCCCCTCAGGATCCTCTTTCAAAAAGCAGCCGAAAATGTAGCTTTTCTAAATAAACTAATCCTATCTTTGTAGCCATATTCCCCAGCACGTTGATGCCCTACTGGAACAATTGTTGCACTTTACTAATTTATATTAATTCATTCACAGGCCTGAGGTGAAACCAATTGTGCTCATCCCATTAATCGTCAGAGGGGGGCGCAGCAGAGATTGGGAAGCGCCTCAAAGTTCTTCCTACATGTGGCTTATGTCACTAGTAACAATTGTCATATATGATGAACCTTGCTTGATGTAAATGTTCTGGTCCTGCACAAGAAGTGACCGGGTGTCGGAAAGCACGCAATCCCTTTGTTCCAAGAGTCTCAAGAGATTTACCAGCTGGAAATTGGTTGTGAAGTGAACAATTATGAATGTAGTAACTACGAAAAGAGAATACAGAGTTCTAACTGGAAATAAGCAATAAAGTGTGCCCTTAGTAACAATTGAATAATAACAGTGAAGCCAATAAATTGTAAGCAATGGGAGGGCTCCAAGACTCTAGCAAGCTAACAAAACATCATGCAAGCAACAGCAAATGTGCCTACACAGGCAAGTCCTAAAAATAATTTCTGAATACTTCCTTCAAGCTAACCGGTTGGCCTGGGATACATTACTGGAAAAGCAGTTTTCAGTGCTGTTCTAAAAGTCCCAAACATATGCTGCATCTCTTCAGCATTCATCATGGTTAAAGGGCTCTGTGGGGAAGACCAATCGTCATAATTGTTACCATGGGTCCCCAGAATAGACAAGATTTAAATGGAGAGGATCAGAGATAATATTTATTGAAACATGGATCGCAGTTACACTATGGAGGCATGACATTGGGAGTGTTTCACGCACAAGTTGTGGACTGAATTATTGAGCAAACTACTCTAATTGCCAATTCATGGCATGGAAATACCCCTACTTCATACTAAACCAGAAGGATATATTGTCTAGTATATCATTTTTTATTGCAAGGATATTTTTGTAGGGCACTGGTTACATCCGAGATGATGAATTACAATACTGCACCAGATAATTTTCTGCAATAATGTGAATACCATCCTGAGACCAAATTGAACATTGGGAGCAAAATTATCCCACATTGTTGTGCTTCCATAACCTCTACGGTAGCACAACTAATTCTTGGGACGTTTACAGAGTTCAACATGATTTTTTTTTTTTAACTGTTAAACATCTATAGGATGAAATGATTTACTCTGACTGTGCTCGGCTTCCTCTATGAAACAAAGTGATGAACGATACCGGGCTACCACCCAGAATTTAGGACAATCACAGACTTCAAAAACATATTTGCCAATGGAGTAGGCAAGATGTCAGATTCATAGCTCTTAGTCCTTAAACTGCAGTAGCCCAGCTCAAATTTTGGGTGATCTTGAAAGACACTTCTGTATGGCAGGCTGGTACTTCTTAGAACCCAAAACAGTAAAGAGAATGAACTAAAAGAGCTGCATCGAGGCGGAGAGATTTCTCAGTACATCTACCTGCAGATCATGTTCTTCATGTTGGACTGGGAACGGGACCAATTTAATACATCTGAATTTGATGGGACACAAAAACTATCATAAATCCACTTTTAGGCTTGTCCTTTAAGATGTCATTATATTGCATGTATCTATCAATGACACAACTGATTGTTTACGTTTTTAAATTCATGCCATTAAGAATGGAACACTGATCAAGCTTATCGGCCAAACGGAATGCACAAAGACATTTCGTCTCTTGATGTTACCAATATTCTGGATATACTACTTGGCCAAAATCTTTTATGAACTGGGACATGCAAGGTATTTTAGTGGCCCATGACGACTCACTGAGTGTTGGGGTGGATTAAAAACATGCAATGCCTCAAATTATCTTGGGAGCAAGAAACAGAGGGGACCTCCCCAACTCCCAAGTACATGCATATCTTCCACTTGAGCAATCAAATAATGCGTAAAAATACTTGCTGCAGACTGATCGAAACCTATAAAAGGAATCTACTCATAACAAGATTGGATTGTTCACCTCCAACCAGATCTAAAAATATCCACAAAATAATCTAGCACTAGATCGTCAACAGTGCACGTGATGGGATTGCCCGAGAAATTTAGCATTTATCATAGGTGTAAATGTGATTTCACTTAGAACATAACTTAAGTTGGGATTGAGTTAGAGTGATATTTTATACTTTCAGCCTATATTAATAACAGAGATAGTCCACACCCATAGATACATTCATTTTACCCAGAGCAAAATTCATATACCACTAAGCATAGAAATTAAGAGCCAAGTAAAATTGGAGATGCTTAAAAGAGTGGGCGCACAACATTAATATTCTACCACAGAATCAAAATGATTTGAACAAGACCTATAAAGAATCGGTTTAATTCAAATAGGAGTACATTTTGTACCATACTTATTTTAACTAAACAAAAATGCGGTGAAAAGAAAACAATCTTGATTATCAATCTTCAACTAATGCTTCAAACATTCAATTGGTTGCCCAAAAGAAAAGTCAGGTTTTCAAACTTGAGGGCATTGTTTCTTTTACTCGAACATATTGTGTTGAACAAGTTACTTACCTTCAGTAACAGGTTTTCTAGCAGAGACTGTCTAGCTGCAGATTCCTCACATTAGAATATACCCTAGGCGTCAGACTGGATCTGGAAAATCATGAGCAGTACCTCTGCTCGCAGGTGACGTTAATCGCTCTGCGTCAGTGGTGTCTGCGTTAGACATGAGCATATAAGAATCACCCCGGCGCGCTGAGATCAGTTTCTTTCATGAGTGTTTCCAAACCAACAGACAGCCACAGAAAAAACAATGTTTGACCAGTGTGCAGATTTTAGTGGGATTTTTAGGGTGGAGAGCCAGGTTCACAGAGCTGGGAGGGTGGGTGAGTAATCTGCAGTTACCGTCTCTACCAGAAAAAGCATTACTGAAGGTAAGGAACATGACCTTCTGATGAAGATTTCTAACCGAAGATTCTTCACCTTAAGAGTAAATACCCAAGTAATACGCTCTGGAGGTGAGCCTGCAAACCAGCTCAAACCAGAAATTCCTGGAGAAACAAACAGGCAAAATGTCCATCTCTGCAGACCCAACTGTTCAAGCAGTAGTGCTTCGTGAACGTGTGGAGTGACACCCATGTAGCGGCTTGGCAAATGCTCAGGAAAGCACCCCGCGAGCTAAGACAGTAGCAGTGGCCTTGGCCCAGGTGGAATGGGCCCGCAAGGCCTCAGAAAGCTGCTTTTTAGCTAGTGCACAGCAGATCTTAAGGCAGAGTACAATCCATCAAGAGATAGTTCGTTTCTGCACAGCCTTGCCCTTTTTCGCTCCAATAACCCTGATGAAGAATTGATCGTCCACCTGGTGGTCTTTGGTGTGATCAATGTAGAATGAAAGAGCTCTCCTTGTGTCTAGGTGTTAGAGTCTCCCCTGTTCCTAGGAAGGATGAGGTGGTGAGAAAAAGACAGGCAGAGTGATACTCTGTACAACAACAACAAATATACAACAACAACAAAGGAGTGACTAATGGTGCAAAAAAGTAAAGAAAATAGTAGAATTTGCAACCAACTTCAAACTAAGACAATCTTTATTCCAGTATAGTTTATTCCAGGGGTAGAGGAGGGACTCCCTTTCCCTTGCTCTCACGTTGTTTAAATATAGAGTGATACGCTGGCCAATATTTAAGGGGGGGACAATGTTCGGAAGAAAAGTGGCATGTGTCCAAAGAGCCACCGTGTCAGGGAAAAAGCTGATGTATGGCAGATGGACAGACAGGGCTTGCAGCTTGCTGCATATAAACAAAAAAGTATCCCACCTCGTATAAGTCTAACATGTGGGGCACTGGTTTCTCCAGGTGGAGCTCCACCTTACTAAAAGCAGGGAAGGAAAAGGTTCCAATTCTTTAAATAACCCTCACACACTCTAAAAGTGTCATGCTTCCTCATCGGGTTCACCCTCACTCCAAAAGGTCAGGGTGGGCTCGACCATATTCCAGGGACCACTTAAAATAAGAAGACCAGGGGGCATAAAGATTAAAAATTCTCCAGCCTACTCCAGGGTATCCCTTTATTGATGGAGTAGGTGGGGCTGTTAAAAATGAAAATAAATTAGTCTGTGTTAAGGATACAATGGTCCCATGACCCTCAATCAATCAATCAAGAGTTTTTTTTAAAGTGTGCTACTAACCCGTGAGGTTCCCAAGGCGTTCGCCTGCTTTGTTTCTGCGGATGCAAGGGGCCTCAGCCAGGGCGAGGTCGGCGGAGCGGAAGTTCCTCTTGGGTACGTGGAAGGAGACTCTCTCGTTGAGGTATTTAGGTCCGATGCTGTTGAGGGATTTGTAGGCGTGGATGAGGAGCTTGAAAGTGGCCCTCTTCTCGACAGGGAGCCAATGGAGGTCTAGTAGGGTCATGCACTTCTGACGTGGTGTTACGAGGACGAGTCTGGCTGTGGCGTTCTGGATGGTTTGGAGTTTGTGTAGAAGAGTTCGGTTGATTCCGGCGTATAGGGCGTTGCCCGCCTTACGGCCCCAATGGGTCCGGGGCTTTCATCAGGGTGATCAATCTCACCTCCCTGGTGGGTAAGCTCAAAGAGCTGTCAAATTTATACAGACTATATTCATCCAGGGGTCAAGTGTGTACTTGCCCTTTTCTTTTCTTTTTCATAGGTCCAACCTGTAATTAAAAATGCCCATGTTAGTGACCTTTTTACACAAACTTGTTTCACATTTCGACTGGTCAGTGCGTCACAAGGAATCCCGGTGCGAGATTCTACATATATGGGCATGCATCACCCAGAAAATGCACATAATGTGATAACATTGAATTTCTTGTTACCCGTTTGACTAATAATCAGAATGTGTCTGAGATTGCACCACATCCGTATTTCTCTCGTGGCGATGTAAAATAACAAACTATTCACCCAATTTGGTGAAAGCCTGTGGTGAGTCATTAAAGTATCCAAACTGCTCAAAACTGATTGTTACCCCAGTGTATGCCTGTTCATTATTAAAATCATCCATCCATTATCAGTAGGAGAGATCAAAAATACCCCGTTAATCATTTTGTGCCTCATGTAAAAGGCATCTCTAAATTGATTGAGTCCAGAAGAACAAGTTACTTACCTTCGGTAACGCTTTTTCTGGAAGATACAGTATCTGCCTGTGGATTCCTCACCTTGTGAATATCCCCCTTGCGTCAGCAACATTCGGAAATTCTTTTCGTAGCTTCGCACCGACGTGGACTTGGACGTCATAGAGGCACGGCATCGTTCGCGACTCCGCTGACGTCACCGGCGCCCATAATAGGCCCACACCGGCGTGATGACATCAGTTCCGCCCTTTTTCCGTGCCTTCGAGGCACACGGACGGACCAATGACAGTAGATATATACATAGTATACACAGTACACAATAGTCAAGGTAAAACACACAGTGTAAAGTAAATATAAGAAAACATTTGAAATAACATTTTCCTTGACCATAAAATATTTACAACACAGACTCTCTGGAATAGAAGAGCGGACAACGAGGAGGCGGGTGGGTCAGTGAGGAATCCACAGGCAGATACTGTATCTACCAGAAAAAGCTTTACCGAAGGTAAGTAACTTGCTCTTCTGATAGATACATCTGCCAGTGGATTCCTCACCTTGTGAATAGAGTCCCACAGCAGTCCCTACTCCCGGAGGAGGGTGTCCACTCTTCTAAACCAGGAAATCCTGGAGGACAGAGCGCGCAAAGTGGCCGTCCCTCCTCACCTCGGAATCCAAGCAGTAATGCTTCGCGAAAGTGTGGAGGGAAGACCAAGTTGCCGCCCTACAAATGTCCTCTGCTGGAACACCTCTAGCCAATGCTGAGGTTGAAGATTTAGCTCTTGTAGAATGAGCCCTTATGCCCTCTGGGGGTTCCTTACCGGCCAAAGAGTAGCAGATCTTTATACAGAGGACGATCCATCTTGACAAAGTTCTTTTATGGACCGCTCTTCCTCTTTTGCAGCCAGCAAACCCAATGAAGAGCTGGTCATTCAATCGACAGTCTTTAGATTTGTCCAGGTAAAAGGACACCGCCCTTTTGGGGTCCAGACAGTGTAATCTCTCCTCCTCCTTGGAAGGGTGTGGGGGAGGATAAAAGGTAGGGAGGGTAATGGATTGACCAAGGTGGAAAGGAGTCATCACCTTTGGAAGAAAAGCAGCCCTGGTCCTAAGAACCATTCGATCAGCATGAATGGTCAAGAAAGGGGGCTTGGAACTAAGAGCTTGAAGCTCACTTACCCTCCTTGCGGAGGTTATTGCAACGAGGAAGACTGTCTTTTTCATAGGACATTTGTGAAGAGGCTCAAAGGGAGCACCCATTAAAAAGGTCAAGACAAGATTTAAGTCCCACCGAGGCACAATAAAAGGAGTAGGAGGGAACTTATTTGTGAGGCCCTTCAAAAACCTTAAAACCACAGGAGATTTAAAAAGATGGCTGGTCAGGCAAGCAGAGAAATGCCGACAGCGCTGAAAGATAGCCCTTAACTGTGGCAACAGCAAGCCCTTGCAGCGCCAGAGAGAGGGTAAACTGGAGAACGTCAGACAAATGGGCTCTCAAAGGGTCAATAGATTTCTCCCCACACCAAGTGACAAATTTTGACCATCTATATGAATAGATGGACTTAGTGGAGTCACGCCTGGCTGACAAGATGACATCCACCACGTCAGGCGGGAGGGAAAAGGAATTCAGGTTGCCCCGTTCAATCTCCAGGCATGAAGGTGTAATGTCTGGAGGTGGGGGTGTAGAACCTGCCCCTCCATCTGAGAGAGGAGGTCTGCCCTGAGAGGGAGACGGAGCGGCGGGTGAGAGGAGAAGTGGAGAAGATCTGTGTTCCACACCCTTCTTGGCCAACCCAGGGCGACCAATATGACTTGGGCCCGGTCCTGGCGAATCTTCCTCAGAACCCAAGGAATCAAGGGTATGGGAGGAAACGCGTAAAGGAGTTGATTTCCCCAACTCAACTGAAACGCGTCCCCCAAGGCTCCTTGCATCGGATACTGAAGACTGCAGAACGACGGGCAGTGAGCATTCTCGCGAGTGGCAAACAGGTCCACCCGAGGAGTTCCCCACATCCGAAAGATGCCGAGAACAACCCCTGGATGGAGCCTCCATTCGTGGTCAGCCGAGAACGGACAACTCAGACTGTCTGCTTGTACGTACAGAACCCCGGCCAGATGATTTGCCATCGGACAAATCTGATGGTCCTGAACCCAAGACCAGAGCCGCAGAGCCTCTCTGCAGAGACACTGCGACCCTACTCCTCCCTGCTTGTTGATGTACCACATCGCGGTCGTGTTGTCCATCAGGACTTGCACTGACCGACCGCGAAGGGAAGGGAGGAAGGCCTTGAGCGCCAAACGTATCGCCCGCAATTCTAGAAGGTTGATGTGAAGCAACCTTTCCTCTGGAGACCAACGACCGTTGACCTCCAGATCCCCCAGATGAGCACCCCACCCTAGAGTGGATGCATCCGTTATCACCGTGGCCACCGATGGAGACAGATGGAAAGGCTTCCCTTGTGACAGATTGCCTTTCACGCCCCACCAAGATACATCTGCTGCAGCCTCTCTGGAGATCCTCACTGACTCCCTGAGATCCCCTTGGTGTTGAAACCACTGCCTGCGGAGGCACCACTGGAGCGCCCTCATATGCCAGCGTGCATGGTTGACCAACAGAATGCATGAAGCCATCAGACCGAGCAGACAAAGGACCTTCAGGACTGGAACTACCGCTCCACTGTGAAACAAAGGAACCATTTCCTGTATGTCGCGAATCCTTTGAGGAGGGGGGAATGCCCGACATACAGCCGTGTCCAGTACTGCACCTATGAACAGGTTGCGCTGGGAGGGCACCAGGTGAGACTTGGGTACATTTATCGAAAAACCCAAACGGTACAACAACTGAGTTGTCTCTTGCAGATGCTGGAGCACTTTCTCTGACGACTCTGCTTTGATCAGCCAGTCGTCCAAATAGGGGAATACCGGAATCCCCACCTTTCTGAGATGTGCCGCCACCACCGCCATCACCTTGGTGAAGACTCAAAGGCGCAGTAGTAATTCCAAAAGGAAGGACCGCAAACTGATAGTGCTGCGATCCCACCGTAAAACGGAGATACTTCCTGTGAGACTTCAGGATTGGGATGTGAAAATACGCATCCTGCAAGTCGAGCGACACCATCCAGTCTTCCTCCAGCAGTACTTGAAGAACCTGTGCAAAGGTGAGCATCTTGAATTTCTCTTGTTTCAGATAGAGATTCAAGATCCTGAGATCGAGGATTGGACGAAGTCTGCCATCCTTCTTGGGGATCAGGAAATACCAGGAGTAGCATCCCTGACCCCTTTCCTGCTCTGGGACCACCTCTATCGCACCCTTCCTTAATAAAGTTTGTACTACCTCCTGTAGAAGCAACAGATGTTCCTCCGTGCAATAACCTTGGCAAGGAGGGTAATTCAGAGGAAATTCCCGAAAGGGAAGGGCATACCCATTTTCTACGAGATTGAGAACCCAAAGATCTGATGTAACCGATTCCCAATCCCGTAGAAAGTAGGTAAGCCGACCCCCCACCGGACCCACATGATCCTGAATGGCGGATCTAGGGCTGCTTTTCTGAGACTAGGGGTTTGGAGGAGGTGGAGGAGGAAGAGCCTTGACGCCCTCGAAGACGACCCCTTTGCTTCCCCCTGTATGACCTGTACAAGGTGTTCTGCTGCTGCTGCTGCTGTTGTTGTTGCTGCTGCTGACCTTGTCTAAAGTTCCGAAAGGAAGAGCGTCCAAATCCTCTGAACTTTCTGGTCGATGCACCTCTAATTTGGAGACCCAAAGACCTGGCAGTAGCTCTGCTGTCTTTAAACCTCTCCAGGGCTGTATCTGCCTTCTTGCCAAAGATTCCTTCTCCGTCAGATGGCAGATCCAAAAGCGCTGCCTGAACATCAGCAGAAAAGTCCGAGGACTTTAGCCAAGCCGATCTTCGCGTAGCAACTGCAGTATCCATAATTCGAGCCACAGAATCAGCTGTGTCAACATCGCTTTGAATTACTTGGCGTGCCGCTGCTTGGGTGTCAGACAACACCTCCTCGAAATCACTCCCGTTTTCCTCAGGGATCTTAGGAGCCAAAGCACGCATTGAGTCCATAAGCGCGTGCACATACCTCCCCATGAGACAAGTGGCATTTGTAGACTTCAAAGCCATACTTGCAGATGAGAAAGTTTTCTTGGCCACCTGATCTTGCTTTTTGGCCTCCTTGTCCCCAGGAACTTGGGAAAATGCACTTATTGACTTCTTAGAGCACGCAGCCTGAATCACCAAGCTCTCTGGAGAAGTGTGAGATGTCAAGAATGCAGGGTCTTCTGGAGCAACCCTATACCTTCTAGCCACACTCTTGGATACAGCAGGAGCAGAAAGTGTCTTTTTCCACACCTCCATAATGGGCTCAGTTAATGCCTCATTAAATGGAAGTAAAGGCTCCACAGCCGAACTCGGTGAGTGAAGTACTTCTGTTAGAAGGTTTGACTTAAATTCAACCGTTGGTAATGTTAAATTTAAAAGTCCTGCAGCCTCTCTCATCACCACATGATATGGCTGGACTTCCTTTGAAGGCGCATCATGCCCAGAGGGCAATTCCCACTCCGGGGAAAAATCCAGGCCACTGGCATCAGCCAGCTCTTCAAAACAATCTTCACCCAGCTCACCTTCCTCTAAGTCAGGGCGAGAGTCGGCATAACTTTGTTCCTCCAAGAGGCGTTGTGCTTCTCTCCTTTACACGCCTCGGCACCGGATCCACAAACGACTCAGACGGAGCCAGAACCGACGGAGCCGGAACCGACGTCGGTACCGAATTCGATGGCCCAGTTGTATGCTCCCGATGTCTACTTGGAGCGGGAGACGCCGGCATCGGAGTCGTCGACTTCGGACGAGCCGGTGACGACCTCGGCGGAGCCGGGAACTGCCACGGCGTCCTTGGGGCTGGCATAAACGTCATGAACGGAGCCGGGGCATAAGAATGTGGAACACCCAAATTGAATGCCAGAGGACCCCTGGGACCCGAAGGTGCACCAGAGGGGTACCACGCCTTTGAAAACATTCAAGAACGCTGAAGGGTCTTGGCCTGGCACTGGAAAAGGTGGTTGAACACCCTCAGGCTGACCTCGAGGTGGGATCGAATCCGGCTCAACCATATGCGCAGATTCATCATCTTCTACAGGGACTACTTCCTCCTCTCGAGCCGGAGACAGCGCCGGAGATGGATTGGACTCCGGAGCCAGAGAGGGTACCTGCGACCTCGAAGGCGAAGCCTCACCTTTCTGATCCGGAGTCCCCTGCGGCGGGACTACCTTCGAACGAACCCTCCTGGGCGACCTCGAGTTCGACTTCTCACCCGAGTGATGTCGAGACTCATGCCTCCTCTTCCTGTGCTTCTTCCTTGATCTTGAAGCATGGTCCGAAGAGGACTTCGAGGCCGAACCCTCTCGAGATCGGGACCTTGACTTCGACTTCGTCCTCCTCGAGCGGGATCTTGAAGTCTTCTTACCCTTGTCGGCCTTAAGCCTTGCCACAAGTAGTTTGGTTTCCCTCTCCCGCATGGCCTTCGGATTCATCGTACGACAAGATGTACATCCATCCAGGTCGTGATCGGAGCTTAAGCACCAAATACAGTCCTCGTGCGGATCCGTGATGGACATCATTTTCCCGCACTCCCTGCAGGGCTTGAAACCAGTCTTCTTCGACATCGTCACGAAACAAAGAAGCAGGAAACACAGAAAAACAAAACAAAGTCACCAGTATAGCTACTGAGATTCCCGAAACCGTTAGCGTCGACGACGCGGAAAAAAGGGAACTGATGTCATCACGCCGGCGTGGGCCTATTATGGGCGTCGGTGACGTCGGCGGAGTCGCGAGCGATGCCGTGCCTCTATGACGTCCAAGTCCAAGTCCGCGCAAAGCTACGAAAAGTATTTCCGAATGTTGCTGATGCAAGGGGGATATTCACAAGGTGAGGAATCCACTGGCAGATTTATCTATCAGAAGGCCCACACATCCTCATTGCTTGCTGACACTCACCCGCTGGTGTTGGGCCTCTTTTTTCACTGGATATTGCGGCTGCGGGGTTCGACCTTTAGTCACACTCTTAGGTTATTCTAAGAGAAATAATAATGCAAGAAAAAAATCACAAGGTAATCGTTAGAAGGTGGCCGGGTAGTGAGAAATGAAAGCGACTCCCCTACCATCATTCACACATACACGCTTGCAGGAACTTATACATCAAGGGTCCTACCCCTTCGGCTTCGATACAGCTTTTCGGTTCCGTGACTCTCGGCTCTGTAGTTACCAGATGCCGCTGAGCGTGACTCTGCCGCAGCTGTGGCTGATCGGGTGTCCCACTCCACCCTTGTCTGGCATCATGATGTCATTAGGACGCATAAACGGTGCGCCCGGTCTTAATAGAACTAAAGGAAGCCCACAGAATCAAGGGGCTTGTAGTTCAATCTGCTTATTGGGGGCTTTCAGCGTAATAAAAGGAACGTGGTGGCATTAAATATAATGAAAGTTGTGTTGTGGAGGTAATATTTATACCATATTTAGTATTTAAATCTCTGATGGATGATGTGTGCACCTGATGAACATTATGGATGTCTAGAGTGCTTAGACATTAGTATCGCTACTCTATGATCAATGGTACATTGACATCTTGTGAAGCCAAAAGGCAGTTAAGACACTTTCTTTGAGGGGTTTGGTTTTCTGAATACTACTGTGACATGATTTAAGGCTTGTGACGTCTGTGTGTCGATAAGTTCGATTTGGCACTATTTAACCAGGCCTTCTTAGATCTGTAGAGGATTAGTGTGATGTCTAGTGTGGAGTAGCCTTCATCTCCTGTAGCAGGAGGTAACAAGGAGGTATCACGGGCATGTATATAATAGAGTGTGCCAGTATCATATCCATATTCAGTATTCATGTCGGTGCTGTTCACACATCTATATTTTTACGAGAGCGGGGTGTATATAATATAATCTATGGTTGACCACTAAGAATGTCTTTCAGATGCGAGTCAACTGGCTCCACGGGATCTCGTTGTTGAGTCCTGATCAATGCGTGTTAAGTTTGTAGGCCCAACGTTCTTCTTTTCCAGTAATCTCTGTGCCAGCCCATGTTTTAGTTTTTCGATCACTGTCCACTTTAGATCCTGATCTGTATGTCCCATCTCTATATAATGTGCTGGTAGTTTAGCCAATTTCCTTGCACATCGTATTGTGCTTCTGTGATCACTTATACGTATTTTTTTCTTCCTGGTGGTCATCCCTATATATCCTTAAATCGCAGGGGCATGTGATCATGTAAATAACGTTGTTGGTGTTACAATTAGTGTGATGTCTTAGGCCTAAGTTGATGAAGGTTGATTGCGTAGTAAATGGGCATACCATGCAGGAGCCACAAGGGAAATGTCCTTTGACTTGTGGTTGATCCCACAGGGTGGTATGTGTCTCTTGTGGGCCTCTCCAGCTGTTTCTGTGTACCAATATATCTTGAATGCTCCCATTACGTTTGAATGAGAACAAAGGTTTGTTGTAGGCCAATTGACTGGAAGTGAGAATGTGCCATATTCTATTTATTATTCTCTTTATGGTATTAGAAGAGGAATTGTAGGTAATGACACATCAGTGAATTGGTTTCTTTCTTCTCATTGGTTTCAAGTAATGCCGACCGGGGGGTGTTACAGGCTCGTTTCGGGGCCTGTTCAATGATCCTATATGGGTATGCCTTTTCCTGTCGTTTTTTAGTAAGTTTCTCTGATTCTTCTTTGTAACTATGTAGGTCAGAACAGTTTCTTCTGATCCTAAGGTATTGTCCCACTGAAAGATTTTCTCAGAGAATGTGGGCAGGCGCTGTTAAAATGGAGAAAACTACTGCAACCCATAGGATTTGTGCATAGAGAACTCAAGTTTACCATTTTTCGCTATGATGTATACATCCAAACAGGAACCCACAGTGGTGTGGGTGGTCATAGTAAAGCGGAGGTATGGGTTGAGTTGATTGAGCAATACTTGGAGTACTTTAGTGCTCTTTTCATCGCTGTGCCATATAACCAGGATGTTATCCATATAGCTGCGTCACAGGCATATCTCATTCTTGATGGGGTTGTTCGTCCGCATGTTCTCTTCCTCTAGCTGGCTCACGTAGAGACAGAAAATGCTCGGGTGAATGTGCTGCCCATAGAAGTTCTGTGTCTCTGTAGATAGAGCTGGTGTTCTAAGTTGAAGAAATTCTCAGTTAGTGCTAGGCGTGCTAGTGTCATAATCCAATCAATCGGTGCTCGCCAAGGCCAATCTTGTGCTTGTAATATGTTAGTTATGACACGTAGGCCTTCATCTTATGTAATAGCAGGGAGTCCACAATGCCACTTTGCACTACTTGCCGCAGTACCACATGACAGTGGTATTGTCCTTTAAACACCTGAACTAGCCTCCCTATGATGGATGGATGGAAGGCTGTCAATGCCAACCGGACTGGTCTCAGCTCCAGAAGAATGATATGAAGCGGAGATGCCACCAGAGTCCTCTGATCTCCACCTCTCCCAAATGGCTGCCCCAACCAGAAGAGATGCATCCGTTACCACTGTCCGATCTCACAGCTGCATGCCTTTCGCAGTGTCCTTCGAAACCAGGACCAGGTCTGTGAGCTTCCCCTGATGTAGCGTCAAATGGGACTTTAGATTTCACTGCAGTGCCCGGATGCCATCTGGCGTGCTGTACCATCAAGAAGCAGGAGGCCATGAGGTCCAGAACTGAAATTTAGGATTGAGGCTGATACAACTGAATCATAGCCAATATGTTCTGGACTCTCCACTTCGGAGGGTAGGAGCAGAACTGCACTATGTCCAGAATGGCTCACATGAAAGGTAGCATCTGAGAACGAGTCCGGTGTACATTCAGCATGTTGATAGTGAACCCCAGCCAGTGTAAAAGGTTTGCCAAAGCCTGGAGGTAGGAGATCACAGCCTGGGACAAGCCAGCTGTTGAGGTAGGGAAAGACTGGAACACCCGGTCTTTAAAGATGTGCTGCAACCATCATCATTACTTTAGTGAACACCCGAGGGGTGCCGGTGTGTTCAAAAGATAGCACAATAAACAAAGTGCTGTTGACCAACTGTAAACCACAGGTATCTCCAGTGGGCTTGTAGGACGGGGATGTGAAAATAAGCATCCTGCATTTTGAAATACTCTTTCCATCGAAAGGTGTTGAGAGGGAGCAGCTCTAGAATAGGTCTAAGTCCTCCATCCTTTTTTGGCACCAGAAAGAATGGGAATAGCAACCACAACCTAGTTCTGGCGCAGGCACTCTATTGATGGCTCCTGACGGAAAAAGGAGAGTTTGTCCTCCATCAGCAGATCTTGGGATGGTGGCAGAGGAGGAGGGATTTCTATAAATGGGAGATACCCTTTCCACACAATCTGAAGCACCCACTTGTCGGAAGTTATAGCAGACTATTGGGGCAGGCAGTGCCTGATCCTACCCCATGGGATGGCTGTACGGGATAGAGGGCATACTAAAAAAACTTGGAGGCTGCGGCTACAGGAAGGGTGGGTGACTGGACAGCACGTAGAGCCTGGTGCCCACGTCCTTTATGGGATCTTCTGCTCCATCCACTAAAGGAATGGACAGGTTGTTGTGCTGGCAGTTATAGCTGGTGGAGCATATGCCCAGAGCTGCCCCAGCCAGGGCTGCGCTAGAGGCAAAACGACTGCTACTGAGACCTGGCAGGCACAGAAAGTCTGATAGATTGGGCAGTGACGCAGTTCTCTAGAAAGCGCTTGAGCGCCAAGTCAGCCTTATCGCAAAAAAGGCAGGAGGTGGATCGCCACCAGGCATGCCGACGCAGTACCACTGTGGAGCCCAAGGCTCTGCACAGGGAATCAGTTGTGTCCAGCTTGCACCTAATGGGGTACTTTGCTGCATCTCGACCATACACAAGGGCTTGGTTAAGGATGGCACAGCCCTCCTCGGAAAGCATAGAAAGCAGCTGTACTACACAGTACCCCAAGGCATGGCAGTAACAGCCCAAGAGTAATGAGGTGTTCACCAACAACAAAGCTAGGCTGGTGGAAAAAAGATGTGCTTCCTAAAGAAATCCAGCCTCTTCGATTCCCTGTCCGGGGGAGTGGGTTGAAACACATGCAGGTTGACCTTAAAGGTTGAGGCTTGCACCACCAGGCTCTCAGGTGAGGGTGATGGGAAAGGAAGGCTGGATACCTTGGGACAGGACAATAGTATCAAGCATTCAAGCGGTGCACAGGAGCCCCTGTGCAAGATTTGGCCCAGGCCCTGAGGAGAACGTCAGTGAGGGCTTCATTAAAAGGGAGCAGAGGGCTCAGCAGAGCCCGCTCCTGGGTGAAACACCTCAGTTGAGACGCTGGTATGGATTTGGACTGCTAGTAACTGCAATTCAAGGACCTCAGCTGCCCTGTGCATCATGGTGGGTGAGGGATGCACTTTCATCCAAAACTAGGCCTGGAAGAGAAATTCTGCCAAAGTCTGTGGAAGTGTCCAGGCCATTGATGTCACCCAGCTCCTTATACAAGTTCTCAGCTGGATCAGGTCCTCCACCACAGGACCAACCCTTTTTCCCCATATCCCCCCACAGAGAGGAAAGGGATTCAAGTGGTGGGAAGTGCAGGGGTTGGTAGGGTCTGTACGGCCCCAGCAACGATGTTGAACTGTGTCGGTGCAGTGCCGGCTTAGAGATAAGGATAGGCTCGCCATTGTCGAGAGGCACCGAGGAGCGCAGTGGGATGGAGGGAGCTGGGGTGTAAGAAGGCACGTGTGTCGCGGGAGATGCAGAGGGACCAGCAGGCGTTGGTGAGGCGGGGAGTGGACACTCGCTGGTGGTAACCCAGCCACGGCACCTCACAGCTCAGTGGGGCCAGGAGGAACTCCAGAGGGTGTTGGTGGCCCAAAGACAGCACCCATGGTGTCTTAAAATTCTTTGATTGGGTGGGCATCGCTCCAGCTTCTTACAACTCGGGCAAGCGACGAGCAGGCACTGATGCCAACTGCACATGTGGAGTGCAGGAGCAGGGACTAGAAACGCTTCCTTTGGACTTATTTTTCTTACCTGATTTGGAGGAAGACATTATTTCGCGTCTACACAACAGTCAGTGGGAATGGCTCAGAAAGCAGTCCCACGAACAGGACCGAGAACGGAGCGGAGGCTTCTTCTCTTGTGCCACCAGGAGCTTCATTGCCCACTCGTGAATCTTCTTGGGGTGCTTAGGCTTGCATTCGGCAACAGGCCTTGAAGTCGTGGATAGACCACAGGCACTATAGCCAGACCAAGTGGGGATAAGACAGAAATCTGCCTCCGACATTCTGCTCACGGTTTAAAACCAGTAGGTTTAGAAGGTGAAATGTCCCAATCACACTGGGGGCAATAGCTAATAATAAAAAGTAAATAAATAAGGGCAACAAGGTCTAAAAAGGTGGTAAAAAATGATCACAGCAGCTATCTGGATCTGAGCTGTTGGAGCAAAAAGAAAGGAACTGATGTCAGCACGCCGGACTGATGAGTATATGGCCACTGTGTCGTTCAACATGGACGACACAAAGCAAATCGATGTGCTTAGGTACTGCTAAAAAATGTCCAGATCCAGTCGGACGCTTGGGGAATATTTTAGGATGAAGAATCTGTGGTTAGAAGTTTCTATCATAAACAGCTGACGCCTTTTCTGCATAGTAAAACCCACAACATTCCTCCTGTATATGTAATATGAAGTGTGAACTGAAATAGAAAGTGACAGATAGAAGATAAGTAACAAAATAGAAAGAATACCGAATTTCATTTCGAACCAAGCCCACTCCTACTTACATAAAATGCATTCCAAAAGCCGGGTCGGTAGGACAACTTACAGGTGAGAGTGATCAGCATCAAACAAGGAGATCGAAATCTCTCCATTAAGAAGTTTCTGCAATCAGCACAGGCAAGTTTCAAGACTTGAAATCAGATTAACATTTTACTTATCTAGCATTTGATGGCCTGTAACAATAGAGTAGATGCACTTCCTATTACAGAAAATCTATAATTTGATTAGCGTTTATGTAATAAAGCAAAAAGACCCCTTTGGGATGAATTTTTTCATGCACGTAGCATAAAACTTTAACTTGTAATAACATTCTTTTTACTTTCTGATACAATGGCTGCGTCGCAAGCAAATCTAACACTTCGCATATTAGCCGTTATATTATGCAAACTACGGGCCAACCAAAGCGTTATTGGGGCACTATATACAAAACCGTGAAAATGTGCCGCAACGATAATGGATGGAATAAATAACGTAACTATAGTTACGGCTACAGGTGCTCAAATATGCAGCCCTCAAAATTAAATTCGTCTTACTCTCCACAAGCATATTTTGTAGCCCGCAAACTAATTCTTGTCCCACTAGAATAAATATCATGCAAGATATTTCATTATAAATGTGAACTGCAGCTAAAATACAGAACACCAACCTAACCAAAGAAAAAGACGAGGCAAAAAAAGGGCATTTTTTTCATCAAAAGTTCATGCAGTAAAAACCTGGTGAGCTTCTTCCGAATGTACTCGTCAAAAATTACATCATGTACACAGAACTATCCATTAACCTGCATACGCGTTAAAAAAAATGTTTTTTCAGGCTGCATACCTTCTTTGTATCAAGTGAAAAATCAATTATTACAGGTCAAGGATATTTCATGTGCTCTGCTGCCACCAAGTGGATTTAAAATGTATACATATGATATTAGACCAACAACTCAACTGGTAAGCTCGTAAAAAAAACACCAAAACTTGCACAACGTTCATCATACGCTGTTGTGACAGAAATGCCCTCTGCATGGTGAACGAGGGTATGCCCCTGCCCATAACCCCCTATTGGGACTTTGTTTTGCCGCAGTGTCGCGCTAATCTAGCTTGTGCGCAGAGGCAGGTCCATGGTAATGAAAGGTCCCGAAAGCAGCCTCCTCTAGCGACCAAGCCAGGAGCAAACTCGTGCTGTGAGGTGAGGGAGTCTACAGTCTCACTGAGGACTTGTGTGCTAACTGCACCAATCAATCTATCAATCAGGGAATTGTAAGCGCGCTACTCACCCGTGAGGGTCTCAAGGCGCTGAAGGATAGGGGGGAGGGAGGAGAGGGAGTCCCCAGATCTGTTTAGCTGAAGAGCCAGGTCTTGAGGGTCTTCGTGAAGGTGTTCTTCTGATGTCTGCCGGTAGTTCGTTCCAGGTCTTGGCTGCAATATGAGAGAAGGATCTTCCGCCTGCTCTGGCTCTGTGGTTGTGCGTGGTTTCGGCCAGTGCGAGGTTAGATCAGAGGTTTCTTTTGGGTAAGTGGAAGTTGATTCTGTAGTTGAGGTATTTGAGTCTGTTGTTGAGTAGGCATTTGTAGGCTTGAGTGAGGATTTTGAACGAGACTCTTTTCTCCACGGGGAGCCAGTAGAGACTTCGTAGGTGTTGACTGATGTGTTTGTGTCGGGGATGCCAAGCACAAGTCTGGCGGTAGTGTTCTGTATTGTCTGGAGTTTGTGGAGTAGGGACTTGTTGATGCCGGAGTAGAGTGCGTTTCCATAGTCCAGTCTGCTGGTGATGAGTGCGTGGGTGACTGTCTAGCTTGACTCAGGGGGGATCCACTTGAAAGACTTGCGGAGGATGCAGAGGGTGTTGAAGCAGCTGGAGGTGACTGAATTGACCTGTCGGTTCATGGTGAGTGATGAGTCGAGTACGATGCCGAGGTTCTTGGCGTGGTCGGAGGAGATAGGTGGGCTTCTGAGGGCAGTCGGCAACCAGGTGCTGTCCCATGCAGAAGGGGTGGCACAGAGGACGAGGACTTCTTGGTGTTGGGCTTCAGGCAGCTGTTGGGACACAGGGATGAACCCTTTGGGACTCCGCAAGTGATTTTCGTGGGTTCGGAGAGGATGGGTGGGAGTCTGACTCTTTGGCTTCTTCCGGTGAGGAATGATCGGATCCAGTCCAGGGCTTTTCCTTGTATGCCTGCGTTGTGTAGTCTGGCGACTAGTGTGCGGTGGGAGACTGTGTTGAAGGCCGCTGGTAGGTTGAGTAGGAGGAGGGCTGCAGAGGGGCCTTGGTCCAGGAGGGTGCAGATGTCGTCTGTGGCGGCGAGTAGGGCAGTCTCTGTGCTGTGGTTGCTTCGGAACCTGGATTGGGACGGGTCGAGGATGGCGTTCTCTTCAATGAATCGTGTCAGTTTCCTGTTGACGGTTTTCTCTGCAACTTTGGCTGCGAAGGGGAGGAGCAAGATGGGACTACAGTTCTTGAGGTCGGTGAGGTCAGCTGTGGGCTTCTTGAGCAGAGGTCAGACTTCTGCGCGCTTCCAGTCGTCTGGGAAGGTACCTGTTTTGAAGGTGGTGTTGATGGTGGATTGTAGCTCAGGTGCGATGGCGGCTGAGGCTCTGTGGTAGATGTGAGGGGGGCAGTGGTCGGTGGGGGCCCCCCCAAGTGGATGCTTATCATGGTCGAGGCGGTGTTTTCGGCCGTGATCGGTGTCCAGTTGGAGATGGTGGGCTTGCTGGTGTTTTTGGGTGGCGGGGTCCTTCTGTGGCACCTGGTGGATGGTTGATGAAGTTGTCGTAGAGGTTTTTGATCTTGAGGTGGAAATAGGTTCCAAGCTTGTCGCAGAGGTCGTTGGATGGGGTGAGGTTTGTGGCTTCGCTGCGTGGGTTGGTGAATTCTTGAATAACACTGAAAAGTTCCTTGGAGTTGGCCAGGATTTTGTTGTGGATGAAGTTCCTCTTGGTGGCTCTGATCTGGTTGTGATAGTCCGTCATGGCATACTTGTAGGTGGTGTGGTTTTCAGTTGTCTTGGTGTTCTCCAGTTCTTCACCAGGATTCTGCAGGTGCGTCTGGCTTCTTGGAGAGCGGTGGTGAACCAGGCTGCTTTCCTGGGGCGCTGTCTGTTGGGGTTGAGCAGCAGGGCGAGCTCGCCTGCGCAGTCTGAGATTTAGGTGTTGAGTTCTCTGGCTGCATCGTTTGCGTTGAGTGTGGGTGGAGTTAAGTTGCTCGTCGGTAACCTTGCTCCAGTTCCTTCATGGGGGTGTGGGGCTGGTTTGGGTGCCTTGGGTTTGTTGATGCCAAAGTTTACGCAGTCGTGGTCGGTGCATGGCAGCTGCGTTGTGTGGCTGAATTGGACGCAGTTTCCTGCCGTGAAGATGGGGTCGAGGGTGTGTCCTGCTCTGTCGGTCAGTGTGTTGACAAAGTGTTTAAGTGCGATGCTGGTGAGGTTGTCACCAAGGATAGTGGAGTTGGGGTCGCTGGGCTTGACTAGGGTAAAGTTCAGGTCTCCAATGAGCATGTAGTTTGTTGAGGCGATGGCGTGGGTGCGAGGAAGTCGGTGATGGTGGTGGCGAAGGGTGTTCGGGGGCCAGGGGGTCTGTAGACTAGCGTTCCTCTGAGTGTGGCTTTGGGGGTGGTCTGGATCTGGAAGTGCAGGTGTTCGGCAGAGGGGAAGGTTTCGCTGGAGGTGGTGATGGGGAGGATGCTCTTGTGGGCGATGGAGAGGCCCCCTCCTGGGTGGTTAAGGCAGTCTTTCCTCTGCATCTTGTATCTATCTGGGATGGCGGTGCTGATGACAGGGGCGGAGGATGCATTGGTCCAGGTCTCTGTGAAGAAGGCAATGTCGGGCGAGAGTGAGCCGAGTAGGTTCCAGATTTCCATGGCATGTTTGTGTACGGAGCGAATGGTGAGGAGGATGAATTTTAGGGTGTCGCCATGTGCTGGAGGCCGGGGTGGCGGTGTGTCTGGTGGCAGTGGAGGCAGGAGAACTGGCCGTGGGTCATGTTTGGTGAGGCCTGTTGGCATTCTCTAAGTCTTCCAGGGTTGAGTGCGAGGAGGGTGGTGGTGTCGTAGTGATGGGTAGTGGGAGGTCCAGGGTTCCTGGCACTGGCCGTGGTCGGGTCACGGATGTGCGCAGACGGGCTTGCCTTTGGCGAGTCCGCAGCACGCTTCCACTGCACGACCGGGCAGCAGCCACCATTAAGCAGGGGAGGTGGGAGGGAGGAGAGGCTGGGAGGCAGGAGCTGTGGAATTCCGGGGGGGAGGGGCCGCAGGGGCAGCAGCGGCGAAAGAAACAGGCAGGCACGAGAAAATAAAAACAGTGATGGAATTAGAGCAAGACATAGATGGGCACAATAACAGTGGCACAACAGGGAAAAATTAAGAAAAAAAAAACGGCTGAGAAATGTTACGGTGATTGCAGGCAGTCTGGTCCCAGTTGGAGTAGGCAGTAGGCACAGGAGCGGGCAGCAGCCTCGAACCTTCTAAGGAGGAAGTCGGGGTCTGGATGCAAGAGACGGCACAGAAGAGCTGCGGGGAGAGAGTGGACCTAGACCAAGACGCTGCAAATACAAGCGCCGCTATGCCGTTGGTCTGCAGGGGTTGTCGGAGAGGAGGGCTCGATCGTCCGGAAGGCAGCAATTGCCAAAGACACATCATTGCTGACAGATAGGCCCAGAGGTAGCCACGTCCATGCCGGGGTAATCCTCTGCAATAGGTGCGGAGGGCTGCAGCTGCTTAAGATGTTGTGCTGCTACGCAGAACATGGCACGCTTACTCCGTCGAGTGATTAAGCTTCCAAGGGGTTTTTGCTTAGATTCCCACAGTGAGAAGCTGTCACTGTATAGAGCAGGGGCACGAGCTGCACCAACTGCACCACTAAGCTTGCATTAGCTCCTCGGCCGTCTTCTTCGCCACAGTAATCAACAGTGAGCATTCTGCTACTAGAGAAACTCCAAGTAAAACGCTACATACTAGTGTCACTATCCCTCCAATATGGCCCCCAGTGGCAACAACCAATCAGATAAAAGGACACAAAATCCCAACATGACCTGTTTTTTTGTTTCTGCACTACTCTCAGTGCTGTTCATGTTCTAGTTTGTTCAGGTAATTTGGGGGCGGCGGTCCTGCTTTAGCAGACTCTTGGGCCCTGTTCTCCGGAGGGGAGGCTGTTTCATGTGTTTTTATTTGTTTTTCCTCCCCCTTGTTTGGCATTGGGCATTCTCCCCTGTCCTGCTCTAGCGGATGCCGAGATTTGCAGTGCCTATGTATTTGTTGGTAGGGATGGAGAGACCTGCTTTAGCGGACTCGGCATCTTTCTCATTTATCACGTTCGACTCCTGCCTTAGCGGACTCAACGTGTTTTTTTTGTTTTTTAGGGTACTGGGGGAGCTGGATCGGTTGCGGGATTCCTCCCTATGTTTTTACTTGGTTCTCCTTATAGTCCTGCTTAGCAGACTCAGTGTGTGTTATTGATCTCTTACCTTCCGGTGGTGGGGTTGAACACATACATTCCCTTCGTTCCGCATGCCTGTATCACTGGGTACTACTGAGTCCTGCTTTAGCGGACTCGGCATACCTTGCTTCTTCATGCCTCCCGGTCACGAGCGGTCTCCATCTTCCTTCATGGGCTCTGTAGCATGGGGGGTGTGGCTTAATGCCGACTTCTGTGAAGGTCGGCGCGTGGTATGCTGCACTTCTTCTGGGGCTCGTATTGTGAAGTCATTGATTTGGCATGCCGATGCAAATTTCTTTTTTGTTTCCATGGTGATGGTACACTTTTTAAACTCTCTTGCTTGCCGTAGGGGTATTGCTGGTCATTTGTGTTTGGCTATAATGAAGGCTGACGCTGAAGTGGTTTCTGCTGCCATGGAGAGTTCTTCTGGTTGTCATGACGCAGTACCTTCCCTTGCGTTGATACAGCAGATGATTAATGCTGTGGTGGCGGCTGTCTTAATTGACAAGGACTCTGTTCCTCCTCCCAAGAAGGCCAGACGTGATCCTGGCCCTTCCCATGAATCGGAGGGGGAGGGAAATGTGGACCCTAAAGTTCTTTTTGTGCAGGGATCGGATCTTAGGGATGTTCAACACATCCGTTCCAACCTGTTGTTTCCAGAGTCTGAGGTGAATGTGGAGAACGCAGATTTCTTTGCGCAATATCAAAGGAAGGAACTAGAGTCATTACCTCTCCACTCGTCTGTTTGAGGTTGTTGGAGGCTGAATGGAAAGAGGTCGATAAAAGTAACTTTCCTTGGTTTCTGGCCAAACGATATCCCTTGCAGGACTTTGCAGGTAAGTTTCCTGCCTCTGTAAAGGTGGATTCCTTGGTGGCTGGCACGTAGTCTCAAGGGACTATTATTTCAGAGGATGCTTCCCAGGCTGATCCAGTTGATAAAAAAGTGGATGTGGCGGTGAAACACACTTTTTTCGCTGCCAATTTTTCCATTAGGGTTGCTGCCTATTCCTCCTATGTCACCCAATCTTTACTTAAGGACTTTCAATCCTTGGCTGAGTTGTTACACCAGGGCGACCACACTTGCTCTGATGGAACAGCAGGTTTGTCTGCTTTCTGACATTTCCTTTGACTCTTTGGGGGCAGAGGCTTCTACTGCGGGCAGTTCTGTGGCTGCTCGCTGCCAGTTGTGGCTCCATTATTGGAAGGCTGATTCTGCGCAGAAGGGCTTGCTCATAAAGATTCCTTGTTAGGTCTCGCCCTGCGATTGCAGGCCAAAGGCCTGCTGTCGCAGAGCGAGACTATTGTAATCATTCTGGCTTTCAAGGACTGAAAGGGAGAGGACAAGAGACTGGCACGCGCACGCAGCAGCCTGCCGGAATCGGATCAGGTCGCGCGCGTCAGCACGCGCTCCGATTCCGGCAGGCTCTTCACAACACATGCACAACACACATACAGGCCCCCCCCCCCGCCTACACACACACACACATACAGAACCCCCCCGCCGAGCATACACACACACGCACGCACACACATACACAGAGAACCCCCCAGCGCTTACACACACATCCCCTACCTCGTATCGGCGTCTTTGCGCTCCCTTACCCCCGCTCCACTGGTGCGCGCGCGCGCACCACTGGTTTCGATTCCCGCGTCGGCTCCTCTGTGGTGCGCGCGCACCACAGGTTTCTATTCCGTGTTTATTTACACAGTCAATCAGGAGGCAGAACTCCTTTAAGACGTGCTCCCTCTCTGGTCCGGTTCTGGCGTATCTGTTATTAGGTAAATCATAAATGCTCATTACATATAACAGGAGGGGAAAGCTCCAGAATAGCAGGGGGCAGAAGCAAAGAGGCTGCCCTTCCTTCGTGACAGCTGTGCTTGCAAGCCTTGAAAGAACTTGCCCATCCTGGGAAGGGTAGAGCGCCGAGCAGCTTGGCAGCGCTGAGACAGACAGTCATAAGGTGGGACGGCACGATCCTGTGTTACCAAGATTGTACAAATCCACACTTAGCGCGCAAAAGGAGCAGCTATAAAAAGGAAACTCAGAAGGTGATGAGTGCACGGCAATGGTGCGTGGTATTTTCTGGTACAGTCTGGTAAACAACGAGGGGGGGTTCCGGTAACAGCGCCACATTCAGCAAACCAAGGAAATGCCAAAGAACAAGAATTTTCCCAGGAAGCGTGCACGCGTGGAAAAAATAACGAAAACATTACGCAAGTAGACAGTCATCAGTGATAGAAATGCACGAGAAATGCTCTGTTCAAAGCTCCGTCCGAAGATGGCGTCTGCGGTGCTTGCTTAGGTTTGCTGACTTACGGCTTATCTGCTACTGGTGTACGGCGCCCACTTATATATTTTAAAAAAACAGCAGTCTTGTTTCAATTTCTGCTGCTGCGCTCGCTTTCCTAGGTGTAAGGTTTACCCTCCTCACCGTTTGCCAGCCCCATGCCACTTTGGTGCTTCCCTTGTGTCCCTCCCTCACCTGGGCTTTCACTTGCCACTTCTGTGGCTTGCTGTGCCCGGGCTGAGGCCTCCACAGTGCTGATCAGGTGATGGCCCGGGCTGCACATAAAGTAAACTCCTTCCCTGTTTTCTGGTGCAGCCTCTGAGCGTGCAAAAAGAGGCCCTCACAGGAAGCAAGAGCGTCAAACCCAGGTGAGGCTTCCTTGGCATAGGGATGTAGGAGATGGGCTTTGTCGCCTCGACACGCCTAGCCAGCTGATGCAGTACGTAGTTGGGGGTGCTTCTGCCAGATCTGCAGTCTCCATCGTGTCTAGCTCCTCTACACATTTTTCCTCTTCTCTACGTTCTCACGTCCCTCTCCCTGCCTCCTATTTTCTCTGTTTTTCCCTCTCAATCGATCAGATGTCTGTTCTCTTTCCTTCAGCAATTCCATTTTTTTACAGCAAGGTGGCTCAGTGATTTAAGCTAAGGTTACTACCCCATGTGGGGCACTGAAGCGCTAAATAGGTAGCACACTGCACTGGTTGAATCCTTATTCGGTACTGCCAAAAAAGAGCCAAGAAGTAACACCTCATTACTGCCCCCCATCAATTCTAAGTGACGCCACCCCTCCCTGCCCCCAGTTAACCCACTATAACAAATTGTCTACCTCCCTGCGAAACCCGCAGAGGCTGGGCCCTGGATCCACTCTTTAATTGGAAAACACGAATTACAGGACTCAAGCCACATTAACAGCACTGGTAGTGCTGTTTTGCCCAGAAGGTGCGGTTCAGTTCAGTTCCGCTCCGCACCGTAAAGAGTTTAACTGTTCATACAATCCAAGCATGGGTGAGACAAAAGACAGAGTGAGCGCATTTATATATGATTGTGCATGCATGTCTAAAGTGTGCACACAGGGTAGGTATTTAGGAATGCCTGCGTGTGTATGCTTGTATATATGTGCATGCATTTGTAAGTGTGTAAATATATCGCCTCCTGGTAATGCTGTGTATGGATGTGCATGCTTCCTTATGTGCCTATCTATGTGTGCGTGTGTCGATGTGTATATGTGCTCAGACCTGCATGCGTATGTGTGCATAACTATATGTATGTATGCTTATATGGTTGCATCTATCTGTGTATTCAGCTGCAGGTGGGTTTTTCCAAATGTGTGCCTGTCTATGTGTGCGTTTGTCTCTGAGTATGTGTGTTTCTTTGTTTCGGTGCTTGTTTCACTGAGTTTTTGGTGTTAATGTGTGCATTCATTTCTTGTGTCCGAGGAAAAGAATAGAGTCATGTGTACTGTGTGTGTTGCTTATGGTCCGTCTGGTAATTTGTTCGTTTTATTTTGCCTCTTTAGCTCACATTTATGACCTCTTCCTGGCCTTATTGTAGCTTTTGCTCTATGTTGTTCCACTCAACTCCCATCTTCTTTTCTCCCCCTATAGTTTTCCCCCTCATTATATGTGTAAGTGCGGGCAATTTCATGACTTTTGGGGAACACTCCTAGCTGAAGGGACATTTCCGAGGGTCATGGTGCAATTGTTTGAGTTTGTGGAGGAATTTTGTGTACATATACATAGAGCTTCATGGCTCACACAGTCTTCCGTGGCCATTTCATGTTTTATTGACGAAGTCAGGCCTGTGGCATAACTTTCCACTGAAGTAATTACACATCTCCCGTTCTTCACCCATGTCTGTGTCTTAATGCTTTAATTGTATCACTCTAAAACCCTGGTGGGCTTTAAAGTGCTTATGACTTCATAAAGTGTAAAGGGTGCCTGGGCTGTTAATGACTTTTGTGCATGTTCTGGTCCATTCATTCATCTTTTACTTCGGTTGTTACACGGTACGTCTTTTTTAGTATGTAATCATTATTTTCTTTAAATAGTTTCTCCTACTGCAGGCACGACATGCTTTTCTGCAACACTCCGCGCGCCATGCGGGCTTTCATTTTAGAAGCAGCCCGGGACAATGGCGGCCGGTTCTTTGAGTAGGTCTCGCATTTACGAGAGTTTGAGCTATTGGCATTGAAAATGACAATGCCTCTTATTTATATGTTTTGATAATTATCAAAGCATATAAATAAAAGGCATTGTCATTTACAATGCCAATAGCTTAAACTCTTGCAAATACGAGACATATTGCATTGCAAATGCTTGGTTTTTGCCTGTAGCCCATTTCCTTCCTATGAGTTGCCTCATTCGGACAGTGATCTATGTCTTTGCATTAGAACTTATGTTTCTTTTCAACATGCTTATACGGTCTAGCAGAAAGGAGAGTATTAGATGTATGGGTTATATGCAGGTTGAGCTAGACATACCTCAATACTACACTTTAAAAACAACCCTGACAACTTCACAACCCCACTACAGCTCCATGTCATGAAGTAGGCTTAGAATGTGTCCCAACAATGGCACATTCATATCAAGTTATAGCCAATGCTTTCCCTACTTCAACAGTACGCAACAGGCACAGAGCCCAATACCTGCATGTGCACAGCACAGTTCCAAGTCACACAGCTAGCTGAGGGTTGGCGCTTCAACAGCACATTCATATCAAGTTATAGTCATACTTGGCCCTATACGATCAATATGTAATAAATCACACTGAGCAAGGGAGTTAGTAGAAGGGGTCATTATACAGTTTTTAGAATTGTTGAATGCCATTTAGAAAACATATTTTAATAATTGTATAAAATCCATGAAATTTGCACAGAGGGCTTCCTGCAGAATTGTATTTAGCTGCACTCGCACTTTACCGCACATTCGCTTGGAGACACAAGGATGACGGTGTGATGCCGGGCAGCGGCTTACTCAGTACTGCTGCTGCTTTGGTGTCGGGAGTGGAATTAGCGATCCTTAAGCCTGTCACGGCACGGCGTCTGTGGAACCTCATGCAATCATCACTGGTGGCTTCTTGAGATCCCTCTAATTGTTCCTTGGCCTAACACTAAACACTGGTAAGTGGTGGGTCTGTCCCCAGCTGGAACAATCATTGGCATAGCCAATAGGTCTCACCTTTGGGACCTTATACGTTTTTAGCCATGCAACAGTTGATGTCGTTGCATCAAGGATATTGTGCTGCATAACTAAATACTTATAAGGTCCCAAAAGCGAGACCTATTGCCTATGCCAATGCTTGTTTTGGTGTGAAGTTGTTTGGGGCCTCCTTGAAAGATATGGTCAAAAACTCGGAGGACCAGAAACTAAGGGTTCCGGAAAGAGCCCGGCGCTCCCGCTTTTTTGGGGCTCGGAGGGCTGTCACATAGATATGCTTTGCCCTTCACACTGTGTTAAGTTAGCATGAGCTTATGAGGAGTTTAAACGCCATTTTACCTTTCTGCTGCTTCTGCACACGGCACATATTGTTATTAGAGCTTTGAGCCTAGTAGAATATTTTGCTTCACACGAAAATAATATATGTTTTGCTATAGTATCAGCTTTGCTTGGTAAGCTATGTCTGTACAGTTAGTGCCGAGGCCTTCAAGGTTATTTCAACACAGTGGTTGTTGTGAGGTCTGATCTTCGCACGTTCTAGACATAACATACATGCAGCTGCGGCCAACTCTGGCTTTAGGCGCGTTTAATATTGCACTACACAGAGCATACAGACACACTTGATGATGCTTCGCATGCAGAGAGCTGGTGGAAGATGATGTGATCCCTTATCACTAGGATCAGAGGGATGGGGCCGCCCTGCTAAAACCCAAAGAGACTTCTGTAGATATAATATAATACACTAGCAAGGGAGGGCAAGATTTAGGTGCAATTTAGCCTTCTTCCCTCTAGCATTTTAACATGCTTTCTCCCTTTGTATCCTATGGACTAGTAACTATGCTGATTACTTTGTTTCTTATAATATGTTTGCTTGTATTAGCTAAGATACTGCGCTTGAGAACACTGCATTAGAAATAAACATTTCAAACGTGCACGTGTCTTCATTGACTCCTCGATCTGGGTTGATATGTTAGTATACCCAAAGAGTATTCATGTGTTCCACGTTACCTGAGGTGTTCTAAGTCCATGTTCTGGGTTGTCTAAACATTGGGAGTTTGTAAGAACCAATGAGACACTGATTGCTAGTCTGGTAGGGGATTTTGGGTACTAAGGTGAGTTTTGGCACACCCTAATTCACTGAGGTTCCAAGTCTCAATGCACACTTCTGTGTAGGAGCAGAATCCCTGCCACATGGCGCCCGATCGTTGGTGGTCTTATTACATGACACGCGAGTAGTACTATCTTCGGTCCTTAACCCCTTTGCTGTTGTTTCCGGTTAACAGTGGTGTCGGACAAACCTACCTATACTTACATAGGTCTTTTCAAGCTTGATTCTTTCAAAACGGTTTCCTTGAATTACTAGCCAGTTGTGCTACAAAGTTTACTTTGTACCTATTCCTTTCTGTGTCACTATGGCCGCGGTGGACATTCCACAACTTAAACGCTTTGCGGTGCGCAATCACTTGCAGACTTATAATGTCACCGTGGAAGGCATGGCTGTGATTATGGTTGTGAGTGCTTACCCATATGAGATTTTTTATTCGTGGGTGACCTTCCCAGCTGTGAATGCAAATACTAATGTGTTCGACACGTACACTGCAACTGTCGTGCCACAGGACTATACTCCGTATAGGACACAGGAAGTTCCGATTAACGCTTGGCAGCACCACGTTTGGTTTAATGGCGTCCTACCCCACTCTTTGACAGCCCCGAGGTTAGGTCCGTTGTCCATTCCAGGCGCAACTTGGCCTGTTTTGGTTGGATGTACGGCTCATACTCAACACGGGGCTTGTCCTATTGCAGATATAAGACGACTACATGTAGTCACAATTAATGTAATTCGGTCGTTAGTGCAGTACATTATCCGCAATCTCCCAGGGGGGGCCCCGGGGGCTGCGGCGTTCCTGCCGGACAGGGCGGCATGAAGCTCAGTCTCGAGATGGTTAACGCTGAAATGGGCAAGCACCCCCAGAATAGGGATGATTTTCCTTTCTGGCTTGCCGAGAAGTTTGACCAGCTGGAAGCAGTATTTCCTAACACGACTCCTGGTGAGAAACACGGGATTCTGACAATTAGCATGGACAAAAGACTTGGTCCCGGAACTTGGTGACTGAGACATGGGGTAAGACCTTTGCGGCAGTATACACGAGGTGCTTCGGCACTCCGTCAATGACTGTCCTTCCTACGGTCCTTAAGCGTGTTCAGGATGAGCACGGACCCGAGGCTGCAGTTGAATTGGGTATGCGCCTGTGCGGTGCTTTGGAGTAGTTTCCGATCTTGTACTTGCGAATGTCAAGGGAGATGCTGTGAACTTTCAGGTGTCTAATGCTTTGCAGGCTGCACCCGATATTGACAAACCCCGACAGTTAGCAAGAATTATTGTGGCGGCTTATAAAACCATAGGCCGTAATAGTTTGGGACTCAAGCCTTTCTCAACCAAAGAGAAAAAACAACCTCAAGGGCAGAAATCAGAAAATGACGAACAGCCCAAGGCTAAGAAGCAAAATTGGCTGAAAAAACAAAAAAACAGGGTATACAACAACAGCAGAAACAGGAGTCTCGTCCTGCATCTACAGTGCCTGCACCTACAGAACGTATTATTGACTTGCGCGATCGCGCGACGATAAAATCTCCTGATCGTTTTCAGGCTTCTGAACAACGCTCTCCTCGTTCTTTTCAGGAATCATCGGCCTCGTCGACCGGTGGTGGAGGAGGCGGCAGAGGTCGGGCGGCCAGCAGGGACGCGACTAATCCCGCCCGAAAGACGGTTAAGGCAAGCAGGACGATTCAACACCGAAAAGACCCCAGTTTCAGAAAAAGAAAGTTGACGCTTTAACAGCGAGATATGCCACAGATAGTGAGAACGCAGCTTCGGAATCAGACATGGGCTCTGACCTTGCTGGACAGCGCGGCGGAGATTACCATAGTGCGAGAGGCCTTGCGTCCACTACTGAAGGTGACAGCGACTGACCGTTATGTTGTTGTGGAGACAGCTGACGCTAGAGTAGCTCCCCCTGATAGACTTCATGAAATAGTCCTTTTAGTTGAAGGTGACATACAACGTACCATAAAAGGGGTATTTTGGGAAAATCTTACGACTACCTATGACATTTTGTTAGCGGAGGCTGACTGGCCCCCACCTTTTGTGCTCGCAGCTTCGAGAGGGGAGGAGGTAATCCTCCCTAGTTTTGCGCACACTGTCTCGAAGGAGCATGCGCTGAATTTTGCAGAAGAGTGGGCTAAAGCCCTTGCGCCGGCTCTGTACCGTACACACTGTGGTTGGGATACATTTTCTCCACACCACAAGATTCCTTTATGGTCTATGCCACAGCCTCAACCTCAATATCCCATTAGACGCGAAGCTAAGGCTTTCGTTGCGGAAATCCTTGAACAATTGGAATATCAAGGTGTAATTGAAACATGTGTGTCACCGATGAATAACCCTCTTTTTACTGTGACCAAGCCTGACGGATCATATCGTTTGGTATTGGATTACTGGCATTTGAACTCGCATTGCCTTACCTGTACAGTACAGAATACTCACGGCTCTGCCTTAGTGGATAGTCTTGTGCGTAAGCGGTTTAAAACAAAGCTGGACATATCCAACGTTTTTTTTGCCCACCATTTGGATGGTCTAAGTTCCCAATGGACCAGTTTTACGAGCGGCGGCAAACAAAAACAGTTCAAACGTTTACCGATGGGATATAAGAATAGTCCTGACGTGTTTGCTGCCCGCATAGTCTCTCTCTTGGAGAGTAAACTCAGATGCGTGTTCGTATGTGGATGACATTTATCTCACAGACGACGAACTTTGGGCGCATCTGTGTCGAGTAGACCGCGTAATTTGTAGCTTGGCGGACTTCGGCTACAAGTTTAACTTTGCAAAGTCTCACATTGCAGAGTACACAGTGTTGTTCCTGGGCTACGAGCTCAACAATGAAGGTCGAGGATTGGCTCCTCACTTCTTGGAGAAATGCGCACAACTGCGCGCTCCGTCAACACTGAAAAAATTACAGTCCTTGCTGGGATTTTTGAATTTTGGGCGTACTTACATTCCTGAATATGTCCAGCGTATCATGCCTTTGTATGCTTTGATACAACTTACTTTTACCAAATCGTGCTGGCTGCCAGAACACTCAGCTATTTTGCAATTTTTGCAGGCTGATCTTCTAGAATCTAAATTCTTACTGACTCGTGATAACCACACCAACCTGGTGATAAGAATCATCCCTGGGGCGGGGGGGGTTTCACTTACCTTACTTTTAACGAAGGAGACACAGTACCGATTGCTTACAAGTCACACTTGTACACTTCGGCTAAAATGCGATTTTCCTCTGTGGAAAAGGTTTTAACAGCAGTGCAGATGGCGATTCTTAAGGAACATGCACTGTCACAGGGAAAATGCATGTTGGTTGTTAGCCCGTATCCTGCCTTGGAGGCAGTCACGAAAGCTAGTGTACCGAATTCTAAAGCTTTGCACCCACGGTGGATACAATGGGCAGCATTATTGACATCTCCGGATGTCACGTTTATTTTTGATGCCTCATTACAGTCGCAGGAGTTTTTGCAATATGAATGTGTTCATCCTGCACCATTGGCTATGCAGCCTTTGGAGGATTTCCATTGCATCATATACACTGATGGTTCAGCGCAAGTTGCGCATGGTTCTAAACACGCATACGTTTCCACTTGCGCCATTGTCGTAGGTGCCATGGTGAATGATGAGTTTAAGTCCAGAGTCGTGCACACGCAGACTCTAGGGGACTGCACCGCACAATTGGCAGAGCTTCGTGATCGGATGCTTGCATTGGAGTACACTGATCCTAGTGTGACGACTCTTATTGTGAGTGATTCTTACTACTTTGTCAAGTCTTACAATGAAAACCTGTTCTTTTGGATTCAGAATGATTTTCGTGATTCCAAAGGTAGCACAATAAAACATAAAATGATCTGGGTCCGAGTGGTTGAGCTTAAAGAGCAGTTGCCACTCGTGTTTGTAATTCATTCATCAGCGCGTGGGAGTCCACGCTGTTTGCAATTCGTTGGCAGATGAGGCCGCAAAATCAGCAGTATCTTCATATTTAGTTGCAGCAGTTACACGGTCCAAAAGTAAGATTGATGATGATATCTTGGCAGCTGTTGCTGCGACTGAGAAGGGAAGTAAATATCATAAGGGATTCCCTTCGAAGTATTCCTACCACTTAAGTCCTGATAAAGTACCTTATGTGAAAATACCTGACGTTGGTGAGCGATTGATTCCCAACGCAGATCGCAGACACACATTGCTCACAGCTGCCCATGAAGGAGTTGCGTCTGCGCATGCGGGCGTTTTGGCTACTGTGGCTCAGTTACAACAGCTTTTCTGGTGGCGGAGACTGCACAAATAGACGCGTGATTATGTCCTTCAATGTGACATTTGCCAGCAGATTAAGCCTTCAACTGCTGCGCGTCCGCCCCAGACACAGTTGTACATATCTAATAAACCACTAGGTTGTGTTTACTTAGATCACTGTGGTCCTTTTTCTTCTGATACTGCGTATAAGTACATCTTAGTAGCAGTTGATTCATGCACACGCTTTGTGTGGGTATGGTCTCACCGCAGCGCTGATTCACGAACTGTCATAAGAGACTTGCGTGTCTTTGTAGGGATTTTTGCCTGTGGTACCTTCCATTCGGATCAGGGTCCGGCTTTCGCCTCTAAGGCGTATAAGGATGCCATGACTTCGTTGGGGGTCCAAGTCAAGTTTTCGTCTCCATACAGGCCTGAGGGTAATAGTGTTGTGGAACGGATGAACCGTGACTTAAAGCAGTCTTTGACAGCTCGAGTTATAGGCACTGGCAGGAACTGGCTGGCCCACCTCAATGGCGTGCCGCGTGCTCTTAATAATCTCCCTAGAAGGTCTCTGGGTGGGCGGACCCCATACGAGATGCTCTTTGGTATCAAGATGTATGTACCAGACCTGGACGGTCTAGACTCGGCGGCTTTTGCTGCCTCCTTTGACATAGATGAACATTGCAATGTTTTACAGACTCTACAAGAGACGAGAGACAGTCTTGCAAAGGAACATTTGCCCTCCACCTCGGACGATGCGTTGCAGATCCCGGTAGTTGGTGGACTACCCCAAGTTGGAGAACTGGTTCGGGAGAAGATCGAAAACAAGAAAGAATTTGGTCCCTCCTATCGAGCTCCAGTTCCAGTGCTTGGTGTGAAGGGCACAAAAACAGTCATTCTACCACGACTTCCAGGTCAGAAGGAAAACAGGTATATCTCCATTGACAATGTCAAGATACACAGAGTGGCAGATTCTTCTTAGTATGACACCAGCAGTCTCATGTCCTTCGATTGTGAGAAATTCTGTTTTTACCCCGGCTTCTAATCCAGTGCCTGAGGTTGCCCTCGAGATGCCTGCAATTTCTAGTCCTTTATTGAGTACACTGCCTGGTACTCAACTTGATGAAACTGACTATACTTACCCAACTGACTTATCAATGCCTGATTTACAAACTCGCTAGGCCACAGAATCCAGATTTTCATTTGACACTGTTTCACACACATCAAGAAAACCTCCAAGAATGACAGTTTAAAAAACATTTTTTGATTCCCCCTTGGACCTATATTTGGCTGGTGCTTTTTTCGATTTATCTTTTTATGTCAATTGGTTTTGTATTTTTTTTTTTTTCTGTCTTGTCAATGGACACTATGTCGAGGAGAGAATATGCATTCAACATATCAATGGAACATTGGCACCCCATTCCTCATCACACAGATTGAAGAGAGACTTGGCTTTTGTTAACATCACTGCCTGGCCTGTCCTGGATGGGATTGTATGGGATGCTGTTACATTTCAAATCCATGGCCCCACTGAGGTTATAAATGTCCCTAATGTGCTTAGAGTTAACATGGGGGATGAAGTTAAACAAAATATACGTTCTGATGATGGGATGTTCAGGCCGTAGAAGCGTTGTTTTCTGATTTGAAATATTATGCTGCATTTGATGCTGAAGATTTGTATTTAGAATCTGCTAATTACGGTGATTTATATTGTTACCAACATTTTGGCAATCACTACCTGCATAAAACTAATACCAGGAGGAACAATGTAAATTATACACAATGGGAGCATTGTCCAGCTCCTATACAAGGCAGTTCTGCTTCCTTTTTGACAAAGTACACTTATTTTACTGATTTTAATCAGTTAAATCCCAATGCATTTTATTTTAAAATGACTGAAACGTCCACATCCAAAGTTAGACTTACCGATACTAAATTATTGTACTCCAAGTCCTTTCTAGACCAGCTAGCTGTTGGAGGCTACAAGTTGTGGAAGGAAACGGTTGACCTTAAATCTGTTTGGGGTTCTAAAAGTTGGCAGGTGCAAGGCACTGAGGCTTTGCACCGTGCATGTCTCATCCCGAATCATATGTTGTTTTTGAATTCTACAATTTCACAGACAACATGCTTTGGATTAGCTACCTGTAAAAAATTAAATGCTCCTTCTTTCCCTGACTTAGAAGAATATTCAGGTTGGGGTAATACTACCAAACTTTCGATCATAGAGTTGCAAACTCTGTTGCTAAATTCTTCTTTTAACATATCCAGTTTGGATCCCAATGGCTGGTTGCTCTGGCACAGAAGTGCTGACTTGTGCCAGCATCGTTTTCTGGGTTTGGCTCAAGGCTTTACACAGGTGAGGGTGGATCCCCATTTTGAAAGTGACCATTCTGTGACTACCTATTCTGTAGGCAAATTGTGTCAGAATTGGCTCAAACATTCTACCTTGGCGTCAGTTAAACAGCATTTATATAAACTGACTCACTATGCTGATTCCAATGATTTCATAAAAGGCCCGGCTAGAGGTAGATCTAAAAGACGGATATATGCTGTTTAGAACAAATTCTGGAAAGCATCCCAGATTGAAGCGGCTACCCGCCTTGGGCTATAGATCAAGCTAATTTAGAAAAAGTGCTAGCAAGTTGTAGATAATAGCATTAACACGCTTTCTTCCCGCATTTACACGTTGGATAATATTGTGTCATCTGTTGTTGATATTGTGCAAGATGAAGTGTCTATATTGTACCATGGTCAAAATCAATTGCGTTCTATTATGCAGTTTGCATGGACCCTGCAGACGCTTAAGGCAGGAAAAGTGCCATGGCATTACATGAATACCTCTTCCCTATTTGCCCCGTTTAATTTGACTGACGAGCAGCGTTTACTTTCGATGAAAGATGCCTCTTTTTCCATGTTACACATTGAGCGGTTAGAGTCTTTACCGTTTTCTGTGGCAGAGGCCACTACAGCAATGTGGCTTATCCACGGATTGATAACTCTTCCGTTTCCTCTGTTCGAGTTTAAGAACTGTATGAAATACTTTGCCATAGGAAAATACGAGCCCCTTGGTAGTTCTTATCTCCATGGAGCCTGGTCGCTTCCGTTTACATATAGATGCCTTAGGGAGGGCAAGGAAGTTTATTTGAATGGTGAAGAATGCACTGAAACACCGGATCACTCATTGATGTGTAGACATATCCAATTACACGGCTCCTGTAATCAAGACGAGCCCAATTTAGGCTGTGTTTTGAAAGGCACCCCGTGCCTGCTATCGTTCCCACATTCACATTACTGGCAAATGGGAGTTATTTACTATTAAACAATGAGGATTGCTGTGGGTTAAAAGGAATTGCTTATGTCGTTACCGTCAGTGAGCGTGTGGTTTGCTGTAAAAATGTAATGTATCCACCCACGCATGGGAAACTGGATGTTTCCATCTGGCCCAAGATTCCGACCTTGAAAGCAGAGTTCAATAAGATGAGTCGCAAAAGAGCTCTATTGTCCCAAAAAGAAGTTGCCTTCACATCTGCTCGTGAAACATTTGTCCTTCACATAGCTAATACCCGCACAGAGGTGCATGCTTTATTAAATACTAACTTGCCATTGCATTTTGGTGAATTAATTCACACAATTTTTAATGCATCCTTCACAACTGGGCTGGCGCACTTTTCAAAGTGGTTAGCAGCAGCCTTGTGACTTCATTTCAAAGTATTTTTGGAGTCTTTCCTGCTTTCTTTCATTCGATCTTTTCCAGCCTATTTGGTGGATTTCCCATTCTACTGGCGCTAGCTACAGGCATTCTTTTGCTGTTTTGTTTCATTCAAAATGGATGCACGTCCTGTGTTTCAAGACGAGCTGGCACGACTGGCACTGTTTCGCAACAGAATGCTTGAGTACTATGGAGCGCTGCCGCTTGCCACCTTAAGTGCAGCTTATGGATTATCGTTTCTGTTTTCCTATTCTACATGTGTCTAGCCTGTCTTTCATTGCCTGAGTTGCGATTTCGACTGGGCCCTGGATTTGTGTCTCTACAATATGGTGTCTCCTGATGTGGATTATAACTAGCTCATGAGCCCCTTAGTTGCTCATGAGTTGCTTTGTTCTGACGGAGGGATTATGGCCTTTGCAGCGATGCATGGAATACTTGGTCATTGGAATGTATTCGCAGAGGCGCAAGATTTCTTGGCACACAGCTTCATGGAGAACCCCCTGAGTTGCCCTATGATGGTGCTAGAGGCTGTTGCTGCATATTTTGCATATTCAATGTTAGGATGAAGTATGTCATCACCATTTATTGGACATTGAACATTTTTTTATTATTATTTTTCTGGCATGTGACAATTTTCTCTGCCCCAGGCCTATTGACTTTGTTAAAGCCAATGACTAAACTTTCTTGCTTATGAGATTTTGTTTTTGGGTGAAAATTTTGTTCATTTTTTCACTTGCGTGAATTTGAACTGGCAGTCGTTCTTGAACTCTGCTTTCCATAAATTTGCCCCTTTTCTTATCTTATCTTATCCGTGCTCGGATCAAGGGAGGGTGTCATATAGATATGCTTTGCCTTTCACACTGTGTTAAGTTAGCATGAGCTTATGAGGAGTTTAAACGCCATTTTACCTTTCTGCTGCTTCTGCACACGGCACATATTGTTATTAGAGCTTTGAGCCTAGTAGAATATTTTGCTTCACACGAAAATAATATATGTTTTGCTATAGTATCAGCTTTGCTTGGTAAGCTATGTCTGTACAGTGAGTGCCGAGGCCTTCAAGGTTATTTCAACACAGTGGTTGTTGTGAGGTCTGATCTTCGCACGTTCTAGACATAACATACATGCAGCTGCGGCCAACTCTGGTTTAGGCGCATTTAATATTGCACTACACAGAGCATACAGACACACTTGATGATGCTTCGCGTGCAGAGAGCTGGTGGAAGATGATGTGATCCCTTATCACTAGGATCAGAGTTATGGGGCCGCCCTACTAACACCCAAAGAGACCTTCTTTAGATATAATATAATACACTAGCAAGGGAGGGTAAGATTTAGGTGCAATTTAGCCTTCTTCCCTCTAGCATTTTAACATGCTTTCTCCCTTTGTATTCTATGGACCAGTAACTATGCTGATTACTTTGTTTCTTATAATATGTTTGCTTGTATTAGCTAAGATACTGCGCTTGAGAACACTGCATTAGAAATAAACATTTCAAACGTGCACGTGTCTTCATTGACTCCTCGTTCTGGATTGATATGTTAGTATACCGAAAGAGTGTTCATGTGTTCCACGTCACCTGAGGTGTTCTAAGTCCATGTTCTGGGTTGTCTAAACATTGGGAGTTTGTAAGAACCAATGAGACACTGATTTCTAGTCTGGTAGGGGATTTTGGGTACTAAGGTGAGTTTTGGCACACCCTAATTCACTGAGGTTCCAAGTCTCTATGCACAGTTCTGTGTAGGAGCAGAATTCCTGTGACAGGGCCTTTGGTCCTGCTTGTCAGGGATGGGCTCATCAGCCCTTTCGTGGAAGGGGGCGTGGCCGGGGGTGCTCCTTCTTTTGGCAAATCCTAGTTCTCTGACAAATCTTCTTCATCTTCTGCCCCCTCCAAGTCATGACTGGATTGCTCCGGGAGTGGGTCTCGGGTAGGGGGGATCGGGAGGGGGGGTAGGAGATGGCTGTCTCTCTTTCTAGAAGCCTGGAAGCATACTGTTTCGGATCAATGGGTTCTTCAAGTGGTGTCGGAAGGTTTTTCCCTTGGATCCGTCTAGGCTCCATTTCGTTTTCAGGTCACTCCTTGCCCCAGGACCTCTCTGAAGATGATGGCTCTGTTTGAAGGCGTCCGTTGTCTAGTGGCGAAGGCGTCCGTTGTCTAGTGGCAAAGGACGTTGTGATTCAGATTCTCGTGGATCAGCAGGGACTGGGTGTGTAAGCTATTCTATTCCTGGTGGAGAAGCGCACCAGGGACCTTAGACCGGTTTTAGATCTAAAATGGTTGAATTGGTTCATTCCTCCTCTGAAGTTCAAGATGTAATCCTTACAGGTGATCCTCCCTCTGATCAGTCAAGGGGATTTCCTGGCCTCCATCGACCTACAGGATGCTTATCTCCATGTACCGGTTCATCCGAACCAGGTATTGCCCTTTGGCCTGAGTTCTTTCCCACGAGTCTTTACTAAGGTTCTGGCCCCTCTGATGGGTCATTTACATGGGAGGGGTATTAAGATTTTTCCATACCTGGATGATTTGTCGATTTCTTCTTCTTCTCTTTCAAAGGCGGAGCTCCATGTCTAGGAGGTTTGCTGGATCCTGGAGGGTCACAGCTTTCTTGTGAATAGGAAGAAGTCCTGCCTGATTCCTTCTCAGGATCGGATGTACATTGGGGATCACTTCAAGACTCAGTTGGAGTTGGTGTTCCTGCCTCCTGCACTGAAGTTGATTCTGGTGTCTGCAATTTGATCCCTGTTATCAGAGACTTGTCCTCCTGTGAGAATGTGGTTGAGGGTCCAGGGTCTCCTGTACGCCTCCTTGTTGGTGGTTCCGTGGGCTCGTATTCCCTTATATCCCATTGTGAACCACATTTTGTCTCATTGGCGCTCCTGTGGTCTGGATTGCAATCAAGGGGTTCCTGTATCTGCCCAGGTGAGGGAGGATCTGGGTTGGTGGCTAGACGTTCATCTGTCCCAGGGTTGTCAGTTTCTGATTGTTCCTTCTTGTGTGGTCATGACGGATGCCAGCGGGTTGGGCTGGGGGGGTACTCTGGGCGATGCCTCAGTGAAGGGCGAATGGTCACAGGATATGATATCCTGTTCCTCAAATTAGAGAACTGAAGGCTGTTCAGTCGGGTCTCTTGGCTTTCTCTGCCATGCTGGTGGGTCACCATGTTCAGGTCCGGACGGACAACCAGCTGGTCATATCTTACATCAATCACCAGGGGGGTTGCAGAGTTTGTTCCCTCAATTGCCTCAGTCGCCTGATTTGTTCTTGGGAGAAATCAAATCTGGAGTCCCTGTCGGCGGTTTATCTCCCGGGTCGGGTGAATGTCATGGCAGACTGTCTAAGCCGAGTCTTTCTCTCCACGGGATCTTTGTCTTTGACCCAGTTGATGTTCCGGACATTGCAGAAGAGGTTTGGGTGTCCGGTGATGGACTTATTTGCATCTCTGGATACTGCTAAGACACGTTGTTACTGCACAATTATACCATGTCCGGACGCATGGAAGGTGTATGCGATGACCTCCCTTTGGCCGTGGGGCCTATTTATTGTATGCTATTCCACCGGTTCCCCTGATTCCGGCGGTGTTGATGAAGATCAAGAGGGAGGGGGCTTTTGTTCTTCTGGTGGTCTCGGGTTGGTGCAGTCGCCAGTGGTTTCCTCTCTTGTTGGGAGTTGGCGTTGAGTCCGGGTTGGACGTTGCCGTTCGATCAGTTTCCTTTGATGGGCCTTCTACTTCCTCTTCCGGTGTTCCGGGTCCATGAGCCTGCAGACTTGGCTCTTGAGAGGGAATCCCTGATCCATAGTGGTTGTTCTGTGGAGGTTGCTGGTCTTATACAACAGTCCAGGCGTCCCTCGACTGTCAAGTTATACGCTAAACACAGCAACAACTTTGCTGGTTGGTGTCTTCACCATGGTTGGTCTGTTGACTCTGGATCCTGCTCGTGTGCTGGATTTTTAGAAGGATTGTTTTCATTTATGCTTGGCCCTTTCTACCCTCCGTTCACAGTGGGCTGCCATTCGGGCTTTTCATGGGTTCCCATTTCTGTCTGTGGAGCCGTCGGTGGCTCGTCTTTTTACATCTCTTGCCTTCCAACGTCCCCGCCCAATACGGTCTCCTCCCCGTGGAACCTTCCGTTGGTGTTGACTGCGTTGCAGTCGGTTCCATTTGAGCCTTTGGAATCGGTGGAATTGAAATTTTTGACTCAAGGTAGTGTTTCTGGCTGCCATTGCTTCTACCAGGCGTGCTGGGGAGTTTGGAGCTTTCCTCTGATCTGCTCCCTTTTTACGGATTCTGGATGATAGGGGGTCTTATGTGCTCATCCTACTTTTGTCCCTAAGGTGGCCTCTTTCTTTCATTGTACTGCTGAAGTGGATCTCCTAGTCTTCTTTCCTGTTCCTCCGTCGATGGAGGAATTTCTGTTGCATCTTTTAGATGTTAAAAGCCCTTTGGTCATTTATTTGGCTCGCACCACTTCCTTTTATAAGGTGGACAACTTGTTTGTCACTTTTGGTCTGGCTAGACAGAAACAGAAACTGTCTCTTTCCACTCCCAGTAGGTGGATTAAGGAGGCTATTATTTTGGCTTATGATACTCAATATGTGGTTTTCTCTCATCCGATTAGGGGGAGTTCTACTCGATCTGTTGCTGTTTCTTGAGCCGCCTTTCAGGGTGTTTTCATGGAGGATATTTGCATGGCGGCCACTTGGTCTTCACCTCATACCTTCATGTCTCATTACTGGCTTGAGGTTGGGGGCGGCGCTTCTGTGGCCTTTGCTTCTTCGATCCTGGAATCTGTGGTTTCTTGAGATGTGTGTCTCTTTCCATTGTTGTCAATAAAAGTTTATTTTTCTACTGCCTTCCTTGTGTGAGTTGTGTTCCTTACATGAAGCTGTTGTTGCTTTGGTATCACCTCACTGTTAATTACTGTGGCGAGGAAGACGGACGAGGTGGTAATACCCCGGTTACTTACCAGTAATCTTCATTACTCCGAGTCTTAGTCTTCCTGTCACAGTATAGTTTCCCTTCCCTCCTGGTCCCTTCATGGTGGCTTCATGTCTAAGGCTTTGCTTTTCAGGTCGTGTTGGGGCTTTTGTGTCCTTTTATCTGATTGGTTGTTGCCACTGGGGGCCATATTGGAGAGATAGGGAGACTAGTATGTAGCTTTTTACTTGGGTGTTTCAGTAGGAGCAGAAGGCTCACTGTTAATCACTGTGGCGGGGAAGACTAGGACTCTGAGTAATGAAGATTACCGGTAAGTAACCGGGGCAATAACCATCAAGCAGCTGTTAAAGCAAGGTATGGTCAACAAATGGAAAACGGGACTAAAAACATGCAGAGGAATCTGGCAGGAGGACACACAACCGAGTGAACATATGGGTGAGAAATGTTGAACTGCGTTGCACATTTAACCAGTGGACATCCTCAGGGGACAAAAGACATTTGAGATCTCTTAGAACACGGATTGGGTATCGAGAGGTGGTTTGGCACCATACCGAAGATGGGAACTGAGATTACAACCCTGTAATTGTGATATCTAGTACATTGTGTAATATTTAATCTTGATGTGAAATTACTTTTTTTTTCTAAAGCACTGGGCAGGACAGTGACTGCTGCATAAAGGGACCCGTTAGCAGAACCATACAGTAGGATGACCTCAGCATATCAGTGGCAAATTAATGCAAGCATAAAGCACTGGGCAGGACAGTGACTGCTGCATAAAGGGACCCGTTAGCAGAACCATACAGTAGGATGACCTCAGCATATCAGTGGCAAATTAATGCAAGCATAAAGCACTGGGCAGGACAGTGACTGCTGCATAAGGGGACCCGTTAGCAGAACCATACAGTAGGATGACCTCAGCATATCAGTGGCAAATTAATGCAAGCAAAAGGGTTACAGGAAAGTGAAAACGTCTGTCAACATGTTTCGTGCCATGTAAAGTCACTATGGCTCTGGGTAATTTCTGAGTACTAAAAGTAGGGGGTCCTCCAGGGCGGCAGAGAGGGGTAGGTCACAGCTTCCCTAGCCCGCAGGATGCTTTTCACTCTGCAGCTAGCGCAGTCTCTGCCATCACATAAGGGGCCAATCACTTACTCAAATTGGGTCGGATTTAAGATATAATAATGTATACCCTACAATTTGAGGGTGACTTCTGAGACTGGGTATTGTTGCTAATTACCACTAGTATAACCGTAAACATTTGTAGATTAGGTTACATGGTCATGATGAAGGACTTTACAAGGCACAAAACATATCTACCGACATTCTCACTTTCCTGTGAGCTGTACCGGATCATTGTTTCCAACACAGCAACTCTTTATTTTAATTTATTACAAGAGGTCCTACATATTAAAACTTTCAGTGTCTCTCTTAGTTATTTTTATACCACACTTACACCAACCTACAAACACAGCAACTCCTCTTACACTAAATCATAGCATCTTATTTGAAAAGACCAGCAGCAATAAGCCCCTCGAAGGGTCCATTGGGCACTGCAGCGCCGGTCCAATGAGGAGCTGCCCGATGATGAAGCATGACACCCATCTGGGTGTGTAAGGGCTCTTGATTCTGAGCAATCAGATCTACCCGCTTTCTCAGACCCCTCTCGACCTACTGCCTTTTCTGTGTCATGTAGGAACTGCATGCTGCACGTGTATACATATACATTTAGGGAGCTTTTATGCTGGACGTAGAGTCACTCCCGTTCCTCTCTATTATTGTGTTGTGACCCAGGAAAACACAGAAGCCAGGCTCCTGGAATTAATTCACAAGAATTTACAGCATTTCCTTCAGAGGAGGTAGGAAGAAATTAGCACAATAGCTTTTTAATTTCAAATACTTAAACTAAAAGATCTCAGATCCAAGAGGAACATCCCTCTGAAGAAATGGCTACAGTGGTGCTGCATAGAACCCAAGAGCTACCATAACAAGAAAGGCCTGGATACTTGTGCCAGGCGGCGCTTGCGTCAGATGGATCACTCATTCAGTTCACGGACCCTGCATCAGTGGTGAGAGGTGCCCGCCCTTGCTTAGATGCAGATGGACGGTGAGGGGAGAGAAGGCTGGCCTGGGCCACATACACAGCAGTGGCATCAATGGAGGCCATGCCGGTTAGCTGCTTACGGCCAGCCCCCTCTTCCCTTTCCCTCTCCCTTCTTCCCCCGCTGGGAGCGACAGCGCATGCTGGGGTTCCCTTTGGCTCCTGCCTTGGGCGCTGCCGCACGGAGAGGGAGTCCCACTGGGACTGTGGGGACACTGTCCCCGACAACTTCTTTGGGGGAGCTGCATGACCTTGGATCCAGCAACACGGGTCTGCCTCGCTAACGATTGTGTTTCTTTGATGTGAGATCAGCAGAGATGGAGATACTGGATAGCTGCCCAGCATAAACAGCAGAGGGGAGGCTTGAGTGGTCACCACAGGAGCAATGGTGGTGCCCTCTCCTGGCCACAGAGGAGCTGGGGATTTGGTGCGCGATGGGACTCTTATTGAGGTCAGTGCTCCTCCAACCTCAACTGGCTATTGAGCGGAGCATTTGGGACACCGGTGCTCCAAACTTAGCTCTTGATAACTTTGTCACACCAAAATACTGGAATGACTCGAATGAGAGTGCTCATGCCCCCATGGGTGAGGAAATCATCCATGGGTAAGATGGGTTTCTACACACTTTACCACATAGAAGCACTCTGCTGGAATCCAGAAACTGCCTGTGCATAAACTACTTAATACCCTGCATACAACTATTGCATGGGCAAATGGAGAGGAGTGGCACACAATGGAGAGACTCTTCCCCTGACCCCACACTTCAGGCAATACACACTCGGTTATTGCTCGATATAGCGCAGGGCATCCTATCAATACAAACTCTGGATCCCCCGTGCATATGGGTCCCCAACCAAGAGCACTCCCTCACATAAGCCTTGATAAGCCTTCACGGCTAAATTTGATTCCTTCCCACATGGCATGGTAATTCTCAGTGAAAAATCAGGAAAAAATATTTGAAATAGTTCATACAAATACTCATGCCATAGAGGAACTTCCACCCGAACCATTACCAAGCAGATGAAATAGATCCTGGAACCACTGCGTATAGTGGAGAGTAGAAAAAGAGAAGATTTCCTTTGGTGCTATACTCCTTCTTACTTGCCCACTCTACCAATCCTGATACGGTCACACATACAGAAAGGAGTCTGGTCATAGACCCAAAGCTTAAACCACAAAAATGTGAAAAATATATGTCTAATTTAATTTTGTATATTAAAATGATTTCTTACCTCAAAGATTTTATATTGAAGCAAAGGACGACCCATTTTACAAACAGAAGTCAAGACTATTTGAATCCATACTTCATGAGCTTGAGGATACCATACTGGGTAGGGTTAAATTGACGAGAATGGCAGACTCGGTATTTAGGACACTGTATAAAGTACCGTTGCAGCAACACCATCAGAGGTTCAGATAACAAAGCTTACCCAAGGTTTAGGACCAATTGTGGGCACCATAGAAGGTCGTGAGAGTCACATGTTGTGGTCTTGAGAAAGATGGTTTAAATGAACTGGCTACCATCGAAATGCGTTAACGCTGTGTTTTCATAATCTTGGTAGTGGCTAGAAAAGGAGATACAATCTATCGAGCTTCAGTTAAACATTTCTTCAAACACGGATATGTATTGTCTATGACTTGTTTTGTACTCTCTATTGTAGCCTCTTTGGTAATGTTTTATGTTCTGGAGGTCCTTTTATCTGTGTATGGAATGCCAATTTGAAATATTGTTTTTAGAATTATATACAAAATATAGGTTTTGTCAATGTTTTTAATTTATGTTTTATTATGAAATGTTTTTAATGTACAAAAGTAGATTAGACATATATTTTTCACTTTTCTGTGGTTTAAACTTTGGGTCTACGACCAGACTCCTTACTTTATAAGTGTGTGTGTGAGAGTATCAGGATTGCTAGAGTGAGCAAGTAAGAAGGAGTATTACACCAAAGTAAGCCTTCTCTTTTTCTGTCATTTGAACCATATTCCTTTGTCAAAGGGGTCCCGCGCTCTAATTTCTAGTATAGTGGACGATAAACTGGATGATGCAGAAGGACCCAAAGTTCGATGGTGGGCCTCCCTTCACGACCGAAGCCAGCCGTTTTTAAATCCACAACTGCAGGTACCCTTTTGAATGAGGCCATGGGAATGAAAAGGTGCTAGCGCCATTGCAGGATGACGCTCGCACATCCGGATTGACAGCCACAAAGCGGGGCACGAGAATGCAGCGAGGCTTCCCTCTGCCCACTGGGGAATGAATTTGTTTTAATTTTGAAACTGTTAAACACATCCACATGGAGTAATGAGCAGTGCACTACAGTATCCAGGAGGCTGTTCATTTGCCACGCCCGGGAGGCAGGCTTAAATGAAGGTGTGCGCAGTGCCACGTGTTATCAGCTTCAGTGAACAAAACGCTGCAGATGAAGGGATAGGTTCCCGAAACGCGTCCGGCGTATTAACTTTTCAGATGGAAACTGCTGTTTTATTTTTGTGCTTGCTGGCTGCCAATTAAAGAACGGAAGTAATTCAATTTCGTGTGGCCTCATTCAAAAGGGTACCTGCAGTTGTGGATTTAAAAACGGCTGACTTCGGTCGTGAAGGGAGGCCCACCATCGAACTTTGGGTCCCATCAAGTGCTGTCAGGTATTTGAACTTTGGGAATGAAAAGGTGCTAGCGCCATTGCAGGATGACGCTCGCACATCCGGATTGACAGCCACAAAGCGGGGCACGAGAATGCAGCGAGGCTTCCCTCTGCCCACTGGGGAATGAATTTGTTTTAATTTTGAAACTGTTAAACACATCCACATGGAGTAATGAGCAGTGCACTACAGTATCCAGGAGGCTGTTCATTTGCCACGCCCGGGAGGCAGGCTTAGATGAAGGTGTGCGCAGTGCCACGTGTTATCAGCTTCAGTGAACAAAACGCTGCAGATGAAGGGATAGGTTCCCGAAACGCGTCCGGCGTATTAACTTTTCAGATGGAAACTGCTGTTTTATTTTTGTGCTTGCTGGCTGCCAATTAAAGAACGGAAGTAATTCAATTTCGTGTGGCCTCATTCAAAAGGGTACCTGCAGTTGTGGATTTAAAAACGGCTGACTTCGGTCGTGAAGGGAGGCCCACCATCGAACTTTGGGTCCCATCAAGTGCTGTCAGGTATTTGAACTTTGGGAATGAAAAGGTGCTAGCGCCATTGCAGGATGACGCTCGCACATCCGGATTGACAGCCATAAAGCGGGGCACGAGAATGCAGCGAGGCTTCCCTCTGCCCACTGGGGAATGAATTTGTTTTAATTTTGAAACTGTTAAACACATCCACATGGAGTAATGAGCAGTGCACTACAGTATCCAGGAGGCTGTTCATTTGCCACGCCCGGGAGGCAGGCTTAAATGAAGGTGTGCGCAGTGCCACGTGTTATCAGCTTCAGTGAACAAAACGCTGCAGATGAAGGGATAGGTTCCCGAAACGCGTCCGGCGTATTAACTTTTCAGATGGAAACTGCTGTTTTATTTTTGTGCTTGCTGGCTGCCAATTAAAGAACGGAAGTAATTCAATTTCGTGTGGCCTCATTCAAAAGGGTACCTGCAGTTGTGGATGTGGATATATATATATATATATATATATATATTCACTTAAAAAACATATGTTTCAGGCCTTATATAGTAAGGAATTAGCATTTTAAAAACCTTGCAAATTCACTTAAAAAACCATAGGTTTCAGGCCTTGTATAGTTAGGAATTAGCATTTAAAAAAAACATTGAAATTGCTCCTATATAGTTAGTTGTACTAACTATATTTCGCGCACCCGCAATCCACTGCTGATGATGTCACATATTACATCATTCATGACATGGTCAGTGACATCACTGATGACATCACTAATGACATCTCATTTGACATCACTGATGACATCACTGATGACATCATCCAGTGACTGTTTCTGTAAAGTTTAAATAGGTTTTACATATTGAAGAATGAGTGGATGTATAAGTGTTTGGATGAAGGATTTAGTAGGTGCGTGACTGACTGTATGAGTGAGTGATTAAATGTGTCTTACTAAATGCATGGGTTAGGGACTAAACTGTCTGAATGTGTGCCTCAGTATGTCTGTTGTTGTGTAAGCTGCTGCATGTGTTGATCAGTAGCTATATGAGTGGCTATATGGGTTATTGATTGGTTGCCCAAGTATTTGAATGGGAGACTGAGTGTGTGTGTGGGTGGGTGGCTGGGAGGTATGTGACTCTGTGCATAGATGTGTGAGCAGTTGATTCACTAGGTGTATGAGTTCAAGAGTGCATGTGAAAACAGCTATATGGGCGGTTGACTGTGTGCATGGGTGTGTTGGTGAATGAATGGATATCTCAGTGCTACATGTCCAAGTAAGTACATATGTAAAACACAGTGCATGTGAGAGTTGGCATATATAAATGACTATACATGAGAGCCAGTGAATGTGCGAGTGGCTGTATGGATCATTGTGTACTTGTATCAGTGATTGTATAATTTAATTTAATTGCGGGTTTATATAGCGCTAGGAATCGACTCCCGGAGGAGTATCTCCACGCTTCGACCGCTGGGGAACCCGTCCTGGCTCACCCTGAGAGATGGTCCCTGATGGGTATCTCTAAGGTGCGACCAAGCATCCCTGGGGGTCTGGGGGGGGCCGTTGTGAAGATGAGGCAAGCTGATGCCCAGAGTTGCCGAGTGTGGTTTCTGACTAGAGTAGGCACCGAGGCGAGAATTATCGAGTCCGCTGACCCTGGTCCACGACCCTGCCGCGTCGGGAATCGAACCCTGGTCCCAGGCCGTTCTCTGCTTACGGGTCTGCCGCCTCTAACCAGTGAGCCACACTTCTCCGTAAGAGAGTAAGTATGTGTTAGTATATGTTTGAATAAGTAAGGTGTTGTGTGTATAACTGTATAGTTGAGGAAATGGAAGTGTGATTGATTCTTTGCATGACTGACTAGGTGTGTGAGTAACTCCATGGATGAGTGGCAGTGTGTGAGTGTCTGTATAGGTGTATGAGTGCATATGATAGTGTTGTATTGATGAGTGACTGTATGTATGAGTGATTCTATGGGTGAATGAGTGAATGTGTGTGTAGACCTAGGAATCAGTGAGTGTGTATGTAGTAACTGGTATTGGTGTGTCAATGGTTTCAAGAATGGTAGTCTGTATTTAACACTGGGTGTATCAAAGGTTATATTAGAGTGTGAGGAGGTGCATCGTATTATCACATGAATGATATAATCAGTGATGTGATCAGTGATGTCAAATGAGATGTCATCAGTGAGGTCATCAGTGATGTCACTGACCATGTCATGAATGATGTAATATGTGACATCAGCAGTGGATTGCGGGTGCGCGAAATATAGTTAGTATAACTAACTATATAGGAGCAATTTCAATGGTTTTTAAAATGCTAATTCCTAACTATATAAGGCCTGAAACCTATGGTTTTTTTAAGTGAATTTGCAAGGTTTTTAAAATGCTAATTCTTAACTATATAAGGCCTGAAACCTATGGTTTTTTCAGTGAATTTGTAAGGTTTTTTAAATGCTAATTCCTAACTATATCAGGCGTGAAACCTATATTTTTTTTCAATAAATTTCAAAGGTTTTGTAAATGCTAATTCTATTAGCGGATAACGTTTATATATGTTATTATCCTTCTGGGACCACCTGCGCAGCCATCTTGTTTCTCAGCAGACGTGAGGCACAAGAGAGCACAAAACAAGAGTGGAAAACGCGAATAGGGGGCAGGTTTTTTTTTAAATCGTGGGGTACGCGCATGGTACGCGTACCGTCCGCGTACGGTGCACATACCCCGCGATTTATTTGATTTTTTTTTTCTTTCTTGGGGGTCCTTTTGGGACCCCCTGAGAAGGGCTAGAGGGTTGGGGGGTCTCTAACCTGCCCCCTTTTCGTGTTTTCCACTCTTATTTTGGGCTCTCTTGTGCCTCAGTTCTCCTGAAAAACAAGATGGTGGCCAACACTTCCTGGCTCGGACAGTTTGGAATGTTGACAGTCGACTTTCACTCGCCTGTTATGCTTCTTAACAAGCCCTTGATGAGATGTGCCAAACATCGAAATGCGTCAGGCAAATGGAATATTTATCGTGATGGGGAAAGGAGAAAGCGAGTGAAAGCCAGATGGCTGGCTCCCTGCCGTGTGCCCTTCCAAGCTTTCGGGTGTTTGTTGGACAATCTTTTCACATGGCTGCCCTGCCGTGGGAAGGTGCACCATCTCTTCAATTTACAAGAGAGGCTGCAGTCTGAACGATTTCCAGAACGAACAGCGCAGGAAGTCTAACAAAAAAGTGCGACTCCCTTCAGCTACACGAATCCTACCAAGGAGACAAAATGCTTTTAAAACAGTAAGGTAACAGACACCCACTTAGGGATGATTTGTGCTCAGAGTGGAACTATAATTCCCAGCATGCAGTATTTCAAATCCAGTACTATGCGGAGCCCACTGAGGGATGTGAACCAATCAAAGCATGCAGAAAAAGGAAATAAAAGAGAGCCTCGCCTGTTATGCTTCTTAACAAGCCTCTGATGAGATGTGCCAAACATCGAAACGCGTCAGGCAAATGGAATATATATATATATATATATATATATATATATATATATATATATATATATATAGCGCTCGAGACTCTTCTCAAATCCAAAGAAAGAGGCAGCACTCACAAACCACAGAGGTGTCCAGATTCTTTAATCTTCGGGAACAGAAAAGCACAGACGCGTTTCGGCGTTAGCCTTCGTCAGTGTGTCACTTGTCAGTTACATACATCCCATGTAATTATAGAAATCTGTAGACATTGGCATAAACATAGGACTATACCCCTATGTGCCTCTAAGGGCGCCATATTGGAAAGGTGTTCTGTCCATATAGGGGTCTGTTTCAATTCATTCATTGATTCTCTGAGTGAAACGAAGCCGTGGATCGGCTAGTGTCCTATGGAAAAAATGCGCAATGTCATATTTACAGGTTAACAGTGCAAGAACAATAAACAAATAAAGGAAACGTTCAAAGTTAAGGGCGTAGACGTGATTTTGACATGCATTGATAGTGTATCTAGAAGGGCCAAGAAGAGCCTCCAAGACTCTGGACTAGATAGCCTAAGAAAATAGCCTAGAAAGTTACATACACAGGCCTGCCCCAGTTGGTTCTTGGGCTGTTATGAGTTCCATTGCATTTAAATTCTGCAAAGCCCACTATAAGGGACCCCAGTCGTAAAGCATGATTTCTTTCAGTCGGGATTCCCTATTGGCCAGTTCAGCTTTAGTATATACACATATTCACATATTCGATATATACATATCTACATAATTTCGTCCTAGCTTTGAACTCACGATATGAGCAAAAGGGGTATGGAGAAACGGGGGTGAAGAAAAATAATAATAATAATAGACCTCAACGCAGTTACATTATACATTTCATTCCAACTTCCAGAGTCTAAATTTTGGGAATCTCAGTGTTGTTAGGATACAGTATTAACACTATCCACAAAATATACAGATGGTCCTTCGACTGTCAGTGTATGAGCAAGGCTACCCGTGGGATTCACTTATCCATATGATCTTATTTACCCAGGTGACATGATAGTTCCTCTCCGCTATTCATCCCTCCCGGGTGTTTAGCGGAAAGGTCTATGATGTATCTAGACTCGAGTCTACGTAGTCTCCTTAAACGGTCTCCTCCTCTTATATTGGAGGGAACAATGTCCAGTCCAAAGAATCGGAGTTTTGTGCGGTCTTTCTTGTGCTCCTCAGCAAAATGCAGAGCAACCGGGTATGAGATGTCTACTTTCTCGATTGCTCGCTGATGTTCAAGGATCCTCAGTTTGAGTTCCTTGATAGTACTGCCTATGTAGCGTAGGCCACATGGGCAGACTAGGCAGTAAACTACAAACTGGGTACTGCATGTAATAAAGTGCTTGATTTGCACTTTCTTTCCAGTGTCTGGTATGTCATATGACAGTACACGTCTGCTGCCACTGCAAGCCTTGCAGTGACCGCAGGGAAAGAAACCCGCCATCTGTTTTAAAGAGTTAGTTTTCGGAGGTAGTTTATCTAGATGACTCGAGACCAACATGTCACTTAATGACCTTTCCTTACTGAACGTAATTAAAGGATGTGTGGGTAAATCATCCTTCAGTATACTGTCAGTCTTCAGTATGTGCCAGTTCTTATTTAGCATAGCTTTCAGATCTTTAGCTCCCCTGGAATATGGGGTAATTAATCTGAATTTTCCACTCTCTTTGTTGGATTTTCTGTTTCTCGTTACAGTTGGATCGTTCATGGCCAGCAAAGTAGCTCTCCGTATCTTCCTTACCTTATTCAGAGTGTTTTTCAGTAAGGTATTACCATAACCCCTCATTGAGAATCTCCCTACACATTCCGAGGCAGCCGCCTCGAAATCGGATTCCTTAGAGCAGTTCCTACGGATTCTGAGTAGTTCTCCGTAGGGAATGCTGTTTTTTAGTTGGGTGGGATGGCTACTGCTGGCGAAAAGTGTGGAGTTGCCAGCAGTTTCTTTTCTGTACAAGGTTGTGTGCAGATGATTGCCTTCAATATACACCCTCAGGTCCAGATACTCCGCTGCCACCGGACTCACCGAACCCGAGAAGTGTAAATTGAGGTCATTAGTGTTAAGAATCTTAATGAATTCTTCTGCCGTATCCATCCCTCCAGCCCAGACGATAAACAAATCGTCAATATAACGATACCAGCATTTTACCTGCCCTATGTTGTCGCAGGGTTTCTGTTCTCACACAGAACTGTGCACAGAGGATTGGAACCTCGGAGAATTAGGGTGACCCAAAACTCACCTAAGTACCCAACAAACCCCTTACCGAGCTAGCTACAGTGTCTCATTGGTCATAACAAACTCCCAATGTTTAGACAAACCAGAACATGAACTTACAGTACCTCAGGATACGTGGAACTCATGAACACTCTTTCGTTATACTATCATTACAAACCAGAACATGGAGTAAAGAAGAACACATGTGCATTTGAAATGTTTATTTACTAATGCCGTCTTCTCAGGCGCAGTATCTTAGATAATACAAGTGAACATATTATCAATAGCAAAGTTACCAGCATAGTTACTAGTACATAAACAGCGAACGGTGACAGCATGATAACATGCTGTAAATGAATAAGAGTTAACAACACTTATATCTCACCCTCCCTAACACACATATTATATTATTAGCTAAGAAGGTCTCTTTGGGTTGTATTAGGGCGGGCCCATACCTTAGTGTCCTAGCATGAAGGAATCACATCAGCATACACCAGCTCTCTCTTCATGTGAACCACATCAAGTGTGTTATTGTGCCTCAAGCAAAGCAATATAAAACCAGCCTCAAGCCCAAAGTTGGCAGAAGCTGCACTTATGTTATGTCTATGAAGCCGTGAAGATCAGACCTCATAACAAATCTGTATCGTGTTGTTCCTGAAACTTCAGCACTCTCTGTACAGACATAGTTTATTAAGCAAAGCTGATATCAGAGTAATAACATATTATTCTCATGTAAACCACAACGAACTACTAGGGTGAAAGCTAAATCAACAATTAAGTGTCGTGTGCAGAAGTTGCAAAAAGGAAAAATGGCGTTTAAACCTCTAATGAGCCTATGCTAACTTAAAACGATATAAAGATATTCAGTAGCTACATGACACCCCCCCATGATCCGGGAACGGACTAAATAAGATAACAGAAGTGCCATCACATGAGAGCAGAGTGCAACATTATATGAGCATGGTTCTCAAACTAAACATTAAAAATACCTCAAAATTTGTAATAAAATGTAATGCTAAAAAATAGCCAAAAAAACAATAGTGGCTCAAGCCAATAGGCAAAGGAATAATAAAAAACTGCGACAGATAAGTCAATAAGTGTCAATGACATGCTAGCACTTCAGCACGTAAATACACTGAAGTGTCTAGGACATAACTGTGTATGCAAAATAAGCAGCAACAGCCTCCAACAGGAAATCACCGTCTTCATCCGAAAACAGTTCAGCCATCCAATTTAAAAGTGGAAAAGAACATACGTGTTCTCCCAGCACCGGATCCTCTATCACCATCAGAGGACAGCTCGGTGGGTTTTCAAGAAAGCTCAGTTCCAAGAAATCCTGTGCTGCCGCCAGTATATTCCAGGGACCAATTAGTCCATGCATAACTGCTAAGGCCATAATCCTCTCGCCAGGACAAACCAACTTGTTAGTAATGATAGGACTCATCAGCTGATTAAAGTCGACGTCAGGAGAAACCGGTCCGCAGAGACACAAATCAATGGCCCAATCGAAATCACAGGCCAGGCAGTGAAATACAGGCTGGACACAGGTGAAGTAGGAGAATCGAAAAGATAATCCATATGCCGTGCTCAATATCGCTAACGGCAGCGTGCCATAATAGTCAAGCATGCGATTGCGGAACAGCGTCAGCAGCTGCCGGGCGGTGCCTTGTACAGGAATGACATCCATATTTAAAGATACAGAAAACCACTAGAGCGCCCGCTGCTAATGCAAGTAAAACTGGGAATCCACCAAACAAAGATGAAAAAATAGAATGAAAGAAAGCAGGGATGACACCAAAAATTGTTTCAAAGGAAGTCACGAGACCACTGCTAACAGTTTTAAAAAAATGTGTCAGGCCCTTTGTGGAGGACGCGTTAAAGATAGTACGAATCATCGCGCCAAAATGTAAAGGCAAATCAGTATTTAAAAGGGCCTGAACCTCTGTACGGGTGTTCGCTACGTGAAGAACGAAAGTTTCACGAGCCGAACTCAAGGCCACCTCCTTCTGGGACAAAAGAGCCCTTATTCTTGCCATGCCGCTGAATTCTGCTCTCAAGGTTGGTATCTGTGGCCAGATGGAAGACTCCCTATGTTCATGTGTGGGTGGATACAGAACATTCCTACAGCAAATAACACGTTCACTTACTGTTACAATATAAGGTACACCCTTTATTAACCCGCAACAGTCTTCATTATTTAAAAGTAAATAACTACCATTACCTAATAAGGTAAATGTGGGGATGATAGCAGGAACCGGTGTGCCTTTCAAAACACAAGCCAAATTCGGTCGGTGTTGGTTGCATGAACCGTGTAACTGTATGTGTCTACACATCAATGAATGATCTGGTGTCTCAGTACACTCCTCCCCATTTAGATAAACTTCTTGACCATCTTTGAAACACCTGTATGTGTATGGAAGGGACCAGACTTCATGAAGAAAACCACTACCCAATGGTTCATAACGACCAATTGGTACATATTTCATACAATTGGAAAATTTATATAAAGCAAAAGGCAGCGTTATTAAACCGTGGATAAGCCACGTTGCAGCAGTGGCCTCTGCCACGGAAAAAGGCAAAGATTCTAACCTCCCAATATGTAACATACTAAAGGTAGCATCACGCATTGAAAGCAAGCGTTGTTTGTCAGTCAAATTAAACGGGGCAAAGAGTGAAGAAACGTTCATGTACGTCCAGGGAACCTTATTATTTTTCAGAGTCTGAAGGGTCCACGCAAATTGCATGATTGACCGTAACTGATTTTGACCATGGTACAATACTGACACTTCATCATGCACAATATCCACAACGGACGACACAATATTATCTAAAGTGTAAATACGGGAAGAAAGCACGTTAATACTATTGTCAACAACTGCAAGCACTTTCTCCAAATTCGCCTGATCAATGGCCCTAAGGCGTGTAGCAGCCTCAATCTGTGATGTTTTCCAAATTTCATTGTAAACTGCATATATCCACCTTTTTGACCTGCCACTAGCCGGACCTTTAATGAAATCATTTAAATCCACGTCTGCATTCAGTTTAGAAAGGTGACTTTTAACTGCAGGTAAAGTAGAATGTTTCAGCCAATTTTGACACAATTTGCCTATAGAATAAGTTGTGACTGTGTGGACTAAGTCAAAACGGGGATCAGACCTAACAGTTTTAAAACCGTCAGATAAACCTAAGAATCGATGCTGACAAGAATCAGCACCACGGTGCCAAAGCAACCAACCTTTTGGATCCAAACTGGAAATGTTAAAGGAAGAATTAAGGAGTAGGGCCTGTAATTCTCTAATGGATAACTGAGTAAAATTACTCCAACCATCATATTCCTCCAAATCCGGGACAGAAGGGGTGTTTAATTTTTTTGAAGTAGCCAATCCAAAGCATGTGGTCTGGGAAATGGTTTCATTTAAAAACAACATATGATTCGGGATGAGACATGCACGGTGCTTCTCAGCTGATCTCTCGACTGTTACTTGCGCTGTGCGCGCTGCAGGACCAGAGCTGCTGTGTATTTTTAAACTACCTCGTTATTCATTTTATTTGGTTTCTGTGCATTTTCCCCTGTTTTTAATACTTGCCTGGCCCTCACCTGCACTCTAACTTACGGGAACCACACCGCTGTTGGGCGGGTCCGCATCATTGCGTAATTGCACTTCAGGAGCGCCATTTTGAAAGTACTCGGTGCCGCTTTTCGGCGCGATCAGGTAGGCTTGACGCTCTAGTCGTCAGAAGGACGCTAGGCGTGTATTTAAGCCAGTCATGCTGACGCGCAGCGGTCACGCGCTGCGGGGACGCCAGATTGACGCCGGAGTTACGCCAGAGTTCAGCCCGTCTGCGCCCGTCCGCGCTGAGGACGCGCTGCAGGACGGGCTGGACCCTGGGACTCCTGGCGTTTACGCGCCTCCTTCCCGGGAGGACTTATATGGCGCCCTTCTATCCCTGAGACCCCCTGCGCTCTGCTGCCATCATCAGCTTAGACCCGAGGTATTGTGTCGCGCCCACTTGTGTCCCTCTTGTAACGTTCCTTTTGCCGCTCCTATTCAGGACCGCAGTCATTCAATCTCTTCTCTGCCGGCCAGTCATACCTCCCAATCCAAACATGGCTTTTTGATCAATGCGCGCTCATTGATCAAACATGGGATTGAATTTCACGATTTTGTTAGTTCAAGGAATCCAGACTGGATTTTTGTTACAGAAACGTGGGCTACCGAGTCCTCTGGCCATGATCTGCTTTTGGCCATACCTGAAGGATATACCTTTTTAAGGTTAGACAGAGAACGCTGTAGAGGGGGTGGAATTGCCATTCTTTTTAAATCTACTCTCACATGTACCATAAAACCCTTATCGGTCTCTACGGATCCTTTTGAGGCGCTTTACTTCTGTATTGTGCATACCCCGGTGAGCTCCTTTTCTGGCATTCTACTTTATAGGCCCCCTGGGTCTAGAGCTAATTTTTGCTCAGAACTTTTTAGAATTTTGGAACCTTATTTTGGTAGACCCCATCTTACTATTCTGGGCGACATTAATTTTCATTTAGAGGATTTTACTTCGAAAGAGACCTGCTCCCTGCTCAACTCTCTGGAGGCATGTGACTTTGTCCAACGAGTTCTCCTCCCGACTCATAAGGCGGGGCATATCCTTGACGGGATCTTTTCCAACGACCCCAGGTTAGGTGTTGGTACTCCGGTCCCGATTACCTGGTCTGACCACTTAGCAGTCCCGCTGTTTTTAGACATCCCCTGCCCCGTTGTCATTGCGGGCTCTGGTAAAAAACAACTCAAAAGGAGCTTCAAAAATTTTACTTCGGAGGCTGTGGCCCCTTTTATTCTTAACGCCCATATTTCAACTCAGCGGAAGGTGGATGAGTCGGCCCAAGAACTCGCTGATGCCATCACCAGAGCCGCTGACGAATTAGCCCCCCCTTCCCTGAAACCTGCAGCTAGACAGAAGCCAACGGCCCCCTGGTTTTCCGTCGATCTGAGGCTTCTTAGACAATCTTGCAGACAGAAGGAACGCAGGTGGCGTAAATCCTGGGATCTCAAGGATAGAGAAGGCTATAAGAGCCTACTACGAGAGTACAAAAAGAGAGTCATTAAAGAGAAACAGGACTACTTTTCCAACTTAACCTGTTCCTTAACATCTTCCAAAGAGCTCTTCAAAATAGTGGACTCTTTGTGCTCTCTCCAGGTCCCCGATCCTGTAGTCGCTTCCCAGGAGCTATGCAATGATATATCAGACTTTTTCTACAAAAAGATAGATGATATCTACATAGCTCTAAAGTCGCAGGGGAACTTGCTTAATGCTGAGGATTTCTCCCAAATTACACGTCTGGAAGCCTGGACTACAGAATCCTCTCACTCCCTTGATCATTTCCCTGCCCTTTCGCTAGAGGATCTTAATAGCCTGTTGGACAAAACTAAATCGTCATCTCCACTTGATCCTGTTCCTCTTAAAGTACTGAAGAACTGCAGAGAGACTATTCTCCCTTCGATGCTGGAAGTCATGAATGGAGCATTGGAGCAGGGCATCTTCCCGTCACTTTGGAAGAAAGCCATTGTAAAGCCGCTGCTGAAAAAGACCACCTTGGACCCTGGAGTACTGAAGAACTTTAGACCCATCTCTCTTCTGCCGGCCCCGGCTAAGATGTTGGAGACCCATTTGAATTTCCATCTTTCAAACTTCCTCGATACCTCTGGTTTCTTGGACGGGTCCCAACATGGCTTCAGAAAGCTGCATAGCACGGAGTCTGCTCTGACGAAAGTCATTGATAACATCCGCAGAAAAGTGGATTTGGGTCTAACCACCGTACTGGTGCTGCTAGATCTTTCAGCAGCATTCGACACCCTGTCTCCCCTTACTTTAACAACTAGGTTAAGGGAGGCAGGGGTAGAAGGACCGGCACTCAGTCTCCTGAGCTCCTTTCTTCAACAACGAGAGCAGTGTGTCATGCTAGGTGAATACCTCTCCCCTGCTAAGTCTTTGCAATGTGGGGTGCCACAGGGGTCGGCATTGAGCCCGACCCTGTTTAACATCTACGTGGCCCCACTTGCAAGACTAGTAAGATCTCAGGGGATGGAGGTAGTGTCGTATGCCGACGACACGCAGATTATGGTATCCCTGACTCACTCTGTGGGTGAAACCGCTTCTAACTTTAGGGCCTGCATGCAACTTGTTGCAGAGTGGATGATTGCCAACTCCCTAAAGTTGAACGGGGACAAGACAGAGGTCCTGGTCTTTGGCAAGGACCAGGGCATATGGTCAGATGATTGGTGGCCTCCTTCTTTAGGTAGCTGCCCAATACCAACACAATCTGCCAGGAACCTAGGCGTCATCTTTGACACCCAGCTCTCCATGGAGCTTCAGGTCAACAGAACGGTGGCTACCTGTTGGGGAGTCATCAAGACCCTGAAAAGAATCGTACACTACCTGTCCCCACAGGCACGGAAACAGGTGGTGATCGCCCTTGTTGGCTCAAGGCTTGATTACTGCAACTCAGTGTACGCCGGGGCCAACAAGGGTTTGCTCCAGCGTTTGCAGGTTATACAAAACGCGGCAGCGCGGTTTGCTCTCGCTCTGCCCTGGCTGGCCTCTATGACCTCAGCGAGGAAGAACCTTCACTGGCTCCCCATCCCCTCAAGGATCACTTTCAAACTCCTCTGCCTTACATATAAGGCTTTAACTGCAGGTTCGGCTGATGCCCTTGGATCACTACTCTTTAGATACGTTCCGAGTAGATGTCTCCGATCCAGTGAGCTTAATCAATTGGTTATTCCCAGAGCCAAGAAGGCTAGATGGGGGAGCAAAGCTTTTTCCATACTGGCTCCTCTGATGTGGAATACACTCCCCCTGGAAATCAAAATACTGCCCTCCCTTGACCTTTTTAGGAAGGCATTGAAAACCTGGCTCTTTATCAATGCATACAAGTAGGCTCTGTTTCTATCTGCTCACAGTCGTTATTTGGACTAGGCGCCTTGACGCCCATTGGGCATAGCTGCGCAATATAAATAATGTTTCATTCATTCATTCATTCAAGCCTCTATGCCTTGTACCTGCCAGGCTCTTGAACCCCAGACTGATTTAAGGTCTATTGTTTCCGTCCATACATCGTAGCCTCCAATAACTAATTGATCAAGGAAGGCCTTCGAATACAACAATTTAGTATCGGTAAGTCTAACCTTGGAATTTGGCATTTTAATAAATTTAAAATAAAAGGACTCGGGATTGGACTGGTTAAAGTCAGTGAAATAAGTATACTTTTTCAGAAAAGTTCCTGAACTGCCTAGAGCAGGCGCTGGGCAATGTTCCCACTGTGTAAAATTAACAGTATCCCTTCGTGATGATGTTTTATGTAAGAAGTGGTTGCCATAATGTTGGTAGCAAAATAAAATCACCATAATTAGCAGATTCTAAATATAAATCCTCAGCATCAAAGGCAGCATAATATTGCAAATCAGAAAACAAACTTTCAACTGTATTAACATCCCAGTCATCAGAACGAATGTTTTGTTGCACTACATCCCCCATATTCACTCTAAGTACATTAGGAACGTTAACGACTTCCGTTGGGCCATGAATTTGAAATCGAACCGCATCCCACACAATTCCATCAAGGACTGGCCATGCTGTGATGTTAACCAAAGATAAGTCTCTTTTCAATCTGTGTGTAGAATGAGACGAGGACAGTGGGGCCAAAGTTCCATTTAGATGTGTAATGCACGTTCTTTCCTCGACATAGTGTCCATTGATGAGTCGAAAAAATGTTTTTTAAACAGGCTGGCATAAACTGCAATACGAAAGGGTTTCTTCGAGGCAAGGGAAACAGAGTCAAATGAAAACCTGGATTCCGTGGCTAAACGTGCTTGCAGGTCAGGCATGGACAAATCAGTGGGGTAGGTATAGTCTATCTCATCATTGTTAGTTCCGGGTAAAGTATTTAACAAAGGACTGGAAACTGCAGGTAACTCGATGGCCACTTCAGGCTCAATATTAGAAGCAGTGGGCATAACTGAATTTCTCACAATGGAAGGACATGAAACAGCCGGTGTCATGCTAAGAAGAATCGGCCACTCTGTGTATCTTGACATTGTCAATTGAAATAAACCTGTTTTCCTTACGACCAGGAAGTGGTGGTAAAATGACTGTTCTGGTGCCCTTCACTCCAAGGACTGGAACCGGAGCTCGATAGGAAGGACCAAATTCTTTCTTGTTATCGATCTTCTCGCGAACCAGTTCTCCAACTTGGGGTAGCCAGTCGACTACCGGGATCTGCAACGCATCATCCGATGTGGAGGGCAAATGTTCCTTTGCAAGACTGTCTCTGGTCTTTTGTAGATTCTGTAAAACATTGCAATGTTCATCTGCGTCAAAGGAAGTGGCGCGAACCACACAGTCTAGACCGTCAAGGTCAGGGACGTACATCTTGATGCCAAAGAGCATTTCGTATGGGGTCCGCCCACCCAGAGACCTTCTAGGGAGATTATTAAGAGCACGCTGCACGCCATTGAGGTGGGTCAGCTAGTTTCTGCCAGTGCCTATAACTCGAGCTGTCAATGATTGCTTTAAATCACGGTTCATTCGTTCCACTACACTGTTACCCTCAGGTCTGTAGGGAGACGAAAACTTGACTTGGACCCCCATCGAAGTCATGGCATCCTTATACGCCTTAGAGGCGAAAGCCGGACCCTGATCCGAATGGAAGGTACCACAGGCAAAAATCCCTATAAAGACACGCAAATCTCTAATGACAGTCCGTGAATCAGCGCTGCGATGGGGCCATACCCACACAAAGCGTGTGCATGAGTCAACTGCTACTAAGATGTACTTATACGCAGTATCAGAGGAAAAAGGACCGCAGTGATCTAAATAAACACAACCCAGTGGTTTATTAGAAATATACAACTGTGTCTGTGGCGGACGCGTAGCAGTAGCAGGTTTAATCTGCTGGCATATGTCACAAAGAAGGACATAATCACGCGTCTGTTTGTACAGTCCCCGCCACCAGAAACGTTGTTGTAATTGAGTTACAGTGGCCGAGACGCCCGCATGCGCAGACGCCACACCTTCATGCGCCGCTGTAATCAAGTCAGCCCTGCGATCCGAGTTGGGAATCAGACGTTCCCCAACTTCTGGAATTGTCACAAAAGGAACCTTTTCGGGACTTAAGTGGTATTTGTACTTCGAAGGGAATCCCGAAGGATGTTTACCTCCCTTCTCACAGGCAGCAACTGCTGCTAAGATGTCGCTATCAATCTTAGTTTTGGACCTAGTAACTGCTGCAACTAAGTATGTAGATACTGCTGATTTCGCCGCTTCATCTGCAAGCGAGTTACCGACAGCGTGAACCCCAAGACGCTGATGGCCAAGAGTATGAATTACATAAACGAGCGGTAACTCATCCTTAAGTTCCGCCACTCGAACCCAGATCAATTTATGTTTTATTGTGCTACCCTTGGAATCACGAAAGTCATTCTGAATCCAAAAGAACAAGTTTTCATTGTAAGACTGGACACAGTAAAAAGAATCACTTACAATAAGAGTAGTAACACTAGGATCCGCGTACTCCAACGCTAGTAAAAGAGCACGAAGCTCTGCCAATTGTGCGGTGCAATCTCCAAGCGGCAATGTGTGCACCTCCCTGGATATGAACTCATCGTTCAACATAGCACCGACCACAATGGCGCATGCGGAAACGTAGGCATGTTTAGAGCCATGCGCAACCTGCGCCGAACCATCAGTGTAAATGATGCAATGGAAGTCCTCCAAAGGTCGCATAGCTAGAGGAGCAGGATGAACGAACTCATACTGCAAGTACTCCTGCGACCGCAACGAGGCGTCAAAGATAAACGTGACATCCGTGGACGTCAAGGACGCAGCCCACTGAATCCACCGAGGGTGCAAAGCTTTTGAATTCGGTACACTGGCTTTCGTGACTGCCTCCAAGTGAGGACAGGGTGTTACAACCAACATGCGTTTCCCTTGTGACAGAGCCCGTTCCTTAAGAATAGCCATCTGTACAGCTGTTAAAACCTTTTCCACAGTGGGAAACCGTATCTCAGCCGAAGTGTACAAGTGTGACTTGTAAGCAATAGGTACTGTGTCTCCTTCATTAAAAGTGAGGTACGTGAAACCCACTGTCCCTGGTATTATTCTTATCACCAGGTTGGTATGGTTGTCACGAGTCAGTAAGAACTTAGAAGCGAGCAAATCAGCCTGCAAGGATTGCAAAATGGCGGAATGCTCAGGCAGCCAGCATGATTTTGAAAAAGTCGGTTGTATCAAAGCATACAATGGCTTGATACGCTGGGCATATTCCGGAATGTATGTTCTCCCGAAATTTAAGAAACCCAGCAAGGACTGTAATTTTTTCAGTGTTGTAGGAGCGCGCAACTGTGCGCACTTCTCTAAGAAGTGAGGAGCCAAACCTCTACCCCCATTGTTGAGCTCATAGCCCAAAAACAACACTGTGTGTTCAGCAATGTGCGATTTTGCAAAGGTAAATTTGTAACCCATGTCAGCGAAGTCACAAATAACAGAATTTACACGACACAGATGCTCCCAAATATCGTCGTCTGTGAGATATATGTCATCCACATACGAACAAGCATCCGGGTCGAGTGCCTCCAGAATAGAGACAATGCGAGCGGTAAATATACCAGGACTATTCTTATAGCCCATTGGAAGACGCCGGAATTGTTTCTGGACTCCATCGCTCGTAAAACTGGTCCATTGGGAGCTAAAGCTGTCCAATCTGTGGGCATAAAAACCGTTGGATATGTCAAGCGTTGTCTTGAAACGCCTTCGCATGAGACTATCCACAAGGGCAGAGCCGTGAGTATTCTGTACTGCACAGTTACGGCAATGCGAGTTTAAATGCCGGTAATCCAAAACCAAACGATATGATCCGTCAGGTTTGTTCACAGTAAAAAGGGGATTATTCATCGGTGACACACACGTTTCAATAACTCCCTGACATTCCAATTGTTCAAGGATTTCCGCGACGGAAGATTTAGCTTCATGCCGAATGGGATATTGAGGTTGAGGCTGCGGCTGAGACCGCAACGGAATTTCGTGGCAAGGCGACAATTTATCCCAACCACATTGGTTACGGTACAGAGCCGGTGCGAGAGCCCGAGCCCACTCTTCTGCAAAATGCTGCGCATGCTCTTTCGAGACAGTGTTCGCGAAACTGGGGAGGATTACCTCCTCCCCTCGCGGCGCCGCGAGCACAAAAGGTGGGGGCCAGTCAGCCTCCGAAAGCAAAATATCATATGTCGAAGACAGAGTTTCCCAAAATACACCTTTAACGGTACGCTGTATGTCACCTTCAATTAACAGGACAATTTCATAAAGTCTTTCAGGGGGAGCAAGTCTCGTATCCGCTGTTTCTATCACAACGTAGACATCAGTCGCTGTCACCCTCAGTAGTGGCCGCAGTGCCTCTCTGACTATGGTTTTCTCCGCCGCGCTGTCCAGCAAGGTCAGAGCCCACGTCAGATTCCGAAGCCGCGTTCTCACTATCTGTGGCATATCTATGCGCTGTTAAGGCTGTGACTTTCTTTTTCGCAAACTGCGGTCTCTTTGGCGTAGAATCCTCCTGCTTCCATGCGACTTCTGTCTGGCGGGGCTGGCCACGTCCTTGTTGGCCACCACGTCCCCGTCCGCCTCCTCCTCCACCGGTCTTCGGGGCCGATGAGTCCTGAAAGGAACGAGGAGAGCGTTGATCAGAAACCTGAAATCGATCAGGTGATTTAATCATCGCACGATCGCGCAAATCATAAACTTTCTCAGCCGGCGCAGGGACCTGTGACGCAGGATATGATTCCTGAGTTTGCTGTTGTTGCTTCCCCTGTTTCTGTTTCTGAGGCCAATTCTGTTTTTTGGACTTTGGTTGTACATCTGCCGCAGCAGATTGCACTTGTGGTTGTTTCTTCTCCTTAACCGCGAAGTACTTCAAACCCTTACTTGTGCGACCGATAGTTTTATAAGCGGCCACCACAATTTTCGCCAACTGGCGGGGCTTTTCGGCATCGGGTAACGCCGCCAGTGCATTAAAAACCTGGAAGTTCACAGCATCTCCCTTGAAGTTGGAGAGTATGAGATCACTTACAATCTCAAAAGAACCACACAGGCGCATACCCAATTCAACCGCTGCCTCTGGACCGTGATCATCCTGAACACGTTTTATGATCGTAGGCAGTACAGCCATAGATGGGGTGCCGAAACACCTCGCATAAACAGCCGCAAAAGTTTTATCCCAACTTTCACAGTCAACGAGTTTGGGAGTGATATCCTTAGGTAAAGTAATCGTCAACATTCTATGTTTATCAGCAGGAGTAGAATTGGGAAACACGGCTTCCAGTTGGTCAAATTTCTCGGCCAGCCAAAAAGGAAAATCATCTTTATTATCAGGGCGTTGACCAAAAACCGAAGTTACCATAACTGGATTGAGCCGTAAACCACCACGTTCCGTTTGAACGGCCGGACCCCCCGGGGGACCACCCGGGAGATGACGACCTATGTATTGAACCAATGCACGAATCACGGAAATTGAGACTACATGTAGCCTGCGAATTTCTGCAAGGGTACAAGCCCCGTGATTCGGGTGCGGGGTAAAACCACCCAACGCAGGCCAGTTTGTACCTGGAATTGAGAGTGGACCTAACCTCGCAGCGGACAAAGAGTGGGGGAGGGCGCCACCAAACACGATGCTGCCAATGATCAATAGGTATTTCCAGTGCCCTGTATGGTGTATACTCAGCCGGTACAGGGGAGGCCGTGTAGGAGTGGAACAAACCAGAAGTTGCGTCCACAGCCGGAAACGTAACCCAAGAGTAAAACAATTCAAAAGGGAACGCCGGATCAGCACACACCACTAAAATCACAGCCATCCCATCCACCGGGACTTGGTACGTCTGTAGATGTGTGCGCACCGCTACTCGACTATGTTGCGCAATTGCCACCGCCGCCATGATAACACTGGAATTACGGAAAAACAAAGAATACTTTGTAGCACAACTGGGTAGTAATTCAAAGAAACCGTTTTAGAAAGAATCAAGCTTGAAAAAGACCTATTACCATAAATAGGTAGGTTTCGCCGACACCCCGTTTTCCGGAAACGGATGTGAAGGGGTTAAGGTTCGAACGAAATACTACTCGAGTGTCATGATATAAGACCACCGAAAACGTTGGGCGCCATGTCGCAGGGTTTCTGTTCTCACACAGAACTGTGCACAGAGGATTGGAACCTCGGAGAATTAGGGTGACCCAAAACTCACCTAAGTACCCAACAAACCCCTTACCGAGCTAGCTAGTGTCTCATTGGTCATAACAAACTCCCAATGTTTAGACAAACCAGAACATGAACTTACAGTACCTCAGGATACGTGGAACTCATGAACACTCTTTCGTTATACTATCATTACAAACCAGAACATGGAGTAAAGAAGAACACATGTGCATTTGAAATGTTTATTTACTAATGCCGTCTTCTCAGGCGCAGTATCTTAGATAATACAAGTGAACATATTATCAATAGCAAAGTTACCAGCATAGTTACTAGTACATAAACAGCGAACGGTGACAGCATGATAACATGCTGTAAATGAATAAGAGTTAACAACACTTATATCTCACCCTCCCTAACACACATATTATATTATTAGCTAAGAAGGTCTCTTTGGGCTGTATTAGGGCGGGCCCATACCTTAGTGTCCTAGCATGAAGGAATCACATCAGCATACACCAGCTCTCTCTTCATGTGAACCACATCAAGTGTGTTATTGTGCCTCAAGCAAAGCAATATAAAACCAGCCTCAAGCCCAAAGTTGGCAGAAGCTGCACTTATGTTATGTCTATGAAGCCGTGAAGATCAGACCTCATAACAAATCTGTATCGTGTTGTTCCTGAAACTTCAGCACTCTCTGTACAGACATAGTTTATTAAGCAAAGCTGATATCAGAGTAATAACATATTATTCTCATGTAAACCACAACGAACTACTAGGGTGAAAGCTAAATCAACAATTAAGTGTCGTGTGCAGAAGTTGCAAAAAGGAAAAATGGCGTTTAAACCTCTAATGAGCCTATGCTAACTTAAAACGATATAAAGATATTCAGTAGCTACATGACAATGTCTGTGCCAACTGTGCAGCTCCTGGGTACCTGCTCCTCCCACCAGCCAACGAACAAGTTCGCGTAGCTGGGAGCGAAGCAGGTACCCATCGCCGTCCCTGAGGTTTGTATATACAGCTGGTCCTCAAAGAGGAAAATGTTGTTGTACAGACAGAATTCAATGAACTCTAGAATCATTTCATTGTGACGTGCATATTTCATTTGGCGTCGCTTCAGAGCATGTTCGATAGCTTCGAGACCCTTCCTGTGGTCTATACAGGTGTAAAGACTTGTAATGTCTAAAACCATTACCAGGTACCCAGAATCCCATCTTAGTTCCTGGATCTTGGTCAGGAAGTCTTTGGTGTCCCTTATATATGATTTTAGCTTGATCACCAAAGGAAATAACACATTGTCAACAAAACGGGACAAATTCTCCGTCAAACTTCCGATAGATGATATTATTGGACGGCCAGGGGGATTTTCCATGTTCTTATGTAACTTGGGGAGATGGTAAAAAGTAGGTAGCATGGGGGTCTGGTTCCTAAGGAAAAGGTATATATATATATATATATATATATATATATATATATATATATATATATATATATATATATATATATATATATATATATATATATATATATATATATATATATATATATATATATATATATATATATATATATATATATATATATATATATATATATATTCAAGCTCGCCCACAAATTGAGGACGCACCCAGACTGTAACCAGCTTCAAGCCCTTTATTTGGTACAAACGTGCACCAACATGCCGATTCCGTTTGGCAGCTTACATGTCGATAAGCCTGACGCGTTTCAGAGGTTGATTCCTCTTTCCTCAGAGGCTCGACAGTTCAGTAGAGTGCTCGCTATGACACGCCCTTATTTCCGCTGATGCAATTTTCGCATTGGTTTCTGGGATAGGTAGTTCGTGTCACATACACTAAGTATTACTGCTGGTAACTTCTCCAAGCCCTTCGATGAGCCTCAGCAGGTAGGGCACGTTTTAAATCCTTTGTTGCAGTCCCATCTCACAGCCAGGTGAATCCAAAGCTGCATGGCCCCCGATTTTGTGGTGGTGCATCCTCTACGGCTGGACTGCCGCAAGTACATTCAAGCTCCAAGGTTGCCCACAAATTGAGGACGCACCCAGACTGTAACCAGCTTCAAGCCCTTTATTTGGTACAAACGTGCACCAACATGCCGATTCCGTTTGGCAGCTTACATGTCGATAAGCCTGACGCGTTTCAGAGGTTGATTCCTCTTTCCTCAGAGGCTCGACAGTTCAGTAGAGTGCTCGCTATGACACGCCCTTATTTCCGCTGATGCAATTTTCGCATTGGTTTCTGGGATAGGTAGTTCGTGTCACATACACTAAGTATTACTGCTGGTAACTTCTCCAAGCCCTTCGATGAGCCTCAGCAGGTAGGGCACGTTTTAAATCCTTCGTTGCAGTCCCATCTCACAGCCAGGTGAATCCAAAGCTGCATGGCCCCCGATTTTGTGGTGGTGCATCCTCTACGGCTGGACTGCCGCAAGTACATTCAAGCTCCAAGGTTGGCCACAAATTGAGGACGCACCCAGACTGTAACCAGCTTCAAGCCCTTTATTTAGTACAAACGTGCACCAACATGCCGATTCCATTTGGCAGCTTACATGTCGATAAGCCTGACGCGTTTCAGAGGTTGATTCCTCTTTCCTCAGAGGCTCGACAGTTCAGTAGAGTGCTCGCTATGACACGCCCTTATTTCCGCTGATGCAATTTTCGCATTGGTTTCTGGGATAGGTAGTTCGTGTCACATACACTAAGTATTACTGCTGGTAACTTCTCCAAGCCCTTCGATGAGCCTCAGCAGGTAGGGCACGTTTTAAATCCTTCGTTGCAGTCCCATCTCACAGCCAGGTGAATCCAAAGCTGCATGGCCCCCGATTTTGTGGTGGTGCATCCTCTACGGCTGGACTGCCGTAAGTACATTCAAGCTCCAAGGTTGCCCACAAATTGAGGACGCACCCAGACTGTAACCAGCTTCAAGCCCTTTATTTGGTACAAACGTGCACCAACATGCCGATTCCGTTTGGCAGCTTACATGTCGATAAGCCTGACGCGTTTCAGAGGTTGATTCCTCTTTCCTCAGAGGCTCGACAGTTTGCACGTTTGTACCAAATACAGTCTGGGTGCGTCCTCAATTTGTGGGCAACCTTGGAGCTTGAATATATATATTCCATTTGTCTGACGCGTTTCGATGTTTGGCACATCTCATCAGAGGCTTGGGGGCTCCCAAGATAGCCTATAAACGCGCTAAAACCATGGGTAACTGTCTAGTGTCCAGTAGTCCAGAGATAAGGACCAAGAATGTGTGGCTAGGAGCTAGTAAAGGCTTTCTACGCTGCTCTTCTTGCAAAGCCTGTAAGAATGGGGAAAGCAGAACAGAATACTCCATGCCATTCAATAACATACCTACCACCATCAAGGTAAAACTGACGTGTCGCACCGAGTACGCGGTGTATGTGCTGGAGTGCCCCTGCGGCCTGCGCTACGTGGGTAGCACAAGACCGCAGGTGCACAAACGCATACTCCAGCACCTAAGGGCCATTACCAACGGCGACACTACGTACCCGGTGGCCAGACACTTCGGTGAGGTCCACAACAAGAAAGCGTCTGATTTGCGGTACTTTGTAAGACACAGTCCCACCACAAAGAAGAGGCGGTGACCGCGAGTTACTTTTGCGCAGATTAGAGACACGCTACATCATCCTACTTGACACGTAAAATCCCAATGGGCTCAATGCAGGGGAGGACTGCCATACGTATTTATAAATACAAATTAACATACATACCAGATTCAGAATTATCCCATAGTAAGGCTGCCTCAGACCTATATTCAGTTAACTTTATATTAGTAATGTTATTTTGCACATTTTCGTTTAATATTTGTCACACAGGGTAGCACGTAACAGCTCTTAACCATAATTCATTTGCCATATTTGCACACATATAGATGTCTATCTAATTTATAAGGTGTCTATAGCCCACTGGGGAACAATTATACCATAGTAGCTCAAGATTATCTGTAAATAGAGAATAGAGGGAGCAATATTTGCCTCTACGCCAGTCAACAACAATGAACTAATTAGGAAAAGAACCAGGTTACTCTGTAGAGGCACAAGATACTTACATTTACTTTCTTACTTTTTATAAAAATTGCATGAATATTTTTGTGGAATGTTGGTATAATAGGTTTACTGCATCATTTGTACATTGCATTCTTTGCACAGTCTTTACCACCCCCTTTCCCAAATCTTTTCCTTTTAAAAACTTGCTGCTGTGGTGTATATATATGAATTTAATTGAATGTAACATGCGCGCTATCATACATAAAATTATTGTTTATTAGCATGCATGTACTAAAGTAAATTGTATAATATGAATTATTTTATGTATTTATCTTTCATCTCTTGATACAGTAAAATCAAACACCATAGCTACTAGCTTATAATGACATCATGTATCTGCATTTACGCAGTTAGCAAATGATTACAGTATTTCATCTATGTCTATGATGATATTGGCACGTACCTATTGGTTACTAGCACTTTAAATGTTGCACATCCGCCCTAAAACATTGTCATGTGATCAAGGTGCTCCGAGCACCGAAACGCGTCGTGGTGGAGTGGTGGTGAGCGAATAAATCACTGCACTATACCTGGGTTTGCTTCGTCTCTTTTTGCTGCCAGACCGCTGCAGGACGTACTTATGCTGAATATTATATATATATATATATATATATATATATATATATCCAAAAACAAAGCACCCAACTTGGAAAGCCTACATACGTGGTGTCATTCTTTATTCTGTAAGGCAGCCCTGTAAACAACCTCCACCGAATTCAACTCGCCAACAGTTCCTTACGCGTTTCGGGCGTCCTCGCGCCCTTGTTCACAGCGAGGGTTCCTTGGAAACCTGTAACCGCTCTAAAGCGATGGCCTTAGTGGGGCATAACGACTGCGCTCCTCCTCATATGCAGCACGCAATGATTGTTCCTCCCAATGCCTGATTTCTAAAGGAGTAATCTAGTGTATAGAAAGGAAAGATTTTTTTATAATCAGTCCTGCATCCTTAGCAATCAACAACAAAAAGCATTCCCGAAAGCTCTTGTCTGAGGACATCAGCGTGTTTTTGAGACCTATTGTAAAGTAATTCATCAGAGAGTCCCTCTAATGGACTAGGACAGAGGGTAAGTGGCCATATCCCCAGTAAATGTACATTGATGTAGGATGCGCAGTCAGTCTCCAACCTCACTGTTAAGCTAGAATTTAGCAATGTTGCTTTTGGCAACAACCAGTTTTAGATGCAGCAGCGTTTTGGAATTGGTAGTAAGTTTTAAGTCTTCAATCGTAACCAAGAAGTTGAGTTTCAGAGGGAACTCCAAATACTAACCCAATATCATGGACAAAATATCAGTAATCTATTATCAGAACGCCTGAATCACTTAATGGGTCCAGACAACGTGAAAGAATGTCCATTTTCAACAAAAAATGGTTTGGGAAGAACTGTGCCCCATGCCTGGCAATGTTATCCATATGTAGTAAATCCAATTGAGTGATTTAAATTCTACTAGTCTGAGCTAAGACAAAATTGCGACATCCTTAGGAGCCATCTTTTCCTCACACTACTCAACCTTGTTCTGCTCTCCTAAACCTACTGTTTCCTAAGCTTTTCTTCAAAATCTGGTGAGTTTATAACTATAGCCCTGGGCATTGGGTAAGTTTTCCCTAAATTACATATCAACTCCTAGCTTTTCTTCCGAAGAGTCACACCTTTGAGGGGTAAAAGAGGAGCGAGTAACTACCATCAGTACTTCTGGCTATGTAAACCATGATTCCCAAAAACACAAATATCTGGCTTTTGTAGATTGAGATTTTTCTGTGAAAATGTACTTGACACAGATGAAACGGACACCTTCTCTAGCTGACATTGTGATAAGACTAACTTACCTACAGTCACAGAGGATTTCCCCCATGTACAAGGCCAGAAAAATGACAATAACAACATGATGGCGGTCATGTCCGGCAAACAGAGATTTAGCAAAGAGTAAACATCATTGGGCAATTTAGACATTTAGCTAAGCAGGTGGAGAAGCATGGCTCAGTGGATAGAGGCGGCAGACCCGGAAGCTGAGATCAGCCGTGGACCAGGGTTCGATTCCCCGCCTCGGCGGGTCTCGGGCTCAAAAATTCCACGGACTCGACAATTCTCGCTCCGGTGCCTACTCGACTCACGGGGTCACACTCTGCGACTCTGGGCAATAGCTTGCTTAATCTCCACTACGGCCCCTCGCGGCGGGATGCCTGGCTTTCACCTTGTGAATACCCTGCCGGGGTATCTCACAGGGGAATACCAGGACGGGTTCCCTAAGCAAGCGCCTTGAGACCCCTGGGTGATTCGTGCGCTATATAAATCGAAATACATTTACATTTACATTTACTGGCCTAGGAAGCCTCTTCCGCTGCGTTCTTTCCCTTACTAAAGATCATAACGTAAAAAGGAAAGATTACATATAAGCCAAATAAACTAGGTACAGATATATATTTTGATATGCCTTCTTATAGAAAATTTGCCAGCTGAAATTCTGCATTTTCGAATAAGGTCTCTTCAAAGTGAGGAATCTGGCTAAATCTAAACTGACAGGGAGTTGAGAAGTTCTAAATCTCAAGATTATCCTGTGTCACTTGTGAGCATATGCATACTATGATTAATCCACCTTTGGAAAAAAATGGAAAAAAACTGCTGCGAGACCTTTACGATATCTGCTCTTTTCCACTGGGTATTTTAGATTAGCCTTCAAATCCGCAGTTGCAACTAATTTTCTGCTAATATTTCAAATGCAAGCCAATTTGTAAAGCTGGATTTTCGGATGTTCCTGATCAGATTGTAGTTTAAATCAGCTACCAATTATGGGTTTCCTCAAAATGTAATAGCCTAAAACCTTTGACTCCCAAGAATTTGCCTCTATGTTTCAAATGTTTGAATGTGCCTTGGTTGATTAAGCGGGTTGTTGTTGAGTAAAGGTTCCAGTTTGGTGTACTGGTTACAGCTGAGCCTCTCCCCAGTATGCTTCAGATCTTGGAACTTGTTCCGAGTCCACCAGGAATCAAGGGAGGTTAAAGTGGACATTTTGACACATTTTAGCCACCTGATTTTGCAACCTGTGAAATCCGTCTAGTTTCGTTTTCAGGAAGTCTTGTGTAAATAATGCAGCAATAGTCAAGGCATTTAAAGTCGAAGGCTCTTATTGGTGGTCAGTTTAAAGAAGTGACAGATGCATATCCACGCCATTAACCACTGTGCTAGCTTTCAGGTGTTAACTCAAGTTTTTCATCAAAAAGGAGTACCAAGGACCTGATCTACAAAGCCAATTTGTGGCTGCAAAACCTGTGATTGCAAAATCACAGGATTTGCAATCGTAAAACGACTTTTTGTTATTTACTAAACCCAATTTCCAATTCAATAACAGGTTATCATTCAACAGTACCAGTGTAAGTGGACTGACTGGAATATCGAGAACCAGAAGCCTCCCTTGGTTTTCAAGCCAGTAGCATTGGAGGTAGCACTAAGAGGAAAGTTCAGGAAGTGGAGATAAGGGATAGGTCTTCTTGGAACACCAAGCAGCAAATGAAGTATTAGAACTCCTCCAACCAGGAAACTTTCTGGCACGAAGGAAGAGGCAGTTCATTAAGGCAAGCTCTTACCTTCTTTTTACCCATCAAGATTACTTTAGCTGACATTGAGGGTGGTGTTGACAAGGACTAAAGTGATCAGCTGCAGGGTGGTCTTGTGGATGGCACCGAACAGGCAGAGGGATGGCACCGAGGTAACTGATTTCTTTCTGTGGGGGTTGTCTGATGATAGAGAATTCCAATTGGATCATTTGTAGCTTCAAAATCTTCTCCCAGGACAAAGAAGCCAACAGCTGGGACTAGCGTTATGATTCCAAACAGTCCTTGGAATGGGATTGTTTTTTTGAGGAAGAAGATCATTTCCTATTCCTATTAGGATTTTTGTGGGAAGACTGCTTGGAAGATCATTCCTTTATCAAGACACTTAGCTGCAGGGGGAGAGAAAAGTATTTGGTGTGTCCCTGCATGCAAAAATAGCATTGCCTTCAGTTTTCTGAGGGTTTTGAGCACACAAGTGAACACGAGTAGCATGCCAAAGTCATAGTCAGAGCAAAGGCACCACATGCAGATGTTCTGTAGATCAGACAAATACATCTGTTTGCATAACTTGTGACAGGACTTGAATCCTGAAATATTTGGGAGACATTTGATCCACTCGCTTTCGAAGTGGAGGAATGTTTGTCAGTGAAACACCCAGAGAGAGACCTTAAGGCACAGAAAAACAGAAATGGCTGTCAATGCACAGTTTGATACCTATTATATGCAGGTGTTATGCAGGTGTTAAGTCCAGTGGGCGGAGTTGCGGCTGAAGCAACATGGTGCCTTCTGACAGTGCTGCAAGGCTACTGCTAAGGAAAGATTTCCTGACTACTTTAACACCTTGTAGGGAGATTCTTATGGTGAGTAATCTGCAGGAAGATGTATCCATCAGAATAGAATTCCCTGGTGTATTGTCATGCAAAATGGGAGTTAGTGTACATTTTTAACTTCACCTGGTAGTACTTGAGTAGCTGTACTAGAGAAGCAGATATATGTTCAAGAGCTGGAAAGAATGGAACGAATAGAGTAAATCCTGCAGGACGCTCAAGGACACTGACTGAATAAGATACCACTAAAATAATTTTTTTTTTTATAATGATTCGACCAAAGAAGATCCCAATAGACCTGCTCAATTTTCCAGTCTTTTCAGAAGAATGACGCGGTCCACATCGCCTTAAACAGTATTGAGGTCAAATACTAAGGATTTCTTTTTTCTTTTGTTTGCACTTGGTCCATAGAGAGAAATTCTTCATTGTAGTCAGAGCAAATTCCTTACCCTCCTTAGGATCTGAAGCCTAATTGATGATCACAGAGGAAAGGTGCTGTGTCTACATACTCTTGGAGTTGTCTCAATACTTCCTTTTGCATGGTGTTGGTAGGGTGTTCTTAAATAGGAATCAATCAGAACATTACCAGCATCTTCGGGTCTGCTGATGTACATTTCATTCCTAGTCAGGTGTGATAATGACGTGTAAGATGGTCAGGAACTGCATCTTTTAGTACTAAACCATGAATCACGTTAGTGAAAATAAAATGCCAGGAGGGGCGGGAGGAGGGGATACATTGTATAATGTATGCAGGGAGCACTGGGTTTGATGCCTCGGACAGGATGGCCACTTTCAGCGCCTCTTCGGTCTACAGATGTTTAAATGAGAAGTGCCTTAAAGAAAAGGGGAGTGTGGGCAAGCTGAGTGAGACCTTCTTAGGGGCATGTGGCACCCGGTGCTCATGTGGCGTAATTGCAGCCTTGACTGCTGGGTCCTGCTCGGCCCTGTGGGGCACTGGCCCACGCCTGGTGTGGCTGCCAGTACGTGCACTGAGGTGCCTGTGAGCTTGAGGACGGCTGCTGCCTGCCACCTACAATTGGGGCGGACCTGCATCCCTGCCTGCTGCCGGACAGCCTCTAGGGGCCCGGGGACTATTTAACGGCATACCACTTTTCCCGTTGCGGCGAGTGCCTGATGCTGCCGGCCCTCCGGCCTGTGTTTGCTTTCTTGGCCCCACAAGTTCGAGGCGAAAGGCACTACCTACATCTGTTTTAAGAGTTACTGCTTGGCATCTTGGCATCTTGGCACAAGGGTGTGGAATTTAATAAAATATCTACTTGTCCACAGTGCAGGTTGCTTCATAAATCTACTTGTCCTGTAACAAAATCCACTTGTCCCTTTGATGCCATGTAGTGCAGCGACAAATTATGGCAGCAATCTCATTATATAAGAGCTCTGATATAGCCTCTCCGATTAGGCCACGGCTCATACCATAGTAGTATTTGAATACTTGCAATCCCCTTCCGCAGAGCTACATACATGTGGCGAAAGTTAGTGGTAAGCAATAGTTCCAGGGCTAGAATGCCCTTTTGAGTCTGTACAAACCTACTAACTTGCATGTTTTAAGGGTTTTCAACAACTCTTCTCCAATCTTTTCCCATACTGAGAAATGTTGGAAATTTACTCCGGACAATAGCAGACGTAAACGTTCTTCCAGAGTTGGGAAAAAAGTGGTTGGAGGGAAAGTGAACTTGCAAACCCTCAGATTTCCGCATGAGCAAATCTACACGTGCAAATTTGCTCATGCTAAATTCAGTTCATAAATATTTTCTAGGAGTACTATTTCTTGTACTACTTCTGTAAATTCTTGCGAGTTCACGAAAGCTGTATAGCTGCACTTAATGTAAGGACATATACCATGGTTGCACATTTGAGACTTTCTTTAATAATTGGGCCCCTAATTACTTCTGGCATGGACCATGAACTTTTGCGTTTATTAAAATTCTGTTTCTCTCTCCCTGTATCAGCTGGCTTTACTGTGAGAGACAGCATTCTGCTCTTTCACATGGAGCACACAAAGTAGTTTTGTTCAGTGCCAGTAACTACTGTGGCAGTGTGTGCTGTTTGAGACCAAAACCAATTTTTGCTTTTGCCAATGTTTGTTATAATGGTGAGGGCCTGGCAGCTCCCACACCAATAAGGTTTTACAAAAACCATGCCAAAACAAGTCACACATTGACAAAATTAAAAAGCTGACCACCAATTTCAGACCTACTGGCTTTGCCAATTTATGTTTATTTTTGTTTCCCATAATCTTATTGAAACTGGTTACACTGATTTTCCATTATGAATATTTTGGGGAAATACTAGCATGCATCAACACGTTACTGAATGATGCTGCAAATAAATGGTACCTGGAATTTTACACTAATTTAGCTAAATGTTTTTTTTCCTGCTTTTATTTTTTTATGAACATTTTATTTTGAAAGCAAAGAATCATCGATCTTTCTTTCAAGTTTCTGCAAATATTTGCATCAAATCAGAGCATTCTGAGAGCATTATACATAGCCTCATATTGGTAAACTTTGAAAATGTGTGTACACATTTTTATACTGGAACCACAGTAATGCAGTCAGAGCTTACACCATTTACTTAGAGCGCTCACCCTAATAATAAATGCTTTCAATTAATGAATCTTAAATACAATTTTGAACAGCATTAACATATGGACAGCAATATTACCTTAACTGCAGACAGTGCCTTTCCCTGAACCACAATGTGGGACTGCAATCTGGCAGCCAAAGGGTTTGTGCTCCAGGGGGTTGGGCCTACTTGTCCCAAGGACAAAATACACATGAAAACGTGTTGCCCTTGACTCCAAATATGTCCTGGGCGTCGGGCTATAGGAATTCCACATCCCTGTTGGCACATAGCAGCATCCACTACCTTGCCCTGAGTGCCCCTCCATAGCCATTATTGTTTGGGACCGCCCATATTGGAGATTGGGTCCACCACCTATCCATAAGGTTCGTCATTGCCTCCATTAGCCTGCTACTCTAATTGCTTGCCAGCACCGCCTCCTGGCAGCCCTGCGACCTTGCCTACACTACTCCTCCACCATGGGTCGTGGCGACCCCAAACAGCGCAAGCTAACATTCAACCGACCTAGATAGTCTGGTCACCATGACTCCGCAGTCCATACTGCTCCACCGGAGGGTATCGCATCAATCCTAGTTGAGCTGTGGCCTGGATTCCATGCCATAGATGCACATTTTTACTCCCATATGTCCTGGCTCGACGGTATGCAGCAGCGCCTGGATAGGCAGAGCACCTGCCTTGACTCTGCTGAGGAGCGAGTTTCCACCATCGAGAATATCACCAGCACCCTGACTCGGAAACTAGAACAGACAGAGCACCTCCTGTAGGCTGTCATCCTCAAAAATTAAGATTTAGAAGCACGCTCTCACCGCAACAATATCCGCATCATTGGCCTGGCTCAACACAGGACGCTCTAAACAATTTGTGGAAACTTAGCTTATTGAACTGTTTGACACCCAGCACTTTTCCTCTTCCTTCATCGTGGCGAGGGCACACTGGTCCTTGGGCCCTTGTCCCCCTCCTGGAAACCCACCGCAGCCTATCATAGCATGTCTTTTGAATTATAGGGACCGCGATAGCATACTCCGTCTGGCCTGGGAGAAGTCCTATCTACTTTATCAGGGCACCTCTATTTCAATTTAGCCAGACTTCATGCTTGCAGTGCAAGAGGTGAGATGGAAATTCACAGATGTGAAGGCGCAGCTAAGAAAGTATGGGATCAAGTACAATATGCTCTACCCCACCAAAAGTGGTGTCAGAGGGTAAACCTCGTTTCTTCGACAACCCTGCTGATGTGGTTCCATTCTGTAAAAGACTGGGAGCGGGCGGCTCTTCATCAACTCACATCACCCCGAACGCTCATCATTAACGTTTCTGCAAGCGCCAACCTCTTTCATTTTGGCTGACTGACCCTGATGTGATGATTTTGAAAGTGTTATGCCGGGGGACAAGTAGTCATCCCATTTTGTTATTTCAGTGTTATTGCACACCCGGCCTCATTACGCAAAGTATCCACTTCAACCCTTCGAAAACAGTAATTACTAAGCATGGGGACAGAGCTCTGACGCGTTGGCCGCCCTGGAGGATGATTCTGTGTTTCGATCTGTTCACGTTTTCCGTGTTTCGATTTCTTCATGTTTTGGTTCCTGTTGTGGACTTCACTGGGATTCGCTGGGATTTATTTTCCTAGTGTGGGTGGGGGTTGCTTTTGTGGGATTTTGATCAGATTGTTATTGCTATACTTTGCTTATCTCTGTCTTTCCTCGCTCCCATTTTTCCGGACGACACGATGTAGTGACTACTCTTCTAGAAATGACAAGGCAATTTTTTTTTCTTCCAATGGGGAACACTAGGTGGCCTGTATATCCGACTCTCCTCACCTAGAATGTCCTGGGACTAAATAACCCTCTTAAGGGTAACCTGGTACATCATATTTCACCTGGCACGGTGTCAAAGTCCCATTCTTACAAGAAACACCCCCCAAGCCATCTCCCATTTGTGCTGCATCATGGGGCCTACACGATTATTTTCCAGACTACAGCTCTTATGTTAGGGGAGTCGTAATATCTATACACAAATACCTCCCTTTTATGCACCACAGTACCATAGGTTACACCTAAAGTCGCTACCACATGGTGACAGGGACTAAGTTGGGGAGGCAAATTGTTCTCCTGAACCTGTATGCTCCAATGACCCCCTCTTTTATTAAACTGCGGCGGTCCTCCTGAACAGGTCAGATGCGGAGATCATCATGGTCGGGGGCAACTTGAACCTCCTTCTCGACCCAGTCAGTAATTCCTCCAGTACTAGCCTGGGAAACAAACCACGTTCTTTGCACAATCTTCAGGATATGATGCTTACGCATGCCTTTAGGGATGTCTGGCACTCACGTCACCCAGCAATCCCTGGTTATACCTTTTATTCTGCACCCCCCTCAGTTGGATTACTGGTTCATGTCGGCAACTGTCTGCTCATGGCTCCAAGACATTGTGGTATTGCCTCCACACACTATCAGACCATGTGCCAGTAAGAGTGTCGCTTACACTTTCCTACATTGGAAGCACGGAGCGTCGTGGGTCCTTTCCTTCGATAGCTTTATTAGACGTGGTTTTGCGCTCTGAACTACATGAAGCGATCATTGAATATTTTCAACTTAATGCAGGCTTCGTTAACCAGTATGCCACTATTTGGGATGCCTTTAAGATGTATATCTGCAGAATCTGCATTTCTAAACAGACAATGGTGCTGCGCGAAATCTGTGCTATCTTAGTGCGCGAAAAGGGTGCACTCACAGACAGACTAGGAGAACACTCCTCCACCCTCCCCATCATCTTTGCATAAACGCTCCATTTTGTTAGAGGAGTTTCACGACTTGGTCAAAAGGGAGGTTACTTTTATGGGTAAATATGTTGTGGTGCAGAAATATGGTGAGGCCGAATGCCCTGGACGAACAGTAGCCCGCCTCCGACTGCTACACCATTCTACCCATCCCCCCCACTCCCTCTGGAGTACTGGCCACATTGCTGCGCTGGAACTTGACGGTGGCACACCAGTTACAAATAATGAGGATATTATCAATGAAATAGGCTCATACTACAAATCACTGTATACATCTCACTTCGCCCCTGAGTCGACAGCGCTGCAATCCTACCAGGAGGAGATTGCCATGGTCTGGCTCACCGGGTGCCAATCACAGATCCTGAGTCAGCCATTTACAGCAGAGGAAATCGCCCAGGCGATTGACTCCTTGGATGGCACAAAAGCCCCTGGCCCAGACAGCCTTATGGGTGCTTTTTATAAAAGCTTAAAAAACACTTTGATTCCCCACTTACTGGAGGTGTATGCTGAGGCAGTCACCAATGGGATTTTCTCCCCCACCATGCGAGAAGCAGCGGTCTTTCTATTACTTAAACCTGGGAAGGACCCCACACATTGCGCCTCTTACAGAACGCTTTCTTTACTCAACTCCGACAATAACATTCTCACCAGGGCAATGGCTAATAGATTGTGGTTATTGTTAGCTTCAATACGGTCACTTGTGCAGACTAGGTTTATGCCCCATAGATCCACTACCCTTAATCTTCAAGTTGTCTTTTTGGTCCTAAATAGGCTATCGCCAGATACCCCCGCAGTGGCCACCCTTCTTCATGCAGAGGAGGCAACAGACTCTCTGGAGTGGCCCTTTCCTCGATACCCTGCAGAAGCTTGGCATCTTGGGCAGATTTACAGCTCTTGTCTCCCTCTTGTACTCGAGCCTGACAGCCCGTAATAGCATTAACGGTTCAATTACTGACCCATTTAACATCACCCGGGGCAATCGGCAAGGATGCCCGCTCTCGCCTCTATTATTTATTATAGTATAACTATATATTAATTATAATAATAATTATAGTATAATATATTATTTTTATTATTGGAATGCCACATGCAACGAGGCTTACAGTTCACTTCAGGCCCGCTTTCTATGTCAATGTATGCCGATGATATACTTTCTTTGCTTCCGACACTCTCAATCTAACCCCCATAGTACAGGAGGTGGTCCGGTTTGGCAACCTATCCGGCCTGTGGATCAACTGGTCAAAGTCGGAGCAGTTTCCCCTCACCAATATCAATAAGCCCCCAATATGCGATTAACCTTTTAAATGGTCCGCAGACAGCACCAAAAATCTAGGAGTTGTCCTACACAGAAACAAAGATCATGTAATTTGTTTGAATTATGGCCCCACTTAGGACAAACTCTCCACCCAAGTGGATCGCTGGATACAACTTCCCCTTTTCATTGCTGGGCGTATAGCTATTATAAAAATGGCGATCCTTCCCAGTTTCTTGTATTTCTTCATAAATATACCCATTCCCTTAACCAACTCCTTTTTTTATCACCCTCCGCAGCCTACTGTTGAAGTTGATATGGACGGGTCGCAGACCCAGAGTTGCTTGGGACAACCTCTCCCATATGACCGTGGTTGCTTTGATCTCCCAGATTTCCGTCTTTATTTCCTGGTAGCCCAGGCCCATTTTTCTTATCATTCAGTTCACCCTGACGCTCGGCAGCCCTAAGTTAGGCCAGAGAGGAACCTGGCAGACCCCACACCTTTAAATGTACTTTTGCCACAGGGCATCAAGCTGGACCCCACAGAACTCCACACTTTATTCCACAACCTGCTGGGCATGGTAAAAACTTAGTGGCACATTGGGCTTCAAATTTTTATATTCACCCAGACTCTCCCTCATACCGAATCCATGGCTACCATTTACAGCGGAAAACCTAGTACAATGTACCCTACATAGGGAGAGGTGTGGCGCCGCGGCCAGGGTGACTGACACTGGAATCTGGGGATCGCGGTTGAATCCCCAGCACCGGATTAGCCCAGCACCATGTGACTCTGGGCAATAGCTTGCTTAATCTTCCTGACAGCCCCCAGCGCCTGGAGACCCTTACGAGTGATTCTTCGCGCTTTACAAATGTTGATCAATATTATTATTATTATTACTACATAAACAGGAGTTCCATTGCTTTGTGGATGTATTTCCCGATGGACATGCACTATCCCTATATATATATATGCCTCACAGATTGACACCGCCATCATTTACGGATTCATTCTAAACCGACTTCATGATGAGCTATGATCCCGCATCCTGTCATACCCTAATGCTCCGGATTAATAACTCCACTTACCCTACTGATATCGGACCAGGACGGTTCACACCTAATCGCCAAGATCTATTGCTCTTGCACAGCTCTTAAACAGGCCAACGTAGATGGGTTTCAGAAACACTGGGAGACAGACCTGGGACACCCTAACACTGACAAGGACTGGGCCTTATGCTGCACACAAATTAAACTGAAATCCTCCACCATCGACACAAGCGACTTAATTTTCGTTTCTTGAATAACTCTTATGCGAACCCTAGTGGACTTGCCCGGATTGACCCCTCTAGATTACCCCTATGCCCTAAATGTCGAGGTCTCAATGAAATTTCCCGCACTTAACCTGGACCTGCCAAACGATTACCAGATACTGGACGGAAGTATTCAGTATCCTCTCTCAGATAATTTTATTAACAGTAGACCCATCCCCCTTTGTGACCCTGCTGGACAATGTCTCCTCTATCTGCTGATGGCAAAAAGGGAGATTGCACTTCGTTGGGGCAATGGTGTACACCCCACTACTAAGGCCTGGCTCCGCAGGATGACCCACTTCAACCTAACAAGCAAGGTGTATTCCACTCTACAGCCCCCCCCTCGCCCCTCAGCTTGCCCAACAGATATTTGGTAACCTCTTACACTATACTTACTTACTTTGAGTCTAGACTCAGTTATCCGCTCCTCAGGCACCTGCAACTGTACCGTCCTCTGACTTTTCCAGCCAGGGCGCCAATGCCTAATTCTTCAGCTCTTTCTCATAATTTTCTTTCGCAATAGATCTCCCCCTGCCTTCCATAACCACTTCAGCAATAGCCACGCTACTGTCTCTCCATATTTAAATGTATAATAGTTACATATCCTATCATGCAATGCTTGTGTGCATGTCATGATGTCAGAGTCTCGTCACTGGTAATCTTTCTTTCTTCTGTACTGTAATTTTGGAAACTTCAATAAAGCCTAAAAAAAAAAAAAAAAAGAAGAGGTGGGAGAGTGGAAAGTGAGATGACACTACTGTTGGAGATGGAGGGTCGTAACATTATTGTGATGAGCAGGGTTTGTTTATGCCTTTTTAAAAATAATCATTTTCACTCACTCTTCCTTGCTTTGAATACTTTCACCTGTGTTTTATGGTACAAAGTTGGGCCTCTGCTGTCAGTGATTTATGTTTTTGTAACATTGCTGCTAAATCATTTTAGCTCAGTAACTTCCCTGGGGAACCATTTGTTGACAGCTTTGGCGGACATACAGGGCTTTCTTGTGGTAGCAGGGTGTGGAACACATCAAGCACTGATCATGTGTTGCAGACACAACGGCTGTCAATACGGCTAGGTTTTTAGGGTGCTGCAGGGTTATGTTATGTTGTGTATAGCACACTAATCACCGAAGAGGGTATCAATGCGCATAAAGGATATTCAGGCTCTTTATTAAGGGTGTTTTTTTTCAGGGTGATTCGAACAGCATCTTATGCTGCTTCAAAGTCTTCCATGCTTACATTTCTGTAGTTTCTCACTGATATTGGTAGCGAGTACTTTCTGATGTGAGGGGTGGCACTATAATTCAAAGGTGAAATGCAGAGAACAATTACTGGTGCAATCAGACATGTGGTTAGAATGACCTACTTAAGGTGTTATGATTAGTAATGTACCCCAATATAGGCCTGGGTAGTCACCTAACCTTTCACCTACATTTTCCCTGCCATTGTACTACATAATGGTTTTGGTACAAACCATTTACCTAGTTAGGTGCTGCATAAATGTCGTTGGGTTTTCCCCAAAAGCTAGCCTAATTTATTATGCATGAGGATTCTCAATCCCAGCAGGATTACCATCTTCTGTATAATAACTATGTATAAGGTTCATCACTATCATCATCCTCGGCAAACGTGACACAGCAAGGTAGAACCCCTGAGGGTACCTTTTGGGTATATAAACAACATATCTTAGTCGGGCAGGCAGAAGAGAAAAGATTTCCATGCTGACACAAGACACTGAGGTTCCTGCATGCAGACACTACAGCACGCAGTGGTCTGACATCCCTGGCGTGGTGTCCTTCTTGAGACAAAGACGGGGTCCTCCATTCTCTCATTTCAGGTAATGGGGCTGGCTTCATCCTAGGGGGATTCTTGGTTATACACCTACATACATGCTAGGTACATTTGGGTACATCTAGTTACGGTTAGCATCGCAGGAGTACACATTATTACTGTCATGTATCTATATGCCTGCATATATTGTTTTAGCACTATGGTAGAATTCTACCATCTATTTACCCTGTTGGTGCTTATTACAGTATACATCTGTTTCTGCCTTAGGGTTGTTGCAGCACACATATTTTACACCAGTATGACGCACGTTCGATAAATGCTTATTGAAAACGTCCCAATCGTCACTTGGTGGGAGGGAGAGGGGGTGGGGGTAAAAAGACAGGAAAAATCATCATCATCAAGTAATAAAAAACATCAGAATGGGGTACACAGGAAGAACAGATGCGAAATTAAGGAAATGTTATGCGGATAGCAACTGTTAATATATGTGGATTAAATTATATAAAGAAACGCAGGGATGTGAAGGAATATTTAAGAACAGTGCGGGCAGATATAGTCTGCATACAAGAAACTCATATAGAGGTGTCTCGAAAGTTTTTATTGGAGCAGTTGGGATATCAGCTATTAGTATGCACGACTCAAGGAACAAGAACGCGAGGGGTTGCAATCTTAGCTCGGGCCAAGACTGTGGTAGCAAAAAAACAGCTTGCAGATGCTTATGGCCGATGGGCTATTGTAGAATGTCAAGCGCAGGGATTACATTTTACTGTGTGTTCGGTTTATGCTCCCACAGTGGATGACCCGGAGACTTTAAACCAAATCAACACACACATGGCCAATTGGCCATTGCCAATAGTAATGTGTGGAGATCTAAATATAAATGGGCTAGATGGTTTATGGAAAAATGATCCAGCTAGATTTACAGGTCGAAAGAGAAGGAGACATAGAGCCCTGGTACAACTAATGGAAGATAACGGGCTTATCGATACATGGGAACAACAGAATGCGCTGGGGGGAGGTTGTACATATTATTCCGCACCCCATAAGGCTGTAGCACGGCTAGATTATTTCCTGATCTCACCTTCCTTAACATCTATCACCAAGATAAATCGACTACCACAAGTGATGTCAGATCACAATGCCCTAATTTTAGACATCTCAGTTCCAAATTTACAGACACAACAACCTATTAGTTGGTCTTTCGAGAGAGCTTTACTACAGGATAATAGCTATGTACTGCATATGGAGAGCTGGATTAAAGAATTTCGAGAAATAAATAGACGGTCTGCGCAGCCGGGGATAGTCTAGGATGCTTTAAAGGCCGGCATTAGGGGGGAGACCTTGAGCTACTCAATTAAACGGAGTGAGGCGGAGAAAGCGGAGATAGAGGTGAGGATTAGAACACTAACCACACTAGAAGAGGAGCTGACTAAAGCAATCAGTCTGAAGCAGGATATCTTAGAGACAACACAGAAGCTGGCCTTAGCTAAGGCCGCAGTAGGGGAAATACTCGCCTCTAAGGCAGCCAGAAAATTCTTAGCCTGGAGACAGGAGCAATATGAATATAGCGAGCAAATTGGGCGCACACTAGCGCTCAAAACCCGGCAAGCAGCAACAAGAGGAGAAATAGCAAAGCTAGTCTCCGAGGCTGGGGTAACAGCCACCACCCCCAAAGAAATTTGCCTGGTATTTCAAAACTTATCAGAAGCTATATCACTCAGATGGGAGAGCGAGTAGGGATGAGATAGAGAAGTACCTCGATTCTGCATTAATTGGGAGACTATCGACGGAGGATAAAAATGCTTTGGAGGCTAGCTTCACCCCGAGGAGGTACAGGGGGCAATAAATCATCTCCCTGCCGGAAAAGCAGTCGGCCCTGACTTCATCCCACTTGAGTTCTATAAAAAATTCTTTCTTATATTAAAGGACGACATCATAAAACTCATGATTCACACACAAACGGGAGGAGCACCACCAACATCGTGGGGGGAGGCTACCATGGTTCTATGTGCGAAAAAACATAAACCCCCTACAGACCCAGGGTCATATAGACCCATAAGTCTAATGAACAGCGACTCGAAAATGTATTAAAAAATTCTAGCAAACCGCCTCAGCTCAATAGTTGGTAAGATCATTTCACCTAGACAGCATGGGTTTATTCCTGGGAGGAGCACGGCCGATCACATAAGGAGGCTATGCATGCTTTTTGACGGTACAGCAGCCTCACGAGACCCTATGGCTCTTATATTATTAGATGCTAAGAAAGCTTTTGATAGGGTCTCGTGGGGTTTCTTATGGGCTACACTGGAAAAGGCAAATATTGGGGATGGATGTATATGGGGCTTTGAAGGCGTTATATATAAACCCTAAGATTAGATTGAGAGCAATGGGTGAGGTCAGTGGGGTAATTAACATCGGACAGGAAACACGACAAGGGTGCCCCTGCTCCCCGTTTCGGTTTGCCTTTTACATCGACTCCTTCATCAGGACAATAGAACTAAATAGAAGCATCCCACCAGTAACACTAAATGGCCACGATACTAAAATACTCGGCTATGCAGATGATCTAGCCATTACGTCACCAGATCCTGCGGTGGCCCTGGGGGAAATAGAAAGGGAAGCAGATATTTATGGGGGACTCTCAGGTTATAAACTAAACCAGGGTAAGACGCAAGTAGTGGTTAATAATAAAATTACATGGTCGGATGATAGAGTATCAGAGTCAGTGGTATATTTAGGAATTACAATAACATCTAATTTAACAAAGATTGTGGAAAAAAATCTGGAGCCTGCGATTCAAAAATCCAAAAAAGATCTGGACAGGATGAACAACCTACATTTGACAATTATAGGCCGCTGCAACGTAATAAAGATGTTATTCTTACCAAAAGTCCTTTATCTTTTTAGGACAATTCCGTTGAAATTCAACAACAATTGGTTTAAAGAAATCGAAGGAGTTGCCAATCGCTTTATTTGGGCAAAAGGCAAAACCTGAAGGGCTATTAAGTTTCTATCCTTGCCTAAAGATCGCGGGGGTTTGACAGTGCCAGATTTTAAGGCTTATTATTGGGCGGCGGTCCTTCAGTATGCTAGAGGTTTATTGGGGGAAAACATCGAAGATAGGTGGCGGGGGCGTCCCTGATATATATGAACTTATAATATTGGAGGCTAACCAATGGTTGTTAATGTTTAGCAAAGCAAATTAACATACAAAAGTGAAGTTCAAGACACTGGGGGCAGTATCATCAGTCTGGACCTCGGTCAGAAAAAAGATAGAACAAGGTAGAATGAATTATTATACCCCATTATTTAAGAACTCCTCGTTCATCGAGGTGTCTCACGATAATGTTATGAAAAGATGCGATAGCCTGGGTGTAAAAATAGTGGGGGATCTCATTGATTCTACAGGATTCATCACGTTTGATAAGGCACAACAGCTATATAACCTAGAGCGTAGGGATTTCTATAAATATCTACAGATAAGATCAGCTCTGCTGAGGAAACAAGGGTGCAACATAAATGTTAAAAGGGAAGAAATTATGACGCGAGTGCAGAGTAAGGACGGCTGTTCAATCTCACAGATATATGACGAACTGAACCAGTGCAAAGAAGATAATCAGGCTAAAGTGTCTGACAAATGGAGAACAAAGCTAAACATAGATGGTAATGAGTTCGAAGATTCGCTTAAACTTGCAAATACTGTACTGAAAGTAGCGAATCTGCAGGCTCAATATTATAAGACCGCCTTTGAGCTATATTATACACCGCACAGAATAGTGACTTGGGGGGGGGGAGGGAACAAATGGCATAAACTGCCCGAGATGCCAAAGTATGGAAGCATATACAATCCACATGTTCGCGTCATGCCCTAGCTTAGACCCATATAAAAGGGCAATAGAACAGCTTATGGATAGGTCATTGAGGATCCCCATAAGGTTGACTAACGAATTTATTTATTTATTTTTTGAACTTATATGGCGCAAACAGCTACCCAGAAAGGGTTTCCCGGCGCCTAAGAACACAGACAAATGATGAGAAATACAGCAGTGGTTGTTCAAAAACACTGGTCAAACAACCAGGTCTTTATCTCTTTTCGAAACCTGGTAAGACTTTGCTCCTTTCGTATATGGATTGGGAGGGTATTCCAGATGGATGGGCCTAGATGTGCGAAAGATCTTCCTCCCATCCTGGCTAGTTTGAATCTAGGCACACAAAATTTTTCCGCTAATTTGGATCGTAGATTTCTTTCTGGTATGTAGGGAAAAGCCAGTGTCTGAAGGTATTTGGGCGCGGTACCTGTTTTGATTTTAAACGAAGTGATGATATTGGGAGTTACCAGAGAAGGGAACCCCGTAGTCCATCCTGAATTTACATTCTTGGTAGCAGCTATAAGTAGGATATGCACGGCCTCCCTTTGGAAAGATCCAAACCCTCCGACATTTCAACAGTGGGTGACACGTTTGTTAGCCATGTATAATTTAGAGAAGGCACTTTATGAAAAGAAAGGATGGAAGGCAAAACAATGGGGGAAACGGATATGGGCCCCAGTTTCAGAGTGGAAACAAAGGATGGAGTGAGAATAGAGGGGATTATATCTACAGTGGCGACTAAGTTAATCTTTTTTATGTATAATTCTTAAATCCGTATGTACTGTATTTTGCACAGTCTAGATTCTAAAGTGGAAAATATATATTTACTGTATTCTTTCTGTGTAATAATGAAATTGTAATCAGGAAATGATGATGATGATGAAATAATGAAAAAAGAAAAAGTAAAAAAAGAAAACGTCCCAATCGTTTATTCTGTGTACCTCTATGAGACAAAGTGAGCATGAGTGACTGAGCGAAAAATACTGCACTGTTTCCGCGATCCCGAAGGGGACAGGGTTGTCATGTTCGATAGTTGCCAGAAACTATTCACTCCTTGGTAAGAGGGGTTCACAGTGGCACTGTGAGCTAGCTGGTATACAAACGAACATATCTGGTGGGGGCTCTGGAATCAGTCTAGACACCAGTCCCACAGTTTATGCTGTCTAAACGCGTAGATCCAATATAGATTTATAGGAACTACAGGACAATGGTATGGACATAATATGTAAACACACAGAACACACAGTCCAGCGTGTGACCAACTGTTGGCATTAGGATGTTCGACACATGTAAGGAGCCTTGGGCATTCTAATTTTTGAGGATGCTTAGAATCTGGTCCATTGACCTAAAGTTAAATTGGTTGAGGATTACAATTTTCTTAATTGGGGTCGACAGATGGAGGGCCATTTTGAGGAACTCATCCAATTGAGAGTTATATAATAGAGAGAAACAGACCAATGAAACAACGAATAAACCTTACGGGTTAATTACACAGCAGGCAAAGATGCATTCAATTTAAGACCAAGCTGTACTGAGTAGCTCTGAACAGGTTAGAGTGGCCCTGAAGACTATACCTACCAGTCCCAGTTTCTTGGCCACTCTGATTCTGAAAATGATCTTCTGTCCCACTAAGAGAAGTTTTTGGGGGAGATGAGAGGTCTACAAGCCAAGTTTCTGTGATGCACTGAGCCTATAAGTTGGTTTCAGTCAGGAGGCTGGGGGTATTCACAATGTACATCTGGGCTGAGTGGGTGCAGATGACGAAAAAGTTGCTTACCATCAGAAACAAATTTTCTGGTGGATACTCAATCGACCTGCAGATTACTCACCCCTTAATATTCTAAGTGCTAGACTTGGTATAGAACCTTCTGAGATATCTCTCCGCACCACTAGCGGGCGCTTGCTCTATGTAGACGCCGGATGTGGAGTTGTGGTGATGTCAGAGGAGCCATACAGCACTGACCTCGGCACCCTGATGTCAATTCTTGTCTGTTTTCAACAATGACTTTCAAGGTGCAGTTGAGCTAAGACATCAATAGTTGTAACAGTGAGGTACGGCAATCTAAACAGGTATCTTATTAAGATTAACATTTCCTGCAGAAAGTGGAAGTGTGGGCGGGGATGGGTCAGTCAAGAATCTGCAGGTAGAAAGAATATCCAGCAGAACGTTTATTTTTTTTACTAAAAGTAAGTAACTTTCTGCTGATAGATACTTCGACTAGCAGATTTCTCCCCTCTGTACAGATTTTAAAGTGGTACCCATCCCTGGGTGAGGGTCTGGAGGAAGGTCAAAAAAGAATATCCTACAGTAATGAGAAAATAAAATAGCTGTCCCTACTTACTTCAGAGCCCAGGAAATAATGTTTAGCATAGGTATAAAGGGCAGGCTGTCTTGTTCCTATGCAGACCTTAGCCACCTGAACATCTCCGACTAATACTGTGGTGGAAGATTTTGCACTGGTGGAATAGGCACAGATTTCCTCAAGCAGCAACTTCTTTGCAACTGCATAGCACATTTTAATGCACAGTAGATCCCAGAAGAACATGGTCCTCTTCTGAACCACTTTGTCTTTTATGCTGCCTTTGTACCATTGGAAGAGTTGGTCATCAGATTTGATCTCTTCCGTGCAGTCATTATATTAACTGAGCGTAAGTCTGGTGTTCAGGCTGTGGAAACACTACACCTACTTAGTTGGAAGGGGTGGGGAGGTTGGCAGGGTGATGAGACTGACCCAGATGTAAGGAAGTTACCACTTATGGCAGGAAGGCCTCTGTTTCTAAGGACAAGCTTGTCTAGGAAAAAGCATCTAAACGGCAACGAAATCTCAGGGCCTGTAGTTCGATGACGCACCTCACTGAGGTCACAGAAACATGAAAAGCTGTTTTTTTAATATTAGTAAATGTAAGAACAAGGATCAAATGGAGCACCCATTAAAAAAGGTACAAACAAGGTTTAGGCCCCACAAGGGCATGACTAAAAAAGCTGGAGGAAACCTATTTGAGTCCCTTCAGAAACCGCACATAGACCGGCAACTTGAATCGAGAAGGTAGATCTAGGAGGCATAGAAAAGCTGATAAGGATGTCACATATACTTTGACCATGCCCACCGCACAACCCTGTTGGGTCAAAGATAGTGGAAACTGTAAACTGTAAGATTTCCAACAAACAGGCATTCAAGGGATCTAGTCTACCTGGTGTTCAGTGCACCAATTTACAAACCTGTTCCACCTCTTGGAATAAATTGACTCCATGGAAAGGCAATAAGCAGATATACGATTACGTCAACCCCACCCACCACAATCCCCCACCCCCTTTTCCCAAACAACTCCATCTCCCCCCCCCCCACACTTCCCCCCACGTGTAGATTCCGGAGCTTTGGGTGCAGAACCTGTCTCTCAAACTAGGAGAGGAGTACTGCCCAGAGAAACAGAGAGAGTAAGCAGAAAACACAGGGAGAGGCGTCGGAGGTCTGAATACCAGATCCTTTTCAGCCAGTCCGGAACAATGACGAATAATTGGGCCCAATCTTAGTAAATTTTCCTTTTAACCCGAAGAATACAGAGTATAGAAGGAAACGCACAGTGAAATGGAAACACACTCCCCAAGGCACTCTGCAATGGATACTGGAGGGCACAGAACACTGGGCACTGACGAGAATGGAATACAGATCTACCTAAGGCATGCCCGACTGGGCAAAGCTGTTCTCAATGACTTCAGAATGAAAAGGACTCTCATGGTCCCCAAGATGAGGTGACTTAAGCTGTCATCCCTGGGGTTCAATGAGTTGGTCAGATGTTTGGCGATCAGCCACGTCCCATTACAGTGTGCTCAAATGCAATCTCAGCATTTCGACATAGACGGCGACACCCCACTCTTCCTTGTTTGGAGACATACCACAATGGGTCGTACTGTCCTGCAGTTCAAGCAGGTTGATCTGCAGATCCTGCTCATCTGGAGACCTAAGGCCTCTAATCTCCAGTTCTTCTAGATGCATGCCCATCACCTCTGTGTCATTGGCTGGGGTTGAACTGAAGGACTATCCTTTAGTCAGGTCCTCCTCTGTCGACCACTAGCTTAAGTATGCTGCAGTGTCACTAAAAACCACAATGGATTTGATCAGATGTCCCTGGTGTTGGAACCACTGGTGGCGGAGACACACTAGAGGGACCTAATGTGCCAGAGTGATCGTGTGACCAGGAGGTTACAAAAAGCTAACAGACCTAGCATGAGCAGAACACCCGTACAAAGACATCAGAATCAGATCTTGAATGTGCTGGATTCTCTGTGGAGGAGGGTAGGCTCAGAACACAACTTTCTGCAGCAGGACTGTCACCATCTGCTACAGTAACTGAAGGTAGTCTTCTAGCTGAAGAGTCTACTGGGAAGGCTTGGGTGAATCAAGAGAATTGCTGCTGGAACAGTAGGGTGCACCTCTTTTCTATAATATGCTGGACCCACTCACTCGATATATGGCCCTCCAGGTCTATAGAAATGGGGACACTGGACTTCCCACCGGACACAAATGCTCCTTCCAGAACTAGTAACTTCCCTGGTGGTGCTGTGGAGGAGGAGGAAGGCTGGGAAGGCCCTTGTAATACTGCACAAAGCGGTTTTGTTGCTGTTGGGAATGACTTGCTTTGGATGTTACATGAAAACCCCTCAGGTCACCGAAAAGAACAAAAGTCCGAGGAGGATTGCAGTCCACTGGACCTTGGGGTTGCTATTCTAGCCTTAAACCTTTTATGGTTACATCGGCCTAGTCTCTGAAGAGAAGTACTCCACCAAACATCATGAAAATCAGGGTATTTTGAAAATCCTCTGAAACGTTAGTGGAGCACAGCCAGGCAGGACTGTGAAACACCATAGAGGACTCATCACCCTGGCCATGGAGTCTGCGGAATCCAGCTCCACGTTGTTTGGTCTTCAATTTGAACCAAACGTGTTGGCTGCAAGTAACTGTATAATAGGCTACAATCAAATCTGCGATTTGGACAATAAAGATTTTTTTGAGCCAATGGACTTTGCCTGAATGAAGTTAAACTGACAATTTCTATCACCTTATAACATACAGACTGATATGGGGTATGTTACTTCGAAGAGTGCCAAGTATTGGTTTATTAATATACTAGGAAGACAAATTTATTGGTTGTCTCCCAACGGAGGCTGCTGTGGCGAATGACACAACTACTGCCATGTGCACCTTAACCTGACTACTGGTCTGATCGTACTTATAATGGTTAAATTGATAATAGTAGTAATGTTCATGTTCCTCAATCGCCCTTTGCAAATTAATTGTAATACTATGATGTATAGATTTCGCTTTCCTGTTTCAAAATCAAACCCTAATATTTGTTGCATGTATTTGTGATAAAGCACTGGGTACCACATCCAGAGCTTAATTTGTGGTAATTTGCTGGGGTTAAGAATGAGCACTTTTTTATGCTAGAGGACGGAATTGGAGAAAGTGCTACTGCATGAATTTGTTGCATGCATTGGTGCAATGGAGACACATGCTGCAAAGAAAGCGTTTTGCAAATTTCCAGTGGAAGCTCAAATTCTTTTTTTAGAAGCATTTCTAATGGAAGGCTGTGACATGCACATATCATTTCATGTGCTACTGCTGATGCGATAGTGTCCCACTAGCCTGCCTTCCACTGGCTGATTTGGAGCCATGGTTGGCAAGCTTTGTGCTTTCAGTACCTTGAACTCTCATCAACCACCTCTGTAGTGCACATCTGGGTGGATTAGATGCCTGGCCAGTAAACACCCTTTGTTCTAGATGCATAGACTAGGGGCCGAATTCACAAAGGTAAACTGAGACGAAAGTCTAACTTTACATGTTTCGGAATTAACAAAGGGCATTTACGAGTAGAAAAGTTAGACTTTTGTCTCCTTTAAACTTACATTTTAGTCTTAAGTTTAAAAGAGAGCAAAACTGAGACAAAAGTCTAACTTTACTACTCGTAAATGCCCTTTGTGCATACCGAAAGTAGTAAAGTTAGACATTCATCTCAGTTAACTTTGCGCATTGGGCCATAGGTGTCTTCAGGTATAGCTAGAGACAGGTGAGGAACTCCACCCATGCAGCTGAAGCTACAGGAACATTTGTGGCAGGTGTTGGAACCTGGCTTGACGAGCCACTACCTCAGCCGGACTTCAATGAAATGCATTATGCCAAGCCACCAACCTTCCACACTGGCCTAGCTTGTTGTCTAGCCTGACCTGTTTTTATTTTAGATGTTCTTACATATTAGTCACAAATGACATGATTTTGCAGGTAGAGCACTTTCATGCATGACGCTACATAAGGAAGGGGCCGGAAGAGAGGGTTGCCACCAAACATTAACTTTTTCAGGAGAATCTGTCAGCTCATTTGAACAAAAAAACAGCCTATTTAAATATGGTATATAAACAGATATTACACCCGCCCACAAATGACCTTTTTGTCTTCTAGGTGATAAAATTAAGAAATTACGAAGCATTGCACTTAAAAAATATAGTTCAAGGACACAGTTGTGAAAAGGGAATGTTATGTAGGATTAGGAATAGTTACTTACCCGTTGTTTTCTTCAGGGCGATCTCCATTGAGATAATATGGACTAAACAGTCATGTTCATGTGCGGGATTCCAGAGCAATCTATATAATATAAATGCTTTTCAAAACAAAATCCAGTTTGCCAATTAACATATATTTTTATCAACCTACTTAAAGGATGTATTGGCCAAGCTCCAAGTATTTCCTTTTTAAAAAGAACTAGTCAACCTAACGATGTCTGCAAGTGGTGCCGTATATGTTGAAGAGGGTTTTACTGAGGGATGAGCATTGGGGTACCCCGCAGATGGTGTACTCGGGTTGCGAGATGAAGGGAGGGAGGTGGACTCTGTGGGTGCGTCTCGCAAGAAAGGATGCCATCCATCTGAGCGTCGTCTGTGATTCCAATCTAGCGTAGTCTGTCGATAAGTGTGTGGTGGGAGACTGTGCTGAAAGCTGCAGAGAGGTCCAGGAGAATCAGGACAGCTTATTCTCCTCTGTCAAGAACGGTGCAAAAGTTGTCTGTTACAGCGAACAAGGATGTCTCAGTGCTGTGGTTGGGTCTGAAACCTGACTGGGAAGCGTCCGGTAGGCTGTTTCTCTCCAGGTGTTTGGCAAGTATGGCGGTTGATGGCCTTCTCCAGGACTTTGGCGGGGAACGAGAGCAGGGAGATGGGACAGTAGTTCTGTAGCTGGTTGGGGTCTGCCAAAGGTTTCTTGAGGAGGGGTCTAACCTCTGCGTGTTTTCATTCATCGGGAAGGTTGGCTATGGTTATGGAGGCATTGCTGATGGGGGTTAGCAAGGCAAGGGTGTCACAGAGTTCCTGTGAGGAGGGAATCGAGTTTTCAGTGGCTGACGGGCAGCTGAACTCTCTGATGACAGTGAAGAGTTCCTTGGTTTGGTTAGTGCTTGTCTTGATCCGGTAGGTCAGGGCCTCCTTCTTTGTGGCTTTGAGCTGGCGGTGGCAGTTGTTGAGAGCTGATTTGTAGGTGTCTTGGTTGGTGTGGTTCCTGCTGTTTCGGCATATTTTTTCCAGTTGTTTGCATCTGCGCTTCGACATTCTGAGTGTACCAGCAGACTGGTTTGGTGGGGGTGTGCATTTTGGCTGGTTTGGTTTGAGTAACTCGGTTGGCAGAGCTTGTGATCCAGGCGTTTAAGTTCTCTACTGTTCTCAACTTTCAAGTTGATGGTGATGTTGGGCTGTGTGTTGCTGACGGCATTGGTTCATTGTTGCTGAGTGACCTTGGTCCAGCTGCGGTGGAGGGAGCTGCGGAGCGGTCAGGCGAGGGTGAAGTGCATAATGGAGTGGCCTGACCACGTGAGTTCCAAGATGTGGCTGTATCTAATTTTGTTGCTGGACGTTCAAATGGTGTGAGTAATAAAGGGGTTGGCCCTAAAAAACTCAGGACCTGGGTCCATAGAACAGTACAGAATAGAATCGGTCCGAGTTGCAAATTAATAATATCATACAGTACTAGGATATTTGTTTCAACACACAATCACCATCAACTCTGAATTGGTTGAAGGGAAAGTTTTTTCGCAAAATTATAAATTATTCAATTCACTTTCATTGGCATTTATTCACGCAACGTCATTGTTTGATCAAATTTGCAGCAAATAGTTCATCATGTGAAACAAAATTACTTCCATGTAATTGTGAAATCCTTACATTCGACATCTTAATCAAGTGCTCTCAGTGAAGAAGGGAAGGGGTATGTGAAAGATGTGAAGGACAGGGTAAAGGTGCTGTGACATATTCATAACATCATGTTGAAATCGAAAAAGCCTTTACAGTCAAATTAATGAGCAAAGGTTCCCAAATTGCATCACACATAGAAAAGAGTCAATCTCGTATTTGGATCCTATGGTGTGTCGAGAATAGGCGTAGTTCTACGTTTCGACCCCCGAATACGCTAAAGGGTTGATTCAAGCCTCATGTTGGGGTCTTCATCAGGAAGGAGAGGAGAGCCTATGAAATAACGTAAAGCTGAGTTCAGTAACTATGGGTGATTGTGCATTGCTTGTTAATGGGAGAGAGAATGCGGTTTACCTACATCAAGGGACGGTCGCCATCCATACCGTCTGGGAGTGGGCCTTGACAAAGCTCCAAAGGTTTCTGAAATAAATTAGGAAATACTATCAGGGCGCTAGTTCTAAGTAACTGCCAGGGGTGGAGAGGCTAAAAGATGAGTGGACTTACTTTTGCGATATACTTGCGATCACTAGGCCGATATGCGCCGTGGGATCATTCCTCCCGCCTCATGTAGTGAAGCGCTTCTTACTGAAAGTTAAAAAGAAGTGCGCTGTCAGATGCGAGTTCGGGCGTGGGTGGTTAAACAAAACGTAATTTGTCTGATCAGGTCAAAGAGACCGCTTAGTGATCTAGCAGCTCTGTGAAGGAGACCTAAATTGTGCTCTGATTCTATTACCTTAAGGTCGGGACCTCATCGGCGGGTTACCGCTCTGCTGGCGTGCTGCATCTTAGTGAGCTCGCGGTGCAGCCGCAGGATGCTAATAGGCAAAAGGGCTTGTCTCATGCGGCCCAATCAGGATGGGCAAACCTGTGGAGGAATGACGTGTGGGCTCAAACGGCTTAGGTCCCGACCTTAAGGTAATAGAATCAGAGCACAATTTAGGTCTCGTTCACAGAGCTGCTAGATCACTAAGCGGTCTCTTTGACCCGATCAGACAAATTACGTTTTGTTTAACCACACACGCCCGAACTCGCATCTGACAGCGCACTTCTTTTTAACTTTCAGTAAGAAGCGCTTCACTACATGAGGCAGGAGGAATGATCCCACGGCGCATATCGGCCTAGTGATCGCAAGTACATCGCAAAAGTAAGTCCCCTCATCTTTTAGCCTCTCCACCCCTGGCAGTTACTTAGAACTAGCGCCCTGATAGTATTTCCTAATTTATTTCAGAAACCTTTGGAGCTTTGTCAAGGCCCACTCCCAGACGGTATGGATGGCGACCGTCCCTTGATGTAGGTAAACCGCATTCTCTCTCCCATTAACAAGCAATGCACAATCACCCATAGTTACTGAACTCAGCTTTACGTTATTTCATAGGCTCTCCTCTCCTTCCTGATGAAGACCCCAACATGAGGCTTGAATCAACCCTTTAGCGTATTCGGGGGTCGAAACGTAGAACTAAGCCTATTCTCGACACACCATAGGATCCAAATACGAGATTGACTCTTTTCTATGTGTGATGCAATTTGGGAACCTTTGCTCATTAATTTGACTGTAAAGGCTTTTTCGATTTCAACATGATGTTATGAATATGTCACAGCACCTTTACCCTGTCCTTCACATCTTTCACATACCCCTTCCCTTCTTCACTGAGAGCACTTGATTAAGATGTCGAATGTAATGATTTCACAATTACATGGAAGTAATTTTGTTTCACATGATGAACTATTTGCTGCAAATTTGATCAAACAATGACGTTGCGTGAATAAATGCCAATGAAAGTGAATTGAATAATTTATAATTTTGCGAAAAAACTTTCCCTTCAACCAATTCAGAGTTGATGGTGATTGTGTGTTGAAACAAATATCCTAGTACTGTATGATATTATTAATTTGCAACTCGGACCGATTCTATTCTGGACGTTCAAATGGGGTCCAGATGTGTCCTGCTTTGTGCGTGGGGTCGGTGATCACCTGTTTGATGCCGATGTTGTTCAATCTTTCAAGGTCTGTGGAGCTGGTGTCACAGGAGTCATCCAGGTGGAAGCGGAGGTCTCCCAGGAAGACATAGTTTACGCATTCAACGGAGAGTGGAGTGATGAATTCAGAGATGGCGTCTCTGATGCTAGTTCATGGACCGGGCAGTCGGTATGCAACGGTGCCTTTGATGGTGGTTTTCTCGTTGGTGCGGAGCTGGAAGATTCATGTCTTCCATGATCCACATGGTATCGTCATTGGTAATGGCGCAGGTGACTGATTTCTTGTTTACAGTGGCGATACCACCTCTGAGTCTGTTAGTGTGGTTGTGGCGTTTCATCTTGTAGCAGCTGGGTGTTGCTGTGGCAAAATCTGGGGCTGTCCCTATAATGTTCAAAACAATACTTGGACTGGAATCTGCTGCGGACCTCTGCCCGATACCCTGAGAGTATTTAGGTACCTTCCACTAGAGAACTGGCGCAATAGAAATGTACTGCTGAGGTTGTTTGGGCAGTAAGAAAGTTTGGAAACTCTGAAATACTTTTGCTCTGGAGGGACAGATATACCCCCGCAATAAATATCAGATCAGCAGTTCCAGAGCATCTCATTCAATTACATATTCTTCCTTTATTGAATTTGGCCTTAGAAATAGTTTCAAGATTAGACTAGCATACTTTTTAGTGGGACCAATACACCTGTTACAGCCAACCAGGGCTCCATCTCAGTCTGACTGAAATTATGACTAGGTCCCATTTACTGCGACCATTGACTATCACTGTTGCTTTGCGCTTTTTGGCACTATTTCTGCTTAAAAATGTAAAAGATCTTTTTTCCGGTTATCCATTTTGTATTGGTTTGCGTTTCTGTGCCATTTTGGTTATTACATTTTAATCTACTTTTCTAATATGTGTTGGTATTTTTATTTTTGGGCGTTTTGACTTTATTACAGGCTAAATGTTGGTACTGCCGAAATACTTCACAGATTGCCCGGAGTAAAGCCTGTCTGCTCTCTACTATAGTTACCAGGAAGCTGAACTTAAATTAATTTAGTGACTTTTAGGGTTCATTCCGACCAGAGATGTGATTATTTTCTGAGGTCGGCAGTCACCCACCCTGAATAATGATCACAATTCTTATACCCGACATGCGGGCGATCTTCCCCTGGTAGCTCCATTATGAAGAGCTCCAGAGGTTAAAGACATCACACCTCAGGAAGAGGCTGACCTACTGTGAGCTGGTGAGGTGTCCAACCAGGCCAGGGAGGGGATCCAGTGGTGGTGGATCATATGGAGTTGTGGAATGGGAGAGAGATCTTCAGCTCTACATCGGACCTGGCTAGAGAATTAGGTAGTAGCAGAATGGGCTGCAGGGCCAGGTGTGGAGACTTGTCTACCAGAGGCAAGTGGTCAAAGAACTATGATTTCATATCAAATCCTGGTGTGACCACATGCAATCAATTGTTGAACAAGGGGTACAGCGAAGTGCTGCGTCCTGCTGAAGATGGAGAATTTCTCAGTGGTGAATTACATAAATCACCTAGGGTCGGGGGCGGGGCTACGTGGCAGATTGGCACTTAAGGCGTCTTTAGAACTCCCGTATGTGAAGGCTGCATCCAGAAATTTTCCAGGCAATCGTGCAGAGGTGGGGCAAATGCTTGACTGATCGGTTTGCATCTCACCAGGACCATCAGACCTCGTAGTACTAGTACGGGCAGTAGAGACATATGCATTTTGAAAGAAAACTGCAGATATGCGTTCTGGCCCTTTGCCATCATTAAGTCTGGGGGCAGGTGGCGAATCCTGTTCTCATGATGCAGGCTTGGAGAACACAAAAATGATTTCCAGTTCTGATAGAACTTTCTTTGGATTCTCTGATCGATTCCCCGTCCCCGCATCAAAACCTTCTGAAGTATCTACAGGGATTCTTCCTCCGATTGATGGAGTGGGTCACTCCAGCTCATGGCATGGATGATTACTGGGAATGCGGAGTGATCCCAGGCCATTAGAAACAATATACAGACATCAGGAGAGTCTTAGCAGACAAGACATTCAAAGCTTATACGTCAGCATAAAAGAGATGGACTGGGGATCTTATAGAATCTGGTCTGGATCTGGTGGGGTCCGAACTTGCCCACATTCTGAAATTTGCAACAGAGTTGGATGTGGTGGGTCAGGTTTACAGGTCTGTAAACACTGTTAAATTGGCAGAAAGTATAATGGTGGACAGCGTGAACCTAAGGGAGCATCCCATGGAAAGCAACACATTAAGGGGTGTATGGCTTTCAACACCACAAGGGGTCCCTTTTCCAATATAAGGCAAACTCAAACACCAGGGTGGTATCATACCAGGTTCTTCAGAATTCCCTAAACTATGCATTGTACATAATGCAATATCATAAGCCTCTTCATCTGGGGTACCAAGAACTACTGATATCTATCAGAAAGCAGATTAAGGCAGTTTCTTGATCTATTATTGTGTGCTAGACAACGCAGAAAACGGAAGGCTGTCTGGCCCTGATGGTGCTCTGGGCGTCGCCCGGGTCTACAAGCATGAGAGAGGTATGACTGGCAGTGTCTCTGGAGGCAGTGTTGTCTAGGGGGCCTTGGACAGCTGTGGGGCCTCAGCCTCACGAGGCCATGGTGGAGTATGATGCTGGTGGGGGCAGAGCGCTCCGCAGATGCTCTAATGAAAGCAGCAGCAGACAGCACTGAGATTTTGCTGATGGCCCCCTGAGGACTTAGACCTCCCTCAGAATTATAGGATATTGTATACCTCTATGTTGTGACACTGAAGAGAGGGGGGTCTCTTTGGGCGCAGTGGCTGATGGATAATGGTAACTGTAGGTGTATTACTCCCATATGCCCCCAAAGAAGAAATCTGTCCGTGACGGCCTCTTGGCCAATCCTGAAAAGCCTCAGTCAGAAACCATGACCCGTGAGGGTCTCTGGATCCTCACTAATTCCCCTCTGATCAATATGGGCTGACCATATCGGACCTGCTGGAGAGCTTTTGCACTTTCAAGGTTGAGATCCAGAAGGTACTCCTGGAGGACTTTGACAAAAGCCTTGCAGATCAGCTCTGAGATCTAGCACAGAATCACTGAGCTCCGATCTGATGTTGAGTCAATGGGCCAGGGAATCTGAAGAAGGGTCAGGCTGCAACACTGTCCAGGGATGACACTATCGGAGAACAACTAATGGGAGCCCTTGACAAATTGGTGGATCTCGAGAATTGCTTGAGGAGAAAAACCTTGAGGCTCTGTGGCATAAGTGAGGAAGTCATGGACTCTAATCTTGGGGCATTTGCTGTTAGAATATTGTCCTCGCTTGTGGCTGACAGTCACCTGTAAAACTGAATGCAGAGGGTGCACCTCGCTGGCCCTAGAAGACTTACCCAGTAACAGAGACCCAGAGTTGTTGCACAAATAACTTCTTAACAGTGAACAGAGGTAAAACCAATCAATAAGGAACTATTACAGTGCCATCAAATACAGTTGGTTAAGCTATAAATGATGGCGCCGACACATTGTTGCTTACAGAGTATCTTCTGTTTAGATCACAGTTTACATTGTTGGTTTAGGGTGGGTGTATATTTGGTAAGTTTTTTACTGAGTTTTTGTAATGTATTCAATTGACAGGCGTTATTGCTCAGAATCGATTATAATTTTTAGTCATGGGTGAAATGAGTTTATGCACTTATGTTTTCATGAATTATTTATATTACACTTTCTGCATGGGTTTTCGATCACATTATGCACAGCACATTTTTATTAGTATTCATGGGATAATGTGCAGTATTCATTGAACCAGCACAAATAAGGGTCTGACAAACTGACATTTTGTAGTATGTGGTAGGTGATGGCTGCTGAGGTGACTTTCTTTACATTTCTAGTTAGCCCCCGACGAAGTGCCTCTGCCCAAAATGCATTAGGTTTATTCCATCAGGCTATACTTGACGAACTGTGAATTTCTACAGGTTGAAAAAAACAAAACGCCTGGATTGGCATCTCTCATAATTTTGAAAATAGGAATCATGATGCCACTGTTTCAATATTGCAAGCATTGAAGAAAGCAAAAGAATGGATTACATTTGGATAAAATGTATTAGTGTCTGCGGACTACAGGGATTTTTGTTTGTTGCTAAAGTGCATCCAGGACTTGGTGTGCAATGTTGCACCCGTTAGTTATGAAATACAGATGAACATATCTCTTTGGCCTTTTTTCAAACTGGGAGATAAACGTTACACAGTCACAGACGTTCAGAGAGCGGCAACCCTGGTGGGTAAACTGATGGATGCTGCAACAATGGGAACTCCACAAAAGGAACAAACAACCAGGTCTCCCCAGAAGGGGATGGATTGAGCTGGAGCTGCCCAGGGCGGGTAAACCTCAGAAGGCTGGGCCCACGGTATCAAGAATAGCCTTCGGCATAATTGCTCAAGGCACATAAAGAGTCTGTCTCATATGCCTCAGCCCCATCATACACCAGCAGGTCAGAAAGGGAAGTGGAACTGGGGGCCCGACACATGGTGATCTAACTCTTGTGCAGAGGTGTGCGATGCTCCTCTTACATATCGCCTCAAGCTTATAAACTTCAGGTTTCTACACCATCTCTATATTACCCCCGAAAGGCCAGCTAAATCTACTGCTCATGCTGCGGTGCCATGTAAGTAGTGGGGGGGGGGGGAGGGGGAGTTAATGTGGGTTTTTGCATATTGCATGAAGCTGCAATAAGATGTCAGAATATTGGTCCAGAGTGTTTGTCCTAGTGAGTGACATAGTGGGTTATGCTGTGTTCCCCTCTCGCCTTCTGTTGCTCTATTGGCCACTCCTATACACTCTCCCAAAGGACTGTAGCAGTTTGTAGCGATGGGCCAACCAAGAAGACAGTGGCTATACACCGATGCAAAAAATGGTGCCCAGGCATGATCCCTAGATATGGGACATGATATACTGTAGAGAGCAAGGTGAAATACATGCTCAGGAACACAACACCCTGAATCTCTGCCAAAAGATTTCTGAAAAACACTTTGGACCTACCACCTAAAGCAGACTGGCTCGGATGCCTCCGACAAGAACACCGTGGTTCTCATTGGCCTCCCAAACACCAAAATACCTTCTAATGTAACATTCTTCTGTTCTATTGTTGAAATAGTGCTCTATCGTGCTACTTGATGCCTGTCACAGACATACTGAACCAGATTGTTTCATTCATAGTTGTACATGGTTATCTAGCTACAATCTTATCCAATACTGTGTGTGACATATCCACTGAAACTGTCTATTTCTACTTACTAAAACTAAAATTAAAATAAAAAAAATAAAATCAATGTTCAAGGCACAGAGAGGACATGTATGTTGTTTGACAGTGAGCAGTAAAGTATAATTTGGGGTTCGGGGAGGGAGAAGCGTGGGAGGGCCGGCTTGTGAGCTGATAGAGGCCAGGGGATTGGGACTGGCCCCTGTCTTAAGCTTTCAGGACAGCAAGGACACACCCATTCAAATGAAAGAACTTTGGAATCGGGAAATGGCTTCAGCTTTTTGGAGTCACCTAGAGAACCAGAGATAGATTTAGGCAAGTCAGCGAGGTTTGGAACAGCTGCCACCTAAAGACTCAAAACGTGAGGAATATACACCTGCAGTGGAATTGTGACTCTAAAGCTACAATGGGTTAGCTTACGAAGAGGTAAATTGATGTGGAGTGGAGGTGGGGTGACCTAATCAACACCCTTCTGGTATGCTGGATGGACCCGGAAGGGACGAGTCTTGCCTGGGGGCTGCAAGAGCTCCTTGGTTGGTGGAGAGCAAGTTGATTTGAGTCATCACACGCCGACCCTACAGGGGGGTCCACTTAAGCCTCCGTTATTACAGGAATCTACTTGTTCAGATGAGATTTTTCTTGCTATCTTTCGTTTGGTTACTGTTTTGGAGTGTAAGGAAAGTGGGGAGTGAAGCTCCACCACATTAGGAGTTAGGTCATTTTCAGCCAGCATACAATTGTATTAGATCTCAGGCCTTAATCTTTAAGCTACAAATGGTTCTCATAGTTACTCTCAACATGAAGGACCTTAACCCCTCCCATGTTCATGACGAGCTCAGCTCATCGTGAGCCACGGTTCTCTCAGGACGAGCTCGGCTCGTCATGACCTTTAGAACGCTCGCACGCTGGGCAAATTCCCCTGCTGTGTGAACGTTCTAAAGAAACGGGTGTGGTCATGACGAGCTGAGCTCGTCATGAGCACACGAGCACTGTGCTGCATGACGAGCTGAGCTCGTCATGAGCACGGGGCGCTGTGCGTGCCACCCCTGCCCCGAGCACAGCAGGGGAATATGCCCAGCAGGGAAGGGGTTAATTCATCTAACAAAAGAGGAGCCATACGGGGAAGCCTTAGGGACTTCCACCCGGACATAATATGCTTCCATATCGACATCTCAACCAGAGGGATCAGAAGAAGTTAAAATACTGTGCGTATCCCACTGCATACTTCTCATCTGCTGTAAGAGAGAGGGATTATATATATATATATATATATATATATATATATATATATATATATATACACACATACATACATATATTGTTTTCCACCTCGCACAGTGGTTGCTGTGCAAATGCACATCCAATCCAGCCTCTCACAAAGATAATCAAAAAAGGGGTGCGTGTGCTCAAATGCTGTTTAATTCGCGAACCGCACTCGCCTTGGTCACGTGACCAAGGCGAGTGCGGTTCGCCGAAACGCGTTGGGTTTGTTCCTCGATTCGCGTTTTTACTATGCTGGAACCGAAAATGAATTAAACAGCATTTGAGCACACGCACCCCTTTTTGATTATCTTTGTGAGAGGCTGGATTGGATGTGCATTTGCACAGCAACCGCTGGGCGAGGTGGAAAACAATTAATTTCCAGGGTGACCTCTATCCCTGGTGTTGCACCGCAGTTCTATGGGTCCCGGTGGAATGGAGGAAGTAGCCGTGAAATATATATATATATATATATATATATATATATATATATATATATATATATATTCACTGAAAAAACCATAGGTTATAGACCATATATAGTTAGGAATTAGCATTTACAAAACCTTGAAAATTCACTGAAAAAACCATAGGTTATACACCATATATAGTTAGGAATTAGCATTTAAAAAACCTTATTTTACTCACACAAAACCATTGAAATTCCATATATAGTTAGTTGCACTAACTATATATCGCGCACCCGCAATCCACTGCTGATCATGTCACATATTACATCATTCATGACATGGTCAGTGACATCACTGATGACATCACTGATGACATCTCAAATGACATCTCAAATGACATCACTGATGAGATCACTGATGACATCATCCAGTGACTGTGTGTTTCTGTAAAGTTTAAATATATTTTACATATTGAAGAATGAGTAGATGTATAAGTGTCTGGACGAAGGATTTAGTAGGTGCATGACTGAATGTATGAGTGAGTGATTAAATGTGTCTCACTGAGTGCATGGGTTAGTGACTAAACTGTCTTAATTTGTGCATCATTATGTCTGTTGTTCTGTAAACTGCTGCATGTGTTGATCAGTAGCTATATGATTAACTATATGGGTTATTGATTGATTGTCCAAGTATTTGTATAGGAGACTGAGTGTGTGTGTGGCTGGCTGGGAGGTGTGTGACTCTGTGCAGATCAATGTGTACTTGTATCAATGATTGTATAAGAAAGTAAGTATGTGTTAGTATATGTTTGAAAATGTAAGGTGCTCTATGTTTAACTGTATAGACAAGAAAATGGAAGTGTGATTGATTCTTTACAGGACTGACTAGGTGTGTGAGTAACTCCATGGATGAGTGGCAGAGTGTAAGTGTCTGTATAGGTGTATGAGTGCATATGATAGTGTTGTAAAGATGAGTGATTGTATGTATGAATGATTGTATGGGTGAATGAGTGAATGTGTGTGTAGACGTAGGAATCAGTGAGTACGTATGTAGTAACTAGTATTGGTGTGTCTATGGTTTCAAAAATTATACTCTGTATTTAACACTGGGTGAAACAGAGGTTATATTAAAACGTGAGGAGATGCATTGTATTGTCACATGAATGATATCATCAGTGATGTGGTCATTGATGTCAAATGAGATGTCATCAGTGATCTCATCAGTGATGTCATTTGAGATGTCATCAGTGATGTCATCAGTGATGTCACTGACCATGTCATGAATGATGTAATATGTGACATGATCAGCAGTGGATTGCGGGTGTGCGATATATAGTTAGTGCAACTAACTATATATGGAATTTCAATGGTTTTGTGTGAGTAAAATAAGGTTTTTTAAATGCTAATTCCTAACTATATATGGTGTATAACCTATGGTTTTTTCAGTGAATTTTCAAGGTTTTGTAAATGCTAATTCCTAACTATATATGGTCTATAACCTATGGTTTTTTTCAGTGAATTTCAATGGTTTTTTAATAGCAAATATCATAAGCTGTCGAATGTCAAGTACGTGGTAAGTAAAAACATTTTCGTGTTTATGCACACTGATCTGCTTTGAATGCTGCCCCCCACCCCTCATTTCTATTAGGAGTACTCTCTCTTTGCAGATAGTGAAGGGTAGTTAACGCAGCCCTTTGCCCCCTTTGTAATCCGTCGTGCCTGCTTCTCTCTCCATTTGATTGATTGTTCTCTTTGGTTCATTCTCTATTTACAAACAAGCACAGAGTCGCAATACTCTGTTTAGTCTTTGCAGATAGCGAAAAATCGTGTAAAAAAACAAAAGGAATCGAGCAAAATCAGTAGGCCACTAATGGGATCTCTTTTTGACCTCGCTAAAATAGAAACATTAGGAACAACCTGTTGAAAATAGCAATGCGTATGTACATAAGTGGCGTTCATTTGTGTTCACAGTACCCCTTGTTGATTGTTTGAATCGAGCATTGAATTGTTCGAAGTTAATTCTCTTAAGGATCTTCTCTGCCTGCAAACGAGGAAGAATAGGAATATTCTCTCTCCCTTTGCAGATAGTGAAGGGTAGGTAACGCAAGCCTTTAACACGTCGTACCTATTTCATTCCTCATTGATTGATTGATTGTCCGAACATTGACTGTTTGGGAATTAGTTCTTTTTGCAGGTATTCCCTGTTTGCAAATAAACGTAGGAAAATCTTTGCAAGTAGTGAAAGGGTACGTAATGCGGACCTTTCTCCCCCGTTGTAATCTGTCATGCCTATCTACTCCCCACTGATTGATGCACCTGTTTCACCCGGACCATTTACTAGAGATACGTCATCTGGCCCGACCAGAGAGCACCCCTAGTGAAAAGGACATATGCAATAATAACGAAGTGATCACTGTATCCTGTTAACAGAAACTTTACCATGAAACAACCTGGAAAGAAAAAAATAGGAAAACGAAAATCAGTAGGCCACTGATGAACATGAACTTTTATTAAACAACGAACAAAGAAACGATAACATAACGTAATGATAAAACCTATTAATGTCCTAGAAACAAGAAAACGTTAAAATATGCCAGTGGTGAGAGACCAGAAAAACAGTAAGAGAAACCAAATCACCCCTCGCTGTCCCACCGCCTGCCACGCCCAAAAAATCGATAGACTAGGGAAAATGCAAGTCAGTAGAACATCCGCCCCCACTCTGGAAACTTCCAAGGTGGGGCAGGGTTCCGGCTACGCCCAGCCGGGAGCAGCCCATATAAGGCAGGTCCTGCTGCCACGCCTCGGCCAGGAGATCCTAACGTAGGGTGTAGCCGGAGGAGAGGCCGAGGCCAGCGGGACCCGGCCAGGGGATTGCCTTTACAACGCTGAACAGTTGCAGGGAGGGGGAATGTCTCCTCGACCCTCCCCTCTCTCTCCCAGTCCGGCCGCGGTGGCCCTTGAGAGTTGCAGGTAGTCCCGCCACATGCTCTTCCGGTCCGGCCACCAACGGTCGGGGGGCCGAGGCCGACGGGATCCGGCTGCAGCCGATAAACCAAGAAACCCGTTCATGGGGCCAGAGCCAGGGGCGTCCGGCCGACATCTACCGGAAGCCCGGCCCGAAGACGGACGGGACACTTCTTCTTTCTTGAATAATGGCTGCGACAACACTGGGGGGGGATGTCTTGCACATGCCTCCGACCCCCCCCCCCCCCTCGTCCTCATCGCCTGGTCCGGCCATAACAAATCTCAAGCGAGACGCCGTGGGGTGCACTGGGAGGGAGAGACGGTGCGAACAGGCCTCTCCCGCCTCCCCAGGTGGAGGCTTCCCAGCTGCACCCTCAGCGCTCCAGGCGCCCGGAAAAGGGTTCTTCCACTGTGGCCATGCTGCAACGTCTCGCCCGGCAGGGTGGAGCCCGTCCGCTCATGTGACCCCGCGATCGCCGGTAGCTGCCGAACTCTCAAAATGGCGGTCGACCTGGCAAGAGCGGGCCCAGCATAAAGAAATGGCCCGGTCACTGGTTGACTCCACCACCGTAGTCCTCCACGACCTTGAAGATTCTAGAGGAGCCGCGGGAGTCTCCGACCCCCGATGGGGAATGACTGCCATGATCGCCCGTGGAGTGACGAAACTGTATCCGCGGGACGTCGGCGCTCCCATGCTGGCGCCAGCCTCACTTTGAATTACTAGAATCCTGCAGACCTCACTTCCGGTGAAAGCACAGTGTGACCCGGTAGGAAAAATTATTGCACCCCCTCCCCTTTTTGACTGATAGTTCAAACCACCGATCCTTTCCTTTGCCCTTTTAACGGAACTTTGGACTGCCTCCCCCTCTTTTACATTTTCTAGAGAAAACAAAACATTAACCACTACATTAGCATAGCAGTTGACACCAGAACTGTTTTCAAATTGAAAACCAACAACATCTTCAACAGAATCCTTTTTGTTTCTGCTGTGACCCTGCTACAGCACAGGCATTGTCCCCAGCAGTAATTCTGCAATGCCGGTAAGAATAGCTGTGGTGCCTACTGGACTCACTCACCCCCGCGGCGCCCCACGCCGTTATTTGCTGGGCGGCAACTTACTAGACATCACTTTCGTGCCATCTAGATTTCAGCGCGTTCTGCTGCCTTGGAACTATTCGCACAACAGACCGCTACTGACAAGAATATTTCATTATTGGTGCTGTCAATTTCAATAAATCTATTGGATAATTCAAAAGAAATTGCCACGGTCTCTTCGTTGTTTAAATGTTTTTACTGTTTTTGTTTTGTTGTATATATTTATATGTTATTAAAGTTTTATATTCCTACTACTTTGTTGGAGTGCTATATATTTTTAATGTGACACATAATTGTAAAAACTTTGATGTACAAAGAGTCATTCCTGGAATCTTCCGCTTCAGGCTCGGTCCCCTCCCCAATCACAATACAGGATGGTTTTCAGATAGTAGGAACACGTGTGGTGTGACGGATCTCATCGGGTGTGGGCCTTGATCTACTATAACTCCTTTGAAGAGGGGTGATTCTTTACAGCTGGGGCCATAAACTACATCTGCAGGGCTAGCTGATAGCCTGGACAATCGGACACAGAGGAAGAGGAGTGTCAGAGGGTGCGGTAGTGAATAGGGCGAAAGGGAGGTGTCGGGCGGGCACAGAGTGTGATTCTCAGGGAAGAGCAGCGCAGATGGGGGGAGGTTTATTGCCCATGCATAAGACAGAGAGCGGTGGTGACCAGTGCCTGGGGAAGATGCTTGCGTGGGTGAGGAGCCATGCTACGAATCGACAGCGTGCAGAGAGTGGGTCTGGTCAAGACATCTAAAATGGCTGCCGTGCACGACAAAAGTGTGGCATTTCAAAAAAGGCAAGATGGCGCAGACAATGTTTTTCAACACTTCCTCATTTCCTTCGAATCGAACGTTAACAGACGTTGGGGCATATTACCAAAGTTAAGCGATATTTATCGCTAACGATGCTTACCAACGAATTTTTTACCACTAAGCATCGTCAGAAATTATCGAAGATAAACCTTGCTATTATCAAGGTTTATAGCAAATGCGATAATAAACGCCCGCAATGCATGAATATCGCTAAAAACTCAGCGATATTCATGCATTACCGAGCTAATGCTCTTAGCCATGTTATCCACCTCCCATTGGATAATATGGCTAAGAACTGCTCAGGGCAGGTGTTACTTTTTGGAGATATTCACGCTTAGCGCGAATATCTCCAAAAGTTGGTAATAGGAGATAGATATCTTGCATGTTGTAATGCAAGTTATTGTGTTATATGGAACTCATACCATAATCTCTCAGGAAAGCAGAAACTGATCCTTTTGGGACCGCCTAAAAAGGCCTAGGGGGTGAGGAGTACTCTACTTTGCCCCCTTTTCACGTTCCGAACTATTTTATTTTACTCTCTTCTGTAATTACACAAAATAGCAGCGATAAGATGCATCGGAGACACACAGTGAGAGAAAGGAGGCCGGAGATGAAGAAGAGATGTCAAATACACATTGGAGATAATATAGTGGCAGAAGGGAAGTAAATATGAGTAAACTTACCATGTAACATAAAAATGTTGCACTCTATACTATAAGTCTCATTTTATACTACAATCACTTCGCTACAACCTCATAAATTAAAAATAAAAATGAATAATGTCTCAAACAATTTTTGATTTCTAAATATAAATTTATTCTTCAGAATTTTCTAAATTTGAAAGAACTAGTAACATGTCCTCATCAGCAATGTCCTCATGAAAAGTCTCCAATGATGATTCTTGTAACTCTATGGTCTCCAAACACTCGATAAATTCGCCATCAAGAGATTGATCAAAAAAATCATTCAAGTCATCTCCTCCTTGTGACAATATTTCATTATTGGTGCTGTCAATTTCAATCAATGTAGTGGAATCATTCAAGTCATCTCCTCGTGACAATATTTCATTATTGGTGCTGTCCATTTCAATCAATCTAATGGAATCATACAAGTCATCTCCTCCTTGTGACAATATTTCATTATTGGTGCTCTCAATTTCAATCAATCTAGTGGAATCATTCAAGTCATCTCCTTGTGACAATATTTCATTCTTGGTGCTGTCCATTTCAATCAATCTAATGGAATCATACAAGTCATGTCCTCCTTGTGACAATATTTCATTATTGGTGCTCCCAATTTCAATCAGATTGATTGAAATGGACAGCACCAAGAATGAAATATTGTCACAAGGAGATGACTTGAATGATTCCACTACATTGATTGAAATTGAGAGCATCAATAATGAAATATTGTCACAAGGAGGAGATGACTTGTATGATTCCATTAGATTGATTGAAATGGACAGCACCAATAATGAAATATTGTCCTAAGAGGTCAGGAAGGATCTACTATGCCCCCTTATGGTCATTTCCCCCTTCGCTTTGGCCTCCTCTTGTCTCTCAATCCTACCGAGAGACAAGATGGCGGCCGCTACAGACTGTTTGGAATGTTGACAGACGCCGGAGAACCAATCAGCTTCGCAAAGCTCCGTAACGCGAAAAGTACGCGAAGCGGAGCGCTGTTACAGATATATATCTTTTTTTGAACGTTAATTTCTCAAAATCCACTGGAGCACATATATTGAGACCTAGCAAAGGCACATCGGGCTACCAGTCCCTAATATTTTGCCAAGTTTCGTGCAAATCCATTCAGCCGTTCGATTATTATAATTTTTTTTTTTTTTGCCCCGCGGGGCCCTTTTAAAACCTCCACATCAAACGTAGGGGGTCAGCGAGGATCTACTATTCCCCCTTATGGTCATTTGCCCCTTCGCTTTGGCCTCCTCTTGTCTCTCGATGCTACCGAGAGACAAGATGGCGGCCGCTACGGACTGTTTGGAATGTTGACAGACGCCGGAGAACCAATCAGCTTCGCTTCACAAAGCTCCGTTGCGCGAAAAGTACGCGTCCTGGAGCGCTGCCCGGTCCGCTGTTACAGATATATATCTTTTTTTAAACGTTAATTTCTCAAAATCCACTGTAGCACATATATTGAGACCTACAAAAGGCACATCGGGCTACCAGTCCCTACAATTTTGCCAAGTTTCGTGCAAATCCATTCACCCGTTCGGGCTAAAAGTGAGGCCAACCGCCCTATGGAAAACTCAATGTTAAAAACACGTTTTGGGACCCCCCTTTTTTCTCAGCCCCCCCTTGACGAACCCCCCCCCAAATTTTCAAGGGCTGCTCAGAAACAAAATGTGCCATTTTCCTGAAAATTTCAGCCAATTCCGTCCACAAACGCCAAAGTTATTAGACATAGAATTTTCAAAAAACCCATAGAGAAAAAATCCTAACTATATATACCTACTGGCGACCGCCAGTAGGTAATATATATATACATATTATATATAATATATAATATATACATATTTTTTTTTTAAGCATAACTTTCCTTTACAGGTGGCCCATGTTACAACTGTCAAACAGGGCAGGTATCTGATTCTGGAGGGACGCCCAGTCACTTTGGCTACTGTTTATGCACCTAATGCAGCCCAAGATGTTTATCTCCTGCAGTTTCTGGAGGAGGTGTCGTAGTTAGCTCAAGAAGACATTATACTCACCAGAGACTGTTATGGGGTGTTGCACCAAATGAGGGATAGAGGACGGGGAAGGGAGACACATGGGGGCTTTTTCTAATCGTTCAAAGAAGGTCCTTACTGATCTGGGCTTGAGGGATGCCTCGAGGGAATCACACACCCCTGTCGCCAGTTATATGTACTATGATCATGTACATTTGACACACTTCCACACAGACTGTATATTATGGAGCAATGTACTAATGGTGGGAGTTTGTTCGGCAGATCTGGGCCAGATAGTGTTTTTGGATTATGCCTCAGTTATGATTCTTTTGGAGCTAGGACTCATGCGGTGCCCTCGCATCGGGCTCCTTTACCCCTCCCTTATGCAAGACTCTACCATTAGGGAAGAAATAGGCCATCAGATACACACATTTTCTTAATGAACAAAGGGTCACCCCCATGAATATTGTCTGGGATCCATTTAAGGCTGTCAATAGGGACCGCTTTATTGTAGCTGAGGCTGAAAACTCTAGACTCCGACAGCTGGAGGTAGATAAACTAGAGCGAGAAATAAAGGATTTGGAACAAGAGAGAATTTGGAACCCTTTCCTCCAGGTTACACATAAACTGATTATAGCTAGAGGACAGCATTGCATGCACTATACTAATATGGCTGACCTCTCCCTTCTCCTTCGTAAAAAGTAATGTTACATTACAGTTGACAAAGTGGGTACTCATCTTGCAAGGATATTGAGTAGTAAGATGGAGAGAATATATTAAGTAAACACTCAAAGACTTGGGGGGTCTCCCTTCTCGATGATGCAGTCAAGATTGAAAAATTCTGTCTTTTATCTCATGGAGTCCCATTCCCCTACATGCCAAGCAGGTTTCTTGGAGGGGGACGTGATTTCCCAAAGTCACAGAATTGCAGAGTGAAGTGTTGAAAGGGCGATACACATGGAGGAGGTTAAACAGGCCATTAAGTCTTTGAACATAATACAGCCCAGGCTCTGGCGGACTCATACCCCAATTGTTTGAAAACGAAGTGCCCAACAGGCCTCAAAACTCACTTTGTTATTCAATTACTGCTCCACCACTTCCACCATGGGAGAGGCAGTCATTACAGAATTGTCAAAAGCCAAACAGATCCCAGACAATGCTCATCATATCACCCAATTGCTTTGCTCAACATTGATATCAAATTATATACTATGCTAATATCCTGACTGCATGCCATGAGGGGCTCCCCTTCCTGGTACACCCCAATCAGAGCAGCTCTGTACAGAGATTCCAGACATATAACAATGATATGGCCATCTATCTGGTCAAGTAGGCTGCTCTAAAGAAGATAACCGCAATCCTTTTATCTCTGGATGCAGAGAAGGTATTTGACAAGTGGATTGGTATTTTCTGCATTTCACATTACAAAATAAATTGGGCAGAGTCCCAAATGTTTGGGTATGATCTTCTCCAATTACACAAATTCAACAGCCAGAGTCGCCTTGAATGGGCGTACCTCAACCTACTTTTCAATACGCAAGGGCACCAGGGAGAGCGGTTCATTTCTCCCCCCCCCCCACCTTCTGCTTGCGCTCTTCATTGAGCTTACCTGATTCGGCAGATGCCCACTGTCCGATGATTGGGCGTGGAACTACAAGGTCTCCCTTTACGCAGACAATTAGCTTTTGACACCGAGTTCACTGGGCACATCCCTTCCTGCAGTGGTCATACAGCGGTCCTTCAAGCTTGTTTTTGGATTATATAACTAACTATGATAAGTCAGAGGCACTGAATTTGATTCTTGTGGAGGAGGAAGTGGCAACATTGGATTCCCCTTTTCCCTTGCAGTCGGCTGCACATCCATTTAAATATCTTGAAGTCAGGATTTCAAGAACCCCGGGGAACTCTCCTTTCTAATTACACATCCCTACTGGAAGCCATAGAAAACGATCTAGACTCTTGACGATATTTGATGTTTTCCTGGATTGGCAGGAGCACTTCAGATTTGGCTGAGCAGTGCCTATCTGAAACTAACCAATACTGGTTGTTGAGCTTCATTTGGAAAGGGAAGGCCACTTGGAATCCTCAGAGATTGCTGATCCAGCCATGAAAGACAGGGGGCCTAGCAAGACCTTGCATTTCTCTCTATTACGCAACTTCTCAACTCGGGATGGTGATGGGATGGTTCCTGCCGGATTCCGAGAAAAATTGGCGCTGGATGGATGTCATAGTCCAAAGACCCTTTGTGACCTGGTTTGAGTAGATAAACAACATAAACCCATAAAACCCCTCTTAGCACATCCATGTATACCAAACTGAAAACATGGGATGTGCATGTGACACTTAGGGGCATACATTATAACACTGCCTTTACCTCTGCCCACGAGAGTCAGGCATTTCATATATGTGGGTGGGATATGGGGGGTTCAAGGCGCAGGTTGCAGGACAAGTTCAGACATGTTTGAGAATGCCATTTCTAAGACCTGCAATGTAAAGCAACGTTTACCTCTTGGAGATGGAGAGGCTACATTATGCCCAGATCAAACATAGGATAACACTCCCTTCTGTGCACTCAGTAGCTACTAGAGAGAAGACACAATTTGAAACTCTCCTAAATTGGTGGGAACTATAGGTACAATTGATATCCTTTATTAAATGTTAGTAACAGATGATACTCCACTGATGTGGAAATTGAATGGAGAACATACGCTAGAGAAATAAATTATAATAAAACAGTGGGAGAGGCAAGGAAGGGATAATCATTCATCCTTCATATCAACCCTGGTAAAGGAGATACATAATAAAGTGTGGTGGGATTGGCACTGTACACCCTGCAGATTGCATCGCATGTACCACAATGGAAGTCCCAGGTGCTGGAGGGGTTGTGGTGCATTGGGAGAGGCACTCCACATTAGGTGGAACTATATGAGCATCCACCTTTTTTGGCAGTGGGTGTCAAAATGAATTATGGATATATTGGGCTACTGGATCCAGCTGTTACCGGAAGTGTTGCTTTTAGGGCTAAAACCTACTGATTTGAAGGTGATGACAAAACAACAGTTGCATATGGTGCCTAAGTATCTAGGGGCCACAAACTCATTATAGCCCTTAATTGGAAAATGCAACACAGCCCCCCACTCATTAATTGTCAACATAAACTCTGGTCTAAGAAGCAGTTGGTGAGCAATATGAATGGTGCCCACTTCCTTTATGAAACTAAACGAAAGCCTGTATATACCAAGCTGAGGGAAGGAAGGTCCGCCAAACTCTGCTATTGCTGCAATGGAGGGCCCTTATTTAACTGATGTGATTGGGAACCTCTCTTTTCATCATTCCTTTGAATATTGTATTGAAACGTGTTGCATGCTTTCAGGGCACTCGCATGGGTGGCTACGGGGAGGTGGAGTGGGGTAACACTTCTGAATTTGAGGTTTGCAGAGGGGAAGAGGTTGGGATAAGTGTGGGGTGAAAGAACAAGCATTAGTCTTTAGCAAAAGTATAAAGGGACACCCATGTTAGCGCTCTGCATATTTCAGTCAAGGGAATTGTTTTAGTCAATGTGGAGATGAAGACTTGGCCCTGTTGGAATAAGCCCCAATGCCATCAGGTGGATCTTCATGAGCCAAATTATAGCACATCTTAATGCACAGAATGGTCCATCCAGGTAAGGTTAACTACGGTTCCACTTTTCAGAGTACACCATCTGAGTGGAATGATGGCAGGACAGCAGAATGACATCTACCATCTCTGCGGATAGCTGGAAGGAATTCAGATGTTCCCTCACAATCTTAAGGTATGAAGGTGAAGACTCTGGATCTTAAGTGCTGAACCTGTCCTTCTGATGGGGAGAAAATGACCACACTGAGTGGAAGACTGATAGGGGGACCCAGAGAAAGGTGCAGAAGGTCTGTGTACCACATATTCCTTGGCCAAAATGGGGCAAAGAGAATGACTTGGACCATGTCTCTGGGAATCTTCCTCAGAACCTGAGGTATTAAGGGCATGGCAGGAACTGCATAGTGAAAAGGAAAATTTCACTTCAATCGAAATGCATCACCCAACTTTCCTAGCAATGGATATCGGAGGGCACAGAAGTGTGGGCAATACGTGTTGTTAAGGGTGAAAACAACACTAACGGAGTGGTAACTTATTGGGAAAAGGGGAACTGGACCACCTCCATCTGGAGGCCTTACTCGTGATCAATAAAGTGGCGTTGACTTAGATTCTAGTGTTCAGATGCCCCTTCTGATGGTTTGCAATTAGCCAAACTTTGTGCTGATGAGCCCAAGATGAAACTGTCAGCACTTCTTGATGGAAAAGCTAAAGCATCACTCATCCCTGCTTGCTGACTTACTACATCGCAATTGTGTTGTCTGTCAAAATCTGGAGGAATTGGCCACAAAGGTAAGAAAAGAATACCTTGAGCCCCAAACCAAACTGCCTATATTTCAAGCAAACTGTAGCAGAAGCTTCTCTTCTGATGACCAGAGGCCACTGATCTCCTATTCCTTCAGATGAGTACCCCAACCTGGTGAGGAGGTATCAGTTACCAATGTAGCCACTGTTGGGAGGGGGTTGGAATGATATCCAAGTGATAAGGTTTTCCTCAATCCCCCACCAGGTCAGCTTTAGTGCAGTGTACTGGGAGATCACAATCGTGTCAAACGGATCATACCCGAACTGGAACAGCTGCCTTCTGAAGCACTATTGGAGGGCTCTCATGTGTCATCATGCATGTGTCACAAGAAAGATGCAAGAAGGCACCAGTACTGGAACTCTGACACTCTCCTGAAATATCTGAATCATATCATAAATATTCCAGGTGGAAAAGTTCAAACCAATGTTGTATCCAGTACTGCCCCTATGAGCGAGCAGGATGTGCTGAAAGGGCTCTAGGGGAGGTCTTGGCACATTGATGGAAAACTTCAGGTTGTAAAGCAGAGATGACCGCGACACCAACTCTGAAGCTTCCGCTTTCAGTAGCCAGTCATCAGATAAGAAAATATTGTTATTCCTGGCCTTCTGAGATGAGCTGAGACCACCACCATCATATTTGCAAAGACTGAAGATGGCTATGTCAAACCAAACAGGAGGTCTGCAAGCTGATATTGTGTGGAGCCCACCATAAACCACAGGTTCCTCCTGTGCAACTGTAGAATGGGTACATGGAAATAAGCACCTTGCAAGTCCAAAGATGTTATCTAGTCTCATGTTTCCCCACGCTAAAAGCACCTGAGCCAGGGACAGCATCTTTAATTTCTCCAGGCGAAGGAAGAGGTTCAAGATCCTGAAGACCAGGATCAGACACAGACCATCGCCTTGCTTGGGTACCGGTCTCCCATCTGTCTTTGTTAGTTCAGGTTATGGGGCCTTTGTGTCTTGTTATTAAGCCTTTTTTGTCTGTTTTTCGGTCTTTCTGTTGTTCTTGGACTGTTAGTGTCCTCCGTGCCTGTTTCCTTCCCGCCGCTGTTTCCCCCGCTGGTTCCATATCCCGCCTCCCAGCTGTGCTTCCCTCTTTTCTTCCCTATTTAATGGCGGCCACGCACAGCGGGCACGCAAAAGCAAGCCCTTCAGCACCTTTCAGCGACCCGACCAGAGACCCTGGTTCTCCGACCATCCACCGCTACGAGGTTGCTGCCCTCCTCACGCTCAACCCTGGCAGGAACAACAACTGCCAGCTGTCTACACCGGCCACCACCCACGACCAGTTCTCCTGCTGACACTGCCGACAAACCATCACCAATCTCCGCACCGCCACGGCAGTCCCTCCCACTCCGGACGCCAGCAGCCCCGAAGCCCTTAGATGCATCCTCAACAACGTGCCCTCCATCCACACGCAGTAGAGATCTGGGACCTCCTCGACACCTTCTCGCCAGACGTCGCCTTCTTCACAGAAACATGGACCAACCCCACCTCCGGTCCCGACATCGCCACCGCCATCCCCGATGGATACAAGATCCAGAGGAAGGACAACCCCAACCACCCAGGGGAAGGACTCGCCATCGCATCCAAGAGCGCCCTCCGACTCACCACCTCTGGCACGAGCGACTCCCCGTCCACCACCGAACACCTCCACTTCCAGATCCAGACCAGCCGAACGACCTTACGATCCACCCTCGCCTACAGACTTCAAACCACGTTCACCAATACCATCGCCAACCTCATCACGCCATCGCCTCCATGGACTAAATACTCATCGGAGACCTCAACTTCCACCTCGACAACCTCAGCTACCCCAACTCCGCCACCCTCCTGGACAACCTCGGACTGCAACAACTTGTCACCACCCAAACCCACAAGGCTGGACACACCCTCTACCTCAATCTTCGAAGGAGGCAACAATGTCCACTTCAGCCACACCACGCAACCCAACTGGAGGGACCACCACTGCATTCACTTCCACATTGAAAAGCCCACCGCACCCAAACTGGCACCCCGCCCACTGCAAAGGAACTGGAACAAGATCATCAATGAACACCTCAACTCCACCCTCAATCGCGAAGGCACCCCCACCAGGACCAACGTCAACTCCGCAGCCAAAGAACTTCACAGATGGATCACCAACTGCGCAGACGAGCTCGCCCCCCTCCTCAACCCGAACAGACAGTGACCTAGGAAGGCTTCCTAGTTCACCACCGACCTCCAAGACGCCAGACGCACCTGAGAATGCCTCAAGAAGAACTGGAGAAACAGCTAAACTTCGGAAGACCACTGCACTTACAAGACCACCATGACAGAATACCACCAACTCATCAGATCCACAAAGAGGACCTTCATCTGTAACAAAATCCATGCCAACACAAGCAACGCCAAGGAACTCTTCAACATCATCCAGGATTTCACCAAGCCGCCCAGAGAAGCAACTGACGTCACACCCTCCCAGAACCTCTGCAACAAACTTGGCTCCTACTTCCACCTGAAAATTAGATCCCTCTAACAACTTTGACAAACAGACACAGGAGCCTACTCCGCCCCCCAGCAACGAAAGTCAGACTACCATCTCCTCCTGGACCCCAGTCACCACCTAAGACAACGCATCGGTCATGAAACGCATTCACTCAGGAGCCCCCACGGACACTGCCCTCTGCACATCTTCCACAGAGCTGCTGCCACCGCCACCATATCCATGACGCACCATCAACGCCTCCCTCGAAACCTGCACTCTTCCCCGACGACTGGAAGTGCGCAGAAGTCAAGCCCCTCCTTAAGAAGCCCTCAGCAGACCCAATGGACCTCAAGAACTACCAACCCATCTCTCTCCTCCCCTTCAGGGCCAAAGTCACCGAAAAGTTCGTCAACTTCCAACTAACAAAATTCATAGAAGAGAACTCCATCCTCAGCCGCTCCCAATCCAGATTCAGCAGCAACCACAGCACCAAGAATGCCCTACTCGTCGCCACAGACGACATCCAAACACTTCTTGACCAAGGACACACTGCGGCCCTGATCCTGCTCGACCTCTCTGCAATCTTCAACACCTTCTCCCACTGCACTCTCACCACCAGACTCCACGACGCCGGCATACAGGGGACCGCCCTCGACTGACACCGCTCCTCCCTCACCGGCAGAACCCAAAAAAATCAGACTTCCACCCTTTCTCTCCGAACCCACAGTGATCAGCTGCGGAGTACCCCAAGGATCATCTCTCAGCCCCACGCTTTTCAACATCTACATAGCCCCCATCGCCGCCATCGTCAGACAGCATGGACTCTGCATAGTATCCTACTCCGACGACACCCAGCTCATCCTCTCCCTCACCAAGGACCCCCTCTCCATCAGACTCGGCTTCCAGGAAGGAATGAAGGGTGCCGCAACCTGGATGAGCAGCAGCTGCTAGAAGCTCAACTCTGAGAAGACAGAAGTTCTCGGACCCTCCCCCTCTGCATGGGACAGCATCTGGTGGCCCACAGCCCTCGGCTCCCCTGCCACTCCCACAGACCACGCCTTGAATCTCAGCATCATACTCGACTCCACCTGCTTTAACACCCTCCACGTCCTTCGCAAGACCTTCAAAATGGATCCCCCCTAATCAAGAAAGGCAGTCACCCACGCTCTCATAACCAGCTGACTGGACTACGGAAACGCCCTCTACACCAGGATCAACAAATCTCTGCTCCGCAAGCTCCAGACCATACAGAACACCGTGGCCAGACTCGTCCTCGGCATCCCCCAACACAAACATCACCCCACACCTGCCAGACCGCACTGGCTCTCCGTCAAGAAAAGTGTAACCTTCAAGATACTCACCACGCCTACAAATGCCTCCACAACATCGGTCCCTAATGCCTCAACAAAAGAATCGCTTTCCACGTACCCAAGAGAAACCTCTGATCCGCCAACCTTGCTGAAACCCCAAGCATCCACAGAGCCAAAACAGGTGGAAGAGCCTTCTCCTACGTCACAGCAAAGACCTGGAACAAGCTCCCCATCAACATCAAACACGCACCCACTCTGCACATCTTCAGGAAGACCCTCAAAACCTGGCTCTAATGACTATCCGGAGCCTCCTCCCCCTCCCCCTCCCCCCAAGCGCCTTGAGAGCCACACGGGTGAGTAGCGCGCTTCACAATTCCATCATTGTTCGTGGCCCATACGAACAGATTAATAACCTGGATAATAGGTTCAGAACACAGATTTGTTCCAACATAGATATAGCCCTAGAGACAGCAGTTACACAAAACCTCGGCAGCAGTCAGGGCTGATTCTGACAAGGCTTGTGATACAGATGGACTGCAAATGGTGCAGGTGGCTGAAATGGAACATTTTAAAAGAAGGGTTCAACCTACTGATAAAAGCCCAACTAGGTCACCGTAAATGATCAGCTAGCATAGAAATTCAACATTCATCCACAGGAAGCACAAGGCAGGTTGCCCTGAATTAATTACTATTTATATAGCTCAGGTTATAAAACTAGCCAGGTAATAAAATGTCCAGATCTAAAACATTGATAGTCAAGCAGAGTCCTCTATGCTGACAACATGCTGATTTAGTGTAGGATCCCTGACAAAACTATGCAAGAACTAAGTAAAATGGCAGAGACCCAAAGAGTTCTACCTAGTTACACAATTTACATAGAAAAGACCGATTAATAATTGTCAGATTTGGGGGCGTGGTCACGGAGGCGACCAAGATGGCCGCTTTCGATTGAAGCTCCGCCGACCGGGCGACCTACCTTCACCATCCTGAGGTCCTGAGGCGGTTTTAATCCAGCTACTCCACTCCATCCTGCAATTGCGGCGATTCGCTGCCATCCGACGCCGTTTTTGGGTCCGTGGAGGCACCGGAAGGGCTCTTCTGGCGGAGGAGCGAGACCGCCACCCCATCGGCGTCCGCTCTCCCTGCGCCCGGCCTGCTGGTGAGTGCTGCACTGGGGGCGCGCCGCTGGACTACTCTCGGCTTCTTGTGGCGCCGGGGGCTTGGGATTGTTTGCCGCGGTCCGGCCCTGGGGTTTGCCGGCGCCGACTCCGGGACTCCGTTACTCACGGCTGCCTTCGGGCCTAGCCAGTGAGACGGAGCCGGGGCCTCGGGTAACGGCTAGCCCGGGCTGGGCTCAAGGGACGGTCCGACCCGGGCGCCGCGGGAGGGCGTGTGGGCGCCCCCGGGGGCTGGCGCTGCTGCACGGCCGAGCGGCCCCGCCTTCCCTTGGTGTCCTTCTCTGATACCCACTGGCTACGAGGAGTGCGGGGAAGACTAACTGCGAGGCCCCATTTCCACGGCCCTGGCCGGCCATTTTGACTGGGAGTTGCGCTGACACTGCTCGGAGTGTCCTGGCGCCCATCTGCAGTTGGCAATCACGAAGCAGTGACAGACCCACTCTTTGCACGAAAATCGCACTCGGTGGCACTGAGCCCTGATATACACCGTTTCCATATCCTTGGAGGCAGCCTGCTCGCCGCACACTGCGCCTACTTGCTGTTCCTGCTTTCCTGCGGCACTGGCAGTCGCCCTGCTCCTGGATTCCTGCCCACACCGGACGAGTCTCCGGCCACCATGGGGGAAAGAGACCCCAACTAACGGAAACTGAGTTTCGACAAAACCTCCATGCTGACTGCGGACACTGCAACCGGCTCCTCATCTGACGCCATGCCTCCCCCTCCCCAGGACAACGCCACTGCACTGGTTGCTACCATGATGGCTGAGATGAGGGCTGGGTTCCAAAGATCTAGATGGTAGGTTCGACACTTTGGAACAAAAGCTGCCCGATCTAGGCTCTAAAGTTCAAGTGCACGATCGCAGACTAGATGTGGCTGAATCTCGCGTCTCGGACATCGAAGATGCTGGCGCTAAAACGCTGAAGCGCCTCGAACGCGTCGAAAAGATCCTAAAAGAGGTAGCCATAAAGAATGAAGACTTAGAAGCGCGCGGACGACGCAACAACGTTCGCATATTAGGTGTGGCAGAATCAACCCAGACTGGCCGGATGGACGTCTTTGTGGAGAAGCTTCTCATTGAACTGTTTGGCAGGGACCAATTTACCCCTGGCTTTGTGGTGGAGCGGGCCCACCGGTCTTTGGGTCCTCGACCGAAGCCGGGACTGCCGCCACGGCCCATCATCGCAAGGATTATGAACTTCAGGGACCGAGATGCAGCCCTTCGTGCAGCTCGAGAGAAGGGGGAGATAAGATGGCAGGGCGACTCACTCTCCTTCTACCCAGACTTCACCGTCCTGGTACAAGAAGCGCGTCGAAAGTACACTGGAGTTAAAGCTACTTTGCGCAACTTGGGCCTTAAATATGGTATGATTTACCCGGCGCCCCTCAGAGTGGAGGTGGCCGGCAGAGCTCGCATATTTGACAATCCGTCGGAGGTGCAAGAGTTCTGTCATTCCTATGAATCTAGAGATACCCAGAACGCGGGCAACTCCAGGGCCCGTCACCGCTGCAGGGCGACTCTCAGAATAGCGTGGATCTATTCTCAACCTCAGGCCATGGCTGACACTTGTATTCTCGCACAGACATTTGCCTCTGTAGCCTTGAAGTTTGGCACTTTGTCTCAGGACCCACTGGAATGATCACCTGAATTTACGATCATGGTCTAGCCCGGGGGACGGGGCGTTACCACCCCCTATGGTGTTTGCCCTTCTAATTGGGGAATTTGTTAATTTCGAAGTGGTGGGATTGGTTTCCATTATGCTTGTTCTGCTTGTGAGATGCCATTATGCCGCCACGATGGGTTGGGTGTTCCTCTTTGGGGTTTCTGAGAGGTTGGGTGGGGGGTGGGCTATGGGGTTTGTTTGGTTTTGCTTTTTTTGGAAGTGTTCCGAAGTCATCATAATCCCGAATGTTATATTGAGCTACGCGTGTCATGGGTCACCTGCACTCGTCCATCACTCATGGCCAGGCTAGGACTGCAGGTGCTCCCCTCGGCCCCATCGTTGATGTCCTGGAATGTACGGGGACTGAATGATGCCGGGAAATGCAAACAAGTGTTTAATTATGTTGCCAGGCATAGGATTGATGTAGTCTTCCTTCAAGAGACTCATTTGACTGCGGAGACCGCTTCACAGGTAGCCAGGGGCTGGGGCGCACACCGCTTTTTTTCCCACTACACTAGATATTCCAGGGGGCTGGCTATTAGTATACACAAGCGGATACCTTTTGTTCTTGCACACTCCGTTATCGACAAGGAAGGCAGATATGTTATCATCTCGGGGACCCTCCTGGGCCACAGGGTCACGCTTGCTGGTATTTATGGCCCTAACACTGACACCCCCACTTTTTTTCATGACTTCCAGCTACACCTATTGCAATCGGATCCGGAATTGTTGCTCCTTGGGGGTGATTTCAACCTCCTATTTAATTTTTCGAGATAGCACTGCAACTACCCCAGACACCAGGCCTCACTCACGCCCCCCGTTTTGCGAGACATATGCTCACATTTTTCTCTCGTAGACATTGAAGCACAGTTACACACCTCCACCCCTGCTTGCACCCACTATTCTGGGTTCCACGACACATGGACGAGGCTTGACTATTGGCTTATCTCCCCGGCGGTGGTTGGGTGGGTAGGAGAACTCCTCACACTCCCCCGTACACTGTCAGACCACTCAACTGTAGTGCTTAGATTGTAGATCCCTCGGGCGGGAGGATATGAGTGGCAATGGCGCTTCCCTGGGAGGGCTTTGTCGGACCCTGTTTTCACTGAGACAGTAAGACGCCATTGAAGAGTATTTTGAGCTCAACACGGGCACAGTTGACACCTGGGCTGTCCTATGGGAGGGATTTAAGGCAACCATTAGGGGCGTCTGCATTGCTACGCATACTGGGGTGCTGCGCGCTATACGTGCGACCCTCACGCGGCTTGAGCGTGACATCGCGGCGCTGGAGATGTAACAACTCCGATTACACACTGCGGAGGGGGACCTTAAGCGCCTACAATTGCTGGTGGAGTTTAGGGAGGAGGCCGATAGGGAACTCATGTTCCTGACTAGAGCACACACTGCTAGGCAGTATGGGGAGGGTGACCGACCTGGCAGGGTGCTGGCACAATTACTTCGCCCCCCAAGCGCCTCTTCCTACATCACGACTCTCGTGAGCCCAACGGGAGACGCGCTACACACTACCCCTGAGATTTGTGATGCATTTTTATCTTACTACACTACATTGTATACATCCACGCTGTCAGACGATGCTGCTGATCGTGGTGATTACCTCAATGAGATCGCGATGGTATATTTAGATAAGTGGATGATCGACTTTCTGGCAGATCCCATTACACCGGACAATGTGGTTGAGGCCATAGACTCCATGAAAGGGTCCTCGGCTCCTGGGCTGGATGGGTTTTCGGCCGACTTTTATAAAGCCTATAAGGATTCATTGGTTCCCCGCCTGGTGGAAGTCTATGCGGAAGCACTAGAAACGGGCTGTCTTCCCCCTACACTTAGAGAGGCAGTCATCGCTCTACTCCCCAAACCGGGTAAAGATGCCACTCTCTGCGGCTCCTATCGACCGTTATCTTTACTGAACCTAGATTACAAAATTCTGGCGAATGTCCTCGCCATCCGCCTTTCGCTCCTCATGGAATCCATAATCTCCCCTGCCCAATCAGGCTTTGTCCCACACCGCTCCACTTCTCTAAATCTTCGCACCCTCTTTTCCATTCTGCACCGTGTTGACCCTGACGTCCCGCCGGCGGCGATACTACTGCATGCCGAGAAGGCGTTTGACTCTTTAAAGTGGCCTTTTCTTATGCGCCGTATGGGGATACCCGAATGCTTAGTAAATACGGTGGAATTGTTGTATACCCTCCCTGTGGCTCGACTACGCCTAAATGGAACAGTCACTACGCAGTTCCGCCTGGCGCGTGGTACGCGACAGGGCTCCCCCCTGTCGCCGCTCTTGTACATATTGGTGATGGACCCGCTGGTCCGGCATTTCCAAGAGAAGCATTTACATCGAGGCCTCCAATTTAGGACGGGCCCGCTCTTGATCTCGCTTTATGCGGACAACACCATCCTCTATGTCCGACAGCCCCAGTCCAATCTTGAGCCGTTGCTATTAGAAATTACCAGGTTTGGCAGGTTCTCTGGCCTCCGTGTTAACTGGCATAAATCCGGATTATTCCCACTCACGCCCAGTACGGTTGAATGGCCATGCCCCTTCACCTCACATGGAGCCGGAATTCTGTGAAATATCTGGGCATCCATGTGCATTTAGATACAGCATCCATTATTAGACAAAACTACGGCACGGCGCTCACGGCCCTGGAAGGACAGGTTGAGCGTTGGATTTGGCTGCCATTGTCTATGGTAGGACGTATCGCCATCATTAAAATGATTGTATTACCGCGGTTTTTGTACTTGTTCAACAATATACCAGTGCCCGTCACGAAAACTTTTTTCATACAACTACGCTCGCTGTTACTGAAACTGGTGTGGCGAATAAGTTGCCGCAAGTGTCCTGGCAAGTGCTGTCGCTCCCATATGAGCGAGGGGGCCTTGGCGTTCCTGATTTTTATCTTTACTTTCTGGTGGCACAGTGCTCCTACGCGCACCCATGGTTCCACCCGGACGCCCGGATCCCTTACTTACGGCCGAAGGCCGACTTGGTTTTACCGGGCTCGCTATCCACCACCTTGCCGTCGGGCTTCCCTAGAGATCCGCGGGACATCCAAACGGTTTCATCGACCTGCTGGGCGTGGGGTAGACTTTCCTCAACTGTATTCCCCGAACCTTCCGTTATCCAATTCCATCTGGCTACCAATCACTGGAGAATCAGTGGTGCAACACACGCTATCCAAATTTCTTATGACTACCATTGGAGACCTGTTCCCTGACGGCCATGCGTTCACGCTTACAGAAGACCATCGCTTTATGGTGCGGACATTCATGGATTCGTTCGTATTGACCAGAATGCGCTCGCTCCTGCGCGCCTTTCTCCTCGTTCCCATTCCCTCCCGAGGAAATGACTCCCCTCACATTCATTATTCAACATACTTCGGGCACCCATTTAGTATCTAAGCTATATCAAATGTGCTGCGACCTCCTCCCCTCCAGAGATCATGTGGTGCGTGCTGCCTGGGAGGAGGATTTGGGGGAACACCATTACTGACGACCAATGGCAGTGGTGCTGCAGGGCAACGAAAGACATCTCTCTTAATAGTAAACACAAACTATTACACTTCAAATTCTTACGCAGACTGTATTTCACTCCAGCGAGACTTCATAGAATAGATCCCTCACGCTCCCATGCATGCCCCAAATGCGGCGGCCCTTTTGCGGATTTTGCACACCTTTCATGGTCCTGTCCCACACTACATGGTTATTGGTCCCAGGTCCACGACACGCTCAGCGACATGCTACACTTAAACCTGACTCCGGTCCCTGAAATTGCTCTTCTGGGATATGTAGCAGAATTCCCGATGACTGTACGCAAATTGGCGGCGTTAAGTTTCTTATTGGCAAAAAGAGAAGTGGCATTGCGGTGGTGTGACCGACGCCCTCAGCTACACAGCTCCTGGCTCCGGAGTTTGGCGCAATGCAATACCAACAGCACTGAATACTCAGCCATGGTTCCCTCTACTTCCAGACCTGTCGACATTTGGGGTCCATATCGCACGTATGTTGCTGGCGCAGTGGATGGATCTCAGTCCCCTCCCGCTCCTGCTATGGCCCCCGAGGGAATTGGTTGAGAGATGGTGGGAAACACGGCCCCTCGGCCCTTGACTTTTATTGCTTGATATACTATGCTACTGCTTCCTGCCCGATGGTCTTGCAGTGAACTGGAGAATGTATTATACTATCGCGCCCCTTCTCCCCTGTTTTTACCAATGTCTTTTGACTGTGCTCGTACTGCTATGATTTCTGTATGTGTGACTTTAATGATATCGCTTGACTCAGATATATACTGCATAATGTATGCTTCCTATTTGTTTTTGTATTTCTTTTGGATAATGACAAAAAGGTAAAAAAAAAATAATTGTCAGATTTATCAGAAAGTTTACCTAGTACGGGAAAAAACTGACTACTTAGCAATGCTATATTATAGGGTATTTATACGGCACAACATACACCCACAAGTCTCTTGGCACTACAGCATAGAGGAATACAAATAACGGGGATTATTATGTTACAGGAGAGCTCAGAGTTCTTTCTTATAAGCAAACTATGTTGGAGAAACCTTCAGATCATTAGGAAAAGCGATTTTGTACTATAAATATTAAAATATGCCAGGCAAGCCAATTCCCTAAGAATCAATGAAGTGCATGCTAAGTACTTGAGTAACTGCCCAGTTGAGGTGGTTGTAGAGACAATGTGCAGTATTCAAGGCAAGGCTCCTGCAGATCTTAACTGTGAAGGCACTTAGAACAACTTTTGGAAGTATGGCACAATTTGGATTAATCCCAAAGACCTGAGCTCAAGTGAACTGAATTTTAAATCTAGTCGTGAAGAGTTCCCAGTCCCTAGTCCAGGGGTCTCCAACATTTTCTGTAATAAGAGCTACTTGCGTTCAATAAAAACCCTCAAGAGCTACTAACATTATTAGAGTTGCTTTAGTGACCACATTACAAAAGACTACATTAGTAGCTACCATATGCAAGATCACCAGCAATAACCTTCTGTTGACAACAGGGGTGTGAAAAGCACTTTGTCAATCTGGAATGTCTCTGCATGGATCAAACATAAAAGCCATATTTGCAAAACCCCTGGTACTAAGTTAATTAAATTATTAATAAGTCTCCTTATGTTTTATCACTCAAATAGAAACTTTTAATATATTTTGGAAATTCAATAATTTTTTCTCAAAATATCAGAGTTCAGGTTCTTAAAATACACACATTCTGTACTTGACTACACACGTTTCAATTTAAACAGATTCAGTCACCAAAGCGAACGCTTCTAATTTAGTACTGTGGTCTGCACAGAAGGAAGCCACTTACAAGCAGGTGGAGAGTAACTCATGGGCTACTCGTTGGAGAAGCCTGTCCTAATCTCAATGGCCCACATAAGATACTGTAAAGCCTGAAACATCTTTAGAGGGAACATCATTCATCAACCAAATAAGAAACCTCATACCTGCCCCATCAGCCTATATGCACAACCTTGATATGCCGGGACACTCTAGTGAAGAAGTCTGGTTTTCTGTTGTCCTCCAGCAAGCATCTTTGATAAAGGTCAAGGTGCTAAATGTTTATTTTTTTACTATTCAACCTAATGGTTAAAAACTTTGCAACTCAAAGAAACTCTTACTCTCTTATACTCTCTTAATATTTATTCCATTCACAGATAAACGATGAACAGGATAATATCTCTCCAAGCACAAGTTTTCTCTACATCTCCCATATATTTTACATTTTTTAGGTTATTAGTTAATACATTTGCCTTAAATTGGACTAGACTGATTAGTTATTTACCTGTAATTCCAGGGGAATACTTAGTCATAACCACAGAAAAGTCCCGCCGATGCACGGGGACCATGGAGCACATAACGTATACAATATATATGTATGCTTGATCCTGAAACGTACTATTCCAAAACATGCATTATATATATATGTGTGTATATATATATATATATATATATATATATATATATACATACAAACACACTTCAAATTACATAGAAATTTTCATTTAAGATTAACCACACACATTCAACATTTCTGCAAAACAGAAAATGCAAACGTTAAAATGTAAAAAAACACATCCTTTATTTGAAAGGAAAATGGTAAGTGAATGAAAACCATGGTTAGCCAATAGGCTGTACTGAAAACCATAACAGAGAAAAACTGGCACCGAGCCTTTAAGACCTCCAAGAACTCCTGAATTCCATCATTATTATACGCTATCATCCTATAAATACATTAAAATCCTAGTTGTAGTTGGTCCACACCTTCTCTGTCAAATCATTCTTGCTCCATAAAATCCCATAGAGATATAATGCAACACATATAGAGACCGGCTTAGAACCGGTCTTGCTGAACAGAGTGTGTTGCCTTTTAGGTCTTTTATTAAAGATCTGCATTATCTTCTCAAAAGGTAGGATTACGATCCTAAAGTAGGCCTACTGATTTCTAACAAAAAAAGTCCTACCTTCTTTAAACTGCATGCATCTTACTATTTAAAAATACTCACTGCCTGCCCTACTTTAACGTGTGTTAAATCTTAACATTTGCGCCTGCATTAACGCACGATAAGAAAAGCCTTAATGGTGATTGCAGAACGATAAGCATACTTACATTTGTTTTCCGTGACTAGATCATTGATAGAAAACTTCAATTTCAACCCTGAAAAATAAGGAAGAAAATCTTGAATATCTGACATTTTGCTTTTTAAATTTTAAAAAACACACGTAATGAAAATGTTTTGGTTTAAATGTACTATCTTATCATGTCCGGATAGTCTTTCCTTATGAGACATTTTCACCAAAATTCTATACATTTAGATTTGCAGTAATACAATCCATGTTTTGATTCAACCTGATACTCCGTATATTTCTAGGTCAAAACCTGGGATGTAGTCTGGTGTCAACTTTTTCTACTAAAAGCATAAACCCATGCAGCTTTACATCAAACAAATCAAAGTTGAACCTATCAACAGACTTCACAGTCTGACCACCAAAACCGAACCCTAACATCCTATTTCTTTACTGCCCATCACCATAAGGCGAGGGTGTGGTAACTGGGCTGTGTCTAAGAGGGTGACTGCAATGACAATGGAATGTCATTGCTGTCAGGCTATTTTGTCATTGGTGGGCCTGGAATGTTTAGTTTTGAAATGTTAGAGCAGTTATAGATTTAAGTTGTTGGGAGATGGATGGGATCTTCCTTTCCTCCTAATAAACTTCAACTCAGCCTCAAGACTATCTTTTACTGAACCATCTATTGAGAATCTTACACAGGCGTAGTCGGTAGCTCGAGGAACCAGCTCAAGTGAAGGAAGAAAACCAACAAAACACAACAGGACTACCAGTTTCCTGGAGGACATTTCTCACAGTACGATCACTGGGAGGTCATGAATTTTTGTATTTAACTTTATCGCGCTGATTCTGATGTTGCAGTAAATCTTTTACTGCTCTATTAGCACGGCTGCTTGGATTTCCCTTTTCTTCCTGTTTGGGACACCAAAGAGTCTTGGCTGCCTAATCCTGAGAAACACACTGTACGTTAAGTGCCCCATTACTTTATAACCACGACCTATGGGTAGAGAGAGATTGCGAACGCACACCCCAGCGCGATTACCCCACGCTTCACCACTTCAAATTCCACCGTTGCAGGCGCACTCCTCCTCCAACTGCGTGTGTAGAGAGTTCTGTAGTGGGCACACGGAGGGTGGAGCACAGCGGCAGGATCCCTGTATTGTTTCCACGATCACAGAGGGGTCAGGGTTGTCATGTTCGATAGTTGCCAGAAGCTATTCGCTCCTTGGTAAGAGGGGCTAGTAGTGGCATTGTGAGCTAGCTGGACTAATATATCCTTTGGGGGGGTCTGGAATCAGTCTGGACACAAAATACCTTAGTTTATGTTGTCTAAACGTGCAGATCCTATATAGATTTGTAGGACCTACACAACACAATCTTTAGGCAGCAAGAGAAAAAGTAAACCTTATCATCACAGGTGTGGTTCTCAAAAATCCGGACCCTGGTGTTTTCCCGATATCGAGGTCCAATACCCGTGTCACAAAACCTCAACGCACCAAGACGATTTTGGTATCTATGAACCGATAATAATTAGGACATCATTCCTATGTATTTGCGTCACAATCGAGGGTTGCCAACACCCCAAAATTGTAGTTTCCGTCCCCATCCCTTAAACTCCATTTTGTGAACGGCATCCATCTTGCATCTTGCCCTCATGTTAAGTCAATTAAAGGTCGAGCTTGATCAAAAGGGACACGTCCACCTTTTCGTGACTTCCCCCTGACCTGTCCCAACTGACTCCATGGCCTTAGGCCAAACCTGTTTGGGCAGCTCCTCGCCCAGTGGCCGAACATGATAGCATCAATACATAACATTCCACAAACCATTCACACATACAGACCATGCTTTCTGCAAACATGCACCTGTCCACATTCCTTGTTTATGGCCAGTTTTATGACTGGGTTGTGCCTTCCTTTATTAAGGTTTCATCGATATCTGATGGGAGTTCCAGGCCTAAGTGGGTAATCTATCAACAAACTGGACATCTAAAATATGGGCTTGCTTACATGACTCTGCTCTTTGTATTATTGTAGAAATGTGTATAGCCATATCATAAACTCAGGAATTCTTGCTTGCAGCTATTATTTTTGTATATAAGGAGACGGCTGGTTCTGTAAAAACGAACAGTCTCCCGAGAACCTACTCTCCGTGCAGTGTACTTCTGGGACACGTGTTACTTGGTAGCTACCAATAAAACTTGATCTTTGACGGTAACTAGAAGACTCCGTGTTTGTGGTCCGGAACAAGGGAGAACTCAGAGGTCCTCGGGTGCTACCCCCTGGCACCACCGGGTTCCTAAAAACCCGGAACCTCAGTTGGCGCCCAACTCGGGGCGATATCAAGCGGTGTCGGTCCAAGCCAGATGTTCGTGAGGAGCTTCGTGTGAGAATTCCGGAGGACGGCCAGCCACTTCAGCGACCCCTGTATGTCGACGTGGTTCCGAAGGTCTTTGCTACGAGGTTCCCCGCGTCCCGACGGCTACGAAGGACTGCTGCCCTGACTATCACCTTGTTTTGGACCCAGTGATCTTTGGTAGAGCGAAACGATAGACGAGTCTTCTAGCGACGTCACAGATCTTCAAATACTTCAGTTAAGTATAAGTGGAGCGTCTCCCAGTCCTTAGTTTGTCCTTAGTTTTTGGTATCCTTGAGATACGCTTTGATTTGGTACTTGCAAGCCCCAAAGCCGAAGGACTCGTGTATTCACGAGATATATCGTAACAGATAATCCTTTGAAGTTTGAAGCTAGACTAGTGAGCGAAGATGCCTGGTTTTAGCAGACTTGGAAACTTGTTTTGTCTTGGTTGTAGTAAGGACTCCCGATTAGAGGAATCTTGTCCGGTTCCTCCAATTGGAACTCCAACGTATGAGCTCTATGTAAAGCACGGCGTAGGTCCTATAACATATAACGAAGTATGGATAAAATACACCCGCAAGGATGGTGTTTTAAAATGGCCCCAATACGGTAGTTTCGACTCAGAAGTTTTAGATAACCTAGAAGTCAAACTATTCAAGAAGAAAGCCCGACCGGCGATGTTTGACTCTTTCCGCTTATGGCGTAAAGAGGCCAAACAGAAGGAAATTAAATTAGAAAAGAAGAATAAGAGGGAAAGAGGTATTTCAGTAATGCAAGCCGCGATAAAATTTAAAGACAACGAAGAGGATCGAATAAGTGAGCAGTTGCACAGGCAACGTAAAATGGCAATAGATAAATGCTACCCCGTTTTGCCATCTCTTCAGCGAGAGACAGTAAAAGAGCGTGAAAAAGATCCATTAATGGCTCATTTGCTAAGTTCGCCAACACCCTATGCACAAAATGCCACAGCACCTCCGCAACCTTTAGTTGCACCTCTGGTAGCTGTTATAGAGGCTCCTTTACCGCACTCACCGCCTACTCTTCAGCTGGCTCCTGTTTCTCTGGCGCAGCCTCCTCAAGGCTCACCGATCACATCTACTTCTCCTACTGTTCCTTCTAAAATTTCGCCTAGCACACTTTCTAGTCTCTCGTTCTACGAACATTTCTGTTTCTACTTTGCGTGACTCTGTTCTACCACCAGTTATTCCCCCACTTTCACCTTTCGTCTGGCATAAAATGGCCAGCATAGTTACTAACTTTCCTTCACCACTTTTTCGGTCGCCTAAAACGACCCCTAACACGGAACGAAGACAATTACGAAGCCAAATGCCCGATTATCAGGAAAGGGAATGTTTGAATAAGTTAGCACGAAATTGGGCTATGGACACAGCAAGATATGATGTAGAGTCTGTCATGAACGTTTTCCGTCAATGGGATGAACCAACGCAAAGATACGTCTTTGAGCAGATGTGTGTTTTTCTGTGTGAGGATTTGGTATATAATGGTCAGAAGACCAACGAGCAAGAGTTGTGTAGTGTACGATTTAAATTTGGGGAGGGTATGATTGTAGGTCCCGACGTTGAAAAAGCAGTTGAGATATTATTATCACATAGAAGTACGGGTGGTAATTCTGGGTCATCCTCTGACAGTGGTACTTCCAGCAGGAAAAGAGCGAGACAGTACCCCATGAGAGAGGTTCCTCCGGTCTGGAGGGAAGGTGACGCAACTGCAGTTCCACCGGTTCTGCCTCATTTCCAGCGTGTATGGGTACATGTCCCCTGGAAAAGATACGAAGTTTTAGCACTCAAGCAGACACTACCCGATCCCCGTAAAAACCCGACTGGGTATTATAAGGAGTTGTCCCAAACTGCCAGCTCATGTATAATGAATTTAGCGGATATAGACATGTTGTTTGGGAACGTTGTTCCACATCCTTTATGGAGTAAGATACGTCATGCAGATCATGACCAAGAATTAGGTGACTCGTGGGCGAACATTGCGACTACAGATACTAGACAAGTCGGTGGTTTCAAGCCTGAGCCGTTAATAGCTGAACTTCCCGGTAGAATTATTGCGTACATGAAGACACTTATGCCTGAAGTACGCGTAAACTGGGACAAGCTATCCGCGTGCAAGCAGAAGAAAGACGAGAATGTGTCTGACTTTTTCACGAGATTTGAGGAAACTTTCACTGACCATAGTGGTCAGGATATGGCTACCGAGGGTGGCCAAAGATTGTTTGTAGACAAGTTTGTACACAATCTGCTTCCCGAACTGTGTGCTAAACTAAAAGATTCAGAGAGTGCTTGGGCTGTCTCTACGTCAGCACAGATTCTAGCAACAGCTCAGTACTACGAAAACAGGCGCAAAGACGAGCTAGACAAGGCAGACAAAAAGACGAAAGATCTAAAAACTAAAGTTCTTCTCCAACAGGCCTATCCGCCTCGTATGGCTAGCCAGCCCAATTATCAACAGAATAAGCAGTATTCTAGAGACGCGCAAGGAAACGAGTCTTCCCACCAGCGTGTTCCGTATGGCCCGAATCAATGTGCGTATTGCAAGGAAGAGGGTCATTTTAGGAGTAATTGTCCGGCTCTTGCGCGACGCTTAAACGGTGTTTCAGGTGTAAGAGGGAGAGGTGTTCAACATGCCCCCAGAGGTAGGGGCCGTGGAAATTTCGCCCAGTACACAGCTTCTTTTCCGCCTCAAAATTCCATGAATAGCTTTGACCAACAGAATAACGCATCGTCTAGGTCAGCTCAGTACTATGCTGACGACTATTACACCGAACACGACAATGAGGGTAACGATTGCTAGGACAGCCATGGACAAAGAGAGGGAGTTGTTTCAGTTCCAGTAGACCAAGATGGACCTTATGTCAAGGTAATTACCTCAGGAGTGTCAGAGCCATTTCTGCTGGATACTGGTGCTACAAAAAGTTCTATTATGCACTCAAAACTTCCTGGCGCACCTTTGTCTGGCGAAATAAATGTCTCAGTAGGCTTCTCTGGCGCCCCTGTTAGAAACCCGATCTCTAGTCCTATATCCCTTTCTGTTGGCCCCTATGAATTGGAAGCACCCCTCATTCTTACAACAGGTTGCGGTGAAAATTTGTTAGGATTGGATTTGCTAAAAAGGTTGTATGCGACTTTGTACTGTTCTCCCTCGGGAGTACAACTTACGTTAGGGAAAAAAGTCATTTCTCCAATGTATTTGTCGAAAGAAGGTATTCCAACCGAATTATCATCACTTCCTGATATACTGTGGGCTAATGGTTCCAATGACGTAGGTCGTTTGGAGATAGCACCGTATGTCATAACCTTGAAAGCCAACGTCGGATTGCCACGTATTCCTCAATACAAAATATCTAACGAATGCGAGAAGGCGTTGTTAACGATCATTTATGATTTGATCGATAAAGATGTTATTGAAGAAACAACAGGGAACGTTTGTAACAGTCCAGTTTTACCGGTCTTAAAACGTACTGATCCTTCACAGCCCCCTGTGTATAGGTTTGTGATTGACCTCAGAGAGGTAAATAAGGTAGTTATCCCACAGTTTCCAGTTGTCCCCGACATTACTGCTTTATTGACAATGGTTCCAGCTTCAGCAGACTGGTTCTCGGTGATTGACCTGAAGAACGCTTTCTTCAGCATCCCTATCGCCGAAGAGAGTAGAGACCTTTTCGGCTTCAATTTAGGAGGACGAAGCTTCCGCTTCAAATGCGCTCCTCAAGGCTACTGCGAAAGCCCATCTATATTCAGTCAGGCACTGAAAACACAACTAGACACAATTGTGCTGCCAGATGGGTCAACTTTGATCCAGTACGTAGACGATCTACTGATCGCCGCAGACACTGAGGAGATTTGCAAACAAGCCACGTTGTTATTATTGCGTCACTTATGTGACATGAAGCACAAAGTCTCCCTTTCAAAACAGCAATTTTGCCGACAAGAAGTAACCTACCTAGGTCACATCTTATCGAAGGAGGGAAGGAGACTGACACCAGAAAGAATACAGGCAATTACAGAACTAAGTGCCCCAAGGACACAGAGAGAGGTTCGAGCCTTCTTGGGCATTACATCGTACTGTAGACAATGGATACCGAATTTCTCACTACTAGCCAAGCCCTTGCTGGCGCTACTCCGCAAAGACACGCCTAATCCTATGCCTTGGTCTGAAGATTGTCAGACGAGTTTCCACGAGTTGCGTGATGCATTGTGTTCGGCCCCTGTGTTGGGAAACCCCAACTACAGTAAGCCTTTTACATTGTATGTCCATGAAAAGGAAGGTTGTGCATTATCAGTCTTAACGCAACACTTTGGGGACAAACAGCGCCCATGCGCGTATTTTTCGGCAACTCTGGATCCAGTGGCTAACGCACTGCCAAGTTGTCTAAGAGCAACGGCCGCAGCAGCTGTCTGCATTCGACAGTCTGCTGGACTAGTCATGAATAACACTCTGATCGTTATGGTTCCGCACGCAGTTGACATTTTGCTAAATAGGACCAAGACACAACATCTTACTAGCGCTCGACTATCCAGTTACGAACTTACCCTGCTAGCAAGTCACATCCACATAAAAAGGTGTGATACACTCAACCCCGCTACGTTATTACCCATCCCGACAGAGACAGACAAGATTGACAAACATGACTGCTGTTTCAGGACAGAAGAAGAGACAAAAGGGAGAGTAGACTTACAGGACACTCCCCTTCCCGAATGCAATGATACTTTGTGGGTTGATGGTTCATGTTTCAAGTTGCCGAATGGTGATACGACCACAGCATACGCCGTAACGACATTATACACCATTGTAGAGACTGCACGCATTTCCCACAATTCTGCACAAGCTGCAGAGCTGATTGCGCTTACTAGAGCATGTGTGTTGGCGAAAGGAAAGCGAGTGAATGTGTACACTGACAGCCAATATGCCTTTGGTGTGGCTCACAGTTTTGGGAGATTGTGGCGTGAACGTGGGTTCCTTACGTCCCATGGTGCAAAGATACAACATGGCCAGCTAGTTAATGAGCTCCTTGAGTCACTCACCTTGCCCCTACAAGTCGCCATTATAAAATGCAGTGCACACAAAAAGATTCAGGATGATGTTGGCCGCGGAAATGCATTGGCAGATGAGGTTGCGAAAGAAACTGCAAGGAACACAATGAGTCGGATGTATGTTATGGGTCCCGCTAGATGGACTGCTGATGTGGGAATGTGCGAGGACACCATTGAAAGCGTAAAATCGATACAAGCTGAGGCCACTGAGAACGAGGTGAATGAATGGAGAGAAAGCACAGGTAGATTGGATGCGAATGGTTGTTGGGTCGAACTATCAGAACACCAGCGATGGCTATTACCTAATGCATACGTACTTGCAGTAGTAACGATGGCTCACGGAATTGCGCACATCAGTTCGAAAGGAATATGTAAACTATTGGCCCCAGTATGGCAGAATAGCAATATCCCAAAATATGCAAAGAATGTGGTTAAAAAGTGTATGGTGTGTTTGAAGTACAATCCCGGGAGGGGAACCCCAACTCCAACTGGTCATTTTGCGCCTCCAACGTACCCGTTCGAGGTTTTACAGCTCGACTTCATCCACATGGAGAGGTGCAACAACCTAAAGTATGTGCTCGTTATTGTCTGCGCCTTTTCAAGATGGGTGGAAGCGTACCCCCTTAAGGACAATACCGCTTTATCAACTGCCAAAGCACTCGTCAAAGAGTTCTTTCCGAGGTTCGGTATGCCTAGAATTGTCTGGAGTGATAACGGAAGTGAATTCGTAGGATGCGTGATGAAGAGAGTGTGTGAGTGTTTAGGCATCCACCAAAAATTCCACGCTGCAAATCACCCCCAATCAGCTGGATTAGTAGAGTGCTACAATGGCACTCTAAAACTCAAACTAGCCAAGATCCAAGCCAGTACAGGTCTTAAATGGCCTGACGCACTGCCCCTAGCGCTTTTGTCAACCAGAATGACTGTCCACTCCAGATTAGGACTTAGCCCCCATGAGATCGTGTTTGGCCGCCCAGCCAACGTCTGGGGCGTGCCAAGACCCAAGAAACTAAGTGAGATAGAACACCCCGTACTACTTGACTATTTGTGCGAATTGACAACTAAATTGCGTGTTTTACACCAACAGGTTCACAGCTCCTCTCCACCAGCCTCTGACGATCCAGGTCACCTCATCGAGCCCGGCTCGTGGATTTTGGTGCGGAATTTCCAGCGCACCAACAACGGACAGCCGAGGTGGACCGGACCGCACCTAGTGCTGCTTTCAACGAGATCTGCTGTTCGGGTGGAAGGCAAGAAGAACTGGGTACATGGGACCCACTGCAAACGGGTCCCTCTGCCCCTTCCATACGACCGGTGGGTCAACAAAGGACTTGCCGACTCCGAGACCGAATCCGTACCTCGCTTCATCCCTTTCAGCGATGCACGTTTGAAAGAAACTAGTACTGAAAAGGAGAGTGATCATATTTTACAAGGACTTGTGTCGCCGTCTATGCAATTGGACACTACCGAACCTGGGACGCTGTTTGAAGACCACACCATACCTAGGAAACGACGGTACGACCTGCGGTCTAAACAAAGACTAATAAACGATTGACCTAATGTGATTTCCTTTTTTTTTCCTAAGAACTATTTTTTTGATTTTTTAGCTCTCTCGTCCCAGGGGAACTAGCTCATTTTTGATTTTTCGAACCGCCATCCGGTTCTGCTGCTAGGGTCGCGGTTGAAGTCTGGGGAGTGCAACTGGGAAGTTCTAGGTCCACGGTTCTGATTGGTCCACGGGAGTTACCCCGGACTGAGCAGAGCGCGCTCCCTGGGAGAATCAATCAACCACCGCGGGCAGCAACTAGAGGATGGAGTTTCCAAGGGTAGAGAGACCTATCAGACCCACGAACTTCGGAAAACAGTTATGCACAATACTGTCCAAAAGAAGATTCCTGATACTATGTGTTTTAATGTTATGTAGCATACTTGTGTTTTTTACTGGTTATACTCTATTCGTATTTAAAGTTACCTTTTCGAATGACACCCAGCCACCATCTCCTCCCACTATTTCTCCACACTACTTTCACCCTCTACCTGAACACGAGTCTGCCCGAAGACTCGAATTTGTAAACAATTCTTTCATTCAGCTCCTACACCAACACCAGTCCGTAATGAACGCATCAAACTGTTGGATATGCGGACTTATGCCACACACAACCGATAAGGGGATCCCATACTTCATTTTGCCATTCAGCTACTATGGTTCTCTGTGGGCTTTCCAGACCATGTTCCTATTCGCCCTAGAACCGTACCCAACCCGTTCCACTGCGAGCGATTCCAATAACAAGGCACTAATTGCAGGGATAAGGAATATGAGTAGGGATATCGACACATATCTGACAATGCCCAAAGATGAACTCAGTCCCTACACCCGTTGGAACGTGACCAAACATGGGGTTTACCTGGTCAAGAGCCAGGCAGCAAAGAAATCCCGCCCAGTTTGGATAGTGCCCCACCGAGGTCAATTATGCCTACAGGGTATTGGTAGGGAGCCCACAGCACAGTTAGGAAAGAGCATTTGCACGGAAACATACGTATTTACTTCCCGAACTTCCCCTATACTTTTGGCAGCCAAAGGCACGTATTTCGTTTGCCACGACCAAGCCTACACGTGGTTGCCCCCCGATTTCTCAGGTACATGTTTTATCTCATTTCTGCTGCCTCCCACCTACACGGCCAGAGCAGATTACCATCGGACAAGGACAGCTAGGGGTGTCGTGAGTAAAGACGACACCGCGGGTCAGGAATTCGCTGACTTCGCAAAGGGTTTTCTGCCATTTTGGGGGCCTATGGTGAACAGCAGAAATATTCGCCAGTTATCGAGGATAGTTGAATCCGCCGTGACTACGACGGCCGGAGCACTTGGCAATCTGACAACCGAGCTTCAGTCGGATCGACTTATGACCCTTCAGAACCGAATTGCCTTAGACATCATACTCGCCGATCGTGGTGGTGTGTGTAGAGTCATCCAATCCAGTTGTTGCATATTCATCCCTGATAACGCACCGACGGTATACCAGGCCATCTCCAAACTACACGAAATATCTGGTTCCCTTCACGTTGAGAAAGGGGATTGGTCCCTGCTGGGGTGGTTCTGGGAGCTGATCACTGCCTGGGGATGGACAATTTTGATCTTCATTGGGATGACCTTGGCACTTCTGTACATGTTTTGCCTATGTATACAGTGTGCTCCTGCACTATGTGGCCTCTGTGCTACCTCGTGTGTACGGAAGCCTGTGTCACGGGACGAGCTGAGTAACAGAATGATGCTACAGCAACATCTCCACGAATTTCTTCATACCGATTTGGACTCAGATTAGCATGAGTTATTGCCTTATATGAGGGCAAAAGGAGGGTCTGTGGTTCTCAAAAATCCGGACCCTGGTGTTTTCCCGATATCGAGGTCCAATACCCGTGTCACAAAACCTCAACGCACCAAGACGATTTTGGTATCTATGAACCAATAATAATTAGGACATCATTCCTATGTATTTGCGTCACAATCGAGGGTTGCCAACACCCCAAAATCGTAGTTTCCGTCCCCATCCCTTAAACTCCATTTTGTGAACGGCATCCATCTTGGATCTTGCCCTCATGTTAAGTCAATTAAAGGTCGAGCTTGATCAAAAGGGACACGTCCACCTTTTCGTGACTTCCCCCTGACCTGTCCCAACTGACTCCATGGCCTTAGGCCAAACCTGTTTGGGCAGCTCCTCGCCCAGTGGCCGAACACGATAGCATCAATACATAACATTCCACAAACCATTCACACATACAGACCATGCTTTCTGCAAACATGCACCTGTCCACATTCCTTGTTTATGGCCAGTTTTATGACTGGGTTGTGCCTTCCTTTATTAAGGTTTCATCGATATCTGATGGGAGTTCCAGGCCTAACTGGGTAATCTATCAACAAACTGGACATCTAAAATATGGGCTTGCTTACATGACTCTGCTCTTTGTATTATTGTAGAAATATGTGTATAGCCATATCATAAACTCAGGAATTCTTGCTTGCAGCTATTATTTTTGTATATAAGGAGACGGCTGGTTCTGTAAAAACGAACAGTCTCCCGAGAACCTACTCTCCGTGCAGTGTACTTCTGGGACACGTGTTACTTGGTAGCTACCAATAAAACTTGATCTTTGACGGTAACTAGAAGACTCCGTGTTTCTGTGGTCCGGAACAAGGGAGAACTCAGAGGTCCTCGGGTGCTACCCCCTGGCACCACCGGGTTCCTAAAAACCCGGAACCTCACAGGTTTTGTCAATTCAGCTCAAAACCAGACTACCCTATTCATCCCTGTACTATTAAGCCTCTCCTCGGCTCCCTGGTGAACTAATGGAGCTAGTAACAGACTTTAGAGGAAGTTAGCCCTGGGAATCTATCTGCAATTTATGATCCTAATATATCAACACACATACCTTCTCCAGAAGCAGAGCCAGTAGGCAATCTTTGTGTTTCATTAATACATATGGCAAAGCTGGATTGGATTCAGAAGAGACAAACTGAGATCTTGGAATTCTGAGCAGACTGTAGGATGGCTAGTATTCAACTGCCACAGGCATAGATAAGAGCTATCTGTAAGGAACTGAAGAGGGCTGTTTCAGGAGAATTTTTCATTTAGATTGCTAGCATTACTGCTTTTGTTCCTGTGACCACCCCTGCATTAAAAGAGATCTGCAATGTTTAGTGTCTTCATCTTTTCAAGGGTTTGTCATACTCTGAACCTGTAGCTCTACCTAAGTGAGCCAGACAGAAAAGGCATCAGTGTCTCGACCACGTGAAATCTTAGCACAGTACCAGGGGTGTAAAATGTAATAAAATATCTACTTGTCCCTGGGACAGGTTGTTTAATAAATCTACTTGTCCTGCAACAAAATCCACTTGTCCCTTTAATTCCATGTTGTGCAGTGACAAATTATGGCAATACTCTCATTATAATTGCCTCTCTGATTATGCCATAGTAGGGTTTCAAAACTAGCGATTCCCTTGTTTTGCCACCTTTCTGCAGATCTACATACTGGTGTAGGAGGTAGTGGTAAGCAACAGTTCCCCATGGTTGGAATGCCCTTTTGAGTATGTGCAGATCTACTAACTTGCATGTCTTATGGGCTTTCATCAGCTCATCTCTAATATTTTCCCATACAAAGAAATGTTTTAAAACTTACTCCTGACAAGGGCAAAAGTAAACTTAAAGGGTTGGGGGCAAAAAGTGGTTGGTGGAAAGTAAACTTGTAACCGCTCAACAGCTTTTCGCATGATCATATCTACACATGCATATTTGCTGGTGCTAAAATGCAGTTCACAAATATTTTCTAGGAGTACAATTTCCTGACCTACTGCTGTAAATTCTTGTGAATTAAAGAAGTTGTAAATCTGCACTAATGCATAGACATATTCCACGGCTGGAATTTTCTTTTCATTTTTTATAAGAATTGGGTGCCTATTTAGGTCTCGGGTTAACCAAGACCTTTTGTTTTAATTAGAATTCACTCTCTAGGTACCAGTCGGCTGCACGGTGAGTGGCAGCATTCTGCTCCATCACAAGGAGCATATTAGCATGCAAATTAGTTTTGTTCAGTCCTAGGAACTGCTGTGGCAATGTGTGGTTTTTGAGACCTAAAATATTTTTTGATTTTGCCAATGTTTGTTATAATGCTGTGGGCCCAGCAGCTTCCATAGCAATAACATTTGGGGACAAAAACGTTAAAACAACACATGCAACCAAAGGGCTGACCAAAAGGTTTACCAACGTCACATCTATTGGCATTGCCATTGTTTGGTTTCATGTTTCCTATAATTTTGCTGGTTACACTGATCTTCCTTTATGAATACTTTGAGGAAATATTAGAATACATCAATACATTTTACTGCTGCTAAACTTTGGAATTCTCTTCCTCTTTCTTTAAGGAGTATGAATGAATTGTCTCTTTTTAAAAAGGGGCTGAAGTCCCATCTTTTTCCTAGGGCTGTGTGATCCCTCCCTGCTTGTGATGTATGTTGAGTCAAAGCGCCAGGATACCCTCTGGGTGACAGCATGCGCTATATAAGTATCTTTTACATTACATTACATTACATTTTACTAAATGATGCCTCAAAGAAATGGGACCTAACATTTTACAGTAGTTTAGCAAAACGTTTTTTTCTTAATTGTATTTTTGGATATAAACATTTTATTTTGAAAGCACAGAATCATCAATCTTGCTTTAAAGTGTTTGCAAATATTTGCATCTAATCAGAGAGCATCCTGGAAGTACTATACGTAGCCTGATATTGTTTAACTTTGCAAACTTATGTACACATTTTTATGCTGGAAACGCGGTCAGTAATGCAGTCTGAACTTACACCATTCCCTTACAGCGCTCAACCTAATAATAAAGGTTTTGTATTAATAAACCATCAATACAAGCTGGAATAGCATTTTTTTTTTGCAGAGTTTTATATAGCGCGAACTAGACCCGAACTGAATCAGGTATCGGAGCGCTTTACATAGCACCAGTTACGTTACATGAGGACACACATTCATTTTAGGCACGGGGAGATTAAGTGATTTGCCCAGAATCACAGGAGGTTTTTGGCGTCGTTACCGAGACTCGAACCCGATCCCCAGGTCCGAGGTCGAGCGCCCTAGCCGTTAGGCCAACTCCTCTCCCCAATCAACATTAACATATGGACACAAATATTACCTTAACTGCAGACAATGCCTTTCCCTGATCAATGATGTGGTACAGTAATCTGACAGCCAAAGGGTTTGTGCTGCATGGGTTTGAGCCTACTTTTCCCTAGGACGAAATAAACATGAAAACATGTTGTCCTTGACCCAAATTTTTCCTGGGGGTCAGCCTATAAGAATTCTACACCCTTGACAGTACAGCCATTTTCCATTCTTCAGCACATTTGCTGATGATCCGATGCTAGCAGATGAGGATAGAAAGTCTGATACAGTAATCAATTATGGAAGGCAGACATGGAATTAGGACAACAGTTTAACAACTCCTAGCAGCTGCCTCTGAATTCAAAAGTCTGAAACACAACTAGGCACAGTTATGTGTTCTAAGGTAGATGGACATCCACACAGTCACGTATAACAATCACTTGGGAAGATTTCTTTAACGTCTGGACCACAACCTATCCATGGTGGCTGAATATTTGCTGGGCAAGACCAATGTGGTGGAAGACAGGAACTCACTATCTCAGAGACTCCCATGATTGGAAACTGGGCCCAAATCAGTGGCATTCTTTCAAGTTTGACCATTTTGCCTCCCGCTCAACAACCAATTTCCCATATCCTAGCCCATGAATAGGTAAGCTTTCACTGGGTTACACTCTCCAAGCAAAAGGTACTATCTTCAACATTATTCCTTGTTTTGTGCGATTGTCACATGTCCTCAAACCCCATGTGTGCTACATATCATAACGTGAATTTGTAAACCGCATGTTCACCCAGAAGGATATCTTGGTGCTGAATAAAAGATGTTTATAAGGTAAGAGCAGTGTATCACAGATTATACATTTTGTAGTGAGCCAACATTATCATATTCAAATAGCAGCAGGCCTAAATCCATTGCTAGTGCGGATTTAACTTGATAGAGATTTTAATATTTACAGTAGTAGCTATTGTATTTTGTACCTTAGCCATGCTAATGTGATATCCTCAAGTAGAGGTAATATTAAAGATACCAGCATAGCACTTTAACCCCTTCGACGCGGATGACGAGCTCCGGGTCATCCGCGTCGAAGGGGTTAAAGTGCTATGCTGGTATGCTGAGATATGCGAAAGCGCATGTTACGTGATGAGCCCAGCTCGTCACGTAACATGCGCTTTCGCATATCTCAGCGTGCGAGCGGAATTCCGCCCGCACGCATGCGGTTAAGAGCTTATATATTTGATTGAAGGTGATTTTCTGCACTTAGCATGGAGCTGCCCAACAGTTATGCAATACTGGCATGAAATATTTGACATCTTACAAAATAATGATTTCAAATACCATGCACCCCATTATTAGTTCCATTGGGTTAGAATTTATGGAATGTAGTACATGTTTGTAAGTGGCACTGGTAATGGTAAAGAGGAGAGTGGCATTGTGGTGGATGAGTGGGACAGCCAGGGTACAGAAGAGTCTGGTTAAACAACATTATAGCCCATACTAGGATAGTGTTTAAACATAATGCAACAACACAGTCAGCAGCTAGACAACAAGACTTTTGGGATCCACTACCTCATTGAGAAAGACGATAATTCACGCAGGAAACTAAAAATCAACCAACTCCCTTATGCACTATAGGAAAACGAAATGGGTTACAGATTGATGTTGTGCTGATATGATAGTTGCACTACTTGCCTCTCGGGTAATCCCAAATTTGAGTGATTCCCTCTCACCCAGCTAAAAGATGTTGGTTGAATTAGAAAACTGAATTTAACGTGTGAAATAATCAACCAAAAAAGTAACAAATAAAACTGTGAAAAAAGTATATGCAATTTTAATGGTTATGAATACACTCTGGAAAAACCTAACTTAGCTGATGTACTAATGTTAAAACGGTTTTTCTATTTTTTAAAGATGGAAGCGGAGATTAATAAAACTGTAGGAGAGTGTTAAAACAGATACCAATCTAGGATAGACATACTTGAGTTACCATAATGCAATTTTAGTGTACCACTACATCCAGTTTCTCTAATTCATGTGTAGATTACCCCTTTTAGATAAAGAAAGGTAAGGCATGATCAGATCAGGGAACCAGTATCTGGAAGCTTTCATTTAGGAAAATAAATTCCACAAAGCATGTTGTAGAATACATAGAAGAAAGCACTTACAGCTGCCATGCAGATGGCTCTGCCTTGGATATGTTTAGAGAATACAAGCAAGGCCTATTTGGCATGGTGTATAGTGAATAGGTTGTTGCAAGAAGACATTATCCATTCAAAAACACTTCACTTTACATACAGTGGCAGAAATCTTTGATTGCTGCCTTCTCTGTATCCCACAATAATGGGTAATCTAAAGATGGTGGTATTAATACAACTTTCATACTCTCCAAGTCGAACATTACAGCAATATGCATCAATGTGTGAATATTTCTCCTCAACCCAAGAAGCATGTGGATAAAGAAGAAAAACAAGGAGATAATTTTCCAAACGAAAACATTTTCCTGATAAAACAAGCATTTGCAATGCAATAGGTCTCGCATTTGCACGAGTTTAAGCTATTGGTATTGTAAATGACAGTGCCTTTTATTTATGTTTAAAAAACAAAAACACAAATAAAAGGCATTGTTATTTGCAATCTCAATAGCTTAAACTTGTGTAAATGCGAGACCTATTGCATTGCAAATGCTTGTTTATTATTTCATCTATCCTTGTGCAGACCGTCTGAGCACAACGCCGCCCACTGCACGAGTACGCTGCTGTGCTAGTGGGGCTGCACCGGTGTGTGTGGTTTGTGTGTGTGCGTGTGTGTGCTCTGCTTGCCAGCAGGGACGGAGACACAGCTCCCATCTGCAGCTCTCTCCGGCCACTATTGTGCACTGAGCCACATGGCTCTTTAAAAGGACCTGCCTTCCGATTAGCACCCCCTGCACACCCCGGAATTTGGCACTATTTGTGTTGTGTCATCCTCCTGGTGTTGTTGTTTTGGTCTCTTCCACAGCCGCCCAGCTGTGAGGAGAGCACCGTAAGTTGCAGCCGGAGTGGGTTGTCCCAGCTCACACGAGGAGCCAGAGGGGTCCCCGGGAGGAGAGTGGCGTTGTAAGGGAGGTGGTCATTGTTAGGAGCGCCGTGCAGAGGCGGCTCCGGGACTTGCTGTGTTTTCTGACTGCGGCTGGAAAGTTCAGGTAGCCGTAGCAGTGCGTTTCTTGCACCCATCACCTTTCCTCAGCACTCGCCGTGAGATTATGTCAGCCTGCATACCAACAGAGGGGTCCAGCGCCGGGGAGCCGGACCACACCGTATCCCGAAAAATGCACACAGTGTTTACCTAACTTTCCATTTTAGATTGTTTTTGCAACACAAGCTTATTTAACACTAAAGAAAGACATTTGACGATACTACACCACTTTGACAGAAAATAAACACTTCACATGAAAAATATATATATATTTTCCTCTGGAATTAGGCACTGGGCAAAAATTGCGAAAAACTGTGTTTTGGTCTTCGGAATGGGAAAGAATACTGCAAAATCCAGCGACTGCTTGATATCGCATTGGACCAAGAAAATATTTTGACTGAAGGATTTTTTTCGTGACTTTTTAGGAACCGGAAAACTCTGAGCAGGACCCAGTGGCCCTTGAAATGAGAAGTGACAGCTTCGCCGAGAAGTGCTGTTGCTGCTCCGTGAAGAGTGCTACTCATGCAAAAAGCAAGGGCTGCTGTTCCCCTGTTGAAAGTGCCACAAAGCGATGAAGTGACAATTCTGGGTTGCTGAAAGTGCACCACTCGTGCAGAGAAGTGCTGGCGCTGCCCTGCAGAAAGTGCTGCAGTCCTGCTAACAAGTGCTGGTACTGCCCTGTTACAAGTGCCACAAATACCTTGTTGTTTGCTACCCCCTGCCATAAATCAAAAAGAGCTCCCCATCAGGGAGAGTGCGGCATACAGTCCCAGCCAGCAGCGTGAAGCCCAGCGAGAGAGGAAAGGGAATCCCTCGCAGGCAGCACTCCCCTGGAGCTAATGACATCAGCCCCCAGTGGCAGCAGCAGTCGGTTCACAAGGACAGCAGCAGCCTGCTCCCCTCCCCTTCCCGCAGCCCCACCAAGGTCCAACCCCGTCGGAGTGCTTGGCTTCGCGAACGTGTGCGCGCCCCCTCCCCGGGCCAGAGAAGAGACGCCATGAGAAGAGACGCCGTGAGCGTGCACATCGGATCTCCGGGTGCAAGCTGAGATCGCCAGAGAAGAGACGCTGTGAGTGTGCACATCTCCTGTCCCCCTTCAGACGCAAAACCCACAACAATACATCTCGCCAAGGCGAGCAACGCATGCGCTGCAACGCTATGCGAGACCTAAAAAGTTGCAGGCCATGCAGGGCTTGTACTTCAATTTTGCAGCACACCAAATGATGGTGACCAGGAAGGCAGTGGCACTGGTAAACCAGTTTGGGTTCACTGGTGGTCGCATGTTTAAACAGCTCTGTGCATAAAATGGTAAAGCGCTAGCTTACAGCATCATCTGGCTGTGGAACTCATGCCCAGTGGAGAAAGATGTAGAAGACCAAATTACATGCCCACCTGGTGGCCTCACCGGAGAAGGGCTGGCTCAGTCCAAAGCATCCAAATACAATTTTGTGTATGTTTATTCCAATGCCCAAGTCAAGAATTCAAGGAAGGTGTAATAATTTCTGTGCCGTACGAGGGGCTTAGTTACTTCCTGCACAAAAAAGAATGATCTCCAGTGGCAACAATCTCAGCCTTCAGAACATCCATATTTTTCAGGGAGAGATCTAGGCAAGAATGGTCCATCTTATAATGAATAATACTCAAGATTAATGGCTTAACGAAGGAGTGAAAAATCAGGCCATTTTCTCTTTACTTCCCAATCCCCTTGCTCACCAATCAAATTTAGAATGGGTCCAAATTCCTTGCTGAGACCTTGCTTTTGTACCAGAAACTATTTCAAGTAAATGCCTTTAGCTTTACGCGCAGGAGAGGCAGTTTCTACAGCCAGTTTCTCCAACAAAGCGGGCCATCTCTTTGCACAATAAGGCTAGATGATACTTTATCTGCTTTGGTGGACCAAATGAAGGTACATTAAAGCTAAGCAAGTAGCTCCCTGGCACAAATAGACAGCACCCACTTGTCAAGTCTGATGCCTGTCACTCTTAGAGTTCAAATGTCTTACTGGACTTGCTGAGTCTTTCTCTACTTGATGTTGCAACCTCAAGTCCAGGTTCTATCCAATTAACAATTTATTACCATATTCAAATTCCCCAACAAAGATATCCCTTCCATATAATTGAATAGTTCCGATCTTGCTTGTCTCAGGAATCTTTCAGGACATAGATTAGAGGCATATATTGAGACAAGAGTATGAATGAGAGCGGGACAGTGGATAATTTGAACTAACATTCGTCCCGCGTGTCTGCTCCACTGTTTCATAATGTCTCCCTGGAAATTCTTCCTTAGAAGGACAGCAATGCTGGTTTTATTTGGATCCAAAGGAAAATATTGCTTGGACAACGAATAGGGATTTCAGTCTGTGCCAATCCTTTGTCAACAGGATCATTTACTACAATAGGCAAGTTTGCCCTTTAAAGGAATGCAATGGTTTAAGGTAGCCAGATGCTTAGTCTGAATTTAGACCTATCAAATTTAAGCTAATAAAATGTTTAGAATCCATTACTTAGTTTATTGACCCACAGCTGATAAGGAGGCCTCAACTGTCAGTGTTGCATTAGCCCCACCCTCTCAAACCCCAAGCAGCCTCAAACTCTACCCCCATAATCTGTGTCAACCAGAAAGTAATTCTTACAATGTGTGAGCTCAGCACTTCAGCCTCCTAAAGCGGGCACATGTTGCAACTCTCAGGACTCTCCAGACAAACTACTGCTGTCATTCTACAGGAATATAAAAACATTCCCCTGCTGCAGCTACATAAGATCATAGCTTTGTTCTCATTTAATTACATTTCAAATAACTTATTGATGTTTTCCTGCATTGCCATTTGGCTCCAAGCTTTTTCTGACCTACTGAAACCCCTCTCTCCCTCCACCAACCACCGCCGTCCTTTTTGAATGTAAGATTGAGCTACTGATAATAATGCTGTCTAACGTGTTGTTCATGTACTGCAAATGTAGCCTCTATGTCCACCTCAATATGTAAACTACATACTTACTGCTATGCAAATATTATTAAGAGCACTGATGCTTTTGGGTCAAGTTTGCGCTATACAAAACTCACAAATAAAATAGATAATAAATAAACAAAAAAATACAGAATTGTATCGGTTATCTGAAAAGCACTGCGGGTACCCTTGGTATGAATCAGCACCACAGAAATGAACCATTTGGGCAAATACGTCATTGCTCGGTCATACTGTGAGGGAGAGCGTCCAGGCTCGGTTCTTGCGCGACTCGCTAAACGGAGCAGGTATAGGACGAGCATCCCTGTGTTGAGGTCCGAGACGACGGGAGAACCTCTCACAAACGCGCAGGTTGCGGATAGTTTTCGTGAATATTACACACAGCTATATGCCCAGCCCCTGAGGAAAGCATTGCCGATTATCTCTCCCATATTGAGCTTCAGTGGCTCTCTAATCTACACCGCGAATTCCTGGCCCGGCCATTTGAACGAGAGGAAATAGTCCTCGCACTCTCCGCTATGAAGGGAGGGAGTGCGCCTGGTAGCGATGGCCTCACAGTGGCCTTCTACAAGGCTTTTTTGGACCTCTTGATACCCCACCTGCTCACTTTGTTTGATGACATGGCCAATACGGGAGCGATGCCGCCCTCTATGAGAGAGGCGATAATTGTTGCGATCCTTAAACCTGGCAAGGACCCAGGAGAATGCGCGTCGTACCACCCCTTGTCCCTTATGAACGTGGACGCGAAGATATTCGCTAAACTCCTCTCCAACCCTCTTCAACCTTTGGTCATCACTCTGGGGGCGCCGGAGCAGGCTGGTTTTGTTCCCACTCAAAATCTTACGTACAATATTAGAACGTTTTTTGCGGCTTTTCAACATACGCGTCCGGAGGTATCAGCAGTGGCAGTTTTTCTGGACATGGAAAAGGCCTTTGACTCAGTTGAATGGCCCTTCCTTCGCCGTGTCCTGGGCTGGATGGGAGTTGAGCAGTTGTTTCTGCAGCTTCTGGTGGTGCTATATACCTCCCCTACGGCCCGAATACGTATTGTTCGCTTATCACCGATCCCATCAAGATTGGTAGGGGGACAAGACCAGGCTGTCCCCTCGCCCCGATCCTATGTGCGCTAGCGGCCGAACGTCTCGCCTGTGCCATACGGGAATACCACAGCCATAGGGGCATTCGTTTCCCTACATATAATTTGATCCATCTCCACCTACGCGGATGACACTCTTTTATATGTCCGTGAACCAGTGACCTATCTCTCTCCGGTTCTCCGCCAAGTGGTCTTGTTTAGCTCCCTCTCGGGCATTCATGTTAACTGGAAAAAATCCATTATGTTCCCTATGACACCTGCTACGGAGAAATTCGATCCGGAGTATCCACTACAGTGGACTACGGACGCTGTGCGCTATCAGGGGATTCGCCTTCATACGGATTCGGAGGTCGTTCTCAGGGAGAATTATGGTAGAGCTCTCTCTAAGTTAGAGGACGATGTTGAGAAATGGATCACTCTTCCGCTATCGCCCTTGGGGCGTATTTCGCTCATGAAAATGATCGTCCTGCCACGATTTTTGGTCTTGTTCAGTAACATCTGAGAGAGCACAAATCTGAAAAATGTATAAGTACACCATATTTACAAGCACGTAGTATTAGCTTAGGGTGGAATATACAAGAGTGTCAATTTATATAGAGAAAATATATGAGTGTTTGTTTTAATTAGAATAGATGCATATATAAGTGTGGAAAACTAATGTAGAGGTTGTAGAAATGTTAAAATGATGTTGGAGTCACACGTTAGATGACTAAGTGAAAACGAAATGTAATTCTGCAAACCATGAAAATGTGTAGGCCACATGGCATTTCACAGGAAACGAAAGATGCTGCTACACTTTTAGTGACGTGGATTCTAATGTCATTTGAGTGCAAATGTATTATTAGGCATAGTATTAAAATATGTGTTTTATATAGATGTGTTGCATTATACTATAGTAATACGTGTTAGTTAAAATACTGTTTAAACCAAAGAAAAGAAATGTTTTAGAAGGCAGAGACCCGCTTTGTGTAAATCAACTAGGCCTGAAAAGACCAAGTCATTCTCTTTGATCTAAAATGTGCTCGTTAGGGGAAAGTTGTGCTAGGCACTGACTGAGAATTTTTACACATGTTTTATGGTCCGAGATATGGTGGAGGTTGGAATTTGAGGCCCACAGTACATGTGTCTGTCGCAGGTGCGAGGAGCCCTAATCAGTACCATGATGAACGGTTCCTTTGTTCAAGAGAGCCAGGCGCAGGCCAGGAGGAGTCTTCAGGAATTTTAGGGGGTACTGTCTCGCTGAAGAAGAAGCCTGGGAAGCAAGGTCAACTTTAATGAAGAGTCCAGAGGAGCACCAGTACGGAGTTTGCCGCTCAAAACTGCACCACGTGAGAGGCGTCGACATGGGCGTTCCTATTGGAAATGTGATTTTGTATTAGGGATAGCACCCCGGGGTGGAGTTAGAGCAGATGATCTGAGGAGCCTAAGAGAGCGGATGGGTAGGCAGATAGAGAGCTGAAAGACTTCAACTTTGAGACAAAGACTAAGGGAAGTGTGTGATCTTCTTTGGAAGTCACCACTGCTGACACCTTTTTAGGTAAAGATCTTGTTAAGTAGGGATGTCACTTAGTCTAGTGTAGGGACAGATAAACTGTATTTTTCTTTTCTGTAAATGACTCAAGTTGCAACTCACAGCGATTCTTGCAACGCTTATGCTCTTTGAAATAGTTTTGATAATTTCCTTTTGTCGTTTAAGAATATTCAGAGAGTATCTTTTTGTACTAGTACCTGTATACCTTTTGAATCTTATTCTGAGATGTTTGTATCTCCAGATACTTTTGACTTTGAATTAAAACTTTATAACCTTTCCCATTGGTAAGTGGTTCTTTAGAGTGGTTTAAGTTCCTAATTGACTAACATAGTAGTAGATTGTCTTTTACTCAATGACAGGTACCAACGATTCAGTCGACATGATTAGGGATCTGGTAAGGTAACTAGAGACCAGAAACCCCGCGTTAACAGTTGGTAGCAGTGTAGGATGGTTATCTTCTTGAGGAAGGTAATCTAGACTAGGTTAGCTTACCCCTAGAGCTAGACATCGAGAGATGAGCAGCGGAAGAATCGCGTGCCGAAGAGGGTGCTGACGGCGCGAGAAAAGCAGCAGTATCGGAGGAGAGTGAGTATAACAAGGGTCATGCGTGGACAGATTGCGGTGTTTTGTGTTGTATTTGTATTGTAATGTCTTGCGGAGTTGAATGCCTGTAGCGTGATTGTGAGAAGGTTGTGAGCGCGCGCAACCTGGTAAAATCTTAAGTTCGGGGAAGAGCTTAAGTGGTTCGGGTGTATCGAACATCCATAGTAATTGTCAACCATAGTACGGGGGTCATGAGGTACCATTGATCGTCCGTGGAACCGAGATAGGGGGAACGTGTGAGTGTGTGTGTGGGCAACGGACGCAGGTCGAAAGTTGCCGTGTGTAAGTAACCTATCAGAGAATGCGATTGTCTGGAAACGGAAAGACATTTCGCCAGTTAAGGTGACAATTACAGATTGACTGTGGGCGTAGAGTCAAAGAAAAGTGATCGCTTGGACGGAAGTAATCATTTTTCGAAGTATGAATGGGACGCATGCATAAACACGGAGACGAGCTGAAAAAGGAGGGGAACTGCTGCGAAGGGGGACGAGTGACGTTGGCAAGAGCCGCGCTGAGATAGGGTGGTTAGAGAGGAGCCGCGACGCGATAGGACGGTTGGTGTGACGTCGGCAAGAGCCGCGACGCGATTGGGCGGCTGGTGCGACGTCAGTGAGAAGTCGCGTTCTGATAGGCCAGTTGGCGAGAACCGAGCTGAGATTGGTGGATTGTCATCAGGAAGTAAACAAACCGGAGAAAACAGAAACTAGTAGATTGAAAAATGAAGTGTTTTAAATGTTTGAAGGATATTTTTAAAAGAAAAAGGAGAGAGTCTTTTTACGGGCAAGAGGCACCGCCAGAGGGTACACCGGCTCATTATATGGCATCGAATGTTGGGCTGCATACGATATTATGGATTGGAGTTTGGAACAAGCTTACGGAAGGGAATGAGGAAATGTCGTTCCCAAAGTACGGGACGTTTAAATTAGAGGTGTTACATCGGCTAAAAGCAAACATGTCCGCATTGAAACCCCCGCCTAGACCGACCCAGTTTGAGGCCCTTAACGCATGGATTAGGGCGGCGCACGATAGGAATCTGAATAGGCGTCAAGAAAGGCTGACGCGATCGGTAAGAGCAGTGCGAGATTCTAAATGGGATGAGGACTCCAAGAGGTGGAGAGTACAGGCTATTGAGGTGGATAAGTTGTACACAGTGAGAGAGGTGGCAGGAGGAAAGAACCTCATGGAAGAGGATGAGGAGAGCGACTCGGAGGACAACTTGATAAATAGATTGCTGATAGATAGACCGCGTCCGAGAGTTGGGGAGATTGAAAGTAGAGGACTCGCAAGGGAAGATGGGGCTGCCATAGAGGGGTATGTACCACTTCCTATATCGGAATGGACACCTATCAAAGGTGGGGAGACACCTCAACATAGTACAGCACAGAGTGTAGTCGGAAGGTTTGTGGTACAGAAAACGCCAACCGCAGAGAGGGCTGAAACTTTTGGATTGCCAGATGCTCTCCAAGTACCCGTTACCATAGGACCCATAGTATCGATTTACAACCCAGAGAATGTGAGAGAGGAAGAACAGATCCGGTTAGACAGAGAAAGGGTTGAGATGGAAAGGAGGAATAACACGACAAATGCCTGGAAGCAATTGCCAGGACCGGTAACGTGGAACACCCCATTCGAACCGACAGTGAGTCCCGCAACAGAGCAGGGGGGGTCAAAGAGGACCGATGGACCTAAGGGGACCACGTCCGAAATCCTTTAAGGAGCTGAGGGTCGATTTGAGAGAATGGGAGGGGTCCACAGAAGCACCAACCAGCAGACCTAGAACAGAAGCAGAATGGGGAAGCCGAGGCAACGGAACATTGTCTCACTGCGGGGCTAGTGCAAGTAGTCAAGAGTGTGAAGGTAACAGGCCGGAGAGTAGAGGGGCTGTACGTCATACTGACGGTGGGAATGAGCAAGAGAGCAGGGAGAGGAGTACAAGATGTGGAGAGACACCTCGTCTTATCCAAAGCGAGGGAGATCAGCGGACTCAAGAATACAGAGAGAGGTTTAGATGTACGCACCATGCACCTAATGAGAGTATACAGCACTGGAGTCGCGGGAGCATGGGGAACAGTGAAGGATCTTGCCATGGGTCGAGAGATCAGGGACCACCGGCAAATGACGAGGACAGGGGGATAAATGGAATGTCTTACCATGCATCTAGGGAAATCATGCAGGATGGGACTGGTGGGACTACGAGAAATGGGAAAGTGTTTCACCATACACCCAGAGAGGATGGAACTGCATGGGACCTGGAGAGATGGGAACAAGGGAGGACTCCCCATAACTCGCCTGAGCCTAGACGTAGGACTCGGAGCTGGGATGGGAGAGATGTGAATGGACCCCCTAGAACTAGTATACTGAGAGCTGCAATAAAGGCCAAAAGACTCGATGTCACTAGCTTAAAATCTGACCTGGATGAGATAATAGATGGGACGTTGCCCTTAGAAAGGATTGACTTGTATGAACAGGATGAGTTACTGTTCATAGCAAAGGATGTTACCCGAAAGGCAAGGGCAATTCATGAGAAACTGTCTGGACTGGCAGACAAGTACATGGTAGACTTGTCCAAAACGAGGACATTACAGAGTAACCATAGGTTGCAGTATTCAGATCAAGACTTAGATGAGAAGAGAACTACAGGATTAAAAACACACATTAGGGAGTTGATAGCAGGAATAAGAGTGTGGAGAGATCTGGACAAATGGGAAGAGAGATGGTCCAAAAGGGGTACTGTCAGAAGGAGCACAAGTGTGATGTCTCCGGAAGGAAGGGTAATGCAGATGGAGGCATTCCCTTTGAGAGAAATATCGAATGGGAATTATGTACATGTACCCTGGAGTAGAGGAGATTTTGCTGCATTTACCAACTCATTTCCGAAGTTAAGGGACAATCCAGTAGAGTGGTATAAGCAGGTAGAAAGGTTCGTAAAGATCTCGAAAGTATTGTGGATTGATTTGAACACTTTGTTTGACATTGTGGTCCCATCTGACTTGTGGACATCGTGCAAGACTAGTGTTGAATGGCCAACTACTGAACCAGTGAGGGATGCTCAGACAAATGGACCGTCTGAAATTGTCATGCAAAAGTATGAAAGAGTAATAGCTTGGCTGAAAGATAAGGTACCACCTCAGGACATAGATTGGGTAAAAATAGACCGAACAAGACAAGAACCAAAGGAGACAGTTCATGAGTTCTATGAAAGATTGTTGAAAACATTCAAACAATACAGTGGACTCGATGTAATGGATCCCAAAGATATAGGACAGTTTGTGTCAAAGTTTGTTTTGGGGTTGAGACCTGATATTTGTTTGATGATTCAGCAACATTTAATTTGTTGGCAAAACAAACCACTAGATGAAATTTTAAGGTATGCCAGATACTGTAGCGATGAGATAGATTCCAAGGCAAAGAAAATGAAGGAAAAGCTGATGGTGGTGCAGATGCAGTCAGCCGGAAAGGGCGGACAGCAGAAACAGGGAACGGGGACAATGAGACGGAAGTCGAATGGTCAGAACAAGGATAGTGAAGAAAGTCAGAGACCTAGAATAGATTTTGCCACTTTAAAGAAAACGACAAAGTGCCACCAGTGTCACCAGGTGGGACATTGGAGACGCGAGTGTCCCTTTAACCCTGAAAGTGGAGAACTAGAATTAGAACAGGAAGTTCAGAAGGTTCCAGTTCAAAGGGCGACAGTCCCAGGAAGCAAGGTGGTCAAAGGGGGGACTTCGGCTCCACGAGCTCAGTTTCCACAGCCACCAAAGATCGCGACAGGGGGAAAAGTCTATAAACAAATGCCTCTTTTTATTGAAGAAGAAAAATGTTATTACATTGACCCAATGACCGGTCAACGTGTGAACAGAGAAGAGGACTGTACCCTCGGGGCAGTTCTAGAAGTAGATCAGAGAGGGCCATTTGTTGAGGCAGAGGTAGCAGGGTGCCCGATGACATTCTTGGTGGATACTGGAGCTACTAGATCAACTCTGAGATCAGCAGTGGTTCCTGACCTACCAATGTCGGGGGAAACAATTCAGGTGGTTGGAGTCGCAAATAGAAGAATGACTAGTCCTTTGACAGAACCAGTGTCAGTGAAAATAGGGAATTACACAAATGAACATCAGTTTGTGGTATGTGATTCTAGTCCTGTATGTCTGTTAGGGAGGGACTTGTTGTGCAAATTGAATTGCACCATTTACTGCACACCTCAGGGTGTGGAGGTACAGACCGCAGATGATGATGCTACCTTTAAGATTGCCAATGAGAGAACATGTATAGAACTGTATCCTACTCTGACTGTGGAAGACCTTCCTTGTGACCTAAGAGATGCTGTCTCAGCTGAAGTATGGGATTTTACTGGGGAAGAGATAGGACTGATCAAAGGGGTGGAACCAGTGAAGATCATGATAAAACCAAACGCTGAATATCCAAGAACGCCTCAGTATAAACTGTCTCAGGAAACAATTGCAGGAATAAAACCTGTGATTGATTCAATGATTCAACAGGGAATACTGAAAGAAATCGTGGGTAGTCCATGTAACTCCCCGATTATGGGTTTGCAGAAACCTAGTGGGAAGTTCAGAATAGTTCAGGACCTTCGAAAGATTAACAACATTGTGGTTTCATGTTGTCCAGTGGTACCGAATCCATCAGTGATACTGTTTCAAATACCATTCCAAGCTGAGTGGTTTACAGTGATAGACCTTTGTCAAGCCTTCTTTTCCATCCCATTAGATGAGGACAGTCAGTATCTTTTCGCATTTAAAATGGAAGATCGCGCCTTAACATGGTGTCGAATCCCACAAGGGTTCACAGATAGCCCTTCGATCTTTAGTCAGCTGTTGAAGAAGAACCTTGAAAGTCTGGTATTGCCACAGAACTCGGTTCTGGTCCAGTACATAGACGACCTACTTGTTGCGTCAGAAACAGAGGAAGCTTGTAAGGAAGACACCGTTGCTTTACTGAATCATTTAGCTGAGAATGGACATAAGGTATCTCCGAACAAATTACAGTACTGTCTGACAGAATTACAGTATCTGGGTCACCGAATAGAGAAGGGGAAGCGCAAGGTGTCTTCAGACAGGATAGAGGCCATCATGAAAATGAATGCGCCAACGACACAGAGAGAAGTTAGGATGTTCTTAGGAATGGTTGGTTACTGCCGACAGTGGATAGCTAACTTTTCACTGAAAGCAAAACCTTTACAGAAACTGACGCACAAGGAGGTGAGTGATCCGGTACCATGGGACAACGAGTGCCTAATGGCGTTCCTACAACTGAGAGAGGATTTGTGTCGTGCTCCGGCTTTGGGAATGCCAGATTATGAGAAGACTTTCTCATTATACTGCTGTGAAAGAGAAGGATGTGCGTTATCAGTGTTGGTGCAAGTACACGGAAATGCCCGTAGACCAGTTGCATATTTTTCGGCTACATTAGATCCGGTAGCCGCAGCGTTGCCCGGATGTCTCAAATCCGTTGCTGCAACAGGTGTCAGCATTGAGAGGTGTGAGAACATAGTAATGGGACATCAATTAGTGGTGTATGTACCGCATTCAGTAGAATTGTTAATGACAAGGACCAAGACGCAGCACTTGACCAATAGTAGGCTCACGCGCTATGAGCAAGTTATTCTTGCTGCAGAGAACGTGACCCTTAAGAGGTGCTCGGTCTTGAATCCTGCTACATTGATGCCACTTCCTAATGATATAGAAGGCGAAGAATGTGAAGATCACGATTGCCTAGATGTGACTGAACTATGCACGAAGCCCAGACCAGATATTGTGGATGAGCCATTGATCGACCCTGATGAAATTTACTTTGTTGATGGCTCATGCTTAAGAGACGATACTGGTCGGTTGAGAGCAGCTTATGCTGTTTGCACCATTACTGGAGTTGTGGAAGCCGCTTGCCTGGAAGGAGTACACTCCGCTCAGGTAGCAGAAATCATTGCATTAACACGTGCCTGTATAGCAGGTAGCAAAAAGAGAGTCACCATCTATACCGATAGCCAATATGGTTTCGGTGTAGTTCATGATTTCGGGCAATTGTGGTCTCAGAGGGGTTACATGACCTCCTCTGGTTCGCCAATCAGAAATGGGGAATTTGTACGACTGCTGTTAGAAGCATTGCAAGGTCCAGCTGAAATTGCAGTGGTCAAGTGTATAGCTCACACTAAAAATACAGATTTTGTGTCACAAGGAAACAGATATGCAGATGAAGTTGCCCGCTATTGTACGGAGCAAGGGTATACTTTCACGGAGGTGGAAGTAGGCGGGGCAAAAGAAAAAACAGAAGTCAATATGATGTTAGAGACCGTAGATACATGGGAAGATCTGAAACAAATGCAAGAAAATGCACCTGAGTCAGAGAAAAAGTCCTGGGAAGTAGCAGGTTGTGTGAGAAGTGAAATGGATTTTTGGGTTTCAGCAGATGGAAGAGCAGTGTTACCGGAGGAATTAGTGAATCCAATGGCACGACAAATACATGGTCCAACACACTTAGGAAGGGATGCCATGCTGAGAGTATTTAGGCAAACTTGGTATTGCCCAAAGTTTAGGATTGCAGCAGAAGCAGTCTGTAGGAGATGTGTCACATGTCAGCAACTGAATGTAGGGAAAAGAACACCAGTTACCATGAGTCACATTGGGAGGTCTGGGGGGCCTTTCAACAGAATGCAATTAGATTTCATTGAAATGCCTAGAGTCAACCGCCTTAGGTACGTGTTGGTGGTCGTATGCTTATTTTCCAGGTGGGTCGAGGCATACCCTACACGTAGGTGCGATACACTCACCGTAGCAAAACTGTTACTTAGAGAATTGATCCCGCGCTACGGGGTGCCAGGCTCTCTGGAATCTGATCGAGGAACACATTTTAACAGTGAAATTGTGAAGATGCTCTGTGCCGCATTGAACATTGATCAGAAGTTGCACTGTAGCTATCGACCAGAGGCTTCAGGAATTGTGGAGCAGATAAATGGAACACTAAAGTGTCGAATTGCCAAAGTGTGTTCTTCAACTTCCTTGAGTTGGCCAGATGCTTTGCCTTTAGTGTTGATGAGCATGCGCAGCACACCTGACAGGAGGACAGGTCTCTCTCCACACGAGGTGCTGATGGGGAGGGCAATGAGGCTTCCTTCTGTACCAACTGCGACACTATTAAACATTACAGATGACCTGATCCTAGATTACTGCAAAGGACTGTCTGACGCCATTCATTCTGTGTCCTTCCAGGTGCAGGCTGCTGAGGTCCCATCTTCAAGAGAGTTGTGTCATGACCTGTGCCCAGGAGAGTGGGTGCTGGTGAAGAAACACGTCCGGAAAAACTGCCTAGACGTGCGCTGGAGAGGACCTTTTCAGGTCATACTGACCACGAATACGGCTGTCAAGTGTGGAGGCCTGCCGAATTGGATACACGCTTCCCACACCCGAAGAGTTCCAGCACCCTTGGAAGAAACAGCTCCTCTCACGGATGAGAATCCAGCGGAAGATGGTGAACCATTAGAGGGGATCAGTCAAGCTGTGGGGGTGTCTGAAGAAGTTGGGAGCGTTGCAGATCCAGAAGAAGAAGGACAAGGCGGTAGCGAAACCGAAGCTGCAACAGAAGGAGAGAGCTGTTGTGAATGTGACTTGGACACAGATCAGGAACAGAGTGATCAGGAACCGAGCAGGAGGGAAAGCAATAGGAGAACAAGAAGTGGGGTAGCTACTTGGCCTGAAAGAAGAAGGAGGCCGAGCCTGAAGCTAGCTCGAGAAGAAACTCTTGCTCCTATATCCGAAGATTCGGATCTGGAAGAAGAAGTATCGGGCCAAGAGCAGGAGGGTCTAAGGAGATCAAGGAGAGTACGAGTGCCTAGCAGAAGATACTCTACACCTGAGTGGACCTACCTCGTTGCAGATGTCCTCAAAGGGGCGCAAAACTGGGAGGGTGAAGAAAGTGACCCTGATCAGAACTGACCCCTTTGTAACGGTGGACGTAGAGTTGGTAGTACCAGGAGTGGAGATCGAAAAACTACTAACTCTTAACTTCGTCTGTCCTCTTGTTCTAAGCGAAATAAGAATAATAATACTAGAGACAGTCGAATTCCCATGTTGTTGTAAGCAATGTCCAATAATTGAAGGAATCCTTCTTCGTATGGACATATATGAGGATGTGGTGGAACTTCTGGGAACACGCATAGTTTCAGATTGCTAAAAAGACTTTGTAAAGAACTTTGTAAATATTGATTGGAAGATAACCTAGCGCCGAGTGGAAGAAGAGAGAATTAGGGACTTCCCTTTTAGTGGATGGAGAAGGGCTAGAGTTGTCAATTGCTACAGAACTTAATGACTGTTCTTGCGGAAGAGAATTGTCAGCTTCCAAGTGTGGTTCAAAGAAAGACATTGTGGTTCAAATGAAGAGAGTCTTTGTGCAAAGCAAAGAGGACGTTGAGAGACTTTGCTGAGAACGACAAACAGAGCTACACTGTTTGGGATCATGGAGACTGGCAACCCGAACCGCAGGGCAAAATGCATAGTAGGCACACTTTTAGTGGTAGTGATTTCTCTTATAGTTTTAGTAGTTACTGTATCATATATAGTGGGGCATGAGAACGAAACAACGGCAAAAGCAGAAACAAAGAAAGCATCAACACAAAAGCCTACCACTGTTGCTGGGGTAAAGGGAGAAAACACTGAGAAAGAAAAGGATTTGCTAGATGCTGAGATCAAAAGATTACATGTTGATGAATCACAGGGGAACTTTAGGTCAAATGCTTATGCTAAGTTGCTCTACGAATACATTGATGTCATGGAGGCGAAGAATTGCTACGTTTGTATGCAATACCAGCTTCTGTGGATGAGGGTATCAGATACCATCATCTTCCATTGACGTATGGAATCACATGTAGTTTGTTGTTGAGCATATTCTATGGACGAGATGGGTTCGAGTATTATTTCTCGAATTTTGACTCGACATTGCCAGAGGTCCCAAATTATAAGCATCTGAATAAGTGGGACTATTACAAGTGCGAAGACAGGTTACAGAAATTTTTCATTCCATGGAAAACGTTAGATACTTCACATGCCCGAAGAAATAATCTGACTTGTCAAGTGTCAGAAATTGAGAAAAAGTTTATAGGGCAGGTGGATACTAGATATAGGAGGCAAAAGATTCTAAAAGCTTCAGGACAATGGGAAACAGATTGGACCAAGGAAGAAAGGATACATCAAAGAAAGGGTAGCTTTGGTCCAATTGCTTTAGACAAGGAGAAACGGGGGAAACTGTGCATTCACAGAAGTTACTCCTATTATGAGAATCTGTATGTAGGTCAAGTCAGTTGTGAACATGCTTTCCAATTGGAGTACTACTCCAAAGACTTTTTGAAGGAGATGCAAGCAATTCCAAATGTATATTTTGTATGTAGAGGAAATGCATATGTGAAGCTACCAGATAATTGGTACGGATCATGCTATTTAGCAATTGTCTTCCCCAAAATATACCATGTTGAGAATTTAGAAACGACAAAGAGAGGAATACCAACAAGAGGGAGAAGAGATCTAGGTGCTGAAGAGGTAGTTGGGGATGTATTTGGTGCTGCATTCCCTCTCTTGGGATTGATACTGAATGACATCAAAATTAGAAGATTGGCTACAGTCGTAGATAGGTTATCTGCCAGTACTGCTAGATCCTTAATGCTGGTGGAGGGAGAGATGCAATCGATAAGAGCAATGGTTCTTCAGAACCGACTTGCTTTAGATGTTCTGTTAGCCAAGGAGAGCGGAGTCTGTAAGGCTTTGAAGGTCCAGGAATGTTGCACTTACATTCCAGACAATTCAAAACCTCTAGAGAAGTACATACGAAACATTACTGCGATTCATCATGAAATAGAGGATCTGACAAAGATAAATGTATGGGAAAAAGTAGGTCAAGGAATGGGTAAAGTTGGAGGTTGGTTTTCCAATTTAGGAAAGGGTATCATTTGGTACATATTGAAACCCATCATCATAATTGTGATTTGTGTAATCACTTTGTGGGGATTGGTGCGACTGTACCAATGGTATAGAGCAAACAGGTTGCAGAGATCCATGAGGGAACAGGAGAAAAGACTGACTGCGATGCAGGATACTCAATACAAGAGTCTGAAGGCTCTAGAGACAATGAAACGAGGGGGTATTGCAACAACTTCAATCTGAAAGATCCTACATTTTAGGGATGTTGTTTGGATGGTGATGACTCCTGAAAGTCATCAAAGGGGGGACTGAGAGAGCACAAATCTGAAAAATGTATAAGTACACCATATTTACAAGCACGTAGTATTAGCTTAGGGTGGAATATACAAGTGTCAATTTATATAGAGAAAATATATGAGTGTTTGTTTTAATTAGAATAGATGCATATATAAGTGTGGAAAACTAATGTAGAGGTTGTAGAAAAGTTAAAATGATGTTGGAGTCACACGTTAGATGACTAAGTGAAAACGAAATGTAATTCTGCAAACCATGAAAATGTGTAGGCCACATGGCATTTCACAGGAAACGAAAGATGCTGCTACACTTTTAGTGACGTGGATTCTAATGTCATTTGAGTGCAAATGTATTATTAGGCATAGTATTAAAATATGTGTTTTATATAGATGTGTTGCATTATACTATAGTAATACGTGTTAGTTAAAATACTGTTTAAACCAAAGAAAAGAAATGTTTTAGAAGGCAGAGACCCGCTTTGTGTAAATCAACTAGGCCTGAAAAGACCAAGTCATTCTCTTTGATCTAAAATGTGCTCGTTAGGGGAAAGTTGTGCTAGGCACTGACTGAGAATTCTTACACATGTTTTATGGTCCGAGATATGGTGGAGGTTGGAATTTGAGGCCCACAGTACATGTGTGTCGCAGGTGCGAGGAGCCCTAATCAGTACCATGATGAACGGTTCCTTTGTTCAAGAGAGCCAGGCGCAGGCCTGGAGGAGTCTTCAGGAATTTTAGGGGGTGCGGTCTCGCTGAAGAAGAAGCCTGGGAAGCAAGGTCAACTTTAATGAAGAGTCCAGAGGAGCACCAGTACGGAGTTTGCCGCTCAAAACTGCACCACGAGAGGCGTCGACATGGGCGTTTCTATTGGAAATGTGATTTTGTATTAGGGATAGCACCCCGGGGTGGAGTTAGAGCAGATGATCTGAGGAGCCTAAGAGAGCGGATGGGTAGGCAGATAGAGAGCTGAAAGACTTCAACTTTGAGACAAAGACTAAGGGAAGTGTGTGATCTTCTTTGGAAGTCACCACTGCTGACACCTTTTTAGGTAAAGATCTTGTTAAGTAGGGATGTCACTTAGTCTAGTGTAGGGACAGATTAACTGTATTTTTCTTTTCTGTAAATGACTCAAGTTGCAACTCACAGCGATTCTTGCAACGCTTATGCTCTTTGAAATAGTTTTGATAATTTCTTTTTGTCGTTTAGGAATATTCAGAGAGTATCTTTTTGTACTAATACCTGTATACCTTTTGAATCTTATTCTGAGATGTTTGTATCTCCAGATACTTTTGACTTTGAATTAAAACTTTATAACCTTTCCCATTGGTAAGTGGTTCTTTAGAGTGGTTTAAGTTCCTAATTGACTAACCTAGTAGTAGATTGTCTTTTACTCAATGACAGGTACCAACGATTCAGTCGACATGATTAGGGATCTGGTAACGTAACTAGAGACCAGAAACCCCGCGTTAACACATCCCTATGGTTTTATCGACCCACTTTTTCCGGCAGTTACAGGCGTTAATGGTTCAACTTGCATGGGCGGGGAAGCAGCCTAGAGTGGCGCGGAATATTTTAATTTGTCCGTATGCTGCTGGCGGCCTCAACTATATTATCGAGCTGCAGAAAGTGCCCACGCCTATCATTGGATGCATGGCCCACTAGATATCTACCACATGCGCATCGAAACGATTGTCGCAGATCCGACCCAGTTACCTGCACTGCTATCGAAACCTCGGGACCGTCGTACGGGGATTCTGGACTCACTGAACTCGGTCACGCACGCTTGGCACCACATGATGGATATCCAGGCGTGCACCCTGATGTATGCCCCGAAGGCGGCAATGGAATGGTGCGCCTGGCTGACCCCGTGTAGGGAAAAGAGAGTGATATCGGCGATGCATCTATTGAACATTCACACTATGGGGGACCTATTTGTGGGGGGAACGGCGCGAACGTTGAGGAGATTGCATCTGGTGACGCTCCTTTCCCGTTGCTGAGATGGAAAGGAGGAATAACACGACAAATGCCTGGAAGCAATTGCCAGGACCGGTAACGTGGAACACCCCATTCGAACCGACAGTGAGTCCCGCAACAGAGCAGGGGGGGTCAAAGAGGACCGATGGACCTAAGGGGACCACGTCCGAAATCCTTTAAGGAGCTGAGGGTCGATTTGAGAGAATGGGAGGGGTCCACAGAAGCACCAACCAGCAGACCTAGAACAGAAGCAGAATGGGGAAGCCGAGGCAACGGAACATTGTCTCACTGGGGGGCTAGTGCAAGTAGTCAAGAGTGTGAAGGTAACAGGCCGGAGAGTAGAGGGGCTATACATCATACTGACGGTGGGAATGAGCAAGAGAGCAGGGAGAGGAGTACAAGATGTGGAGAGACACCTCGTCTTATCCAAAGCGAGGGAGATCAGCGGACTCAAGAATACAGAGAGAGGTTTAGATGTACGCACCATGCACCTAATGAGAGTATACAGCACTGGAGTCGCGGGAGCATGGGGAACAGTGAAGGATCTTGCCATGGGTCGAGAGATCAGGGACCACCGGCAAATGACGAGGACAGGGGGATAAATGGAATGTCTTACCATGCATCTAGGGAAATCATGCAGGATGGGACTGGTGGGACTACGAGAAATGGGAAAGTGTTTCACCATACACCCAGAGAGGATGGAACTGCATGGGACCTGGAGAGATGGGAACAAGGGAGGACTCCCCATAACTCGCCTGAGCCTAGACGTAGGACTCGGAGCTGGGATGGGAGAGATGTGAATGGACCCCCTAGAACTAGTATACTGAGAGCTGCAATAAAGGCCAAAAGACTCGATGTCACTAGCTTAAAATCTGACCTGGATGAGACGTTGCCCTTAGAAAGGATTGACTTGTATTAACAGGATGAGTTACTGTTCATAGCAAAGGATGTTACCCGAAAGGCAAGGGCAATTCATGAGAAACTGTCTGGACTGGCAGACAAGTACATGGTAGACTTGTCCAAAACGAGGACATTACAGAGTAACCATAGGTTGCAGTATTCAGATCAAGACTTAGATGAGAAGAGAACTACAGGATTAAAAACACACATTAGGGAGTTGATAGCAGGAATAAGAGTGTGGAGAGATCTGGACAAATGGGAAGAGAGATGGTCCAAAAGGGGTACTGTCAGAAGGAGCACAAGTGTGATGTCTCCGGAAGGAAGGGTAATGCAGATGGAGGCATTCCCTTTGAGAGAAATATCGAATGGGAATTATGTACATGTACCCTGGAGTAGAGGAGATTTTGCTGCTTTACCAACTCATTTCCGAAAGTTAAGGGACAATCCAGTAGAGTGGTATAAGCAGGTAGAAAGGTTCGTAAAGATCTCGAAAGTATTGTGGATTGATTTGAACACTTTGTTTGACATTGTGGTCCCATCTGACTTGTGGACATCGTGCAAGACTAGTGTTGAATGGGCAACTACTGAACCAGTGAGGGATGCTCAGACAAATGGACCTTCTGAAATTGTCATGCAAAAGTATGAAAGAGTAATAGCTTGGCTGAAAGATAAGGTACCACCTCAGGACATAGATTGGGTAAAAATAGACCGAACAAGACAAGAACCAAAGGAGACAGTTCATGAGTTCTATGAAAGATTGTTGAAAACATTCAAACAATACAGTGGACTCGATGTAATGGATCCCAAAGATATAGGACAGTTTGTGTCAAAGTTTGTTTTGGGGTTGAGACCTGATATTTGTTTGATGATTCAGCAACATTTAATTTGTTGGCAAAACAAACCACTAGATGAAATTTTAAGGTATGCCAGATACTGTAGCGATGAGATAGATTCCAAGGCAAAGAAAATGAAGGAAAAGCTGATGGTGGTGCAGATGCAGTCAGCCGGAAAGGGCGGACAGCAGAAACAGGGAACGGGGACAATGGGACGGAAGTCGAATGGTCAGAACAAGGATAGTGAAGAAAGTCAGAGACCTAGAATAGATTTTGCCACTTTAAAGAAAACAACAAAGTGCCACCAGTGTCACCAGGTGGGACATTGGAGACGCGAGTGTCCCTTTAACCCTGAAAGTGGAGAACTAGAATTAGAACAGGAAGTTCAGGAGGTTCCAGTTCAAAGGGCGACAGTCCCAGGAAGCAAGGTGGTCAAAGGGGGGACTTCGGCTCCACGAGCTCAGTTTCCACAGCCACCAAAGATCGCGACAGGGGGAAAAGTCTATAAACAAATGCCTCTTTTTATTGAAGAAGAAAAATGTTATTACATTGACCCAATGACCGGTCAACGTGTGAACAGAGAAGAGGACTGTACCCTCGGGGCAGTTCTAGAAGTAGATCAGAGAGGGCCATTTGTTGAGGCAGAGGTAGCAGGGTGCCCGATGACATTCTTGGTGGATACTGGAGCTACTAGATCAACTCTGAGATCAGCAGTGGTTCCTGACCTACCAATGTCGGGGGAAACAATTCAGGTGGTTGGAGTCGCAAATAGAAGAATGACTAGTCCTTTGACAGAACCAGTGTCAGTGAAAATAGGGAATTACACAAATGAACATCAGTTTGTGGTATGTGATTCTAGTCCTGTATGTCTGTTAGGGGGGGACTTGTTGTGCAAATTGAATTGCACCATTTACTGCACACCTCAGGGTGTGGAGGTACAGACCGCAGATGATGATGCTACCTTTAAGATTGCCAATGAGAGAACATGTATAGAACTGTATCCTACTCTGACTGTGGAAGACCTTCCTTGTGACCTAAGAGATGCTGTCTCAGCTGAAGTATGGGATTTTACTGGGGAAGAGATAGGACTGATCAAAGGGGTGGAACCAGTGAAGATCATGATAAAACCAAACGCTGAATATCCAAGAACGCCTCAGTATAAACTGTCTCAGGAAACAATTGCAGGAATAAAACCTGTGATTGATTCAATGATTCAACAGGGAATACTGAAAGAAATTGTGGGTAGTCCATGTAACTCCCCGATTATGGGTTTGCAGAAACCTAGTGGGAAGTTCAGAATAGTTCAGGACCTTCGAAAGATTAACAACATTGTGGTTTCATCTTGTCCAGTGGTACCGAATCCATCAGTGATACTGTTTCAAATACCATTCCAAGCTGAGTGGTTTACAGTGATAGACCTTTGTCAAGCCTTCTTTTCCATCCCATTAGATGAGGACAGTCAGTATCTTTTCGCATTTAAAATGGAAGATCGCGCCTTAACATGGTGTCGAATCCCACAAGGGTTCACAGATAGCCCTTCGATCTTTAGTCAGCTGTTGAAGAAGAACCTTGAAAGTCTGGTATTGCCACAGAACTCGGTTCTGGTCCAGTACATAGACGACCTACTTGTTGCGTCAGAAACAGAGGAAGCTTGTAAGGAAGACACCGTTGCTTTACTGAATCATTTAGCTGAGAATGGACATAAGGTATCTCCGAACAAATTACAGTACTGTCTGACAGAATTACAGTATCTGGGTCACCGAATAGAGAAGGGGAAGCGCAAGGTGTCTTCAGACAGGATAGAGGCAATCATGAAAATGAATGCGCCAACGACACAGAGAGAAGTTAGGATGTTCTTAGGAATGGTTGGTTACTGCCGACAGTGGATAGCTAACTTTTCACTGAAAGCAAAACCTTTACAGAAACTGACGCACAAGGAGGTGAGTGATCCGGTACCATGGGACAACGAGTGCCTAATGGCGTTCCTACAACTGAGAGAGGATTTGTGTCGTGCTCCGGCTTTGGGAATGCCAGATTATGAGAAGACTTTCTCATTATACTGCTGTGAAAGAGAAGGATGTGCGTTATCAGTGTTGGTGCAAGTGCACGGAAATGCCCGTAGACCAGTTGCATATTTTTCGGCTACATTAGATCCGGTAGCCGCAGCGTTGCCCGGATGTCTCAAATCCGTTGCTGCAACAGGTGTCAGCATTGAGAGGTGTGAGAACATAGTAATGGGACATCAATTAGTGGTGTATGTACCGCATTCAGTAGAATTGTTCATGACAAGGACCAAGACGCAGCACTTGACCAATAGTAGGCTCACGCGCTATGAGCAAGTTATTCTTGCTGCAGAGAACGTGACCCTTAAGAGGTGCTCGGTCTTGAATCCTGCTACATTGATGCCACTTCCTAATGATATAGAAGGCGAAGAATGTGAAGATCACGATTGCCTAGATGTGACTGAACTATGCACGAAGCCCAGACCAGATATTGTGGATGAGCCATTGATCGACCCTGATGAAATTTACTTTGTTGATGGCTCATGCTTAAGAGACGATACTGGTCGGTTGAGAGCAGCTTATGCTGTTTGCACCATTACTGGAGTTGTGGAAGCCGCTTGCCTGGAAGGAGTACACTCCGCTCAGGTAGCAGAAATCATTGCATTAACACGTGCCTGTATAGCAGGTAGCAAAAAGAGAGTCACCATCTATACCGATAGCCAATATGGTTTCGGTGTAGTTCATGATTTCGGGCAATTGTGGTCTCAGAGGGGTTACATGACCTCCTCTGGTTCGCCAATCAGAAATGGGGAATTTGTACGACTGCTGTTAGAAGCATTGCAAGGTCCAGCTGAAATTGCAGTGGTCAAGTGTATAGCTCACACTAAAAATACAGATTTTGTGTCACAAGGAAACAGATATGCAGATGAAGTTGCCCGCTATTGTACGGAGCAAGGGTATACTTTCACGGAGGTGGAAGTAGGCGGGGCAAAAGAAAAAACAGAAGTCAATATGATGTTAGAGACCGTAGATACATGGGAAGATCTGAAACAAATGCAAGAAAATGCACCTGAGTCAGAGAAAAAGTCCTGGGAAGTAGCAGGTTGTGTGAGAAGTGAAATGGATTTTTGGGTTTCAGCAGATGGAAGAGCAGTGTTACCTGAGGAATTAGTGAATCCAATGGCACGACAAATACATGGTCCAACACACTTAGGAAGGAATGCCATGCTGAGAGTATTTAGGCAAACTTGGTATTGCCCAAAGTTTAGGATTGCAGCAGAAGCAGTCTGTAGGAGATGTGTCACATGTCAGCAACTGAATGTAGGGAAAAGAACACCAGTTACCATGAGTCACATTGGGAGGTCTGGGGGGCCTTTCAACAGAATGCAATTAGATTTCATTGAAATGCCTAGAGTCAACCGCCTTAGGTACGTGTTGGTGGTCGTATGCTTATTTTCCAGGTGGGTCGAGGCATACCCTACACGTAGGTGCGATACACTCACCGTAGCAAAACTGTTACTTAGAGAATTGATCCCGCGCTACGGGGTGCCAGGCTCTCTGGAATCTGATCGAGGAACACATTTTAACAGTGAAATTGTGAAGATGCTCTGTGCCGCATTGAACATTGATCAGAAGTTGCACTGTAGCTATCGACCAGAGGCTTCAGGAATTGTGGAGCAGATAAATGGAACACTAAAGTGTCGAATTGCCAAAGTGTGTTCTTCAACTTCCTTGAGTTGGCCAGATGCTTTGCCTTTAGTGTTGATGAGCATGCGCAGCACACCTGACAGGAGGACAGGTCTCTCTCCACACGAGGTGCTGATGGGGAGGGCAATGAGGCTTCCTTCTGTACCAACTGCGACACTATTAAACATTACAGATGACCTGATCCTAGATTACTGCAAAGGACTGTCTGACGCCATTCATTCTGTGTCCTTCCAGGTGCAGGCTGCTGAGGTCCCATCTTCAAGAGAGTTGCGTCATGACCTGTGCCCAGGAGAGTGGGTGCTGGTGAAGAAACACGTCCGGAAAAACTGCCTAGACGTGCACTGGAGAGGACCTTTTCAGGTCATACTGACCACGAATACGGCTGTCAAGTGTGGAGGCCTGCCGAATTGGATACACGCTTCCCACACCCGAAGAGTTCCAGCACCCTTGGAAGAAACAGCTCCTCTCACGGATGAGAATCCAGCTGAAGATGGTGAACCATTAGAGGGGATCAGTCAGCTGTGGGGGTGTCTGAAGAAGTTGGGAGCGTTGCAGATCCAGAAGAAGAAGGACAAGGCGGTAGCGAAACCGAAGCTGCAACAGAAGGAGAGAGCTGTTGTGAATGTGACTTGGACACAGATCAGGAACAGAGTGATCAGGAACCGAGCAGGAGGGAAAGCAATAGGAGAACAAGAAGTGGGGCAGCTACTTGGCCTGAAAGAAGAAGGAGGCCGAGCCTGAAGCTAGCTCGAGAAGAAACTCTTGCTCCTATATCCGAAGATTCGGATCTGGAAGAAGAAGTATCGGGCCAAGAGCAGGAGGGTCTAAGGAGATCAAGGAGAGTACGAGTGCCTAGCAGAAGATACTCTACACCTGAGTGGACCTACCTCGTTGCAGATGTCCTCAAAGGGGCGCAAAACTGGGAGGGTGAAGAAAGTGACCCTGATCAGAACTGACCCCTTTGTAACGGTGGACCTAGAGTTGGTAGTACCAGGAGTGGAGATCGAAAAACTACTAACTCTTAACTTCGTCTGTCCTCTTGTTCTAAGCGAAATAAGAATAATAATACTAGAGAAAGTCGAATTCCCATGTTGTTGTAAGCAATGTCCAATAATTGAAGGAATCCTTCTTCGTATGGACATATATGAGGATGTGGTGGAACTTCTGGGAACACGCATAGTTTCAGATTGCTAAAAAGACTTTGTAAAGAACTTTGTAAATATTGATTGGAAGATAACCTAGCGCCGAGTGGAAGAAGAGAGAATTAGGGACTTCCCTTTTAGTGGATGGAGAAGGGCTAGAGTTGTCAATTGCTACAGAACTTAATGACTGTTCTTGCGGAAGAGAATTGTCAGCTTCCAAGTGTGGTTCAAAGAAAGACATTGTGGTTCAAATGAAGAGAGTCTTTGTGCAAAGCAAAGAGGACGTTGAGAGACTTTGCTGAGAACGACAAACAGAGCTACACTGTTTGGGATCATGGAGACTGGCAACCCGAACCGCAGGGCAAAATGCATAGTAGGCACACTTTTAGTGGTAGTGATTTCTCTTATAGTTTTAGTAGTTACTGTATCATATATAGTGGGGCATGAGAACGAAACAACGGCAAAAGCAGAAACAAAGAAAGCATCAACACAAAAGCCTACCACTGTTGCTGGGGTAAAGGGAGAAAACACTGAGAAAGAAAAGAATTTGCTAGATGCTGAGATCAAAAGATTACATGTTGATGAATCACAGGGGAACTTTAGGTCAAATGCTTATGCTAAGTTGCTCTACGAATACATTGATGTCATGGAGGCGAAGAATTGCTACGTTTGTATGCAATACCAGCTTCTGTGGATGAGGGTATCAGATACCATCATCTTCCATTGACGTATGGAATCACATGTAGTTTGTTGTTGAGCATATTCTATGGACGAGATGGGTTCGAGTATTATTTCTCGAATTTTGACTCGACATTGCCAGAGGTCCCAAATTATAAGCATCTGAATAAGTGGGACTATTACAAGTGCGAAGACAGGTTACAGAAATTTTTCATTCCATGGAAAACGTTAGATACTTCACATGCCCGAAGAAATAATCTGACTTGTCAAGTGTCAGAAATTGAGAAAAAGTTTATAGGGCAGGTGGATACTAGATATAGGAGGCAAAAGATTCTAAAAGCTTCAGGACAATGGGAAACAGATTGGACCAAGGAAGAAAGGATACATCAAAGAAAGGGTAGCTTTGGTCCAATTGCTTTAGACAAGGAGAAACGGGGGAAACTGTGCATTCACAGAAGTTACTCCTATTATGAGAATCTGTATGTAGGTCAAGTCAGTTGTGAACATGCTTTCCAATTGGAGTACTACTCCAAAGACATTTTGAAGGAGATGCAAGCAATTCCAAATGTATATTTTGTATGTAGAGGAAATGCATATGTGAAACTACCAGATAATTGGTACGGATCATGCTATTTAGCAATTGTCTTCCCCAAAATATACCATGTTGAGAATTTAGAAACGACAAAGAGAGGAATACCAACAAGAGGGAGAAGAGATCTAGGTGCTGAAGAGGTAGTTGGGGATGTATTTGGTGCTGCATTCCCTCTCTTGGGATTGATACTGAATGACATCAAAATTAGAAGATTGGCTACAGTCGTAGATAGGTTATCTGCCAGTACTGCTAGATCCTTAATGCTGGTGGAGGGAGAGATGCAATCGATAAGAGCAATGGTTCTTCAGAACCGACTTGCTTTAGATGTTCTGTTAGCCAAGGAGGGCGGAGTCTGTAAGGCTTTGAAGGTCCAGGAATGTTGCACTTACATTCCAGACAATTCAAAACCTCTAGAGAAGTACATACGAAACATTACTGCGATTCATCATGAAATAGAGGATCTGACAAAGATAAATGTATGGGAAAAAGTAGGTCAAGGAATGGGTAAAGTTGGAGGTTGGTTTTCCAATTTAGGAAAGGGTATCATTTGGTACATATTGAAACCCATCATCATAATTGTGATTTGTGTAATCACTTTGTGGGGATTGGTGCGACTGTACCAATGGTATAGAGCAAACAGGTTGCAGAGATCCATGAGGGAACAGGAGAAAAGACTGACTGCGATGCAGGATACTCAATACAAGAGTCTGAAGGCTCTAGAGACAATGAAACGAGGGGGTATTGCAACAACTTCAATCTGAAAGATCCTACATTTTAGGGATGTTGTTTGGATGGTGATGACTCCTGAAAGTCATCAAAGGGGGGACTGAGAGAGCACAAATCTGAAAAATGTATAAGTACACCATATTTACAAGCACGTAGTATTAGCTTAGGGTGGAATATACAAGTGTCAATTTATATAGAGAAAATATATGAGTGTTTGTTTTAATTAGAATAGATGCATATATAAGTGTGGAAAACTAATGTAGAGGTTGTAGAAAAGTTAAAATGATGTTGGAGTCACACGTTAGATGACTAAGTGAAAACGAAATGTAATTCTGCAAACCATGAAAATGTGTAGGCCACATGGCATTTCACAGGAAACGAAAGATGCTGCTACACTTTTAGTGACGTGGATTCTAATGTCATTTGAGTGCAAATGTATTATTAGGCATAGTATTAAAATATGTGTTTTATATAGATGTGTTGCATTATACTATAGTAATACGTGTTAGTTAAAATACTGTTTAAACCAAAGAAAAGAAATGTTTTAGAAGGCAGAGACCCGCTTTGTGTAAATCAACTAGGCCTGAAAAGACCAAGTCATTCTCTTTGATCTAAAATGTGCTCGTTAGGGGAAAGTTGTGCTAGGCACTGACTGAGAATTCTTACACATGTTTTATGGTCCGAGATATGGTGGAGGTTGGAATTTGAGGCCCACAGTACATGTGTCTGTCGCAGGTGCGAGGAGCCCTAATCAGTACCATGATGAACGGTTCCTTTGTTCAAGAGAGCCAGGCGCAGGCCTGGAGGAGTCTTCAGGAATTTTAGGGGGTGCGGTCTCGCTGAAGAAGAAGCCTGGGAAGCAAGGTCAACTTTAATGAAGAGTCCAGAGGAGCACCAGTACGGAGTTTGCCGCTCAAAACTGCACCACGTGAGAGGCGTCGACATGGGCGTTCCTATTGGAAATGTGATTTTGTATTAGGGATAGCACCCCGGGGTGGAGTTAGAGCAGATGATCTGAGGAGCCTAAGAGAGCGGATGGGTAGGCAGATAGAGAGCTGAAAGACTTCAACTTTGAGACAAAGACTAAGGGAAGTGTGTGATCTTCTTTGGAAGTCACCACTGCTGACACCTTTTTAGGTAAAGATCTTGTTAAGTAGGGATGTCACTTAGTCTAGTGTAGGGACAGATTAACTGTATTTTTCTTTTCTGTAAATGACTCTCAAGTTGCAACTCACAGCGATTCTTGCAACGCTTATGCTCTTTGAAATAGTTTTGATAATTTCTTTTTGTCGTTTAAGAATATTCAGAGAGTATCTTTTTGTACTAATACCTGTATACCTTTTGAATCTTATTCTGAGATGTTTGTATCTCCAGATACTTTTGACTTTGAATTAAAACTTTATAACCTTTCCCATTGGTAAGTGGTTCTTTAGAGTGGTTTAAGTTCCTAATTGACTAACCTAGTAGTAGATTGTCTTTTACTCAATGACAGGTACCAACGATTCAGTCGACATGATTAGGGATCTGGTAACGTAACTAGAGACCAGAAACCCCGCGTTAACACATCCCTATGGTTTTATCGACCCACTTTTTCCGGCAGTTACAGGCGTTAATGGTTCAACTTGCATGGGCGGGGAAGCAGCCTAGAGTGGCGCGGAATATTTTAATTTGTCCGTATGCTGCTGGCGGCCTCAACTATATTATCGAGCTGCAGAAAGTGCCCACGCCTATCATTGGATGCATGGCCCACTAGATATCTACCACATGCGCATCGAAACGATTGTCGCACATCCGACCCCGTTACCTGCACTGCTATCGAAACCTCGGGACCGTCGTACGGGGATTCTGGACTCACTGAACTCGGTCACGCACGCTTGGCACCACATGATGGATATCCAGGCGTGCACCCTGATGTATGCCCCGAAGGCGGCAATGGAATGGTGCGCCTGGCTGACCCCGTGTAGGGAAAAGAGTGATATCGGCGATGCATCTATTGAACATTCACACTATGGGGGACCTATTTGTGGGGGGAACGGCGCGAACGTTGAGGAGATTGCATCTGGTGACGCTCCTTTCCCGTTGCTGAGATGGAAAGGAGGAATAACACGACAAATGCCTGGAAGCAATTGCCAGGACCGGTAACGTGGAACACCCCATTCGAACCGACAGTGAGTCCCGCAACAGAGCAGGGGGGTCAAAGAGGACCGATGGACCTAAGGGGACCACGTCCGAAATCCTTTAAGGAGCTGAGGGTCGATTTGAGAGAATGGGAGGGGTCCACAGAAGCACCAACCAGCAGACCTAGAACAGAAGCAGAATGGGGAAGCCGAGGCAACGGAACATTGTCTCACTGCGGGGCTAGTGCAAGTAGTCAAGAGTGTGAAGGTAACAGGCCGGAGAGTAGAGGGGCTATACGTCATACTGACGGTGGGAATGAGCAAGAGAGCAGGGAGAGGAGTACAAGATGTGGAGAGACACCTCGTCTTATCCAAAGCGAGGGAGATCAGCGGACTCAAGAATACAGAGAGAGGTTTAGATGTACGCACCATGCACCTAATGAGAGTATACAGCACTGGAGTCGCGGGAGCATGGGGAACAGTGAAGGATCTTGCCATGGGTCGAGAGATCAGGGACCACCGGCAAATGACGAGGACAGGGGGATAAATGGAATGTCTTACCATGCATCTAGGGAAATCATGCAGGATGGGACTGGTGGGACTACGAGAAATGGGAAAGTGTTTCACCATACACCCAGAGAGGATGGAACTGCATGGGACCTGGAGAGATGGGAACAAGGGAGGACTCCCCATAACTCGCCTGAGCCTAGACGTAGGACTCGGAGCTGGGATGGGAGAGATGTGAATGGACCCCCTAGAACTAGTATACTGAGAGCTGCAATAAAGGCCAAAAGACTCGATGTCACTAGCTTAAAATCTGACCTGGATGAGACGTTGCCCTTAGAAAGGATTGACTTGTATTAACAGGATGAGTTACTGTTCATAGCAAAGGATGTTACCCGAAAGGCAAGGGCAATTCATGAGAAACTGTCTGGACTGGCAGACAAGTACATGGTAGACTTGTCCAAAACGAGGACATTACAGAGTAACCATAGGTTGCAGTATTCAGATCAAGACTTAGATGAGAAGAGAACTACAGGATTAAAAACACACATTAGGGAGTTGATAGCAGGAATAAGAGTGTGGAGAGATCTGGACAAATGGGAAGAGAGATGGTCCAAAAGGGGTACTGTCAGAAGGAGCACAAGTGTGATGTCTCCGGAAGGAAGGGTAATGCAGATGGAGGCATTCCCTTTGAGAGAAATATCGAATGGGAATTATGTACATGTACCCTGGAGTAGAGGAGATTTTGCTGCATTTACCAACTCATTTCCGAAAGTTAAGGGACAATCCAGTAGAGTGGTATAAGCAGGTAGAAAGGTTCGTAAAGATCTCGAAAGTATTGTGGATTGATTTGAACACTTTGTTTGACATTGTGGTCCCATCTGACTTGTGGACATCGTGCAAGACTAGTGTTGAATGGGCAACTACTGAACCAGTGAGGGATGCTCAGACAAATGGACCGTCTGAAATTGTCATGCAAAAGTATGAAAGAGTAATAGCTTGGCTGAAAGATAAGGTACCACCTCAGGACATAGATTGGGTAAAAATAGACCGAACAAGACAAGAACCAAAGGAGACAGTTCATGAGTTCTATGAAAGATTGTTGAAAACATTCAAACAATACAGTGGACTCGATGTAATGGATCCCAAAGATATAGGACAGTTTGTGTCAAAGTTTGTTTTGGGGTTGAGACCTGATATTTGTTTGATGATTCAGCAACATTTAATTTGTTGGCAAAACAAACCACTAGATGAAATTTTAAGGTATGCCAGATACTGTAGCGATGAGATAGATTCCAAGGCAAAGAAAATGAAGGAAAAGCTGATGGTGGTGCAGATGCAGTCAGCCGGAAAGGGCGGACAGCAGAAACAGGGAACGGGGACAATGGGACGGAAGTCGAATGGTCAGAACAAGGATAGTGAAGAAAGTCAGAGACCTAGAATAGATTTTGCCACTTTAAAGAAAACGACAAAGTGCCACCAGTGTCACCAGGTGGGACATTGGAGACGCGAGTGTCCCTTTAACCCTGAAAGTGGAAAACTAGAATTAGAACAGGAAGTTCAGGAGGTTCCAGTTCAAAGGGCGACAGTCCCAGGAAGCAAGGTGGTCAAAGGGGGGACTTCGGCTCCACGAGCTCAGTTTCCACAGCCACCAAAGATCGCGACAGGGGGAAAAGTCTATAAACAAATGCCTCTTTTTATTGAAGAAGAAAAATGTTATTACATTGACCCAATGACCGGTCAACGTGTGAACAGAGAAGAGGACTGTACCCTCGGGGCAGTTCTAGAAGTAGATCAGAGAGGGCCATTTGTTGAGGCAGAGGTAGCAGGGTGCCCGATGACATTCTTGGTGGATACAGGAGCTACTAGATCAACTCTGAGATCAGCAGTGGTTCCTGACCTACCAATGTCGGGGGAAACAATTCAGGTGGTTGGAGTCGCAAATAGAAGAATGACTAGTCCTTTGACAGAACCAGTGTCAGTGAAAATAGGGAATTACACAAATGAACATCAGTTTGTGGTATGTGATTCTAGTCCTGTATGTCTGTTAGGGAGGGACTTGTTGTGCAAATTGAATTGCACCATTTACTGCACACCTCAGGGTGTGGAGGTACAGACCGCAGATGATGATGCTACCTTTAAGATTGCCAATGAGAGAACATGTATAGAACTGTATCCTACTCTGACTGTGGAAGACCTTCCTTGTGACCTAAGAGATGCTGTCTCAGCTGAAGTATGGGATTTTACTGGGGAAGAGATAGGACTGATCAAAGGGGTGGAACCAGTGAAGATCATGATAAAACCAAACGCTGAATATCCAAGAACGCCTCAGTATAAACTGTCTCAGGAAACAATTGCAGGAATAAAACCTGTGATTGATTCAATGATTCAACAGGGAATACTGAAAGAAATCGTGGGTAGTCCATGTAACTCCCCGATTATGGGTTTGCAGAAACCTAGTGGGAAGTTCAGAATAGTTCAGGACCTTCGAAAGATTAACAACATTGTGGTTTCATGTTGTCCAGTGGTACCGAATCCATCAGTGATACTGTTTCAAATACCATTCCAAGCTGAGTGGTTTACAGTGATAGACCTTTGTCAAGCCTTCTTTTCCATCCCATTAGATGAGGACAGTCAGTATCTTTTCGCATTTAAAATGGAAGATCGCGCCTTAACATGGTGTCGAATCCCACAAGGGTTCACAGATAGCCCTTCGATCTTTAGTCAGCTGTTGAAGAAGAACCTTGAAAGTCTGGTATTGCCACAGAACTCGGTTCTGGTCCAGTACATAGACGACCTACTTGTTGCGTCAGAAACAGAGGAAGCTTGTAAGGAAGACACCGTTGCTTTACTGAATCATTTAGCTGAGAATGGACATAAGGTATCTCCGAACAAATTACAGTACTGTCTGACAGAAGTACAGTATCTGGGTCACCGAATAGAGAAGGGGAAGCGCAAGGTGTCTCCAGACAGGATAGAGGCCATCATGAAAATGAATGCGCCAACGACACAGAGAGAAGTTAGGATGTTCTTAGGAATGGTTGGTTACTGCCGACAGTGGATAGCTAACTTTTCACTGAAAGCAAAACCTTTACAGAAACTGACGCACAAGGAGGTGAGTGATCCGGTACCATGGGACAACGAGTGCCTAATGGCGTTCCTACAACTGAGAGAGGATTTGTGTCGTGCTCCGGCTTTGGGAATGCCAGATTATGAGAAGACTTTCTCATTATACTGCTGTGAAAGAGAAGGATGTGCGTTATCAGTGTTGGTGCAAGTGCACGGAAATGCCCGTAGACCAGTTGCATATTTTTCGGCTACATTAGATCCGGTAGCCGCAGCGTTGCCCGGATGTCTCAAATCCGTTGCTGCAACAGGTGTCAGCATTGAGAGGTGTGAGAACATAGTAATGGGACATCAATTAGTGGTGTATGTACCGCATTCAGTAGAATTGTTCATGACAAGGACCAAGACGCAGCACTTGACCAATAGTAGGCTCACGCGCTATGAGCAAGTTATTCTTGCTGCAGAGAACGTGACCCTTAAGAGGTGCTCGGTCTTGAATCCTGCTACATTGATGCCACTTCCTAATGATATAGAAGGCGAAGAATGTGAAGATCACGATTGCCTAGATGTGACTGAACTATGCACGAAGCCCAGACCAGATATTGTGGATGAGCCATTGATCGACCCTGATGAAATTTACTTTGTTGATGGCTCATGCTTAAGAGACGATACTGGTCGGTTGAGAGCAGCTTATGCTGTTTGCACCATTACTGGAGTTGTGGAAGCCGCTTGCCTGGAAGGAGTACACTCCGCTCAGGTAGCAGAAATCATTGCATTAACACGTGCCTGTATAGCAGGTAGCAAAAAGAGAGTCACCATCTATACCGATAGCCAATATGGTTTCGGTGTAGTTCATGATTTCGGGCAATTGTGGTCTCAGAGGGGTTACATGACCTCCTCTGGTTCGCCAATCAGAAATGGGGAATTTGTACGACTGCTGTTAGAAGCATTGCAAGGTCCAGCTGAAATTGCAGTGGTCAAGTGTATAGCTCACACTAAAAATACAGATTTTGTGTCACAAGGAAACAGATATGCAGATGAAGTTGCCCGCTATTGTACGGAGCAAGGGTATACTTTCACGGAGGTGGAAGTAGGCGGGGCAAAAGAAAAAACAGAAGTCAATATGATGTTAGAGACCGTAGATACATGGGAAGATCTGAAACAAATGCAAGAAAATGCACCTGAGTCAGAGAAAAAGTCCTGGGAAGTAGCAGGTTGTGTGAGAAGTGAAATGGATTTTTGGGTTTCAGCAGATGGAAGAGCAGTGTTACCTGAGGAATTAGTGAATCCAATGGCACGACAAATACATGGTCCAACACACTTAGGAAGGAATGCCATGCTGAGAGTATTTAGGCAAACTTGGTATTGCCCAAAGTTTAGGATTGCAGCAGAAGCAGTCTGTAGGAGATGTGTCACATGTCAGCAACTGAATGTAGGGAAAAGAACACCAGTTACCATGAGTCACATTGGGAGGTCTGGGGGGCCTTTCAACAGAATGCAATTAGATTTCATTGAAATGCCTAGAGTCAACCGCCTTAGGTACGTGTTGGTGGTCGTATGCTTATTTTCCAGGTGGGTCGAGGCATACCCTACACGTAGGTGCGATACACTCACCGTAGCAAAACTGTTACTTAGAGAATTGATCCCGCGCTACGGGGTGCCAGGCTCTCTGGAATCTGATCGAGGAACACATTTTAACAGTGAAATTGTGAAGATGCTCTGTGCCGCATTGAACATTGATCAGAAGTTGCACTGTAGCTATCGACCAGAGGCTTCAGGAATTGTGGAGCAGATAAATGGAACACTAAAGTGTCGAATTGCCAAAGTGTGTTCTTCAACTTCCTTGAGTTGGCCAGATGCTTTGCCTTTAGTGTTGATGAGCATGCGCAGCACACCTGACAGGAGGACAGGTCTCTCTCCACACGAGGTGCTGATGGGGAGGGCAATGAGGCTTCCTTCTGTACCAACTGCGACACTATTAAACATTACAGATGACCTGATCCTAGATTACTGCAAAGGACTGTCTGACGCCATTCATTCTGTGTCCTTCCAGGTGCAGGCTGCTGAGGTCCCATCTTCAAGAGAGTTGCGTCATGACCTGTGCCCAGGAGAGTGGGTGCTGGTGAAGAAACACGTCCGGAAAAACTGCCTAGACGTGCACTGGAGAGGACCTTTTCAGGTCATACTGACCACGAATACGGCTGTCAAGTGTGGAGGCCTGCCGAATTGGATACACGCTTCCCACACCCGAAGAGTTCCAGCACCCTTGGAAGAAACAGCTCCTCTCACGGATGAGAATCCAGCTGAAGATGGTGAACCATTAGAGGGGATCAGTCAAGCTGTGGGGGTGTCTGAAGAAGTTGGGAGCGTTGCAGATCCAGAAGAAGAAGGACAAGGCGGTAGCGAAACCGAAGCTGCAACAGAAGGAGAGAGCTGTTGTGAATGTGACTTGGACACAGATCAGGAACAGAGTGATCAGGAACCGAGCAGGAGGGAAAGCAATAGGAGAACAAGAAGTGGGGCAGCTACTTGGCCTGAAAGAAGAAGGAGGCCGAGCCTGAAGCTAGCTCGAGAAGAAACTCTTGCTCCTATATCCGAAGATTCGGATCTGGAAGAAGAAGTATCGGGCCAAGAGCAGGAGGGTCTAAGGAGATCAAGGAGAGTACGAGTGCCTAGCAGAAGATACTCTACACCTGAGTGGACCTACCTCGTTGCAGATGTCCTCAAAGGGGCGCAAAACTGGGAGGGTGAAGAAAGTGACCCTGATCAGAACTGACCCCTTTGTAACGGTGGACCTAGAGTTGGTAGTACCAGGAGTGGAGATCGAAAAACTACTAACTCTTAACTTCGTCTGTCCTCTTGTTCTAAGCGAAATAAGAATAATAATACTAGAGAAAGTCGAATTCCCATGTTGTTGTAAGCAATGTCCAATAATTGAAGGAATCCTTCTTCGTATGGACATATATGAGGATGTGGTGGAACTTCTGGGAACACGCATAGTTTCAGATTGCTAAAAAGACTTTGTAAAGAACTTTGTAAATATTGATTGGAAGATAACCTAGCGCCGAGTGGAAGAAGAGAGAATTAGGGACTTCCCTTTTAGTGGATGGAGAAGGGCTAGAGTTGTCAATTGCTACAGAACTTAATGACTGTTCTTGCGGAAGAGAATTGTCAGCTTCCAAGTGTGGTTCAAAGAAAGACATTGTGGTTCAAATGAAGAGAGTCTTTGTGCAAAGCAAAGAGGACGTTGAGAGACTTTGCTGAGAACGACAAACAGAGCTACACTGTTTGGGATCATGGAGACTGGCAACCCGAACCGCAGGGCAAAATGCATAGTAGGCACACTTTTAGTGGTAGTGATTTCTCTTATAGTTTTAGTAGTTACTGTATCATATATAGTGGGGCATGAGAACGAAACAACGGCAAAAGCAGAAACAAAGAAAGCATCAACACAAAAGCCTACCACTGTTGCTGGGGTAAAGGGAGAAAACACTGAGAAAGAAAAGGATTTGCTAGATGCTGAGATCAAAAGATTACATGTTGATGAATCACAGGGGAACTTTAGGTCAAATGCTTATGCTAAGTTGCTCTACGAATACATTGATGTCATGGAGGCGAAGAATTGCTACGTTTGTATGCAATACCAGCTTCTGTGGATGAGGGTATCAGATACCATCATCTTCCATTGACGTATGGAATCACATGTAGTTTGTTGTTGAGCATATTCTATGGACGAGATGGGTTCGAGTATTATTTCTCGAATTTTGACTCGACATTGCCAGAGGTCCCAAATTATAAGCATCTGAATAAGTGGGACTATTACAAGTGCGAAGACAGGTTACAGAAATTTTTCATTCCATGGAAAACGTTAGATACTTCACATGCCCGAAGAAATAATCTGACTTGTCAAGTGTCAGAAATTGAGAAAAAGTTTATAGGGCAGGTGGATACTAGATATAGGAGGCAAAAGATTCTAAAAGCTTCAGGACAATGGGAAACAGATTGGACCAAGGAAGAAAGGATACATCAAAGAAAGGGTAGCTTTGGTCCAATTGCTTTAGACAAGGAGAAACGGGGGAAACTGTGCATTCACAGAAGTTACTCCTATTATGAGAATCTGTATGTAGGTCAAGTCAGTTGTGAACATGCTTTCCAATTGGAGTACTACTCCAAAGACATTTTGAAGGAGATGCAAGCAATTCCAAATGTATATTTTGTATGTAGAGGAAATGCATATGTGAAGCTACCAGATAATTGGTACGGATCATGCTATTTAGCAATTGTCTTCCCCAAAATATACCATGTTGAGAATTTAGAAACGACAAAGAGAGGAATACCAACAAGAGGGAGAAGAGATCTAGGTGCTGAAGAGGTAGTTGGGGATGTATTTGGTGCTGCATTCCCTCTCTTGGGATTGATACTGAATGACATCAAAATTAGAAGATTGGCTACAGTCGTAGATAGGTTATCTGCCAGTACTGCTAGATCCTTAATGCTGGTGGAGGGAGAGATGCAATCGATAAGAGCAATGGTTCTTCAGAACCGACTTGCTTTAGATGTTCTGTTAGCCAAGGAGGGCGGAGTCTGTAAGGCTTTGAAGGTCCAGGAATGTTGCACTTACATTCCAGACAATTCAAAACCTCTAGAGAAGTACATACGAAACATTACTGCGATTCATCATGAAATAGAGGATCTGACAAAGATAAATGTATGGGAAAAAGTAGGTCAAGGAATGGGTAAAGTTGGAGGTTGGTTTTCCAATTTAGGAAAGGGTATCATTTGGTACATATTGAAACCCATCATCATAATTGTGATTTGTGTAATCACTTTGTGGGGATTGGTGCGACTGTACCAATGGTATAGAGCAAACAGGTTGCAGAGATCCATGAGGGAACAGGAGAAAAGACTGACTGCGATGCAGGATACTCAATACAAGAGTCTGAAGGCTCTAGAGACAATGAAACGAGGGGGTATTGCAACAACTTCAATCTGAAAGATCCTACATTTTAGGGATGTTGTTTGGATGGTGATGACTCCTGAAAGTCATCAAAGGGGGGACTGAGAGAGCACAAATCTGAAAAATGTATAAGTACACCATATTTACAAGCACGTAGTATTAGCTTAGGGTGGAATATACAAGTGTCAATTTATATAGAGAAAATATATGAGTGTTTGTTTTAATTAGAATAGATGCATATATAAGTGTGGAAAACTAATGTAGAGGTTGTAGAAAAGTTAAAATGATGTTGGAGTCACACGTTAGATGACTAAGTGAAAACGAAATGTAATTCTGCAAACCATGAAAATGTGTAGGCCACATGGCATTTCACAGGAAACGAAAGATGCTGCTACACTTTTAGTGACGTGGATTCTAATGTCATTTGAGTGCAAATGTATTATTAGGCATAGTATTAAAATATGTGTTTTATATAGATGTGTTGCATTATACTATAGTAATACGTGTTAGTTAAAATACTGTTTAAACCAAAGAAAAGAAATGTTTTAGAAGGCAGAGACCCGCTTTGTGTAAATCAACTAGGCCTGAAAAGACCAAGTCATTCTCTTTGATCTAAAATGTGCTCGTTAGGGGAAAGTTGTGCTAGGCACTGACTGAGAATTCTTACACATGTTTTATGGTCCGAGATATGGTGGAGGTTGGAATTTGAGGCCCACAGTACATGTGTCTGTCGCAGGTGCGAGGAGCCCTAATCAGTACCATGATGAACGGTTCCTTTGTTCAAGAGAGCCAGGCGCAGGCCTGGAGGAGTCTTCAGGAATTTTAGGGGGTGCGGTCTCGCTGAAGAAGAAGCCTGGGAAGCAAGGTCAACTTTAATGAAGAGTCCAGAGGAGCACCAGTACGGAGTTTGCCGCTCAAAACTGCACCACGTGAGAGGCGTCGACATGGGCGTTCCTATTGGAAATGTGATTTTGTATTAGGGATAGCACCCCGGGGTGGAGTTAGAGCAGATGATCTGAGGAGCCTAAGAGAGCGGATGGGTAGGCAGATAGAGAGCTGAAAGACTTCAACTTTGAGACAAAGACTAAGGGAAGTGTGTGATCTTCTTTGGAAGTCACCACTGCTGACACCTTTTTAGGTAAAGATCTTGTTAAGTAGGGATGTCACTTAGTCTAGTGTAGGGACAGATTAACTGTATTTTTCTTTTCTGTAAATGACTCTCAAGTTGCAACTCACAGCGATTCTTGCAACGCTTATGCTCTTTGAAATAGTTTTGATAATTTCTTTTTGTCGTTTAAGAATATTCAGAGAGTATCTTTTTGTACTAATACCTGTATACCTTTTGAATCTTATTCTGAGATGTTTGTATCTCCAGATACTTTTGACTTTGAATTAAAACTTTATAACCTTTCCCATTGGTAAGTGGTTCTTTAGAGTGGTTTAAGTTCCTAATTGACTAACCTAGTAGTAGATTGTCTTTTACTCAATGACAGGTACCAACGATTCAGTCGACATGATTAGGGATCTGGTAACGTAACTAGAGACCAGAAACCCCGCGTTAACACATCCCTATGGTTTTATCGACCCACTTTTTCCGGCAGTTACAGGCGTTAATGGTTCAACTTGCATGGGCGGGGAAGCAGCCTAGAGTGGCGCGGAATATTTTAATTTGTCCGTATGCTGCTGGCGGCCTCAACTATATTATCGAGCTGCAGAAAGTGCCCACGCCTATCATTGGATGCATGGCCCACTAGATATCTACCACATGCGCATCGAAACGATTGTCGCACATCCGACCCCGTTACCTGCACTGCTATCGAAACCTCGGGACCGTCGTACGGGGATTCTGGACTCACTGAACTCGGTCACGCACGCTTGGCACCACATGATGGATATCCAGGCGTGCACCCTGATGTATGCCCCGAAGGCGGCAATGGAATGGTGCGCCTGGCTGACCCCGTGTAGGGAAAAGAGTGATATCGGCGATGCATCTATTGAACATTCACACTATGGGGGACCTATTTGTGGGGGGAACGGCGCGAACGTTGAGGAGATTGCATCTGGTGACGCTCCTTTCCCGTTGCTGAGATGGAAAGGAGGAATAACACGACAAATGCCTGGAAGCAATTGCCAGGACCGGTAACGTGGAACACCCCATTCGAACCGACAGTGAGTCCCGCAACAGAGCAGGGGGGTCAAAGAGGACCGATGGACCTAAGGGGACCACGTCCGAAATCCTTTAAGGAGCTGAGGGTCGATTTGAGAGAATGGGAGGGGTCCACAGAAGCACCAACCAGCAGACCTAGAACAGAAGCAGAATGGGGAAGCCGAGGCAACGGAACATTGTCTCACTGCGGGGCTAGTGCAAGTAGTCAAGAGTGTGAAGGTAACAGGCCGGAGAGTAGAGGGGCTATACGTCATACTGACGGTGGGAATGAGCAAGAGAGCAGGGAGAGGAGTACAAGATGTGGAGAGACACCTCGTCTTATCCAAAGCGAGGGAGATCAGCGGACTCAAGAATACAGAGAGAGGTTTAGATGTACGCACCATGCACCTAATGAGAGTATACAGCACTGGAGTCGCGGGAGCATGGGGAACAGTGAAGGATCTTGCCATGGGTCGAGAGATCAGGGACCACCGGCAAATGACGAGGACAGGGGGATAAATGGAATGTCTTACCATGCATCTAGGGAAATCATGCAGGATGGGACTGGTGGGACTACGAGAAATGGGAAAGTGTTTCACCATACACCCAGAGAGGATGGAACTGCATGGGACCTGGAGAGATGGGAACAAGGGAGGACTCCCCATAACTCGCCTGAGCCTAGACGTAGGACTCGGAGCTGGGATGGGAGAGATGTGAATGGACCCCCTAGAACTAGTATACTGAGAGCTGCAATAAAGGCCAAAAGACTCGATGTCACTAGCTTAAAATCTGACCTGGATGAGACGTTGCCCTTAGAAAGGATTGACTTGTATTAACAGGATGAGTTACTGTTCATAGCAAAGGATGTTACCCGAAAGGCAAGGGCAATTCATGAGAAACTGTCTGGACTGGCAGACAAGTACATGGTAGACTTGTCCAAAACGAGGACATTACAGAGTAACCATAGGTTGCAGTATTCAGATCAAGACTTAGATGAGAAGAGAACTACAGGATTAAAAACACACATTAGGGAGTTGATAGCAGGAATAAGAGTGTGGAGAGATCTGGACAAATGGGAAGAGAGATGGTCCAAAAGGGGTACTGTCAGAAGGAGCACAAGTGTGATGTCTCCGGAAGGAAGGGTAATGCAGATGGAGGCATTCCCTTTGAGAGAAATATCGAATGGGAATTATGTACATGTACCCTGGAGTAGAGGAGATTTTGCTGCATTTACCAACTCATTTCCGAAAGTTAAGGGACAATCCAGTAGAGTGGTATAAGCAGGTAGAAAGGTTCGTAAAGATCTCGAAAGTATTGTGGATTGATTTGAACACTTTGTTTGACATTGTGGTCCCATCTGACTTGTGGACATCGTGCAAGACTAGTGTTGAATGGGCAACTACTGAACCAGTGAGGGATGCTCAGACAAATGGACCGTCTGAAATTGTCATGCAAAAGTATGAAAGAGTAATAGCTTGGCTGAAAGATAAGGTACCACCTCAGGACATAGATTGGGTAAAAATAGACCGAACAAGACAAGAACCAAAGGAGACAGTTCATGAGTTCTATGAAAGATTGTTGAAAACATTCAAACAATACAGTGGACTCGATGTAATGGATCCCAAAGATATAGGACAGTTTGTGTCAAAGTTTGTTTTGGGGTTGAGACCTGATATTTGTTTGATGATTCAGCAACATTTAATTTGTTGGCAAAACAAACCACTAGATGAAATTTTAAGGTATGCCAGATACTGTAGCGATGAGATAGATTCCAAGGCAAAGAAAATGAAGGAAAAGCTGATGGTGGTGCAGATGCAGTCAGCCGGAAAGGGCGGACAGCAGAAACAGGGAACGGGGACAATGGGACGGAAGTCGAATGGTCAGAACAAGGATAGTGAAGAAAGTCAGAGACCTAGAATAGATTTTGCCACTTTAAAGAAAACGACAAAGTGCCACCAGTGTCACCAGGTGGGACATTGGAGACGCGAGTGTCCCTTTAACCCTGAAAGTGGAAAACTAGAATTAGAACAGGAAGTTCAGGAGGTTCCAGTTCAAAGGGCGACAGTCCCAGGAAGCAAGGTGGTCAAAGGGGGGACTTCGGCTCCACGAGCTCAGTTTCCACAGCCACCAAAGATCGCGACAGGGGGAAAAGTCTATAAACAAATGCCTCTTTTTATTGAAGAAGAAAAATGTTATTACATTGACCCAATGACCGGTCAACGTGTGAACAGAGAAGAGGACTGTACCCTCGGGGCAGTTCTAGAAGTAGATCAGAGAGGGCCATTTGTTGAGGCAGAGGTAGCAGGGTGCCCGATGACATTCTTGGTGGATACAGGAGCTACTAGATCAACTCTGAGATCAGCAGTGGTTCCTGACCTACCAATGTCGGGGGAAACAATTCAGGTGGTTGGAGTCGCAAATAGAAGAATGACTAGTCCTTTGACAGAACCAGTGTCAGTGAAAATAGGGAATTACACAAATGAACATCAGTTTGTGGTATGTGATTCTAGTCCTGTATGTCTGTTAGGGAGGGACTTGTTGTGCAAATTGAATTGCACCATTTACTGCACACCTCAGGGTGTGGAGGTACAGACCGCAGATGATGATGCTACCTTTAAGATTGCCAATGAGAGAACATGTATAGAACTGTATCCTACTCTGACTGTGGAAGACCTTCCTTGTGACCTAAGAGATGCTGTCTCAGCTGAAGTATGGGATTTTACTGGGGAAGAGATAGGACTGATCAAAGGGGTGGAACCAGTGAAGATCATGATAAAACCAAACGCTGAATATCCAAGAACGCCTCAGTATAAACTGTCTCAGGAAACAATTGCAGGAATAAAACCTGTGATTGATTCAATGATTCAACAGGGAATACTGAAAGAAATCGTGGGTAGTCCATGTAACTCCCCGATTATGGGTTTGCAGAAACCTAGTGGGAAGTTCAGAATAGTTCAGGACCTTCGAAAGATTAACAACATTGTGGTTTCATGTTGTCCAGTGGTACCGAATCCATCAGTGATACTGTTTCAAATACCATTCCAAGCTGAGTGGTTTACAGTGATAGACCTTTGTCAAGCCTTCTTTTCCATCCCATTAGATGAGGACAGTCAGTATCTTTTCGCATTTAAAATGGAAGATCGCGCCTTAACATGGTGTCGAATCCCACAAGGGTTCACAGATAGCCCTTCGATCTTTAGTCAGCTGTTGAAGAAGAACCTTGAAAGTCTGGTATTGCCACAGAACTCGGTTCTGGTCCAGTACATAGACGACCTACTTGTTGCGTCAGAAACAGAGGAAGCTTGTAAGGAAGACACCGTTGCTTTACTGAATCATTTAGCTGAGAATGGACATAAGGTATCTCCGAACAAATTACAGTACTGTCTGACAGAAGTACAGTATCTGGGTCACCGAATAGAGAAGGGGAAGCGCAAGGTGTCTCCAGACAGGATAGAGGCCATCATGAAAATGAATGCGCCAACGACACAGAGAGAAGTTAGGATGTTCTTAGGAATGGTTGGTTACTGCCGACAGTGGATAGCTAACTTTTCACTGAAAGCAAAACCTTTACAGAAACTGACGCACAAGGAGGTGAGTGATCCGGTACCATGGGACAACGAGTGCCTAATGGCGTTCCTACAACTGAGAGAGGATTTGTGTCGTGCTCCGGCTTTGGGAATGCCAGATTATGAGAAGACTTTCTCATTATACTGCTGTGAAAGAGAAGGATGTGCGTTATCAGTGTTGGTGCAAGTACACGGAAATGCCCGTAGACCAGTTGCATATTTTTCGGCTACATTAGATCCGGTAGCCGCAGCGTTGCCCGGATGTCTCAAATCCGTTGCTGCAACAGGTGTCAGCATTGAGAGGTGTGAGAACATAGTAATGGGACATCAATTAGTGGTGTATGTACCGCATTCAGTAGAATTGTTAATGACAAGGACCAAGACGCAGCACTTGACCAATAGTAGGCTCACGCTCTATGAGCAAGTTATTCTTGCTGCAGAGAACGTGACCCTTAAGAGGTGCTCGGTCTTGAATCCTGCTACATTGATGCCACTTCCTAATGATATAGAAGGCGAAGAATGTGAAGATCACGATTGCCTAGATGTGACTGAACTATGCACGAAGCCCAGACCAGATATTGTGGATGAGCCATTGATCGACCCTGATGAAATTTACTTTGTTGATGGCTCATGCTTAAGAGACGATACTGGTCGGTTGAGAGCAGCTTATGCTGTTTGCACCATTACTGGAGTTGTGGAAGCCGCTTGCCTGGAAGGAGTACACTCCGCTCAGGTAGCAGAAATCATTGCATTAACACGTGCCTGTATAGCAGGTAGCAAAAAGAGAGTCACCATCTATACCGATAGCCAATATGGTTTCGGTGTAGTTCATGATTTCGGGCAATTGTGGTCTCAGAGGGGTTACATGACCTCCTCTGGTTCGCCAATCAGAAATGGGGAATTTGTACGACTGCTGTTAGAAGCATTGCAAGGTCCAGCTGAAATTGCAGTGGTCGAGTGTATAGCTCACACTAAAAATACAGATTTTGTGTCACAAGGAAACAGATATGCAGATGAAGTTGCCCGCTATTGTACGGAGCAAGGGTATACTTTCACGGAGGTGGAAGTAGGCGGGGCAAAAGAAAAAACAGAAGTCAATATGATGTTAGAGACCGTAGATACATGGGAAGATCTGAAACAAATGCAAGAAAATGCACCTGAGTCAGAGAAAAAGTCCTGGGAAGTAGCAGGTTGTGTGAGAAGTGAAATGGATTTTTGGGTTTCAGCAGATGGAAGAGCAGTGTTACCGGAGGAATTAGTGAATCCAATGGCACGACAAATACATGGTCCAACACACTTAGGAAGGGATGCCATGCTGAGAGTATTTAGGCAAACTTGGTATTGCCCAAAGTTCAGGATTGCAGCAGAAGCAGTCTGTAGGAGATGTGTCACATGTCAGCAACTGAATGTAGGGAAAAGAACACCAGTTACCATGAGTCACATTGGGAGGTCTCGGGGGCCTTTCAACAGAATGCAATTAGATTTCATTGAAATGCCTAGAGTCAACCGCCTTAGGTACGTGTTGGTGGTCGTATGCTTATTTTCCAGGTGGGTCGAGGCATACCCTACACGTAGGTGCGATACACTCACCGTAGCAAAACTGTTACTTAGAGAATTGATCCCGCGCTACGGGGTGCCAGGCTCTCTGGAATCTGATCGAGGAACACATTTTAACAGTGAAATTGTGAAGATGCTCTGTGCCGCATTGAACATTGATCAGAAGTTGCACTGTAGCTATCGACCAGAGGCTTCAGGAATTGTGGAGCAGATAAATGGAACACTAAAGTGTCGAATTGCCAAAGTGTGTTCTTCAACTTCCTTGAGTTGGCCAGATGCTTTGCCTTTAGTGTTGATGAGCATGCGCAGCACACCTGACAGGAGGACAGGTCTCTCTCCACACGAGGTGCTGATGGGGAGGGCAATGAGGCTTCCTTCTGTACCAACTGCGACACTATTAAACATTACAGATGACCTGATCCTGGATTACTGCAAAGGACTGTCTGACGCCATTCATTCTGTGTCCTTCCAGGTGCAGGCTGCTGAGGTCCCATCTTCAAGAGAGTTGTGTCATGACCTGTGCCCAGGAGAGTGGGTGCTGGTGAAGAAACACGTCCGGAAAAACTGCCTAGACGTGCGCTGGAGAGGACCTTTTCAGGTCATACTGACCACGAATACGGCTGTCAAGTGTGGAGGCCTGCCGAATTGGATACACGCTTCCCACACCCGAAGAGTTCCAGCACCCTTGGAAGAAACAGCTCCTCTCACGGATGAGAATCCAGCTGAAGATGGTGAACCATTAGAGGGGATCAGTCAAGCTGTGGGGGTGTCTGAAGAAGTTGGGAGCGTTGCAGATCCAGAAGAAGAAGGACAAGGCGGTAGCGAAACCGAAGCTGCAACAGAAGGAGAGAGCGGTTGTGAATGTGACTTGGACACAGATCAGGAACAGAGTGATCAGGAACCGAGCAGGAGGGAAAGCAATAGGAGAACAAGAAGTGGGGCAGCTACTTGGCCTGAAAGAAGAAGGAGGCCGAGCCTGAAGCTAGCTCGAGAAGAAACTCTTGCTCCTATATCCGAAGATTCGGATCTGGAAGAAGAAGTATCGGGCCAAGAGCAGGAGGGTCTAAGGAGATCAAGGAGAGTACGAGTGCCTAGCAGAAGATACTCTACACCTGAGTGGACCTACCTCGTTGCAGATGTCCTCAAAGGGGCGCAAAACTGGGAGGGTGAAGAAAGTGACCCTGATCAGAACTGACCCCTTTGTAACGGTGGACGTAGAGTTGGTAGTACCAGGAGTGGAGATCGAAAAACTACTAACTCTTAACTTCGTCTGTCCTCTTGTTCTAAGCGAAATAAGAATAATAATACTAGAGACAGTCGAATTCCCATGTTGTTGTAAGCAATGTCCAATAATTGAAGGAATCCTTCTTCGTATGGACATATATGAGGATGTGGTGGAACTTCTGGGAACACGCATAGTTTCAGATTGCTAAAAAGACTTTGTAAAGAACTTTGTAAATATTGATTGGAAGATAACCTAGCGCCGAGTGGAAGAAGAGAGAATTAGGGACTTCCCTTTTAGTGGATGGAGAAGGGCTAGAGTTGTCAATTGCTACAGAACTTAATGACTGTTCTTGCGGAAGAGAATTGTCAGCTTCCAAGTGTGGTTCAAAGAAAGACATTGTGGTTCAAATGAAGAGAGTCTTTGTGCAAAGCAAAGAGGACGTTGAGAGACTTTGCTGAGAACGACAAACAGAGCTACACTGTTTGGGATCATGGAGACTGGCAACCCGAACCGCAGGGCAAAATGCATAGTAGGCACACTTTTAGTGGTAGTGATTTCTCTTATAGTTTTAGTAGTTACTGTATCATATATAGTGGGACATGAGAACGAAACAACGGCAAAAGCAGAAACAAAGAAAGCATAAACACAAAAGCCTACCACTGTTGCTGGGGTAAAGGGAGAAAACACTGAGAAAGAAAAGGATTTGCTAGATGCTGAGATCAAAAGATTACATGTTGATGAATCACAGGGGAACTTTAGGTCAAATGCTTATGCTAAGTTGCTCTACGAATACATTGATGTCATGGAGGCGAAGAATTGCTACGTTTGTATGCAATACCAGCTTCTGTGGATGAGGGTATCAGATACCATCATCTTCCATTGACGTATGGAATCACATGTAGTTTGTTGTTGAGCATATTCTATGGACGAGATGGGTTCGAGTATTATTTCTCGAATTTTGACTCGACATTGCCAGAGGTCCCAAATTATAAGCATCTGAATAAGTGGGACTATTACAAGTGCGAAGACAGGTTACAGAAATTTTTCATTCCATGGAAAACGTTAGATACTTCACATGCCCGAAGAAATAATCTGACTTGTCAAGTGTCAGAAATTGAGAAAAAGTTTATAGGGCAGGTGGATACTAGATATAGGAGGCAAAAGATTCTAAAAGCTTCAGGACAATGGGAAACAGATTGGACCAAGGAAGAAAGGATACATCAAAGAAAGGGTAGCTTTGGTCCAATTGCTTTAGACAAGGAGAAACGGGGGAAACTGTGCATTCACAGAAGTTACTCCTATTATGAGAATCTGTATGTAGGTCAAGTCAGTTGTGAACATGCTTTCCAATTGGAGTACTACTCCAAAGACTTTTTGAAGGAGATGCAAGCAATTCCAAATGTATATTTTGTATGTGGAGGAAATGCATATGTGAAGCTACCAGATAATTGGTACGGATCATGCTATTTAGCAATTGTCTTCCCCAAAATATACCATGTTGAGAATTTAGAAACGACAAAGAGAGGAATACCAACAAGAGGGAGAAGAGATCTAGGTGCTGAAGAGGTAGTTGGGGATGTATTTGGTGCTGCATTCCCTCTCTTGGGATTGATACTGAATGACATCAAAATTAGAAGATTGGCTACAGTCGTAGATAGGTTATCTGCCAGTACTGCTAGATCCTTAATGCTGGTGGAGGGAGAGATGCAATCGATAAGAGCAATGGTTCTTCAGAACCGACTTGCTTTAGATGTTCTGTTAGCCAAGGAGAGCGGAGTCTGTAAGGCTTTGAAGGTCCAGGAATGTTGCACTTACATTCCAGACAATTCAAAACCTCTAGAGAAGTACATACGAAACATTACTGCGATTCATCATGAAATAGAGGATCTGACAAAGATAAATGTATGGGAAAAAGTAGGTCAAGGAATGGGTAAAGTTGGAGGTTGGTTTTCCAATTTAGGAAAGGGTATCATTTGGTACATATTGAAACCCATCATCATAATTGTGATTTGTGTAATCACTTTGTGGGGATTGGTGCGACTGTACCAATGGTATAGAGCAAACAGGTTGCAGAGATCCATGAGGGAACAGGAGAAAAGACTGACTGCGATGCAGGATACTCAATACAAGAGTCTGAAGGCTCTAGAGACAATGAAACGAGGGGGTATTGCAACAACTTCAATCTGAAAGATCCTACATTTTAGGGATGTTGTTTGGATGGTGATGACTCCTGAAAGTCATCAAAGGGGGGACTGAGAGAGCACAAATCTGAAAAATGTATAAGTACACCATATTTACAAGCACGTAGTATTAGCTTAGGGTGGAATATACAAGTGTCAATTTATATAGAGAAAATATATGAGTGTTTGTTTTAATTAGAATAGATGCATATATAAGTGTGGAAAACTAATGTAGAGGTTGTAGAAAAGTTAAAATGATGTTGGAGTCACACGTTAGATGACTAAGTTAAAACGAAATGTAATTCTGCAAACCATGAAAATGTGTAGGCCACATGGCATTTCACAGGAAACGAAAGATGCTGCTACACTTTTAGTGACGTGGATTCTAATGTCATTTGAGTGCAAATGTATTATTAGGCATAGTATTAAAATATGTGTTTTATATAGATGTGTTGCATTATACTATAGTAATACGCGTTAGTTAAAATACTGTTTAAACCAAAGAAAAGAAATGTTTTAGAAGGCAGAGACCCGCTTTGTGTAAATCAACTAGGCCTGAAAAGACCAAGTCATTCTCTTTGATCTAAAATGTGCTCGTTAGGGGAAAGTTGTGCTAGGCACTGACTGAGAATTCTTACACATGTTTTATGGTCCGAGATATGGTGGAGGTTGGAATTTGAGGCCCACAGTACATGTGTCTGTCGCAGGTGCGAGGAGCCCTAATCAGTACCATGATGAACGGTTCCTTTGTTCAAGAGAGCCAGGCGCAGGCCTGGAGGAGTCTTCAGGAATTTTAGGGGGTGCAGTCTCGCTGAAGAAGAAGCCTGGGAAGCAAGTTCAACTTTAATGAAGAGTCCAGAGGAGCACCAGTACGGAGTTTGCCGCTCAAAACTGCACCACGTGAGAGGCGTCGACATGGGCGTTCCTATTGGAAATGTGATTTTGTATTAGGGATAGCACCCCGGGGTGGAGTTAGAGCAGATGATCTGAGGAGCCTAAGAGAGCGGATGGGTAGGCAGATAGAGAGCTGAAAGACTTCAACTTTGAGACAAAGACTAAGGGAAGTGTGTGATCTTCTTTGGAAGTCACCACTGCTGACACCTTTTTAGGTAAAGATCTTGTTAAGTAGGGATGTCACTTAGTCTAGTGTAGGGACAGATTAACTGTATTTTTCTTTTCTGTAAATGACTCTCAAGTTGCAACTCACAGCGATTCTTGCAACGCTTATGCTCTTTGAAATAGTTTTGATAATTTCCTTTTGTCGTTTAAGAATATTCAGAGAGTATCTTTTTGTACTAATACCTGTATACCTTTTGAATCTTATTCTGAGATGTTTGTATCTCCAGATACTTTTGACTTTGAATTAAAACTTTATAACCTTTCCCATTGGTAAGTGGTTCTTTAGAGTGGTTTAAGTTCCTAATTGACTAACCTAGTAGTAGATTGTCTTTTACTCAATGACAGGTACCAACGATTCAGTCGACATGATTAGGGATCTGGTAAGGTAACTAGAGACCAGAAACCCCGCGTTAACACATCCCTATGGTTTTATCGACCCACTTTTTCCGGCAGTTACAGGCGTTAATGGTTCAACTTGCATGGGCGGGGAAGCAGCCTAGAGTGGCGCGGAATATTTTAATTTGTCCGTATGCTGCTGGCGGCCTCAACTATATTATCGAGCTGCAGAAAGTGCCCACGCCTATCATTGGATGCATGGCCCACTAGATATCTACCACATGCGCATCGAAACGATTGTCGCACATCCGACCCCGTTACCTGCACTGCTATCGAAACCTCGGGACCGTCGTACGGGGATTTTGGACTCACTGAACTCGGTCACGCACGCTTGGCACCACATGATGGATATCCAGGCGTGCACCCTGATGTATGCCCCGAAGGCGGCAATGGAATGGTGCGCCTGGCTGACCCCGTGTAGGGAAAAGAGAGTGATATCGGCGATGCATCTATTGAACATTCACACTATTGGGGACCTATTTGGGGGGGGAACGGCGCGAACGTTGAGGAGATTGCATCTGGTGACGCTCCTTTCCCGTTGCTGGCACATTTTCAGTTTCATAGGGTGCGACATAAATTGAGAGAGCTTTTGGGGGACGATATGGAGGAGCACCCGACGGTTATGGCGAATGATTATGTAGTCAACGCTAAGTCCCCCGTTAAATTAATAACTAATTTATACCGCATCGCCATCTCTGAGAGAACGACGGAATATGCGAAACCGAGACTGGCATGGCAACGTGATTTACAAACTGAGCTACGGGAGGAGATGTGGCAGGATTGTTGTACTAGCACCAGAAAGATATCCCTGAATGGACGACACCGACTCCTTCACTTTAAGTACCTGAACAGACCTTTTTACACCCCTGAGAGGCTATACAGGTACAAGCTGCGGGATAACCCGAATTGCGGAAGATGTGGGGCTCAGATCGCTGACTTCCTGCATGTAGCCTGGTCCTGCCCGGCAGTCCTCTTCTTTTGGCACGCGGTATATGGGGAGGTCAACAGAATTGTGCACTGGGCACCGGTCCCGGACCCGCTTTTAGCATTATTGGGCTACTCGAAGCCCTTGCGCCCAGCGCATAGGCGATTAATTGACATGGCTTTCCTTATAGCTAAATGGTACTTTGCGCGTGCTTGGATGAGAGGCCCTCCCCCCACTCTTAAGTCCTGGTCAAGGGAATTGACATACTGCTGCACGCAATCTGAGCTTTATAGCAACCTGATGCCACCGCGTAACAGGCCCAAGAATTTCTGGTCCTTGGTTCTGGATGGAACGTTGACTCGGGACGCGACGATGGGGGAGGGTGCGACTGAGGGGGCTGACTTGGATGGAAGTGTAGAGTCGCCTCATGAGACGTCCTGCACTGTGCCTCAGCAGGGCTCCGAGTGACCTACCTAGGGAGGGTGAAGACACTGACACTTGTCCACGGGTGAGATTGTACCTAACCGTACCCTAGGAAGACCATCTTATCCTGCAGTTGCCTGGAGTTTTGGGCCTTGGATGTTTGCGGGGGCTCAGTACAGGAAGGTGGAACAGGACAGATTTGATTTATGATTGATGTGCACCTACCAATGTCACTGTGTTTTGATTTTCTTTTACCTGCCGCCATAGATTGTCGATTGTTAATTTTCTCTTGCTTTGTTTTTTCCTTTTTGAAATGCCAATAAAATAAATAATAAAATTAAAAAAAAAATAATAATAATAATAATAATAATATTTACTTCAAATGAGTATCACTGCCCTGCTTGAATATTTTTCTTAACAGTTGCACTAAATGCAGGATATTTAGCTTAGGATTTATTTGTTTTTTCAAATTCACGTTAAGATTTGTGCAAGATCATTACTGACTCTTTGCTGAGACCATACTTTTTTGTTGTTTTTCCTTTCTAGTGGGATATTGTTGATAATTCCTGTGTCTGTGCAGAGTAGATGCAGTTGATCCTCAGCCTAGCTGTCTGTGACAAGTGAGGTATCTTTTTAGAGTATCAATTTCATTGTGTAAATTATATTGATAGTTTTTTTCAAGATCATTATAGCCAATAGTTATATTTACTCTTTGCTACTGCCGATTTTGTTGAGTTCTAATTTGACACAGTAATGTTTAGTGCGGTCTTGTTTGTGTTAGTTTTAGAAGTAAGCATTATGGCTGCCCACAAGCGGACCGCCCAGCAGGTTGTAGGTTTGATTTTTGAATCTGCCTCTGAGACGGACTGAATCTGCGGCAAAGGGCCAAGTTGACGATTCTAGCAGTGAATTTTCGGTTTGAGAGGAATCAACTGAAGATGAATCAACTACTAGTGCAGATGGAGTGTCTCTTTTAGAAGAGCAGAGTGACATGCCAGCATTGCAGCAAAAGGAAGCTGGACTGCAGCCAGGGGCTACAAGGCTTCCAATCGGAAGAGCTGAACTCCGGATTGTCCCCAACATGGTGCAGACATGTTTTGTCTGCTTTTAGTGGAGTATCAGGGAGTAGGGACTATAAGGAGAACTTTTTGCAGATCAATTTTTTCCAACTGTTTATTGATGATGTTTTTGGATGATATTGTTGAGCAGACTAATATGTATGCAGAAGAGTTTTTGAGGGACAACAGTGCCACACGTAAGACCCACTCTAGGGCTACCTGGTGGACTCCCACAAATCTCCATGAGATTAAGCAGTATCTGTGTTTAACTGTGTTGATGAGATTGCCAAGAAAGTCATAATAGCCTTTATGTTGGTCTACTAGTCCCTTGATGGTAACTGTTATATATTTCCAGCCACCATGAGTCGATACCGGTATTTGCTTCTGCAGTGGAAGCTGCATTTTCTGGATAATGCTACAGTGTTTCCACAAGATCATCCTGATTGTGACCGTCTCTTCAAGATTCGGCCTGTTCTTGACCATTTAGTAGATCGTTTCTCAGAGATCTATGTTCCAGGGAAAGATCTGTGGATGAGTCTCTGGTCCTGTTCACAGGCTGTTTAGTCTTCAGGCAATACATTTCCAGCAAGAGATACTCCTGTTCTTCTCATCGTGAGGTCGGGCCGTTGGTGATATGGTGTCAGTCTAATACCGGCAGCCGGTTTTGAATTGAAGCGATCAGGTCTGCTGCATATGTTGTTGGCTAATTTCTTTTGTGTTCTATGTGACTCGACAGAGGTATTACAATTAGGCTTGCCAGATTAAATGCGCTAGCTGTATCGTGGTGAAAACTGATGTTTACGACCACGTTTTAAAATTCAGTATTGGAATAAAAGGAAAAACTTTGAAAAATATTTGCATTATATACAGTTTAAACAATTGCTCTCTCAATTTTTTTAATTGATGTGTGGTGCACCTGTGTTTATGTTTTAAAAAAGATTATGTTATAGTATTAAGATGAATAGGTTGTTGGATATGCCACTGGATGTGTGTATAATTTCAGGGTGTGTGCTGGTAGGGATTCTTCAAATGACCTCACCTGATTGCCCATCCACTTTTAGAGTCAGTGGAAAATATTGTGTGGGAACTTGCCAGAGGAGTTTTTATTAAAGGTCGCTCGCCATTTATACCTGGATAATTTCTACATAAAAGGGCAATTGTTTAAATAATTGTTCAAGGTAGACCATATGGCGGAATCCACACTAACAGTAAAGGTTACCCAAAAGAGCTTGTGTGTATAAAACATCAAAGGGGACAGAGCAGTGCCCTGTGTAGGATTGAACTTCTTGCTTTGAAAATTTCAGATAGAACGGATGTCCACAGCTATTCACGATGAAAGCACTTCACCTGTAACTGTTTGGGGTCTGGTAGCTAAAGTGAGCAAACCTGTGTGCATTTTAGACTACAACACGCACATGGGAGTAGATTAACGGTTGGAGCCTTACAGCGATGCTCGAAAGTCATACATCAGATATAAGAAGTTAGCAGCTCATTTGATTCATTTGGAACGCTTACGTTGTTTTCAAAAGATTGTGGTCCAGATTCCAAGAGGACGTTTGTACAGTTTCAGCAGTCTGTAATAGGACGTCTGATCACGTTATAATAACGTAATTATCATGGGTGACCTAAATTTCCATTGGGAAAAGTTCCCGAAAGAAGGTCAAGCCAATCAGATAGATGAGGCTCTTAGGTCATTCGGGTTAGTTCAGAGGGTAACGGGCCCTACACACAAGAAGGGCCACACCCTGGATCTCATTTGGATAACAACCTCTGAACATGGCCGAGATCATGGCCCAGTAGTTGCGCAGCCGTGTGCATGGTCAGACCACTTTTTAGTGAAGGGCATGATATCGGTTGATGAACAGAAGGGGAAGTCCGGAGTAGGATGGAAAGTTGTGAGGAAATGGAAACATATAAATGGGGATGAAATGGTAGCTCACCTCCTAGCTCGTCCTCATACTAATAAGATGGAACATAATCCAGACGTTATCTGTAACGATCTAACAGATAAATTGAAAAGGGTAATTGATCTCGTGGCACCAGCACGAAGGATGAAGGTGGTAGATAGAGGAGCTGGGGCCCCGTGGTACAAAGAATCCCTTAGGGAAAAAAAGAGGGCTCTACGCAAATCTGAGAGAGCATGGCGGAAGGACTACGGTCTCAACGCACGGAGTCTTTATATACAGGAGCTCGCCTCCTATAAACATGCTATTCTCTTGGAAAGCAGAGTTCTATGAGGACAGGATCTCCAGAGCCTCGGACCCACAAAAATAAATTTTTAAGGTCCTCTCGGAACTCAGGAAAAATAAAGAGCAGAGTCCAGAGTTTAAGCAAGAAGACTGCCAAAAATGTCAGGACTATTTTTCCACTAAGATCAAAGACCTTTTATCAGAAATCGCCACTACCCCAATCCTGGACTGTCCTCTACAGATTGTTCCGGTCATTCGTCCAGTTGACAACCCCTTGGTCACTCTGCCCTTGATTACGAAGGACAGACTGTCAAATCTTGTGGGGCGGGTTAAATCTGGCTCCCAGGCCGACCCTTGTCCTCCGGAGGTATTCAAGTTAGCTATGCCAGGTATTGAGGAAGATGTTTTGACTCTCCTCAATAATTCCTTACAAATAGGACAGGTTCCATCCTCCTTTAAGGAGGCACGGCTGATCCCCCTGCTGAAAAAAACCGGGGCGGACGTTAAGAATCTAAAGAACTTTAGGCCTATTTCGCAGTTACCATTCTTGGCCAAAGTTCTGGAGCAGCATGTCCTTACGCATCTTTCTGACCATCTGGAGAAAAATTTCTCACTTGAGCAAAACCAGGCGGGGTTCCGTGCGCATCATAGCACGGAGCTAGTGATGTTATCTATCCTGGATGAGCTAAGGAACAGAGCTGACAAGAAACTCCCTGGGGCCCTGGTGCTACTAGACCTCTCCGCGGCTTTTGACACCGTTTGTCAGTCAACTGCTGCTGCGGGTGAGGGACCTAGGCATCCAGGGCACAGCACTTGTCTGGCTCTCATCTTTCCTCCAAGGGAGAACTCAGAGTTCAATTGGCAGACTTATCTTCAACCACAGTGCCGATCACCTGTGGTGTACCACAGGGCTCTGCCCTCTCCTCTCTTTTATTTAATGTTTATCTACAACCCCTGATTTCGGCTCTCAACCAGATTGACTGTCAAATATACAACTATGCCGACGACACCCAAATCATCATCCAAATGGAAGATTGTCCGGGGGCACATGCAAGAATGCAGAATATCCTAAGATATACAGTTAATTGGATGTCTCTGAATTCTTTGAAAATCAATCCAGATAAGACCGAGGTGTTGCCAATCACGATCATGGGTAACCCCTGGAATGATCAGTTTTGGCCATTAGAACTAGGAGCGCCTCCTGAACCTGCAGCAGTAGTGAAAAGCCTGGGCATCTCTTTGGATGGGAGTTTGACGATGCAAAAGCAAGTCTCAGGAGTGGTGGGCACGTGTGTTGGTCTCCTTCGACAACTAAGGAAAATGTCCTCACTCCTGTCCTTTGCCACCCTGAGGCGCGCTGTATCCGCCATGATCCTAGCCAGGATGGACTATGGCAACTCACTATATGCAGGGCTCCCGCAAAAACATCTGAATCGTCTGCAAGTTGTTATGAACGATGCGGCAAGATTGATTTTTAAGAAACCAAGGAGAACGCAGGCGTCTCCTTTATTGCGTGAACTTCATTGGTTGCCCGTCAAACAGAGGGTGTTGTTCAAAGGGCTTTGCATTGCACACAAAGCCCTGTATGGAAAGGCGCCAAGTTACATTAAAACCCGTCTGGCCCCATACAAACCCGGTAGACAGCTGCGTTCCTCAGATGCTACCCTTCTAACCCAACCGCGTTTTAGATTATCCACTCTTGGTGGTCGCGCCTTCTCTAACATCTTCCCAGCGGTCTGGAATAGTTTACCAACCGAACTGCGCAAGGAATCCAACTTGCTGCCTTTTCGGAAGAAATTAAAAACAGTGCTTTTCCAGCAAGCATGGGGTGTGCTGTAATGTGATAATCGGCTGTAGAATTTGTTTGGCATATACCTGGAAAAGCGCTTAGAGACCCCGGGGTGATTACGCGCTATATAAATCAAATAAATAAATAAATAAATAAAATAGGCAGCTTTGTTGCAGTTGCGTTGAGCAGCCAAGTGTTTCTAGAGTCAGAGTGTTGAAGGATGTGGCTAGACTGAAAGATCAACACTGTCCTGAATACATTCCAATAGCACCCAAAAAAGACTATCCTTGTTGGAGCTGAAGAGTCTGTGTCCAAAGAAGAGTACAAAAGGAGAGGTGTATGTACTGCCTCAAGTGTCCTTCTAATCCTGGCCTATGTATGCCCATATTTTAAATTGTACCACGCACAACTCAAGTATTGGGCACAAACCATGACAATAAGAGGGATCTGACTGCGGTCAGTATTGCTATTTTTTTTTGTTTAGATACGTGGTTGGAAGTAGTTTGATATTTTTAGTTACACCTGCTGTGTATCCAGTCATCGCTGCCATTTCATTTTCTACCAATAGTTTGGTTCTTTCTTTTTGGAAAACAAAATGGGGCTTTTTAGTTGGAGGTTTTATTTGTTTTACCCCCATCTTTACTTTGTGTGTGTAATCTGTTCATTATGGGAGTGTTTTAGAAATGAAAGCTTCATGTGTGGAGCTTCATGGTGATGCCTGAGAAGGGTTTGGCTGGTGGTGTGGGTGGACTGCCATTTGGCTGCCAGTGTGTGGGTGTATCGTGACCAGCAGCAAGTCACTACATCGACACTGTCACTGAATCACCAGTCCACATATGCTGTTAGGTAGTGCGACTGCTGTGTCTGAACCAGTGTCTGGCTGGTTAGCGGTGTGTGCGTCTGGCCGGCGGTGAGCGCGACATGGAATTTGGCTGGCGGTGGGTGTGGGGGAATTGTGTGTACAGCTACTTGCTGCTGTCACACAAACAAACAAACACACAAACACCCAATCACACACACCCAATCACACACACCCAAACATTTGGGCAGCTGCCAGGCAATGTGATTGCTGTGTCAGTCCTGTGTGCGTATTAAAGTGTGGGGCCTTTGATTGGCGCCGTTTGTTGATGTGAGTGTTGTAATGCGCTGGGCCCTCGGCTAGCGCTGTGAATGGTTTTGTGTGTGTGATGCATGAAAGATGTGTGAATAGCCTGTACAACGGTTGGTGCCTTTTTTTTAATTAAATATTTTTATTGAGATCCAATATTTCATTACAAAATGTAAATTCTCACCAATTAATAAATATTGTACATATGAAAGCCATTAATAAATACAACATACATAATCCGAGACATAATACACATTATAAAAGAGGATGGTACTAGCTAATAAGAAAGTCTGCATGGAGTAAAACCATAAAATAAAATAAATGGTTCTAACATTCTCCTAAGATAGACAAGTGTCCAAAGTGCAAACAGAGTTTAGATGTGCAAAATAGCACTAAGACAATTGAATCATCTACTCTATCCCTTATATCTTGAATTATATTTCAAGAAACCCTCCCCAGTTGCTCAAATTTAGTGATCCCCAGAACGCATTGCATATAGCCGTTCAATATTTCTAACTTGCCGCAATATCCAAAGCTCAGAAGGCGTGACCTTTAGCCTGATCTTACTAGAGGATGCCAGGATAGTGCCGTGACCATGCGCGCATTTGATTTAGAAATGTTCCTGTGTGGCCAGGCGCTTCCTCAAACATGGCAGTAGAGAGCTGAGACAGTTCTGTTCTATCCCTTTTGTCCTCTCTAGCGTTTCAATGAGCTGATTCACAAGGTTAGACAAAGTAGCAATATTTACCAGCCTTGTCTCCTTCCAAGTTCTGACATCATGCAGGGACACCAACCGTAAGTGGTCTGCTCACAGGAGGAGAACATGGTAGAGGCGGCAGCAGAGGCTGGGGTAATGGTGCCTCAGCACCGCTTTTTTAGGTTTTGCCTCGTCGAAAGCTGCGCCGCACAGCTTTTCGGCGCAGGCGAAATCCTAATGTTACAACAGTGTGCCCTTCGTTCCGCCTCTCTCGAACATTGGCTAGCTCCATAAATGGAGGCTAGCCATTGGAAGAGAGAACTGTCCGTCATTTCCCGAGGCGAATGGTGGGCGTTCCGCCAATTCTTTCCCTCTCCGCAACGTCATGAAGACGTGGCCACTGTGGGCGTGTACTTTCTTTTTTTTTTTTCGATGTTTGTGTTCATTGTTCGTCTTGTTCCCTGTCCCGCTGGCTGTTTCCCCACCCCCCTCCCGCTGTCCGTGTGCCGTTAACCCGCCCCATCCCGCTGTCCGTTTGCCCGTTCCCGCCCTCCCCCCTCCCGCTGTCTGTGTTTAATGCTTGTTTTTTTAGTTTTGTGTAGGTTGGCTGTCCGTGTGCCGTTAACCCGCCCCCCTCCCGCTGTCCGTTTGCCCGTTCCCACCCCCGCCCCTCCCACTGTCCGGGTTTAATGCTTGTTTTTTTATTAGTTTTGTGAAGGTTGGAATTGTGGAAAACATTTAGGAACCACTGTTCATATTTCACCATTAATGGCGCACCTCTGCAAGCTGCAGTTCAATGGGACTGACCCTCAAGTTTGACAAATTTTCATGAGACATCTTTCTCCATCTACTTCCCCTTCCTTTATTTGTGTACTAGCCTACGCCCTCCGCCTGCTCCCTTGGTCTGCGCAGCTTTTGCCACGAGGGCCCCTGAGAGCGAGGACCGCAGCCGAAACGTCACCTCCTCGTAGACAAGCCCTGTGCGCTCAGGCTCACATGCAATGGAACAAGCCGATCGGGTGGTTGGCAGGCCCTGCTAATCACTGGCCAATCAACGTGCATATCCTGATGGAACTTACATGAGAACGCTAGCTGATGATTGGGCAAGGTATTGTACACGTGCTGAAAACATTGTTGTGACCGCATCATGGCGTGTTTTTTTTAATGTATATAGAGCTTTAAATGCTCGGAGATCAAGTGCCTCAGCGCATATGCAAATATCTATGTACAGGCAGGTACTGTTGTACCACGGTGACCTCTCCTTTCACAGCCAATAAAGCAGCCTCCAAAGCCCCGAGGCTACTCGGAAGTCTCTGGTTTTCCTGGCAGGCACTAAAGCATTAAATTCAACAATGTGCTCACCCACACATTTTTTTGGGAATGCCGATGTTAGTGTGTTTGTGTAGTTGAATAAGTCATTGCCTTTTTTGTTAGTAATTTCACATAAGGATTTTTCTAGTCTTTCTTTTTCCCTCCTGTATACGACTATTTATTTTGTCTTCTGTATCAGTGACCCGTCAAACACTACGGGAGGGGGAGGGGCCAAGCTACATCTCATCGAGGGGGTTCAAATGGGGCCCTCTACACTTTTCCCCTTTGTAGGGTTGGGCGCTTCTACCGTCTTGGTTTGTGTGCGTGCGAGTGTGGGGTTGTTGCTACAGGGAAGGGAGTTTACCGTGCCCCACTGTGGCGTTTTTATACCATGCCAAATCTTATATGTGTGTGTGTGCACAGGAGTATGTTGTGTCATCTAAGAGGGTGTTGTTCGGTGGCACTCCAAATGGAGGGTCTTATATGTGCCCACACGCAAGCCTTGAGAAGGTGCCCGTCCGAAGGGAGGGGGGTCTTACGTTTTTAACTTCTGAGGGGGCGCCCTGTGAAGACAGAGTGCCCCCCCTGTGATGTGTGCCTGGTGTACTTTGCGTGGATGCTGTTCTGTGCCGCTTAGAAGGGCGTGAGGGGGTATAGTGTGTTTGTGTGTGCATTTGTATGTGTGTGTGTCCCTGTGTGTTTTTATATGTGTGTGTTACACTGTGTCCCATTGGGTTCACCTTCTGCCACTCTGATGGGTGTGTGCTCAGTTTGAAGAGCCCCATACCGTGGGGTGTTGTGTGCGCGTATGTTGTTCTCCTGAGGAGTGTGTCGTTATGTCCCTGTGATGTGTGGCGGGTGTTCTAGTGACACACTTTCAGTGGGTGTATGTCGCGACTATCTGGGATTGGCGGATATACTCTGCCCTGAGTATGTTAAAGTGTGTGTGTGTGTGTGTGTCTGTGTGTGTGTGTGTGTTAGTATATGATATTCCCTTGCGTCGTTGTGTGTGGAGGAGAGTTATGATCTGCCCCCCCCCCCAAGCCATGTGACATATCATCCCGAGGGGTTTGTGTGGGTGTGGAGGGCCGGGGTATTGTGTGCAGTGTGATCCTTTGATGCAGTGTGATCCTTTGGTGCTGGGTGAGTTCTGTCATCGCTCCCATCAGTGTAGTGTACACAGTGCTGCTCTGAGGGTTGTGTGTGTTTGGGGGGTAAAGAGAGAGAGGTACACGCTGGGACTCCTTAAAGCGGAGTGTGTATGTGATGTGTTACCCTTGGGTGACTCATACCACACCGCTCTGAGTTGTGTGTGTTGTACCCCTCAGAGGCCTCGTGATATCGCATCATGTGTGCCGCGGGTATGTTGTACTTTCCTCTGGGCAGTGCACAGCATCGCCCTGACAGAGGTGTGTAATAACATTATATAGTGCCCGCTGAGTTGCGGAGTGTGCTCTATTGTGCCCCGTGAGCCCGGTAGTAGTGCCCGCACCCGATGTGGGAAATGTCACATTTCACCCCTCCCACTTCAGATGTCTGGAGTGGGTTATCTTGTGCCCCCGGGGGTGGGGGTGTTGCATTGGGCCCCTTTGGCTGGGAGTGCGTTATGTTGTCCCTTCTGAGTTTGGAGGCTGTGTTGTGCCCAGAGTGAAGCTTAGGAGCGTGTGGGTAACGTAGGTGGGGTACATGCCCCCCTCACCCCCCCCGCAGGTCGAGAGTGTTCTGTTGTCCCCTCTGAGTTTGGATCTCGTGTTTGTGCTTGCTCCCCTGCAACCTGGCTGTGCTTGCTTCCCTGCCACCTGGCTGTGCTTGCTTCCCTGCCACCTGGCTGTGCTTGCTTCCCTGCCCCCTCGCTGTGCTTGCTTCCCTGCCCCCTCGCTGTGCTAGCCCTCCTGAGTGTGTGTGGCTCTGGGTGGGTGGGTGTGTGTGGCTCTGGGGGGGGAAGGGGGGGGGGGGTGTGGCTCTGGGTGGCTCTGGGTGTGTGTGGCTCTGGGTGGGTGTGTGTGTGTGTGGCTCTGGGTGGGTGTGCGTGTGGCTCTTGGTGGGTGTATGTGTGTGTGGCTCTGGGTGTGTGTGTGGCTGGCTCTGGGTGTGTGTGTCTCTGGGTGTGTGTGTGTCTCTGGGTGTGTGTGTGGCTCTGGGTGTGTGTGTGTGGTAGTAATTGCTGTCTGCTGAGCTCGTCCATAGGGTACAATAGGTCTCACATTTGCGAGAGATTAAGCTAATGGCAATGTAAATGACATTGCCATTTATTTATCTGTTTTCAAAACCAACACATAAATACAAATTTTGTCATTTACAATGCCAATAGCTCTAACTTTTCCAAAGGCGAAACCATTGCATTGTAAATGCTTGTTCCTGTAATTGCTGCAAGGGAGAGGTCAGTCTGAAGCTGCCGGTAAGAATACGTAGAGCAGGGATACTTTAAATCGTCTTAGTTAGAGCGCTCTACCTTTAGTGTGTTTAACCACTCAGTCCTGTCAATCAGTTTCTTCTATGGTGATGGAGTGGAAACACTCGAGTGTGAAGAGTTTGAGACACGTTTGGCTATCCGCTCTGAAGGGTTTAGCCTGTAGACAAAAAGGTAGATCTCATGACAGACTTACAGGGCTGCTACAGAGTCAGTATCATGCCACTAACTCCATACCAGCCCGTTTTGCCTTTCAGGGTCATTCAGTTGTACAAAATGTTTTCTTGGTTATATATAAAAGGTAACAAAAATGTTTAGAACACTTTCATAATACATTTTCAACATGCTGCACAGCAGCCACAATGCCACTAACTGGCTAAACACTTATAAGGATACAAAGGCTAGACCTATTGGCTATGTCAATGCTTGTTTAATTACCTTCTGGGTAAGATCCAGTCTTTTAATAGGGGCCAGAAGTTTTTTCCACTCCTTCGGATTTTTATCTTTATTGTCCTTGAATAATGCAAAAGTGTCTTTACTACGATTTATAAGGCCCAATTCCAATTCACTTAAGACCTTATATAATATTCTATACGAGCCCATGAGGAGAAAATCATTTGGAAATAGCTAATGAATTTCGAAAGTGGTAAACCATCTTTCCATCGAAATAAAGGCTAATAATTTTGTAAACCTACCAAATTCTATAGTGACTTCTGAGAGGGGTGTTGCGGCGTGAATATACTGAATAGTATATCTTCTATAAAAAAAAATGAAATCCCTGCGTTTTTAAAAGAACCACAGCATGCACTTATAACAGCCTTTGGGGGGGGGGGGGGATTTCACAATTTTTGACACATTGCCTATCTGATGTGCCGGACAAATCAACTCAATAAAGTGATTAAAAAATATTCCTATGTGGGGCAATGCTTGAAACCTAGACATATAGGCAGCGAAGTAAGCAAAATAGTAATCCCCGAGATTAGGACGCGCCAACCCACCTTTCTCCAATTCCTCATATAAAGTGCTTAGTGCAATTCTAGCAGTTTTTTTGCCAAATAAAGGAAGTAAACATAGACTTTACCTTTTTTTTAAAGGATGTGGTTAAGACACAAGGTCAGCTAAACAGCCAGAGAATAGACATCTTAATCAGAGAGACCCTCCCTAAAATGTTCAAGGGTAGAGAATTCCATAGTCAAAATAGGTGTTGTATTTTTTTTTTTTTTTTAATAATTCTTTTTATTGAAGAAAACAAGAGAAGGCATTACAAATATCAGGTGTCATACTATAGAATGCAATACAGTATTAGATGGGCGAAGAAGGCAATGCAGATAAATAATTACACAGGAGTATATGACGTCAACGTAGTTACACATATAAAGAAGGATAGACAACATGACGAACAACTTAGTTTAACTTCCGTCTGCAAGACCCATCCACCCAAGATACAGGATAATTAAGGCCGGAGTAGATACCCAGATAAGTGAGAAAATCAATTTAGGATAAACAACCCACCTCTCGTAAAGGGAAATAAGGAAAGAAAAAGACCATAGAACAAAACAAAGACAAAATAACAAACACCCCCCCAAACCCCCCACCCTGCACCCCTGCAATGGCTACGGCCTAACCCCACTAGCAGCGAGCCTGTCGCCCAAGAACTAACCCTAAAAGAAGGAAACGAGCGGAGGAGGAGAAATCAAACAGGCCCCCGGTCGCCCTTACCCCCCCGCCAGAAGCGACCGCCCCGAAACATAATCAAGACAGTATGAAGCTATGATTACAAGCCCGCCGGGGGAGTTAGCAAAAACCACCCGACTCCCACATCATTATAGGGACAAATCCCGTATCGAATCAAGGTATTTTATCAAACCCCGGCAGTCAAGTTCAACCCTGGCCACTCAGATTTTTCGTGCGAGCCCTCCTCGACCGAACCACCATCTCAATGGAAGAATCAAAGCGTTCAGAAAAGTCAAAGTCAGTGCAGTAGGATCGAAACCAAGATACTAGTCCTCGATGTCCACAAATCAAACGAGGATAGCTGTCCACCAAGAATGAGTCACAAGAACGTGGTTGAACCAAGAGGGAGGGAAAGGATAATGTATCACTCCAATAGTCACTGAGGAACTCATTACGGCGTATAAAACTGTCCAAGTCTATCTTGGGCGGTATCGGGATTGAGCAGGATGAGCTTACGATAGTCCCAGGTTCGCTGGCCGTTATTTGGGAACCTACCAAACACATCAAATCTGGCTTCCGCACGGGGTCCTCAGTCTCAAGCGTACCCTGCTCCGCAGGTACCACAGCTTGCTGAAAACCTACCGAAGGGTCGTAGTCCGGTCTCAGGCAGATATAGTCCACTGTTACAATCATTTTCTGGATGATGGCGGTAACCTGCGAGTGGAGTGCCCCAATGGCGGCCATTACGGCCTGCAGCGATGGCGTACCTTCGGCCCGCTCCATCCCCCCTCGCGAAGCGACAGAGCAGGACTCGAACCCCGGAGGTCGACTACCCCGGGGTAACAGGCACACGTGAAGCCGATGACAACGATGGGCACTCTCAGACTCGCAATAATCGACACCTTCCGCCGGCAAGGGCCCAGGCCCGACGACCCCGGGAGGCTAGCAGAGTCTCCGGGCGACAGACCCCCGACCACAGCAACCGGTGCGTCACGCTGCTGTATCCTCGGAATGAACCGATCACAGTGTTGCCATCCAAAACAATCAGAATATACCCCACTTCGGGAGACCGGACGCCGCCCACGTCCCGCGGCCGATGTTGTTCAACTCCAACCCAAGTGTTGCATTTTTAAAAGCAGCAGAGAGAATTTAAAAGCATATAAAATCCTCAATCCATGAAGAAAACAATTTTTAGATATCTTTTCGGGTGTGAACTGACACACAAGACGATATCTCAATGCAAAATGTCTGGGTTACATATGCATAATATCCGTTTTCTTTTTATTGATCTTGTAGCCTCTGAGTTGTTTGAATTGTGTGAAAATCTCAAATACCTTTTCCTGCACGCCCTTACTGCACTCACGTATTAACATAATATCATCTGCATATGATTTTATCTTCCCCATTAATGGCAGAGGGGGCGAATATCAACATTTTCTCTAATTGGTATTGCCAGTGGTTCAATAAGGAAAGCAAATAGGATCGGGGATAGGGGGCAGCCCTGTCGGGTTCCACGCTGCACCTTTAGTATCCCCACCTCTAATAAGTTGACAATACTAGCTTCTGCGTTACTGTACATCTTTTGCATCAACCCCGTGATCTAAGAAGGTATCCCAAATCTGGACATAATACAAAATAATGTGCCCAGACCACGAGGTTTAATGCTTTTTTTTGCATCTAACAGAAGCATAAGGACAGGTGTATTACTCGTATCAAAATAATCTAAAGCTTCTGATAAATAATGTGTTTTTGTCCCCAAATGCCTTCCTGCAATAAAACCATTTTGATCAGAATGAATACATTCTGGTGTGATTACATAAAATCTGTTGGCTAACAGTTTAGTGAAGATTTTATCATCTGTGTTTAGTAGTGTAATGGGGCAATATGAATTCAGGTCTTTACCATCCTTCCCCTTTTTAAAAATGATCACCACATTCACTTTATGAAATGATGCCGGTATATGACCTCCCTCTAGCATAGTGTTAGCAACCGGTAAAATATATTCAGCCAGAACGTCTAGAAAATATATATTTTTTAAATCTGCAGGGAAACAGTCTGGCCCACAGGCTTTACCATTTGGGAGATTCCCAATAACCTCGATCAGGTCTTCGTTGGAAAATGGTTCTGCAATGCTCGCCCCTTCTGCCTCCAATAACACCAGGATATTTTGTTCTGATGGAAACTTCAAGAGAATCTTTATCAATTCATTGATTTTGTGCATAAACGTGTCTATGGTGTTCGAGCATATTTTCGCCCACCATCCCCAAATCTTTACTCAGAGTAGAACAAGTGATGGGGCATTTCAGAGCATCAATCCTATTATTAGTAGCCTGTTCACGTGCCTGCCAGGCTAGAAGCCTCACTGTGAAGTTACTTTATTCATACACTTTTTGCTTGTGGGCGCGATTTAACATTTCCCATATTGCGTAGTATGCCTCACTTACCATCTGCTTAGCCTTATCGACTTTTTTGTTAGATACAGATGGATTCCTTAGGAACATTTCATAACTTTGCTGCACACTTCTTTCTAGAGTTTGTTTTTGTAGCTTGCCTTTTTTAGTATTTTCCACATCCTTACCCATCACGAACCCTTGAATATATGACTTTAGGGTATCCCGAGAAATTCTTCTATCTAATTTTTACAAAATTGCACCCATGCGTCCTCTTGCAGATATTGCTCATTGAAAATTCACCACCTAAAGAGTATTAGGGTTTGCTCTACCTTAGCCTTGAGTATAATCCTTGCATGATCTGAAAACCTATTAGGTAGAGTTTGTTGAGAGTGGAAGACCAGAGCTTTGGAGATTAGAAAAAGATCTATCCGGCATGAAGTATGAAATCTTCTGGAGAAGCTGGTATAACATTTTGTAGGGAAAGCCTCCCTCCAGGGATCGATAAAACACCAAGTTTTACAATAGTTTTGTATGACTTAATAGGTTTTTGGCTTTAATGGTCTTTTAAATTTAGCAAAAGAGTCAATTGTTGAGATTACTTCCCCCGGGATTAATAATAGAGATTGGAATAACTCATCATATCTTCAAATCGGGGCATAAACACTAACAAACTTGAGACAATTTAACCCCACGGTATAGGTCACCAAGCACCACCTTCTCACTAGAGAAATTCACTCCTTCCTACAAAGCCTAGATTGACTTCTGCATCCAGCCTCTTCCCCACAAAAACTGCAGTGCCGCGGTGTGCCGCTTAAGAGAAAAAGCCAATGTGCACTGACCAAGTTGTGAACATAGAGAACTTTACCAATTTCCCTGCCGTAATGTGAGACGCCCAGATTCGAATTGCCAATTGATTTTCAGTTCTAATCCAAGCTTCAATAGCTTGCAGTTTCTTTTTATTATTAAGTCTGTTAACATTTAACTAAACTACCCTCAAGCGGTTGGTGCCTTGTAGTGGCTTTACAGCTCACAAGCTGCGAGTTACTGGTTCAGTATTCCAAACGTGTGATTATTAGCAGTGATTTTTATTTTCGTTAAATCTTTTGTTGATAAAATTTACATGTTGGACTTTTTGCTCACCCTCATGCCAAATCCAACCAGTATGTGCTTGAATAGTAGGTGGTGGTGCGGTGATATTGGTCTTTTTTTTTGTCTCTCTGTCAGGGTGTACATTGTTTCTAGGGAAAATCTACCAACCCCAGATATTTTCATAAACTCTTTTTCAGCAATTAGTGTCTTCTTAAAGGTACTGTGTAATGTTTATTTTATTGACCAGTTTGACTGAGGTACTTTTGTTTGTAAATGGGATTTCTAATAAGTGGCTGGTTACCAGTGCTGTACTCTTTAGAGATGGAAGACAGGAGATTGACGAAATCAAAACAAATAAAGCCTTGGATAAGTACAGTTTAACAAGAGCTTTGTATAACATTATTTCCCTAGGTGGTGGCTGCAGTATGCAATCTCTTACTCCTTTTAACAGATGATTGGGTTTCAAGCCAGCAGCGAGACGGCAGTTATTGCACTAATTTCAAAGCTGTCTAAAGACAGTAGGATATATGGCTTCTATATCAGACTATCATCATAAAACACAGATGGAAAATAATTTACAAACGTTCTATCAGACTAAACTCTCATCCCAATACAACCTGACCTGGAACAATGTCAATTAGTCCACTCACACACACATGCAGTCAATAAAATTTGAGGAATTATTTATATTTTAGAAAAAATAACTAAAAAGGTAGACACAGTTGGACTCATCTCGTGTACACAAAGAAAGCTGGTCATAGGGGTCAAGTGCATCAACCGCAGCAGAACTAAAGCAAGTGTGTATGAAGGTAAATGCTCCCAACCTGATGCTTCCAACCTATACCCATTCAAAAATGTTCATAGGACTTAATGTAGACTGACAAAATAGAACTGTGAAGATGGGTCAGAAAGTGCTGCCCCTTGTCACAAATCCTTGCACTCTCAATGGATCCCAGGGCAAGTAAAATCAGAATAAAAACAATATATGAAAGGGATCCACTTTGATGAAAGGGTGTGTAGCAAAAACACAGCCAAATTCAGAATAGATCAGGTTCTCGCTTGGGCTTGGTGCTATCCCTCTAGATATTTCAGTTCAAACAGACTGCAGGCTTTGAAAAACAACCTCCCTAATTGGGCATTATGAATGTACTCACTCCTCTGGAAGACAGAGACTTTACTCCTTCTCAACCGATGCGTGTGTGAGGAATGGTATCAAATTCTTGAACCAACTGCAGGAGGTGAATTTATTTGCATCCAATTATGAAATTCTGGTTTTATACTCGGTTGCTGTCGTCCTCTAGTTTTTGAAGGGCTTGAAACTTGTTACAGGGGTTGATTGAGTGTTCCCTTTGTTTCTGTACATAATTGAGGAGGGTTGTGTTAGATCGAGGACTTTAGTTTGTCGGTTCCATCCATGCTCTCCTGAGCTTAAGCTTCCAGTAAAAAGCCAGTGGGAGAAGATCAAATAAACACCATGCATAAAGAATGGATCTTCATCGAGACTCTGCCAAATCCACGCAAGAAAGGAAAAGAAAGCTGCAGTCAACACCAGCCGAACTAGAGCAGAAAAAGCGAAAACTCAAGGCGAATGTGCAAAACCCACAAGGAAGTAAAGAGAAACTTAAGAGCAGACAAGCGTAGATTCATCAATGGTCTTGCCGCGGAAGCCCAGGAAGTAGCAGGTCATGGAAACGTGAAAGAACTCTACGACATAACAAGGAAACTCTCCGGCAGATACAGCAAGTCAGAAAGACCTGTTACGAAAAAGCTGGGGAGACAATGACGGGTAACGAATGCTAACAAGGAAGATGAGTGGAGCACTTCGAATAACAGCTGAACCAGCCCATGCACCAGTCTCCACCAGACATTCATCCAACTGAGAAGGACTTGCCAATCGCCTCTAACAAAATAGGCAAGGAAGAACTATGGCAAGCCATCAAATATCTGACAAACGGGAACCCAGCAGGCCTCAGCAACATTCCTGTAGAGGCACCGAAGGCAGACATTGAAACAAACACCCCGAAAAAATATACTCTAAATATGTTTTCTTTTCCTACGAGTCAGAAGAGGGAAGGATAATGCTAGCAACTGTATTTAATAAAATTTTGATTTTCTCTGCATATTAATCACACAATCAAAATTTAATTACAAGACCTGAAGCTATCATTATGCATGTCAAAGACATGTACAGCCACACTGGTCATATGCTGAACAGGTCACAAATAAAACTTTGAAAATACACCCACGTTTGATTAATCAACCCCTTTCAAAATTTCAAACTCCCTCCTCACCAAAAAATCTTAATCACCATAGAACCTTTAAAAGTATGAACTCCGATCCACACCAGATTCTTTCATTGCAGATCTTGTGCACCTTGCAATGGAAACAGAAGAAACCACCTTATAAGGCTTCATGTAAGAGATCAACAACTGGTGTACACCAGTAGCCCTAAACTGTAACATCCTCCTCTAATACACTGGCAAACACTACACAAAGCTTCCTAGTGTTAAAATCTAGAGCAAAACAGTCAGTGGAGTGGCTTAGTCCATCCCCATAGCTAGAAAACAGAAACCTGTCTGAATTAAAGCTTGAGATTAAACTGCTTCAAAGACAAAAAAGTGTATTTCGGCCAGAATCAAATTCCTGAGAATCATAACATTCTCAAGAGGCCACATGAGACACATTTTATAAAATTCTACACACAAAAGTCTTACCATTCAATAAACTATGACTTGAAGAAATTGTTGAGCTGCAACAGTTCACTGTATTATAACGTAGACCCTTCTGAAACAGCTCCGCGAGAAAATCTGACACCTGAACTACAAGAGCCTCCATGGGATCGAATTACCTCTCCACTCACCAACCATTTCAAACTCTCAAAGTGTCTCTGTATCTTTTCCCAGTTACAGAAGCCAAAGACTCAAAGAGCTGTGAAAAAAGTCTGCTGAACCAACATCTCTCCTGACAGTTTCCAAACAAGGTGAAGACACCCGACAACACAAAGGGATGCTCCTCTCGGTTCTGGCTTACTAACAAAGCTTATTTCATTGGAATCTAAAAAGGTTAATTGATAGTTGACTACATTACCCCTGGGTACCATGCTTGCAAAATCAAAAAGCATTGGTAAAGCCAATAGGTCTCGCCCATGGGCAAACTATTGGCTTTGGCAATCGAGTGGGTGGGTACCAGGTGAGAGAGGAGGTACGAAACAGAGAAAAAGGAACAAGAAACAGGGAAAAAGGGCAGGGGGTGAATAAGAAACCAGAAAGGGAGGGTGAGACGGAATAGTAAACAGGGATGGGAGGAAGGAAGGAAACAAAAAACCGGGACGGAAGGGAATACAAAACAGCAGGAGACCTGTAAAAGGGAACACACATTGAGCAAGCGGTTTGCAATAGTTCTGTCGCACCACTTGCTGTCCTGCATTGCTGTTATAATCAGGCAGTCTAAACCTACAAATGAATCAACTCGTTATCAGCAATTTTGGTAAAGGAGCAGGTAGACTTGGATGCACATCAATGAAACGCACACCAACATTTAAGTATTGCTTATGATCGTCATTCAACAAGACAATTATGCTACACTAAATTAGATAAAAGAACATATTGCTCGAGTCTTGAGGAGACTTGGCATATGCTTCGCAAATCTGGGGTTCAACCAACAGATTAACTATACGCACCTCCCAAAGATGAAACCAGAAAGACACTGCACACAACAACCGCTCCTCCTACAACCGAGGACAAGAGCAAAAACTTGGAGGTAACGGGAAAGAATTTGCACTCAGAAAAAATGCAGCAATGATGGGCACATCTCTCTCGAGTGTCCAATGAGACGACAGGCAGGAATGTTTACCTTCATCAGCTATGGCTGCCAAAAGGAAGACCATAAGCTAAAGCTGTTGTCTAGTGTTTCAAATGTCCGGAACCAGTCATCAGCCAACAATAAACGCTTGGATTTAAAGCCAGAGGGGTGAAAATTATCAAAATGAGAAGTTTTAACCAGAAGTGAAAATACCACTGAGATTACAAATTTCTTAGCCACATAAAAAAACAAAAGCGTTAATGTATTGCATGTTTTAATGCTTCTGGGACCCGAGCAGTACTCTGCATCAACAGCACATTGATTACTGCTCGCCCCATCCAGTTGTTGAACGTGGACAGGAGGGTGAGTGTGAGGAGAGAAGAAACAGGGAGGAGGTGGGGATAAGTTTTAAAAAACTAAGATTTAATGCGCTCAGCAATGACTGCATCTGACCGCGTCATAGTGCAATGTGTGGTTGGCATTATACTTGAAGCATTCAATGTTGCCAGTCCAATGGAAAACAGAAAACAGCACAGGAGTTGGTGCAGCAATGACATGGATGGGGGAAAGGGAAGCAGATAACAAGCAAGCAATAAGAATCAAGGAGGCAGCAAAGAACGAAATTGTGCCTGATCACAGCAAGAGCTGGGACTGGCACTAATTAAGTTTAATTCATGCTTCGTCCATGCTCCACTGAGGGAACAGAACTGGCCTGCGATGTAGAATCAAAAGGCTGATAAAGAAGAGTGAAGATGGAGCAAACCAATTGTAAGGGCGGGTTCTAAGCCCTTTACTGTATACAACATCCCTCGTAGTAACAGCACACAAGCGCTGTGTAGGTGAGACCTAAAAAGGCAGTTACCAAAACTATCAGATAACTCTCCTTCCTCACTTTCATCAGAACCCTTTGAATAATTCAAAATGAGAGACTGCATAGCCTTTCAAAACCAAACCTGCAGAAAACCATCAACAGCCCATGCTCCCTAATCCGGCCTCCAATATCTTTAAATCTGCGTGCATACAAATCCATATTTCCTCAAGCCAGAACCCTACATCCCTGAAGGGCTCTATCCAATGGTCCTGGAAAACGGTCCAAACTGAAGATGACCACTTTTGCCAGACCTATCAAAGAAATTTATATTTGAGAAAGAACGCAGCATACCTTTATCAACTTCACCTTCCTTTATGGTAACAACAAATTATCTTGGAAGTGTCCACTTGAAATCACAGACACTCCTTTAGCTTGCATGGAACCATCACAAACATATGCACATTGTAAATGAAACCTAGACTCTACAGCAACTCTCTCACCATCCTTAACTGAGTCAAAAGCTCTGTCTGGTCCATTACCAAAATATGATCTTGATAAATGATCAAACAAACACTTATCTTTCACAAACTGACTTTGGCAAAGCCAGCAGGTAGCGACTTTGGGACCTATTCTTTGCCAATGGTTTTTAGTGATGCTGTACAGCTTCCCTGGTGCTGTGTAACACTGCTAAAGAGAAATTTACAAAAGTCTATGATATAACCGATCTTGTCATTTTGTAGGTGCATGCCCCACCCATTTGCTTGCCAATAAAATGATGCAGAAGATTTTTTGCTATTAAATTTACTGATCAGAGTCAAATCAATAAATAAAACGTGTGGAAGAGATTTTCTTTCTGAAAGTGAGTGGGAAGAAGCAACAGGCACATGGGAATGGAAACAACATGGAGGGCAATGGCAGAGGGGATAATCAACACTGTGGGTGCGGTCGGGGGAAGCAATAAACAGAGCACAACGTGGAGTGCTGAGGTAGTAAAGCAAATATGGAAGAGAGAGTAACATGAAGCTGGGGAAGAAAAACACAGGTGAGAGAGGAATGTGGAGCACAGAGGGCGAGAGATGCATAATGGCAAGTGGGAACGTGAAGCAGGGCGAATGACAAGAAGAAAGCAGGACAGACAAGGACATGGGGGTGAGCACAACAAGGAGGGGAGTAGGGTAGAAGCACATGGGCAAGACAGCAACATGGAGCCTGGCAGAGGAAAAAGTAGTGCATGAAGGAGACAGCTGGAAAAGACATGCACTCATGTAGAGCTTAACAAAAATGGAAAAAAGCAGTGCCTGAAAAGTAAGCAGTTGAGGGACACAAGTTATGAGGCCATGCTGTAGGGGAGGACCAAACACAAATAAGAAGGAAAGCCCACACATGCTAACAATAAGAAGCAAGCAAAGAAGAGAAACAAAGTCAATGAATGGTAAGAAATGGACGGGCTGCAAGACCGTTTTAAGCAGATAAGAGGCCTTTCTGCCACAGACAGCTTGTGCAGTCTTGTAGGAGACACCTAAACAGGAGAACATCTTCTAATTAAACTTAAAGAGCTGCAGATATGAATGTGTGTGAGCTACACTGTTCACGTCTACATACAAGTGTACTGATCCTTTGAACGTGGCAGGTATACACATTTATTAGTTAAACATACACAGATGTATACTAGCTGCATCTTTTTTCACAAACGCAAGATAAAAATGGATTTAAATATATATATATATATATTTTTTTTTATTCAAGCTTTATTCCTTTAATTTCTCCAGGTTAGTCCCCCTTCGAGATGAAGGAGGACATCAAATCCAATCCCAACTTTATTCAGTTCTAGTGCTTTTTGAATGTGAAGCTTCCAATGTTTATATGGTTATTCAATGGGCTTCAGACAATCAGCTTCACGTTACAGAGAAGGAAGTTTCTATCTCCAAAAGCCATGAATGGGAATTTAGTGGCAGCAGAACTAGTCACTGAGGAAACTTTATTAATTCGAGTTGCTGAATCTGAGGGGATCGAACCACCTGATCCGGATCAGACTATTAGATGAATTAAAGACAGCATTTAGAACCCCATTTATGCATTACACATACTACATGATGCCATTCGGTCTTTGTAACACACCTGCTGCTTTCTAGCGCTCCATGAATTCTATCTTCTCTGATCTAATTCTTCAGAATATGAAATGTATCTTGATGACATTCTTATATTCTCTACAGATCCTGCAGACCTTTCCCTTCATGTTAATCAAGTCCAACCGGTCTTAAAGAAAAAAAACTATTGGCTAACTTGAAAAAAATGCCTATTAGAAAGTGACCCAGTTGAGTATTTAAGTTATGTTCTTTCCTCTGAAGGACCGCAATTAATTCTCTGAAAGTTCAGGTAATATTGGATGGGCCAATTCCTTCTTCTGCAAAAGACACCAAGTTTCATGGGTATGGTAAATTATTATCGGACAATTATCCAGAATTTCTCCAAATGTTTCTCCGATTACAGACCCCCTTAAAAAGAACAAGTCACTGCAATATAAATCATAAGGCCACCTAAGACTTTGAAATGTTATGTAATAGGGAAGCATTTGTGCAGACTCCCATTCTACTACAATACGAATTCTCCAAGCCATTTATTTTCAAGACCAGTGCTTCTTTTGTCCTGGAAAATGAACTTGTGCTATTAAATCAACCTTTGTAGAGTAGACACAGTTTTTACTTGCAGCCCAATTTAGGGTGATAGTCCACACTGATCACAGGAATCTACAAATTCCACAACAAGCTCTGTTGTAATAATTAACGAGGCAGCTAGGCATTCTTTTTCAAAACAATTCAATTTATTACTGCACCTACTTTCCTGGATCAAACAACGTTATCCCAGATTCCTTGTTCAGGGGTTATCCTCAACAAAAGACTCTAAAACCTGTAGATGAAAATCATTCTTCCTATCAAACAATAAATCAACCTTCTTGAAGTTAGTCCGTCAAGAACTCAAGACCTTTAATCTCCATGACTGTAAGAACTGTGTTCCCATACCTCAATTAAAAGTCTGAAAATTGTCTGATTTTTCTTAATAAGTTATTTGACCCTTGAAAAAATATTACTAAGGATCATCCTCAAGATAGGTTATGTCTCCTTGATTTCTAGTCACCCTTTTGGAAATGGACAGCCTGAAAGGCTAAATCAAACTCTTGAAGAGTTCATAAGGTGTTACATATCAGCTAGACAACACAACTGGAAGAATCTCTTCGCAGTAGCAGAATTCTACAATAATTCTACTTCCACTTCAACTACTTTCTCTCCATCATTTGCTCTAATTAGTTTTCATCCTCGAGCGGTTCCAGACTACCTGGAGATAGAAGACCTGGCACCTGCAGTTCAAAAGTCTTTAGAAAAGTTGAAGCCGGTCGAAAAATCATTAATTCAGAATTTACTAATCTCCAAATACAAATAAAGTTTACCGGCCAATCAACGTAGGCCACGAGCTCCTTCTTATAGGATTAAGGGCAATGCTTGGCTGTCTTCTACCAATATACCTAGTTCTATCGCTAGGTCAAAATTTTCTGATAGATCTTTTGTGCCATTTTAGATTTCCATGATCATTAATCCTCTTATGTAAAACGTAAACCTCCTCTTTACTGGAGGGTTCACCCTTTCTTTCATGTTTTACATTAAAATCATATCTTTTTCAACAGGGACCTCACATAAAGAAGAAACGGGGATCTCAAATCAAGAAGAAACAGACACGATTCTCATTGATATACACACTAAATATCAGCAGAGGCTCCGCCGTTAAGACGAATGAGCATCAGCCCGCCTGCTGTGAGCACAACAGGTAAACACAGAACAATAAAATGGTCATTACCATTTTATTATTCTGTATTCCGCAGGCTGCGCTAGCACAAGTTTGATGGCGGGGGTGGAGCAGGTTTCTGCGGATTGCAGTATGACATCGGCAGGTGCTTAGTGTGAATGTCAGATTGTCCAGATGTCTACAGCCGGTCTACTCGACATGCGCAATTCAGAGCCAGCAATCCCAGGATTGCAGGCACAGGTTCCCCAGCTTCAAAATGGGCACTGGGTTAGCCTGCTCCAACCAATCCTGGATCTGCTCTCATGTTGAAAATAGCATGAGAGCCGCTCCAGGAATGGTTTGATTTGCTTTCTAGGAAGTGAACCACCTACCTTTCATGTTCGTCATCCAGGAGGGGAGAGACACTGGCCAGTAGCATCTCGGTGAATTTTAGTGCTGCTCCTCACCGATTTGTAAAGTTACTAGCCGCCCCTGCTGAAAACGAGGTTCAGGAAATATATGACTCCCTGTACTTTAAAGGTAAACTTCAGTATCTTACTGATTGGGAAGGATACCATCTTTGTGACTGTTTTTGTGAAGTTGTAGAAATGGTTCATGCATCCACCTCTAAACAATTGTATTTCAAATCTCCCCATAAACCAGAAGTTGCTAAGGATAGGCAAAGTGTAGAGAGAAACTCTTTACCGCTTCCTCGCCGGACACCGAGGCAAGGACTGCGGTGGCACCAGCTCCTAGCAAGGTACGACCAGTGCCCCTGCTTCGCAGGCAGACTTCCATCTGAAGACGTTGCAGGGTCTTCCTGTTCTGTTTTTGGCTTACCCAGCGCCAAGGCCAATGGGCGCACAGGGAATTCGGAGGAGAGTTTCTTCCTCATGGTAGTCTCTCTGAAACGCAGCATGAGAAAGGGTTTTCTTTGGCCCCCCTGGTTCTCAAACACTGTAGGTCTTTTTTAGCCATAATATGGTCATCATTCATTCTTTGTATTTTTATTTCATAATATGGTCATCATTCATTTTTAGTATATTTATTCGTACAAAGCACATTTGTTTATCATCTTCCGTTTTTCGAATCCAAGATGTCAGTCACTCTTCGAATGATATATCTTGTTCCTGCACTATTTCAGGGGAATTCAGTTGGGTTCATTTGTGTTTGCTCGACAGCTCACTCACTGGACTCCTTAAAACACCATTCCCTCCGGATTCCTGCACTTCTCATCCTTGCTCTTCATCTAGCTGCTTGGCCTGGTGTTAGACTTGGCATCTTTGGCGTGGTTTCCCCTGACTTTTTGCGACCACCTCCTGTATTTTTGATGCTGTGCTGGATTTCGTTTTTGCTGGCCTAGATGCTTTGGGCACTTTGCAAGTGCTCCCTGTGTAAATTGTTATTACAATTGGTTCTCCATGATTGGCATATTGGAGTCCCCAGTAAAGTGCACTGAGTGTGCCAATGTCCTGTAAATCAAATGCTACTAGTGGGCCTGCAGCACTGAGTGTACCACCCACATGAGCAGCCCTGAAAAGGTATCCCAGACCTTCCATTGCAGTGTACACGTGCAGTTTTAGACTGCCATGTCCACCTGGCAAGTGCGCCCACTTCCCAGGCCCTAACCTTCCCTTTTCTTACCTGCAAGACCGCAATATGATAGGCCAAGGTACCCCAATGGGCTGGGTGCAGTGTATGTGAAAGGTAGGACATGTACTGGTGTGTGTGACATGATGTGTCTTGAAATACTGCCAATTTAGTTTTCCACTATTGAAAGGCTATCTTGTCCCATAGAATAGAATGGGAAATGCTTTGTAACATCTTACAAGTATAACTTCAAATTGGGACAAGATAGAGAAATAAAGGTTAGGCGTGCTGAACTCAGAATGTAATAACATATTTTTCTCGTTTTACCATTCTGTGTGCCTCAGCCCGTTTGTGGATTGACAGTCTGGTTTTTGAGTGAAAAGGGCTGGGGATGTGCATTCACTGTAGACTGCCAGCGGGCAGCTGTCACAAGCAGGATGCACAATGCCATGAATCCCAGCAGCCTCAGAGTCAGGCTCACTGAAATCCAGGACAGAGGCTCAAACATTAGTATCATAGCCTTAATATCCTGAACTCGCTGTTCAGGAGGATATGCTCGAAACTGCACCGTTTCCAGAACAGCTTCAATGAAAGTGAGTATCTGAGAGGAAGTCAGGTTGATAGCGAACCCTAGCTAGTTTAAGAGGTCCACTGTAGCTTGGAGGTATGAGAAGACAGCCTAGGAGAGTCTGCCTTCAATAGCAAGTTGTTGAGATAGGGAAGTATAGCACCACTGATCCCTGCAGATGAGCTGCAACCAACTCCATCACCTTGGTGAACACCCGAGGGGCACTAGTAAGGCCAAAAGGGAGACTGCAAACTGAAAGTGCTTGTGGCCCACTGTGAACTGCAGATAACGCCTGTGAGCAGGCAGGACTGAACGTGGAAGTATGCAGCCTGCAAGTGCAATGCTACCATCCAGTCACTGGGTCCAGGGCAGACAGGACTGAGTGTGCAGGAGCATTTTCTCCTTCTTGAGGAAGAAATTGAAAGAGTGCAGGTTTAGGATAGAACAAAGGCCTCCGTCATTCTTGGCCACTAGAAGGAAGCGGAAATAGCCACCAGGATATACTACTGGCATCGGCTCCCTCTGTATGGCTCCCTTGGCCAAGAGAACTGACACTTCCTGGTGGAGCAAAGTAAGACGGTCCTCCATCAGCAATTTGCAAGAAGGTGGCATGGGTGGAGGGGAGGTCATGAAGGGAAGGGAGTAGCTCCTTTAGACAATTTGAAGAACCCATCGGTCGGATGTTACAGACCTCCGTTGGTGCAGGTGAAGGTGTATGCTGCCTCCCACTGAGTGCCTATGATGGTAAGAGGGCAAACTATAAGGGTTTGGAGGCTACGGCTGCCTGGGGCAGGGTGTGGTATGGCCCAACCTCTGGCTGCCTGACCCACGAGGTCTGTAGGTACGGTTTCTTCAGCCAAAACGGAGGCTGGGTAGATTGGCCGCCGTGGTGTCTGGGAGGGTAAAGACACAGCTAGAAGCCAGGGCCAACTACCTGGCTGTAGCCCTACTGTCATTGAAGCGTTCCAGCGCAGAGTCCGCCTTGTCTCCGAAGAGACAGGAGCCATCAAAGGGCATGTCCATAAGTGATGCTTCGACATCCCCTGAAAAGCCAGTTGTTCTCAGCCAGGCATTGCGCTGCAAGGACACTGTTGAGGAAACCGCTACGTCTAGCAAGATGGTGGTATCCAAATAGGATTGTAAACTTAGCTTCACCTCTCCTGTCGGCAAAGTCTTGGGAAAGTATTGTTTGGGCCTCCTCCGGAACTATGGGCAGCACCTGTGCAATAGAATCCCAAACAGCATTGGCGTAAGCCCAAAAAGCATGCAGTGGTCACAGACTGCAGCGCCAGACTGATGGAAGAAAACATCTTCTTGCCTAAGGTGCTGAGACTCTTCGATTCCCTATTCAGTGGGGTGGTAGGGAATGAGCAAGGATTTATACAGGAAGTAGAGCCTTAGAATACCAAGCTCTGCAGGGTAGGATGCTGTGTGAGTAAATTAGGGTCCCCTGGAGCAGGGCAGTGGCGGCGAGCAATCGTCCTATTCACAGTAGCCCCTGCGCTGGGTTTGCACCAAGTCCAAACAGGACATCTGTAAGAGCTTCATTAAATGGGTTGAAGCGGTTCTGAGGGGGTCACTCCCGGCTGAAGCACCTCTGTCAAAAACGTTCATCTTGACTGCCACCAAGGGTAGGCTAAGGTCCAGTGCCTCCACCACCCTTCTCACCACCACAGGCCTTCTCACCACCACTGCAAATAACCCCCCCCTTCTCCGTAGCCACAGAGCTGTGTCCAGTCCACTGGCCCCCACTAAGTCCTCACACCAGTGCACATTGGCATCTAAAGGTTGGTATTCTACACGGTCAAGCAATCCCTCCCTAGCCTCCGCTGGTTTTAGCCCATGGGAATAGGGCTCAGGCTCTGGCCTGGAATGCATGGCTCCAGTCGGCATCAGACAACACCCCTTCCGGTTCCATGTTGGAGTTGGGGAGCAGGATGGGATGGCACAACCTGTGTCAGTCCAGATCCATCCGTGGATCTAAGGGGCCCAATTGAAGCAGAAGAGCTGCAGGAATGGACCAGAAGGGGCTCCTCCCAAACTGGGGGGCCGAAAGATGCACTGGCGGGAATCGGCCTCTCAAAAATGGCCTTACAAAATTCCAGAAGTTGAGCGGGGGTCGCTCCCGGAAACTCAAGGAGAGGAGTCGGTTTGGCCTCGAACGAAGATGCTCTCTCGTCTCATCTGAAAAGGAGACGATGAACAGGGTGAAATCGAAGAACTATTTGATTTCTTGCTTCTCTTCTTTCTGTGGGACTTACCAGAGTGGCCTGACTACTTCAAATGCAACAAAGATCTTGAACTACGCGACCAATCCCAGGACCTTCCTCTCGACTGAGACAGTCATGGGGTCGCAAGTCTGGTGGCAAGTAGTTTAAGGTACCACTCCCTCATGGCCTTGGGGTGCATGGAGCAGCAACCAGCACACGTCTTTGCATCGCGGTCGCACTCCAGGCACCAGAGGGAAACAAGTTGCGGATCAGTCACCGACATCTGTCACCAGGAGAAGATTTTTCAAAAAAAGATAATGTTGAAGAATGTAAAAAATAAAAAAAGTCTGGGAAAAATTGACTGAGGTTTGCTCTCTCCGAATCTACCTGACTGATGCAAAAAGAAAAGAAATGAAGTGAGTTTGCTGAGGTGGCGCCTATATAGCCACCGCACACGTCACTTCGGTGCCGACGACGCCACATGAAGCTGAAGGATGGCACCTACCGGCACACAGGGGTACTTCTCACAAACAATTTTTGGATCCAGTCTGATACCTGGGGATACTTATAAAGGTAAGTAATGTGCGGCTATAAGTCTATCAGATGAAGCCAAATTATTGAAGCCAATAAGCAAAGCTGGCCTGGCAATAAAGTATAACAAGGATGGGAGAGCAATTCAACCATTAAGAGGCTGCTAGTAAATATTGGCAGGACTTGGCCTTTCATATTGCCAAATACAACACTGCCAATAAATCTCTGCATTCTTAAAAAAAAGTCTTTAGAAGATAAAGTGAAATTGAGATATATATATCTATATCTCAATTCTCTCTCTATATATATATATATATATATATATATATGTATATATATATATATATATATATTTATTATCCTTGATTGAGGAGAGATTTGAACCCGAAAGCAAGTAGCAGAAGATATAAAGCACAGCCTGTACAATCAAATGTCACACTATATTTGGCCTATAGCTCGAAATGAATGAAACCTGAGTCCCAGCTTTTTCAACAAGTCAAACACAGCTCGAGCAGGATCAGAGGACAGAATGGCTTTGCATACACTATTTATTTAACTTCTATGCTAGGGATGTTGATGCTTTTCGAGTATAAGGCTCCAAATATAATGCACAAGGTTGCGGGGAGATGGGACAGCCTTTAAAGGTCCCATGCTTAATGTGTACACTTTTAGAGGCCCCCCATACAAGTAATCTGAGCTGATGAATCCTGAGAGAGAGTCTGATACTCAGAAGAACAATCAGCCATAGCAATAATGACAGCCTAGAGAAACTGCCAAAAGATCCTGTTGGATGCCTTTTCAGCATCCAACGGTATCTCCCAGTGGGTTGAGGCAGCGAGCGAATTATGTCAAATGCAGATATTGCCAAATTAATATGAGAGGTAATATCTCTGGAGGGAATAAACCCATGTTACATGGGGTCAACTAGATCGAATATCATAGTATCTAATCGATTAACTAAGATTTTAGAATCAAAGTTATTAAGGAAAATATTTAAATAAAGGTTTCCTTCCAGGATGGTGGTATTAAACACTCTGAGTCTATAGAATTCAAGAGTGTAAAAACAAACAAACGGGTGTTAAGCTGCTTGAGAAAATCTTGTAATATTCACTAGGCAACATATCCAGGCCAGCTACTGTGCCAGATGCTAATTCAGAGACTATTTTGTTGGGACCAATACCGGATGATTATAGAAAGTTTTCTGCCCACGCCTTAACTATTCTCAAAAGTTCTTACTTTGTTGCAAGTGAGCTCCTTGATGAGCTTTGCCTCATACTTTATTTTTCATCAGAAATATACAATGTATATAAGGTTGCCAATTCTGCGTAATAATGCATATATGAGTGACCTCTAAAGGGGGGGGGGCGTGGCTTAAGAGCCGATTAGGACGGACGCGTGAGCCAGGAGCTCCCCGCCGACGCCACCGATCATGCTGTGCTGGGAGCCGGGGATAGCCATCAGAGGACCTGGGGCCACTCTTGCTGGCCCTGGGAGTTGCGTGCAGCGGTTATAGAAGAGAACGAGTCCCTGATGGCGGCTGGAGGCTGAACGAAACAAAGAGCAAGGCCAGCGCGCTCACAAGATGCCGCTGGCAGCGGTAGTGCGGAGCCTGTAAAGTAGCCGGTGGCTGGAATGGGAAAGAGCCCCGGAGGACCAGGGGGCTCTGCTGCAAGTGACTAGCTGCACTCGCCTCGGTCTTCAGGGGGACCCCCGAAGTGCCAGCTGAGCTGGGGCTGCAGAGTTGCGAAAACTGCAAGGGCTGGCTTAGCCACAGAGGTGCTCGGAAGTGTGGTGGATTGCGGGGAAGAGCAGAGGGGGGCGGACGAGCAGCCCGCGACGGCACTGGAGTGCGGCGACCTGTGGGGGGGGCCGGACGGTGCCTCTTATCTGGACTGCCGGTACTGGAGGTGCCGAGAACGAACCTGGCCGCAATTTTGGATGATCCAGCGGGCAGCGGATCCGGCGACTGGGGACTAAGAGAAGCATATCCCTAGCGGCGACTGAAGTGTTCAGGCTCTGCTGACTGTGTCTGGTCACACCCGCCTCTGTTACCAGGGGGACCCCGGGATTGTGTAGGCTGAGCGGGGGCCGCAGAGTCACTCATGCGGTAAGTGCTGGCTTGACTGCTGAGGTGCCCGAGAGTGCAGTGGATTGCGGAGGCGAGAAGAGTGGGCAGAGGAACGGCCTGTGACAGCTCTGGGGAGCGGGGAGGCTTGGCGGTGCCTCCCTTTCCTGGTCCCAGTTTGTTGCCCTTACTGGAGGTGCCGAGAGCGGGCCTGGCTGTCATTTTGGTTGCGTCAGCGGTCGGCGGACACTGCCATTGGGGACGAGTGGAAGCGAATCCCTGGCTGCGACTGGGGTGGCTCTCCAGGGCCGTCGCATAAAGGGAGACACTTATTGCTGGCATGGTGCAGCTGGACGGAGCACCGCGAACCCCCCATCATTGCAGGACTTCTATGGCTGGTTTAGGATCACAAGATGAGTGACACTATCGAGCAGGGCCTTGGCTGAGAAGCGCTGCCCTCCGTCTGAAGATCCTATCACCCTGCCTAACTGGAGGAGAAGAGTGGACTGCTGGAAGGAGAGTAGTTGACAGGGGGTGGACTATGTTACAGCAAACAATTGATGGACAGAATGCTGACAATGCAAACATTCTCCCGCAGTCAAAAGATCTGTGTTAAAGGGGATGCACTATAGATCGTCCATGCACTGGGGACCCTATGACCAGCCTAGATTGTTGAGAACACGGGGAGCAGGGGTCCAACGGAAAGAGGCAAGGTGAACTTCTGGTTAATATACACTCGACGGGTGGCCCGCCATTAGCGCCGACTGGATCAGGCTTTGTACATCGCGGGCTCTCTCTGAAGCTCAAGACTAACTTTGACAAAGTGTAGGGCTCCCCGGAAGGTCGAACTGGTGGCCGGGAGCACTGAAGGCCATGGGGAAACAACAGGGGAAAGGGAGGGGGGGGATGGGGCGGAGGTGGAGTATCCCCGGACCCTGAAGAAATAGCGACAGATCACAGGAAACAGGATGCTGCAGAATCGCTACCTGAGGCCCTGATGCAGCAACAGGTAGACCAAATATTGAAGGCCATCACTGACAAAAGGGACGCCCTACAGCAGGACATTGCGCATGTGGCACTAGGCCTGGGCCTCCTTCGAACGGAACATGCTAAATTGACTGATCGGGTGAAGCAGACAGAAACGACCATGGAGGTCCTGGAGCCGGCCCAGAAGACGCGGGTGGCCCAGATGGGGGATGTCACACAATGCCCACAAGGCACTGGAATGGAGAGCTGAGGACGCCAAAGGCTGAAATCGCAGGAACGACATAAGGGTTGCTGGAAGGAGTGGAGGGGACCAATATGGTGGAATATTTGGAGGACTGGCCGAAAACAGAGGTAGCACCGGAAGGCCTGTCTCCATTCTACACCCTGGAGAGAGCACATAGGGTACCGGAACGTCCGCTGGTGGCCCGGAAGACCCACTAGTCTGGTGGTGGCTCGACTACTTCATTATAAAGACAGAGACCTGCTGCTGCAAAAAGCTCGTTCATCAGGCCCCTACAAGGTGAAAAATGGCAATGTGTCACTGTTTCCAGACTACACCCTTGAAGTACAGCGACGACAGGCTTCATTCTTGGCGGTCAAGAAGGCACTGCGGGAGTAGGGGCTGCAATATTCTTTGATGCTCCCTGCGCGTCTGAGAATAATTTTGGACGGTAAAACGCACTTTAGCGATAGTCCAGAGGAGGCGTGGGCCTGGCTAGGGTCCTATCGAACAGGTACGGGAGAAGCAGGGCGCAATATAAGGTAGACTACGGAGGGACTGCGTCCTCGCAGATTGCAGCGTGTCAGATGGCGTCGTTCTGGCTTATGGGGCCCACGGTAACACAAACGGGGATGGAGAGATCAGCAGCACTGCAGGCCATGTCGGAAATTTCCCAAGAAAGACTTTCTCAATTGGTGATGGACACGGAATCGGAGAAGGGCTCGGAGGTGTCTGATTCCAATGGGAGGGTTCCTTAGCCGCATGTTATACCTGGGACAGCAGACGAGATTGCCGATGCTTAATGTTGTAAGAGTGATTAGACCGCTTCTAACCAGGGCAGCATTGTGCTTGCTCCCCGCTTCGCATTGGACTACTATTGCAATTGTACCGCAGGCGTAATAGTGTCTGACAGGTTCTTGCGATACCTGTGAATTGTAATGTGACGGCTCTCACAGATGCGGGCCCCCTGAAAAATTGGGGTTTAGCAATTAATGGGGGTATGGCGCCAGATAGTGGTGGCACTGTAGGTCTAGTCTTCTTGGCTTTTGGCTGCCTCCCCTGTCTTTTGGGTTTGTTGTTCCTCAGTAGACACTAGAGGAAACAGCTTGTTTGCTAGTTTGGATGGGAACTAGAGTTTTAGTGCCTGTTCTGGGGTGGGAGGTTTGGGGGGTTTTCGGGGGTTATGTTTTGGTAGTTGGGGCCACCGGTGTGTCCAGATGGAGTGCAGTCACGCATAGGATTCCAATTGCAACATGGGGACGTTCCTTGAAACAAAGTGCATGATATAGAATGTTAGGGTGTTGCATACTATGCTGAGACGCCACAAGGCGGTACAAAAGGGGGGGGGGGGGGAGACGCCACAAGGTGCACGCTTATTAAGTACAGAGGGGGTTTCAGATTGCTTTTTTCCAAGAAACACATATTAGACGGGTTGGTACTGCAGCAGTGCTGGAGGGGGCACATTTTCTGTACAACATACTCTGCATTTGCACGGGGTGCGCACGTATGGTTTAGGGTAGGGGTCCCTTTTCAGCTGACACAGCACTTGGTGTACCCAGAGGGGAGGTTTGCGGTAGTAGCAGGTCGCCTTAATGGTAAAGATGTGACATTATGTAACGTGTATGCACCTAACGTGGATCATGCAGCCTTTTTTAATTAACTCTCAGGGAAGTTAGCATCATATTTGACTGGCCCGACGATTATGGGCAGTGACTTTAGTTCTATAACGGACACAGTCGTGAATAGGTCTCACCCCCGTTGCCGGAGGCACCCATACACAGAATCTCCAAAGCTAGACGGGACTGGCAGGCTAGATGGGGGCTGATAGACACATGGCGCATGCAACACCAGGGCTAACAGGATTACTCCTTTTTCTCTGCGCTGCATGACTTACATGTGCGTCTGGATGCGATATTATGCACCCCAGACATACATGGGACACAGTGAATATCTTGCAAGAACACTTTTGGATCACAACCCGTTCTTGTTGAGAATCCAGTGGGCGCAAGAGCGGCAAGAGCGGCCTGTGGTCCACGACCTGGAGAATGTGCCCGGAGGCACTGGAGGATCAGGTCTTCCATGAAGAGATCAGGACGGGAATAGCTCAGTACTTTACTGAAAATGAGGGAACGGCAGCGTCAACGGCAATTGAATGGGACGCTTTTAAGTGGTAGTGAGAGGACTGTGTATAACTAAAATGGTGGGGGTACAGAAGACGTTGTAGAAGTAGAAGTGGCAGAAGAGCGTTTAAGTTCTGCAGAAAATGCCCGCCGTGAGTGCCCGGAAGAGCAGGAAGAGGTTTGGATGCCAGGGAGGCGGTGGCAGTACAGATAGAGAGGCGGTGCTGTTTCGACCATAAGAAATACTTAGCGCGTGTGCACGCGGAGCAAGATAAAGCAAGCACACTGCTGGCATGGTTGGCCAACTTGGCCCCCTGTGGTTAGCCTATACTAGAACTGGAATCCCCGACAGGAGCCCCAGTGTACACCCAACAGGGGATTAACGGGCTGTTTTTGGAATACTACGCAGAGTTGTATCAGAGCAAGCTACGGGTTAGCAGGGACTCCATAGGGACGTTTTTGACAGTTCTAAGACTGCCGCAGCTAGAAAAGACGCAGGCTGACCTACTGGGACAGGAGATTACGCTGGGCGAAATTCGGAGTGTGATTAAACATATAGCGTGTAACAAATTGCCGGGAACCGACGGTTTGCTAATTACGTTTTATTCAACGTATATTGATCTACTGGCCCTTAAGTTACTGGGAGTTTTTAATGAGGCGAAAAAGGTCGAGTACTACCGACGTCTAGCGCGCGAGGCTGTTATCTTACTGCTGTTGAAAAGCCCCTTGGATAAAATGGCTTATCGCCCCCTATCCATGCTTACGTCCGATTATAAAATTCAGAGTAGAATTCTTGCCACTTGATTGCTCCCATATATGGTGCAACTGGTCCATCGAGAGCAGGCAGGATTTATCTCAACTCGGAATACAGCTACCAGTGTGCACCGCCTGCTCCATATATTGGGGGAGGACTCTGGTTCTACTGCCTCTGCTGCCATTCTATCTGTAGACATTGAGCAGGCGTTAGATAGCTAGCTTGGAATGGCCATACTTGTTCCAGGTTATGCACACGTTTGGCCTCGGTGAAGCTTTCGTGGGGTGGACAGAAATCTTGTACAAATCTGCCACGGCTCAGGTTCAGACAGGGGCCTTTATTTCCTCCTCTTGTGTAGTAGGGTGCGGGACAGGACAGGGGTGCCCGTTATCCCCCTTGTTATTCGTGCTAGCCATAGGGCCATTAGCAGTGCACACTAGACTGGGAAGGCGATATACTGGGCTTGACTTGCGTGGGGATGCGCAGTACATCACACTATGTGCCGATGATTTACTTAGGTTTCTAACTATTACAACGGAGGCATTAGATGGCGGGACGACACTCCTTCGCGAGTTTGGTAGGATTTCTGGACTTGGGGTGAACTGGGCGAAGACTTGCCTGTTCCCGGCTGCCCGGTCGGAAGCAGGTCTCTCTCACACCAATGGTATAAGGTGGTAACGTCGGTGTTTGATTTATCTGGGAACCCACATCTACCAAGCACCCGCAGATTTGCCAGACGGTAATATCGGCAGAGCTGTACAAGGACTCCGAGGTAGCTTGGCATTTTAGGGCACCTTGCCGCTTTCGGTGGCTGGGAGAGTGGCGCTATTGAAGATGGTAGCGCTTCCCCGCTTGTTGTATTACTTCAGGATGCTGCCAATTTTGGATCCCAAGAACGATTTTTCGGCAGCTCCGCTCAATGGTTGGGGAGTTCCTGTGGGCGAAGGGTAGAAGGCGGGTGGCACAAGACACGATGATGCGTCAAAGGGTCGACGGGGGATTAGCAGTGCCAGACTTCGAATTATACTACTTGGCTGCCCATCTGCAATGGCTTACACAAGCAGTGGCATTGGAGTTCCAGGGTCCGGACGACCCTGAGGGACGCTGGATTCCTAGACACATACTGTCCTCTATTATCTTCCAGCCACAGCTACTCCTCAGGATGCTACCTGGCGAGGTGCGGACAATTAGGCTGTGCTGGCTCCAGAGCCAGCGCAGAGCTGGATTTACCCACCGATACCCCCGAGATACTTTTGACTATATGTACCGCCTTCCCACACGGGGGGATTGGGCTGCGCTGACTGAGTGGGAGACACTGGGGATTCAAATAGTGGGGGACCTATATGAAGACTACGCCGCATCGCGGGACAGGTATGGTCTCCCTCGTGGTGATTATTTGCTCCACTTGGCCCTAGTTGCTGCAATACAGCGACAATGGAGGGAGGGACTATCGGAACCGAAGACGGCCAGCCATGGCGTGTCAATTCGTAGAGATGGCAGCAGGACCTTCAAAACAATTACATGCTTATACAGGCCCATGATGGATGAGGGGATGGAACTACTACGGGACCTGCAACGAAAGTGGGAGAGGGATCTGGGTAAGGAAATTTGTGAACAGACATGGGCCTAGCAAGTTAGAAGAGCATGGAAAAGCACTAGAAATGCCAGATTCCAACAGGTCCACTTCTTTATTTTACACAGGGCGTACCTTACTCCTGCCAGAATTAATAAGTATTTTAACGTAGACACAGCAAGGTTCCCGCGCTGTAACCTACAGGGGGCGGAGTTTACCCACAGGATGTGGGATTGCCCACAATTAGGAACAAATTGGGAAGATGTGGTCCAGCTGCTCTGTGAGGTCACGGAACGAAAAATAGAACCTGACATGGGTACCTGCTTACTTCATTGGTTTCCCCACACGTCCAAAGCGAAGGTAACAAGCACGTTTTTGGATTTGGGATTGTTGTTGGCCAAACGAGATATCACAACACACTGGAAGGTTGCACAAGGCCCCAATGTCAAGAGGTGGAAAGCGGAACAAACTAAATGGGCAACTAGCAAAAGTACGGTCCGGCTTCAAGCTGCTAAGCGTGCTATTAATGAGAAGGCGCTGGAGGACGCAAAGGCCTGGAAGGCCCTAGTTGTAATGTTGAAAGCGCCTGAAGGAGGTTCGGCTGCAAGTTCGAGCCTGAATGCACAAGCTGGGTTGCCCTAAGCCATGAGGATAATATGAATCTCACAGTAAACATTTCTAAATTATTATTATGGCAGAACAATTAGGGACTAACATGTACTGTACTAACATTCTCATGTCAAACAACGCTGAACACAATGTTGCACTGTATCCTATAGAGGGACCTTAGTCGGACACACCGGGGGACGTGGGTGGGTTGGGGGTGGGGGGGGGGGGGGGGAGTCTTTATTATATAACTCAGTTAAGGTCGTAGTCACATTCTGGTTATTAGAGAAACTGTGCATGGGGTTTTTAGAAAATTAGGACTACGGGGGCGCACTGCCTGGGCTGAAACGTTACAAAGTGTGTGAAAAACAAGGGTTTCGTAGTGTAGTGCGTAAAGAGCAGACGGCAAAACCTCCTTAACCGTCTAAACAAGTCAAAGACAAGACAATTATACACTGAAAAAGGCTCTCGCAACTACATATGTATATATGAAGACAAGGTTCAATGACCAACAGTAAAAGGAAAACGCAGAAGCAGGTTCTTTGGTGTGATACTTCTTGTTACAGCAAGTTGTTTTACTTTTCTCCAGACTTTTGAGAAAGAAATCGCCGACACGTGTTTCGTCGTGTGTGGGTGAGTCAAACACGACTCTTCAGGGCTTAAACTCCCAATACCACTGTGTGGTTGGAGTAAGTCTGGGTCTTTACAAGCTCTGTTTCAAGCAAAGGGTATTCTGTGTGTACAAACACAGCCGAGGCTGGTTGAAAGAAAGATCACTGGTAGTATATGAACGTGGTTAACATATCTCTTTAGTAATCCTGTAGAGATAGTGTAGCGCTGTGTCCCGCTATGCCTTCAGGCGGGAAGCCGGGAGGGGATTCCTATTCCGTGCCAAGTTTGAAGAAACGAGTAAATTTCTTCTGAGGCGGTGTGCCGCTTCTGGCAATCCCTCCTCTGTCTGTTCCCGGCGGTCGTCTCTCGTGTACGAACACGAGAGACGTTCATATACTACCAGTGATCTTTCTTTCAACCAGCCTCGGCTGTGTTTGTACACACAGAATACCCTTTGCTTGAAACAGAGCTTGTAAAGACCCAGACTTACTCCAACCACACAGTGGTATTGGGAGTTTAAGCCCTGAAGAGTCGTGTTTGACTCACCCACACACGACGAAACACGTGTCGGCGATTTCTTTCTCAAAAGTCTGGAGAAAAGTAAAACAACTTGCTGTAACAAGAAGTATCACACCAAAGAACCTGCTTCTGCGTTTTCCTTTTACTGTTGGTCATTGAACCTTGTCTTCATATATACATATGTAGTTGCGAGAGCCTTTTTCAGTGTATAACATTCTGGTTATTAACCAATGCTGATCCATTCCTGGATCGCATGTCGTAAGGCAGTATATGACCTGTGGGTGCTAATCTGGAGAGTGTATAAACAGGCTCCACTGGCTTATGATGATCAAGTATAGTAGAACCTCTATTTAAAGTGGATTGTCGACATGTTGACCACTGAGCAATTTTGAATTATTTGCTTGCTGTTGCTGTGAAAATGTAATTATTTTTTTTTAAATGAGTGACCTCTAAGTGCTGTAGGTGTTCATCAGTAAGCTCGTATTTATCTGTATCGTGTATCTGTGTTAGCCCGAAAATTGCAGCCTTCATGGCATCTCAAATTAAGCAGACCCTTCATTGTCATGAATAAACTCATTAATGGCAAGGCAAATATAATTCTGATATCTTTCAATAGATTGCCGTCAAATGTCCAGGGCCCGATAGAGGCTCTGACGAAGATAACTTGCACTAGTAACCAGGGAAAGCAGATTATGATCAGGTATGATTCTTGCATTTAATTTTATAAGTGAATAGTAATAAGCTATGTTCGCAATGAACATATCGATCCGGGAAAGCGTAGGAAGCAGGAAAGAATAAGCACTGGCAAAGCCAAAAGGTCTCATCCATGCAAGATTTATTAGCTTGGTCACATTTTTGTAGCCATATTGTACAGAAGCCCATCTGCTACTCAACATTGCTGTAAGAGTAATAAAAAGGTAGCTTGGCTGAATCTAAAAGAAAAAAAGGGTTAATAAGCGGCCAGTATTGACCGCATCATAGCACTTTTTTTCCCTATTTTTTGTCATGCTACACAGCAGCTGTACTGTGTACAAAATGGCTAACAAAAATATTTTAAACGGTTAGCATGGCAAAGCTTTGGCAGTTTTGAACCCAATCCGGAAGATATTGTTTAAATGTGCAAAGAGGTTAAGTATCACGTTGGATGAATTTTTAACGGTGCCCTGTATATTTTTATACGTTGATGTTAGGTGGGTCTCTGCTGTTTAAAAGTACCTTCGCCAATAAGGGGGTGCCTGCATGGCCCAAAACCATTCGGTATAAGTGAGGAGTCTGCCTGGAGTGATGAAAAAAAAAATATAAAATTGTTATCAACACTCTTGTATGAGCAGAGAAAAAGTTACTTACTTTTGGTAATGTCTTACCTTGTAGAGACTATTTATCCCCAGGTGCCTTACCTTAGAATAGATACCCAATGGATACCACCCTGGAGGTGGGTCTTATACACATCTTAGACCAAAAAGTCCTGCAGTACCAAATGGGCAAAATGCCTGTCAATCAGACATCACTTTCCAGGCAGTAGTGCTTAATAAACATGTGCAGAGCTGCCTGTGTAGCTGCCTAACAGATGTCGAGAACAGGGACTCCACGAGCTAACGGATGGTCTCAGCCTTGGCTATGGTGGAATAATCACACACTCCCTCAGGGGGTTGCTTTTTGGCCAATGCGAAGCAGATCTTTATGCAGAGTACTATCCATTGTGAGACGGTCTGTTTATGGATAGCCTTCCGCTTCTGAGACCCAACATACCCTACAAAGAGTTGATTGTTCACCCATAACTCTTTGGTACAATCAAGGAAGAACAACAACACTCTTTTTGGGTCGAGACTGTGGAATCTCTCCTTTAATTTAGAAGAGTGAGGCAGAGCCGAAAAAGGTAGGCAAAGTGATATTTGGCCTACACGACAAGGTGTCACTATCTTTGGAAGGAAGGAGGCACATCTTAGAAGAACCAGCTTATCAGGGTAAAAGTGGTATAAGGAGGGTGCAAAGAGAGACCCTGTAGTTCGCTGACCCACCTGGCCGATGTTATGGCCACTAAGAAAGCTGTCTTAATGGTTAGCAAACAGAGTGGGCAGATGTGCAGCAGCACGAAATGTGCGCGCATCAGAAAAATCCAAAGCAGATTTAAGCCCCACTGGGGCATGACGATTGGCATGAGAGTTAACATATGTTGGAGACCTTTAATGAATTTAGTTACAACAGGTGACTTGAACAAATGAAAGTTGCTCTGCCAACCGGAAAAATGCCAACATGGCTGAAAAATAGCCAATAGCTGTGCTCAGAGAAGAGCCCTGCAAGGACCAATGACAGAACAAATAGTAAAACCTGAGAAAGGGGTGCAGAGAGAGGGTCGATGTTCTTGGATGCACACCATGCCACAAATGTGTCCCAGCACTTGGCATGGACTATTTTGATGCAGGGACTCCTGGCTGCCAGAATAACATCACAGGCTTCAGAAGGAAGGTTGAAAGCGGCCAACTGTCACCACTCAATCTCCACGCATGAAGGTGGAGATTGCGCAGGTTCAGGTGCAGGCCCTTTCACTCTTGCTGTGCCAGAAGATCCTCTTGAAGTGGCAGCCTGACTGCGGAACAGATGCTAATGCTCAATAGCTCAAGATACCAGAACCTCCATGTCCAATCCTGTGCCACAAAAAGGACGTAGGCCCAGTTGCTCCTGATCTTTTTGAGAACTCTGGGCAGGAGTGGTATTGGCAGAGAGGCATAGATCAGGCCAGAGCTCCAGTCAAGATTAAAAGCATCGCCGAGCGGGAGCCTCCTTAGAATCTCCAGCATGTAGAACTGCTGAAGTTAACCAAGGCTCTCCCCACCTCTTGAAAGAGACCTTGCACAACCTCGGGATGGAGATGCAATTTGTGATCCGCTAGGTATCTACGGCTGAGCTTGACGTTTCTGGTGCCCAAGAGCCCACCAGGAATTGAACCACCAGGTAAATGCCCTGACATTCCAGCCATGTCCAGAGATGCAGAGCCTATTGACAAAGGGTCCACCACTCCACCTCACCGGTTTGTTTCAGGACCACATGGCGGGGGCGTTGTCGGTGAACACCTGCACCAGCCTCCCCCTTATCGAAGGAAGAAATGATTTCAATGCCAATCTGATTACCCGAAGCTCTAGCAAGTTGATGTGGAGTCAGGATTCCACAAAGGACCAGAGTTCTCTGATCTTCACCTCTCCAAATGGTTGCTCCAGCCAAGGAGTGACGCAGCTGTCACTAGTCAATTTTGGCTGTGAGGGGGGGGGGGAATATGACTCAATTGCGGGTTGTCAGCTATCACTACAGGTTTTTTGCAGCGCCCCAAGAGATGTGGACCAGGTCAGAGAGATTCCCTGATGCTGCCCCCACTGGGACTTCAAATTCCATTGCAGAGTCTTCATGGGCCAACAGGCATGTGTTACTATCAGGATGCAAAAGGCCAGGAGGCCCAACTGCATCAGAGACCGTCTCGCCAAAATCCTGGATAGAGGCTGAAACAGCCGTATCTTATTCTGAATATCCTGGACTTTAAACTCAGGAGGATAGCCCTGGAAAACTGCACTATGTGTAGAACAGTTCTCATGAAAGGAAGTGTCTGAGAGGTAGTCAGGTGTGACTTCTGGACATTGATAGTGAGTGCAGGAGATCCACCGTAGTTTGGAAGTGGGAGAGGACTGCCTGGGGCGAACCCGCCTTCAACAGCCAATCGTTGAGGTAGGGGATGACGGGAACCCTTGAGGTTCGCAGATGCGCTGCAATCACCGCTATCATCTTGGTGAACACCCGAAGGGCACTAGTAAGATCAAATGAGAGCATAGCAGACTGAAAATACTCTTGGCCCACTATGAACCACAGGTAACACCTGTGGGCAGGCAGAACGGATATATATAAGCATGTGTCCTGCAAGTCCTAAGCTACCATCAAGTCTCAACGGCAGACAGGACTTGAGCTAACGTGAGCATTGTGAACTTCTACCTTTTCAACAAGAAGTTAAAATAGTGCAGGTTTAGGATAGGAAAAGGCCTTCCTGGGCACCATAAAAAAAGCAGGAATATCAACCAAGACTTACTTCCGATGCCTCACTATAACATAAGAGCACCTCAAAATACATCAGTTCAGGATATGTGCAATACAAAGCCTTCTCTTGAGCTTGATTTATTATATTATAATGTTGCTCATGTTTAATAGCAGTCCAGGGCTTCCATAGGATACACATGACAACTAACTTGCCCCTTAGTTCCCCATTGACATTGATGTCTGGGTGGGTGGAAGCAAGATTGTTTCTAAATACATGTTTGAAAACTATAATTAAAAAACAAAACCTCTCAATTCAGCAATTTTATCTGACTGACTAAGGTGAAACGCTTGCACAGGTTAATGAAATAGTTTCTTTTTAAATATTGAAGAAACTTTATCTTATTTTTTTTAAACATTTACTCAAAGAGGTCTTAAAAAATGAAGGGGTTTCTAAAGTTAAGCAGCTCGGGACACCTTAGTCACTCTCCTTTCTTTAACTGCAGGTAACATGTAAATAGGTGCTTGCCAGAATACTGAACATCATTCTGAAAGTCTGTGCTTAGTAAACACCAGCTCAGTGCTGCTTGTGACCAGGAGGCCACATATAAAGGTCAGGGGGGCCACAATTGTCCCCCGGGCCGTACTTTGAGTATCAGTGATCTACGGTGTGCTGGTATGCACAAGGGTCACCAACCCCTCCCATTCATCACACTCTCCAGGCCTGCCAAATGAAATAAGCACTGGCTCCAAACTGATGCATTGGCCCCGGTTCACGCAAGATGACACCCAACTGACTTAGTGTCGGAGCTCGGTATGACTATGGGATGGCATCAATGGCTTGTGGGCTATCTATCTGTACTGGAGCGGGCACAGAGGAAGGCCCCAGTTTTGCAAGCAGATCTGCTCCAGATCCAAGGGGCCTGACAGGTGCTAACGGCAAACCTGCAGGGTAGCAATTCAGTGCGAGCCCTTTCTACACCTGTGGGGCCCGAAGGTGCTCCAGATGGGTTGGGCCTCTCAAATAAGAGGTGCATGGCCTAGGAATGCTTTTTGAGATGGGCAGGGATCGTTACGGCAAAATCATAGAGGTATGGAGCGGACCGTGGCCCATGGACCACAGAGGTTGGAGGCCTAGGGTGCACAAGCTACAGTGCCTCATCCTAGGACTTAGACGGGCTTAGTGATGTCAAAGACCTCTTCGACTTCTTTCCGTGGGACTTGCACAATGACTTGGATCAAGGCAACGACCATCGAGAGCGTCTCGGAGAGCAGTACCAGGACCTTCAACGTGACCAGGATCGGGAGAGTTGCAGGGTCGTCAGATGTCAGGCAGGGAGGAGCTTGAGGGAACATTCCCACAGCACCTTCTGATACATAGTGTGGCAGTCCTCAGAGGTCTTGGAGTTGTGGTCCCACTCAAAGCACCAAAGACAGACCAAGTGTCTGTCAGAGACATCTGCCAGTGACAGGTGTCACATTGCTTGAAACCCGTTGGTTTCTTATGGGACATCCCTAGCATAACAAGAGAAGAAATTCTAAAAAAGGGGTAGACAAAGTTTTTAAAAAGGCCAGTCAAAAGTTAAATGGGGGTAGCTCTTCGCAGATCTGCACTGACTGGCGCAGGAATAAAAGAACCTACGTCAGCGTTCTGGGGCGATGGCTGAATAATGCATCTGAGCAATTTCCTCTAAATTCAGAAACATTAGGATATCAAATATGGAGTTAAGGAAGACAAAACAGTCAACTTTGCTAGATATTTTTAAAGTGGAAATGGTGTTTTGATTAAAATAGCAAGAGGGGGAGGCAGTACAATAAAGGGAACATTAGGGTACAAAAATACACTACAACGCTTTGCAAATAAAAATAATCATGTCCATCCACCTCTTGCTCTGAGATTCAGGTACTAAGTTGTATCACGATGTGCTTGGTCCGGCTCCACTAAAAAGAAAGAAAGTGATTTTTGATGTTCCCTGACCAATCAGGCGACATCAAAAAAAAAGTAACAATGGAGTCACGGAATGGTAAGCAATGGGCGGGCTCCAAGCCCTTTATAGTAAACAATATCCTTGCAAGCACTAATGCTTGGCCAAAACATAAGTAAAGCCAAATTCCCCAATGCAACAATATCTCGGCCAAGGCGCAAGTATCCATGAGTAGTTTTGATGTTGCTCTAGATTTCTGAATTTGTGATTAAGCGGGTAATCCTGTTGAGCTCTCCATGGGTTTGAAAGACAAATTAAAATCTCTGTAAAGTACAAATGGGCCTATCCAGTTATGAAGCTCAGCTATTAAAAAGTAATAAAGGTCCAGCTCATCTATATGAGGAGCATGTACAGAACAGATAACCAATGGTCTTCTACCTGTTTACAACCCTTGCAATGACCCATCTACCCAGATCATCTGTTTTCACATAGGTAGGTCTCCAGCCCTAATCTCAAGTCAATAGAGCAATCACATGCTGCAATTATTCATATTCAGAGGCAGCGAATATCTTGTAGCCATGACTTTTTAACCAAAATCTCCAATTTGTAAGTAGGTGCAGCTCTTGCATGCAAATTAGATCCTGCCTAAGAATCTGTAGTTCGTCACATATATGAACAAAAGTTACTTACCTGTAAGCTGTGGTTCTCCAGTATTGGTGTCTTTCATAGATTCACATGCTTGAATATCCCCCGTCGTCGAAGTGGGAGTCCCACGGTACATAAAATAGCAGTAACATATGCATGTATACATGAAAAATATCATAAATAAATATATACATACATATAATGTAATAAATTGTAAAATTCAAAAAAGTACCATAGAACATATTAGGCCCATTGAAAAGCCTAAGGGAGAACTCACTTTAGTAGCATATCAGCGTCATTATGTGTTGGTCCACATTCCAGCCAATCAGGCTGTAGCCTCCTCTAGAACCTTCTCCTCAGAAGCCCAAGTCCTCAGATTTTCGTAGCACAAAGTAAGTGAAAGTGTCTGAGGAGAAGAGAGCCTCTGAGGGGAGGATGGGAGGGTCGCATGTGAATCTATGAAAGACACCAATACTGGAGAACCACAGTTTACAGGTAAGTAACTTTTGTTCTTCTCCAGTATTAGGGGTGTCTTTCATAGATTCACATGCTTGAATAAGAGTAGAAAGCAGTAAATTATCACATAAGTCATAAAGGTGACATACCAAGCAAATAAGGTAAACATATTAGACAATATGCAATAAATACTAAAACATTATTAGCAAAAAACCTTTATGACTGGAGGCGGGTAGCAACAGAGGCTCACCTTTATTGGAAGAGATTCCGCAGCACCGCTTGACCTACTGCCGCATCCGCGGCGTCTGTTGATTGCAGGCAGTAGTGCTTAGTAAAAGTATAGCTGCTCGACCACGTAGCAGCTCTGCAGATCTGTCGTAGGGGTACCCCTGCAAAAAGGGCAGCCGAAGTAGACACTGCTCTGGTTGAATGAGCACGAACTGGAGCAGGAAGGGGCTTCCCAGCCCGTTGGTGGCAGAAGGATATGGTAGAGGATATCCACCTGGTTATGGTCTGTTTGGTAACAGGTTGTCCTTTGCAAGTTGGACCATATGCCACAAACAATTGGTCTGACTTTGATAGTTGCAGTTCGTTGAATGTAGAATTTGAGACAACGTTTGACATCTAATGAATGCAAGGACCGCTCAGCTGGAGTTTGCGGAGCAGGAAAGAAAGTTTTCAGGATTACAGGTTCGTTGAGATGAAAGTCACTGGGAACCTTCGGGATGAACTTAGGATTAGTTCGCAATGTCATGGCCTCATTGGAGAATTGCAGGAAAGGAGGATGTATGGTAAACGCCTGGATGTCACAGACACGTCTTGAGGATGTCAAGGCGAGCAAGAGAGCAACTTTCCATGTGAGAAATTTTATATTTGCAGAGTGAATAGGCTCAAATGGTGGTAAAAGCAGTTGAGACAAGACCAAATGTAAGCGCCAAGCAGGCGGAGGGCGACGGATAGGTGGAAACATCCTAAAAAGGCCCTTGTAAAATTGCTTAATAATCCTTGAGGAACATAGAGATGTGGAACCATCATGGCGGAAACGGGAAATCGCCGCCAGGAACACCTTAAGAGATGAGGTGACAGTCCCGATCTTGCCAGGGATAAAAAGAAAGGCAAAATTTGTTCAGGTTTTGCAGTCATTGGTTCCAAATCTTTAGTGCGGCACCAGACACAGAAATGCTTCCACTTTAATTGGTATGTTTTTATGGTGGAGGGAGCGCGAGCACGCGCTAACACCTCCCTGCAGTCCTTGTCGATATTTAAACGTGCAAATTCGTTGTACTCCGGTTCCAGGCATGGAGTTGGAGGTATGCTGGATCCGGGTGACAGATTTGTCCCTGCTGCATCGTGAGGAGGTGTGGTAGAGGATGAAGCGGTAATGGGTCGGACTGCGAGAAGAGGAGCAGGTCCGGGAACCATGGACGTCCTGGCCATGTGGGTGCAATCAGGATGATGCGACAAGGTTGGAACCTCATCCTGTGTAACAGGCGAGGGATCAGAGGAAGCGGAGGGAAAGCATAGATGAAGTCGTTCGACCAATTGATCGAAAATGCATTCCCGCTCGACTCTCTGTGGGGATGCCGACTTGCAAAGCGTTGGCATTTCCTGTTGGCAGCAGTCGCGAAAAGATCCATCTGCGGTCGGCCCCACCGCTGGAAGATGAACTCGACCGTTGGCTGGTTGAGCTCCCACTCGTGATTGTCCGACGATGCCCGGCTGAGTGAGTCTGCCAGAACATTGGCCACACCCGGCACATGAATGGCTGTGAGATGAATTTGACGTTGGATTGCCCAATCCCATATTTCTTGTGCCAGTTGTGAAAGTGGGAGAGACCTCGTTTCGCCCTGCTTGTTGAGGTAGTGCATGCTGGTGGTGTTGTCCGTCTTTACCAGCAAAGTGTGTCCCTGCACTAACCTCTGGAAGGATTTTAGGGCTAAGAAAATCGCCAAGAGTTCCAGGCGATTGATGTGCCAAGTTTGTTGGGTTGCTGTCCACTTTCCTTTCACAGACATGCCGTCGAGATGCGCTCCCCATCCCTCGAGAGACGCGTCTGTTGTAAGCGTCAGAGTTGGAGGTTCATCCTGGAATGAACGGCCCGCAGATATGTTTGGAGGGTGAGCCCACCACTCCAGCGCTTTCTGAATGCGAGATGTCAGAAGGACCTTGTCCTCGAATGACCCTGACACCGGTTTCCACTGCTTGTCCAATTCCTCCTGTAGAGCCCTCATGTGCAATTTGCAATAAGTTGGATGCACGAGGAAGCCATGCCAAGGAATGATTTGAACATTCGGACAGAAACGTACAGTTTTGATTGGAGGAACCGCACCATCTTTACCATGCGGTCCTGTCTTTCCTGGGAAACGAACACTTTTCCCTGCCGAGAATCTAGCGAGGCTCCGAGAAAATCTCGCCTTTGCGACGGCTGAAAGTGTGACTTTTGGCAATTGATTGAAAGCCCCAACGTTTGGAAGAGGGAGACGCAGACTTGAGTGTGCTGCTCCGTTAGGTGAAAAGTTTTGGCCTTGATGAGGCAGTCGTCCAGGGATGGGTAAAATTGGACACCTTGGAGACGCAGGAAGGCAGCTACCGGGGCTAAGATCTTGGTAAAGACCCTCGGTGCTGATCGAAGGTCGAATGGTAGGACTTTGAATTGAAAGTGCAGCTGTCCGACTGTGAAGCGTAAATACTTCCTGTGTCTGGGGTGGATTGGCACATGGAAATATGCGTCCTGGAGGTCGATTGTTGAATAGAATTCCCCTGGATTGAGAAAATTCAGAATTTGAAGCAGAGTTAACATCTGAAAAGTCTTCGAAATGATAAATTTGTTTAGGGCTCGTAAATCTAAAATTGGACGCCATTCCCCCGACTTCTTCTTGACTAAGAAAAAGCGGGAATAAAACCCCTTGCCGCGTTGACCTTGCGGCACGAGTTCGATGGCTCCTTTTTTGATCATCAATTTCACCTGAGCCAGAAGCTCTTTGAAATGGGGAGAGGGTGGCCCCGAAGGTGGACGAGTGGGAGGAAATTTTGTGAATTCCAGGGTATGTCCTTTGGAAATAACGTCCAGGACCCATTGGTCGGAGGCGATTTCAGACAATTTGCAAAAGTTCTTTGAGATGCGACCTCCAAGATGTACAGTCGGCAGAAGAAAGGAACTGAGACTGTCACTGCTTTTTGTTGTTTGAGCCACCTCTATATGTAGTTTTCCGTTGGTATGGTCTGGTGGTGAACTGACGATTTGGGGATTGGTAAGAGCCCCTCTGTCGGTTATCGCTATAGGTGTTGTATGAACGATATTGATTTGATCCTCGAAAAGTAGAGGAACCTCCGCCTCTACCTCGTGCCCCCCGAAAGGGCCGCTTCTTGTACTGTAGGGTAGCCAAGGACTTTGCAGTGTCGGTGTCCTTTTTGATCGCCTCAAGGGCATCATCAACATGTTTACCAAATAATAATTCTCCGTCGTACGGCAAGTCCAGGACTCTTGCTTGTACCTCTGGACGGAAGGTGGTAGATTTTAACCAGCCTGGACGCCTCAAGACTGCAGCCCCAGCCAATTGACGAAAACCCGTTGAGGAAATGTCAAGTGCACAATCAATGATTTCGGATGAAATCAACTCCCCCTCTTGTATAATGGCCTGCGCTTCTGCCCGGATTGCATCAGGTAATTGAGGAATCAGTGCAGCAACTTCGGACCACATCTGGCGGTCGTAACGGCCCAGAATAGCCAAAGTATTAGCCGCCCTCACCGTAGTAGCCGCCATGGTTGTGAATTTCTTTCCTATAGAATCCAACTTGCGGCCTTCCTGATCAGGAGGAGACGTGAGTGGCGTAGCAGGATTGCGTGATCTTTTTTGTGCAGCCTGAGTGATAACTGAATCTGCTTTTGGTTGAGACACCAAACAGACCGGGGAAGACGGTGGAGCCTTGTATTTCCTGTCTAATCTGGGCAAAACTGCAGGGACGGAATTTGGACGTTCCATCAATTTAAGGCCCTCCTGCCAAATATAATCAACGATAGGGATAGTGTGAGATTGCCTTTGAGATAGGTCCTTAAAATCATATAAGAAGCATTCACTCTCATGCTGGTGTTTTTCGACTGTGAGGTGAAAACGTTTTGCAGCACGGATCATCAAATTGTGGAAATTTGCAATGTCCACTGGAGGCGATGCTAGAGGTGAGGTGGGCGGAGTGGACGGTGTTTGAGCCCTGTAATTGTCCCACTCATTCATATCGACGTCATTGTCGTCATCAGTATTGTGAGGATCCGGATCCTCGTCGCCAGTGTCAGGATGAGTACCACCCGGTGACGCGGGTGAAACTGGTGCAGGTGCCTGAGGAAGTTGAGGTTGAGGCTGCGGAGGAGGTGGTGGTGCTGGAGAGGCAGGTGTAGAAGGAGGAAACCTGCGGTTATAGTCATCCAGCATGTGCTGTAGGTTCATGACCAGAGATAGAGGTATCTGTGTAATTGGTTCCGAAGACACTGGTTCTGACGCGTCAACAGGAAATAATTCATTTCCATCTTCGACATTGTCAATCACATCACCCTCATCACTATACTCCTTGATGTGTAAATCAGAAGGGCTGGTTGCCTGTTTGAAGAGTCCTTCCACTTCTGAATCGTTTCCACATTCTTCCTCACCAGACTGGAACAATTGGTCTGGGAGATGAGTGCCACTTCTCACTGGACTCAGTTGGATGAGAGGTATTCTCCGCAAAGAAGAAGCAGTAACTACTGTATAGATGGCAGCAGATTTCGGCAAAGGTTGATGTGTGGCAGTGTTAGAATCAAACTGAGGCGTCTGCGTCGTCACCACAGAGGTTTTCGGCGCTGAAATGTAAGGTTTTTTCGTCGTCGATGAGGATTTCTTGTCCGTCGACAGAGTCGTCGACGGAGCCGTCGACGAGATGGGAACCTTGATCGTCGACGATGACGTTGCTGTCGACGGGATGACAACCGTCGACGAGGCCGTCGACGATGTGATGGTGGTCGACGGAGGCGCTGTCGACGAGACAACCGTCGACGGGCCCGTCGACGAGCTGCTTCTAGAAGGCTTGATTTCGTCGACGGTGTTCGCGTCGACGACGGAAGCGTCGACGATGACTTCGTCGTCGACGGTTTCTCTTTGACGGTCGTCGACGAGATCTTCACAATAGAAGAGATGGGTCTCACCTTCTGGGTCGCCGTCGACGAGGTGATCATGTCGTCGTAGAGATGGCAGACACCAATTTCGACGACGCCGAGCCAAAACCAGATTTTTTAATGGCAGGCATGGTTTTGGGCGCAGACGTCAGAGAACCAGGTCCCGTAGACGTGCCCTGAAGCAAATCCTGTGGGGAGACAATCCTGGAGGACTCCAACAGTCTACTCTTAAGAAAAGGAGATGGAACCTCAGTCTCAGACCCACGCTTCTGAGAGGACTTAGAAACAATAGATGACAGGCTTTCCACGTCAGAAACCACAGACTCTGAAGTCTTCAACTTCTGTAGCCACAGAAGGAGACGGGCCTCTCTATCCCTCAGAGTCTTGGGAGGGAAAGTGCGACAGTACTTACAGTTTTTCACCTCGTGGTCTGGGTAGAGACAGTAAATGCATTTACTGTGTGGATCCTCGTGGAAAAGGCGCAGTTTACCACAAGAAGGTCAGGCTTTAAACAAAGATTTCTTATAAGAAGACATTTTCTGATGAAAAAACAGCTAGAATTGAGCAGAGCTCAGGGAGACTCCCTTCACACGACGTGTGGTAGAAAATCTGAGGACTTGGGCTTCTGAGGAGAAGGTTCTAGAGGAGGCTACAGCCTGATTGGCTGGAATGTGGACCAACACATAATGACACTGATATGCTACTAAAGTGAGTTCTCCCTTAGGCTTTTCAATGGGCCTATTATGTTCTATGGTACTTTTTGAATTTACAATTTATTACATTTAATGTATGTATATTTTTATTTATGATATTTTTCATGTATACATGCATATGTTACTGCTATTTTATGTACCGTGGGACTCCCACTTCGACGACGGGGGATATTCAAGCATGTGAATCTATGAAAGACACCCCTAATACTGGAGAAATCTGATTTTAGAAGGTGCTTTTTTTGCTGAGTTATGGGAGGAGACATCATCCATATTGGTGTAGAAGGGTGTACAAGCCCTACCTTGGTCACTAAGGCCTGGCATGCTGGCTCTTCCATACACACACACACACACACACACACACACACTTAGTTTCATGCAAGACTGGCCCACTCGTACTGCAGGGGCCCTATGAGAGAACATCGCAATGCAGCTGCGACTGAAGCACTTCAGCATCCCCCTCTGCCCCCTTCTTCTTCCAAGCAATCAAGGTAAGCACACTGTGCAGGTAAGCAAGATTCAATGCATTCTGTAAGGCCCTCCAAGAGACTGCAGCGAAGAGTGATCAATATCACAACCGCAGATCAGACAACCTGCAACAATGTTACACCAGTAGTATCAAAAGTCTGTGATAAGTAGGGTTTTTACAATTCAGAGTTGTGAGTCACCTGCAAATTTATTTAATGAAGTCCTAAGGTTTCAGAACCTGTCCGTTTCAAAATGGAGCAAAGCCTTTTGTCCATTTCTCTTGCAGTCTTCCCTTCATAAATTGATCAGTGCTACTCCTTGGCCCTCGCAGAAGCAGTCAGCCCTGTGCTGCCATCTTTCACACATCAACCGATTAACAACAACGTTTGCAAAAAACAGTTTGTTGTTAAATAGCGTGCACAAAATGGCTGGACAGAAGAATAGCATTATGAAAAATCGGGAGCACATCCACGCTTTGAGTACGTTTTCTCCAAGCATAATTTCAAAAAGCTATTACGTGCAAACTTTACCTCACCACTGGTTGATGTACAATCTTATTGCTAAGACACTTTTTGTGTATGTCGTTATTCAACGCACTATTTTGTTATATTAGGTTTATGCTCTTGCAATGTGTACGCTTTTATAGACACAAATCGAATGTCTTGCACAGCTACTGGAAACCTTCCATTATGACCTTCCAAGTGCTTCAATTTAGTGGAACGTACACTTCTTAGTTTTCTGCACCATTCTGTACATTAAACAGAAAAACAAGTTTACAGCAAGCCAAATGTAATCATCTTTCATCTCTTGTACTCGGTATCTGAATTGGACTGATCGAGATATGAAGGTATCAATAAAACATTGAGCACCCATGTCCCCCAATGTTGGGTTAAGATTCATTAAAACCCTCCTCATCTAAGCAAGGAGGCTAGCATTTGTACTTCCTAACAAGAAAATAACAAGCATTTGCAATGCAATAGGTCTCGCATTAGGAAAGTTTGAGCTATTGGTATTGTAAATGGCAAAGTTTTTATTTATGTTTCTTTTTTTTTAAATAGCTAAATTAATAGCTTCGTCATTTACAATGCCAATAGTTATAACTTTCGCAAATGTGATACCTATAGCATTTGTAATGCAATATGTTTTGTATTTACAAACCGCGAGAGGACAAAAAAATCCGGACCACCGCCTCCTCCCAGGCCTTCAAAAGTGACCTCAAAGTTCTCCTCCTCCAGAGACACCTCCAAAAGTAATTCACGTCCTCTTGCTATTTGTGAGGAAGACTTCCCACTACTGATAATTTCTACTTTCCATGACCATGGAAGTGCCTTCCCAGTGTATGCCTGTGATTGGAGGGTCTGCCTTTTTGCAGTATTTTCCATGTACTGGTGTTCGGTGCCCTTTTCTAACATGCACACACCACTCTGCCCTTGCAACACACGGCTGCTACCTCTCACATGTCTTTGCCTTCGATACTTGCACAAGTGCCACCTTGCCCATGTAACGCTTGTTCCTGAGCCTGAGTGTCTAGCACTTATTGCAGGACTATACCTCTAATTATACTCTGTTTTCTCTTATAACTGCACACTTGTCACTTTCATTTCCTCTTGTGCACTTTTGACTACCTCATGTATTTTGGTTGCTCACAATTTTTACTCAAGTATTTTGTTTGCTCACGATTGTCACTATTACCTTTACTACCTCATGTATTTTTGGTTGCTTATAGTTTTTACTACCTCATGTATTTTGTTTGCTCACAATTGTCACTATTACCTTATGTAAGTAACGTATGTTTTTGCAACCTGTTCTTTTGTAATGTTTCTCATTATGTTTCATTTCTGTTCCTAATGTGAAGCGCTCTGACGCCTCCGGGTAAAGTCCGCGCTATATAAAAATGCATAAATACATAAATCAATAAATACCGTTTTCGGGTAAAGTCCGCGCTATATAAAAATGCATAAATACATAAATAAATAAATACCGCCTTCGGGTAAAGTCTGCCCTATATAAAAATGCACAATTAAATAAATACCGCAAAACATCCTCGTTACTCTGCCGGCCTGCGACCAGGAAGTCAGGCAGGCCGGCGCGACAACAGGAAACAGGAAGTAGGAGGGCGGGAGCCTACCCCGCCTCCTACGGAAGAGCCGCGATTGGAGCCGTGTTTGGAGCACCGGAGCAGGCAGGAGCCTACCCTGCGGCCCGGTGCCGAAGGAGGGAAGAAGAGTCCTGCTGCCGGGCCCTGCAGCTGAGAGCCGCCGCACGAAGGAAGCCGGTGAGTGGGTTGCTGGGGGGGGGGGGGGGGCAGCGCATGTGTGTGCGAGGGGGGGGGCGGGCTGTGTATGTGTGTGTGCGTGCGTGTGTGTGTGTGTGTATGTGTCTTGGAGTGCGTGTGTGTGACTGTGGGGGAGGGGGTGTGTGTGTGAGCGAGTGTCTGTCTGCGGGACGCGACGTGCGCGTTCGCGCACACGAATCCAAGCTCGTGCACCCTCTTGTCCTCATTCCCCCCAGACTGATCGCTATTGGTCTCCAGCTGGACAAATGCATCCTTGCAGGATGCATTGCCAGCGAGACCGAAAAAGCAATTGTTTTATTCACTTCACATTATCTCAGTAGACTCACCTCTACTTCCATTCCCTTGAAAAGAACCTCTTATGCCATATCTAAAATGCAGGTCAATGGTCCAGGACATTTTGTAATTTGCCCTGACTGTTTTCAGGGAGCGTTCTTCACCTTTTTTGGGCCTCTACCCAACTTGAAAAGAAAGGAAATTAACACCAGGTCCAGATTAGGACTAAAACAAAACTTCTCTATGACCGGCCTAGAACACTCCGCTGGTGTCACATAAGCGTACCCCCTGTCCAAGGGTTTTCTCATCCATTCCTTAATGAACATCCCCACATCTCCCATAAGCCACCTCTCAGAGCTATAGATGTGCCTCAAAGATTAAGGAATCAACATATACGCTCTCCGAGGAACCCTCAAAACATTGTATCAAATGGACTATGAAACTCATCCAAATTATCCAACAAATCAGCCCCATCTTGTGGGGGGGTCAAAGACATAGTTGTCAAAATCTACATACATGTTCTCCTCAAATAAACCTCAAAACTCATTACTGCCATCACAGGACACAAATCCTCTTTATGAACTGGCAAGGACACCTTTTTCATTATTGCAGAGTTGAACACTTTTCTGTTACCCGGTGCATACACCAGGCTTCCCTTCTAACCCTAGGTTTTCTTTCAACTTTCTTCAACGTTTTTCACCCAAATTCCTTGATCTCTGACAAGAACCAATACCCATCCTAACAATCAACCCTTTTCTTCCTTCAGAATTTTCCTTCCTTTAAAAATCTTTATCAAATGATAAACTGCATGCTTAGCTAACCAAATAAACACAAAGCTGTTTTAAATTCTATATAAAATAGTTCTGGAGAAAAGCAACCAATTTTCTCAAAAAGAAATGCGTTCAACCGCCTATGGTTACTAGGGCAACCGGCAAGTGTACACATCAGGGCTCTTTCAAAGAAACAAGCATTGGCATAGCCAATAGGTCTCGCCTAAGGGACCTTATACGTTTTTGGCCGTGCAACAGTTAATCTTGCTGCATAACTAAATACTTATAAGGTCCCAAAAGCGAGACCTGATGGCTATGCCAATGCTTGTTAACAAAGTTGCCAGTAAGGCCCTTCAGTCGGGGAGGAGGGTGCAGATGAACGTAAAAGGCATGAGATCGAGAGAGGAGACCAGCAATCGGGACTGGGAGGAAAGAAACCAAAGTGGGCTGAATTCAAAAGCAGGGAGGAAGGAATGTTTTCTTACATCGTAAATGATCAGTCTTAAATTGCGGTTTAAACTTTAAAAGGATAACAATTTATGTGTTTTACACATACATTATGTTGTAAGGTGAACACCTTATCAACGAGTAAACCCAAGTTCATTAAAGCAACACTAGTGAGAACCTGTGAGCCAATTTAAGAGAAATGGAAACTGATTTTGTTTTTTAAATCCCACCAATAATTACATGTTTCGGAAAAAACACTTTGTAACTTCACAGAACTGAGTCACGTACATGTAGAATTAGAACATTGAGTTTGATGGAAAAGCGGTCTTAATGAGAAGAAAAAGAGATTAAACAATGCTTGAATTTACTGTGTACACTTTAAAAAGCACGACCAAAATTCAAATAAACCAGACAGGGTTAACTTTTAGGGGGGGGGGGGGGACAAAGAAGGAGGATGGGTAATGTCATTGAGAGAGTCGTAGTAATTTCTGGTGTAATACTGAGGTTTCAGATGGCCCTATAGAATAGAATGCAAGTTGATCTAGAAGCCAGAAGTAAGCTTGCGACCATAAATGAGCTTTTCTGCTATTTCAGACCAGACGTGCTCACTTGTGTTTCACGTAATACCAAGTGAAGTTCACATATATGCAGGTTTTTCCCCTTGGCTCAATTAAGTGCTGTATTTGCTGTCTTCGGGCCGATGTGCCGCATAAAGAGAGGTTTTAATTGGCTCAATTCCGATGATAACGATAAAGGTTCATTGACTTTTTTATTTAGATGATGTACTTTTTGCTTTTATTTTGTATTTTTTTGTGAAAGGGAGGCTTCTTACCATGAGTGCGTTGACCATCACCCCATAGGCAGATTTGATCATTTACTCGTATTTCATTGAAGTGGGCCTAAATCGCAATCTGTGTAAAGCCATATGTTAACGTGTTGTTCTTTTCCTGGCCGCTTGATAGGTTATAAACGTAGTGTTTTGTAGAGATCAGACAGGTGGGTTGATGTAAAAGAAATGACTGCCTGGCTTTTGGGAATGCGCGATTCTTTGAAGCACCTTTGATGGGGGGAGTCTACATACCATTACACGAAATGACCTCACCGGGAGCCCTGCCGCGGGCCACCCAGCCGCTGCCTTCGCAGGAGGAAAGACGATGCATCCGCCCGCCTGTTTGGGCGGCCCCTGGGAATGCCACACGTCTGCTTGCAGAGGGAGTGCACTAAACCAGCAGTTAATCTCCACTGCGGTATGCATATCAAGCATGTGCTGTAACACTCACGCACATTGCACAGTGAGGAGAAAGCCCCCTTGTTGTTGCCTCTGGTATGCGATTTCTGCATTAGGTACTACACGCCATGAGGTAGTACACACAAAGGGATTTTCCTCTCAGAGTATTTACAGTCATGCCAGCCGCCGTTTCCAGACACTGAGTGGCCTGAAAGACCCCGGTTAGCTTCTAGCCCTGAGCAGGCTTCTGCATCCATGCATGCTGCCTGAGTGAAAGCTCTACAAACCATTTCACAACCGCTCTTATGGTCGGAGGAGCGCCTAGAAAGAATATTATTGACAAACATAATTGGAACCTGGAAGATGGCGTCTGAGTGCCTCCAGAAGCATCAAAGAAAACTTTTGTCGGATAGCACTAGCACATTTTTAGTCTGACTTTTTTCAAAGCGCGACAGAAATGTTACCTTTTTACATTTAACAAAGCTGCAATTGTGCTACGTTTTATTTTTGAGAATGACAATTTAATGGCTTTTGAATTTTAAAGTTAAAAATCATCAAATAAAGTAGTTATCTTGTTTACTTCCTAACCAAAATCAGATGCTTATCAACTAATTAACTGTAACCTGACCCAAGAGAAAACTAGGAATGCAACCGGCGCGCCGCTGCTCACTCCAAAGAGGAAAACGCTGTGGGAGTGTGTATTAAAAAAAAGAATGAGGGACATGCACCCACCTTTGGCCATTTGCCTGCTTTCATTTTTGAAAGCCACAGGCAAAGGCCAATCGAATGTGTGGGAGGAGTCCGACCCACACGGAGAAGTTTCGGGGAAGTTCGGAGTGCTCACAAGAAGCCTCCCATAGAGTAGCACATGCGCACTGCGCTAGGCTCGACCTACAAATTCTGCGATCACAGAACTTTTCAGCATCCCCACTCACGAGACAACAAACAAAGAGAATAGAGAAAGCCACTCTGCACTGGCAACAGATCAAGGTTCACCATAAGATAAAGAACACCATAGGCCAAGCTCCAGGGTGGGTGTCAATTCAACAATTAATGGTAAGGTTAACCAAACAGAAAAAGAAACCAGAGAAACAACTAGGGAGTTAGAGTTAACAAATAGTAAAGCCTTCCACTGCTTCAAAAAATTTGAAGCCAAATTGGAAAACCCAACCCAAACATTATGAAATAAAAAAACGAGACTTGTGGGAAAAAAAGGAATAATTTGGTACTTATCGCTGTAGGCTCAGCAAATGAAAGCTGAAGAGAAAGGTCAGTTAGGCGTTTATATAGGGTTGATGGAACGTTCCATGTTGGAGTTTCTGGTGTTGTGATGTATTGCTGTTCTACAGTGATGTATTAAAGTTGTTTAAAATGACTGAATGAGTGTCAATAAAAGACGATGCATAATAGTCTACGGTCTTGTAAACAAATCTGTTTTTACACTACAAATCCAGGGATTTTTCCAGGTTTGTTTACTGTGACAGGACTCTTCACTAACTTTACAAATGTGTGAAGAGGCACGTGTTAAACAGTAATTTTGCATGCCTATAATACTTCAGATTAGTGCCCCGTTTCTGTTATTTGTAATACAATACAAATAATGTACATTAAGCTCTTCTGTATTAATGTAATGACGCAATATGCCAATAATTGTCAAACACTGCTAAGGTGATACCACTACTTAACACAGTTACCTTAATATTACTAGATATATATGTTCTTAATACATAGCCAGGAAAGAGATATGATTTTTCAGTGCGCTGCTTCACTTTGCTGTACAACAATCTTTTTAATGAAGATTGAGACTCCTTTAACCAATATCTCAAAATCAAGTTTTTTTTCTGCAAGGATAAGAGCGTGCAATTTCTTTAAGAGGTCATGTGTCCCAAAGATAGTGCATATGGCTCACAATTCTGCTAATCAGAAGATGCATCTGTATGTAGAGAAAGTTTAAAGGCAAATTGTAATTCAAGGTTGTATTAAACACTTATCACCAACAGCCTGAGGACTAATGCCCGATTACAACATAATGCATTTTGAAAAAAAATCTAAAGATATAGTTAATAACAAGCATTTACAATGCAACGGTTTCGCCTTTGCAAAAGTTAGAGCTATTGGCATTGTAAATGACAACATTTTTATTTATGTGTTGGTTTTAAAAACAGATAAATAAATGGCATTGTCATTTACAATGCCAATAGCTTAATCTCTCGCAAATGCCACACACACACACCCACCCACAGAGAACCCCCCACACAGAGCCCTCCCCACACAGAGCTCCTATAAATATATTTTTAAAAAAGGGTCCCATATCTCTCCTTAGTCCCTCTCACATACAGTTTGTTTTAAAGGGCTGGTAAAGGCAGGCTTTACTAAGCCACTCTGCTATCCACATAAAATATACAGATCTGTTCTTTGCAGCAGGCATATTAACCCTCTGATCTGCTTCATGACAAGTCAAAACTGCCACTAGACAAACCGCATCTCACTCTCTAGCAGTAACAATCACAACAGTTATCTTGACATCTTTATTACTGCCTGAAAGCTGGAGGCACAAGGAACTCTGCAGCAGTTGCTTTTCAAATTGTAAGTTATTGCTAAACACAGCGCCCCAACACCGGTCGTACCACCCTAAAGCCAGCCCTGGTGTCATGTATGAGGAAAAAAACTGCCGAATCGTGTTTCAATTGCTGCTGAATTAATTTACAATCCCAGAGGAAGTTAAAAATACGGTTTGCTGCTTGTTTTCCACTATAATCTCACCGTAAAAGCGCAAACACACGAAATGCAATCCCCACATGCCTGAAATCCACAAATAATCTCCCGCACCACCCCCGGTTTTGCAGAGCGCGAACTATTTCCCCTCATGTCTGCTATTCGCTTCTGTTGGTACAACAGAGTCTGACGTCATCTCGACCTAACCAGATTAAACTGGCCTTGGACCTCGCAGGAGCTGCGGGGTCGGAAATTTAGAATCAAATCACAGCCCTTATTGGAAGGGGTGTTGGCATTTTAAGAGTCGCTCTGACAGTTCATTTAGTCACTAGATGTTTTGATAATTTGACAGCCAGCCTGGCGCCTTAAACAGAAAATAAAAAAGCAGCAGCAAGTACCTGGAAAGTCTTGTTTTCTATTTCAGTCTGAGGACATAAGAGTACTAGCGTGCCACAGAGCAGGTGCATCGTGTTTGTTTATACTCCTTTATGCAGCGAGGTTTGCTATAGAGTATTTTTATTGTTTACAGCGCCAAGTGGATGCTCACATGAGAACAGAATGTTCACTGCATGCGTCTATTCTGAAGTGAAAACTCTTGAAGGATTGGGGGCGGGGGGGGATTCAGTATCTTTCTTTTTTTTAAAGTGGGGGCAGTGCATAATTGAAAAGAATGGATTGCATCTCAACAAAAAAGAAAACAAAAATGCACTCACAGACGGGGTCATCCAACTTCAGTGGCCTCCCCAGGCGGATGCTGGCAGGAACCGCCCGATCAATCAACTCATCGATACTCAGAAGAGAAAAGAAGGAAATAGGGGTGGATTTGGGGTTAAGAATGTGATGCGATGTTTAACTGGTATGAATGGACGCTGGTTCATAGTGTGACAGTGGACGTTGCCTATATGTGGATAGCGCCACTTACCAAGTTTCCCGTCCAGGGATTTCATTTAATTAAGTCCAACGTGGGAATCCGAGCCACTTTACTTATGAATTATTGTGCCAAATTACAATGGGCTGTATTCAGGCGACGAAAAAAACAAGTCAGGTCCCGGGCCGTGCTGTGATTGGCTGACGTCACGGGGGTGTCCCGGGCCGGCAGCCAATCACAGCGCGGCCCGGGAAATGACGTCACGGGGGTGTCCCGGGCCTGCAGCCAATCACAGCACGGCCCGGGACACACGGCAAAAGGGGCGGGGCTTAAAAAAAGACCCAGAAACGCCCCCGAATCGCGTTTTAACGGGAAAACGTGATTGACAGGCAATCTCTTCCAATGGCTAGCCTCCATTTATGGAGCTAGCCAATGGAAGAAGGGCGGTTTCAAGTCCCCGTTATAGAGTTAACATTAGATTTCGCCTGGGCGGAGCAACTGCTACGCAGTTGCAACGCCAGGACGAAACCTAAAAAGAACCAGTGCAACCTTCCTTAATAATGGCATGGTCTATGCAATTAAGATTGTAGCCTACAACATGTGAACTAGAAAACCGGTCTAAACTGCATTTTCTTTTCCTTTGATACTGTCCATACTGCAACAGTTAGCACCTCCCCTATACACTCAACCAAAAGATTAATACTACAATAGGCACATATGTGATCATCGCTCTGTGTGAACTGCAGAGACGCATGCAGTGAAATCTCCTTTAGGAACTAGTGACTGGCCCTGTGCTAAGCACATGCTGTCTTTAACCACACTCAGTCATGCCCTGGACCACAAAGAGATTGGTGTTTTTGCTTGTTAAGGTAAGAACATGTACGAAGCATTTCAATGTATATCTTTGGCAGACTTAGCAGATTAAGAAGATTTTTCACCTTTTTCTCAACCCTATTTTTGCTGGCTTTAGAACTCTGTGCTTGCGACACTACCATTCAGTGGAGGTGTGTGTGTAGAGGTAGGTGTGTGTGTAGAGGTGTGCAGAGGTAGGTATGTGTGTGTAGAGGTGTACAGAGGTAGGTGTGTGTGTGGAGGTGTGCAGAGGCAGGTGTGCAGAAGTAGGTGTGTGTAGAGGTAGGTGTGTGTAGAGGTGTGTAGAGGTAGGTGTGTGTGTGTGTGTGTAGAGGTGTGCAGAGGTAGGTGTGTGTGTAGAGGTGTGCAGAGGTAGGTGTGTGTGTGTGTGTGTGTGTGTAGAGGTGTGCAGAGGTAGGTGTGTGTGTGTGTGTAGAGGTGTGCAGAGGTAGGTGTGTGTGTGTGTGTAGAGGTGTGCAGAGGTAGGTGTGTGTGTGTGTGTGTATAGAGGTGTGCAGAGGTAGGTGTGTGTGTGTGTAGAGGTGTGTAGAGGTAGGTGTGTGTGTAGAGGTGTGTAGAGGTAGGTGTGTGTGTAGAGGTGTGTAGAGGGAGGTGTGTGTGTAGAGGTGTGTAGAGGGAGGTGTGTGTGTAGAGGTGTGTAGAGGGAGGTGTGTGTGTAGAGGTGTGTAGAGGGAGGTGTGTGTGTAGAGGGAGGTGTGTAGAGGGAGAATATGGAATTGAAAGAGTAAATATAAACTTCCCTTAAGAAAATTACACCTCCTCATAAAGATAGATGTACCAAGTGGTGGTAGGGGGTGAGTGTCCGTCTGTCGCTTGAGTGACTAAAACAAGTTGGTGTCCTCAATGTAGAGTGGAGTGCCCAGTCCTTGCTGCGTAGCAGTTTCAGGCCATGCTTATGAGGGTAAAGTGGGGAGATTTAGTATGTCACGGTGAAGGAATAAAAACTACGGGATCACTAGGTGTGCTATCTTTGAGATTTAGTGGCGCACCTTGTTACAGGGTAATGTTGAATTTAGAGATAATGCAGAGTAATAAACAATGGAGATTCTAGGATGGAAAAAGATTTGCTTAGCCATTCTCTGTGGCCTAACAGATCAGTCGACAAAAGGGGAGGCGCTGTGACAAAGGGGAGTAAAAAGGGTGACAGCAGGAGAAATCCTAGGAGCTAATAGGAGTGACAGCTAAGAGGGTGGAAAGGTGCAAGTCAGGAAAGGTATGATGTAGAGAGAAGGTCTGAGTTGAGGATGAGATTGTAACAGGATTGCTTCAGGCATCTTCCTTAATGAGAATGTGAGCTACAGTCAAACACCCTACATGTTTTGGAAACCATGATACTTGGCATTGAATGGGCAACTGCTAGACCATCTAAACCTATTGTTGGCTGTATGACTATCAAGTCATAGTGGCAGAGCATTGAACACCTAACTGTTAGCAGGCCTTGAGAAACCTACTCGCCCACTCACTATGGCGAGTCAGATTTTATCAGGGCGAGATATTTTTAGGGCTACTGGCCTGTTTTTGCGAGCTGATAAAGAACAGGTCTTCCGTTATCTCAGAAAGTGGATGAACAATAAAGATACCTTTAAATCTTGTTTTTATCTTGTCCCATTTGCTCTGCATTGAGAGACAAATGTCAGCTTATGTCTTACAATTTGCAGCCAGAGAAAGAAGAGTAAATACTACTTCCAGGATAACATAAGCAGTAAAGTTAAAGGATTTTGTAAAGTGAACCTGTCTGACAATCGTGTGGTTCAGAGAGTGAAATTAAAGACTGGGATGTCAGTGTTTTTTGTAACACACAGCATTTAAACATTTTGTAAATGAACTGTACAAACACTTCAAAATATATTTTAGTAGCTATAAAAGTACTTTTTTGTAATTCTGTGAGAGGAAAAAAGGTTTAATAGAATGAAAACAAAATCAGAACACTTAACTTGGTGATGTGCAAATGATAAACATTTTTGCTGGAAACCCAATTTCCACAGAGTAATGTTTATACGCTATATAGTTTTATCACTAAAACTGTATGTTAGTGGGAGAGTTTGTGGCTATTTCAATAGAAAATATGTCGTTTGTAAATGCTTGTGTGCTACTAAATTTATAAAAAATTAGTTTTTAAACTTGAACTGAGAAACATTTCGACAGGTCAGGGGTTAAGTGTATCCTATAGGTGGTCTAGATTCTGATTATACATGGAGCAAAGGTTTAGTCTATCCAATAAAACTGTTTGGCACAGCAGAAATGCTGAACTTGCATATTTGAAGGTGCTTTCATATGTGATAATGAAGAAATAAGCTGCTCTGTAAAATAAAATATATGCCAGGATCACACAATTTGAGACCAGATTACGTGTTAAGTACATTAGTTAGGTCGCATAGATTATTTAAGTCTCCAGACCATGCAGGTCTAGTAGCACTTTTATGATTTGTCGAGGTCTGGTTAGTGGTACGCTCTCTGAAACAGGAGTTGTAGAACCTCATCAGGAGTTGTGGTTCCTGGGCAGGGATGCCTGCTCTGTGGAGATGGAAGAGGACAGGAAGTGGATAGCCCCAAGAAAACGTTGAGGGGGGAGGGATGTCTGGGATTACAGAGGCTCCCCACTGTGAGAAATACTTAGCATAAGACTGCATGCCGACTCCAAGGATTCTCTTCAGAGTGGGGTGGGTAGGATCCAGGTTAGTGGTATATGTGTAAGGACGTATGATGATGATGACCACAACATCTTAACCTGATGAAACTCAAAAGGCTCCCTTTGCCAGAATGCTCCATCTTGAAAACCAGCTACAGCTTCTACAATACCATGACGACTAGCAACACTGCCTATCTGGTTGACCAGACCACCACCTCCAGTGGCTCTTTGCACAAAACCATCAAAGAAAAAAAGATAACAACAGGACTTCTCCATTCATGCACCCAGAATCTGGAACAATATACTGACTTCTATAACCCCTGCTGTAATTTGGGAAAGAGCTAATGACAAACCTCAAAAGAACACTATAATACAACTAATATCAGTCCACCTTCATTCTCAGAAACCAGCTTCTGCTCCAATTGCTCATTGACTGTATCTTTACCTTTGACCCTGCACACCGCATCACTGCTTTTTGGCTAGGTTTACACTATACAAGTGGCACATACATACCTTGAATTGTTATGGGTGGATGATGCTGTGGTATGTCTGTCTGCCCTAGTACTAGTAGCCGAGCCTCCAGAGTATGTACTAGGCCTAAATGAGGTTGCAAATGCAGTTACCATTAGCTTATTTATTCATTTTCTTGGACACTGTGTTAGCGCTGGGATACCCCCGGGTGACTACGCGCTCTACAAAATCTTTTATTAATAATAATAATAATAATAATAATAATCACATTATCATGCTCGCCAATAATGTTTTTACGAAGCAACCAGAAATTGTTGAAGAGGAGGAATACTAGGAAAGTCTACTCATTAGAGTTGGTTAACAAATAAGGCCAACATTTGCAAACAAGCATTTGCAATGCAATAGGTCTTGCATTTATGAGAGTTTGAGTTATTGGCATTGTAAATTACAATAGCTTAAACTCTCGCAAAAGAGAGCTATTGCATTGCAAATGCAATTTTTGGAAAGCACTCCATGCCGAGCTTTCACGTTAAGGTCGGCTGTTGCCCTTTCTTTAGAGGCGGCCGTCTAAAGAAAGGGGCGTGGCCGACATTAAAGTGAAAGTGCTGTATTTGGTGCTTTTGCAAAATAATATATGCAATGCAATAGGTTGTCTCAAACTCTCGTCAATGCGAGACCTATTTTATTGCAAAGAAGCGGCCACGATTGTCCCGGGCTGCTTTGAAAGTGAAAGCGTATATCGCGCTGAAAGTTACAGGAAAGCAGGTCTTGCCTGCAATACTAGAACCTCATTAAAGAAAGTAGTGCTTAAAGATTAAATAAGACTTATTGTGTAATAACAGAAGTAAAAGGGCCAATCCTCATGGTAGTTTATAAATTAATACAAGGTGTTTCTAAGGAGGGATCAACAAGCCAATTAACGGGTCAGAAGTCAGCATTTACGAAGGACAATTACACAAGCCAATGAAAAATATGGGTGGAGAGTGGGCATATGCGCTGCCCCGGCTTGACCTAATGACTCTGTAGTACTGTCTATTTTTCTACGGAAATGTGAATATATAGAAAGTGCCCGCCACAAACGGATCAAAAGTTATTTAAACTTCTGCACACTGTGGATGTGAGGGGCAACGCCGCACCTTGTAATGTGCAGCTGGTAAGTGTTACCTATCGGCTATTGACTGATGCGGTTAGAAGTGACCAGTTTACTGACATGGTGCAAAATCACCCAGCGATGGACAAGCTGAGTGCGGATGCCTTAACTTGTGAAATGCCACAAGAAAGACGGTTTTATAACAAACAGGGCCGGCTCTAGGGCGGTGCGATCAATGAGACTGCTTTGGGTGTTCACTTGGGGTGGGGGCGTAATTTTTGGAAATGTATATTATCATTTTAAAAGCACCTGCTGCCATGTTCTTGGTCGCCAGCGATTTTCAGACATCAATTAAAATGTCGCGATAACTCCGGTGATTAATGGTTTTCCTGGAAGGAGAGCGGAGGTTTGTCTAGTGGACATTTTGACTCATCCCAAGGAAGTGCAGAGGGTTAAAATGCCTGCTGCTAAGAACGTGTACCATGCAGATAACAAAGTGCTTATAATGTAAATAGTTCAGTGGGTTACTGCTTCTGGAAGAGAGCTCCTTTTGTAACTTGTCGTTTCTAAGTCAAAATTCTAATAAAGAACATTGGGGTATTAACGGTCATCAATGAGCTGTGTGTAAACTGCAAGGCATATGTTAGAGCTTTATGTTTTTTTGCCGAGTCTTTCACCATCATAATCTTGTGAAAAGGGTTCATTTGGGTAGAAAACCATTCTTATTATGGAAGAGAACCCCTAACAATGATGTTACGTTTTAAATTCTGGATTTGTGCTTTAAAGAATAAGGACTCAAACTATATTGTCTACCAATATCGGTGACATTTCACTCCTACACCTTGTAGTCCTGTCCGACGTAACATTTCCTATACACGGATTTACACACATGTGATTATCTCTGTGCAATGTGTGTGTGGTGTAAAGTGCTCTGACACCTCACACTGGTATGAGTGGTGCTATAAAACTAAATGAATCTGAGACCGTGGTTATGGAGACTTGAGGGGCCCTGTTAAAGGGTGCTAGTGGGGGAATCCGTGGCAGAGGTGGGCATTTGGGGGACGCCAACAAACACTGTTGCACAGGGCACCACCAGCGCTAAAGCCGTTGCGGAGACGGATCTGATGGCTACCGGACGAGCCGGAGAAGCTGGTTGTCCCAGATCGAAGGGACTGAAGGCCAGCTGGACCGAAGACCCTCGTGGAAAGCTCTGGGGACTTTCGGATGAGGCTGCTGGATCTCTGCGACGTCCCAGAAGCTGACCCCGGCGACACCCGAACTGGGCGGCAGACTACCTCTGTGACCACAGGAGCGGGCTCCGACAGCCCCAGGACAGGGTTGTGGACGGTCCTAGACGCAGGGAGAGCAGACCCATACTGTTCAAAGGCATTCCTTGAGGACCATCTTAAGAGGCGGCAGGATGATTGCGTCGCGGTAGAAGACGCGGTCTACGATCCACGCTTCAACTTGCAGCCCACCACCGTGTCGGCAGGAGAGGACCTAGAAGGGCAGGCGCACAACGTGGAGGCTTATCGCCGAGGCTCCAGATGATGCAGAAGCCCTCAACAGCAGCAGCGGAGAAAGCCCGCCGTCAGTCCTCCGAGATCGGAGAGTTATCTTTTCTTCCTCTTCTTTCCCAGTTTGGATCAGCAGAGAAGAGATTGTCATCCGATCCCTCTTTCTTCAAGCGTTCCTCGCTTGGAACCATCAGGGATGTAGTTACACCCGAACAGCCACGTCCTAATACCCTTCTGGTAGAAAATAGGATGAACTCCAGTAGATCAGTGGAGGCCATAGACCTATCGGACGATTGTTCAACAGTGGCTACCCTTACCACGAGTCCTGAACTTGAGGCCAGTACCCGAAAAGTTTACTCCGCCCTTAGCAAACGAGGGAAAAGGAAGTGGGGAGTGCAAAGGGGTAGGTGTCCGAAAGTAATTAAAACCTCCAATTCTAGTAAGACGGCTGCTATGTCTGCCCAGCCCACTACACCTGGTTTGCTTAACTCTAGTGAGGTTAAAAAAAAACAGACCCCTAAGGTGACCCAACAAATGCCGTCAATTACACAGCTCCCTGAAAACTTATTTGGGCAAATTGAGCATTTGATGAAATCTTTAATGCTTCCCCCGTTTGAAAGAATCAAACTTGTCCTTGAAAAACTGGGGAAATTAGAAAACATTGTCGAGGTTAACTCCGCTAACATACAAAAAAGTTTGGACTGTGGGATAGCACACAAATATCCAGTTCAGGGAGGGCGAGGGATAACCCCAGGTGAAACCCCTGTAGTTAGTTCAAATCCGAAGCCCCCCATTCCCCCCATGTCCACTTCCCAAACTGATAGCCAGGGTTCCGCTGAGCCCAGCAGGTTAAACTCACTATCTGCCACCAGAGGTGAAGTACTGGGGGGAAAATATAAGAAGGCAGCGGAAAGACCCACAGTGGTGGAAGAGGACCCCGCCAATGAGAGGGAGGTCTTAGGCCTAGGGGATAGGGGGACGAAGAAACACCCCAGCATTGATCTCCCCCCCGAATCGGCTTACTATACTGTGGTTCTGACAGGGGTACCAGAGATTTCACACGACAAGATGGAAAGCCACAGAGAGCTGAAGAATAAAGTCATTTTCTGGCTCAGTAACTTTAGACCTCTTCCCCCCCATGTCAATGGTGAAATTCTATTTGTAAAGAAGGGTGAGCAGGCTGGGCACTGGACGTAAGGATCAGACAGGGGACTGTATAATTGTTAATTTTAGACCCCAGAGCTGTGCGTTTTATTTGTAATAGTTGGGAACAATGTAGGGAGGGTAGGATTAAAACCCTCCATTGGAGTTATTTTTACCCACGTTCTACCTCAGTAATGCCTCTGCTCCCAAGGAAGTGCCCTGAATTCCCCTTCTTCAAACAGGTCAATTACTCTAGATCAAGGGGAGTAGGTAATGCTCAGCACGGTTACTTAAAACCTGACTTAACGCTCCAGCTCGGTAACCGATATGAGGCCCTTTCCACGCTTGAAGCAATTTGACTGACTGGGTCCACATCCGCGGGTATATTCGGTCGGGGGGCTGGCTTGGGAGGAGAGGTCCCTATAGTGGTACCCGCTAGCCCCACCTCTCCACTTGCACTTGTAAATGTACCTTCTAGCCCCTCTAGTCAAGTGGTCACGGCCTTTGAGGAACATCTAGTGGTGGAAACATCAGCAATTGGTATGACTGACCCCCGTGGCCACGGGTCGGCCTTGGTCCTTGCCTCTTGGAATATAGCAGGCCTGGAGCCAAGGCTGGCGTCAGACGACTGGGGTTCGTTTGTCACGGGAGTGGACATCTGGGCCTTCCAAGAAACGTGTTCTACTACCCCTGTGTTCCACGATGGTTATCTAAATTTCTCAAAACCAGCTATAAGAGGGCACAGAGGGAGGCCACTGGGGGGCCTTACGTGCTGGGTTAGGCAACACGAGGGGATTACAGAAGAAGAGCTAGTACTGGACAGTCCAGACATACAAGCTATACGAGTCAAATCTGTTAAAGGTCTTGACTTGCTCCTGTACAATGTATATGCTAGAGGCCTCCCAGGAGGGAGATCTTCACAGGTTGTTTCCACCCTGGAGACACTCCTGGCTGATAGGCCCTCAAATGCCAACCTTCTTATTGTGGGAGATTTTAACACGTGCTTCGAGCCTCTGGATATTGAAGATAGTCTTGGTACTGAGGTTGATGAAACATGGGGCATTCCCCAACTGAACCTTCCCCCCATCAAAAAATGGACAGAAGCAGCTCTTCAATTAAAAGGATTATGCTTGGAATGGGGTTTTAGGGCAAATAATGGTAGAACAGGGTCTGACGCTAAGGGGGAGGCGACATTTGACAATGGCCGCTCGAAAAGCAGAATTGACTACATCTTAGTGAAAGTCGAGTTTTGGCACTTAGTTAAAGATATGGTTGTCCAAAGTCGCCCCAAGAGCGACCATAATCCCCTGGTCCTTTCCTTGAAGGACATGAGCTTTTGCACCCCTTGTGAATCTATAGTTGAGACTGCCCAGAATCAAGTAACTGTGGCTAATGACATGAGGAGGGTACGTTGGGCCAAGGTCGCTCTTGAAGAAAAGAAAGTGTGTGAGATCAGGGCCCTTGTCTCCGGGGCGCTAAAGAAACATAATAGTTTCATAAAACAGGAGGACTGTAAGGTCCACTTACTATCGGTCCATAATGACCTTTTTTTATCCCTAAAAAAATATTTTATAAACGTCAAGCCAATTAAAAAGATTTCAACCCTGAAACCCAACTCATGGTACAACGCGTCGTGTAAAGCTGCCCACAAAGAGTTGGTGGTAGAAATTAAGGCAAGGAACCATAGTACTATTAAATTATCCCGCCTAGCTTATAAGTCTTCCTTGAAAAGGGCTAAAAGGGACTGGGATGAGAGGCGCTGGCAGGATCTTCTGACTGCATGTAAAGTCAGAAACATGACCCGGTTCTGGGAATTGGTTAAATGGGGTAACGGGTAACTTTCAACTATCCCAATCAATAATGTAGAGCCCCATCGTTGGGTTGAGTTCTTTGAAGCTCAATTTAAGAATAGTAATCACATTAAGGCTCTCGACCCCGTAGTCACATTCCTAGACACACCTCTGCTCTTTAATACTAAAGAGATTGAGGTGGTTCTAAAGGCCATTCCTAGTGGTAAGGCTACTGGGCCCGACTGCATCCCGGCGGATCTGTTCAAACAGTACTCTGATCTATGGATCCCCAACATTACGAACCTTATTAATTGGATAGCTGGGGGAGCGCCGACCCCACCCTCTTGGCGCGGGGCGGAAATCATCCCCATCTTTAAGAAGGGTGATCGTTCCGCCCCGGCTAATTATAGGCCCATAAGTCTTATCGACGCCCTCCAAAAAGTTGTAGCAAGAGTAATCTTGGGTAGGATCCAGCTTTGGATGGATGAAGAATGTATACTTTTGCCGTTACAAGCCAGGTTCCGTCCCCATATGGGGACACTGGATCAAGCCTTCAGATTCGTTATGCTTTACTGGAAGGAGGTACTGTTCGGAAAGGGCTTGATTTTCGCTGCTTTCGTAGATTTAAAATCTGCGTTTGACTTAGTCCCACGAACTAAACTTTGGGATGTTTTGTTGAAACTGGGAATGCCCAAAGAACTTGTTGCTCTGGTGACCAGGCTCCATAGGTCCAACTATGCCCAAGTCCGATGGGGGAAAGCAAGGGGAGGTTACAGATAAATTCACAGTGGGTAAGGGCGTCCTGGCCCTTACATTGTTTTCCCTTTGCACCAAAGCTAGCAGGCCAAAGAGTCCCCCTGCTCATGTTCGCGGACGATACGCTAATCTTATCCAAGACGCGACAGGGTCTCCAACTTGCTCTGTCTCTTTTTGAGGAGTTCTGCCGCGACCATGAATTGGTAGTAAACATTGAGAAGACCAAGTTTATGGTCCTTCATAGGGCTAGGCTAATGCACTCGAGAGTTTTCATGAGCGGAAAACTCCTGGAGTAAACTAACGTCTTCACCTACTTGTGAGTCACCTTTGGCGAGAAACTGTGCTGGTCTCCCCAGCTGAAATTATTGGTGCTGTAGCACTCCCAATTAGCTGGGGCCCTACTAAAGGAACATAGCTTATCAATCACCAAACCTATTGTTCCTGTTGTCAAGATGTACATAACTAAAATCATTCCCGCCATTCTGTATGGGGCAGAGATATGGGGCGCGTGTAACTTGTCCCAGTTAGCACAGGCCCAGACCAAATTTCTGAGATCGATTGTAGGCCTCCCCAAATCAACCCCCCGGATCCCCCTTTTGATAGACCTGGGTTGCCAGCCTATAGAAGATATTGCCCGGTTTAGGATGTTGGCATTTTGGAGGAGGCTATGGATCACTCCCGAACTTTCCCTATTTGCTAAGGGTCTAATCTAAGTCAGAGGGTTGGACAAGGCAAACAAAATTGTATGGCTAAGCAGCATTAAATCCCTGCTTAGCAGGATGGGGATGAGTGATTTATGGGACTGCCCTGAAACTGTGTAATTTCCTTCCAAATCTGCCTTTAAAGCTGCATATTGGAACCTTATTAAAATGGAGCGGTTCTCATCACTGACTGGTTCATCTTTGACTAAAGCTTATTGTGATTTTAAAGATGAATCCCCGATAGAAAGCTATTGGGATCTAATAACTAAACCTAGAGATCGCAAGCTTTACCATCAGTTCCGAGTTGAGACTCTTCCTACAAGGAAATTTACTAGTAAATGGTCCCCTGGGGCTAGTGTGGCATGCCCGTTCTGTCCCGAGCATATCGAACATATTAACAACCTTCTTTATGTTTGCCCAGTCTACAAGCTCCCCGAAGAACGTGGCTCAAACCTTTATGTAGATCCTTGGGTACCAGCTCTGCACTGGCCACCAAAAGGTTATTAAAATCAGGGTGTAACGAGACTACTGTTATTGGGGTATCTAAATTCTTGAGGTGGGCGTGGGCTATCAGGGAAAAAAGAGCGGGTGCCCTCAGCTAAATTAATTTTTGTATTAACTGGCTTGATTGAATATTTTTATATATGTTTCCCTTCTTAGTACTTACAAAAGTCTTGTGATTATACTTCATTTAATTCTTACTGTGGTTTTAAAGTATCTCTGTTATTTATATTTTAAAACTGTTTTAATTGACAGTTTTAGGATGAGTTTTTATCCTTGTATGCCATTGTTTATAACTTCCTGTCTTTTATGATGAATAATCGAAATAAAGACTTTTTTTAATTGAATTATCTAAGGAAATTATGAGTTCACAAGTACCTCCACCAGTAGTCCTTTTAGAACACGTGTCCAACCAGACAATCTAGGCACCACAGTTGCTTTCCCGTTTTGCACCTTTTTGTTTTACTTTGCACAATATGATATGTATACTTGATCTGCCTGTCTCTATTTTGTTGTATAATTTTTTCATCACTGATTGTAAATCGCTCTGATATCCGCAAGAGTCTTTCAAAATAAATAAATAAGTACACACCGCCTTGTGTTCTGCTCAGTGCAGCAATGAAGATGTTTTAGAGCAATCTGATGTTCTCCAGGGCACTGTTATCAACATGGCGCGCGTGCAGTTATGAGGTTAAATCAATTATTATTAGTGACACATTTACAGTAAGATCCCCTGCTAAATGGGTGTAGTTTTCTTCCTTAATAAACCTATTCTTTTAGCTGTCCGATCTTTCTCGAATTGTGCTAAAAGGTCAAATGTATGTCACAGAATACTCCACATAATTTGCTTTAAGTCATGCAATATAGCGCATAATTTTCCTCATAATTTAGTTAGCTCTTCAACATATTTTTCTACTCCATTGCCACATAATTTCATCGAGTGCTCTCATTGCCAACCATCTCTGCTTGAAAATCAGGAATGAAGAGAAAGTAAGTACATTAACTTTACACCCAGACTCTTCACAATAACACCTCGTGCAGCCGAAAATAATTTGTCCCCTAGGCATAAAGAGGTGCTGGCTTTGCCCCGCTCCTTGGTGGGTTGAAAGGTGGACGTGGCCTGGCGAATGGAGCGGTTTCTTGCAGATCACACGTGTGTTCCACTTGTTGTGTTACCTTGCACCTCGGTTGCACAACAAGCCAATGAAACGCTTGGGTGTGGTGAAAGGATTGTGGTTATTGTAGGATGGGAGGAGGACCCCAGGGAGACCTGGAACACCCACGTGAAGTGGAGCCCCCCCCTTTCACCCATTACTGTGCAATCTGCGGCCAGATCTGAATCATTTGTACACCTACATATGGACCTCATTACACAGTTCAGCTCCAAGGAGTCCCTGCCTTTCCTGGGGTGGAGGAGGGGTCGCCTTCAAGGACAGGCCTAACTGCTGCTATAAGTGCCCTTGTTGTTTGCACGGTACCCATATCTCAGAGGCTGATATACCCGTTGTATTTTCATCCGTTTTTCCCCTGTTATTACCCCTTACCCCCTCCCCCCATGTACTTATTTCCCGATATTGTACATCTCGAGGCACTACAGCTTCATGGACTTACCCTTCTGGTGCTGTAGGTACCACTGGGCCTACACGGGTCCTACATTCTGATCGCCCAGTGCCAGGCGGTGGCACACTAGGGTGTCAAGGGCTCTATTGCAAGGGATGAAATGGGCCCCGTCTGCTATTTGATCTGTGGAGTACAGCCAGGGCTTTAAATGAGATACAAAAAAGGAGGGCAGGGTCCCTAAAAGGGGCGTGGGCTGCATAATTAGTCTGTGGCTCACATAGGTAAACTAAAATCTATATACAGTGCCTACCCACGTATCTGCAGAAAACCACGTGGCATACCTGATCATTGCTCTGTGCACTCTACAAAGGAGGCCAAGGATTGGATGGCCTGGTGTTCTGAACTTCTTTTTTAACCCATTGACAGGCAATGAAAGAAACTCGCCCTGCCTTCCCCCTACAATAACCTGGATGGATTAAATTCAAAGCGTTCAATATACAAGAGTAACCTGTTGCCTGGAACAAAATACCTTAACAGAACATCCTCGAGATAAGAAATGCTCTTAGGGAATGCAATATTACCTAAAGCATCTGAAATATAAACAGAAACTGCATGGATTACCATACCTTGTTTACACTCGCTGTTCAGAAATCGATTGGCGTTTTTTCCTGTAAACTAGAGGGCATGGATACAGGGCTTCAAAGGGACCCGTTGTACTGCCGGTTTTTAAATCCTACAGCGTCTGAAACCTGGTGGAACCTTGCCCACTGAAAGTCTAGAGTACAGTAATAATCCTGATTCAGCAGGCCCCTTAGGCTTCTGTGACACGGTGCCACTGCACCAGCTGCCCTAAAGGAAGCAACTAGCTAGCTGCGGGTCAGTGCCTCCAGTGAGCGCATAAGCCCGCTAATGACAGGATGCGGCTTCACAGCGCCTCTTGATGGGGGCCGAGTGCCAAGAATTTAGTCATTACTCACTACAAGCGCTAGGCCTTGTGAGGCGGACACTGTTCAAATAAGCCACACTGTGAAAACAGAATCCTGGAAATTGGTAATGATCATAGGGAATGCAATATTACTGAAAGTATCTGAAATATAAAATGCAAACAGAAACGCCATGGAATACCTGGGGTAAGAAGTGTGTGAGACGCCGGTTTCAAGCAGGCTCAAGAAGCTGCTACAGCAGATCGATACTCTGAACAGGAACGCCATAACTGCCAAGGTTTTAGATTGCTTATGTGTGACATGTTCAAAATTTTATTGTACTTATGAGTAACGTTCAGCAACCATGAGTGACACTTTCTCGCGGGCAAAATCAAGTAATCAGAAATATCACCCATTTGAGGACCGAGAAACTCTTTAAGATCACCTTAAAACTGCTGCAAAACACCAGAAATGGAAGGGCATTAACCTCGCAGGAGGTCCTCGTTGTGATAAATGGATGCCAACTTGCCAGTTTAAGAAACAAGGGGACAACTGTTGGACGGGGGGCTTTGCCATTCTACAAGAGAGGGGGAGGGGAGGAGGAGAGCTTCTCCCTTCACAAGGGCCACGAGCGCCTCCGTGTGTACACAGAAGATGGGGGGGGGGGGGTCATCTGCGCGCACACACACTGAGGGCTCTGCCATGACAGTGGCCAGAAGTGTGGGGAGAGGTGAGGCCCTCTGCGTAAAACGGGAGATAAAGTGCGAGGGGGAGAGCTACACAGTGCGGATCAGGAGCAAAGATCCTTCCATCCTCAAAGACGGGGGAGGCTACTGCCATCGCAGGGAGGTAGTTAGTAAAGCTCGGGTACCACTGGCGGCCCCTGAACACACTGTGGGCTTGTGTCCACCTCGGGCACTCCTGCGCTCAGGTGCGACACCCCCACTGCCCTCACTTCGGATCTTCACGCATAGGCTGTTTCTGTGGACACTGTGGCCTGCTCTACATCCGCCCCTACTCCTGCAGAGATTGTCGACATCCGCACTGATGGAGGGTCTTACGCACATGTTCAGGGCCGTCCTGGAAACCAAAATCAAAAATGGCAAAAATGTCTAAACCAGTCCTGCACCGCAGGAGATTGCAGGCAGAATGGGCCACAGGGCCACGTTTAGGAGCAGTCAGCCCCAAGTCACCCGGCTCTGAAAGCAATCCACAGCATGCAGGCTACCGAGAAGTGTCCAGTGGGCCGTCAAACAGCCGGTGTTAAACGGATTCAGTCGCCTCATTCCCTGAATTAGATTCATCTTTCGAAAAACAATGGGAGCTCTGTGACGGTGGCGAAGACCAAGAACTTTATCTGTTCACAAATAGTGAATAGAAACGGCTCTTCAACATTTTGGGACCTGCTCTGCATTTTGCTAAAGAACTGCTGTACTAATAAGTCACACTGAAAAATGTGGATTGGCTGGAGGTCTCAAAACCTCATGTCAAATGAATATTAACCAGGCAGAAGGTGTTTTGGGAGGCCCTGCAAACCTTGGAAGGAATCCTGCAAGAAATGTCAGACCTCGATTTCTGTGCTGGTAACAGATAACTAGAAGGTCCCGGCCCACTCTGTCCCATTGTACCCCTGACCGCCCGAAGCGCCTGCTGAACGGAGCCTGCTTTTTAAAAAACGAGAAGCACTCAAGACCTCAGCATCAGCGTTTCTTTCATTTAGTTGCTTCCCTATGAAATGGATCCAAAAACAGAAGAAGCTTGCGCGCGCGCCACAGCGAGACGTGCTTTCAATTATCGTGCCCATGTCTGGGCAGGATAATTGAAACCACATGGCCTTTGGTGCACGTAACTGACACCAATAGGCCGTGGGCGGAGCAATGCGCCCACCTTTGGCCTATTGCGTGCTCTATTGCTAAAACACACGCAGGCAAAGGCCAATAGGGGGGCACAAAAGGAAAAGCACACGCACAAGCGTGTGCTATTCCTAGGTCAGTGCTGAAACAACATTTTTCAGCTACTAAATGCCTTGCACTGCAACGCAGGCGCGAGACCTAAAAAGAAGGAAGAACAAAACAGCCCCAATCCAGTGTCAGCACCTAAAATCAATATCTACACCCCTGGTTTAATTAAAAAAAATTTTTTATATTGGAGGCAGCAACAGAGTATTCAACAAAGTGAGAAGAACGTAATAACGTAAGTCGATCAAAAGTGACAAATTATGATCATGCATATAAAGCCAAGATATTTGAAAGTACATATACAGTTGGGTGAGGTGAGTAGAGGAAAACAGTCATACACCTATCTTAAAAGAAGATCATCAGGGCACATTGCAGGACATACAAGGGGTATAGATCAGCCAGTGTCAAAAGAGTGGATGGCCCAAGGAAGGTGCAGCGGACATCATATCGTCAGCTGCTATGCGACGCATGTATTTCAGGTATGGCCCCCAAATGGGCTGGGGCCTTAGTCATGAAGTTTGCAACAAAGCATATGTTGTCAGCTTCTTTGCTACAGAAAGTTACATCCTTCATCCTGTCACAGCGCTTGGGGAGTGGCCCCTTTGTCCATGCCTTGGCCACCAGGCACCAGATTAGTAATAACAGGAAGACTACCAGCCACTTCTCGGTGCCGGGTATTTCTGCAACATGATCTAGGAGCACCCCAGGGCACAGGGAATTGACGTGTGTTATGACAGCAACTGCGTCAGCCAAGTCCACCCAAAATCCCAAATCGAGCGACAGTTCCACACCAAGTGTATAAAGCCTGAGGGATCTATAAAGCATTGGGCACAGGAAGAGGACTAGGAGTGGTGAATTGGTCAATCCGATGCAAACAAAGTTAAGAGTATTAGAATTGGCTAGTTACATTTTTTAACAATCATTGGCATAGCCAACAGGTCTCGCTTTTGGGACCTTATAAGTATTTAGGCCCTTTGGGGCAAGTGAGCGCTTTATAAAATCACTTCACATAACATAATCAATATTTTTGTAAATAAACTGCACTTTAAAACGTAGTAGCATATTTTGCATACATTTTCGTTTGTGGAAACGAAAAGATGCCTCTTTTTATGCCATACTAAAATAAACCATGTAATATAAAAATCTAGTTTATTTGAATTACAAGCCTATACTGTTATCACGGAGAGGCAGTCACATTAATCAATCCCTTGATGGTCTATGCGGTCAACAAAATTTCTGGATGGCAGCACAGACTTGTACATTTACACCAGGCTGACACATATTCTCTCTCGGTGCAAATTCCATGTAGAAACCGCGCCACTTTCCCCGTACTTCACTGATGTCAAGCTAGACCCATGTTGGTTTTATTCATTGTATTTGTTTACATAATTAGTATCCCTCACACTGAACATAAAATACCTCTAGGCGCGCAATCAGCAAGGCAAAGACATGCAGACAGTGATTAATTGTTGAGGAGGCCTTCCAGATAACAAGCTGTGATGAAAGAAATCTGATTTCATACTCGACCTAGTCTAGAGTTTTGGCACCTTAATAGAACTAGTTGTAATACCTGCACACACAGTTCTTAATAAAAAAGTGTGTTGGTTTCAGTAAAGGGATATATAATTATTTATTTCAATACGTCTACACCTATGTTTAATTAGCTTTGCCGGTCAAACATACTTGCATATATAGTGTGTCAAAAATACACACTAAATAATCTAAAAGCTAGACAGTGAAGTAAATAAACCAGAATTCGTTTTTTCAGAACTGACACACCATCCGATCAATTCACCACCCTGCAGGAGTCCTTAGCCTTAATGTCACGACACAACACAATTGGGGCTTTGGTAAATAAAAGTTGGCAAGAAAACACCTACCACCAGACACACGCCTACAACTCCAACACCAACACAAACTCCTAGTCTGTCTGCCCAATAGAGGAGTAATCGTTGTAATACTACAAGGAGACTCTTTTCATTATCAGGAGTAAAAAACACAATTGTAGCCAACAGTCTGCAGAATGTAGAAGTTCCTCCCCGTTTATTAAACAAGCATTGCCAGGGGCCCAAAAAGTACAAAAAATAATGAAAACTATGGCAGACCCTTCTTAAGTCATCTGCACAAAAAAGCTCAAAAGCAAAAGTCCCCTGGTGTGGCAACAGGTATGACTATAAGTCTCTGGGAGATCAGCTTTCGTGGGACGGTGTTGAACTGGTTTAAATCTTTTCTTACCGGCCGCCGGCAAATGATCTGGGCACCTCCACATTCCGCCGAAATGTTGCCGCTAGAGGTTGGGGTTCCTCAGGGTTCTATCCTCAGCCCCACCCTTTTTAACATCTATATGACCCCTCTGGCGGCGGTGGCGGAATCTTTTGGTGCCCAGATCATATCCTATGCTGACGATACCCAGCTTCTGTTCACTTGTGGCAGAGGTGGGGCGTTCGACGGCATGCGGATCAGGGATTGCTTGGGTGCAGTCTTCGAATGGTTTCAGCGGCACGGTCTAAAATGCAACTCCGATAAATCGGAGTTGCTTTTTTTTGGATGTATGCCAGATCCCAGCTGGAAAGCTTGGTGGCCGCAGGATATGTTTCCCCCGGATGACGTCTCTCTCAAGGCGAAAAACCTTGGAGTTTTGATTGATTGTGATCTATCATTCAGACCCCAGATTATAGGGTTATCAGGGAAATGTTTCGGCATCCTGAGAATGCTTAGGAAGTTTCTTCCTCTGCTGTCACTTCATCACAAAAAAGCTATCATGCAGGCCCTGATAGGTTCGCGTTTGGATTACGCGAACGCCCTCTATCTGGGTTTGCCCAAATATCTTATGGCCCGTCTGCAAATTGTGCAGAATTCTGCGGCTAGAGCTATTTTTGGGCTTCCGAGAAGGGCTAAAGCCACTGAGTTGCTCAAAATGCTGCATTGGCTGCCCATCTTCAATAGGATTTTATTTAAAATCCTGACCCTAGCTTTTAAAGCCCTTCATCGCGTGGGTCCGAAGTACATTGGGAAACGTCTGTCTTTCTATCTACCCAGCAGGACTCTTCGGTCAGCTTCTTTGGCCAAAGCTGTTGTCCCCTCTATCAAGCGTACTAGAACAGGAAGCCGTTCGTTTCGATACCTGGCTTCTCGGGGTTGGAACGAGCTGCCTCTCTCCTTAAGAAAAGCCAATAGTGTGCTTGTCTTCAGGAAAGAGCTGAAAACTTGGCTCTTTACTCAATAGAGTTCTTCTGGTTCTTCTTGTTTTTAGCTGTTGTGTTTTCACTCTGCCTTTTAGCACTCTTCGCTAAAGCGCCGGGATGCTCTTTGGAGTAGCCGTGCGCTATAGAAGAGATTAAATAACATAACATAACATAAGTCTAAATCTAGTCTCATTATTCCAGCATGGAAGTTGGTCAGATGCTTGGCTAACACACAGCGACCCGGGCGTCAAGGAACGTTTTTAAAATGTCACTCACCACACTAAGAGAGCAGATGTGACAGCAATTGCGACACGCTCTTATGGCACTATTGGCACACAGATGAGAATGGTGAATATGATGGCAAAGGGGGTTGTGAGACAAGCAGTCCCCAGCGGCAGCACCTGCAGCAGCTCCCCACCCTGAATGCTGGTCAGACGTGTGACCTAACGGAAGTCATTGACTCCAGGTGATATAGTTACTGGCAGGAAAGTTGAGCAGCCTAGCCCCCCAATATCAATATCATCTGTCCTATAGCACTGTAATAAGGCATCATGGAAAGAGGTTATTCCTAAATAGTGACAAATCTAATTCCCCCAGAGCATAGGTACAACCGAGGTCTCCGCCTTGGATTAGATGTTTTCGTGCAAAAAATGTATATTGTGTCCTCGCCCCCTAGAGTGCATGTGCAATCATGAGACAAGTGTGTGACCCATTTAGATCGATAAACTCTGGTTGGGAAAATGTCCTAATATATACTCTATGTAGAAAGTGCATTTCATTTCTGGTTGTAGCTAGTCTCAATTTGGGGCTCGGCTACAGATATAATGCTCAAAATAGTTGACAGTTAAATGACTCATATTGCTGCTAAAAGTGAATTGAGCATGCCAGAGATGATCCAGGCCTATATCGTTAAGTACTTTGCTTGTGTGCCACCCCCAAATGTAGCTTTCTTTGCGTTTTATAATTAATGTTTCCATGGTAAACTGGACGTGACCTTAACAAGGAAGAAAATAGGAGGAGTACCTGTCCAGCGAGCAGACCTCAGATCCTCGAGGGGCAAGAGGCAGAGCAGGGACCTCCTCGGTGCCGGGGGAGATGTGCCTGCAAGCTACCCTCCTCCAAAATGCCTTGAACTCTCAAGTTTGGTGTACGCCTGCAGGTGGACGGCTCGAAGAGTGTGCGCGGGCGCCTGGAGAAACGGCTGAAGGCGGGCTGGCAGGACAAAGCCCTCTTAAAGCTGCAAGGTCCACTCAGCTCTGGTAGTGGACCCCAAAGACATACTTTTTGCCTGAAATCGGCAACGGCAGCAGCAAGAAATTGTTTGATAGTGCCGATTGAAGAGAGGAGCACCAGATCAGCTGTTCCTCCAGCCACAGCAAGGCATAACAGCGGCGCCAACTTCGTTGCCTGGTCGCAGCAGAGGGGGCCAGGGATTGGCAAGCACGCCAGCCAGCAGCAACATGCTTTAAACAAGTACAAGTTTGCGCTGGAGCAGGGGGAGGGTGCCTGGGCGATTCCCTAGCGGGAGCGTGCCACCATATGGCGCTGCGCGCTCCCGCAAGGGAATCGCCAGACGTGCACGCATTGGCATTGCAAGCAATGCAACTCGTGCACGTCTTTCCAGAGAAAGCTGTGCCGATGTCATTAGATCTCTCTCCTTTGCATCGCTTGCGCGCTGCGTAGGCGAGACCTAAAAAAGGAGTCTATGTTGAGGTTAGGCAAGACAAGTTTTGTTTATTCACAGAAATGAGCCCGAACCTCATCAGACAGAGGAGTCCCAAAGTTTGCCCTCACCCTCCTTCTGTGTGTCCAGGGGGGTAGCATCGCACAGGGGGAGGAAAAGTTCAGTCATCCTGTACAGTCGGGAAACCCAAGCCCTGGTATAGGCGGATACATGCATCTGTGTCCTGGGTAACTCCCGCAGTTCACAGGGGAGGCTAGTTCACTGTGCCACAGCAACATGGCAAAGCCGAAAGTAGGAGAAAAACTCAAGCACATTAATCTCTTCCAAGGAGAGAAACTGCTCAAGGTAGAGCAACTGTCCCTCCTAAAACTTGATCCACAACAACAATCCCAAACTGGTGCAGCATGTCGTTAACATATCTATCGGAAGTAGGAGGCAGACATAGGTTGTCCAAGATGAGGTTTTTTGGGGGAGTGAAGCAACGGAAATCCAGAACTCCTTGTTAGTGTCCAAATGGCCCATTGAGTACAGCACACCGATTTGATCCAACTACCAGGGCGTGACAGCCGTATAGCAAGTATAGCATTAAGGCAGCCCTTGTCAATTTGATCATGTTCAATCAAGAGATGCGGTATGAGAGGCCATGGACTAAGTATAAATGGCATAATGTGCCTGAGCCTTTAGAAAGTAGAGTTCCAGTCCAGGACAGTAAAACCGCCCGCTTCATAGGCGCTACAATAGTCGCTCCCAACTCACCCTCAGATTCCTCATGCCCCAGGTAATTCTTGTCAACAGCGTTTAGAGCTGGGCAAAAAAATTTCTCACAGGAGGGATGAGAATGATTATGAACAAGTAAAGTAGCTTAGGGAGAATTAGCATCTTGATTAATGCCCCCCCCCCCCCCCCCCCCCCAAGGATAAAAGAAGGGTAACGCATCTCTCAATCCAGGTCACGAGGCCATCCCGTACCAGATCATAATTATCACATAGAACGTATCTTGGTGACCTCGTAATCTATATAACAAACGGAGCGTGCCAAGTTTCCATGTTAGCAAGAAGTCCAGAGGCACTGCAGTAGTAACATCTGTAAGCAGGAATATTTCAGACTTATTCCAAGTAATAGGCAGGCCAGCAAAATTGTTTAAGTGGATGACGCCACAGATGATGGGGCGGAGGTTAAAAACGGGATCCTGGAAAAAAAAAATTAAACAAGTCACCCACAAAAAGAACAAGCATTTACAATGCAATAGGTCTCGCCTTCGAAAAAGTTAGCTATTGGCATTGTAAATGACAAACTTTTTATTTATGGGTTGGTTTTGAAAATAGATAAATAAATGGCATTGTCATTTACAATGCCAATAGCTTAATCTCTCGCAAATGCGAGACCTTTTGCATTTACACACACACACACACACACACACACACTACACTCACTCACTTCCAGCCCAGGCAAGAGCACTGAGCAAGGATGCTCGGGTATAAAATGCCAACAGTGAAAAACTTCTGCATTTTCCAAGATGGCCGCCTGCCGCAGAGTGCCCGTTACTGCTTCGAACGCCAGGGGAACCCCACCCTCCACCCATTTTCGTATCCACAACCTCCTCTTGCCCCTGTGACCCGTCTGATCCCAGCCCCAGGAGAACGGCAACAGTGAAAAACTGCTGCATTTTCCAAGATGACTGCCTGCCGCAGAGTGCCCGTTTCTGCTTCAAATGCCAGGGGATCCCCACTCTCCACCCATTCTCGTATCCACAACCTCCTATTGCCCCTGTGACCCGTCTATCCGAGCACCAGGACTGGTGGGGGTACCCCATCACACCCCAGCCGTGCAAATCACAGACAAAGCAGCCGTGGGATGTGAAATGCCTGCTTCCCTCCCACACTGCCGGCACGTGCAGACGGACCAAAGCACGGCCAGCGCCCTGCTCTGCCCCAAACCTCCTCCTTCCTACATCTTCCAAGGTCACACTATGAGACCCAAGTAGGTTCGTACTTCTGTACACGGACTTGGGGGAGGAACGCCGATAGGAGGCGGGAAATCCGAATTCGCCCCAGGCTGTCCCATTCAGCCGAAAAATCGACCTGCTCCTTGCGTTCCATGCTGCCACCCCTACATGTGCCTCACAGGTCACTTCAGCTCTGTGAGTTGTGAGATCCGTATTACCCATGTGGGCTATAAAACCTTATGGTTAGCTCATGGGCTGATACCCTCACATGTGCGGGGGGAGGGAGGGTCTGTTGGGATACTGCCGGTCTGGTCCCATGACCTCCACGACCAAGCTGGCTAGTATAGCAAGTGGAGAGTGGAAATTGTGGCCAAACAACACTTTTGAATCAAAAAGTAAACCAATCCCTAATACAAGACAATTGTTCGTGCTCAAACCTCCTCCTTCTGTGTAAGCACCCTTTGCCACCTCACAGCAGAACCAGGACTACCCTGCCCTGCGCCCCAACAAGACTGCAAAGCATGTGTGTGTAACACCGACATTGTAGCAAGACAGCGCTACTTGTGAACATGTCCTAGCCCTTGAACCCGTCTGAATATGCAATTGGTGAAAAACGGAGCCCGATTCTGCCCCTAAATGTTATGCCTCACCTACCTCGATCCCAGGCAAGAAGGTTACTCACTAAGCATCTGCTCCCAGGTGTGTGCCCGATAAACTATCTGAACTAGTAAAACGACGAAAACACAGGTAGGTTCTGCTCTTTCAAAAACAACCGTCCAGGAATATGTCCGGGTGTGTGTTCAAACCCCGGATCTGTTCGAATGTGCAAGACTAATAAAAAGAGCCCGATGCTGCTGATTTACAAACAACATCCCTCCCTTCTCTGCTGTACCCTCCTGTACCCAACACACATTTTGTCATCGAATAGTGTGTGTGCCAGGCTAATGTCAATCTAAAATGCGCAGTTTGCAAAGTAGCAAAATTAAATTACATTACATAAGATATAGAACGCGGTTCCAGACTGTTTCTCAGTGCTTCTTGTATTTGCCCTCATGTTTCCTATTTTCGAAAACAGCCCGGTATAATTAAATACAAACTGCGCTGTTTCACAACAAGTGCCATTGATTAACATTATTAAGCACGCAGCCTAATATAATTCTAAAATGCACTACCACTTCATTGCAGCTCAGTGCCTGCCTATCAGCGCCGCGCGCCCCTCTGCAGCCTCCCCATGCATTCCAAAGTCAGCCACGTCAACCCTTCCTGAGGCGCGCGACGTGATCCGATTCTTTCTGCCATGCTAAAAACAGCAGAAGTTCACGCACGCAACATTATCCCATGGCAAAGTGCTGCGCGGGGCCAGCTCTTGTCTCCACTTTCCACTCTTTGTCGGCTGAGCCGACAGCTATAGTTCTCTGGCGAGAACGCGCTTCGCGCGTTTCTAGCTGAGACCTAAAAAGGAGCTATTGCCATGTGGGCAATTGTAGACCCTATAAAGATGTGTCTCTCAGAGCATGGAGGTAAGCGGCTCGATAGGCAAGCTAAATAAAAGCGACAGGTGGGCCTCGCTGTTATTTGTCCCTGCCTATTGAGAGCAGTCTAGTAAACTGAATATTGACTAGAGCCCCTATAGAGCAGGTTCATGGTACCAAGGAAATAATGTCCCAGTCCTGTCCAGCAAAGGACAGCAAACAGAAAGGGCCCTTACAATGAATCTAAGTCTTAATTGGCATCAAGGAACTCTGAGATCTGCTAAAACCCTGTTATCATGGCACCTGTATAGTACATACCATAACCTCAATCAAACAAAAAAGAAAGTAGCCTAGACTAGAAATCAGTCTGTTCTCAATTTGTTTATAGAAACCCTAACGCAGGTGAAACGAAGACTCGTCCACAAAAAAGGACAACTGAGGGGCAAGATGGGCAAGTTCAAGGATGCAGAGTTCAGAGGAAATATTTTGTCTGCATCTACAAGGGGCTGGCCTGGAGAGCAGCTTGATTTCACAACCTACGGCCAGATATAGGTCTGAATTCCACGCATTCATGGACTATGATGATCTTGCACAATAACTGCATTAGACATTCTTAATCACCTTTGTGTTGAAAGAAAAGAAAAATCATGCATCACATTATTTTGCCCTACACGGATAATACACACTGCACATGTTTTTCACAATCAGGAACAGACGTTGTTTACATACAAAGATGTATCTTTTGTTCAGTGACATTCAAACTGTTCATGCGGTTTCATATTTTGTGAGTTCATGTGCATTAAAATCCCCCTCTTTTTCACCAGGCCACTTCTAGGAAAATCAAATCATTCACTTTTAGAACTTCCTATGGAGTGTGAAATCTTGAGCAGACCGTACCTGCACACAGGCATAACTTAACTTTCAATTCCAATGGAAAGTCACTTGTAATGTACTGAAGAGGATAAGTTAATAGATTATGGACGCTTATCTACAACAGCCTTAGTTTCAAGTAACACTAACTGGGCTTCTCCTCTGCCCTTCCACAACACAACCCGTTCAATAGTAATTCTATGTAATGTAAGGTCCTTACCTAACCTGTTGGGGACTCTTTGTATCCATCCTACCAGAAATAAGCTTTATTAACAGAAACTGAGTCACACCACCTTACCAGCCATAACTATGGCTCTCCCTGACAACTATCGACTGCTGAGAATTGACAGAATAGAAGAGCTGGGGAGGCATTGCTACTGTCTTTGAAGACACAATCAAAGTTACAAATATTGACACCCAGAATGGGGATTTGGTAGAACACTGCATTTTCTAACTGGAATTCAACTAAAGACTTTTGGAAAGGTGCTTTACTCTATTGGCCTCCAGGTCCTAAGAAAGACTTTAGCTATTGCTTGGCTGGGTACTTATTTATTTTATTTCTAGAGTTTTATAAAGCGTGAACTTGACCCGAAGGCATCACAATGCTTCAGAATATTAGCATAGCAGTAATTATGTGGTTTACAGATTGAGGTAGACAGAGGCAAAATCTGCAGTACATGAGTAAAAAACAAGACAGTCAATCAATCACAAGAATTTGTATAGCGCGCTACTCACCCGTAAGGGTCTCAAGGCGCTGAGTGATGGGGCGCTATTGCTCGAACAGCCAGGTCTTGAGTTGTTTCCTGAAGGAGAGGTGATCCAGGGTCAGCCGTAGGTGAGTGGGGAGGGAGTTCCATGTCTTGGCTGCCAGGTAGGAGAATGACCTTCCTCCGACGGTGGATTTCCGAATTCGTGGGACGGAGGCGAGGGCGAGGCTGGCGGATCGGAGCTGGCGGGTGGGTGTGTAGAAAGTGAGGCGGCTGTTGAGGTACTTCGGGCCCATGTCGTGGAGAGCCTTGTGTGCGTGGGTGAGGAGTCTGAACGTGATCCTCTTGTTGACGGGGATCCAGTGCAGGTCTTTCAGGTGGGCAGAGACGTGGCTGCGGTGAGGGATGTCCAGGATGAGTTGTGCTAAGACGTTCTGAATGCGCTGGAGTCTTTTCTGGAGTTTGGCTGTGGTTCCAGCATAGAGGGTGTACCCGTAGTCCAGACGGCTGGTGACGAGGGCCTGGGTGACCGTCTTCCTGGTTTCTGTGGGGATCCATCGGAAGATCTTTCGGAGCATGCGCAGGGTGTTGAAGCAGGATGATGAGACTGCATTCACTTGCTTGGTCATCGTGAGGGAGGAGTCCAGGATGAAGCCCAGGTTGCGTGCGTGGTCCGTTGGTTTGGGTGCGCTGCCCAGGGCAGGGGGCCACCAGGAGTCGTCCCACGCGGAGGGAGATGGTCCGAGGATGAGGACTTCCGTCTTGTCGGAGTTCAGTTTCAGACGGCTGATCTTCATCCATTCTGCGACGTCTCTCATTCCTTCCTGGAGGTTGGCTTTGGCGGTGGCGGGGTCGTTGGTGAGGGAGAGGATCAGCTGTGTGCGTCGGCGTAGGAGATGATGTTGAGGTTGTGTCGGCGGGCGATGGCTGCGAGAGGGCTCATGTAGACGTTGAAGAGGGTGGGGCTGAGTGAGGATCCTTACGGGACGCCGCAGATGACTTCGGTGGCCGCGGATCGGAATGGGGGGGAGGCGGACTCTCTGGGTTCTTCCGGCGAGGAATGAGATGATCCACTCCAGGGCCGCTCCTTGGATTCTGGTGTTGCTGAGGTGCTGTATCAGGGTGCGGTGGCAGACGGTGTCAAAGGCTGCTGAGAGGTCCAGGAGGATGAGGGCAGCCGTTTCCCCGTTGTCAAGCAGGGACCTGATGTCGTCGGTGGCTGCGATGAGGCCGGTCTCGGTGCTGTGGTTTGCTCGGAAGCCGGACTGTGAGGGGTCGAGGGATCCGTTGATCTCGAGGAAGGCGGAGAGTTGTCTGTTGACGGTCTTCTCGATGACTTTTGCTGGAAAGGGGAGAAGCGAGATGGGGCGTAAGTTCTTCAGGTCCGTGGTGGGTTTCTTGAGGAGGGCGCTCAGCTCGGCATTATTATCAGTAGCTGGTACCGTTTTTGAAGTAGAAACAACATATGCAATGAAATGTATAGAGACATTGGGATCAGTAGACAATACATTTTTGAGGTAGATACAGCAATATATATATATATATACACACACATATACACATATACATATACACACACACAGGGAATTAGTGAATGTACATTGAGCCACATAATGACAGTGGGCTGCATATAGTCGAGTGGATGAGCAAGTAAGCTCAAGGGAAGCTAGGGGTGAGCCACTTGCCAGCATGGGGAGAGTGAGGCATAAGAGTTTTCGCTGGGATTATGGTGCTGAGGCCTAGTTCTTGTGACACTGTGGGTGGCAGCGCGGTCCAGCTTTAGGAGGGTGATTCTAGGTATTTGTTAAGGAGTAGTTTCATTTCGCCGTGAAGTGGGGCAAGTCTTGAGGCAGTGCAATCCGGATTATGGGGGCATTTCCAGAGAAAGAGCAGGCTCAGGATTTTTTTTCTTTCTTGAATTTTTGGTGTGTTCAGGAGAAGGCTGTTTGAACTTCGAAGTGGTCTCTTGTCTGGCTTTTGACTTTTTATTTTTCATTTTTAGGCGTTTCAGTGCATAGAAGGCACTTTTTGCAGAGGCGCTAATATGTTCCTTCATGCTTAGGTGACTGTCGAGTATGAATCCCAGGGATTTAATGGAGTCGGAAATGGATAGTTTTCAGCTTAGTGCAGTGTGGTTGTTGAGCCAACTCTTTGGGTTGGAAGAGGAGGAGTTCTATTTCGCTGGGGTTGAGTTTGAGGTGGTTGCTAGTTAGCCACGATTGAGCGGTGTATAGAGTGCTGTTTAGGTGCTGGATGCCACTGACTGATGAGTTTTAAATGTAGAGTTTGGTGTCATCCACGTAGAGGTGATAGGCAATTCTAGCTTGCTTAAGGATCACTGCAAGAGGTTCCATATAGAGGTTAAATAAAGCAGGAGAAAGGATTGACCCTTACGGGACACCTACAGAGACTGGCGATGCCTCAGAGGTTTCACTTTTTAATTTGACTAGCTGCGTGCGCTTTCTTAGGAAAGAGGCAAACCATTGGAGGACAGTTCCTTTGATGCTTACTCTCTTCGAGTAGGGGTTTAAGAGAATGTCGTGGTTGGCAGTGTTGAGGGCGGCTGATAGGTCCTAGAAGGAATGCCTGACCTTCACCCAGTGCTCTGCTGAGTTGATCTACGATGTTAAGCATGGCAGTTTCTGTACAGCAGCCTTCCTTGAAACTTGACTGTAAGGCGTCATGTAATTTGTATTTTTCAATGTAGGTGTTGAGTGAGTACACAATTTTCTATGGTTTCGGCGAGGAACGGGTGGTTAGTAATGGGTCTGTAGTTATTAAGGTTGTTTGAGTCTGCATCTGTTTTTCTGATGAGGGGGTTACTTGTGTATGAGGGGAGCTGGCATGGAGCGCTCGAGAGGGAGGAATTGATTATTTTGATGCATACAGGAGAGATTATGTGACTGAACCTTTTTACAAGAGCCGCCGGGAGAGGGTCTAAGATGTGCGATATCTGCTTCATTTTCACAAGTATTTCGCGACAACTTCTTCACTGACAGGGTTGAATTCAGACCAGGTTAATTGTTTTTCAGTTGCAGGGGGTTGAGGTTGGAGAGCTGTGTTGAGGGGGGGCTGTGCTGGTGGAGAGGGAGAGCATTTAAGCATTGCAGTTAAGTTCTGTATATTATTCTGATCAGGCATGCCTTCCTAACATGTAAAGCTATGCACTGTGTGACTATGAGAGAAGGGGTGGGGGGGTTTAAAGAATATATTAAGTCCATTCCCTTTTGACACCTTCTTAAATGACAAAAGATGTTAGTGACGGCCCATTACAGAGGAGCTTACTGACGCTCATTTTTTTCCTGCTGAAAACAAAGCACAGTTATTAGCATAGTGCTTCTTCTTGGCCGGTGAGTTCTGCACAACTATTAAAATGGATTGAGTTTAATTCTTAAGTGTACAGGGCTCAGTGGTTCATTGTAAGCGTGATGGTGGTGGTGGTAGGCGGTGGTTGAAGTTTGCCAGGTACATTAGCAGCAATTTTGTGACCTAGTTGATAACCTTATCCAGATCTTTAAGCGTGTACTGGAGCTAAACAATTAGGAGACTGTTTCAATAATCAATTCTAGTCAAGAAAATACTTTTTCCAATAACTGTCATTGTGGAAAGTAAGACTGTGAGGATTTTGTTAATACCAGTTACGTAGAGGCTTGCAGCAGTGGCTGGGAGATAAAAGAGTCTAGATGCATACTTTAATTAAAGAGTGCACAAAGGTTACCTGCAGCCCAGCTATGCAACAGCTGCAAGCAAAGAATCCAGCACTGCGAATGGTGGAAAAGTAGATTATCACTGTTTTAGGGGTTCTGTATGAGTGGCTGAAGTGATGTGCAATTTTGGATCATGTTAACCATTCAAAGATTCTGGTCACAAGTGACTGGGGGAGAAAGGAAAGTAGTATCCTTAGCATGCAAGCATTAGCAAAATCCAAACAAGATTAGGTCACAAAGGGATGTAATAAGTAAACAAAACAAACACGTATTTGTATCCTATTTTGTGTGCGGATTTGAGCCTTGAGAAACAGCAGAATCCCTTAACTCACATTGGGGTTAGCCAATGGCTTGCGTAGGGTGATCCACTGCACCATGCTGTATGCTGCAGAGGCAGTAGAAATATGTGAATGCCAGCAATGTACCAATAGATGAAGACGGGTGGCTGAGGACCCTATAAGTTTATTCTATACGTATTTTTTGTTAAATCAATAGGTCTTGACTCACGCCAGAACTAAAAAACAATAAAGGTCTTATGACTGCCGTGTGCGACAAGTAAAGGAGATGGTGTGGCTAGCAGGGAGCACCAAGAAGCAGAGAAAAACATTATTGAATAGGTAGGAACAAAACCAGTTTAACCCTTGTCCTGCAATTATATGTAGCGAAAGCCTGTCCAACACTCAAAACATGCAATGCTCTGACTAAAGACAACAAAGCAAACTGCTTGGGTGAACAGCCAACAAATTGCAAGAGTCGCCCTCCTGGTTACACAGGCAATCTGACAGTGACTTGTACCGAATAGGAGTGCAGCGAGAAATAAACAAAAGTACACCTACAGCAACTGTTCCTTCGATGGTAACCACACCACTGACTATTCAGCCTGTGGCATTAAACAACTATTCAGCCTGTGGCATTAAAGTAAGATGCCAATGCTATTTACACCACCTAAATGGAATAATGGAAAGTAACTGCATCATAACCCCAATATTAATGCACAAGTCATTTTTTTTCTCTCAAATGTAATCATTTTTAACGCTGAATGTAAGATACATAAACTTGGCAAAAATATACAAACAAAACATTGTTAAAAAACACAAAGTGCCAAATAAAATTCCTACCAACTAGAACATAAAGGTCAATCTCTTTATACTCTTATACTTTTAATACAAAGACAAAAAATACTTCAGCAGAACAGAACATAAACAACCTGCTATCAATGATGCGGAAAGTGTAGGGGCACCAGAAAAAGTGACGTTAAGCAACGTAATATCATAGGCTATTTTTAAAAACAACAAATCAACATTTGCCAACATACGAGGGTCACTGGAGAACATAGATCTAGAAGAAAGCCCAATAGAGTAAAACATCACAGTAACTTTATGATCTGTAAAATGAGAGGATAATTATAGTGGATTTTAACTCGGTGTACATTTTGACCAGCCTAAAACTATGTTAGGGAGAAGCAGCACATGGTCGTTACACAATGAGTAACGAGCTAGCTGGAAAGGTAAGGTGGTTATATTTTTGGGACGAAGAATGATGCCTGGAACGAAAAAACAGCGGTGTCCCAAAGACAGAGACACCTGATAGGCTTCTGAGTCCTGTTCACCATGGTATCCAGCGATGAAGTCCGATTCCCTTTAGAGTACGCACCTTTACTCAACATAAAGACATGGCAATGGCAACAAGGGCTCACCAAAGCAAGAGGGCGCCTGACGGCCATCCCCAGGTACTACTGACAGATGGAGCGACTGACGAGTCACCTGGTTTTTGGGTGATTTAAAGACGAGATAACCAACCCCATCCGTACAGTGCGATCAGTTACCTCAACGCTGCCAAGTATATGCCTGAAGTCGGTGCCTGGCCCCCCTTGGCCGGGACAGAGCTGTCAACGAACCCAGGCTCCAATCGCCTTCTCAATGAGCACCACTTCCATGGCAATGGCGGCCACCGACCCACTCCTACTGACACCCTCCACCTCCCAGCTGCCGCCCCCATTGGCTGCCCTACACCACGTGACTAAACAAAACCCTCAACTCAACCCGAGCACCCTTTGTCCGCTGCGGACAGTGCTTCGCCGCTCCGACCGGGGATGCCCCCTCCTGTCTCCGGACTCCCAAGTTACGCTGGCCCAATAAGCGGCCCCTGGTCTCACAGCCCGCGGGCCCCAAACAACGCGCGCCGCCATGTTAGGCGCAGCGCGTCAAGGTCTGCGCTCAGTGGCCGGACTACGGCGAGACCCTCCTTCCTACCAGAGACCCCCACCCCCGGCCCTTCGCAGCAGGGGTTGACAGCGCGCAGGGAGCGTCAAGGCATTACGGGCGCTCGTCGCCGGCCCCTCCCACAGGGCTCCCAGTGTCAGTGTAGTGGGCGGGACGCGTCGAAAGCTCATTGAGTGACATACACACCTGCTGAGGGCCGCCATCCGGCCGGGCCGCTGACCCCAGCCTTGTTTTATTTTATTTTTAGTTTCAAATTAGCGCCGGCGTAGACAGGCTGGACGTTGGCAGCAGGACGCGCCCGTGACGTAGGCGCGCCGCTTCCAGTCAGCACGTCACTCTGTTACGTGAAGGATGGAGCGTGCGTGCCGAGACCGATAGTGTCTTCATAGAAGGAAATGTGAGCGAGCGCTCTTCCTCTTGCTCGCGGGAGACAGCGACGGCGGGCTGGGAGAGAAAGTTGTGCTCTGCGGAAGATTGTCGACTTTCACCACCTTGTACACATTTAGTGTACATCCTCGCTGCATTTTACGTTCCTGCCGACATGCAGTGTCTTTCCTTTTTTTACGCAAACTCGTAGCTTAGGTCGCTGCTTCACCTTGGCCAGCTGTTCTGCTCTACCTCTCTGTGCCTGCGCATCTTCAAGCTGTTCATTCTCCATGCTTTGCCACGTTCGCTTTTGCGCCGATGCATCCTTAATATGGGTATTTGAAGGAAGACTCCCAGTGCCAACAAACAGAACTTGGTGGAGGATAGCATAAGTCAGTATCTCTAAATTAAGACAGATATAAAACAAGCAATGGAAATGCAATAAGTCACGCGTTTGCTTGAGTTGGAGCCACTGGCGTAACGAAACTTGAGCCCATCCTGCAAGGCACGGGGAGGGCCACCCCCGTACAGTTGAAGTTGCGAGGACCTGTGTTACCTCACTGGTTCGAGCTATGGGCGTTGTAAATGGCAATTTCTTTTACTCCTGTGTTATGGAGTGTTTGTATGTGGTGTGTACTGGAATTATGTGGGTTGGATTGAATTTGTTTTTAAATAAAGCTAATTTCTCAGATACCACCCTTTAAAAATACAGCCTCTGGATTTCGATGCGTTGCACTGACTGAATATTCCAGCCCAGAATGGCAAACAAATGTTCTTGTTCGCAGGCTGTTGATGACGCCGGATTCTTAGCTGAATTTTAGACCTTCTCTTACCCCTACCCGAATCCTCTTCTTCGGATCTTTCTTGTCTACTAAGAAGTTTAAAGGGAAGAAACTCTTTTCTCATTTGCAATTTATCATTAACAAATTCAGTCTGAATCAATAACTACCAACTACAGAATAAAGTTTAAGAATTTATTACAAAGCCAGAAACAATTGGATATACAGACACCTCAGCGAGACCTAATCCTAAGCATGAGCCTCAAACGACTCAATATGATGACCAGAGTGATCTCTAAATGCATGAGGCAAACTACTACAGTCCCTACTTGAAGAGATGACTACATCGGCCTAAAAGGAAGAAAAAACATTAAGCTGTCCCTACACTAACACTAGAATGATATCCCTACATAGCATCATTCCCAGGAAAGAGGAAAAAGCTGTCAGCAGTGAAGACTTACTTAGAAGTACACTCACTCTGCAAAGGTAAGTAGCCTAAGCTACAGAGCTCGTTCTAAGATGCTCCTTCTTGCCCCTTCGCTCCTACTCTGTCTCTCCTCCCCGGGGCACTGTCCCTAATACAAAATACCCAAACAGTAGGGCACGCCCTTTGCACATCCCTTCAAGCAGATCCTTCTTCTGGATTTTTCCAACGAAACTGACTTCATCCAAGAACCGTTGAGTCGACCTGGAGTTCCAGACACCATCTTCGCTTAAAACAGACTATCTGCATTCCAGTTGACTCCCATGGCGCCTGTTCCTACCATCCCTATTCTTAACAAAGGGTTATTCTGCTTAACGAGACATGTGTCCTTGCACCTGCAACTGAAAGCTGGTAAACCACTCGTTTTTGCAGGCACACACGTTTCACTGTCTGCTTTTAATTAAAGAAATGAGCCTTCCCAAGGAAAAAAATTTTCGAGCCTACAGCTTCTGGCTAACATAAGAAATCACAAATAGGCCTTTTCCTATACCTATATGCAGTCAGGCCTTCCTACATTTAAACACACATTTTCTAATATCACATAAGCATTGCTATTTGTGCTCATCTACATTATTTCACTACATGGAAGCAACCTACCCGTGCAACTTTTACATGGTGCACGTTTAATCCTAATGCATCACCTTTACATGTGAATCAATACATTTTGCATTTCCAAAGCATCTTTACGATTAAACACTACTCTAATCTTCAGCACAATATGAATATACTTCTAACATTTTAATATAAACTGGTTTAGCACTACATTGCTAAAGATTATAAGTCTTCTAAATATGCGGGTGCTGACTATCGGTGATTATGATGCACCCCTACAATTTTCAGAATAACATGGCGCTCTATCACTGTCAAACTACCACCCCCCCTTGAATCTGACCACCTTTCCTCGCTAAAAAAAGTGGGGTTTTTTGCCAATGCTGATCAGCATCAACAAAAAGAAAGATTGAAAAATGGTTAAACAATTCTGGCAAAAAAGAAATTAAAATACCAGGGACAATGATGTTTGAGCATGCATGCATTGTAGGAGAGTAGGATCTGCTTCTTATGTTTACTCCCACTTTTTGCTGGTGTTTCACTGTTTTTGTACTTTAGTCTGGCTGTGGCCCTGCTATCCAGGATCCCAGCCTAGCTGATTCCTCTCTAAATTGATTGCAAGTACTTTAGGTACACTCCCGTTTGGTTACTAGGGTACCCTTATGAGTACCTATTATATGGTACCTTAGGTACCAAGGGCACTGGTACACCAGAGGCCTACCAGGGGCTGAAGCATGTATTATGCCACCCATGGGAAGCCTTCCAAAATGACACCACAGGTCTGTTACTGCACCCTGTGTAAGGTGGTGTATGCACCCCTTACTTAGATATAGGTTCCTTATATCTACCTTATATCACTACACATATGAACCTATCAGTCACCCCTATGGCAGGCCTTATCAATCGTGAAGGCAGGGTGCTGGGTTTTGTGTGAGAGGGTGCCCATGGATGAGCAGGGCGCCTCTGCAGCCTTCGAAATCTATTCTCTGGGGCTGTTCGGTGATATTGCCACACCATATACTCTTAAGTGCATTATAACCTTGCGGTAAATGCTAACTTTGGAATGGCTGCAAGGAAACGTTGTGTTTGGTGTCAAAGCGATACCAAAGGGGATGATGCACAGAGCGTTGGAGCAATTCAAACACTCACCCCCAGTCAACTGATCTGGGTTTAATCCATCATCATTCTTTAGCTCACTCCACCACCGCAGTTCAGACATGGCCATATGCAAATCAGTCTGACCCTGGGCCTCATGGAAACAGTCCAGCCCGAACTGCCAAGCCATGTCTTCCCTGGTCTGGAAACAAGCGTCCTGGGACCGGTTTCAGCCGTCATCAGCCAGGCTAGCTTGAATCCTGTGTCAAAATGAGCAAGGGACCCACGTCTGGTCATACCCTACCAACTTAGGGCGAACAAAGCGTCACCAAAGGGGAAGATGGATGGAGCATTGGAGCAAATCAAACACTCACCCCCAGTCAACTGATCTGGGTTTAATCCATCATCATTTAGCTCACTCCACCATCCCAGTTCAGACATGGCCATGTGTTTGGTGTCAAACGCTTTGGAAGCCTATCCCCCGCCAGTTCTGGCGGCGGGGGTAGAATTCCACCCTTCTAGATGGAGAGACATGTCCACACAGGTATACCCGGTACCAGTTTAAAAGAGCCCTGGCATCACAAAATGGATGCTGCAGCCACAGACATGAGACTGGCCTCCTGCTGCTGGACGAAACTCCAGCAGGGGAGGCCTGGACAATAGGTTTCCTGTCACAGGGTGGTGTCACCACCCCCCAGACAGGCTTTATCGTATTGGGGCTAGGTGGGCGCTCTCCAAGAGTGCTTTGAAGTCTGCACTGATGGCACATTTGGTGTTCCTGTGCATAGCCCAGTTCAAACAGGTTGCAGGGGCTACCAGCCCCTGCTCTGGCGCAAAACTGGACAAAGGAAATGGGTGTAGCCACCCATATTTCCAAAACCTCCCATAGGTGAGTCCCCAGAGTATGTCCAACCCCTTCCTTGGGTATAAGAAAGGAACCCCTGACTACAGGACTTTAGATTACACCTGGACGAAACTCTGATACTGAAACCTGTAACTTCGACGATCTGCACAAGGCTGGATGACTGTCAGTTACTAGTTTATTGTATATGATTACTTAAAATCGTTACAATTTACAATATAAAATATTTCGACATAAGAGAGTTGAGCAATTTTTAAAATGCGAACCCCTTTAATAATGCACATAATGTTACTAACAGTTTTAACAAACTTTCAAAAGTTCATGTTATTCCGATTTTTCCAGTAGCTCGGGTAACTGCATTGTTCAAATGGATTAACCCGTTTCCGTCAAGTTAAAATGTGCCTATAAAAGATGCTGCACTTTACAATAAAATGTGATCAACTACTTTTTGCTGTTATTCAAATTATCTCATGCTTGATTAGGCTTTATGTTCGCCTATTGCCTGTGCTTGAATTTGCTGCGATGCTTGGACAAAGCCCATGCCGAATTTATTCATGCTTTTTGTCTTCTTCTAAATGGGCTTGCCTTAAAAGTTTCCTTACTTTTGCCAGATATTTTACTCCCCGGCAAGCCAAGATTATAGAGGGTCCTTCTAACCATCGTATCACCGCTTGCCTGCATGTGCGAATGTTTAATCAGTTAAAAATGGGGTTTAAAAGCAGGTTCCTTAAATCCTTGACTGCAGGGCAAACGCACAGCAGGTGAGTTAACGTTTCATTACGAAAACCGCATAGGTGACAGTGTACTGCGTGTTGGTTGTTTTTCCAGGAAGGCAGTAGGTCTTTCGAATCATGCATACCCAACCGGTAATCAATAAAGTTTTTTTTTAACTCATCGCTGAAATGGGTTACTAAGTAAGCCTGTGGCTTTGTTGACACATAAGAATTGATCACAGTCCACCCATGCCGGCGTTTTGATATTGTTATTTTATCTTCTACGAAGGACTTCCTCTTTGCTAAATTATTTACTGATTTACCAAATACTGCCCGGTCTACCATGTTGTCCCATATCAGATGTATATCAAGTTACGCCAATGATTTTCTCACATGGGCTCCCCATGAATTTGGGATGTCTTGATCCATCTGTGTTTTGATTTCTTTCCAGCATACACTATTCAATGACCCCAATTCATATGTACGAAATTTATGGCATAGCTTCACAAAGCCGTTCATGCTCCCGAACTTCTGATTCTGAAGGCCGAATTCCAGCCGAACCTGAGTTGGAGAGGCTGACTTTGGTAGGTTGAATAATGCTTTATATACCTTTGTCTGGAGTCCATTTAATAGTTCAACCTCTTTACCGCACCAGACTACTAGGGCATACGACAATGTGGGGAGAATTTGTGCTGCCAACATTTTTTTTTAAAGATGGACATGATTCGGGCAGCCCAATGTTTTATACAGTACTCTATATGCAAAGGTTAGTAATTGTGTTTTTGCTTTTAAGTACATTTTATGTTGCTTATATGTTGAGCCTCGCCCCAATTTTAAACCTAGATATTTGTAGGACGCTAGTTCTTCTACTTTTGTCCCTTTTACAAACAATTTGAACTTGTTTTTTTTTGGGGTCCACTAGACGTACAATCTTTGTTTTCTCTTTATTTAGGTCCAACATTTCTTGGTCCAAGTATTTTACTAAGTTATTGATTGCTCTTTGTAGCCCAATAGGGGTTTGGCTCAGCACCACTATATCGTCTGCATACTGTAAGAAGGGGATTGGCTCTTTGGACAGGTTTGGTTGATGGCAAACTGCTGCTTGCATGTGTTTAATGATGTCTGCCATAAATAAGTTGAATAGGCTCGGGGCCAGGACGCAGCCTTTTTTAGGCCTTGCTGTGTGTAAATACTGGCAGTGGTACTACGTCCATAGCCTAATTATCCCTCTTGCCCAGGTTTCACTGAATAGGGCTATTATTGTGTCCAGTAATTTACTCGGCACCCCCAGGCTCTTAGTTTTTCCCAGAGACGATTTCTGCTTACTCGGTCGAATGCGGCCTTCAAGTCTACAAAACATGCAAACAACCGTGTTTTCTTTTTTGCCGCTTTTCAATTAAAAGTGCCAAAGTAGCCAGATTTGTTAAGGTGCCCATCCCTGCTCTAAAACTTGTTTGAAATGTGGGGATTATGCTAATTTCATCCATCCAGTCTTGCAGGTGAATTAATAGACATGATCCATATAATTTGGCCTCTACGTCGATCAATTATATTAATCTGTAGTTTTCAGGCTTATTATAATCTCCCTGTTTAAATATTGAATGAATGATCCCTTTCCAAGATTTGGGAACGTAGTTTTGTCTGTAGATCTGATTAAAAAAACAGTGGGAGGTAGTCAGCCCAAAAATCTGGAGCATGTTTGAATAGTGCGTTGGGGAGCCAATTTGGTCCTGCTGCCCCCTCAGTTTTTAATCTTTTTATTATTCCTCTTAATTGCTTAATATTGATCAGATCATTTGGATCGATGCAACTTGTGGTTTGTTCTAGATCTTTATATTCTGCCTGGGTCCTTCTGGTGTTTACCTCGTGTCTTTGATCTTGCAGCGATTCTGAAGCGACTGTCGCCAGAACTCACTTATCATACTTCGTTCTGCTGTATCTATTTTGTAAGTGCTGTGTCCAAATTTTTTCACTGATGCCTTTTTCTTGTTGTAAATTTAAACACTTTGTCAGTTTATTTATGATACCCCAGAATTCCCTACTATTTGGCAATTTACTTGCCCACAGTAGTTCTGTCCAGATTTTTTCTTTATATGATGTTTTTGCTTCCCTCAGCATCTTCTTGTATTTGTTCCATAATTCCTTCAGTTCGCCTTTGTCTGTCTTCCTACCCGTTTTTGCCGCCGCGGCTTGAAGTCTCACCTCTCTTGCAATCCTTCTCTTTTCTTCTCGTAGTGAGAGGTTAAACCATGGCTCCTTCCTGGTGTCTATTCTTTTTTTGCTTCCGTTAATTGCTGGAAATTTTTGGATGAGGACGAGGCACAAATCTTCCCAACTTTTTATGCCATTATCCTCTGTCGGGGGCCCTATTTGACTCATGGGTTCCTTAAGTGTGTCCATTATGATCGTCATATTCAATCCTCGCCATTTTAATTTCCGCAGGTTAAACTTCTCTATATGTTGTACCAGCGTATTTATTTTTTCGGCCTGGGTAAGGGTTATGTTGATGGTTGTGATATACGGGAAATGGTCACCTTCTATACGTGGGCAGACCTGAAATGAGACGATACTTGGAACCAGATTACTGCTGGTGGTGGTAAAGTCTATTATAGATCTATTTTTTCCGCTTGAGTGTGTTATGGCCACTGGTGAATCCCCTATTGTTATTGCCGTTCAGAATTGACAGACCATGGCTATCTAACTCTCGCATTATTAATTGGAATCCCTAGTCCTCCTGCCTTTTTCTTTTATTCTGTTTGTTTATTAGGTTGCTATTAAAATCACCTGAAATAATCAACGGGCAGAGTTCATGTGATTTTTGCAGCACATTGATCAAATTCATTAGTATTATGAATTTTTCCTTCTGCTTTTTTTTTCCGGGTGAACATATACGTTAACTAGTATTAATTGCCAATCTGATTTGTTAGAATGAAGCTTTCCGGTAAGTTTTATTACCTGCAACCAGTTTACACCAGTGTTTAATTCTTCTGTTTGCCAACCATATTTTTGTGATATGTATGTTGCTAAGCCTCCTCTCGGGTGAGCAAATATTGCGAACTTTTCTGCTTGGATGTGATGTTCTATATAGCCCCCTATTGATGCTGGCTTCATGTTCCACGTTTCTTAGAGTAGTATTATGTCTTGTTGTTCATAGAAAGACAGAGTTTCATGGTCATGCCCCATATTATTAAATCCATGGACATTCCATGAACAGATTTTTATCATGTCCTGGCTCTCATCCCTAAGGACTTCTATTAAATCCTGTCCATTGGTCACAGCTCGCTGCCCCCACCTTTTGTGATTCATCTTTGATCTCAACTGTTCGTTAGGTACACGTGTTGCTTAGTACCTTTGGCACCCAGGACCAATCCATGCTTTTACCTGTATGTTGTCGAAGCTTGATTAACTCACTGTTGCCTTAACCTCTTTTGCCTTGGATGGCCTCAGTGGCGTGGTAGAACGAGCGCCGTGTAGGCATGTTTTGTGATTTTTCCCAGATGAATATTCCCTTTTTTGCTTCGTATTATTTGTTAGGAAAGGATGGGGGTATCTTGAGTGTTTGTGGGGCCTCAGTGTGATCCCCCAGAATTCTACTGTTGATCTTCTTGCATGTATCCTGTTCACTAGTTCCTTTGAGGACCAGGGAGTCACGGTCTCGTCAATGTCTAGGTTATTAATAGTAGGTTTAAATTCTATGGCTAAAATATCTTGCGAAGATATTCCTTCCAGTTCAGGAATAAAAAAAAAAAAACGTAACAGATTCCCTCAATGTAATATATCTTGCCTTCTCTTTGTGGAGTATTCAGGCACAAATGTTAATTTCAATGTATTCTCCCTTGAGTTATTGACGTTTCTCAAATTTTCCTCTTTTTCTACCTGGACCTACGGGTGTTAGGGATTTCATCATTAATGTGTATCTTTTCTCCTTTGTTTTTTGCTGACCTTTTCCTGTGGTGTGGCCGTCATGTTTACTTCCTTTAAATCTTGCTCTAGTGTTCCAGCTTCTATATATGTTAATGACCGTTCTGGCTTGATTTGCTAGTCGGGAATGGGCAACCTACATGTTCTACCTTTTCTATTTATTTTAACTTTTATTGAGTTCTGGCTACTTTGTTGTTTGTTTATCTATTTTATCGTACGTCATATTACTTGGTGTTATTTCATTACTTTCTGTTTTTTCTCGTATTTTGCCCTTCTCTTTCCTACTAAGTGTTTGTACCCCGTTATCTGGACTGGTGCCTCTATCATCCCTGGGTGTAGTTCTTACTTGGAACTGCGATGTTTTTTCTGCCCCTTCTTCCTTTTCGGTTTTGGATTTGTTTGAATTGCCTTTTTTCAATTCTAATGGTTTGCGCAGCTTCTGCTGTTAGCTAATGGTTAGATTTTGTGTGCTGAGCCTGATTCATCATCTCTTGATTAATGATTACCAAAGGGCTCAATAGAATTTGCTTTGCGTTAAATCCATCCGTTATATGGGTTGATTGTTCTCGGCCCGTTATTGAGTCCTCCAATGTGACTTTATTCAAAAATGTATTTCCTTTCCTTTGTATATTTTGGTTTGTGAAAATTGAAAAGATTTCTTCTGATTTTGTAGTTGGTTGATTGGTATGTTTAACCCTACCCTTTCTGGCTCGTTTTCTTTGCCTTTTTGTAGGTGTTGTCATTTTTGAGGTTTCAATGGTGCTCTGTGTGATTTCAGTCTTATGGTCCCTTGTTTCTGGTCCTAAATCCTCTCTTTCCACTTGTTCTGCTTCTCACTTATCGATAACACCTGTCCCTTTGATTGTTTGTTTGTCTTTGTCTGGTACCTTTTTCTCTGCGTCCTTTTGAGTTTCCCTTATTTCTTTGGGCTTTGTTATTATTGAACTGCTCCTAAGATATCCCTTAGTATTTCTGGTAGATTTACCAATTAGTCTATAATTTTCCCACAGGCGCAATCGGGCTACATTTGAGGATTGCTTGTTTGTGACTCCAGGTTTCCCCTGCACGTTAGAAGGGCAGTAATTGATTCCAGCTTGGTATTTATGCCTGCAATATGACCGGCGATTACATTTATACGGTCTATCTGGACTTCCATTTTGTCTGATTGAAAGTTCAGTACCCTAATTGCTTGTTCCAATGTACTTAGCAGCGTATTACTCCATGGTTGAAAGTTCAGTACCCTAATTGCTTGTTCCAATGTGCTTAGCAGCGTATTACTTCATGGTGCAGTCTGCAACTCTTGGAGGGAGTTTCCTGATGCCCTAGACCCATGATCAATACCACTTACAGAAGAAATTGTTATTGGCGATGGCAAGTTTAACGTATTTATTTTAGTTGAAAGACTTCCTTCCTCCTGTATGTTCGCCTGTTGGTTGATTCTATGGGTCTGATTTAATGGGATAGATACCACCTTTACTGCACCTCCTGGTGATTCCTTTCCAATGGCCAGTGCCGGCACGTTCCCTTTAATTGCTTTGTTCGGGGTTTTCTGCGTTTGAGTATTGGTTTCCAATATTTATAACAGATTGACATCATTGGATAGTGAAAATGAGCTTAACCAGTCATCGTCCCCTAGTACTACCTGTTCTGCTAATTTATTTATTTTTCCTTCCAAGTACTTGTTTTTATTGTCCTCGTTTTCACCTCTTCCAATTACTTTGTTCGTGGGATTGGTCTGGTGTACCTGGGCTATTATAATTGCCAACCTGTTTGCCAGAGATTCTATGCTTGATTTCTGTAAAGCTGAATTTTCTTTTAGCACGTTAGTGATGTTCGGTGGTTGCTGTATGGCAGGAGAACTTGTTTTAATGGTAATAGATGCGCCCTTTTCCTGTTGGTCAGTCCTTCCCTGGTTGACATGTCCTTTATTAGCCCTTGTGTCTGGTGATATTGGACTAGGCAACCGGGCTGTCTCTAAGGTTGGAGTGTAACTGACTGCCATTGGGTCCTTTAAAAAGAAGAATTTCTGGATCCCTGTGTTATTACCAGAACTGAGTGATGTTATTTCCGGTGTTGGCGCTGAGACTAGCCTCTCTCTCCGTCTGCAGGCCTTTCTTTTTTGGTTTGTTACTGGCCCTTGTTCTATGTGTTTTTTATTTTTGCTTTTGTTTTTGCCTACAGTCGCCTGACGCACTCTCCCAGATCTCATGCTCCTTATTGCAGTATTGGATTGTTTAAGTTGTTTTGCTCGTTTCTCCTTGGGTGAACCAGAGCTCGGCACGATGGTGAGCTGCTAGCTATGTCCGGCCTAGTTGGACAGCTTCTGAAGCGTCCCCGGGCCTCACTTATCATCCGCCACTATTTGCTGCTCACTCACTATCTGGTGCTTCCCTCTGTATTAGCGTTGTTGTGGCAGTTGCTGTTACTACTGATCCTTAATTGACCCTTAACCCGCACTATAGCTAGCTCTGGTTTCTATCACTCTTGCTGCCTGAACCGCTGTACTTTATTAAGTTGGGGCTTACTTGTAGCTTGTTAGCAATTTTACAATTTGTTCAAATTGCTTTGAGAACGTGGGCTTGGTAAAGTTGCTAGCTGGTTAAGTTATGACTTTCCCGCGGATTTCGAGACCTGGGGGACTATTTGGGAAAATGCTGGCGGAATGCTGTAGGTTTAATCAATTGCTCAATTGCTGCGAGTGGCTGTGTTTTGTTACCAGCCTGCTCAAGCCCATACATTCTTCCCTTTGTTCTCGCCCACTGCTCACCTCTGTTCTCTGCAAATTTATGCTCCTGCTGCGTACAAAAATACCTCTCAGACTCTGCAAATGCTCTGCGACTCCTGCCGCGTTAGTGCCACGCCTCGCGACTCCTGCCGTGTTGGAAACTGCCCCGTGGCTTCTGGAGGCTTGGTAAATGATCCGCGGCACCTGCTGTACCCCGCCAAACTCTTGCAGCTCTCCAAGCGCTGGGCACACTGGCAGCGAATATGCGCGGCTCCTGCCGTGTTGCAAGCTGCAAATTCCGGTGGCTCCCCCGCGCCTGGCAAGCATGCCGCTGTTAGAAATGGGATCTCTGGTTGGCTAAGGCTTGCACCAGAGCCAAACTGAGACCACCACTCTAGTCAGGGCAAGGGAGTTACACGCCAAGATAACCCCTGCTCACCCCCTTGGTAGCTTGGCACAAGCAGTAAGGCTTATCCCGGAGGCAATGTGTAGAGCGTTTGCGCAACACACACAGCAGCAAAACACTAGGCACACCACAAAAATGGACTCCACACAAGGTTGCATATAAAAATAGCCTTTGTATTACCATAACACATTAGATCATAACCACACATATACACTGTGCAAGTGGCACTGGGCAGTATTTACAGGGGATTATTTACACAAGACAGGGCCACGTGGGACACTGTCAGAATCAGCACTTAGTAGAAATAATAGATGTAGAACATAGAATAACCGCAATACTAATCACCCTAGGCATAGATCACGCAGTGAAACATAAACTGACTAGCATAAACTATACTAGGCAAAACAACCTCCTAGTCATAAAAACACAGAGGTAACACAGGCATAACGGCATTGCACATTAAGCATAAATCACAGGCAATTATCATCACAAGCACAGTAGGCAATCACCTTGCGCAAGAATAACAGAAATTACTGACCCCATGCCAACTGGCCTTCCATGGGGCTCAAATGCCCTCTGTCCAAATAGTCAGGGCGAAGGCAGGCAAAGCAAAGATGCGCAAGAGTTTAGCCTAAACGTGGCAGCTGCCCACTACTTGCTGGGCAGCTGGGAAATGAATGGGGCGAAGGAGGGCGCCTCACTCCTGAGTCCAAAGAACATGTCCCCTCAAAATGAAGAACCTAAACGGTGCAGCTGTAAAATCCAAATGATGGGAACGGGCACTTTGGTGCCCTCAGGACTCCACACTGGGGCTCTCTAAACCTTTCTGCGCCACGTGGCAGCTGCCTGCGCTCTTGCAGGTCAGCTGGCCTTAGCACCACCCAACACTGGCACTCTGGGACTAAAGAAACGTGCTAGGCCCCAAACGAAGTAGGTACAGCAGGAGGGGGCGGGGCGGGCACCGGCAGTGTGCCCCAACGCCTCCTCTATCACAATGACCCCAGGAGCCCTCAAGTAAATCAGTGCGGGCACCACTGTGCATGTGAACCCCACTCGGGGGACTCTTTAGCAATTAATCTGCCCCCAACTTCGGAGCTTGCCCGCGCTCTAGCAGGGCAACTGTCAAAAATGGACAAAGGGTGTTGGCACTCCTAGCTCCTTTTGGGCCACCACTGGGGCTTCTTAAACAAAGATCTGCCCCCAAATCCCCCCTGGGGCTTCGAAAAACAAGGTGGCCTCACAAGACATTAGTACAGGCCGGGGGAGGAGGGGGGGCACCGGCACGGTGCCCCGACGCCCCTTCTAACCACGGCACCAATGAACCCTACTCACCCGGCTCTTCTGGCTGCCCTCCGGTCTCCTCTCTTTGGTGCACCAGGCCTCCTTCAATCTACAGAAGCGCAGGGCTGGTATGCGGCGGGGGCAGGCACCGACAATGTGCCTCGGACCCCCTCCGCCTCACTTCCAGATGGCTGCAGCACGTCTCTTCTCACTGCGGCGGGGGCAGGCACTGACAATGTACCTCGAGCCCCCTCTGCTTGACTGGTTTTTAGTGGGGCACTTGCGGGACTCTCTATACGTAGGGGAGTCTCGTGCCGCTGTAAGCCTCACTTCCCCCGGTCCCCCTCCTCGGGACCGGGACTTTGTTATGGAGCCCGCGAGGCTCCGGGTCATTTCCGCCTTATCCCGCGGCAGATTCGGGCGAGCCTCCCTGTTGCTAGGGACGCGCTAGAGGCGGGGACCAAATCCTGGCTCGGCTCTGGCTGGGACATGGCACTGCTTCTAGGCCTACGGCGGGGAATGGCCAATGCACCCAGCAGTATGGGTGATTGGGTCACGGACTCCGGGCCCTCGGCGGTGATTCTTCGCTACGGTGGTAATGAGGGGTGGGCTACCTCCTCTTGAAGCACAAAAGACCCTGGCGGGGTGGGCACACGCTAGGGGTACTCACAACCCAAAGTCCCTGGCGGGGTGGGCACCCGTCAGGTGATACAATAAAAAAAAACTCAGTAAAGTCCCTGGCGGGGTGGGCACCCGCTAGGGATATCTAAAAAACGGCAAATATGCGGGGTGAGCACCCGTGCCGAGAATACAGATGCAGAGGGAACTCCACGGTGCAGCTCCTGGCTGCAGTTGAAAACAGAAGCGCTGCTCCTCTTGGCAGCACAACAAAGCGTTCCTTATGGAAGCAGAAATAAAGCGCTTCCCAGGTGCTTCAGCCCAAAGTCTCCAGGGAAAAGTCCTTCAGAATGCAGGGGGGGTGGGGCAAAGGTTGGGCCCAGGCGCCAGCTCACAGGGTCCTCCAGCAGGTAGGCAGTCTCCAGTGGCGGTTCCTCCTGGCGCAGCAGGCCCGCCTCAAGCCAGGATCAAGTGAGAACATTTTACATGGGGTAACAGCCCCTTTTTATACACAGATTCCCTTTGTCTCAAGGGTGCAGGGGAAGAGGAAAACCAGATGCAACTGGTTCTGGAGCACTTTGTTGTGCTCAGCCCCTCTCCCTATTCACAGGATGGGCCAGGGACATCAGACGCACCACAGGGGGTGGAGCCAGCATTGTGGAGGATAGGCCCAGCCCTATTCAGGTCCCAGGTGCAACTCCTCCCTCCTATCTACATGCAGATCTCCCTATTCACCACCGGGCAGACCCATCCTCACTCCTGGAGCCAGGCACACCAGCCAGCCCCTGTCACTCACAAGCCAGACAGTCAATTCACATTCACTGCAAACAGAAATGCCAACTTCTAAAAGTGGCACTTCTACACTAGTCACATTCAATCTGCGCACACCATTGCACAGCATTTATTCTCACAAGTTTGCACATAACAAACTCGCCCCTGCACTCCTCTCACACCAGGAATTACCATGGCCACACATATCCCCATGCATTCCTATGGGAGGGCAGGCCACTCTCACCACACGCACTGAGACTGCGCCCACACTTCACACTGGGACACAGTGCTAAAGTGCTCAGAAGCCCAAAACAACTAACATCAGGGCACATTTAAAAGCAAAAAGTTTAGGGGTGAACCTGCCAAAAGGACCAAGTTCAACAGCCGCAAATAGCTGCTGCGCACCGAAAAATGCCCCTCTGGCGGCCTGGCAAAGTGATCTACATCTCCAGCCGCTCACCATGGGTCCCCGCGGCTCCCGCCAGGAAACAGGCAGCAAGACAATCTGTGGCTCATGCCGCGCCCCCACAGGCTCCCACCGGGCCAACCGGCAGCACAACGGCAGCAGAGCGATCCGCGGCTCCTGCCGCGCTCCACAGACCCCCACAGCCCCTGCCAACAGGCAGGCAGCACGGTGTGCTGTGCACCGCCTCCCGCCCAGGTACCGGTTCAGGTGAGGGAAGGCGGGGGGCTGAGCGGGCAAACTGCGGCTCTCTTGCTTCCCGCTTTCTGTTTTGTGCGGCTCCGGCAGCTTTCGGCATTCTCGCTCACCCCCGCTCTGCTCCTCGCTAGCTGGATGACTGAAGAATCTCCCTTGGAGTAAAGGAGTTACTCCTCTGCTTGGCAGGCACCAAAGACCCATCTGACCGGTCTTCATCTCAAAAGCTTCCGCCGGACCCCGAAGTAATTGCAGCCCAGGAGGTGAATTTCCAGACTTGAGTCCCCAACAAAGCTGAGACCCGCACCCCTCGTGAGTACCATGGAACCGGAAACCCTGGACACTGTGCACATTTGCAAGTGCATATGCTTCTTGGCAATCCTTGAGGCTGTGCTTTGGGTTACTTGTAGTCCAGACCCCGAGCAGCATTTCCACCGAAGATTGTTGGCCTACACTCCACGAGTGTTCCAAGAGCCGACTTCTTGTGATTTCTCTCGAGGTACCTTCGCGATCCCTGGTTCGTTGACTGTTGGGTCCCTGAGAAGGCAACTCTGACTTTCCGTGGGCTTCCCTTGTTGCTCAAGGCGTGCTCTGACTCTCCACCACTTGGTGAGTCCCCCGGACCTTGCTCGTCCACACCGAAGCATCTTTTCTCTTTCTGCGTTGGTTGCTGATGCCAAGACTTGTTGGGTCCAATCCGGTCACAGATGCTGTAGCACGCAACATCCTTTGTGGAACAGCACGAATCCAGCTCCTGGTTGTCGTCGACGCCTCCAGGTCCTCGTGGCTGCAGAGTCAAGCTTCAGTCTTCCCACCTCAATCACCTGACATCGGTGGGCATTCGTCTATTGTGCTCCTGGTCACTGGCAAGTGACCCAGACTCTGTCCCCTCTGCTTTCAGGTTCTTCTCATCTTCAATCCAGGCTTGGATCACACCGGACACTTTCCACTTTGATGGACGCAGCACTTTGCAGCAGATCGCCATTGAAATTAATTATGATTCCTGACACCAAAAGACACCTATGCACCCGGCTTCTCTGAGTGAGGTAACTCGAGTAATCCTGTGCTCCTGTGGGTGTTAGCCCTAGAACCCCTTAAGTCTAAAGGGGTTTGCTCAAAGTCCTCTCCTAAGTGTCCTTAATCTTTAAATTGCCAACCGCGACTTTCCCCATAGAAGCTAACGGCGTCTCGCAGCTGTGTTTTCACACTGCACGCGTTCCCCGTGGGTCCTCTGTGGCACTACCTTGGGTGGTTCTTGTGGTCTCAGCGATTCTACAGGCTCTAGGCCTTGTGTCTAGTCAAGTTGTGGTTCTTATACCGCTTTCTTAATATATGGTTTGGTACGCCCCTAGGGCTCAACGTATATTGGGCTATTTACTGAAGTTCTATTGCATTGAAGTTGTGTACTTTGCTCTGTAATCTCATAAAGAGATTATTAGAGAGTGTTTAGAAATAAATACATATATTTGATATATATATATACACCTTTTGTGGTTCTCCTTTCATTTAGACATTCAATAGGTTATAATCTGGTAAACCAAGCTGCTTTACACTCCTTCAAGACTTAGCCCGAAGGCTGCTCTCCATAGCTACCACTAGGATAGCTTTCAATAAAGGTTGTCTTAAACCTATCATGAATAAGGGTTGTTTGGACTGGTGCAAGGTGCCCACTAGAATAGTGGACAGCATATGCCAGGCCAACTTCTCACATGGATCATAAAGCATGCATATGTATGTGTTACAAAGCTATGAATGCCCCAGCATGATGACCTATACTTGTGCATGTATCAACATACATGCATGCCTATAAGTCATGACACAGGAGCCATTTTGGCTTTTTAAAAATGTACAGGTCCAGGATAGTGAATAATAATCATGGAACAATAATTATGTTTAAAAACAGTGTGCAAAAGCCCATTTATCTCATTAACTCATCCTCTCCCTATCCAACGAACCCAACACCGCCAGACACAATTTTCGAGAAGGCATGGAAGCTGTCGCCAAATGGATGAAAAACATCTGCCTTCAACTAAACACCAACAAAACAGAAGTACTCATGATGGGCCCACACCCCGACGCCTGGAACGACACCTGGTGGCCCCCCGCCCTCGGAAGTCTGCCCAACCCCACGGACCACGCACGCAACCTGGGAATCATCTCGGACTCCAAACTCAAAATGGACCGCCAGATCAACTCTGTCTCGTCGTCCTACTTCTACACTCTCCACCTATGCAAGACCTTCAAATGGATCCCCCTCGAACACAGAAAGACCGTCACTCGCGCCCTGGTCACCAGCAGACTCGACTATGGCAAAGCACTCTACGCCAGAATAAACAAAAACCTCACACGCACGCTACAGGACATCCAGAACGCTGTCGCAAGTCTGGTCCTGAACCAGCCAAGACACTAGAGTCACCTTCAAGATGCTCACCCACGCTCACAAGGCCCTCCACGACACCGGACCAGCATACCTGAACACCCGACTCAAATTCCACGCACCCAAAGAACCCTACGATCAGCCCAGCTCTCCTACGCCATGGTCCCCCACACCAGAAAGACCAGATCAGGCGGCCGCTCCCTCTTCGTGGCCAGAGCCTGGAATGCCCTCCTTCTCCACCTCAGACAGACAACATCTCTCCCCATCTTCACAAGAATCCTCAAAACTTGGCTCTTCGACAGACCCCCTCCTTGATGGACTGGAATCTGCGAAGCCCCCCTCCCCCAGTGCCTATAGACCCTCACGGGTGAGTAGTAGTGCTCAACAAACATGTGATTAATTGATTGATTGATTTATAGATAGAGGTCCAGCAGCACGTTGTAGCTGCTGAGCCCTCCTGAAAGTCAAATGAAAACAAGCATTTACAATGCAATGGTCTCGGCATTATTAAAGGTAGAGCTATTGGCATTGCTCACAACATTTTTTTTTTTTAAATCATAAATAAATGGTATTGTCATTTACATTGCCAATAGCTTAATCGTTAAATAAATGGCATTGTCATTTACAATGCCAATAGCTTAATCGCTTGCATATGCATGAGCTATTGCATTTACACCCACACAGAGCCACACACACAAAGCTACCCACACACACATACAGAGCCACCTACACAGAATCATTCACATAGAGCCACCTACACTGAGCCACCCTCACACAGACTGAGCCACCCTCACAGAGCCACCTACAAAAAAAGCTATCCACACAGAGCCACACACACGCACAACCACGCACACACACACACACACAGAGCCACGCACACATACACACACAGCCACGCACACACACACGCACACAGAGCCACGCATACACAGAGCCACGCACACACACACAGAGCCACGCACACACACACACACAGAGCCACACACACACAGAGCCACACACACAGAGCCACGCACACACACACAGAGCCACGCACAGACAGAGCCACGCACAGACAGAGCCACGCACACACACACAACATAAATGCATGGTGTATGTGTTAGCTGATCACTGCATAAGTGAGTTAAAGAATGTGTTGAGGGTTTCACTTAACTCATTCAGCTGTAGTGCTTTAGGGATGAATTCTACTTGGAAGAGGTTTGATAACGTTCTTTAGACCCCCAAAAGAAACGTTTTGCTTCATTTGTGGGACCACTAAACGCTATTGCTACCTACACAATATAGATTTTTCACAAAAACTACAAAGCTGCTGGTTTTCAGTTCGTCAGAAAATGTGCAGTTTACGTTTTGCCAGGCAGGAGTGTGCTTGTGCCCTCCGTCGTGCTGTGTGACTCTAAAAGGGGACGGAAGTGATACTCACGGTGGTTGTCGGTGTTCTCCAGGACTATTTCCGCCAGCACGAAGGCCCCTTCCTTCACGGTGTCGAGCAGCATGGTGGCGGCCCGCAGCTGGTCGCTGGTCGCTGGTCGCTGGTCGCTGGTCGTCAGGTCCCTCCACTCACCCACGGCCTGCAGCTGCAGGAGGTCGTTTACCAACTCCACCATGGCTTGCGGAGCAGAGGAAACAGGATAACAAAAGTTCGGTGGGCCCGCGCGGGCTGTCAGACATCTACTAAAACATTCTGTGTGATATGACTTATAATGTAGGGCTTAATAATAGGTATTAAACCCTGGCCTGCTCAATATGCCCCCAAATCAATAGTCCTATTCCCGGCAAGTCTTTTAAATTCACGTAAACACAACGTTTCTCAAAAAATCCCTCTATGCAGGACAACCACCCATCTCTGTCAGCACACACGGGGTAGCTATGGATGCCCAAGGCACGGGCTTGCCCCCCTACTCTCTGCTCTCTCGGGCAGTGGAGGGCCACAGAAGATGCACTCCTGAGTAACAGAGAAAACAAGAAAAACTAGTGCAATCAGGGGGCAGAAGGCAAGAAAAACGAATGCAATCGGGGGCAGAAGGCAAGAAAACAAGCACAATCAGGGGGGCAGAGGCAAGAAAAATGGCACAAACAGGGTGGCAGAGGCAAGAAAAACGGCACAAACAGGTTGGCAGAATCAGGATCCAGTTCCAATCAACCCTCTCTTCTATATTTGTCTAGACCGCATGAAAACCCCAAACTCTTGATCTTTACTTTAACCTTTAGCACATCACTAACTCCAGACATGCAGAAGTAGGTGAAGTAACATCAGCAAACCACACAAACTTGGCACATGGGTGGCCCACATACTGTAGGGGTGTATGCAGGTGTGTGGGTGTGAAACACTCTAATACAAACTATGTGGGGGCAGAGAATACAGCTGCTGCTGGCTTAGCTGCACCCACCCATGCGTTGGCGTGCGTGGAACCCATAGGGTCCAGCCAGCTCGCTCTACAACACGCCGCCTTTGCAGGAGAGAACCTCTACTTACAGGCATTGGTGATGGAAAAGCTGTTGGAGGAGTCCAGGTGGTCTACGTGATGGAACAGCTGATGTTTTGGTTTGTGTTATACAGCTGGACAGAAAATAAAAAGGCGCTGTGCTCCTGGATTGTGTTTCTCATGAAAAGTCCACCTATTGGTGTAGAAAAGTGCCCTGGGCCCCCGTGCAACCACAGACCACGAGCTGCAAAGGCGCCTGGCTGGAAGGTTAAAGTCAGCCACAGCTGTGGTGCGATGGGACCCTTGGGTCCCGCGGCCCTAGGCCCTCTGCACCTGCTGCCCCATTGAAAGGCACGCCCAAGCCTTGCATTGCAAGAGTAAAGTGGTAATGGGACCCCCGGGGCTCCTTTTAATGCCAATCTAGCACCCTCTGCAGGAGCCGCCCTGGCACTCGCCTGGCATCGCTGCGCTCCAGACTTGGTCTTAATGAAACCTGCACCAGTGTCTCTCTTGACTTTCCAGGCACATCTGCACTGTCTCGCGCCCGGCTGATTTATCGTTTGCACCCGCCTAAAGTGTGAGATTGCAGCAGAAACAGTCGGGTATGCAGGTGCCATTTACCGTGAATTCATGGAAAAGGGAGCCGAAGGGGGTAGCTGATGTACTTTCATGAAGCGCCGAGTGGAGGGGAAACATTCTTTCTAATTATGCACGTCTCTGAACAGAAAGGGACTTTGCTATGCACATCTTGCTTGTGCGCAGACACACACCGCGCGCACAGACACCGGCATACACAGCCCACGCGCCCCTAGACACACAACCCCCGCACCAAGACCACATTTCGTTATCTTGCAGCCTTAATAACGCACACATAGTTCCCCATCGCACTTGAAAGGACAGACAACAGCCCTGCGGCCATTATTGTGTCAAAGTGTGACAACTTTCGAAATGAAAAGATGTTTTTACAGACCCGAGGACAGCACGGAGAGGAAACATAACACGAAGGAGATTTAGGAGCGATGATACAGAGAGGGGGTGGGGCTCGCTAATCGTGCTGTAAACGGAGGCCGCTGTGATTGGCATGCCCGCCGCTACCGGAGGCTGTGCAGCTGGTGTCTGCTGGCAGCGCTTTGAGGAATATCCAAACTCTCTCCTTCGAGTCGTGCATCATCTATTCTTCGCCAGCACTGTGTAATATTTTTTATTGAATACCTCTCTAAATATTATTGTGGCTACTGTGGTAGGAGCATGGGTTTACCTGTTGGCTGGGGAGTGAAAAGGAACAAGAAAAACGGCACAATCAGGGGCAAAAGAAACTTACCAGCGAGGCTGATCCGGGCAACAATGGCGGCCGCAAACGTCCGCAAATTTCGGATTCGGGGGCGTGTTTTGGTGTTCTGAGTGACGGGCGAAAGAACACCAAAAACACGCCCCCCAATCCGAAAGAGACAGGGCTTCATTGGAGTGACGCCCCTCTCCTCCAATGGTTGGCTTCCGTTTAGGAAGCCAGCCAATGGAAAAGAGGTGGAGGAGAGAGGCGGGTTCCAAGCCCCGTCTAAAAATCATTAAATCTCTGACCAAAGACTGCGCAAGCGCAGCCTTTAGGTCTTCGACCTAAACATTAAATATAAAAAGCTGTACAGGAAGAGGGGGCAATGGAGAAGATGTTTTATAGCCATATTTGGCTTTTTATTTTAATTATTTAACATTAATTATGTTTTATAGCCACTTTGGCTGCTCATTAATGTCACTGATGTTTCATGCAACCGGGTAGTAGTGTATGCGTTTGTATTCTGCTCCCGTATATCATTATTGTGCACCCTACATCCGTGCAACTCGCACCCACGGCAACTCTTATCCCTGTTGGCATTAACTACTAATGCATATACTTTGGCTGCCCACTAGTGTCACTTCCATTCCTTGCAACCGGCGATTACTGGGCATCCTCCCACACCTACCTACTCCGTCATCCCAACATGGAGCTCATCGGCAAGCACACATATAGAATCACCTACCCACCCACACTCACCAAAAAAGCCGCCAAACGCTTTAAACACAACTTACTGAGGTCCCACCCTGAAACTCCCTTTGCAGACACCTACTTCTCACCGGTTAATGGTGCCGTAAACATTGATATCATCTTCCACACCACACGCAGAGCTCAATGGAGAAAAACGTTCCTCTCTTTACTCACCGTCTCCAACTCCAGGAAATCCACCCATGGCCGAACACTCTCCATCACACCATCCCAACTCTTCCCGGGCAGAACAACGATCACTATCTATAACAACGGGATTGTCCTAATCCAATCCACAGACAGGAACCTGGAACTACTAGACAACCTGTTCCCCACTTTCTTACAGCACATCTCCAATCCGCAGACCCCCACTCATAGCACTCTCAGTCCGATCACCCTTGACCTCACAGCCCCCAACCATAACCATTCTAACCTAGCTCAGTCCCTAAATGACACGCACCTCTCCTCTACCCCCGGCACCTCCGTCATCCACCCACCTACTGCAGCCACCTCACACTCCTCAATCACAGACTTAGATCTCTCCCCCACATTCACCAGCCGCACCCTCTCCCCCCCACCAACACCTTGACCTCCATTCATACCACTCCCATTCCTTTCACCCCTGACACCACAGCCCCCTACGACAACGCCTCTAATCTAGCTCAGCCCCAAAAAGACACGAACCTCTCCTCTACCACCGGCACCTTAGTCACGCACCCATCTACTGTTGCTACCCCACACCCCTCAATCACAGACACAGATCTTTCCCCCACATACACCAACCATACCCCCTCCCCCCTTTCACCAGCCCACATTCCCATTCTCTTCACCCATGACACCACAACTCCCACCCACAATACGCCTAACCGAGTTCAGCACCAGACCGACACGCAAACAGACAAACCCCACCCCTTATCCCCCCCCATTCTCAGCCCCCGCTTCCACCCATTAACTAACCACACAGAACACGCCTCTATCAACTCAACTCCGCCTCCTCAAAAAAGATCCACACACAATCCCACTCCCCCCCATTCTCACCCCCCACTACCCTTCATGCTCCCCCATCACCACTAACATACGCCCATCCTCCACCATGCACTCGCCGCCCACCACCAATAGCCTCTTCCATACCTCCAAACTCCCCCATAGGTCATCCACCCCCAACACTCCAATCCCCCCCACCAACACACATCCCACACTTGACTACATTATGGCCTCCCTCCTCCAGCTCAAAGAAGACATTCACACCATCAAACAACTACACTGCACGCATTCCAGTCACTCCTCACCCACCAACCTCCTCAAGCTCCAAGAAGACATTCACATCATCAAACAGTTACTCTGCACACACCCCAGACGCCCCTCACCCGCCTTCAACAGCACCACCCTTCCCAACAGGACCTCCACCCGGTCGGTTGACTCTCGCACTCAACGCCCCCCGCACTGGACTTCAATCACTGTCCGAAATCGTGAAAACCATCCCCATCGCTCCTGCAACCCACTATCGGACCTCGACACAGTCACCCTCCTCCGCTCCTACGACCCATCTCCCCTTAACAACATACCCACCACCCTCTGCGCCATTCCAACGATTCATCCTAATCCCCTTAGACCCCCCACACTAAACAACAGAATTTCTATCCTTAGTAACCTGCAATCGCTGATCTCATCTTAACACTGGACCTTGACCTAATCTTCTTGACTGAAACGTGGCTAACTGAATCTTCTACTCCTATAAGGGACATACTGGTTCCCCCCAACTACCACATCACTAGACTAGACAGGGTGGGTCAAAAAGGTGGTGGAATCGCATGTATACACAGGAGTAACCTCTCTGTCCGGAAAGTAACCTCTCCCTCCCTACCCTCCCCAACATCCTTTGAATACATCTGCCTCGATATTATCAGTGAGGGCAAACCGATATGCTCTCTTCACGGCATTTACCACCCACCAGGGGATAACCTTACCTTCTCGCAACAAATCATGGATCTGATCACAACTAATTCAGGGCGACAACTCACACAAATATACCTTGGTGACTTCAACCTCCACTGGAACGATCATAATGACGCGGTGGTAAATAGTCTTAAAAATTTCCTCGATGCCCTTGACCTCTCCCAAATATGCAACAGCCCGACCCATGAGAAAGGCTCTATCATTGACCTCATCATCTCCAAAGAGGACTCTATCCAACTTGAATTTATCCAACCCTGTGACTGGTCAGATCATCATATTGTCACATTCTTCGTCAATGAAAAAGTCAAATTTAACCCGGTTCAATCCTGCAAGCCTAAAGTCTGGAAAAGAGACCTGAAAAAACTCAACCCAAACTCTCTACCCCCCAACAGCTGCAACCTCTTACTGCCCCCTACTGGCGTTACGGATGTCCAATCCTTGACGGATCACTATCTCAACGCTATGACCTCTATAGTTAATGAAGCTGCACCTATGCAGCTAAAAAGAGCCTCCACAAAAATGTCCAATCCTTGGTACGACGGGAGTCTCAATGAGGAGAGACATGCGAATGGCAGAGCGCACCTGGAGATCAGCCCCCTCCGCACTGCACTTAAAAACGTTGAAGAAAAAGAGAAACGCCTAATTCAGGAAAATAAAACGCTCAAAATTGAATTTCTTCAGCCGTCAACTGGACCAAGCCAAAAATCGTCCGAGAAAGCTGTTTGAGCTAATCAGAACACAATCCAAGGAACAACCCCAACCACCCAGCACTTTGGGCGAAGCACCCTCCTGTGAAGACTTCGCCTCTTTCTTTATCCAAAAAACCGAAAACATAAAAAACGATCTCCTCATTGATGTAACTCTCTACCCCAAAGACCACTGCACAGCACCCACTGAACCAAAAAACAATGCTACATGGTCATCCTTTGTCACCTATTTGGAAGAAGAAATTGGTAGTCTTCTCAGCACTGTGAAACCAGCCAATCACCTCACGGACCCACTTCCTGCCAACGCTGTCAAAGACCTTACCCCGTCGCTCCTCCCACTCTGGACTAAAATTATCAACAGTTCACTTCTACAAGGGACCATCCCCGACTCCCTCAAAGATGGACAAGTCACACCTCTACTAAAGAAACCCACAGCCGACCCCTCTGATCTAAATAATTACCGTCCCATAACCAATATTCTGACTCTTGCCAAATTGTTGGAAAAATGCGTTCAAATACAATTGACTAAACACATTAATCAGTTTGATCTACTCAATCCTCATCAATCAGGCTTCAGAGCCGATCACAGTACAGAAACTGCTATGACTCACATAATTGACGACGCCCTTCAAATCCTAGATCAAAACGATACCTGCCTCCTCATCCTTCTTGATCTCTCTTCTGCATTCGACACGGTCAAACATGAGAACTTACTCGATCTATTAAACACAAGAATGGCTATATCCGGAACTGTGCTCAATTGGTTTACGTCCTTTCTACACAACAGATCGCAGAAATTCAAGAGTAACAATTTGATGTCTTCGCCAATACCTGTATCGCTAGGCGTCCCACAAGGATCCTCCCTATCCCCAACTTTGTTTAACCTAGTTATGGAACCTCTCACCACCTTGCTACAAGCATCCAATGTTCACTTCCACATGTACGCCGATGACACCCAACTTTATCTCAAATTAGAATCACCCAAAGACATCATGCTCTTGAATTCAACGATCAGAAGCACCCAATCCTGGCTGGCCGCTAATCATCTCAAACTCAATGCTCTTAAAACAGAGTTCCTCTTGATCTCACCTCCCGCGAAGATCACTACCGCTCAAATCTGGCTTAAACACCTAACCGCACTCAATGTTCATCCCACCATCGTGGACTCAGCAAAATCTCTAGGCATAACACTTGACACCAACCTCAACATGCAGGAACACATCAACAAAGCAACTAAGGGTGCGAACTACCAGATCAATACCTTAAGGAAACTCAAACCCTTTCTTCCAGCCAAAGATTTCCAAACTGCGGTACAAGCACTAGTCATCCCGCGAATAGATTACGGCAGCATCGCCCTCTGCGGTCTCCCCCTAACTACTACGGCACCCATAAGAGCTTCTCTAAACGCCGCAGCGAGACTCATCACTGGATCAAAAAAACACTCACACATTTCCCCTGACCTGAAAGCCCTGAATTGGCTGCCTTTTGAAGCCAGAATACATCTGAAAATCGCCTGCTTGACGCACAAGGCTGTTCACCTGAGCTCACAGACCTCGCCCAGAAGCTGACGATTTCTGGTGGCTCCAGAAATACTAGAGGCACAAACAATCTCTTGCTAAAGCCCCAAAGATTCCGCAAGGAAAAAACGTATAAACGCTCCTTCTCAGGAATGGCACCCAGGATCTGGAACTCACTTCCCCCTGAAACCAGGCTCATCTCCTCCACCATACTTTTTAAGAAAGAAGTAAAAGCTATCCTCATGGCTAAATACACCTGAATTATTACTGGGGTTGATATTTACAGACGCTGTACCATTCAGTTCTACTGATCTTTTTGCATTTTTTGTATGACTCATGTTATTGACCTTCCTGAGGGTTTACGCTACCACATATTTGTACTTGTATCATTATTGATGTATCTGTCTGACTATGGTACCTGAATGCTTACGCTACCACGTATTTGTACTTGTATTTGTATTTTTTGTACTTGTATCATTATTGATGTATCTGGCTGACTATGCTCCCGCATGGACCTTCCACACCCCAATTGTTATCTACTCACGGGTTGGTCCTTTCGTCTGTTAAGCGCTCTGATATCTGCAAAGATCTTGTTCGCGCTATATAAAACTTTCAAAATAAAATAAATAAATAAATAAATATTGTACAGAGGTGCTGGCTTCAGTGCAGTATGGCTGAAAGTGAAAAAAAGCGATATGACACAATCATCATTGGCTGTACCGTACAGTTACAAAAAAACTTTCAGCCATGTTGCAACATGGCTAAGAAATATTGGTGCAGCCAATAGATCTCACATAGGCAAGACCTATTGGCTTTGCCAATGGTTTTGTTATACTGTAACTCAGAAAAACATCCACTGTAACCAGAGACAAAACTCTGGGCCAAATATGTGGTACTGTAACTCACAAAACAGGAACTGGTACTAGGGTCTCAGCCGCATGACCAGTATGTCTTAATGTAGCTCAGTAAAACGCCCATTGCAACCAGGAACACACTTGCAGGCCCACTGTGTCATACTGTAACTTAGTGAAATGCCTACTGAGACTGTGAACCTGTGGTTCTGCACACTGTCTTTTAGCTCTGAAGACGCACAGATTATAGTCTGATACAAGGAAACTCATGTTAGTAATGCCAAGTGACAGGGAACCTAAATGGCGTAGGATCAACCTATAAAGGTCATTCTAGACATTGAGGCTCCTGTGGGAAAACAAGCATTGATAAAAACCAATAGGTCTGGCTTATATCTGAAAGTGGACATTTACCAGTTAGTCATACAGCATTGCATGCACTCAGTCACTCATCCTTGCACTCCTGCATCTATACATCCATCCATCAGATCATTCTTGCTTTCACTCACACACTGATTCAAAATACCACAGATACAGCCTCAATAATCAATTTCATTTGTAAGTTACACATATTGCCCAGTTACAGAGTACAAGTACAGAAGAGAGTGCACCCACTATATGAAGAACAGAGGGCCATATGTATCAACACATTTCCCCATAGAAACAGAATAGGCAAAACCCTTTGATACATCTGGCCCAGAGTACATGTAAAGCACAGAGAGTAAAACATCCATTATATATAGAGCCAAAGAGCACGTAAGGCAAGATGCGCAGAGTAGAGCATTCCTACGTATCAAAGGAACATCTAAAGCAAATTTACTGCAGCTCATAGAAAATATGTAGAGCATAATGTACACACAGTACATTGCATATGAAATGCCTCTAGAGCACAGAGTATACTATGTGTGTAGTAGACATGAAGCCAGGGGCACAACTAGGTCGTAACTTCGGGGTGGGCTAACGTTAATCCAAGGGGGCCGGGCTAAAATGTCAGACAATCAGGATCAGGTAATGTTCAGGCCAAGCTGAGAAAAAGAAGTGGCAATTCTGCATTTGAAACTGAACAACAATTAGTTTTATGAGAATTAAATTGGTGAAAAGAGAAAATTTCAACAATTTATATAATAACATAGACATAAGGGATTTGTTCATCTTGCAGTAAAGTGTCACTCAAATGTATTATATTGTCACACAACGATATTATGTAGATGGTTAAAAATACACCCTTTTTTCTAATGAAATGCTCATGAAATTGGTTCAAAAGAGCCCAGAACAACTCTAAGAGAAACCAAGACTGGTCAAATATATGATTCACACAAATAGGGGACTCCACACACGTCATGTACTTGTCCACCCCCAAACCCACAGAAGAAATTTTAGAAATTGCAATGTGCCCATTTGCAGTATTGTTATAAACTGTAGCACTAACAAACATAACATAACAAAGCATGGTGCTTTAATGTGTAGGCAGTGGAAGTAGGGGTGGGGGGGTTGCTGTGCAGCAGCACCCCCAAAATAACCTTGCTGGAAATCAGAGGGTGGATGATAAAATAATAAAGTATTTTCATTTTGATAATATAGTGTTACATTTGCTCTTCTTTAAAAGACAGGTCACATGAAAGGCTATGCGTACTGGGAAAATACAAAACTTGGTAATTATATCCCTGTCACTGAGTTTCAATCCTCACCTCTTCAGCTGGTGCAGCTCCTATTGTAATTGCATTTATATAGTGCTTACTACCCCTGCTGAGGTGCTGAAGAGCTTTTGCAGTAAGTCAATCAATCAGGGAATTGTGAAGTGTGCTACTCACCCATGAGGGTCTCAAGGCGCTGGGGGAGGGGGGGGGGGTAGCAAGGTCGTGGAGCTTTGAATAAGCCGAAGAGCCAGGTCTTGAGGCTTTTCCTGAAGGTGTGCAGAGTGGGGGAAAGTCTGATGTTGAGCGGGAGTTCATTCCAAGTCTTTGCTGCGATGTAGGATTAGGCTCTTCCACCCTTTCTGGCTCTGCAGATGCGCAGGGTTTCGGCGATGGCGAGGTCGGTGGACCGGAGGTTTCTCTTGGTTGAGTGTAATGAGACTCTTTCGTAGAGGTATTGGGGTCCGGTGTTGTGGAGGGATTTGTAGGCATGAGTGAGTAGCTTGAAGGTAAGTCTCTTCTCGACGGGAAGCCAGTGGAGGTCTCGTAGGTGCTGAGTGATGTGTTCTTGTCATGGGATGCCGCCGATGAGCCTGGCAGTGGAGTTTCTGGAGCAGGGATTTGTTGATTCCGGGAAGAGGGTGTTTCCGTAGTCCAGTCTGCTGGTTATGAGTGCATGGGTGACGTTTTTTCTGGATTCCGGGGTGGATCCACTTGATGGTCTTGCGAAGGATGCGGAGGGTGTTGAAGCATGAGGAGGAGACGGCTTTGATCTGTTGGGTCATAGCGAGGGAGGAGTAGAGTATGATGCCGAGGTTCCGGGTGTGGTCCGTGGGAGTAGGGGGACGGCCAAGGGCAGAGGGCCACCAGGTGTTGTCTCATGCTGAGGGGGTGGGTCTGAGGACTTCTGTCCTTTGAGTTGAGCTACAGACAGCTGCTGCTCATCCAGGATGCCACGTCTCTCATTCCTTCCTGTAAGCTGAGTCTGGTGGTGCCGGATTGCCTCATGAGGGAGAAGATGAGCTGGGTGTCGTCGAAGTAAGATACTATGCTGTCTGACGATGACTGCGAGGGGGGCCATGTAGATGTTGAAGAGCGCGGGGCTGAGCAACAATCCTTGAGGTGCTCCGCAGTTGATCTCTGTGGGTTCAGAGAGGAAGGGCGGGAGTCTGATTCTTTGGGTTCGACTGGTGAGGGAAGAGCAGATCCAGTTGAGGGTAGTACCCTGTATGCCAACATCGTGGAGTCAGACGGTGATCGTGCGGTGGGAGACGGTGTCGAAGGCTGAAGAGAGGTCAAGATGAGCGCCGCCGTGTGGCCCTGGTAGATGAGAGTGCAGTTGTCATCTGTGATGGTGAGGAGGGCAATCTCGGTGCTGTGGTTGCTGCGGAATCCGGATTGGGAAGAGTCAAGGATGGAGTTGTTTTCAATGAAGTTTGTGAGCTAGCTGTTGACGATCTTCTCTGGGACTTTAGCCACGAAGGGGAGGAGACAGATGGGTCGGAAGCTTTTGGGGTCCATAGGGTCTGCAGAGGGCTTCTTGAGGAGGGGATTGACTTCTGCACGTTTCCACTCCTCGGAGATTGTACCGGATTCAAAGGTGGCATGCATGGTGCTTCATAGCTCAGGTGCTAGGGCGGTGGCAGCTCTGTGGAAAATGTGCAGCGGTCAGGGGTCCGTGGGGGCGCCTGAGTGAATGCTCTTCATGGTCGTGGAGGTGTCTTCGGAGGTGACCGGGGTCCAGGCAGAGATGGTAGGCTGGTTGGCTGGCATTGCTTGGGCTGGGCGTGGTTTCGGCATCGGGTGTCTGTTCGTTGAAGTTGTCGTAGAGAAACATGATCTTGAAATAGAAGTAGGATCCGAATTTGTTACAGAGATCATGGGAAGGAGTGACGTCCAAGGCTTCGCTTGGGGGTTTGGCGAATTTCTGGATGATGCTGGAGAGTTCCTTCGAATTGCTGGAGTTGGCGAGGATTTTGTCCTGGATGAAGATATTTTTGGTGGATCTGATACATTGGTGGTATTCTATCACGGCGTTCTTGTAGGTGGCTACTAACACAAGTGAAGCAGGATAATTTTATCACTTCTTGGATGGCTGAGAGGAACTCACGAGGGGAGTGCACCCTCCCGTGTTTTAACACTATTACACAAAAAGTACTACCCTAATAGTTAATCCAGGTGGCCTGGATAACTGTAAAACTTGAGTTGACACTGAAGGAATGCCCCTACGTGAAACTAGGATAGTGCATCACCTTTGGGTGAGCAAGGAGGCAACTCCTTTTGTTTTATATTCCCTCACACACCCTAGTGGTGTCATGCTTCATCATCGGGACACCCTAACACCTAAAAGTCAGGGTGGGCTCAACCATATCTCAGGGAGCTCTTAGAAGATTTTTTGGGCCAGAGGGAGTTAAAGATTTAAAACTCCTCTATCAGATCCCGGTTTCCCTTTATTCTTGGATCTGTCAGGCATATTATAAATATGGCCTGTTGGCAACTTTACATTGGTTGCCCATTCGCAAGAGGATTGCCTTTAAGGCGCTGACTTTGGCCTATAAAGCTCTGCACAAGGGGGGAGCTAAGTACCTCCAAAAGAGACTGGTCTTTTACCATCCGACCAGATCTCTGAGGTCGGAATCCCTGCACTTGGCTGCTGTCCCTCGGGTAAAGAAAACGCGCCTTGGCGGCCGCTCTTTTGGATTGCTGGCATCTCAGCTATGGAACTCTTTGCCACTGGCCCTGCGGGGAGCCACTAGCTTGCTGGCTTTTAGGAAAGGCCTTAAAACGTGGCTGTTTACTCAGTAGCTGGTCTCTTTCGAATCCTTGGATCACTTCTCTTTTAGTCTTTTTTTTTTTGGTGTTATGTTATTATGTTGCAGCTTTTTCTTTCTCCAATAAAAGCGCCGGGACACTCTTTTTGAGTAGCCGTGCGCTATAAAAATGATTAATTAACATAACATAACATAACATAAAGGAATAGGGTTGTGTGGGATATTATGGTCCTAAGACCCTACTGCCAACATGTTTCAGTCCACTGGTGCCCCGTAAAGGGTGCTGACTTTCTTCAGGGCAAACACTGTGACCCCCTGGAAGAATGGAGGTAAGGGAATTTCCCTACACTCAATTATTTAAGGGCAGATAGCTGCTCCTTATCTATATTCATGCGATGTGTCGTCACTCCATCCCAACTTGGGAGAGGTTCCACTTCACGCTGGACCTCAATTATTGGGGTAGCCCTGTAGTCAAAATGCCATCAAGGGTCCTGCCCCGCTGTCTCATCTATTCAAGTTGCCTCCCAGCTGCATGAAGGTTCTTGTAGGTGGGCCAAGCTTCCGGGGTTTTGGTGTTTCTCCATACTTTCTGGAGACGTCTGCAGGTGCGTCTGGATTCTCGGAGGTCAGTGTGCGAACTGCTGGCTTTCATGGGGCGCTGTCTGTCGGAGTTACGGAGGGGGTGAGCTTGTCTGCACAGTTGGTGATCCATCTGTGGAGTTTGTTGGCTGCAGAGTTGACGTTGGTCGTGGTGGGAGGGGTATCGTGGTTGAGGGTGGAGTTGAAGTGCTCCTCAGAGACTTTGCTCCAATTCCTTTGCGGGGGCGTGGTGTAGGTTTGTGAGCAGTGGTTATTTTGAAGGAGAAGTGTACCCAGTGATGGTCCATCCAGAGGGGCTGTGTGGCATGGCTGAAGTGGATATTGTTCTCTCCAGCGAAGATGGGTTTGAGGGTGTGTCCTGCCTCGTGGCTGGGGGTGGTGACGAGCTGTTTCAGTCTGATGTTGGCGAGGTTGTCCTGGAGGGTGGTGGAGTTGGGGTCGCTGAGGTTGTCGAGGTGATAATTCAGGTCTCCGAGCAGTATGTAATCCATGGAGGCGATAGCGTGGGGCACATTGAGGTCCGTGATGGTTGTGGTGAACGGGGTTTGTGGTCCAGGAGGTCTGTAAGTGAGGGTGCCGCATAGGGACGGTCTGAGGCTGGTCCGGATCATGAAATTAAGGTGTTACGTGGCGGGCAAGAAGTAGTTTGTGCTGGAAGTGGTGAGCAGGAGACAGTTCTTTTGCATGATGACGACTCCTCCTCTTGGGTGGTTGGGGCATTCCTTCCTCTGGATTTTGTATCCGTCAGGGATGGCAGTGGTGATGTCGGGGGCAGAGGTGAAGTTGGTCCAGGTTTCCGGGAGGAAGGTGACGTCTGGAGAAAGGGTGTCGAGGAGGTCCCAGATCTCTACTGCGTGTTTGTGCAAGGAGCGCACGTTGAGGAGGATGCACCTCAGGGGTTCCGACTCGCTGGCCTCCGGTTGGTCGGTGGTGGCCGTGGGGGTGCGGAGGTCAGAGAAGGTCCGTCAGCATTGTCGGCAGGAAAACTGGCAGTAGGTGGTGTGCGGCATCAACAGCTGGCAGTTGTTTCTTGCGGGGTGTGTGGAGGGCGCCTGGGTTGTAGCGGTGGGGAGTAGGGAGGCTGGGTCCCTGGCACTGGTTGCAGATGGGCTTGCCTTTGGCGCGGCCGCCATTAAGTAGGGCATGGGGGAGGGAATGCAACCGGGAGTGGGTACTGTCAGGGGGGAGGGGCAGTGGAGCAGTACCGCAGGAAAAACAGCACGAAAAGGACACAAGGACAAACAAGCATTTACAATGCAATGGTTTCGCCTTTTGCCAAGTTTGAGCAATTGTCCTTGTAAAACACCTAATTTGTCTTTATGTATTGTTTTTGTAAATATATAAATAAATGGCATTGTCATTTAACATTGCTATTAGGGTAATTTCTTGCAAATGTGAGACTTATTGTAGCCTATGGATGATTTTATCAGACAGTAATTACTAGTACACACACACCTAGAGCCACACAGACATAATGTGGCAACACATACACACACACCCAGAGAGACACACACACACACACAGCACCAACACACGCAAAGACTTGACTTGGCAGAAAGACACGCAAAGACTTACCCTACTAGGCGCTAGACAGTAACAACACGGGGCAAGTCGAGAAGACATAAGACGGGGGAACAGAGACAACACCACGGAGTCAGACAACAGCACCAACACACGTAAAAACTTGACTTGGCACAGAGACACGCAAGGACTTACCCTACTAGGCGCTAGACAGTAACAACACGGGGCAAGTGGAGAAGACAGAAGATGGGGGAACAAAGACAACACCACGGAGACAGACAACAGCACCAACACACGCAAAAACTTGACTTGGCACAGAGACACGCAAAGACTTACTCTACTAGGCACTAGACAGTAACAACACAGGGCAATTCAAGAAGACATAAGACGGGGGAACAGAGACAACACCACGGAGACAGACAACAGCACAAACACACGCAAAGACTTGACTTGACACAGAGACACACAAAGACTTACCCTACAAGGCGCTAGACAGTAACAACACGGGGCAATTCGAGAAGACATAAGACGGGAGAACAGAGACAACACCACGGAGTCAGACAACAGCACCAACACATGCAAAGACTTGACTTGACACAGAGACACGCAAACACTTACCCTACTAGGCGCTAGACAGTAACAACACAGGGCAATTCGAGAAGACATAAGACGGGAGAACAGAGACAACACCACGGAGACAAACAACAGCACCAACACACGCAAAGACTTGACTTGGCAGAAAGACACGCAAAGACTTACCCTACTAGGCGCTAGACAGTAACAACACGGGGCAAGTCGAGAAGACATAAGACGGGGGAACAAAGACAATACCACGGAGTCAGACAACAGCCCCAACGCTAAAAAGTAACAACACGGGGCAAGTCGAAAGGACATAAGAGGGGGGAACAGAGACAACACCACGGAGACAAACAACAGCACCAACACACGCAAAGACTTGACTTGGCAGAAAAACACGCAAAGACTTACCCTACTAGGCGCCAGACAGTAACAACACGGGGCAAGTCGAGAAGACATAAGACGGGAGAACAGAGACAACACCACGGAGACAAACAACAGCACCAACACACGCAAAGACTTGACTTGGCAGAAAAACACGCAAAGACTTACCCTACTAGGCGCTAGACAGTAACAACACGGGGCAAGTCGAGAAGACGGGAGAACAGAGACAACACCACGAAGCCAGACAACAGCACCAACACACGCAAAAACTTGACTTGACACAGAGACACGCAAAGACTTACCCTACTAGGCGCTAGACAGTAACAACACGGGGCAAGTCGAGAAGACATAAGACGGGGGAACAGAGACAATACCACGGAGACAGACAACAGCACCAACACACGCAAAGACTTGACTTGACACAGAGACACGCAAAGACTTACCCTACTAGGCGCTAGACAGTAAAAAACACGGGGCAAGTCGAGAAGACATAAGACGGGGGAACAAAGACAACACCACGGAGACAGACAACAGCACCAACACACGCAAAGACTTGACTTAGCACAGAGACACGCAAAGACTTACCCTACTAGGCGCTAGACAGTAACAACACGGGGCAAGTCGAGAAGACATAAGACGGGAGAACAGAGATAACACCACGGAGACAGACAACAGCCCCAACGCTAAAAAGTAACAACACGGGGCAAGTCGAAAGGACATAAGAGGAGGGAACAGAGACAACACCACGGAGACAAACAACGGCATGGAGACTTAGCATTAGCACAAAAAAAAACTTAACATGCCGAAACATGCCAAACCATCGAAACATGCCGACAAAAGCATCCCATTAAAACGGACATGACACGGGGGCAACAGAGACAACAACACGGAGACACAGACAGGGAGAAACATAAGGCAAGATAGACGTACAAAAGTAATAGAAAGCTAAATAAAAATGATGCTTACCTGATCGAATCGCAAATAAACAGAACTTCCAAGGAACTTAAAATTAGCAGTCCACTCCAACAGAAGACACTCCTAAAAAGAGAAAAACATGGCCGAGAAAAAAAAAAAAAAAACACGCCCACAGCCACATAACGATCGCAAGGGGGCGGGATGAGTAAAAATAGCGGGAACGCCCACGAATCTGCTCCGGCAATGACGGACAGATCGCTCTTCCAATGGCTAGCCTCCATTTATGGAGCTAGCCAATGGAAGAGAAGGCGGGACCAAAGCCAGTATTGTTCTAACATGAGATTTCGCCTGCGCGAACGCTGCTGCGCAGCTGACGCCAGGCGAAACCTAAAAAGGACACAACAAGGCACAATAGAATAAAATAAATACAAAAAATATGAGGAAGAAAGAATAAAAAGAAAATAAAAAACAAATAAGAAAACAACAGATAGACAGGCACAATTAACAGAAACCAGACAGACCAACAAAAGCAGAAAACAGAAAAAGGCTGGCCGAGTAGACCAGCAGAAGAGCAAGGCTCTTCCACCAGACCACCATGAATGAGACGCGGGCAGGAGCCTGCAGGTGGAGGAGGGCCTCAAACACCTACCTGGACAGAGAGGTCCTGGAGGCAGTCGCGCAATGATGGAGCTGCATGAAGGGAGAGCAGAGTTCCCTGACCAGGAGGTCAGAGGTCTTGCTCTGACCTAGTAGGATGCTACTCTGGAACCCATAGAGGATTAGTGGTGAATTAGTATAGTGAATATTAAATTAATTTGAGCGGTGGATATGTTAGTCTGTTTTTTGGATTGAGAAGGATAGTGGAGGGATAGATGAGAGAAATGGTTTGCATTTATATGTCACTTGCTACCCCACATGAGGTGTTGAAGCACTTTTAGGCGAGTAGCACTCTACTCTGAAACCCAAAAAATGTTAGTGATAAATTAGTCTAGGGACATATGAAATTAATTTGAGTGGTTGACATGCTAGTCTGTTATTTGAATTGAGAAGGATAGTGGAGGGATGGAAAACAGAAGGTTTTGCATTTATATAGCACTGGTTACTCCTGATGAGGTGTTGAAGCCCTTTTTGGTGGCTAGCACGCTACTCCGGAACCCAAACAGGATTAGTGGTGAATTAGTATAGTGAAATATGAAATTAGTTTGAGTGGTGGAGATGTTTGTCTGGTATTTGTATTGATAAGGAATTGTGTAGGGATAAAAGAAGGAAGGGTCTGTAAGTTTTTTTCTCGGGGGGTTCATAGCAGTAAGAGGGTGTTTGGGGTGAGTAAAAGGGAGGTTGAAAAGTCAGAGGGAAGGGTTTAGAAAGGCTTGTTTGGGAGATCTGAATAGTACAAGAGGTAGAAGATGAAGCAAGGAGGGGTAGAGGAGGGAGGGGTGTGGGGTTTGGAATGAATGGAAGAATGGAGGTATAGGATATATTGATAGAGGTATAAGATGACAAATAGGGTAGTGCATTGGTGAGAGTAGTAGTATGATGGGCCGTAGAGTTGAGGTAGAGGATATATTGAGAGCAGTATAGGGTGAGAAATGGGGTAGTGCATTGGAGAGAGTAGTAGAGTGAGGTTTGAGATGAGTCAGAGTGGGGGTAGAGGATATACTGCAAGAGATATAGGGTGAGATCCTGGGTAGTGCATTGGATATGCTGAATTAGAAGCAAAGTAATAAATATAAAGATATATATATATATTACCTACTGGCGGTCGCCAGTAGGTATATATAGTTAGGATTTTTTCCCTATGGGTTTTTTGAAAATTCTATGTCTAATAACTTTGGCGTTTGTGGACGGAATTGGCTGAAATTTTCAGCAAAATGGAACATTTTGTTTCTGAGCAGCCACTGGAAATTTGGGGGGAGTTGGTCCAGGGGGGGCCGAGAAAAAAGGGGGGTCCCAAAACGTGTTTTTAACATTGAGTTTTCCATAGGGCGGTTAGCCTCACTTTTAGCCCGAACGGCTGAATGGATTTGCACGAAACTTGGCAAAATTGTAGGGGCTGGTAGCCCGATGTGCCTTTTGTAGGTCTCAATATATGTGCTGCAGTGGATTTTGAGAAAATAACGTTCAAAAAAAGATATATATCTGTAAGCGCGGACCAGGCAGCGCCCCGGTACGCGTACTTGACGCGTAACGGAACTTCGCGTAGCGAAGTTGATTGGCTCTCCGGTGTCTGTCAACATTCTAAACAGTCCGGAGCGGCCGCCATCTTGTCTCTCGGTAGGATCGAGAGACAAGAGGAGGCAAAAGCGAAGGGGCAAATGACCATAAGGGGGCATAGTAGATCCTCCCTGACCCCCTAGGTTTGATGTGGAGGCTTTAAAGGGGCCCCGCTAAGCAAAAAAAAAAAATTTTTTTTTTGTTTTTTTTCGTGGTTAGCGCCCGGTACGCGAACCGGGAAGCGTTCTGGGGAGCGTACTACAATGAAAAATGAATGATAGACTTTTCAAATGCTGTATCTTTTCACATAACTGTCTGTTTGCTTACCTTATACTTACTGTTCTTTTTTTAAAAAAATATTTTTTTTGGTTAGCTTCCGGTACGCGTACCGGGTAGCGCTCCGGGAGCGAACTAAGAGAAATAGAGGTTGGCAGAGTTCCAAATATTCTACCAATTTTTTTATAATGGGGAGTTAGTTCTGAAAAGAACTTTTTTTTTTATGTTTTTGTTGTTTTATATTTTTTTTAGTATTTTTTGAACATTTTTTTACTTTTTTTGTATTTTCTGAACGTTTTTAAAAATTTTTTGGTTTTTTTGGGGGGGGGGAAACAAAAACGATCCATTATAAAGGGCTCAACAGGAGCAAAAAAAAAAAAAGAATTTATTTTTTGGTGCGTCTCGTGCAAACATTAATATGATTTTGAATTGCTCGCAAAATCAAAGTGATGCTACTTTCTCTGTAGCAGATGAAAGCGCCACATTCCACGCACACTTGTTTTACGTGCCCAAACAACATTTGGATGTTTGCAATCACCTCCCTCGCCTCTGGTCCCGACACCTCTGGAACCACCGATCTTCTTGCCATTTGGAGGGGATTTTGTTGTTGGTCACGTAGCTGGGCAGCACTATAATTATTTGGGTGCCACCTACTCATATGCCGATGCATAGTATGATTGCCATAACTATATTTTTTATCAGTGCCCCTTGACAATCTATCACCGCATATGCGGCAAAACACGTAACGAGCATTCACTTTCTTTTGCCCCTCAGGAATTCTGTAGAATTGCCAGATATAATTCTCCTTTCGATTGTACCTCCTGGGCTCCTCTGGCAAAAACTCATGCTCTTCCTCCTCTTCCTCCTCTTCCTGTTCTTCCTCTTCTTGCAGAATTACTTCTGCAGGTGGTCCTCTCTTTCTTGGATTTGGTGGAGGTGGTGGGCTAGCACCAGCTGAAGCTACTAATGAAGCCATCACAAAGTCTCAATAAAGGGTCTTTCTCTCACCAAGATGAAAGTCAGAGTGATGAAAGAAGGAGGGGTTTTCATCATTTGGGAAAAACAAAAGTTCTAAACCAATGAAAAGTGTCCATTTTAGATCACATGACCTTGTATTACATCATTAGGAAACCAAAAGTGAAATGAACCAATGAAAAGTGTTATTACCGAGTCACATGACCTGCTATGTTTACATTACGCGGTCGGCGCCGCGCCGCGGATCGCTTCCGGTTCGCGTACCGCTGCGCTTCCGGGTACGCGAACGTAGCACGTAATATGACGTATTACGCGAGAACGCGAAACGTCATGCTGACGCGAAGCGTCGCGATGTTGTTTTGTAACGCGAGAGGTGCGCAAAAGGAACGTTTACCAGTTCGCGTACCGGGTCGCGCCTCCGGATTGAGCTAACGGGAAGCTAACCGGTACGCGTACTGGGAGCGAAACAAAAAAAAATACAAAAAAAATTGTATAAAAAACATGTAAAAAATATTTTTCTTTTTAAAGATTAATACATTGTAAAGGTTTTGATATTAGCTATTAAAAAACCAATGAAATTCACTGAAAAAACCATAGGTTATAGACCATATATAGTTAGGAATTAGCATTTACAAAACCTTAAAAATTCACTGAAAAAACCATAGGTTATAGACCATATATAGTTAGGGATTAGCATTTAAAAAACCTTATTTTACTCACACAAAACCATTGAAATTCCATATATAGTTAGTTGTACTAACTATATATCACGCACCCGCAATCCACTGCTGATGATGTCACATATTACATCATTCATGACATGGTCAGTGACATCACTGATGACATCACTGATGACATCTCAAATGACATCACTGATGACATCACTGATGACATCATCCAGTGACTGTGTGTTTCTGTAAAGTTTAAATATGTTTTACATATTGAAGAATGAGTAGATGTAGAAGTGTCTGGATGAAGGATTTAGTAGGTGCGTGACTGACTGTATGAGTGAGTGATTAAATGTGTCTCACTGAGTGCATGGGTTAGTGACTAAACTGTCTTAATTTGTGCATCATTATGTCTGTTGTTCTGTAAACTGCTGCATGTGTTGATCAGTAGCTATATGAGTAACTATATAGGTTATTGATTGGTTGCCCAAGCATTTGTATGGGAGACTGAGTGTGTGTGTGAGTGGCTGGGAAGTGTATGACTCTGTGCATAGATGTATGGGTTCAAAAGTGCATGTTGGAAACAGCTGTATGGGCGGTTGACTGTGTGCATGACTGTATTGGTGAGTGAATAGATATCTCAGTGCTACATGTCAAATTAAGTACATATGTAAAATACAGTACATGTGAGAGTTGACATATATAAATAACTGTGCATAAGAGCCAGTGAATGTGTGAGTGGCTGTATGGATCATTGTGAACTTGTATCCAGGATTGTATAAGTGAGTAAATATGTTTTAGTATTTGTTTGAATAAGTAAGTAAGGTGTGTTTAACTGTATAGTTAAGGAAATGGAGGTGTGATTGATTGTTTGCATGACTGTCTAGGTGTGTGTGTAACTTCATGGATGAGTGACAATCTGTGAGTCTGTGTTTACACTGAGTGTATCTAAGGTTATATTAGAGTCTGAAGAGGTTCATCGTATTATCACAACAGTGATGTCATCAGTAATGTCATTTGAGATGTCATCAGTGATGTCATCAGTGATGTCATTTGAGATGTCATCAGTGATGTCATCAGTGATGTCATTTGAGATGTCATCAGTGATGTCATCAGTGATGTCACTGACCATGTCATGAATGATGTAATATGTGACATCATCAGCAGTGGATTGCGGGTGCGTGATATATAGTTAGTACAACTAACTATATATGGAATTTCAATGGTTTTGTGTGAGTAAAATAAGGTTTTTTAAATGCTAATCCCTAACTATATATGGTCTATAACCTATGGTTTTTTCAGTGAATATATATATATATATATATATATATATATATATATCTAGATAGATATATATATATCTAGATATATATATATATTATATGCATAAGGAATGTAATATATGTAGAATAAAATTTCATTTAGTAAACTCAGTCTTTCAAGTGTTTTTGTACTTGTGTGTTTGTGTTATGTGTTAGATCATTCCATACCATTACAGACGGGAGACCACTCTCCCACCTGAAATAACGGAAAATGCTAAAAACCTGTTTTTTCACACTGTAATTCCTTCCACCAAGCTGAATCTGTTATCAGTTTCATATGCATAACGCCAAGAGACTCCTAGCGAGGGAACGTCTATGTTTAACAAATGGTCAAATAATAATAATGAAAGAAGAAAATAACAAAATGAGACCACACACAAGCCAATTTGCGTAGTAAACGAATAATGCAATGCAACTAAGAAAACGTTTTTATCCTAGGCTAGCTCCATGGCCTGGGAACAGGCCTGGTGTTATAAATCAGCTTAACACATTGGGGTCTGGCTTCAGATGGAGGAAATTCTTACAAAGAACTGCAGGTTACTTGCAAGATGCATCTTAAAATGTGTATTATGATGGTGTAACGAAGTACAGCTCAGTAAATGTTTAAGATTGGCAGGTTTTATCAGTCTTTATTGAGATAGATGATGAGTCGAAGAAAAACGTGAACATAAACTAAAAATCCATAAATAAACTAAGGAACCTGTTCGCAATACACATACTACAGATTCAAATGTAGAACATTGTAGATATATTTGGCCATCATATGCAGACCACTTTAGAAAGACTAACCTACCCCTTGACTTGATGTATTAGAAATGGGCCTCATATGTTTCAATCGACATCGCAGGAAGGGACCCAACCCGTGGCACCACTGGCCGGGGCCACCCAGCAGATAAGGGGGGCTTGTTTGGCTTCACATCACCATCTCTTGCAAGGACATGCAAGGCACTTCCAAGTACCACCTGGCACCATTGGTGTGGGTCTCCCATGCATTTATTGCCTTTGCCTCCTGTGTTTTTGCTGTGTGTTGGATCCCTTTTTGCTGGTCTAGATGCTTTGGCACTGCTGTTCAGTGCCAAAGTGCAAGTGCTCCTTTTGTAAATTGTTGTTAAGGATTGGTGTTTCCATTATTGGCTGATTTGATTTACTAGTCAGTCCCTAGTACAGTGCACTGTTTGTGCCCAGGGCCTGTAAATCAAATGCTGCTAGTGGGCTGCAGCACTAATTATGCCACTCACATAAGCAGCCTGTAAATGTAACTCTGACCTGCCATTGGGAGCCTATGTGCAGTCTAGTACTGCCATGGTGACTTGGCAAGTGTAAATGTAAATGTAAATGTAAATGTACAGGAATTTATATAGCGCAAATCACCAAGCGGTTTCTAAGCGCTTGCTTAGGGAACCCGTCCTGGTATTCCCCTGTGAGATAACCCCGGCAGGGTATCCGCAAGGTGAAAGCCAGGCATCCCGCCGCGAGGGGCCGTTGTGGAGATTAAGCAAGCTATTGCCCAGAGTCGCAGAGTGTGAACCCGTGAATCGAGTAGGCACCAGAGCGAGAATTGTCAAGTCCATGGACATTTTAGGACTCAAGACCCCGCCGAGCCGGGAATTGAACCCTGGTCCTGGGCTGACCTCTGCTTCCAGGTCTGCCTCCTCTAACCAGTGAGCCACACTTCTCCGCAAGTGTACCCACTTGCCAGGCCCTAACCATCCTTTTCTTACTTGGTAGTCACCTCTAAGGTAGGTCAAGTGGGCGGGGTGCAGTGTATGTGAAAGGTAGGACATGCCCTGGTATGTGTGGCATGTCCTGATAGTGAAATACTACCAATTTTGTTTTTTCACTATTGCAAGGCTCCCTGTTCCCGTAGGATAGAATGGGGAGTTTGTTCATAACATCTTATAAACATAACTACCCTCGGGAACAAGGTAGGACAGTAAAGTTTTATATGCCTGAACTCAGAATGTTAAAATATATCTTTTAGTGAGGGTGATTTTTACATTCTGTGTTTGAAAATACCATTTTTAGAAAGTAGGTTTTTTCTTGCTTAGCCATCCACTATGCCTCTGCCTGGTTTGTGTACTTCATGTCTGGCTTTAGGATGACTGGGGCTGGAGAAAAGCAGTGGCTCCAGAGAACCTGATGAGTCAGGGCTGAGCTGAATAGACCCAAGCTGCATTTATAGTAGGGGAGGAGATTTCCTTTCACCTGAATGGGTTTGGTCTGCCAAGGACAATGCTGTCTCCTTCTCCTGCCAGGAAGCTGCACCAGAGAGGACAGAACCGGTTTTGACTAAGCACAGGGCTTCTCTGCCACTAGAGAACAAGGAATTTAGTAATATAAATATTGGGGCCTAGACCTCAGTGTGAGGCTCCACAGGACAATCCTCAGGATGGTGATGATGTAGTATAAGAAGCCCACCTCTAGATTGCCCCAAATCTGGCTCGTAAACCAACACAGACTTAGAGGAAATCAAGCGAGGGGCAGTAAGGGAAGGGGACAGCGGGGAGGGAGATCTTGATGGAGACAAAATGTGAAATAAGCGTAAGTTCCACAATACCACGAACCAAACATACACATCTTGAGTAGAATCACCCTTACGTTCTTCTTCCCCTCACCTGTAAAGCAAAATAAGTTGTGCTTAAGCCATAGAAGAGAGAAGAGGGCAGTAGTAAGGACGCTACACACACTATTGAGGCAATCAAAAAGACAAAGGAACATAAGTTCACCTACAAACTTATATACAGGAAACAATACATCAAATCCTGCTATAGATGACGTGAGCATACCATAGTTATGCGGTGTAGTGTTCAACCTTATACTCTGTGAGCACTGGCCTCCCCTTACTCTCCCCTGAAATAGAAAATAAAGGAATACTGAGGTCTTTGTATCCAAAGCAATATGAACAACACAGAGTTCCAAGGTAACGTACACCCACAGTTGAAGTCACTAGGCAAGTAATAGTCTACCCCGAGTGTTGACAAGGTTAGAGAAATGATCGTAATGAATAGTTTTGGAGATCCAAAGCTTAAATGTATATCTGTTGAGCCTTATTTAGCAGGCACCTTCTGTTAGTTTGGCACAAAAGAGCTTCTCTGCACGAGACTGTAAGAACAATCCCCACTAACAGAGAAGCCGGATATAAACTTACATAAGAATTCAAACACACGGATTATCTCTGCACGAGACCGTTAGACTCACGGTCTCCTCCAACAGAGGTAATCGATCCTGAACTCGGATCTGAAGGCAAGAGGAAATCACCACTCTCAGATAACTTCAGAGCGGTCCTGAAACACCGAGTCTAAATGAACCCGGAAAGAAGCGATCGGTAGCTTGGTGCAGGTGCACCCTTACCGCCTCTCTGGAACCTGTAACAGAGTCGCTGGCCAGAAATCTCCAACAACGAAGCACACCAAGGAATTATCGGCACTCTCTCCTCCGGTCGCCGCCATGATATTGCAGCCGCGGAGATGACGCAGCCCACGTGATGCGTGGCCCGCAAGGATCCTGGGAACTGTAGTTCAGCGCGTTCCCTTCCGTACTCCAGCGGCAGACAGTGACTACCGGTAAATGGCAACGTGACAGAACATCCCCCTTCCGACATTCACTGTATGCCAGATGGTTTGTCAGGGTGCAAGCGATGAAACCTAGCCAGAAAGCAAGGAGCATGTACGGCAGCACCGGGCTCCCATGAGTACTCCTCCGGGCCATAGCCCTTCCATGACACCAGGTACCAAATCTTGCCTCTCACCAGCTTAGAATCCAGGATCCCCTTGACCTCATATTCCCTTTCGTGTTGCACCCAAACAGGTACAGGGGCCCTCCTCACAGGACGGACAGAGGGCTTGAGCAGGGACACGTGGAACACAGGATGTATGCGAAAATGTGCAGGCAACCGTAGTTTTTACCGACACAGGGTTAACCAGTTTCGTTACCCTATAGGGGCCAATGTACTTGGGGTTGAACACACTGTGTTTTCTAAACCTGATGTTCCTTGTGGACAACCACACCCAATCTCCCGGCTGATACACTGGCCCAGGCCTGCGATGTTTGTCAGCCTGTGCTTTGTAACATACCTTAGCCTTATCCAGATTCCTACGGGCTTCCTGAAACATTTTGCGCATGTATAGTAACCTGGTGCGCAGTTCAGGAAGCTTGGACACAGTGGAAGGTAAAAGCAGAGGAAGGAAACGTGGATGGAAACCATAAGTACAAAAATAAGGCGTGAGTTTTGTTGATGTGTGAATCGCGTTATTATAGGCGATCTCAGCAGCCCATAACCAATCAACCCAAGCATCAGTGGTGGTGTCAACAAAGCATCTCAAATACTGTTTAAGGGTCTGGTTTAACCTCTCAGTCTGACCATCAGTTTGGGGATGGAAGCTCGTGGAGAGGGAAGAGGTGACCCGAAGTTTAGCGCACCAAGCCTTCCAAAACCCTGCAGTAAACTGAGCTCCCCTATCTGACACGATGACTTTAGGGAGGCCATGAAGCCTAACAATATGGGTCAGTAATATGTGGGCCAACTGGATAGAGGAAGGGGCCTGTTTATACGCAATGAAATGACCCATCTTTGTCAGGTAGTCTATCACCACTATGATTGCGGTTTTTCCTTGGTCTTTAGGAAGCCCCACCACAAAATCCACAGAAAACCTATCCCATGACAACTCAGGAGTGGGCATGGGCTGCAACAGTCCCTGTGGCTGTCGATGGTCTGTTTTCATCTGCATGCAGATTGTACATTCTTTTACCCATGTTAGTATGTCCGGACGTATGGACGGCCACCAGAACTGTCTCAGCATCGTTTCCAGAGTCTTAGTGTTTCCCATATGGCCTGCACATGGAAGTTCATGACACCAGGTGAAAGCCTGTTTCCTAAGGGCAAGATTTGCAAGAAGCACCTGTTTGCCTCTCATGGGAATGCCTCGATGTATTCGCCACTCCGGATGGCTTTTGAGCCATTGTCTCCATTGGAAGGTTTGTATTCCTTTCTGAATCCTGTGAAGGAAGTCGTCGGTTTGGATCACTCCCAGCACTTTGCTAGGCTCAATAATTGCCCTCTCAGAATGTGCTCCAATAGATATCCCCTGCTCCTAGCGTGTGAGCGTGTCCGCCTTCTTGTTCTCCGTTCCAGGACGAAAGGTGATGATAAAGCGATATTCCACAAAGAACAACATCCATCTTAACTGTCGCGGGGTTAAGTGTCGGGCTGCTCTCATGTACTGCAGATTGCGGTGGTCTGTGAATACTGTGACTGGATGAGACGCCCCCATTAGCCAAAGTCTCCATTCCATGAAGGAATCCCTGATAGCCAATAGCTCTTTTTCAGCTATGGTGTAATGTTGTTCTGCGGTGTTCAACTTCCGTGACATAAAGGCGATGGGATGGAGCTATCCTGTGGTAGCATGTCGTTGGGAAAGTACAGCCCCTATTGCAATTTCGGAGGCATCGGCTTCCACGATGAATGGTAACGTCGGATTGGCATGTACCAGGACGGGCGCTGTGGTGAATGCTTCCTTTAACAGCTCAAAAGCTTGCTGTACTTCCGTCGTCCAAACAAAGGGCGTGTTCTTCCTGGTTAACCGAGTAAGAAGAGCTACCATGTTTGAGAAATGACCAATAAACCTCCGATAAAAGTTGGCAAAGCCCAACAGACTTTGGATGTCTTTAACGGCTTTAGGGCGAGGCCAATACAGGATTGCTTGCACCTTTCTTTCGGCCATTACTTGACCTGTGGGGGTGAGCATCACCCCTAGAAACTCTACGGTATGAACGTGGAACTCACACTTTGTGAGTTTGCAGAACAAATTATGTTCCTGTAAGGCCTGCAGAACCCTCCTCACATGCAGAACATGTTCTTCGACTGAATTTGAGTAGATAAGAAGGTCGTCTATGCACACAACTGCGAATATGTCCAAAAAGTCACGCAGCACTTCGTTTAGAAAAAATTGAAATGCTGCAGGGGCATTACACAGCCCAAAGGGCATGACAAGGTACTCAAACAGCCCGTACCGCGTCTTGAATGCTGTCTTCCATTCATCCCCCTCGCACATGCGGACAAGGTGGTAAGCCCATCTGAGATCGAGTTTGGTATATATGCACGCTTGACGCACCTGTTCCAATAACACGGAAATCAAGGGAAGCGGGTATTGGTTCTTGACAGTAATTGCATTCAGTGCCCTGAAGTCAATACAGCACCTCAGTTCACCATTGGCCTTTGGGATGAAGAAGAGGGGTGATGCTGCGGGAGATCTTGACAGGCGAATGAACCCCAGATCCAGGCGTTTGTCCAGGTAGATTCGCAAATGCTGATTCTCGGGTTGTGTTAGAGCGTATATTCTTCCGCAGGGTACCACTGCTCCCGGAACCAGATCTATGCGGCAGTCATATTTCCTATGAGGCGGAAGTACCTCTGCATGGGTTTCACTGAATACATCTATATAGCTGTGGTAGTGGTCTGGAAGCTCTACCTCCTTTTCTGCTGCTGTGGCGATGTGCAACATCGTGGCTAACGCTTTTGATGGTTGGATAGTTTCCACGTTGCAATGGGCTTGACAATAGCTTGACTGTAACTGCAAGGAATGATCAGTCCAGTTGATCACAGGTTCGTGCTTCTTCAGCCAAGGTAGTCCTAGAATAACAACAGGGAGTAGTTTAATTATAAACAAGTTCCCATCAGTCCACCATCGAGACCGCCCTTCATCATCTGGGATCTTTTATGTTTATAAATAACTCATAGAGGGTAAAAAAACACATAGAGGGTAAAAAAACCTGTGCTGGCAGATGACTAAGCCATGCACAGGAAAAACCACAGTGTTATTATAGATGTGCGAAAAAGGCGTGTATACTCGGGGAACTGAAAAGCAGTGCAAAGAAAAGGTGTGTGTGAAAAGAAAGAGAAAAGCTCTAAAATTAGGTCGTGATCGGGAAAACAATTTTAATAGACACCCTCACACTCCTAAATCAATAAAAACAGTGCAAAATGTGGTGTAACAAATAACCACTAAAAGAGATGTAAGGTCGACATGTTTCTGCAGACAGATGGAGTCTAGTGATCTCCTGCTGCTTCTTCAGGACCATTAGTGCTACTGCTAAGTTAAAATAACAAAAACCATATCACCTGATGGTGTATGTATGTTCATCTTCTCATCCCACGTGATGGGAAGGAACAGCCCCACCTCACCTGGCACGAGCTCAGGTAGTGGATGCACCGCACTCTCGTAGAGAGAGCTTAGAGGGACGACCGGTGCACCGACGGAGAGTGCGGTGCATCCACTACCTGAGCTCGTGCCAGGTGAGGTGGGGCTGTTCCTTCCCATCACGTGGGATGAGAAGATGAACATACATACACCATCAGGTGATATGGTTTTTGTTATTTTAACTTAGCAGTAGCACTAATGGTCCTGAAGAAGCAGCAGGAGATCACTAGACTCCATCTGTCTGCAGAAACATGTCGACCTTACATCTCTTTTAGTGGTTATTTGTTACACCACATTTTGCACTGTTTTTATTGATTTAGGAGTGTGAGGGTGTCTATTAAAATTGTTTTCCCGATCACGACCTAATTTTAGAGCTTTTCTCTTTCTTTTCACACACACCTTTTCTTTGCACTGCTTTTCAGTTCCCCGAGTATACACGCCTTTTTCGCACATCTATAATAACACTGTGGTTTTTCCTGTGCATGGCTTAGTCATCTGCCAGCACAGGTTTTTTTACCCTCTATGTGTTTTTTTACCCTCTATGTGTTATTTATAAACATAAAAGATCCCAGATGATGAAGGGCGGTCTCGATGGTGGACTGATGGGAACTTGTTTATAATTAAACTACTCCCTGTTGTTGCTATATTTTTGGGTACATTGTCTGTTCTTGGACTCACTGTTAATTTTGGTTGGTGTCAATTTTGTGTAGGGGGTTTAACAGTTGAGGTCGATAAACTTACCCCTAGGACCTTCCTTGTGTCTAGTAGTCCTAGAATAACCCCATAAAGCGGGGCTTGGATGATATTAAACAAGAGCATTTCCCGGTGATATCCATCATATATCAGCTCGTACTCTTGGGTATGATGACTGATTGGACCCGATTCCAACTCATGCCCATCGACAGCAAACACCCGTTCAGATGTTGATTTGCATATCAAATGCACCCCTAGACGTACGGCTTCTTGGTTGTCCATAAAACAGCCCGTAGCCCCAGAATCCACCATGGCTCAGAGGCATTTAATTTCGTGGTTAATGTAGATCTCCATTGTTATGAAGAAATGGTCAGGGTCGTGGAAGTCTTTGGTGTCCACAGAAGGGATGACATTAGTGCTTGAGCTGTTCCCTTTCGATCGAACTCAAGCGTTGTAGTTTTCCGCCCCCTTATCTGCTGTCATGACAGCCAGTTGGCCGGGACGGAACCGTCCTGCTTTAGGTTTAACCGGACATTCCCTTAGGAAATGGCCTTTTTTGCCACAATATAAGCATAGTCCCTGTTTTCTTCGGTGGTCTCTTTCGCTTAACGTGAGAGAAGCCCAAACCGTTCCTACATCCATGGGTTCCGTCTTTCCATCGGATTTCTCTGTTGCAAGCCCTTTATCGTTGAAGGAGAAAAGAGGCCGCTCTTTTCTTTTATGATCTCCTTTTCTTTCCCTGATCCGATGATCTAGACGGAGAGTGAGGTCAATGAGGGCCGAACACGTCTGTGGTTGAGGGTCAACTTGCGCCAGGACATCTTTTAGGTCGATTGTGAGTCCCTGGTAGAACATCACTGATTGCTTAGCCTCGGTCCACTCTGTTTCCGCTACCAACCTCCTGAAATGGTTCAGATACGTAACCAAGTCATTAGAACCCTGTTTAAGTTCAAGCAGATCCTTGTCTGCAGAGAATGTTTCTGCCCGGCGATCAAAGGTTTTCTCGAAGGCAATACGAAAGGTATCCCAATCATAAAGCATGGCGTCATCTCCCCTGACAATAGGAACAGCCCATTGTGCCGCCTCTCCACCCAGGTACGAGATTAGTAAGGCCACTCGGGCCTGATTGGTTAGGAAGAGTTTGGGCTTACACGTGAAGTGGAGTAATACGTGTGTCATGAACACCTGAACTTTCTTTTTATCCCCATGAAATCTCTCAGGAGGGGCTAGAGGTACTTGGACAGGCATTTCCACAACCACTGATGCTGGGGGGGGGAGCGCCTACATCAAATGGGTTTCGTTGCATCGAATCTACCCTTGTCTGCAAAACTGCGGTTTCCTGGCTAGAGGCCGCTAACTCGGTCTGTACCAACACCAAAGCCACCAATACATCATCTAGGGTAGCCATTCTTAATATCAACACCACCGGGAGGAAATAAGATTTGTGGCCCGATAATTCTGTCAGGCTCCACAGGACGATCCTCAGGATGGTGATGATGTAGTATAAGAAGCCCACCTCTAGATTGCCCCAAATCTGGCTCGTAAACCAACACAGACTTAAAGGAAATCAAGCGGGGGCAGGAAGGGAAGGGGACAGCGGGGAGGGAGATCTTGATGGAGACAAAATGTGAAATAAGCGTAAGTTCCACAATAATATGAACCAAACATACACATCTTGAGTAGAATCACCCTAACGTTCTTCTTCCCCTCACCTGTAAAGCAAAATAAGTTGTGCTTAAGCCATAGAAGAGAGAAGAGGGCAGTATTAAGGCTGTTACACACACTATTGAGGCAATCAAAAAGACAAAGGATCATAAGATCACCTACAGACTTATATACAGGAAACAATACATCAAATCCTGCTATAGATGACGTGAGCATACCATAGTTATGCAGTGTAGTGTTCAACCTTATACTCTGTGAGCACTGGCCCCCCCTTACTCTCTCCTGAAATAGAAAATAAGGAAATACTGAGGTCTTTGTATCCAAAGCAATATGAACAACACGGAGTAATGAGTTCCAAGGTAACGTGCACCCCCCGTTGAAGTCACTAGGCAAGTAATAGTCTACCCCGAGTGTTGACAAGGTTAGAGAAATGATCGTAATGAATAGTTTTGGAGATCCAAAGCTTAAATGTATATCTGTTGAGCCTTATTTAGCAGGCACCTTCTGTTAGTTTGGCACAAAAGAGCTTCTCTGCACGAGACTGTAAGAACAATCCCCACCAACAGAGAAGCCGGATATAAACGTACATAAGAATTCAAACACCAGGATTATCTCCGCACGAGACCGCTAGACTCACGGTCTCCTCCAACAGAGGTAATCGATCCTGAACTCGGATCTGAAGGCAAAAGGAAATCACGGCTCTAAGATAACTTCAGAGCGGTCCTGAAACACCGAGTCTAATTGAACCCGGAAAGAAGCGATCGGTAGCTTGGTGCAGGTGCACCCTTACCGCCTCTCTGGAACCTGTAACAGAGTCGCTGGCCAGAAATCTCCAACAACGAAGCACACCAAGGAATTATCGGCACTCTCTCCTCCGGTCGCCACCATGATATTGCAGCCGCGGAGAAGACGCAGCCCATGTGATGCTTGGCCCGCAAGGATGCTGGGAACTGTAGTTCAGCGTGTTCCCTTCCGTACTCCAGCGGCAGACAGTGACTACCAGTAAATGGCAACGTGACACTCAGAACCTTAGATTACTTCTGGTAATCAAGAGAAACCTTTGCCAAGGAGAAGAGCCAGAGAAGCTGAGGAGGAATACTGCCCCTGTGCTGTTTGCTGTCTGGGGCTGGCCTGCAGTGGCTCCTTGCTGTCAAGGAAAGGAGAAAAGGACTTTGCTCTATGCTGTGTCCCCTGCTTGAGGAAGATCTCCAAGGGCTTTTGATTTGAGCTTGCCCCCTGTTCACGAGGTTTCAGGAACATCAAAGATCTCACCAAACTTTTGGGCACTGTCTATGGAACTGCTGGTTTCAGATGCTTGGAGAAGAAAAGGGTAAACGACTCCGTCACCGAGTTTGTAGCAGGATTCTTTGTCCTGAATGCACCGTAGAGAGCCCCGCCTTGTTTCGCAATGAGCCGCTGCTTGCACCGCATCCCTGGCCATTGCACTCCGCACCACTTCACTACACGCGGCACTGACGTCATCGACTCCATCGCTGCCCGACTCGAACATCGACTGTGTCCGTCACCGCATTGTGATCCTGCCAGCACCGCATCGAGCATTCCCTCACCCTACAACGCAAGCCTTGGTCTCACCGACTCCGTCAATGAGCTGCTGCCTGCACCGAGCTGTGAGGACACCGCATGCTACAACGCTTCCATCTCACATCACAACCACAATGGTTTCCCCGGACCAGCTCATACCATCATGTCGGCCACAACAACAAAAGGTACTGTCTCCGAGTCTGTCAACGCTTTTGCTAACCCTTATCGATGCGGTTGGCTGGAATTGTTAGATTCTGTCGTATTCAGTATCGCGGTAGCCCCATATGGAGCTACCAAGTTGGAGGAACTGTATTTTTACCTTTTCATGCAGTTTAAAGATTATTCTGCAGAGTAACTATTTTTAAGAGTATTGTATGTTGAATTTATGTCATTTTTGGTCTTGTTGGTTTAGATAAAGTTTGCTTCTTTTTATGAACTGGTGTGGTGTCCATTTGTAGTTTTTTCACGGTGTTACTGTTTGCATGCACATGCTTTAGAGACTGTCTCTGAGATAAGCCTGTCTGCTCATGCCAAGCTACCAAGGGGGTGAGCAGGGGTTATTTTAGAAGTGTATCCCCCTTACCCTGACTAGGAAGAAGGGTTACTACTTGGACAAAGGCACCTACCTCTTCCTAGAGACCCCCATTTCTAACACACACGTCCACGGCACCACTGTCCGGTACACTCAGCAGACATGGGGGCAGGTACCCGTGGCATCACTGCCCCAAGCCCACTCAGCTGAACTGGGGCCAAGCACCCGCCCCTGACCATCACTCGCGGTGGAAGCTTAGGACACACCAGGTGTCGCACAACTTCACAGCCATCATCCTCAACGCAGAATATCTGCTCTCACTTTACCATTGACTGTACAGCCCACCCAGGAGTGCAAAAACAGAATCCAAACACATACATCAATCAATGAGCATGCATGTGGGGTACCAGGGCTAACAAGTTATTTTCAACCAAATAAGGTTCTTCCGTGGCAAGATTTGTTAAAAATGATAAAAACATACTGATCAAAAAAAGGTCTAGTCGGGCATTTATTTAAAAAGTTGGTTTACGCATGGTTGCTAGCACCTTCCTATTAGAAGTTGTCTGTTTCTGGTGACAGCACAACTCCAGGCACCAACTGGAGGTGCTTCCATGCTCCCTATCTTGATGTGCCACTTTCATAGCCAGCACGAGCACTGTTACCAGTGCCAAAATCCTCTAGACGCTATATCCGTGCTTATGTACATTCATTGCCCATCTCCTCCCCAACAACCACTTCCAACCAATGAAGGGGCTACAGGACGCAATGAGCAGCACTCATTTGCACTCCCCCATTCACTGTGTTCAATCAGGAAACTGATCATGCGTGTAAACCTGAGATGTACTGTGCACACAGCGGCGGGTCACACAAAGAATGCCTGTACAGTACACGTAGGACGCGTGCCCGGGGCTCTTGATGCAGCCCTCTAACCTCTTTCAAAGTACCTTCACAATGTGTCTCCTCCCCTCGTGCAGCTCTGCGGGTTGAGTACTTGCTGCATCAATCTTGTGTGTAGCCTCCGCATCACAAGCTTGAAGCCCAGCGATGCCACTCATCCTTTTGTCCTCCCAACAACAAAATGAGGAGCATCGAATCTAACGACGCTCCAAAGTACAGACTGAATACAAATAACGACTTATCCTGAGAAAAATTCCGTTGAAGTGTCCCTCAAAAAGCTGTGTCCAAAATGCCCAGGGCAGGCTGGGCCTCACTTGAGAGGTCAGTCACGAAACCCAAGATCACACAAAATGACTCTTGGCACAGGGTGTAGGAAGATGTGCACAGAAGGGAAAGGGATGGCCTTTGCAGGTGATGCTTTTCCTTTGAAAAGAAATTCCTGCTCGCATCATATCCCCCTGCTGTGCAGGAATGTGGCCCACATTCATTAAACAGCCTCAGTTGTAGACATATCCTCCACTTTCCAATATCCAGTGCAAGAGAAGTGTTTCTTGCCAGTCACACCTGCTCTAGTAGCATCTCATTGGACTGTACTTTGGTACCTAATATATACTTAATTCACATCCAGGAACTTGCATTTGGCTAACAGTTCTCTCAAAGTAGCCGCATACCTATCAATCAGCTCACCTCTCATACATTAAATAACTGTAATCATGGACCCAGGATACGCCTCGAATCACTCCACCTGAATAGTAAGCCTCCCAGGACAGTGTAGCCTTACCATGCTCAGACAGTGCAGCAGTGTCACTGGCTCAGTTTAACCTGAATGTCTCTCTCCTTCCAATGTAGTGGTTACATGCAAGCTGTAATAACTGGAAGAATGTTTCTCTTTTTTCAATATTCCTTATTTTCTCAAGAAAATCATTAAACTGACACCACAAATGTGATCGCCGTTGGCCACAAAGGGCATCTTCCCACTCCCATCCAATGCTGTACAGCACATCAAACATGCTTAGGTGAAATCCCTGCCTTCAGACAAGGATATCACCTCAGTGGTAGCCCGTCTCGAAGAAAACAAAAGGTTGGGGGCAGGGAGGGTTGCGAGGCTGGCTGGCTCAGGGTGGTTCTAGGTCTCTCAGAAGTGGTCATTAAAATAAAATTCTCCGATTCTAAAGCATCCAATAATAACAAGCATTTACAATGCAATGGTTTCGCCTTTGGAAAAGTTTGAGCTATTGGCATTGTAAATGACAAAGTTTGTATTTATGTGTTGGTTTAGGAAATAGAGAAGTAAATGGCATTGTTATTTACATTGCCATTTGCTTAATTTCTCTCAAATGTGAGACTTATTGTATCCTACGGACGAGTTTAGCAGACAGCAATTACTACCACACACGCACCTAGAGCCACACACTCACAATGCGGCCACACAAACACACACACACACTCAGAGCTACACACAGACACAGACACCCAGAGAAACACACACACACATACACACCCAGAGCCCCCCCCGCACACACACACACACACACACCCAGACCCACACACATACAGACACACATCCAGAGCCACACAAACACACACCCCGAGAGCCATACACACACTCAAAGTCACACATAGACCCAGAGCTACACACACCTAGAGACACACAAACACACACACACCCAGGGCCACACAGACACCTAGAGCCACACATACACTCAGAGCCACACACACACCCAGAGCTACACACAAACACACACCCATAGCCACACACACCAGAGCCACACACACCCATAGCCACACACACACACTAGAGCCACACACACACACACACACACTCACTCAGAGACTCAAGGGAGGGGAGACCTTCTGGTGCGTGTTCGCCGGGAGCCCTTCCTCGTGCCCTCAGTATGCAGCCAACCAGAAGAACTACTGGAAGCAGATCGCGTGCGCTTTGAAGAAACAGAAGAACCTGTGTCAAGACCCCAAGGCGGTCTTAAAGTCAAAGCAGTGCAAGAAGGGGCCCAAGGAGGCGCACCTCAGCCTCTCCAGCTCCAGCCTTATAGAAGCTGCCTCTGGGAAGGAGAAAGTAATTCACCCCGGTAAAAAGCCCTCCCGCCCTTCGAACGCGACTGCTGAGGTGAAGCCGGATGCTGAGACGAGCAGCAAAGAATGCGTGGAAGACGAGAGCGTCGACCAGAAAAAGGTCGCAGGGGAGTACTGCGGGGAGTCGTGGGGCTCGCTCTGCGCATTCTTCTTCTCCATGGTGCAGGATAAAAAGTGCTGAAGAAGTACTGACTTTTCCATAGGCGCCTGTTGGCCCCAGTGTGACGTGTGTGACACTTTCTGCTGCTTGGGTCTCGGTTTTTTTAGACAACAGAATGATGCATTCTGGGACTTGTAATTTCACTTTTAATATCGCATTTATAGACTCAAAATATCCAGCGAGCAAATAATGTAGACTTAAAATCAGGGCAGACATACGATGCCACGTGTGCTATAGGGCGATGTAACAGCTATACTTCTTCACTGGGGAAGTATACTGTGGTTTACTAGCAACTGTGTATTTATTAGACAGTACCGTGTGCTATGCGCAGGGTGCTCGATGTAAATACTGTAATTATAAAAACAGAGCTGTGTATTTAAACATCTTTAACAGTCTTGTAAAAAACGTGTTTCTTTTCTATGTTGATATACCGTAAATTTTATTCTGTACATATTTTTTATCTGTGAACACTGGTGCAAAGTGCACAGCCAAATACTTGCTTACTGTTCTTTGAGCGATTTTAAAACGGAACACATTTAATACCTTCAGTGCTATGCACTTGTGTAGTGTCTATGATTTTCATTGGTCAATTAGAATAAACGCTTTTGAGACTCTTTGAAATAAATGCATCGGTGCATTCGTCTTTGGGCGTGGTGTATATGTGGAATGTTTAAATGCTAAATTACAAAGCGTTGCGTGGACAAGCGTCACTCGGAGCTCAGTGCTGCATTTTTTAACGAGACCCTGCACGTAGAGATCCGAGCTACCGCGGGCACTTTAGTTTCATTTGAACACCAATTAGGGAGATAGTTGCAGCATTCTCACTGCATGTAGTACACCACGGTTCAAATGAATGGCTTCTGCTTCTCATGCTCACAGGCAGCTCATCTGAAAGACGGTCTGGTTGACCAATGCTATTTAAAAGCGTACCCGTACTTAAGAGCATTTCTCGCAGAAAAAAACAACAAATTAAATGCAGTGTTCCTAAATGGTAATTACATTCTCCTCGAGGGTAGGGGCAACGTAAAAGCCACTCACACTTAACATTGTATTCGCTTTATTAACATGAGAACCACGTATAAAGTCCATTAAGTTTTCTATGAAACGCAATAACAATATGTACCCGCTTGCACTGGGCGCAGTTGCGGACCCCTCACCAGTTAGCACTGTCTTGAGGGCGTTCAGTGCGCACTTCTCTCCCACACAGGGTCAAATTGCAGCTTCCGAGTTCCTCACAGCCCTCTGTAGGCAGCCAGGGCTCCATATTTTAGCCCATTTATTGAGGCGGCCACTTCCTTCGTGGCGAAAACAGACAACAGCAACAAGACACGGAAACACGTGAAACAAACATGAAAAAGACATGAGACAAGGGCAACAAAGACAACACCACGGAGTAACGGAAAACATGGAGAGGTAATGACAGCCGACGAAAGCATTCCATTGACGGAAAACAAAGACAACAGCAACGAGACACGGAAACACGTAAAACAAACATGGAGAGGACATGAGACGGGGACAACATAGACAACACCACGGGGTAACGGAAAACAGAGACAACGGCAACAAGACACGGGAAAACGTAAATCGAACATGACACGGGGGCAACAAACACAACAGCACGGAGACACGCAAAAGTTAAAAGAAAATTAGCTTACCTGATCGCAAATACACAGTACTTCCTGGCAACTTAAAACTCGCAGCCCACTCCAACAGAAGACACTTCGAAAAAGACAAAAACATGACCGGAAAAAAAAAAAAAACACGCCCACCGCCGCATGACGATAGCAAGAGGGCGGGATGAGTAAAAATTGCGGGAACACCCACGAATCTGCTCCGGCAATGACGGACAGATCGCTCTTCCAATGGCTAGCCTCCATTTATGGAGCTAGCCAATGGAAGAGAAGGCGGGACCAAAGCCAGTATGTTCTAACATTAGATTTCGCCTGCGCGAACGCTGCTGCGCAGCGGACGCCAGGCGAAACCTAAAAACGCTGCCCGATGTAGAGCCTTGATACAAATGAAACTGGGGAAGAACGGTTTGCATACTTTCATTATTTTAGTGCATGTTAATTAGGAAAGTGTGTCATCCTGTCATCTGAACCTTTGCAGCCCAGGCTGAAGACAATGACTGGGGGGCTGAAGCCTGTTTAGCCCAATGGGCGTCGCGCGCCTGCATGAAGCACAGGGCATATGTATAGCACATAGTACACATAGATTATAGTACGAGAAGCACACAGCTGCAAAGTACACGTAGAGCACAAATTATGTGGAAAATGACTAAAATCGGTATACATAAGCGGCGTTCATTTATGTTCACCACAGCCACTGTTGAAAGTAAAGCGACAATCATGAAACAGTAGCCACGCCATCTTATCCCTTTTAGGCCCCATCGCGAACATAGGTGGCAGCCATTTTGTGTGTCACGACCTCTCTGCCCACTGCCAATAGCCTGCGCATCTCTCCCCCTCACTCCCCAGCCTCGCAAGCATTCCCCCGCGCCCCGACAGCCCCCGGTTTCTCCTGGTTGGGCCATAAGCGCACCCCTAGCGCGACCCTGTCTCCGAACCACATCCCGTGCTGAACCCCCTCGCTCTTTCATCTCATTCAAAGAACAGGCCCCTTTTTGATAACCTCTTCCTCCCTGCCCGATTGTCCAGCCCGATCCCAGGCCATCACCTAGCCCGACAGATGCAGTTTATTGCCCCCTACAGTAGGACCTCGCCTCACATCAAAGGAGCGGTGGTTAATCAATACCCTCACACCTCCAGATCCGACCGATCACCCACTTTCTCGTTCCCAGCGGAATGTCCAAACTGCGCGACAACCACCACATGCTGAGGTTGAGGTGGGAACTCTACTGTAAATATGTGTGGGAACGGGGGTAAAGCGGGGATTCCGAGGATGTCTTTCCGTACATCAAAGTATTGACAAGAACGTGTTTCATGTAATAAAGCAATAAACCTGTGTATAAGAGGCCAGGCCTCAAGGATGCGTTTAGAGCACCTCGAGAAGATACCCTGTTGTCTGATTTGACGTGTTCTGCTCCGTCGGAATAAACTCCTGTTTCCTGCCTTCTGTCTCCAGCGCCTGCCTCTTTGTTTGGTAATCTCGAATGGTATGAGAGGCGGCTAACGCCGGGCAAATACTGAAGGGTTCTTGGTCGAATTCGGCCCTACCTTTCTACAATTACACATAGGACAATCAGAAAATGGTACACATAAAGCATATAGTACATGGGAAACATCCTTTTCAACGCAACTTTTATCACGCAGTGCCTTTACGACGCAACTATTACAACGCATGTCATTACAACGCATAGCGCTGGGGGGCGCTCTAGGATAGGGAATAGATTTAATTTACTATCCAACACCTTCCCTACTATCCACGGGGACTGGAGTTGGAATAGTAAATTAAACTATTCACTATTCAGCACGCCTTAACGCTATGCGTTGTAACAGCATGCGTTGTAAAAACTGCGATGTAAAGGCATACGTGGTAAAAGCATGCGTTGTAATGTCATACATCCATAGTACATAGACATTAAAATATACGCTTTGCATTAAGTGAACACAGGATGTGGCAAAGGGAAGAAAATGACACAGCCGCAGGTCGTGGGGGAGCGATGCACAAGATGAAGGTCACTGGGAAAGAGGACGGGGAAGGAATTTAGAGAAAAGTACATGGGAGGGCAGATGGAAGAGCTGATGGGTAAGGGCAGTGGTAGTGAACGGATGGCACATACTGAAGCTGGTGAAGCAGATACAGTGAGGAGGGCACATGTGGAGGTTGGTGAGGAAGAGTCCAGGGAGGGCTCATGAGAGCCCACACTGAGGCTGTTGGAGGAGAGAACCAGTGGGTAAGTGAAAGGCATAGAAGTCTGTGTGTGATTAGGCAGTGGAGGCACCAAGCACTTAGTGGATAAGTAAACAACATAATATCTTGCAAGACTGTGTCAGGTGTCCGCACAGGATAAATAAAAGTGAAAAAGAAGAATGGGGAAAGTGGAAAGAATGGCCAGTGTATGAGAAAAGAAAAGGTTAATAAGGATGTGCATGACAAATTCACAGCAGAGGTAACGATTTTTACATGGATGCCTCGAAGTCGAACTTTTGCACACACAAAGCTTTAATTCAACATTCACGAAGGTTGCAAAAAAAAAAAAAAAAGGTGTTGTAAAGCTAATTGAACGAGTGAAAACAGAGAAAACTAAATCCCCAGTGGTCGCTGGTTTTTTAATAAAGAAATTCGCATTTTGAGCAAAGAACAGCAATGGTGGGTGAGGCTATTTCAGGTACAACAGAACGGCGGTGTATTGCGCTGTGACGAAAATGATTATTATTGTTACTGAAAAGCACAAATTGACATGAACTTCATTGGCCATCTGAACGCTTAAAAATAGCATTCACAAAGTGCAAGTTAATTTGTGCTTTTCAGAAACAATAATACATGTTTTCCTCACAGGGCGAAGATAGCATCTTTGTGACTTGCCGATGATCACACAGTATACTAAATGGTAGGCCGGGACTCGAACTCTCTAATACTGGAAACACGGCAGAGCCTGAGGCAGGGGGACAGGATGCCGTGATTACTGCCCTGTTCCTGGCAGCTACAGTGGCCGCGCACCACGGTCAGTTTTCACAAGCACATGAGAAACGTCGAAATACACATAAAACTGGTCATCTGAAAGGTTAGAAAAAACTGTTTCATATATTGCATGTTAATTTGTGCTTTGCAGTAACAATAATAACCATTTTGCTCTCAGCGCAAAGGTAGCATCATCGTCGGATTAAATAACTTGCCCATGATCACACAGTATGCTAAATAGCTAGCTCGAACTCACTAACACCGGAAACATGGCGGAGCCTGAGGCAGTGGATCATGATGCCGTAATTGCGACCCTGTCCCTGGCACTCAAACGTGGCTGCTCACCACTCTCACCCACACAAGTACCTGAAAAAGGAACGAAATGCACAACACTCCCTGTCCTGCAAATATAAAGGAAACTAATGTAGCTGGGAGTGTAACCGCTCATAGATTTAAAGTGAAAGCGCTTGCCAGCAACATGTTTAAAGCCATTTAAGGAGTCTGAACTGAATAAAGGAAACTCGCGGGTAAAAATGCCAATGACGTCTAAAACATAAAGAGCAGCTTCGTGAAGCAGGCGTCGTGCTGATACACGAGCTGAGGCAAATAAATAAATAAAAAATAGTGCACCCAAAGGCACCAAAATAAAAAAAGACCACTCGTAACAAGGGCAGTCTCCTGGGTGGGTCCGAAACACCAAAAGGCGGGACCAATAAAGCATACTGACCAAACAAAAGCAGGCATTTATGAAGGGCACAAACAGGAATGAATCGAAAAGATGGCAGGTGCTTCAAGCTAAATGTAATCCCACTATAGGGGTTCTAAGGGGAGGAATTGTCTACTTCTTGAATGCCGAGGGTGTCAGATGTATATTTGCCGTCGGGGCGTTGGAGAGCAGAATTGTAAGACTGGCCCATTGGGGGCTGCAGCAGTTGTGCAAGTGTGTGACCCGGCATTTCCCCCTCCCCCTATCGCCATGCTACTAGATACTTCCCCAAGTACCGCGCTTCACGCTCCTCCGCTTCGTGGTATTCTGTCAGTATTGTGCCTCGTCCCTGTAGGCAGGGCGATTGGTACTGCATCATTTGGGTTTGATCTAACTCTGATAGTTGTTTTTCGATTTGGAACAGTGTGCGAGGTAGGTCTTTGAGGATAACGGCATGTTTAGATATACAGATCCCTCCTATGTAGGCCTTAAAGACCTCCCATAGCGTGGCTCAAGAGTTTACAATCCTTTATTAGGCTTAAAGTATTAACTATTGCCGTTCACAGTTCAAGTCAAAATAGTTCATCCCGAAGGGCCATTTCAGGGAATCTTCACTGACTCTCCACTCCTCCTGCCATGGGGATACGGAGCTTCAAGGGGACCGGTGAGTGATCAGACTGAATACAAGGCAGGTGCTGCATAGAATCAATCAATTGTGCCAGGCTCTGTGCGAGGAGCCAATAATCCAAACGAGTCCGAGTGTTGTGTTATGCTAAGACTAAGTAATGTGTATAGGCTGCTTGCAGTGGCTGTTGATGGCGCCAAGCATCCATTAAGTGATATGCTTCTCTTCCCTTCGATCAGCTAATATCCGTCTGGCTCTGGATTTTGCATCTGGCTCTGGGTTTGCATCAGGCGCGACTGCCGTGCTGTCGTGTTTGGGATCAAGAAGTAAGTTAATGTCATCCCCATGCAGACCTGATCTGACTCCATTCGGTCAATTTCGGTCAGAAGGTGCAGATAAAACTCTGGGTAGTCAGTGTTTGGGGCATACACATTAACTAGAAGTATGTTGTATCCTAGTAGGCAACCCTTTACCAGCAGGTAATGCCCCTCAGTATTGGCATGTACCGCCATCATCTGGAATGGTACGCGTTTGTGAATCAGTATGAAGACCCCTCTAGCGTACGTGCTATAATGCGCAAAGTATCGATGGGGGCCCCACACTGTGGCAAAGGTGGTAGGTGCAGTAGGGGACAGGTGTGTTTCTTGTAAAAAGGCAATGTCAAATTGGTGCCGCTGTAAATAATGCATTACCTGTTTGCCCTTGCGCATATTGTTTAGCCCACGTATATTTTCCAGGTCATCTGTGTAGCATCTGCAAAGGGACGGATCCTGTCCTTTACACACTGTGCTGCACTAAGGAGTGTGGGCTGGACATATCTAAAAGCATCTGTACGGTATTGTTAACATTCTTAAGAACAAGTGATTGTAAAACAATCTGAACGTTCCCTGCCCCCCACCCATCCCCATGCCCATTGCTAAGTGGAAAACCCATATCCCAAAAAGCTTCATCATTCGAAACTTTAGCAATACATGCAACTTTTAAACAGTAAGGTGTGAATGCACTTGGAGGCGGCAACACTGTGCCGTCTCCCCATTCCCTGTATGATGTATAATGATCAACACTACATGCTATGCACTAGGTACCTAGTCTTAAACACTCTGAGTGTAATAATGCCCATTTTGTAATCTTTTTATTTTCCTTAAATCTTTTTATTTTCATAAATCCAATAACAGTGCCAATTACACATACCAATGTCGATTGTCATGTTACACTTATTACAGGGTAGTACCACAGGTAATACATTATGTACAGTTGCCCCATTCCGTATCATAACATACCTAGGTGAATGGGTCCCCGATAGTTCCTGTGGGTTAGTCGCTTAAATCTGTGTCTGATTCCTCTGTTGGAGGAGTAGAAATGTTCCATTTTGTAATCTTGTGCAGTGCTCCATTATGATGCGGCCACCGGGCCTGGGCAAGATGGCTAGCAGAAAGCAGGTCCACGCTGGCTCCGGAATTTAAATCTGGGGGTGATCATTCAGGAGAGATACTTTGGTGTGTCCCTTGAGCACGGGAAAATGTGTGGCAAAATTCCGTCACCGCTTTTGGCATTTCATAAACCCATTATCTGCCGTCAACGTCCATCCTCAGGCATGCTGGGTATAACATCTCATATTTCAGACCTAAGTTACAAAGAATGGATTTGTCTCCAATATACTTTTGGCGGGCATCCTGGACCATCGCTGTGAAGTCCGGATAGAGTGAGATCGATGACCCCTGCCAACTGAGAGGACCCCCTCTCTCGTCAGTTGGAGTGCTGTGTCTCTGTCTCGAAAATTGAGGAGCTGGGCAATTAGCGGGCGAGTGGGACATCCTTGGTTCGGCCGTGGCCCCAGAGTGCGATTTGCCCTCTCCACCATGATTGCAGGAGTGACGAATTCATAGAGGAAACAGACACTTGTAACACTAGGCCATTGGTCATATAAATTTAGAGTAACCTCAAAAACCCTATGCAAATGTGGTTATTGCGGTATATATGGTTCGTCCGCCCCGCATATGGGTTGTTGGCCGTTATCATTGGTTACTCCAAGTTAGTGATGTTGCCAGCCTCAACCGGAGGCACCTCTGGCTTATAGTGCAGTGTCCAGAGAAGAAGAAAAAGTGGTGTGTCAAAATAGAATTTCGAAAAAAGGAAAAAAGGTTTAAAAGCTGAAAAATGTGCTGACTCTGCCCCCGGAAGTTCCGGGGGCAGAGTCAGCACTAGACGTGATTGCAAGCACACGCGGCTCTGAGTCCTGAGGGCCCCCCGACGCAAGCGAGTACTCTCCGTTTACAAGAAACCGGAGGAGTCAATACCCTGCAAAGTATACAGGTTATTAACGTAAAACAACACAAAAGGTGTGAGTAATCCGAACATTGTTTGTCTGTTTAACTGTGAGTCCTGACGAATGCTCTATAGACCCCTGTGGGCCGACAGAGCAGAAACATGTCGACGTTTGTGCAATAAGTGTTTTTTAACTACTATGATCTAGTTACTCGATCAACCTAGTAGTAACAGATCTTTTTAATAACCTGGAAATCACACCATTAAATAAAACTATTCAGGGTGATTTTTCAGCTTTTAAACCTTTTTTCCTTTTTTCGAAATTCTATTTTGACACACCACTTTTTCTTCTTCTCTGGACACTGCACTATAAGCCAGAGGTGCCTCCGGTTGAGGCTGGCAACATCACTAACTTGGAGTAACCAATGATAACGGCCAACAACCCATATGCGGGGCGGACGAACCATATATACCGCAATAACCACATTTGCATAGGGTTTTTGAGGTTACTCTAAATTTATATGACCAATGGCCTAGTGTTACAAGTGTCTGTTTCCTCTTTGATAAACCTCGTACTTACCCTGGGGAATGAAACAGACCTTCAAATCCCTAGTCCCTCCCCATTGATTGATTGGTGACGAATTCATAGCCAAACAACTCCTTTAGAAGTTGCTCCACAAATCCATCATGTCGTCCTGTGTTTGTGGATTCTGGAATACCCAGTATGAGGATGTTATTGTGTCTACTCCTGGCCTCCAAATCCTTGTTTTTCATGGCCACCGTCTACAGGAAATTTTCCATGCATTCCAATCTTTTGGTCATCTGGGCCGATCCGTCCTCTAGGTCCAAAATCATACCCTCCACCCTGTCAAGCTGTCTCTCGTGCCGGTTTAGGCATGCCCCATTGTGTCTAGGCATTTATCCAATGAGCCAAAACAGGTATCTAGGGCCTTGAAACCCGCTCTAAGTTCCACCATGAGGGCCTCCGCCCCAGTCGGGGCAACTGTATTGTTGTCGGACAGGTTTCCACCCTTTGCGATTTCTGAGCCCAGTACCTCCACAGCACCCTTGGCTTTATCTAAATTCAGCCTACGCTAGTTTGGGTCGCCACGGACCCCGACCCGCCAGTGGGGAAGAGTATGTTGTTTCGGGTTGTCTTGTGTTCCTTATTGTGCAAACGGGGGCAGCGAGGTTCTTGTCCAGCCCAACCATAGTGGTGACTCTGCATAGCAGATGCTAGAAAAATCTAGGAGAATTTCTTGGTATTCCTGCACAGCTGAGAGTGACATGGAACAGCACCCTCACCCCCCTGCAAGTTGTGTTTTGCCCCTAGGGGAGAGAGGGGCCTATTCAGCAGTGAGCATGCCTTCTAGTCGAACTGGAGGATCCGTCACAGTTCAATATGGGCACTCCCACAGCCTCCACTCAAGTGGTATTTGCTACAAGGCACATGTGCTGTGATGTATTCCTATAGGTTCTGTATCGATCCCCCTATTCCTGACCCTATTCTGGTTAACAAACTAACAAGTTAACTAGCAGCCATCCCATGAGGCTGAAAACCCCCATGATGCAGGAACCGTTATCTGATAAAGCCACACTACGGCGCAGGAGCGTGTTATCTGATTAGGTCATAACGCTTGCCATCTAATTAGACAAGCGATATTCGTCAAGCCCCTGATAAGGCATACGGAGTTCTCAAAACAAATCAAACCTATGACACCTTGGGAAAAACCCTGCGGCCATTGTTTTGATTTCACCGAGAACTTCAGCAAAAGAATGTGCTAACGACCTGGTCGTATGACATCCTTATTGACGTATCTATGTCCATCCTTACGTCAATCTCGGCACCTTAAAGGTATAAATATTACCGAAATTGCCCTATGCAAACACACGCGGTGGTGACGAGGACGGAGCAGCCAGACTTGCCGTAGCCCAGAGCAGAGCAGACCCCGCTGGCGCAGCCCCGCCTTCCTGACGCGCTGAGAACGAGAAGCCGTTTTTCTCCTGCCGAGAAATCCAGCTCCGGCGCTTCCGGGTAGCCCTCGCAGGCAGCCTGGAATATCGAGACCAGAGACGAGAGATACCATCCCTCATCCATCCTAGATTCCAGGTACAGAACTGAATAACCCCTCGCAGAGAATTCTTTAGTCAGTCACTTGGCAAAACAAACTTAACTTAAACTGTAACTTTCTATTCCCGCCCACGTATTAGGCTTAGGTCAGGTACACGGGGTAGGCGTAGCTAGAAACACCAGTTGAGTACGATTAGTCAAATGTATATGTGTATGTAATATATTTTATTCATTTTAAACCTTCATATGGCTTAGAAACCATATCAATGTTTTTACAGTATTATTTTATACTTCTGCTTTTAATGTATGCACTTTACTTAATCATAAGTATTGCAATAATATCGATCCATTTCTCTTGTACGAGAAAAGAGACTGATCAATAAATAACATCTTTTATTGAACACGCCCGTCTCTTCCTTTTCTCTACAATCTGATGAGACTAAGAATGCACGTACTGACTGAGTAAAATAAATTGCCTTTTGTTTTCACACGACTCTCGAGATACACTCTTGATTAGGGGAGAGCAAAGTTGTCATGTTCTATGGTTGTCAGAAACTAAATCCCTTCTTGTCTATCCAGGGAGGTTCAACTCCTCCTTGCCTATTCGAGAAAGTTTCTAGTGAACTCTGAGCTAGCTGGCAAACCCAAAACTTTAAGTCTAATATCGACAGTAGTAGACCTAGTTAACGTCTGGTCTAGGCCTATACTATTGAAGGTATTATTCCAATGCGCAGAGCCTATTGGGATAATAGGAACTACACTACATGGCGCCCAACGCGTTTGGAAGGGCGATAAAATTAACGTAAGACATTTAGAGTAACTCAGTCGTGCTTTCTCACTCAGACCCCTTTTCCCATAATACTCCAAAGACGTCTGGAGTGGGCGAAAGGTAATATCCGCCAAACCTCGCAGGAGGAAACTCCTATGTATGGTACTTGGTTTAGTCAACGTTGAAGGATAAACCGTTCCAAAATATTGTGCATCTAATCTTTGTTTCCATAAGAAACCTGATCTGCAAACAAACAAAGTAACCATCCTGTCGGTAAAATGGGAGACAGTGATGAAGAAAGAGAGGCAGTTAGATTAGCAACTGAACTCGCAGCAGCTGATGCTGCACTGCTAGACGCAGACCAGGATATAATACTCATCCCGGTCATTAAGAGGAAATCTATAACTTTAAAACTTATAGAAAATGGACTGACACCTAGAGGTGGTACAGTCATATTCGTAATTGAGGCACACGAATATCGGCAGACAGAGGTATACTATTCATGGATACATTTTCCAGCAGCAAATGCTGTAACAAAGTACTTCCACTATTACAAAGTAGAGGAACCTCCTGGAGAGTACACTCCTTTCGAGGAGGTGGAAGTACCACTTAAATTTCAAGAGCACCTGCTCTTATTTAATGGCGCCCTAAAACACAATAATCACATCACAAGGCTCGGTCCTTTAGGTAGACCAGGAGCAACGTGGCCGGTCCTAGCCGGATATACACCACATCCAGACATCAATGGGATGTCTGCAGCAGAGCTGTTAACACAGTTGAAACAATTAATAAAATTACATAGACAATTAGTCCAATATGTGATGCGGACTTCAACAATTCAACCAGCAATTAAAATTCCACAACTGACCCCTCACCAGGGGAACACAAATAAAATTACACCACAGAACATACAATCCTGCCTAGGTAAAGTACCAGCTAAACGGGAACAAATACCATTCTGGTTAGCACAAAAAATCACCCAAATAGAGGCTGTGTTTCCAGACACCACCCCGTTAGAAAAACACAGGATTCTGACTATCTGTCTTCCAATGGGAATCGCACCACACATTGAGGACTGTGACACTTGGGGTACAGTCTTTGCTTCCATCTACACAAAAACGCACGGTGTTCCATCCATTTCGGTAATACCAGATGTGCTAAAACAAATTCAAGACGAATATGGTCCAGAGCCCGCTTTAACTCTTGGTATGACTTCAAGCAGGTCTCGGCTATATTATTAGCCAACATAAAGGGAGAAGCAGCAAACGTGGCGATCCGCCAGAGGTTAAAGGAGACAGATATAGCAGACCAACCAGCTGAAATTGCCAGAATCATAGAAAAATCCTATGAGGAACTAGGTAGAGATAGTTTAGGTGGAATACCAGTAAAACCACAACTGATTGAAAGTCCTGAAAAAATATTTTTTAATACCAATTCAACATCACAAAAAAAGAGCTGGGATGGAAACAAACAATCCAATCCTAAAGAAAAGAAATTCCAGTCCAGAGGAAGGTCTCCTCGGCGCAGAGAAAAATCTCCGAACCAAAGACACAGGTCACCCCAAAGTGACCCCTCTGGGAAAAGATATAACCTTAGAAATAGGGATAATATAAAGAAGCCTGATAGATATCAAGACATTGATACACGTCCCTCTCAATCTTTTCAGACTTCCTCGCAGAAATCGGAAAGAAGAGGACGATCAGAACAAAGAGAAGAGCACGCCAAGTCCAAAGACAAGGAACCTGCTCAGCTAAAAAAGAAATTACAATTTCCAAAAAAGAAGGTAGCTAGTATCAAGGTAGTCAACAATGCCGAGAATACTGAGGACACAACTGAAAAACGGAGAATGGGCTCAGACAATGCTAGACAGCGCAGCAGAAGTGAGCATAGCTCGCAAAGTCCTTATGAATCATCTGGAGACAGTGGACACGAATGAATATCTTCAAGTGGAAACTGCAGACACCAGAGTTAGCAAACCTCACAAAATATATGAAATAACCTTACGTATAGAAGGGGATACGACTAGAAAAAAAAGGGGACTATTTTGGGATAATCTCTCCAAGGGCTATGACATCCTTCTAGCTGAAAAAGACTGGCCACCAGAGTTTGTCAGGGAGTGCCCTCATGGCGAAGAAATAATTATGCCTGCCTTCTCAAATCACATCCCAATTCATAAAAAATACACACTTGCTAGAAAGTGGGCAGTAGCCCTAGCTCCTGCTTTATATAAAAATCACGTAGGATGGGATGAGGACTCTCCTCCTCACAAAATCCAGTTAAAATCACAACCTACTGCACAGAGGCAGTACCCAATTAAGCAAGAAGCTAAAAAACAGGTAAAAGAAATCCTAGATCAGCTAGAATACCAGGGGGTGATTGAAACTTGCACCTCACAAATGAACAACCCTTTGTTTCCGGTCTCCAAACCAGACAATTCATATCGTCTAGTTTTGGATTACCGACACCTTAACTCATGTTGCAAAACTTTTGCAGTGCAAAACTCGCATAGTGCTGCACTAATGAATAACATAGTGCGCAAAAAATACAAAACAACATTAGACATCTCTAATGGATTCTTTTGTCAAAACATAGCACCAGAGAGCAGATATTTGTCTGCATTCTCAATAAATGGCACTCAAAAACAATTCTGTCGGTTAGCCCAGGGGTACAAGAACAGCCCGGGAGTATTCTCAGCGAGAGTAACAGAATTACTACAAACATATGACGACGAAGCATTATCAGCTGTCGACGACATATACTTAACAGATGATGACTTGGAGACTCACTTGAAGAGAGTGAACACCATAATACTTGGGTTCGCAGCAGAGGGTTACAAATTCAATTTTAGAAAATCCAGAATTGCCCATCTGACAGTCCTGTTCTTAGGATATGAATTATCAAGTGAAGGCAAAAGCCTGGCTGACAATTTCCTAGAGAAATGTGCCGTACTCCAAGCACCTAGAACACTAAAAAACCTACAGTCAATTCTAGGCTTCCTAAATTTCGGAAGAACATACATTGCAAATTACGCAGAAAGTGTCAAACCCCTTTATGATCTAATAAAACCAGATTTTAAAAGAACCAATTGGACTCAAATACACACAGAAATTCTGAGATCCTTACAAACAGACATGCTAATTAAAACAAAATTAGAAACACGTGATAACACACGCAATCTTGTGATTCGAGTCATCCCAGGAAGATGCGGATTCACATACCTGACCTCTAATGAGGGAGAAAAGGTACCAATTGCATTCAAATCACACTTGTACACAGAGGCTGAAAAGAAATTCAGCATTAAAGAAAACATTGTTCATGCAGTTCAAACCGCAATAGCTAGAGAAAAAAATCAAGCGGACGGTAGACATATCACAGTCAGAACAGCAGAATCGGCCTTTGAGGCATTAACAGCCCCGGGTAATTTACCAACAACAACATTGAATCCTGAATGGATACAATGGGTGAATTCAATTACGACGGACAAAGTATACTACTACTTTGATCCAGAACTAAAGGAATTGAAAAATCTAGAATATGAAAGAACATTCCCTCTGCCTATCGACATTCTGCCCTTACGACAATACGCTTGTGTAATCTATACAGACGGACATGCTCAACCCTCCGTTTGGGGAGAACAAGCATACAACCCCACATGTGAGATTACAAAAGAAGTGTGGCGCGGAGGTAAACTAAGACCTCTATTAACAAAAACACACTCAGTAGAAACTAATTCAGAACAACAGACTGAAATAATAGCATTGAAAATGGCGCTAGATAATGCGGATCGCGAATTCCCGACACTTATAGTGTCCGATTCATATTACTGCGTCAAATCATATAACAAGGATTTGCAGACATGGATTCAAAACGGTTACAAAGATGACACAGGTGCAACAATAAAGCATAAAATGTTCTGGGAACAAATAGCTCTTTTACAAAAAGAACTACCAAAGACTCACGTGACACACTCACTGAGTCATCAGCGTGATGGCGTTCACGTTGCAGGGAATTCATTGGCTGAAACAGCCACAGCGGTAGCAACTAAATCGGCTTCCGTAGTTCGAAAAAAGCGTACAGTGAAGTATATTGACGGTGAAACAGTGCTGGCAGCGAAAACGTCATCAAAAGGCGACTGCTCAGCGCTACCGATCAACTATCCACTCAATTATACATACATAATCGATGCAAACTCCGTCCCTTTTGCTCGAATCCCTGGAGTGGGGGATAGAGTGATTCCAAACATGGACAGGAGAAACTTGTTAATCGCAGACGCACATATGGGCGAGGGACTCAGACACCTCAAACTAAAAGATTCTCTGGAAGAATTACAATCAAGGTACTGGTGGCCAGGCATGAGCCTGCATCACACCATGTTTGTAAAAAAGTGCCCAAACTGCAACAGGAATCGCAGTGGTGAGAGAAACGGTGTAATACCGTGTCGCTTCACTCCAGAAAAGATCAACAGTAAAAAGCGAAGCGTCCGATTAACATATACAGGCTAGTTTCCACTTATAATGTAGATCACCAGCACTCGGCTGACGTCTGGACTGTTATACAAAGATTTGCGAGTCTAAATGGCATATACGCTAAGAGCATGCTACGTTTGACCATTGTTTTCACTCGAGCCCTCCAGCCTGAGGGGAAACATGGCCAAATGAGCATAGCACAGCGGGAATCTTCTCACTTCCTTCCTGAGGGATACGGGATGGTGTAAAGAAAAAACCAAGGCATAAAGCAATCTATAATGGAAAGGATATTAGGTTCGGGAGCTGGGTGGGTCAAACATCTAATAAGTGTCCAACGTAGTCTAAATAACTTGCCAAGAAATTCTCTGAAGGGATTCAGTCCGTACGAATTATTATTTGGAACTAGGATGTTAATCTCTGACCTTGACAGTCAGACTTCAGTGGTAAAGGAAAAAAGCTTTGATATCAAAGATCATTTGGCTATTTTACAGGACTTAAACGAAACAAGAAAAGACCTGAGCAACATAAAGTTGAAACAACAGCCAACAACCACTGAAGAACCACCACCTGTCCCAGCAAGACCTGTCTGGATTCCAAAAGTCGGGGATCTAGTCAGAGAAAAGATCGCGGTAAAGAAGGAATTTGGGCCTTCTTACAGAAAAGCAGTTCCTGTCTTGTCTATCAACGGGACAAGATCAGTTGTACTACCGCCGCTTGCTGGTAAAAAGGAGAACCGAGTTGTATCCATCGACCTGGTAAAACCACAATCATGTGGCCGATAACAAACAGTAGGCCAAGTGGACTCCCCATGAGTAGCAGAACACCAAGGTTTGCTACCAGTACAGAGGTCCTAACAAAGAGGCTAATCACATTCGAAACGCCTACAGAAGAACAACAAGGACTATGCAACAATGCAATGGAACTTAGACCTCTGAACACCCAAATAAAAACATTTAGCAGAGACACACCAACCTATAATGAAGTAACAAACGACTATGCAAGAAACAGTAATCCTGAAACAATTGGAACAATAGACAGAACTGCATCCGGCTACTTCATAAACTTCGATGATTCCTCTGAAGGCTTCACTGAATCAAAGACACAGCCATCAACAAAAACCTTTAAAGATAAAGTTAAAGTACTTTTGAAACAACTGAAAGAAACATATCTAATTTCTCCATGGATTGAATTTTGGGTGGGTTTTGGTGCATTTATCCTCATACTTTGGCTCATCATGATACTAACATTGGGACGCTTCATTGAGGGAAAATATGCTAAAATGGACACAGCAAGTCAGAAAATCAACTTGATCCTCAAACCACACACATCTTCACACGTCGAGAAAAGAGAACTTTCTTCAGTCAACTTCACAGCCAATCCTATACCGGGTGGGGTAGCATGGGACAACACTGACTACGAAATCTATGGTCCGGTTGAAATCCTGAAATATCCACACCAAATTAAAATCTCATTAAGTGACTTCGTAAAACCAAGCACATTTGCTGATGATTGGGACTTTGAAAGTATAAACAATATGATGTCTGACTTAGTGATGTCTGCTAAATTTACCAAACATGATTATTTGCAGGGTTCGACAAATTATGATAGTATGTACTGTTATAACCACTATGGTAACCATTTTCTACATAGATCTGCACAACCTAGAAATGTTTTAAATTATAATCAATGGGAACATTGTGCAACCCCTCCAAAAGGAAGCTCAAGAACCGTTCATGACGTGTCACCGTATCCTGTATGATCGGGCTCCTCGACCACTTAGGAAACTGGTTGAAGCTTACATACCTGCCCGAGCGCTCAGATCTGCCGATGGGGGTCTGCTTAGGGTCCCCAGGGTGAAGAAAGCGCGCATGGGAGGCAGATCTTTCAGGTGTCTAGCGGCAAACTACTGGAATAAACTCCCAGTGGATTTACGTCTGGAACCTGAAGAAACGAGGTTTCGAGCGAAACTAAAAACCTACCTGTATACGAAGTAAAAGGACTAGTAAGCTACTGTGTTTCCTGTTTTCTGCCTCTCTCACTTTCAGCGCGTGGACACGCCGGTGTGCGTAACGCAGCGCTTTACAAATGTCCCAATAATAATAATAATAATAATGACAAATATTCATACTTTTCAGGTTTTAACACAAGTAATGCTGAAACATTTTATTTCAAATTGTCAAATAAGACAGGGACAAAGACCATGATAACCAACACAAAATTGATATATTCAGACTCATTCTTTGAACAAATGAATACTTTTGGTTTTGATTATTGGGACAAAAATGTTGAATTGAAAAGTGTTTGGGGCACAAAAGAATGGCAAGTACAGGGTATAGAATCTTTGTTTAGAGCCTGCATGATCCCAGAACAAATTATATTTTTAAATGACACTGTTCAACAAACTACCTGTCTTGGCCTAGCCAAAATCAAAGACTTAAATAAACCGTCTATTCCAAAACCAACATTGAACAGCAATAGCTCCACGGACGAAGAGATAGACGTAAATTATGTATTAAACCAAAACAGAACACATCCTGATTGGAAAAAGTGGTAGATCTGGCCCACAGATACTAATAACTGTCAAGACAGATTCCTGAACAAAACACAGGGGTTCAAAATGACCAGGCCAGACCCTAGATATTCCCAAAGACAACACCCAGGAATAATAACCACCTACAGTGTGGGCAAATTATGCCTTCAGTGGCTACAAACTTCCACACTGGCAGAAATTAAGCAACACCTAACTTTACTTACTGATGGTGCTGACTTGCGTGATTTCATTATGGGACCGCGCAAACAGCGTCAGAAACGTTTCATAGCAGCCTCTGTATATGCAGCATACAACGAGGCCTGGAAGGTTACTCAAATTGAGACAGCAGAAAGAATACGGGAAATTGACCGTATTAATTTGGAAAAATCACTTTCTGTAGTGGACAATGGGTTAATGACTCTGTCCTCCAGAATTTTTTCTTTGGACAGCATTGTGTCTTCAGCAATCGACATAATATCGCAAGACTTACTGTTGTTACAACACGGTCAGTCTCAATTGCGTTCTATTGTACAGCTTGGCTGGACGTTACAAAATCTGCGTTCAGGCTATGTGCCTTGGCGTTTAATCAACACAACGTCACTTTTCAATATCTTTAACCCTTACTGATAAACAAATCAGTATGGCCCAGAAGGGTGCTGATTATACAATCATGAGCATTGAGAAACTCGAAAGATTACCAGTGACAATGTCAGAACGACCTGTCAGTGAATGGATAATACATGGGATAATTAATATTCCAATCTCAACCTTCAGGTTTCAATACTGCCAGAAATATATACAGGCTGGCATGTACGAAAAATTGGGAAAAGGGTACATTAAAACGACATGGAACCTGCCCTATTCACATGCATGTGTCAGTAATAAAGGACAGAAAGTGTTTCTTAGTGGCAATAATTGTGCGATGTCACTAAGCGGTACACTTCTGTGTAACGGAATTAGTTTGCATGGAGCCTGTGAAGGGAACTCAAATAACCTTTCATGTCACCAGCTAGGCACACCTGCTACAGAGATAGAACCATTCTTTCAAAGACTCTACAATGGGAGTTACATTCTAATTGTGGACCGCAGATGCTGTAGTCTTATGCCCGGGACTCCTTATCTCGTAACTACGACTGCGAAGGTCAAGTGCTGTGGACGCTTATTGTTCCCCAGCTCCTTTCCAGACAGGGAGGCAAGGGCATGGCCCAACTTGAAAATTACTTCTATTCGAATAGATACTTTAAGCAGAATGAAAACAGTGCTTCTTCAGACGCCGACAAGGCTAACGTCATCAAAAGAAACGTATGATCTCCTAGTCGCAAGGACGACTGCAGAGATACATTCATTGTTATCGACTAATTCCCCCATACATTTCGCAGAAATCCTGAATGAAATCTTAAATATTTCTGATACCAGTGGAGTCTCAAAAGTATTTAAGACAGTATTTTCGATGGCATTAACACCATTCAAAGCCATACTGGGTATTTTTCCAGATTTCGTCCACTCGATTTTTGGCGGACTTCCCCTCATTTTAGGACTAATTGCAGGAATCCTATTCTTAGTCCTCATATTTCGTTATGGCAAACCATGTCACAGACAAAGCACCTGCGACAAGGGAAGAAACAATCCTAGCCATTGGATACCGGGACCGGATATCAAAAATCCTGGGACTATCCCGGCTTAGAGACCTGAACATGACTTGGTTTCTATCATTTCGACCAATGTGGCAACGATGTGTTTTACCTGTATTAAGGTGCCTGCTATGCGGAGAAGAATGCGTGTTAGACACCTGTCTGACACTACAATCGGATGCGCCAATGGATGCAGAAACATTGTTGAGTCCAACAAAGGCTCATGCTTTGTGCTGCCCTCAACGGCTACCAATCCTGATGACGGCATTCGTGGAAGCTTCACCACTACGATTAAGGGGTAGTGAGGTTCAAAATGAAAGCAGCATCGATCAGGTACGACCTTCTGTCAGCAATCCAAATCAAAATGTCAATGGAGACAATCATGCGCACGAATGCATGGTTACACCTATTTCCGAGTTAGTGGAACTCTCCCAGGAAGCTGTTGACAACTTTTTCGAGAGTCTAAATGATATGATGTTCTCACCAGAGCAGAAATAGAGACTTTTGAGCAAGCTCGTACACGGCGTTCCCTGAATTTGACCTTCAACTAGAATAAGCAAAATACCATGAACAATTTTCCCTCCAGTTCACGGACAGCAATTTTTTTCAGCAGCCCCAAAATATTTTTGCATATTTTTCGGGACACTATCTTCTGCTTAAAGTAAGGACTATTCTTAGAGAACTAAGATTTCTACTTTTAGATAGCTTATAGACATTAGCTGCCCGCTGGTATGTTCATAATTATTTTATTCTGTGATGGAATGGTCTCGAAACTTTTTTCTGTATTAAGAGCCTTTTCATGTGTAAATTCTCATATACCATTTAGCAATAATGTATACAAATGCGTGATTACTTTAGCATTATTTCACAGCTTGAGTGCATACAATACATGTAAATGCTTTTTTTTTCCCCCCGTATATTTGATAAATTCAAAATGCATTTATGTATTTTGGGGTGGTAAGGTATACACGATACTCTACAGTATGTTTTACTATGCATAGATTAGTAAATATGTCCATAGTTAGCGTGGAGTGGGTGTGATGTATTCCTATAGGTTCTGTATCGATCCCCCTATTCCTGACCCTATTCTGGTTAACAAACTAACAAGTTAACTAGCAGCCATCCCATGAGGCTGAAAACCCCCATGATGCAGGAACCGTTATCTGATAAAGCCACACTACGGCACAGGAGCGTGTTATCTGATTAGGTCATAACGCTTGCCATCTAATTAGACAAGCGATATTCGTCAAGCCCCTGATAAGGCATACGGAGTTCTCAAAACAAATCAAACCTATGACACCTTGGGAAAAACCCTGCGGCCATTGTTTTGATTTCACCGAGAACTTCAGCAAAAGAATGTGCTAACGACCTGGTCGTATGACATCCTTATTGACGTATCTATGTCCATCCTTACGTCAATCTCGGCACCTTAAAGGTATAAATATTACCGAAATTGCCCTATGCAAACACACGCGGTGGTGACGAGGACGGAGCAGCCAGACTTGCCGAAGCCCAGAGCAGAGCAGACCCCGCTGGCGCAGCCCCGCCTTCCTGACGCGCTGAGAACGAGAAGCCGTTTTTCTCCTGCCGAGAAATCCAGCTCCGGCGCTTCCGGGTAGCCCTCGCAGGCAGCCTGGAATATCGAGACCAGAGACGAGAGATACCATCCCTCATCCATCCTAGATTCCAGGTACAGAACTGAATAACCCCTCGCAGAGAATTCTTTAGTCAGTCACTTGGCAAAACAAACTTAACTTAAACTGTAACTTTCTATTCCCGCCCACGTATTAGGCTTAGGTCAGGTACACGGGGTAGGCGTAGCTAGAAACACCAGTTGAGTACGATTAGTCAAATGTATATGTGTATGTAATATATTTTATTCATTTTAAACCTTCATATGGCTTAGAAACCATATCAATGTTTTTACAGTATTATTTTATACTTCTGCTTTTAATGTATGCACTTTACTTAATCATAAGTATTGCAATAATATCGATCCATTTCTCTTGTACGAGAAAAGAGACTGATCAATAAATAACATCTTTTATTGAACACGCCCGTCTCTTCCTTTTCTCTACAATCTGATGAGACTAAGAATGCACGTACTGACTGAGTAAAATAAATTGCCTTTTGTTTTCACACGACTCTCGAGATACACTCTTGATTAGGGGAGAGCAAAGTTGTCATGTTCTATGGTTGTCAGAAACTAAATCCCTTCTTGTCTATCCAGGGAGGTTCAACTCCTCCTTGCCTATTCGAGAAAGTTTCTAGTGAACTCTGAGCTAGCTGGCAAACCCAAAACTTTAAGTCTAATATCGACAGTAGTAGACCTAGTTAACGTCTGGTCTAGGCCTATACTATTGAAGGTATTATTCCAATGCGCAGAGCCTATTGGGATAATAGGAACTACACTACAGTGCGTGGCCCCACCAGGACGGCAGCCACCCCTGCCAGGTTGCCAGTGCCACTGCCACCTTCAACGTTTGGGCCACACGCAAGAAGATGGCTTATGCAGCCCTGGTCTTGTGGTAGTTTATAGGCCCCAGTTCACAATTATTTCGGGCCCTCCAATGTGTGGCTGGTTGCAGGTGAGAGGCCGATGCAGTGGAGGACAGGATAGGAAGAAACCAAGGGTGAGGCCTGCCCAGTCCTGGCCGCCCAACACAGCCCAGTGGCCGCCCCCCAGGCTCACCCGTGGTAACTGTCCCCATGGGGCCTCCGGGGGTAATGTGGGTCAGCTTTACCTGGCACTGGATCCTGCTGGATCAAGGCACTCCCCCTGGTCGGCTCGCGACCGGGCCCATTGATCATAGTCAGCGTGTGCCCCCTCTGCTTCCCCCAGTGTCCAGCGTCCCCCGTCAGCCATGGCCGGCACAGTGTCCTCCGAGCCGAGTCCTGAGCCCACCTTCACAAAGAGCCCCTCCCAGTATCACGAGGGCCGCAGACGCCGTTCGAGTCATCAGCGGCCGCGCTCATGCTCGTGCTGATTTTACACCTCTCCGGGCCCCACCCATGCTGGAGCTCGTAACGGCAACTGTTTCGCCACTTGGATGCCGTTTATAGCCCCTTGTATGATTAGCATCTTGCGGAGTTTTGCAGAGCTCCAGAGCTACGTGGCCACCTTGGTCGGCAGCTTGGCCACTCCCCCAGCAATTAAGATTAGGAGGAAAGCCAGGTTTAAACTTTTTCTAAAATAAGTGCAGATTGAAGAATTCCAAGTTTTTGTGGAAGATAAAAGAAAGTACGACCCTCTCAATCACTACAATAGATACATGGGAAAACCAGAATTTTAAGCAAGGTGCATGTAGGAAATGACCGTCTTTTACATTATGCCGCTCTATTTTTTCCCTATACATTTTGTTAGCATTAGAACTCTCACAGGTTGCCCCTGCTAAACAGGAGTTAAGTGTCTGAACTCCACCTTTGAACTTTTTGAAATTGGCATAAAGTTGATGGACAAAATTAACTTTTCTATAGGGCCATAGTTTGTAGACCCTCTGTCATGGAAATTAAATGCCACCAGTGGACTGCAGCACCTGTTGTGCCCTCCACTTCTGTGGCAGTGAAAACATGGCTTCAGCCCTATTCTGTGTAGCCTTCCATCAGTAGATTGACCTTGCTGCAGAGACCAGCCAAAATCACCCTTTTGGCAAATAGGAAAAACAAATTTCAAATAGCCACCCCTAACCACACTTCACTGCCCACAGGATAGTGTGGATAATATTTAAGAGTGGAACAAATATGATAATAGAAATGGCATGTTCCTCCAGTGACTAGGCCTAAAACAAACTTGTCACTGATGAGGGTGTAACTGGCACATATGAAAAGTATAGATTATACACTTTATAACTTTTGACCTGTACCACCTATAGACCCCATTCAAATACTTTTTTTTATATTTATTAAAAGAATTAAGCTAATGGTGAAGTAGGATTTAAATGAAATATATTTGAAATGTTACTGTCACAAACTTACCGTTATCCTGCCTGAAGATGCTGGAGGCTAATTTGCATTATTTCTCCAGCCACCGCCAATCCTCTATGAGGTGTGAAAACTGCTTCCAGAGCAGAGACAAAGGCCTAGGTGTAGCGAGGTGTTTTTCTTCCTCTTGCAGGAAGACCAGCTAGAGTGGAGCCAAGAACATCATTAACTTGAAAGGGGCTCTGCCCTTTCACAAATAAAATGTAAGGGGAGACTTGGGGGAAGCTGCCTTTGTCCCACTAGTAAGGTTAGCACCAAAGCCAGCATAAAGGAAGCTACCCCCAGAACTGTTTAAGAGTGGATGCAGGTAATGGGGTGCTCATCACCCTGGCCACCCTTCTGGATAGGCACAGAGGCTCTGCACAAGGGAGAAAGGATTTCTACATCTTAAAGTTTGAGAATGAAGGACGCTGTGGAATTGTTTGCAGTAGGGCAGACACTTCTGAAAAGTGGGTAGGATTGCTCTCTGAAATATTTACACTGCTGGTTAGGGAGTGCTCAGGGGTCACCATCACCCACTAGATAGTGCTAGGTAGAAATGTGCCACCCCAGGCATCCTCTTGAGAGCACTTACTGGACCTGCATAAGATCAGAAGAGGACTGGATCTGCTATCTGTGACCTTAGAAGAGCCACGAAGGACTGGACCTGCTCTCTCATGTACGCAGGGCAAATAAGTAGACTTCAAGGGTGAGTTGGCTGACCTCCTGTATGGATATAGGGAACAACAAGTTATAAGGGGCTTTTCTTTGAAATACCAAGCTGACCAGTCGCAAGTGGGCCTAGACTGGATATTCCTGTTTGATTCTATCTGTCACCCTGAGAGGTTTTAATCGTCTTCCCCATAGGTCCAGGGGCATTTAAAGTGCACTTCTACGGTTATTTTGTTACCAAAGAAAGTTGGGAAACTTTTGAAAACTTTTTCTCCTGAGCTTCTGCGGGACCCACAAGAAAAATAATCTGATGGCATTTCCACAGTGTCAGATTGAATTTCAACTTTGTAGGATCCCAACAGCACCTATGAAAAACTACTTAGTCCCATTATGCTTTGGGACTTAATTTTTCAGCGAGGAATCTCCAGAACTCCTGCTGGACCAACCTTCTTCAGGTATCCGGCCTTCAGCTTACTGGTGTCAGCTACAACTTCAGAGGCAGTCCACGTGGGGAGGGTCTAACTTCTCAAAAAGTAGCAAAGTCCCATTCTGCTTTGGGACTTAAAAGGCATTTCAACTTTTTTCTGTTAAAAAGTGACAGTGTCCCTCTCTGAAATGGTACTTAGAAAGTTTTTCAAACTTTTTGACTTCCATGACTTTTCACTAGGACCAATCCACTTGATGTATCTGACCAGGGCTCTATTTTGGCTGGCATCAAATGGCTAGTAGTAGGTCACGATCTACAGCTTTCATACACTGTCATTGGTGCTTATTGCTTTTTGGTGCTATTTCTACTTTAAACATTAAAAATCCATATCTCTGATTCTCTTTATTGGATTTTTATTTTTTTTATGTCCTTTAGTTTGATAAACGTTTCTTTATGATTTATAATGCAATTTGTATTATTGGTTTGTGTTTGGACTTTATTACTGTGTTGGTACTGCATGAATACTTTACACATTGCCTTAAGTTAAGCCTGTCTGCTCTGTGCCACAGCTTCGAGGGGTTTGAGCTCATGTTAATTTAGTGACTTTCGGGGTGTTATTATTCCTTGAGTTGGGTAGTACCTCAGCCAAATAAATATCCTTATATATACAAGTCTTGCTTACTGTATGGAGGGGTTTTATAAGTACAAAATGTCTCTAGATAATTTGATTGCTTGTAACTATGCACTCAGGCAGCAGGCTGGGCAAAACTAGGATAGTTTGGCTAATAACTCATTTTGAAATGTGCAAAATCCTACATCCTTTTTTATAATTGAATGTTTGCTAGTATGCTGAGCTGGAGTCTGCTGTGGCTGTCAGGGAACTGAGACATATTCCACTTGCTGCATGGTGAATTTTGACAGTGCCACATGGCACCGTCTTAAGTTGCTCAATTGAAGACAAAATAGCACACAGAGAACTGTGAACTAAACGGGAAATTAGAGGGTGCGATGGGCTTTAAGGGAAATGGAAGCAACAGATTTCAGGGAAACATTGGCATTAAATGAGAGGGTCTCATTGAGGGATGAAGAGGGCAATTGGGCTAGAGAGAGGAGGACAAAGAGACATTGCGGGAAGATGGGATACTTGTTAAGAGGGCTTCAAAGAGTGTGAAGAACCACTGGATTTCTGTTCACATGCTCAAACAATTCTGATTGTTAGATCTATATGTTATGTACTTGCTCAGTAGTTACTGCCCTGTAATATCCGTTTGTCACATGTCTCTTGTCATGTCATACAGATAATTACTCATTTTAAATCCAGGTACTTAATCTGTAGAGTCCTTTCCACTTCAATCAATCAATACATTTGTAAAGCGCGCTACTCACCTGTGAGGGTCTCGAGGCGCTGAAGGGGGCGGGGGGGTGCCTGCTATTGCTCGAATAACCAGGTCTTGAGGTGTTTCCTGAAGGTGAGATGGTCCTGGGTCAGTCGTAGGTGTGCGGGGAGGGAGTTCCATGCCTTGGCTGCTAGGTAGGAGAACGATCTTCCTCCGGTGGTGGTTCTGCGAATCCGTGGGACGCTGGCGAGGGCGAGGCTGGTGGAGCGGAGCTCGCGGGTGGGAGTGTAGAACGAGAGGCGGCTGTTGAGGTATTCGGGGCCCATGTTGTGGAGCGCTTTGTGTGCGTGGGTGAGCAGCCTGAACGTGATCCTCTTGCTGACGGGGAGCCAGTGCAGGTTTCTCAGGTAGGCGGATATGTGGCTGTGGCGAGGGATGTCGAGGACGAGTCGTGCGGAGGCGTTCTGTATGCGTTGAAGGCGTTTCTGAAGTTTGGCTGTGGTTCCTGCGTACAGGGCGTTTCCGTAGTCCAGTCGGCTGGTGACGAGGGCCTGGGTGACGTCTTTCTGGTTTCGGTGGGGATCCACCGGAAGATCTTTCGGAGCATGCGCAGGGTGTTGAAACATGAGGATGAGACTGCGTTGACTTGCTTGGTCATCGTGAGGGAGGAGTCCAGGATGAATCCCAGGTTTCGTGCGTGGTCTGTGGGTGTCGGTGCGGTGACCAGCGTTGTGGGCCACCAGGAGTTGTCCCAGGCGGATGGGGATTGTCCGAGGATGAGGACCTCTGTCTTGTCTGAGTTGAGCTTCAGAAGGCCATGCTGCATCCATTCTGCGACATCTTTCATTCCGTCCTGGAAGTTGGCCTTGGTGGTGAGAGGGTCTTTGGTGAGGGAGAGTATCAGTTGGGTGTCGTCGGCGTAGGAGATGATGTTGATGTTGTGTTTATGTGCGATGGTGGCGAGGGGGTTCATGTAGATATTGAAGAGAGTTGGGCTGAGTGAGGAGCCCTGGGGTACGCCGCAGATGACCTTGGTGGCCTCGGAGCGGAAGGGAGGGAGGCGGGCTCTCTGGGTTCTGTCGGAGAGGAACGATGTGATCCAGTCCAGGGCCTTTCCTTGGATCCCAGTGTTGCAGAGGCGGGTTATTAGGGTGCGGTGGCAGACGGTGTCAAAGGCTGCCGAGAGGTCCAGGAGGATGAGAGCGGCTGTCTCTCCGTTGTCCATCAGGGTCCTGATGTCATCGTTGGCTGCGATGAGGGCGGTCTCGGTGCTGTGGTTGGCTCGAAATCCGGACTGGGATGGGTCGAGCGAGTTGTTTTCTTTGAGGAATGAAGTCAGCTGTTTGTTGACTGTCCTCTCGATGACTTTAGCCGGGAAGGGGAGAAGAGAGATGGGGCGGAAGTTCCTGAGGTCTTTGGGGTCCGCTGTTGGTTTCTTCAGAAGGGCGTTGATTTCTGCGTGTTTCCAGCTTCCCGGGAAGGTGGCTGACGTGAAGGAGCTGTTCATGATGTTCCGGAGGAGGGGTGCGATGATGGTGTCGGCTTTGTTGAAGATATGATGAGGGCATGGGTCGGAGGGGGAGCCGGAGTGGATGGTGTTCATGACGCGGGTGTTGTCTTCAGTGCTGATGGGGGTCCATGCGCTGAGGCTGGCGGTGGGGGTCGTTGGTTTGGTGGCTGGAGGCGGAGTCTGGGGTCCGAAGCTGTCGTGTATATCTGCGATCTTGCGCTGGAAGAATGTGGCGAGGGAGTTGCAGAGGTCTTCCGACGGTGTGATGTCATTGTTGCTGGCGCTGGGGTTGGAGAGCTCTTTGACGATGCTGAAGAGTTCCTTGCTGTTGTGGGCGTTGTTGTCCAGACGCTCTTTGAACGATGTCCTTTTGGTGGTGCGGATCATCTGGTGGTATTCACGGGTGGCGCTCTTGAGGGCTGTCATGTTTTCTGATGTCCATTTGTGGCGCCAGGCTTTTTCGAGGGTTCGGCATGATTTCTTTGCGATTTTGAGGGCGTCTGTGAACCATGCGGTTTTTCTGTTACTAGTCTTGCCTGGGGGTTTCTTCAGAGGGGCGAGGTCATCGGCGCAGTATGTGATCCATTGTGCGAGATTGTGTGCTGTGTCGTTGGTGTCGGGGGTGTCGACAGGTGGGTTCTGGCTCAGTGATGTGGTCAGTTGGTCTGCGGTGACTTTGTTCCAGCATCTGCGGGGGATCTGTAGCGTCTGGTGGTGGGTGGTGGTCTTCTTGAAGGTGAAGTGGATGCAGCTGTGGTCGGTCCAGTGTAGTCCGGTGGAGTGGCTGAAGGAGACGTGGTTGCTGGCGGAGAAGATGGGGTCGAGCGTGTGACCGGTGAGGTGGGTGGGCGTATCCACCAGTTGCTTGAGTCCGAGGTTGGCGAGGTTGTCAAGCAGGGTGGTGGTGTTGTTGTCGTTGTTTTTCTCCAGGTGGAAGTTCAGGTTCCCTAGGAGGATGTACTCTGGTGAGGCTAGGGCGTGCGGGCTGATGAAGTCGGCGATGGTTTCGCTGAATTGTGTCCGTGGGCCCAGGGGTCTGTAGATGAGTGTTCCTCTGAGGGTGGTCTGGGGGTCGGTGTGGATCTGGAAGTGTAGGTGTTCGGCGGCGGTGAGTGTGTCTTCAGCGTTGGTCGTGACGCTGATGGTGTTCCTGTAGATGATGGCGATTTCTCCTCTAGTTTGGTTGATGCGGTCCTTCCGGGTGATCTTGTAGCCGTCCGGTATGGCTATGGCGATGTCGGGGGCCGAGGAGGCGTTCATCCAGGTTTCCGTGAGGAAGGCGACGTCTGGTGCTGTGGTATCGAGGATTTCCCAGAGTTCGACGGCGTGTTTGTGGACGGAGCGGGTGTTGAGCAGGATGCACTTGAGGTGGTTGTTGTTGTCGTTGCTGTGTTCGGTGGGCGGGGTGCAGGTTTGGAGGCAGGTGAATTTGCAGGCTTGGCAGGTGAAGGGTCCGTGGGTGCGCCTCAGGGTGGCTCAGTGGCATGCGGCCGGTCGTCCGGTGTTGAGTGCGGTGAGGGTGGCGCTGTCGTACCTAAGTTGAGTGCCCTGGCATCGGCTGGGGCCAGGGGTTATGGCGCTGGGCGCGGTCCAGGCACGGACGGGTGCAGACGGGCTTGCCTTCGGCGTGCCAGCGGTGCAGCTGCACAGTGGCCTCCATTAAGAAGGGTGCGAGGGAGGGAGGAGCAGCTGGGAGGGGGAGCGGGTGGCGAATCAGGCGAGGGGGCGGGGCCACAGGGGAGGCAGCGGCGGGAGCGGGAAGCGAAAGAACGGCGGGAAAAGCTGGAACACAGAGGCAGCAGGGGGAATGCTGACACGGTGGGGGAGCGACCTGGCCTGTGAACAGGGTCGAGGGTCACTCCCTTAGTGTGCAGTGGCCTCCTTTAAGAAGGGTGCGAGGGAGGGAGGAGCAGCTGGGAGGGGGAGCGGGTGGCAAATCAGGCGCGGGGGCGGGGCCGCAGGGGAGCCAGCGGCAGGAGCGGGAAGCGACATAACGACAGGAAAAGCTGGAACACAGAGGCAGCAGGGGGGATGCTAACGCGGTGGGGGAGCGACCTGGCCTGTGAACAGGGTTGAGGGTCGCTCCCTTAGTGCACAGAGGCCTCCTTTAAGAAGGGTGCGAGAGAGGGAGGAGCAGCTAGGAGAGGGAGCGGGTGGCGAATCAGGCGCGGGGGGCGGGGCAGCAGGGGAGGCAGCGGCGGGAGCGGGAAGCGAAAGAACAGCGGGAAAAGCTGGACACAGAGGCAGCAGGGGGGATGCTGACACGGTGGGGGAGCGACCTGGCCTGTGAACAGGGTCGAGGGTATCTGTCTAACTCAAAGTTAGACAGATACAATATGAAGCTACTTGTAAGAAGGCTCTGTAACATATCGTTCACTTTTCAGTAATCATCTCCCCTTTGTAAATTCAAGTACCCCCTTCGAAGGTATTCGGGGTCTCTGAAGTTACATTGCATTGCAAAAAAGGCATGACAAGGCAGTGTTTGGCCCTACAAGCGTGATTGTTATAATGTAGCAGAATTTGAGATACTGACGGAAATGCAAGATTTCAAAGAAGATCTGAGGTAAATTGTGAGAGTAGAGAGTCAAATTAGCAGAACGCGAGATATGAGGGAAAACAAACAATTATATGTACCGTTCATTGAGGGAAGATTAGCCACTCCCGAGGAATAGCTGAGAAACTTGTGAATGAGACAAACATTAGACCATTCAGAAATACAAAAGAGCTTAGATGACTCACAGAAGAAAGAAGAGAGTCACCTTCGAGAGATGAGATCCCTTTAGGAAGATTTAATAAACATTAGGGAAGATGAGATCTGTTTATGTGTTGTTTTGTGAAGGTGTGAGAAAACCAAAGTCTGCCATGCTTTGACCAGTAGCTTAACAGAACAGATTGTGTACAGTGCAGCTTTAGTCGTGAATTTACAGTGGTAGGAATTATTACAATACACATAATTCATATATGGGTAATGATATATAGGAGAAACTTGGTTACCAACAACATTGACCACAGATTGTGCATAATCATAAATAAAGAATATAAAATGTAGAGCAAGACTTAGTATATAAAAGCTGGGTCGTTCATCCATCTGAGGTCGACAAAATAAGTACCATTGAATTGGGTAACAATATACATCTGTTATTCAGTGCCAAGATAGCCTATTAAGGGTGAACGTGCATCTTTACAAATACACGTTATGTTATATAGCAGATCAGTCATATAAGCCTTAACCTGAATAAGCAATCGAAAGATCCACTATCATGGAAGTTGGAAAATAAGGAGCAGGTACTGAGAGTGCTATAGAGTTTTTGTTCAAGGTAGCAGAGTTGAATTGATAGCATAACATAAGACTGATTACCTAACAGCTTTGGTCATGGATTAAAAAGGTAGAAAGAATTTCAATGTACCAAAAGTATGCATAAGTAAAGAGAAATGCATACATGGTGGTGAAAAATACTGGGTTACAGCAATATGGAGTACAAGTCTAGCGTCATTGAGAATAAATCAATTAATAACAGTGTTAGAATACAGCATATTAGTCATGAGGCCATTAACATGAGTGAGCAACAGAGACCTTGGAAGACTCAATATTATATGAGAAAGGAGAAGAGAATGACACGAAGAATGGCCGGATGTTGGCAGTTAAAAGCAGGGTGTTTTTTCATCTGAAGAGTGATGACATTCGGGGGGCGTGGCTTGGCGCCCGATGGTGGTGGCGGCGCCTGAGTGAGGCTCCGTGCGGTGACGGGAGACACTCTATTCCCGAACCGTCTTTTCCTGTGGTGAGGCGCTATTCATGCATCGGAACATGTCCTGATGCCTTCGAGCCGAACAAGGTTCACTGTTCTGCAACTCTGAAGCGGCATTTTCTTCATGACGGGCTGTGAGTGGATCGCCGGCGCTGCGGCCGCCATCTTAGGTACTATCGCTGCGCACGTACCTTTCTCTTCTACTGATGCCAAGAGTCTTCGCACGGCTGTGGGGCTGCCAAATAACTTTACAAAATACAGGACCTCCTCGCCTGAACAAACAGTTGAAGTTTCTTGTCACCTGGCTGACTTGGTGAGTCTGTTTTACCGCGGCCGACATTTTATGATCCACTGAGCTCATTTCCTCTCATAACTGTGCAGGAGGTTACCTTTACATTGCAGGTTGCTTCCTGCATGGCTTTTTCCGCGGTTTCACGAGGTGTGTCGTGCAGCATCATGACTGCGTTCCTGCATTACGATTGTAGCGGATTACTTGCTGCTTTTTTGTTAATACGCACGTCATTTTGACCAGTTTGAACACCTCTTCTGTGCTTCTTCCTGGCTGGCCTTTAAAGTTCTTTGACGTTGGGAGATCCTACTTTATGGGCTCATCGTTGTTTGTAGTTTGGGAGTGGCTGTGTTCTCTCATGCCTCGCAACGTCTGTGCCCTGTAGTACATGCTGACCTGCATTGCCCCATCTTTATTCTGTTGAGATTACTCTACTTCCAGTGGGCCGTCTTGTTTTGTTGTGCGCATTTGGACTCTACTTCAACTGCTGTTAACTCTCAGGGTGACATTCTCTCAACACTGCATTTGGATTGCCTCCTTCTACTCTGCCATAACCAGTGATTTTTGTCTGTTTTTTGTGTGCATTCTACGTGTATTGCTTGATTGATAAGCTCTATCTCACACTTTATGGGAAGACTTAAGCTCATGGCACATCCACCTCGTTCCACTAAGCCGGCCATTATTAAGAACTCCAAAGTCTTTTCTGCATTTTCTAAGATAGAGGACCCCCCCCACCTCATCTGGTTCTGACACAGCAATGGAACCTTCTCAGCCCTCGTTGGGGAAAACTAACATCAAGAGACTAAAGAAGGACCCTCCCTTGCCTCTTACGCAGTCTTCGCCTGTTTCTATGGAGCTGTTACTGGATGAAATCAGATCTTTTCGTCCCTTTCTGGAGGAAATCAGATCTCTCCGCCCCTTGAAGAAACCAACGTCAAACTCCAACGTCTCTCGGATAATTGGTCACAAATGGAAACTAGGGTGAGTTCCATGGAACATTCTGTCGTGTCGCTTCAAGAAACTTGCTCCACAGTGTCTCACTTGAACTCTCAGGTGTCTGTTCTTCAGCGACAGGTGGAGGAGTTAGAAAACAGAAATAGGCGGAATAACCTTCGCATTTCTGGTCTGGCAGAGGGCCTTGAGGGGTCCGATTCATTCACCTTCTTGAAATCATTTCTTCCCAAGCTGTTACGTTTGCCAGAGGGCACAATTCTCAACATCCAGCGGGCACACCGGTTGGGGCGTCCATCTACTTCTGCATCCCCCTCACAGAGGCCCAGAGGTGTAATTCTCTACTTTCTGGAGTATACTGATCTCCTGAAGGTGTTGTCAGCTGCCAAATCTATTCCAAAATTGTCATGGTCTGGCTTTTCCTTGTTTTTTGCTCAGGATTATGCTAAGGCTACTGCCAATCGTCGAAAGGCTTTTTTGGCTTTGAGGGAGGACCTTCGTGCGATGGGAGCGAGATATGGCTTATATCATTCCTGTCTATTTAAGGCCACCTATAATAACAAAACTACTACTTATGAAGATCCAGTACGTCTGCAAAGTTTCATCAATGCACACAAGACTTCTACCATGGATTCCTCCGGACCTTCAACATCCGCCCCTGGATGAACTATGGTTTTGCTGACTCTTTTATTGATACTGCATTTTGCTTGATTACTCTTTAAGAGGTCTTCCTATACTGTTTTTGCAAATTTTTCTCTTTTCCTCTCTTTCTCTTCGCTGTTCTTCAAGTAGTTTTAGTATGATGGTTTTTATACTTTTTGCATTGTGATGTTACTCACGACTGTTTGTGTTACCGTTTAGACTTCCCTTGTTATTCTAATTCCTTGTTTCTCCTTTTTACTTCCCACAGGCTCCCTTCCCTATTTGCTGTTGTCTCCCTGGTTCCCCGCCTAGCCGACCTCAGCTGTGTCCCTTCACCAATGTGGTTCCATCCTCCCCCAGTTTCTTCTCCTTTTCTCTTTTTTAGGTATTTTTCCTTTTTGTTCCCTTCCTTGCTTTTCCCTTTTATGCCTTGTTTTGTTTTGCATTTTTCTTTCCATGTTCCTTTTCCCTCATCTGTTCTCAGATTCTTTTTTTGTACTTGCCGTATTTGCTCTTACTAATGTCTCTATTTTTTTAACCTACTGCTCTTTTCTTCCTCTTTTTCTGTTTTTTCTCATTCCTCGTATGCTTCGATTTATTTGGTTGTGCAGAAATCATAACATTTTTATTCCAGGTTGCATTCATATTTATCTCTATCTCCTCTCTCTTTTCTATCTGACCTTCCTACATTTATTTCCGCTCTCTCCTTTATTTTTTCTTCCTGCACACTACCTTATTCTTGTTCGTTTCTTCCTTTTTTCTTTCTTTTTACTCTTCATTTCATACTTCTCTTCTTTTTATTTCTTGCTCATGGGTCGATATTTTTGCTCTATTTACTTTGTAATTTTTTAATTATTGTACCTGTTATGTCCCTGAATACAATTTCATGGAATGTCAAGGGTATAAATTCCCCAATTAAGCGTCAACGCATTTTATCACACCTTGCCAAATTGAATGTTGATATTGCGTTTCTCCAGGAAACTCATCTTTCTGATGTTGAGTCTGCTAAACTTACAAGAGGTTGGGTAGGTGAGGTCTTTTATTCGCAAGGTGATGGTAAACGTAATGGGGTTGCAATCCTATGCCGCAGATCACTCCCTTTCACCGTCATTTCCCAAGAATCCGATCCTAACGGTAGATGAACACATGTCAGACTATCACTTAGAGGTGTTCCAATCTCTCTTCTTAATGTCTATGGTCCCACCAATGGTGAACCCCTTTTTTGGGCTGAATTTTCTTCACGTATCACCCAATTTATGGATGATAATTTTATCCTTGCTGGGGACTGTAACCAACCCCTCGATTCGTTTATAGACAGGAATTCTGAGGTCACATATGTCCCTACTAAACCACACAAACTTTTTTCTCAAGCCATTTCTCAACATAAGCTTGTTGATTCTTGGCGTCTTTGTAATCCGTAGCAAATTGTAGCACAAAGTTCCCCAGTAGGACTAGAAAGGAGGAGTATGTGAGAATAGGGAAAGAAAAGGAAGGAGAAGAGAAAAAGAGGGAAAATTTCCTCTTGGGAACTAGAACCCTCACACACCCAGCAAGCTAGGTGTCATGCTTCATCATATGGGTCCTGCTCCTCGTCAGACTGGCACTGCAATGTCTGACGGGCACCCGCGAAGGGGCTCTTTAGCGGAGATCTTCTGTTCCAGCCATATGGTGCATGCGTGTGAGAGGGCAGAAAAATATAGTGTAGTCGTGATTAAGTGGTGGTGATTTAAAAAAGGTAAGCTAGTCCACAAGGATTTTTATTAACGTGGCTAACTCCCTTGGTTAAAACAGTGGGAGGGGAGATAGACGCTATGAAGGTCGGTGGCGTGGATATCTGCAACCCTCTGTTTAGGTCGACATGTTTCTTGCTTACTCTAGAAATTCCTCAGGACCTTAGTGTTATCGTACTACACAGTGAAAAAACCTTTTATACAACCTTGAGTGATGTTGGTTTTTGATGAGCAGGCCAACTGGTCCTGCCTTAAATGGTACTACCCTAGGTGTGTCCCTAAGGTGCCCCGCAGTCTGCTCCTGTGGGACCTGCACAGTAGAGTCAGGGACCCCAACGGCGCGCGGTCTCTGCCGGCACACCTACCCCCACGTATGATCCGTGCGGTGATCAGAGCGACTGGTACTCTTTGTAATCCGACCTTGCGGGAGTATACCTTTTACTCTCCGTTTCATCGATCTCAATCGCGAATTGACTATATTTTTGTCTCCCATAATCTCGCTCAAACACTTACTACAGCTGAAATTGTTCCAATTTTACTCTCGGATCATGCCCGGTTGTAGTCAGCCTTGATGTGATCCCTAAGGTTGACGGACCCAAGAGATGGCGTTTCAACAATGCTCTCCTCTTGGATCCCAAGTTCTCCACTTCCTTCACTGCCTTTTTTGATGAATTTTTTTTGTTAAATGATGTTCCGTCCATTTCAAAACATACTGTTTGGGACGCTTTCAAGGCAGCTGCACGCGATTTCATTATCGGATTTTTTCGCAAAGAAACGCAGGGCTGCTCGCCAATTCACTGAAAACCTCCTCCATGACATTAAGCGATTAAAACACCCCTATTTTACTTCACATTCCCAAGATAGTCTGACAGCTCTGGTCGCTGCTAAGATTAAATTCAATGAAAAGTCTACTGAAGATGCTTCCTTATATCTGCTAAAGTCAAGTGCTAAGTTTTATGGTGGTAGGAATAAAGCTGGTAAAATCCTTGCCAAATATTTAAAGGTCAAGCATAACAAGATGAATATTGAATCTGTTTTTGACACCAATTCCCACTTACAGCACAAAGATGCCGATATCCTTGCCACATTTTCTCCCTTTTATGAGACTCTTTACACCTCTGACACTCAACCCTCTCTCCCCTCTCTCACACATTTCTTCTCGACCATGCAAAAACCTGCACATTTCCCTCTCGATCTCTCCTCTTTGGAAATTGATTTCTCACAGAAAGAATTGCTTACTGCGCTCCAGCGTCTCAAACTTAATAAAGCTCCTGGACCAAACGGTTTTACCGTTGAGTTCTATCTTCATTTTTCCAAGCTCTTGATTCCCAAATTGCATTCCCTTGCGATGATATTTTACTATCCCACTATCTCCATTCCTGCCTTTTTAGAAGAAGTACTGAACTATTCCTCAATTTCTGGTTAGCGGCTCAACAATGATAAGTGTGAGATTTTACCCCTGACAAAGTTCACCTTTAAGCCTGATTTCAATGCCTCCAATTTTGCTTGGAGTCCCTCCCATATTAAGTATTTAGGATTGCACATCACCCCTTCCATATCAGACACCGTCTCCCTATGCATGACTAAATGCACTCAGAAAATAACTGATCTTACAGCTAGGTGGCACCCTCTCTACTTGTCTTGGTGGGGTCGTTTGGACACAATTAAGATGATGTTATCCCCCATTATTTTATACGCAATCTCTAATATCCCTGTCCCTATCCCAGCTAAATTTTTTAAGAAAATCAAATCGATCTTATCCTCCTTCCTATGGCATAATAAAAAACCCAGAATGTCCCTTGCCAGGCTCATTCGCCCTGCTTCTGAAGGCGGAGTTAATTTTCCGGACTTCCCGGCCTACCAGAAGGCCTTTTTATTACGTCAGGCTTCCTTTTGGTTGCAAGACCCTGCTTCCCCGTGCCCTCTTTGGTCTAAGGTTGAGCGCCTCTTTCTTTCCCCTTTCTCCTTCGCTGAGTACATCTCTTTCTCACGCAAACCCTCCTCAACTCCCACTCCCATTCATAAATTCCCTGTCAAACTCCTCTTATCTTCTAATCCTCCCCCTCCTGCGTCGGTTGCTGATTTTCTCTCATCCACTATTTGGCACAACAAATACCTTTTAATCCATCGTAAACCCGTTTATTGGAGATCTTGGAGGTCCAAGGGATTGCTCTGGATTTCGCAACTTTTTTCACATTCCACTTTTTTGCCTTTTCACACCCTATGTTCTACCTATGATTTGCCCTCATCCTTTGCTCCCAAATACCTCCTACTCAAAGAAGCGGTGATGGAGGTCTACACAAGACTCATGCAGACATCATCTCCTCCTACCTCTCCTGACCTTACTCTCTGACTTCACTCTACCCTACGAGCTATTCCTAAAGCTTCTATTCTCTATAGGCACCTTCATGCTCATACCCTTACCAGGCCTAAGTCTAAGGTGGAGGAGCAATGGGAACACGACCTTTCCACATCATGGTCAGTTTCCTTCTGGGACAAGATTTGGACAAAGATCCGCAAAACATCAAGAGCGGCGTCATTAACGCAATCCATGTTTTTCATTTACAATCGACTGCTCCACACTCCTTTTACCCTCAACAAACGATTCCCTACCACTCCAGATGTTTGTTGGTCTTGTTCCTCACTTAATGCTACCTTGTTTCATATGTTATTTCTATGCAAGCATGTACATAAATTTTGGTTACAGGTCTGGGCTCAAATTAATGTCATTTTCCGTACCCACATTCCCTTGTCTCCCACCCATCTTATTTTTTAGGTAGTCTTTCCCCTTGTTGGGATGAGACTGACCTTCATGTTCGTATTGTTGATTTGTTATTGGCGGTTGCGTTTCAACAGATTACCATTAATTGGAAAACTTCCTCTGATATTTCTTTCAAAACATGGTGGTATAATGTGTGTCATAATCACAGACTTGATACTGCTTTTGTTTTTCCTGCCCAGTTGGCAGCCAAACGTACAGATCTCTGGCTTCCTGTTACGATGTACTTAGATAATTGTAAAACTCGTTCATTTCGTCCGCGACCTGCTCAGCAGGAAGTCTCCAAACCTCCCTGATGCCATTGTCATTTCCCTTTCTTCTTCAACATTATTACCTGCATATTCTCCTTTGTATTTGCAATATTGTTTATTTATTTTGTTCTTCCTTTTTACTTATTCATGCCCATGATAAGTTTGTTGTTGTTTCCTTACTTATAACGTTTATTCTGATCTTTTTTCCTTTGTTTCCCCCTCCCCTCCGTTTTTTCCACATAATTCTTTTTGCTGTACTTTGTATGCTACTCTATATCTTATGATTAATAAACTTCTTTTGAACTAAAAAAAGAGGGATGACATTCCATATTCTGATCATGATGCTAAAGAAAGATGTGCAAAGTATTGTACTGATATTTGCCAATTGAAGTGCTTAAAACCATAGAAGGAGAGAAGTTCAGTCAGGTTTGGTTGTGAGGAGAAGGCGCTCATTCTTCAATACATTACATTTGAAGTGCTTTTGCTCCTTCTGTTTGTGTATACTCTTAAGTGAAGATTTTACTTTAGGAGCCAAATCAGCAGTCCAGCTTGAGGTATGATGGAGCAAGGTTTCGCATGTAAAGAGGCTTGCTCGGATTCAACCCTCTCGAAATAACACATAATGCACTAATAAACATGGTTCGTATTACTAATAATGCACCACACAACATTTCTAGTATCTAGGGGAAGCTTTCCTATGTGCCTTTACTAACAGTAACTCGAGTGATCTAAAATGGCCGTCGCAATGTGGGAACTTTTCTGCGCATGTGTCTGTCACACTCACGTGACATGACGTATTCTCTGTTTTGGTGGGAAATCTTTGTTTCTGCGCACTAGAACTAAAGATGGCTGCTCTATGTTTCACATGCTGATGCTTGCACTGCTGCTCATACTAAACCCTGTTCGTTCTGCCTAATCATTACCGATATAGTTAAAATAAAGTAAGGGGAATAAAGTAGAGATAAGTGGTATACAGTACATTCATTTATTCTTTGTTCTAAAATTGTTTCTCTTTCACTTTGTCATTAGCTCATATTTGGGTCTGATGTGTCATTGCTGAACTCCATTTTAAGACTCTCAACATGCATGTGCTGAATTCCCTCGAGTCCACAAGCCATGGCATTGAAACCGTGCCAGTGACAGTCTTGCCTGCAATGCGCCTGGGAAAATGAACCTTTACCCTCAAAAAGGAAGACAACTTACAAATCTTCATATACATTGTATTTGTTATTGAAACATCCATTGTTGGGTGGAATAAAAGTGCCTGGGAAAATAAAATCCTGGGAGGGAACATTAATTTGAATATATGAATGAAATGACCTTATAACTGGTATGGTGTGATGACCTCTCCTCGCTTTTGACCAATCAAATTAAGGGAATACATGAACTTTCAACATTTGGGGGTGGTACACTACCCTGGAAAATGGTATATCTAAGGTAGGCTTAGCTAGTTAGATTGTCCGACTTGTCCGAATTGCTGACCTGTCACTGACCCAACGTACTCAATAGGCGATCGAGAGCAGAGGTGCTGGCGGAGCACTCTGTCAGAAGATTCGATAACCCAATCGGGATTCTGGGAAGGAGGTCGATAACCCTATCGGGTCTGACTGTTAGTTGCAGAGAGGGTGTGACGCTGGTGTTACACTTTTTAAAAAAAATATATTTTTATTGCGGAGACACTGAAGGCACAGGTCGTCAGAGCCTCTCAGATAGACCGAGGGCAGAGATTAGCTACATGCAACGTTCAGTGTAAGACACAGCCATAGGGGCCCACATCCCGGAGGCTGGGCGGCGTAAAATCAAAGCACGTCTCAAATAATCATAGCCGTACATGAAAAGTGTGCATTCATCATGATATCCGCTGATTTTTATATACGCACACACTCATCAATGTCCTCCATGTAATCCTACTCCTATCTCTCCGGATAGATCTGCTGTTCAATAAACACACAACAAATAACAACAAGAACATCCCCCGTGCGTGGCATCAGTAATAAAGTATGTGGGAAAATCAGGTCATCCATGTGTGGCCCAGAAGGTGCATACATCACATCCAGAAATAGACATTCGGGAATCAAAGCAAATCACAGTTATATACACAGGGAACTTTAGTGCACGTTGAGCAGGGCATTACCCTGGACCAGGGCCCTCCAACCCGTCTCCCTCCCCGTCCCCCTCGGAACCTGATTCCCTAGGGGTGAACAATTCGGCACTGGTGGCATCTGAATCATCATCCGTCAACCCCTCTGCACACATCATCCTCCAGGCAAGCAGGTCATCCTGGAGCTTCCCATCTCGGCGTGTGTGCTGCATATGCGTCTCCTCAGCTAGGGACCACTCTCTAGCATCTCTCAGCCAGAGGGACAACTCTGGAGCCCTCTGCCCCATCCAGGTTATGGCCACACGTTGTCTTGCCAACACTAGCAATAGTTGTAGAAACTTGTAGGACAGGTTTCTCTTGTTGGGCTTGGGTACCAGGGCCAAGAGACAGTGGAGTGGGTCCAGAGAAATCCGGAGTTTTGTAGCACGACCAATATGGTCCACCACCTCCCTCCAAAAGTTGCCGACCTGCGGACACTCCCAGGCTAGATGGAAGAATCCAGCTCTCTCCGCCCGCACCTAGGGCAGTTGTGCCGCCTATCCGCAGAAATACGATGCAAAGAGATCGGGGTCATATAGGTGCTGTGGACAAAGTTAAAATGGATTAGCTTGAACCGCGCGTTACACGAGACCTTCCGGGTCAGGAGCCCAATACGCTTGCGTTGTCCCGGCTCTAGAGCCATCCCCAAGTCCACCTCCCAGGCTGCCCAGGACGGTGCGGTCGGTGAGATCGAATCCCGACGCATGGCTGTGTACAACAGGGAGACCAGCCTCCTCCCTCTACCACACGATAAGAGGATGTCGAGGGTATGGGTCAGCGGAGGCGCCTCCGGGAATTGAGGCCACGTTGTTCTAGCTACGTCCTGGAGCCCCCTGTAGTGCAGGTACTGCCCCCTGCTCAATTCAAAGGACTCCGTGGCCCGTTAAAAGGACACAAAGGAGCCGTCCGGATAGAGGTCCGCCAGGATCTCACATCCTCCATCCCGCCATTCCCGGTAGGACACATTCTCCTCCATCCGGAGCACCGGGACTAAAATCCACACCGGGAGCTCCCTATGGAAGGGGGCTCGTCTCAACACCTTTTCGACAAATCGCTGCCAAACTCCCGCCGTGTGACGCACCACGTAGGGCAAAGCCCCGTCTGATCCTCGTCCCTGCATCAAAGCCTCTCTCAGAGCCTTCTCGTTCGCTCTGCCTGACAGCAGTTGCAGCTCCCAATTATCTTCGTCAGCGAACCACCGTGCAGCTGGCAAGAGCTGTGCCGCATAGTAATAGAGGTCAAACCTTGGGGCCTCCAGACCTCCCTCCTCCCAACTCCGGACCACTGTGCGCAAAGCAACTCTACTACGCCCGCCCGCCCAGAGCAAAGATGTGAGCAGTGAATCGAGCGTGCGGAATATTCGAGAGGGAAGCGGGCACAGGGTGTTTTGCATCACCATCTTGGCAACTGCCAATCGTCCCATAAGGGAGAGAGGAAGCGTGTTCCAGAAGCCCACGGATTGATGTAGAGTCGGGAGCACTCGGTCGGCGTTGCGGGCCAACAGTTGTTCGTCGGTCGAGGCCACCTGGATGCCGAGATAGCGAAACGCCTCCCGCTCCCATCGCAGCCCTAGACACGAGAGATCTACGTCCGGGCCGGCAGCACAGCCCGCCTGCGGGAAAATCAAAGATTTGCCAAGGTTGATGCGCAGTCCCGAGGCCGCGCCAAAGCGGTCCAGAATCCGCATCAAGGCGGGAAGCGAGTCGCTGGGGGACGTCAAATAGGACAGAGCGTCGTCGGCATAGAGGCAGATCACGTTCACGGTGTCGCCCACCTTAATGCCCCATCGCTCCAGCTCAGTGCGAGCGGAAACTGCCAATGGTTCTATGGCTAGGGCAAAGAACAGTGGGGAGAGGGGGCACCCCTGGCGGGTGCCTCTCCCCAGGGACCACTCCTCAGAGCGGGCCGACCCAAGCTGAACTCTAGTCCGGGGTGCCCCATAGAGCACTCGGATCCAATTACAAAACACCGGCCCAAACCCCGACGTTTGGAGCATCTCCAGTAGATACCCCCAGTTAACCGTGTCAAAAGCCTTGGCCAGGTCGATTGACACCAGCACATGGGGGTCTTCCCTTCGGCGTAGCTCATGGAGGACATGATTCAGGCGCCTCAAGTTCATCGCCGTGCTGCGGCCAGGGATGAACACGCACTGATCCGGGTGGATCAAATGGGCCATATGGGGGGCCAGGCGAGTGGCCAACAGTTTAGTGAGGATCTTCGCGTCCGTATTGATCAGGGTGATAGGTCGGAACGCTGCAGGATCACAACCGTCCCCACCCGGCTTCAGGATCATACAGATGTCTCCCTGGTTCATAGTGGGCGGTAGAGCACCAGACTCCAGGGCTTCATTATAAACTTGCAACAAGAGGGGGGCCAGGACGTCGCCGAACGCCTGATAAAATTCAGGTGTGAAACCGTCCCCGCCTGGGGTCTTAGCCCGCGGCAGGGCGGCTAACGCGACGTTGATCTCCCGAAGCGTCAACCCCGCATCTAGTTCTTTCACTGCTTCCCTCGAAAGGGTCTGGAGAGCCAAATCTTGAAGATAGGGGCGATAGGACGTCTCCGTAATCAAGGGGTCAGCTGCATAGACGATCTGCAGGTGGGATCGGAGGACCTCAAGTATAGCAACCTCCGAGTGTACCATAGTACCAGTAGGAGCCCGTAGGGCAACTATCCTCTCAGGTGCGAACTCCTGTCGAAGAATCCAGGCCAGTAGTCGTCCAGACTTGTCACCCTCTCGGTGGAGACGCTGTCTGTACTGGCCCAAAGGGAATTTATCAAGACGGGTGAGAATGTCGTGGACAGACACCTGTGCCGCCCTCTCCGCCTCCTGACCCGAGATGTCAGGATCCGGCCGAGTCTGACAGTGGCGGAGCACATCCTCCGCATCACGTAGGTCAGATAGCAGCTGCCTCCGGACTCCATATGTGAGGCCCATACAGGCCCCGCTTATCATTGCCTTCAGGGTCTCCCATCTGGTGGAGTAGGGTAGGTCACCAACCTCCCAGTTCAAGTCTATATAGTCAGACAGGGTAGTCGCCACATGATCTCTTCCCACCTGGTCCTGGAGGATGTCCATCGGCATCCGCTAAGTACGGGGACGGGCAGCCTGATCAGCCCATTGCGCCATACATGTCACTGGGGCATGATCTGACAGAAATCTGGCCTGGTGTGTAACCGTTAAAGTGAGAGACGGAGCAACATTGGCCGCAAGGACGCGGTCCAATCTACTATGGGTGTCGTGCGTCGGGGTGTAACAAGTGTATAGTCTCTGAGTGGGGTGGCCCATTCGCCACACGTCCACAGCCCCCAGATTATGCATTACTTCCTTGAGCCGCGCCGTCATACGTGGCTTCGTGCCAGAGCGGGGAGGATGTCGATCCATATCCGGGTCTAATACGCAGTTGAAATCCCCAAACCATAGGAAGGGAGCATCTAAGTCAGATACAATGAGATCCTGAAGGCGGGAGAAAAAACTTGGGCCATCAACATTCGGTGCATAGGAGTTCAAGAGTAAGAATTCCCTGTCATCCAGTCTGATCCGCAAAAGCAGATACCTGCCTTCGATGTCTGCTTCAACATATTGGACAGCATAGGGAATCCCAGGTGTCACCCAGATATGGACCCCCCTGGCATATGTGGAGAAGGAGGAATGGAACATCTGGCCTCTCCATTTCTTGGACAGCCGCTGAGCACCGTCCTCATCTAAATGGGTCTCCTGGAGACACGCAACGGAGACCCCATGTCGCTTGAGGAAGGAGAGGACCCTGTGTCTCTTGGTGCAAGTACCCAAACTGCGCACGTTCCAAGTTAAGAATTTAAAACCCATGTCTGATGATTGTGCCCATCCGGGCCATTTGATACATACATTGCGACCTGCCCCCTCCGGGCCCAGACACTGGCCAGGACGGAAAAACCAGCCCACCCAGCCAGCCACATAGAGACCTGAAACACAATACATTCAATGCCATTAACATTGTACGCACCCACCCCGTCCCACCCTCCAGAAACCCCCCAACTCGAAACCCCCTCAGAAACACTCCCCCCACCCCCACCAACGAGCAAGAAGACAGCAACAACCAATAATGCTACCCCGCCCTTCCCCTGCCAGTGCCAGCACGTACACAGCCACCCCATTCAACCCACTCAACACACACTCACACACAACCAACCAATTCCACCCACCCCCCTCCCAGCTCCCCATGAGACCCAGCTTTCCAGGACAGTCTCAAGGCATGACCGCCGGTAGCAGCCCCAGGTCGGGCTAGGCATTCGTCTATGATATGGGGACTCCACCCTGCATACCTCTGTCCAGTGAGATGCAAGTCCTCCGCTCCACCCAGCCATCCAAGGACTCCCAGCAGGAGTTAGGAGTATCAATGAACCATCGATAGTCTAACCACAGGCCCTCCAAAGCAGAGGACACCAAACCATAAACAAGACAGTACCTCAGGCTGGTACCTCCTCCAACTGCGGCTCGGGAAGGGCAGTTTCCGGGATCACGGGGGCCGTAGGATCTGTATCCGGTATAGTGTCTTGCAGGGTATCCGGGACCAAGATCTCCCCAGGGGCAGATGCCCCAGGGGACTCCGGAGGGCCCCCCGTCGACGACGATCTCATACGGAGAGCGCCATCAGCTCCCACTGTGACTCGAGGCTCCTCGGAACCCTGTGGCCGAGAACGGCGTCTCCCTCTAGCTCGACGTCGTTGCTGAGGACGGGTCCCCCGCGACTCACGGGGACCACCGCGCTCACCGGGGGGTAGATCGTTCCCCCTAATCTCCAGCCACTCCCACACCTCCGCTGGGGATTCAAAGAAGTGCGCACAGCCCTGTGAGAGCACCTTGAGCTTGGCCGGGTATAAGAGCATGTATTGGAGCTTTATCTCCCGAAGTTTTTGCTTTACCCCCAGGTAGGACTTCCGCTGCTCCTGCACTTGTTGGGTATAATCAGGGTAGATGGACACTCGACTGTTCTCTATCATGAGAGACTCTGCTTCTCATGCAGCCTTCAGGATACAATCACGATCTTTATAGTTCAGGATCTTTGCGATCAGTGCTCTAGGAGATTCACCCGGGCGCGGAGGGGGGACCAGGGCTCTGTGCGCCCGCTCGATGACGAAAACACTGGACAGGCCATGTGGACACAGCTGGGTGCGGATCCAGGTCTCTAGGAAGCGCTCCGCATTTCCCGCCTCCAGTCGTTCCGGCACTCCCAGGACCCTAATGTTGCTGCGACGGGCCCTACCTTCCACGTCTTCAGCTCTTCTCTCCAATGCTCGGGTAGTGGCCGCAAGGTGTGTGACCGTCTTCTGCAAGGATGCCACCTCCCCCTGCAGTTGGGTAATATTACCCTCAGCGTCTGAGACCTTGTCCGCCACCTTACGGAGATCTGTTCGCAGCAGATTGACATCGATGGATACAGTCTGTATCTGCCTCTCCAAGGCAGAATGGGATCCCTGTATAGCCTTTAATATCTCCGCTCTGGAAGGCTCTGCTGGTCCATCTCCACCACCCTCCGGATCCGTCTGCCGCGTAATTCTCTGTGAAGGAAGGCGCGGGGTGGTATACTGTACAATGGTGTTGGGTTGAGAAGACCTCGAGGTCCTATCCTTGCGGGCCGCCATCAGGAAGAGAGGATCACGCCCCCTTACAATATGCCGCAAAGGGTTCCCCCGAGCCACCACCGGTCAGGTATTCAGTGCTAGGACGCCCAGGAGATGTGAATGTCAAACGGTATGGCTCTCCTCCAGTCAGCTCCAGGCAGCAGGAACCTGGGGGGCGTTCAGAGAAAATAGAGCCACAGTCGGGTCAAGCAAAGGTGGAGGGCCATTAACTCCACCCAGTGCCGCCCTGACCGCAAGTGTAGAAGTCCGTCTCTCCAGAAAGCGCCCTGTGGGGGAGCGCTTAGTGGTGCAGCAACCACTCGCCGGGACAGGCAGCGGGGGTGCAGGTACTCAGGCCGATGTAGGTGGCGGGGCCTCTGCAGCAAATGAGGTGCCCGGATCGCCGTCACTCACCCCCACAACCAGCGGGATGGCCTCTTAGCCCCTAGGGGCACCCCTCCACAAGGAGCGCCCGTCAGCAGCCCAGCGCGGAGCAGCGGGCCTCCAGTCGGTGAGCCCCCGTGGCGCAGGGTGACCAGAGTCCCGATGTAAAAACAAGATGGCGGGCCAATGGGGGAAGGGCGCCGATCCGTTCCTGCGTGTCCCCCAATGTCCAGCACCTCCCCGCCGTCTTCAGGTCGCACGGGAGCCCCCGGGCCTCAAGGATTAGATAGAAGCCCTCCACAGGGGCACTTACCCGGCGGGAGGCTCCGCTCTGATGTAGCCTCAGGGGGGGGGCGCCGCAATTCTTCCTCCCGTGCTCAGGGCCCGCCAAGCCGCCGAGGCCGCCCGGTGGTATGTGGGCCGCACACCAGCGCCCGAACAATGCCGCCACAGATGAGAGAAGGCTCCGAGGAGGCCAGGTCCGACACCAGGTCAGGTAGGAGCTTCGTACGGGCGGGTCACCTTCTCAATGGCGCTCCGGTGCAGGCCCAGACCTCGGCCTCGGGTAGCGCACGCCGGAGCCCTCAGAGCGCCTGCAGTGTCTCCGGGGCAGTGTGCGGGATTTCCGTGCAGCGTCCACTCCAGCCCGAGGGTTCCTCTAGTATGAGGGAAGCTTCGGGTCCTTAAATTCGGGGAGAAAACAGCCTAGGCAGGATCTATTGCAAGGATATCTGGGTCTTTGGACGGGAGCTGGCGGAGCTCACGTCCTGTCGGCCATGCTACTTGGCCACGCCCCCGGCATTACACTTTAGCTGTGGGTGCCGGTCCTGACCTGCGGTGGTCCTGTCCTGATCCAATTTGGTCCGTACTTGTCCTGATTCTGGTCTGCACCTGTTCTGTCCTGTTGGCACCGGAATTATCGGGAGTCCTGTCCTTTGCCCCAGCCCGTGGCCAGGGTTGGTTTTCACACCATTCTAGGTAAATATAAATTTGCAGACGTATGCCTTTGTACTGTTTCCCATCTCCTATCCTTCCTATGTTTCAATGCTTAAAGAAAGTCACGTAATATTTCCACATCAACTTGCTTTAATTATATTCTTCTTAATTGAACGAGCTATAATTGAATTGGTATGGACTATGATATTCAAGAATTTACATAGATAAAGTGTTTAAACCGTTCCCGAGTTTGTGGTTATTTTATGAATGCAAATGTTTATTTTCTACATATTATGCTAACTCCCTTGATCCCTTAGGACTCTAGGTACCGGTGACTAGGATTGGTAAGTCAATGGTATAGGTCCTAAAAGGTTAAATTAAATCTGATTAGTGTAGGTTTACCTGTTCAAAGTGTGTATTGTTTATGGGCCCAGGTGAGTATGGTAAACGAGCAGGTGAGCCCGCGCTCTATCAGGTAGACCTGGGTTCTTCTGTGTATTGATGGAACAAGATGCCTAGGTCTGTCAGTAGTTTGTAGAATTGTTTCAGCTAAAAAACATATACATTTTTATTGATACGTTATTAAAATATCAAATAGTGCAAAAAAATGTTAATAGAAAATAATCCACAACCAGGGCCCTCATGTCGATGGAAATGCTTGAGAAAACACTATTTTTCCAGAAATGCATTTATGAAAATATTAGACGTTCATATTAAAAAATCAATTTAAGGTTTCAAAACATTCCTAGTATGCTTCCACGCTGAGGAAATGTACTCTGGGACAGAGGGGAAAATGTGTGGCGTATCAGTTCTGTAGCAGTGGGCCATTGCTTCCTTGATGGTCGGTGGCTCAAAGTTCTTGAACAAAGGGACCAAAAGAAAGCATGTATTGGCAAAGCCAATAGGTCTCACCCATGTGAGAGCTATTGCCTTTACCAATGTCTTTTAGCCATGTTGTATTACAGTGTGGCTGCTGTTCTAAAAGTTAGTGGAGTGACTTAGAGGACAGTGTAGTGGAGTGACGTAGAGGAGAGGGGAGTGGAGCCGCAAGGAGTAGAGTGGGGTGGCATGGCTTAGAGTGGTGAAGCATGGCAAAGAGAAGAGTGGTACGGACATCCGTGAGATATTGAATATGACAGGGTTACTGTTATATTAGTCATCAAAAAGCAGCAGAATCACAATAGTACACCAGTGAGATTACAATTTATCAATTGGCGTAATAAAGTTAAATAATAATTACAACAACCAGCCTTGGTCTCACACGGTCCACCTTACCTCATAGGAGAAGTGGGATCATGACTTTAGTGGTCACAGCCAAAGCTACTGCTGTTGTTTCGCCATGATTTTTAGGTCGAGCCTGGGCAGCGCATGCGCTGCTCTGCGAGGCATGCTGTATTGAAGTATGTCATTGAAGCACCGCCCACTCTCCACCTATATTTGTCATTGGCTTGTGTCATTGGCCTTCATAAATGCTGGCTTCTGAATGGTTAATAGGCTTGTTAGTCCCTCGTTAGTGCTGCCTCGTCTTCATTTGTAACCTCCCATGAGGACTGACCCTTTTACCTTTGTTGATACAGGGTACGTCTTATTTAGTCTGTAAGCGCTATTTTATTTAATGTGTTTCTTCTGCTGCAGGCAGGGCATGCTTTCCTGCAACATTCAGCGTGCCATGCGCTTTACAGGCCGTCACAAGCACAAGTTTTATATACACAGGTTCCGCTCCATGTTTCAGTACGGTGCCTGCTCTGTTGTTTTTTTAAATGTAATTAGTCTGGCGCCCTCTTTACGTTGCGCGCTAAGCGCTTTACAGGCAATCACTCACACAAGTTTTATATTCACGAACACCTCTCCTTGTTTCAGTACGTCTCCCGCTTTCATATTTTGTAACATGTAATTACTATGGCGCCCGCTTCACGTTCATTGTGTGTTTAGGCAAAGCTTATTTTTCCTGTAACTTTAAAAAAAAAAATATATATAGAGTCTCCAAGTCTCCCTCTAACGCAGAGCCTGCTGCCCTTTTTACGGGCTCGGCGACGTCACCACTTCGTCAGAAGTGGGGAGGAGCTGCGAGCCGTATTGTAGCGGCTTTTTCGTTCATGCTGGATAAATTTTTCTTTGCTTGTGCATTTTCAGTGCGCTATTTTATTATCTTAATAGTGATTGGTCGTCGCGGTGCTGTTTCTTTAGTAGTCTTGATGCCATAGGGTATATGTAATGGTCGGCGGCCATTTTTGGCATATTGTGTGCGGTTACGCGCACGGCAGACCATTAATTTTAATTAGGAGCTGTCAGAGTGCCCGTGTAATGCAATCCAGATGGTCTGAGCGGTGAGCGCGTTCAATGTAAAATGACGAGAGGCAAGGCAGCAGGCGAGGCTCACAGAAGATGACTCATACGTGCTCGTCCACACTGTAGTTCTTGTGTTTCCTGAATACTCTCATTTCCAAAGGCCGGCATTTCCTTCCTTTCCTCGTACGCTGCGCTGCACTATTTTTGTCTGTAGTTTCTGGTTCTCTGTATAAACTTGGGTTTGTGCATCAATGCAGGATTTCCGGCGCATGCAGGATTTCCGGCGCAGCACACGAAAGGCCTTTCAAAAAGGGCATCCTTTTTCGTCTACGGTTTCAAAGTCAAACCAGTCAGTGTGTGGATTTTCATGTCTCAGCCGCGTAGTATGTTATTAATAAAAAGGAAATAAAGGAGAACGTATCTGGAATGATTCACTCATGCAACAACACGATACGAGGCCAGTCGTCTCCTCTTCTGAACCAGCTTGAAAACCTTATAGTGTCTACATCACCAGTGCTACCACCACCAGTACTACCACCACCAGTACTACCACTACCAGTACCACCACCTCCAGTACTACCACTACTACCACTACCAGTACCACCACCACCAGTACTACCAGTACCACCACCACCAGTACTACCACTACCCCCACCACCAGTACTACCACTACCAGTACCACCACCATTACTACCAGTACTACCACCATCAGTACTACCAGTACTACCACCACCAGTACTACCACTACTACAGCCACCAGTACTACCACTACTACAGCCACCAGTACTACCACTACCACCACCACCAGTACTACCACCACCACCAGTACTACCAGTACCACCACCACCAGTACTACCACTACCAGTACTACCAGTACCACAACCACCACCACTACTACCAGTACTACCACCATCAGTACTACCAGTACTACCACCACCAGTACTACCACTACTACAGCCACCAGTACTAACACTACCAGTACCACCACCACCAGTACTACCATTACCAGTACCACCACCACCACCACTACTACCAGTACTACCACCATCAGTACTACCAGTACTACCACCACCAGTACTACCACTACTACAGCCACCAGTACTACCACTACTACAGCCACCAGTACTACCACTACCACCACCACCAGTACTACCACTACCAGTACCACCACCACCACGAGTAATACCAGTACTACCACCATCAATACTACCAGTACTACCACCACCAGTACTACCACTACTACAGCCACCAGTACTACCACTACTACAGCCACCAGTACTACCACTACCACCACCACCAGTACAACCACCACCACCAGTACTACCAGTACCACCACCACCAGTACTACCACTACCAGTACTAGCAGTACCACAACCACCACCACTACTACCAGTACTACCACCATCAGTACTACCAGTACTACCACCACCAGTACTACCACTACTACAGCCACCAGTACTACCACTACTACAGCCACCAGTACTACCACTACCACCACCACCACCACTACCACCACCACTAGTACTACCAGTACCATCACCACCACTACTACCACTACCAGTACTACCACTACCAGTACTACCAGTACCACTACCACCACCACCAGTACCACCACCACCAGTACTACCAACACCAGTACTACCAGTACCACCACCACCACCACCACCAGTACTACCACTACCAGTACCACCACCACCACCAATACTACCAGTACTGTGAGTAGTGAGTAGTGTAGTGAGTAGAGTAGTGAGTGCAGAGTAGTGAGTAGTGAGTAGAGTAGTGAGTGGTGAGTAGTGAGTAGTGAGTAGAGTAGTGAGTAGAGTAGTGAGTAGAGTAGTGAGTAAAGTAGTGCAGAGTAGTGAGTGCAGAGTAGTGAGTGCAGAGTAGTGAGTGCAGAGTAGTGAGTAGTGAGTGTAGAGTAGTGAGTAGAGTAGTGAGTAGAGTAGTGAGTAGAGTAGTGAGTAGAGTAGTGAGTGCAGAGTAGTGAGTAGTGAGTAGAGTAGTGAGTGCAGAGTAGTGAGTAGTGAGTAGAGTAGTGAGGAGTGAGTAGAGTAGTGAGTAGAGTAGTGAGTAGAGTAGTGAGTAGAGTAGTGAGTAGTGAGTAGAGTAGTGAGTAGTGAGTAGTGAGTGCAGAGTAGTGAGTAGTTAGTAGTGAGTAGAGTAGTGAGTAGAGTAGTGAGTAGTGAGTGCAGAGTAGTGAGTAGTGAGTAGTGAGTAGAGTAGTGAGTAGTGAGTAGAGTAGTGAGTAGTGAGTAGAGTAGTGAGTAGAGTAGTGAGTAGAGTAGTGAGTAGTGAGTGCAGAGTAGTGAGTAGTGAGTAGAGTAGTGAGTAGTGAGTAGAGTAGTGAGTAGAGTAGTGAGTAGTGAGTGCAGAGTAGTGAGTAGTGAGTGCAGAGTAGTGAGTAGAGTAGTGAGTAGTGAGTAGTGAGTGTAGAGTAGTGAGTAGAGTAGTGAGTAGAGTAGTGAGTAGAGTAGTGAGTAGTGAGTAGAGTGTGAGTAGTAAGTAGAGTGTGAGTAGTGAGTAGAGTAGTGAGTAGAGTAGTGAGTAGAGTAGTGAGTAGTGAGTAGAGTAGAGTAGTGAGTAGAGTAGTGAGTAGTGAGTGCAGAGTAGTGAGTAGTGAGTAGAGTAGTTAGTAGTGAGCAGAGTAGTGAGTAGAGTAGTGAGTAGTGAGTGCAGAGTAGTGAGTAGAGTAGTGAGTAGTGAGTAGAGTAGTGAGTAGTGAGTAGAGTAGTGAGTAGAGTAGTGAGTAGAGTAGTGAGTAGTGAGTGCAGAGTAGTGAGTAGTGAGTAGAGTAGTGAGTAGAGTAGTGAGTAGTGAGTGCAGAGTAGTGAGTAGTGAGTGCAGAGTAGTGAGTAGTGAGTAGAGTAGTGAGTAGAGTAGTGAGTAGTGAGTGCAGAGTAGTGAGTAGAGTAGTGAGTAGTGAGTAGAGTGTGAGTAGTGAGTAGAGTAGTGAGTAGAGTAGTGAGTAGAGTAGTGAGTAGTGAGTAGAGTAGTGAGTAGAGTAGTTAGTAGTGAGCAGAGTAGTGAGTAGAGTAGTGAGTGCAGAGTAGTGAGTAGTGAGTAGAGTAGTGAGTAGTGAGTAGAGTAGTGAGTAGTGAGTAGAGTAGTGAGTAGAGTAGTGAGTAGAGTAGTGAGTAGTGAGTGCAGAGTAGTGAGTAGAGTAGTGAGTAGAGTAGTGAGTAGTGAGTAGAGTAGTGAGTAGAGTAGTGAGTAGTGAGTGCAGAGTAGTGAGTAGTGAGTAGAGTAGTGAGTAGTGAGTGCAGAGTAGTGAGTAGAGTAGTGAGTAGTGAGTAGTGAGTAGAGTAGTGAGTAGTGAGTAGAGTAGTGAGTAGAGTAGTGAGTAGTGAGTAGAGTAGTGAGTAGAGTAGTGAGTAGTGAGTAGAGTAGTGAGTAGTGAGTGCAGAGTAGTGAGTAGAGGAGTGAGTAGTGAGTAGAGTAGTGAGTAGTGAGTAGAGTAGTGAGTAGTGAGTGAAGAGTAGTGAGTAGAGTAGTGAGTAGAGTAGTGAGGTGAGTAGTGAGTGCAGAGTAGTGAGTAGAGTAGTGAGTAGTGAGTAGAGTAGTGAGTAGAGTAGTGAGGTGAGTAGAGTAGAGTAGTGAGTAAAGTAGTGAGTGCAGAGTAGTGAGTAGAGTAGTGAGTAGTGAGTAGTGAGTAGAGTAGTGAGTAGTGAGTAGAGTAGTGAGTAGAAAGTAGTGAGTAGAGTAGTGAGTAGAGTAGTGAGTAGTGAGTAGAGTAGAGTAGTGAGTGGAGAGTAGTGAGTAGTGAATAGAGTAGTGAGTAGTGAGCAGAGTAGTGAGAATTGAGTAGTGAGTGCAGAGTAGTGAGTAGTGAGTAGAGTAGTAAGTAGAGTACATTGGCATTTACAATGCCATTAGCTCAAACTCAAATAAGTCCGAGCCCGATTGCATTTCTAATGCTTGTTAAAGCTGGAAAACACCTCCCAGCCTCCTCCTCCCCTGCCTTTTCCTTCCCTCCTCACGCTCCTTCCCGCCCTCCTCCCTTTGCCTGAGGATGTCACAGAGCCTCCTCCAGGAGCCGGCTGAGGTGGAAGGAGATGTACAACTGCAGACCTCTCCTGCTGGCACACAAACCAAGTCACCTTCCACTCTCTTCAGTACATGAGCCATATTTTTTGGGGACTAGCCAGAGTTATTAAAGTTGGGCTACATGTACCGTTAAACCAAGGCAGATGGTGACCTATTGGTACTGAAAACGACAATACCTTTTATTATTGAAAGTTTTCTAAACACATAAATAAAAGGCATTGTCGTTTAAAATGTCAATAGGTCAAAATCTCGCAATTGCGAAACCTACTGCATTGCAAATGCTTGTTTTTCTTTGTTTCTTGCCCGCCTACCTGCTTGTTTTGCAATGCTTGTGGCATCCAGCCTCTCGGCTTACAGCTCTCTTTGGTGGGATTTAATGGTGGTGCAGTGTGGCCCAGCTTGAGTCGACTCTTCTATGAAGACGCAAGCGACACAGGGTTCTGCATTCCCACTGAGCAAACTGTCAGCCCCCATACCTGAATTTCCATGCTGCTGCTGAGAAGCCAATGCTATTGCCTGCTCTCTGGTGGAGGATGGCGGGAACACCAAAGGTCACACCAAAGTCAGCCATGGACAAGGTACTCCAGACACCTCCAGTCCCAATTAGGAGCATCGGAGGCACAAGATCACTGGACCTCTAGAGCCATAGGCAGGGGCAGGAGCGTTGGAGCATAGGGAACACAAACAGGAAGTACAGATCGGTGGCTTGAGTACATCCGGCCACTTCTGCACTCTCACATGAAATCACTGCAGGACAGTTCCCTAGAGGCGAATCCTGTTTTTCGAAGTGTCAAGTAGAGTTTGATGGTCAACTGTGTCAAAAGCCATGTGGAAGACATCAATCACAATAGGTGTATAAGATTTCATACTGTGATCTATGATGAAATCAAGTTATAACACACCCAACTCCTTGTTTTTTGTTTTTTGTTTTACTTGGATCTGCCGATTTGCTTTAAACCTTTAAATAGAAAAGCCTTTCTTCATCTTAAGACAATATAAGGGCACTGAAAACTTTTACATAAAGTAACCTTTAGTTTTCAACAACTGAATGTGCCAGATTTTTCTCAATATGTAATTCCCTATGATGCAGAAATGAGTTCCAAGCAGTAGGGAGGAACAGTGTTTTGTTTAGAATGGTGAATAAGAACTAACATTTAGACTTGACATTTTTTTTACATCTCTCTGTAATTGGGAATAAGTGAAGTGAATTTTAGATCACCTCTTCTGCTGACTGTTAACCAGACAAGTATTGAATTCTAGAAGACATAGCTGAGGGTGTTTTCGTTTGTTAAGCATGGCACTGCTTTCATTTTCTAAAATGGTACTGCAATATTTCCTTTTGAAGATATTTATTATAAAATCCGGGGGGGTTAAAATCAGTTTCTCGTACGAAATTGCAGATGCTATTGACACAATTCAGTGTGTAGGTAACTGAGTAAATAATTATCTTAATGTGAGGTTCCAAAGATAAATTGGAATTCATGAAGTTGGGACTTTTTTTATTACAGGGATGCCCCAAGCTTTGAAGAAGTCTGCGAAAGCTAATGGTGAGAAAATTAAGAGCCATTCTAACAAGATGATGTAACCTTGAGTGTCCCTTAGAATTTCTTTTTATTAAACTAAAGATCCACAGCAAAAAATAAAAGGCCGATTAACATCTGTCCTCATGTTTAGCCCTCAATGCATTTGACTAATTCTTAGAATTTTACCTGTGGCAGGTTATTACCAATACAAAACAACAATGGGAGAGGTAGGGAGATTCAAGGACACTCTCTCAGTCCCCGGTTAAATCCACATAAACAAAAAAAGAGAGGTCAAAATAGACTCAAATATGCCACAGAGACGGAGTAAGGTAAGAATCACACACCCACTTTGGGTGGAAAGGAAAGCCCTCACACACTGACCTAGTCAGTGTCATGCTTCATCATCGGGCCCCACCAAAGAGGCCGAGTGCCTCTTCGGTGTGCTACGACGCCAGAAAGACTGCGGATCTGGTTGTGTGAGGAGGGCGTATTGTGAGGAAAAATTAAATTAAATTAAGAGTGCCAAAAAAGGGTATCGATACAAAAAGTTTAATGTGTGATCCCTAAGGCACATGTGGGAAGTATTATGTGTCTGAATTTAGATGCCAAGGTTTTAGGATTGGTTAAATTCAGAAATACTTATATCAGTCAACATGTTTCTGCCATACTAGTGGTTCAAGTTTACCAAGGCATTCATCAGGACTAAACCCCGGCGGTATGGACTCTCTAATCGTCCACCCTACCCTGGGACGTGAAAGTGAAAATATAAAAAAGGTGAAAAAGTGCTAAAAATAGAAGAGCGAATTGCTCATTCTAAAAAATGCTCCAAAATGTGGAGTATCTCAGCACCTGTGAAGTGAATTAAACAAACAAACACACACGGACATACACATAATTAATATAAGCCATTGCGTTTGATCATGGTGCTCCATAGTTTGTGGCATACATCGTGTTCCCAAGGTAAACACTAGTTTTAACACCATCCAAGTAACCCTGTAGGGATGATATCGTTAACTCTGGGAAGTGATGTGCTAGGGGTGTATTTAAAACTAAAGTAAATAAGAAATGGGGTTAAAAACACGGAATGTGTACTCCTTATGAAGGGATCAATGGACCAAAGGTCTGTGACCCCTTAGAATGGTAATTCAGATTAATATCTCACTTTAAAACAGGGCGCTACTTGCACCATGGGTCTCGGGAGGGGGATTGCAGCGTGCCTGGCACATCCTGTAAGAAAGAGAGGTCTCAATGCAACCTACGTGAAAGGTTAAAGACTTAGCTTATTTTTCTAGAATGACAGCGGTCCAGGCGCCGAAATGCACTCACGCCTACAACGCTCGCAATCCGCTGTAAAACCTGCAGATCGCCTCAATACCGGACCCCGACGATGTGGAGCGGGGCTGGTGACTGGGTATAAGACTGTTTGTGCTGCACGCCGCACTCTTCCGGGTGGGCGCGTCCAGACCAAACAGAGGCTTGGAACTCACCCGCCCCGTGTGCTTGGGCACAAATACCAACGGCCTTAACGATGACATCCCGTGGAACACTGTGCTTTCCTGAACTGTATACCTCCTGACCCACACTGGAATAACCTATTTATTTATTATTTTTCTAGGTTATGGCTATGTCTTTTTTAGGTTATTGCTGTGTGTTCTATAATTATCTATATGCACAGCAATCTGGTTGACCTATCCACACATCTTTCAGTGAATGGTCATTCCAACATTACCATCCTGTGGATTAGATCCCTTGATTACCTATCTATGTACCGTTGGCCACCTGTGTGCCTCTCCCCTATTGGTGCCCTTCCATTCTAGGTGCTCCACTTCTCAATCAATCCAATTCAAACTCTTTATTCGGATTTGCAAAAAAAATCCATAAAAGTACAGTTTAAAATACAATTCAACATATTTAAATGACAGTTGCACTAGATGCAATCAATGTTTATAAAGTGCATATTAGTACAATTAAAAAATCACATATTTCCATTATCTAAAATGCAAAGGAGGTCAATAATCATGAGGAGTATATATAAATCAAGGTCATTCCTAATAATTACAAAACATAAAACTGTTGTACAACGGCTTGGGACAGTTAAAAGCCACTGAAACACTATTGCCATTACTTAAATGGGTTCCTCTACCCACTGGGTTGTTGACAATGCCCCGGGGACCAGGGGAAAGCATGCAAGACATATTCGGATAAAAATCATGTAGGTTCCAGGTGGAAATAAGTCCATCGCCATTTTGAGATATCCAAGTCTGTATATATGGCACAATGTATCTGCTCCTAAATCTTATCAAGATCAAATCACCCGAGATGTCTTTTTTAAGGGGTCCAAGCCAACCCACCCTCCGAACACTTATTATTCGGCCATCAAGATGGTAAGGCAGAGGTCTGTTTTTAGATAGCCAGAACTTAACCTTGTTCATAAGTTCATAGTGTCTCTCAGCTTTACCCTTTGTTAGTTCAGGGACTCCCGAGAGAACAATTACAAAAGGCGCTGCTTCTGGAGGTAAGTGTATATGAGTGGTGCGCACGTGTTTAGATGGAATATGGTGTGCTGTTGTCAATTTCGGGGGGGCCTTGGGATTGATAGGCAACGAAGAGGTGGGAGTTGGCAGTTGAGTAGGCACTTTATGAAGCACAGGAGTGATCAGATTAGGTAGATTTGAAAGAGCGGTTGTCGGCGGGCATTGAGTTGTTGCAACGTGGGTTGAGGATTTCAGGAGAGATTCAACGGAGTACTCCAACCCCGTCAGTTTCTCTCCCAACGTAGTAATTTTATCCATCAGGGGGTGTATTAAAGTTTTGATCAGATTCTCGATCATAGTCAGAAGAACCTGATGGGAGGATGGTGATAAGTCGTCCAGGTTAGCAGCAGGTGACGAAATTAAGGACGAATTAAGTAAAGATGGTATAAGACTTACAGAAGGTTTATCAGGTTTTTGTATTTTAGGAAGACTCCCATTGTCTCTGTCCCCATCGATCTTCCTTTTGGCAGGTGTAACCCTGGGGGGTATTTTATGAGTATCAGGAAAGGATTTCAGCTCCCTTGGACTCGGTGATAAGGCGCGGCATTTTAACGTGGGGGAAAGTACTGCTGGAACGTACTTTACCTTACACAGGCTATTTAAGTCCTCCAGCCATGGAAAACTGGAAGGAGAATGTGCAAATATATCTTCCGGGATTTTATCGGACATGTCCCCTGTTTTGGGCTTAAGCATAGTTGAAGTAAATAGAAGACGGAAAATTACCTCTGAACTGACAAAGGGGGTGGCCCGTCCCCGTCCTCCTCAGTCCGATGAGGGCCGTAGAGGGCCCGCCCTTTGCCCGGGCTTAGCCCGCGCTGAGTCACGCGCGCGTACCGCGTGCGCGTTGGGGTTACCCAAAGTTAAAGGAGGAGACACAGGAGGGGGCGGGAAGAGGACCAGCTGCGGCCGATCAGCGCCGCTGAGCAGGCTGGTCCTCGCAGTCCCGCCTCTGTCCTGAATGTAGGGCGGGTGATTCCTGGCTGCTCCACAGTCCTTGGCGTCCAGGCAGAGTCCAAAAGCCACAGGAAAGTACAATGACCCACGAGCGGCTCCCGCGAAGCGGGAGCCGCGAGAGGTGGCGAAGTGGCCGGCAAGGCAAAAGAAACTGCTGGATCCGCCGCAGCAGCAACCCTCCCACGTGTCCCGGTAAGGCTCCTCCAAGGAACACTCTCTGCAAGATCTTTTTCAGCAGGAGGGGGCGGGAAGAGGACCAGCTGCGGCCGATCAGCGCCGCTGAGCAGGCTGGTCCTCGCAGTCCCGCCTCTGTCCTGAATGTAGGGCGGGTGATTCCTGGCTGCTCCACAGTCCTTGGGGTCCAGGCAGAGTCCAAAAGCCACAGGAAAGTACAATGACCCACGAGCGGCTCCCGCGAAGCTGGAGCCGCGAGAGGTGGCGAAGTGGCCGGCAAGGCAAAAGAAACTGCTGGATCCGCCGCAGCAGCAACCCTCCCACGTGTCCCGGTAAGGCTCCTCCAAGGAACACTCTCTGCAAGATCTTTTTCAGCAGGAGGGGGCTGGAAGAGGACCAGCTGCGGCCGATCAGCGCCGCTGAGCAGGCTGGTCCTCGCAGTCCCGCCTCTGTCCTGAATGTAGGGCGGGTGATTCCTGGCTGCTCCACAGTCCTTGGCGTCCAGGCAGAGTCCAAAAGCCACAGGAAAGTACAATGACCCACGAGCGGCTCCCGCGAAGCGGGAGCCGCGAGAGGTGGCGAAGTGGCCGGCAAGGCAAAAGAAACTGCTGGATCCGCCGCAGCAGCAACCCTCCCACGTGTCCCGGTAAGGCTCCTCCAAGGAACACTCTCTGCAAGATCTTTTTCAGCAGGAGGGGGCGGGAAGAGGACCAGCTGCGGCCGATCAGCGCCGCTGAGCAGGCTGGTCCTCGCAGTCCCGCCTCTGTCCTGAATGTAGGGCGGGTGATTCCTGGCTGCTCCACAGTCCTTGGCGTCCAGGCAGAGTCCAAAAGCCACAGGAAAGTACAATGACCCACGAGCGGCTCCCGCGAAGCGGGAGCCGCGAGAGGTGGCGAAGTGGCCGGCAAGGCAAAAGAAACTGCTGGATCCGCCGCAGCAGCAACCCTCCCACGTGTCCCGGTAAGGCTCCACTTCTCAGAAATAGCAATGAACAAGGCAAAGGAGTTAACCATTCTGAACTCTTTTTGCTTTTGTGCTTATTACTTTGCACCTCCAATATCAAACCACCATTCCACGCTGAAACCGCTTTCTAAGAACGAGGTATACTGCAGGAACTAAGCTTGAAAATTAACTCTATAGTTTGATACCGGCTTTCACGCCGGTCAGTCTCCCGATTGGCTTCTCATTCCAAGCCTCGCTTGCAAGTTATGGCCGCACCTCTCCACACGGGGCGGGTGCGTTCCAAGCCTCTGTTTGGTCTGGACGCGCCCACCCGGAAGAGTGCGGCGTGCAGCACAAGCAGTCTTATACCCAGTCACCGGCCCCACTCCACATCGTCGGGGTCCGGTATTGAGGCGATCTGCAGGTTTTACAGCGGATTGCGAGCGTTGTAGGCGTGAGTGCATTTCGGCGCCTGGACCGCTGTCATTCTAGAAAAATAAGCTAAGTCTTTAACCTTTCACGTAGGTTGCATTGAGACCTCTCTTTCTTACATGATGTGCCAGGCACGCTGCAATCCCCCTCCCGAGACCCATGGTGCAAGTAGCGGCCTGTTTTAAAGTGAGATATTAATCTGAATTACCATTCTAAGGGGTCACAGACCTTTGGTCCATTGATCCCTTCATAAGGAGTACACATTCCGTGTTTTTAACCCCATTTCTTATTTACTTTAGTTTTAAATACACCCCTAGCACATCACTTCCCAGAGTTAACGATATCATCCCTACAGGGGTACTTGGATGGTGTTAAAACTAGTGTTTACCTTGGGAACACGATGTATGCCACAAACTATGGAGCACCATGATCAAACGCAATGGCTTATATTAATTATGTGTATGTCCGTGTGTGTTTGTTTGTTTAATTCACTTCACAGGTGCTGAGATACTCCACATTTTGGAGCTTTTTTTAGAATGAGCAATTCGCTCTTATATTTTTAGCACTTTTTCACCTTTTTTATATTTTCACTTTCATTCCCCAGGGTAGGGTGGACGATTAGAGAGTCCATACCGCCGGGGTTTAGTCCTGATGAATGCCTTGGTAAACTTGAACCACTAGTATGGCAGAAACATGTTGACTGATATAAGTATTTCTGAATTTAACCAACCCTAAAACCTTGGCATCTAAATTCAGACACATAATACTTCCCACATGTGCCTTAGGGATCACACATTAAACTTTTTGTATCGATACCCTTTTTTGGCACTCTTAATTTAATTTAATTTTTCCTCACAATACGCCCTCCTCACACAACCAGCTCCGCAGTCTTTCTGGCGTCGTAGCACACCGAAGAGGCACTCGGCCTCTTTGGTGGGGCCCGATGATGAAGCATGACACTGACTAGGTCGGTGTGTGAGGGCTTTCCTATCCACCCAAAGTGGGTGTGTGATTCTTACCTTACTCCGTCTCTGTGGCATATTTGAGTCTGATTTGACCTCTCTTTTTTTGTTTATGAGGTTATTACCAATGCCAACTCTGTGGGACTTACACTTTTGTTTGTTCCTTCCACAACTTCATTCTCTGGACAATCAATAGCACAAAGTCGATTGCGGTTTTTATAAGTCTTTCTCCAATTAGCATGAACCTTGGACAGCGTAGCTGTCTCATCTTTACCCCCCTGCAACTGCTCTTGCTGCCCAACGAAAAACCCTGAGACTGTTTATCTAAACATGATCTATTTGGTGCCAGAAATTTCCCCGCACTCTGCTTCAACAACATCGCCTTACAGGTGCGCAGAGTCAGCATGGCGCACCTGCAGCACCATTGTCGGTGAGTCCTAGCCACGTTTTCCAGGGCGAGGGCTTAATTTTCCTGGTTGATGGGAACTGCTGCCAACGAAGATGAATTCCTCCCTGCAAATGTGGGTGGCAGATGCCACACACTGTCAACAGACGACCCGCCAAAACAAGATAACTTGCACCCCTGAGAGACAACAGAGCATGATCCACACCAAAAAGGCCGTAATTTCATGCAAATAAAGCTAAATCTTACAAGTTGATTCACTTCGCTATTGACTAATAAAGTCCACGGGAATTCTTCACAAAGCCTTTCCAACAGTTTATCCTTCCACTCCCGGCGGGCACTAACTACTCTGGATTCTGTGTGCTTAATCTTTGTGGCTTGTTCTGGGCTTTGTGAACTCTCTTATGTACCAATCCTGCGGCCTTCAGAAGCCGTGACCTGTTCCTAAGGAACCCTGTAACGCTTCTGGTCGCTACCTAACTACCTCGACTCCATGAGGGGCTTGGCATCCTGTGATCTTGGCCCTGTGTACTCACCACCATGTGATGTTCTTAAGAAAGGTAACTTTGAGGGGTTGGGAGGTTCTTTTCTTGCACAAAGGTCTGCATTAAAACTCCTGTCCTGCCATGCCTACAGCCCCAGGCATTTTAGCCCACCTGGTCTCCTCTTGTCCTGTCGAAGCACCTTAGGTCTGCTGCCGTTAATTACCCAGCTTGCCACCCTGTTCATCCCTGTGGTACTGGGGTGGTCACATGATCGGAAGTAAGCTTCTACCCATGATCAGTTTCTGTCTTGTGACAGACAGTGGAGGGTATGTTAATTTTTCTGATCCATTAATTCCTCCAATATTGATATCTTGGGCTTAGTAAATGAGTAATTAATTTCGAGAGGCTATCCTTATGCTTTGATTTGCAAGAGCATCACATTAACAATTCATTTCGAGACGATATTTTGTATATTGCTTTTTTCCCAGTAGATGGCAGTGTTGCCTCATTTACTGTTAATTCTTTTTTTTTTATAATTGAGGATCTTCGCCATCCTCACGCGGTCCTTCCTTTTAATTATTTTTCTTAACCCTATCACCACCAGGGCACATTTTACTTCATTTTCTATTCTAGTTATGTGTGTGTGTGTATGTGTATATGTGTGTATGTGTGTATGCGTGTGAATATATATATATGTATATATATTTTTTAACCAAAGCCCCAGGGGTTTTGAAGGCGCACTCCACAGTACTTGCCAAGCCTCGAGGCTTATTAACACAGAGAGCCAGCATTTTCAGGTGAGTGTAAAATTTATTGTCCGACGCGTTTCAAGGCACCAGCCTCTTCCTCATGGACAGCTACAAGTCTGCACAGATGACTCCAATCGTTTTTAAATGTGCATGCTAAAGCCCGCAGTGGATTTCGTGCTTTGTCTAGTACAATGCATGCTGGGATCAGAGGGAAGTGATTACCTTTAGTAGGCTCTGTGTAGTCCTGAAATTAAAAGCATTTTCTTCGGGAGATAAATCAGCCAACACGACAGATGGGGGCACACTGAAGTGCGAAGAAAATGCTTTTAATTTCAGGACTACACAGAGCCTACTAAAGGTAATCACTTCCCTCTGATCCCAGCATGCATTGTACTAGACAAAGCACGAAATCCACTGCGGGCTTTAGCATGCAGATTTAAAAACGATTGGAGTCATCTGTGCAGACTTGTAGCTGTCCATGAGGAAGAGGCTGGTGCCTTGAAACGCGTCGGACAATAAATTTTACACTCACCTGAAAATGCTGGCTCTCTGTGTTAATAAGCCTCGAGGCTTGGCAAGTACTGTGGAGTGCGCCTTCAAAACCCCTGGGGCTTTGGTTAAAAAATATGCATATATATATATCCCCCCTAACTAAATAAACAAAGGTTACAGAGACATTATAGTTAGGCTCAGATTATAAACTAACAAAGCATGGAAATTCAACAGTTATAGTTAAATGAGCTAACTATAACTCACCCCCCTGCAATGCACTGCTTGTAACCTCACATATTACATCACTCATGGCATGGTCAGTGACATCGCTGACGACATTACCGATGACATCTCAAATGACATCATCCAGTGAGTGAGAGTGTTTTCTAAATGTTTATGCGTTTTAAACATATATACTAAGGAACTACAAAAGTTAAATAAGTATACTTTATGTACTACTGATGAGTGATATTATTTCTAACATAAATTATTTGAGTGAAATGTATATCCATGTGTGAGTGGGTGTGTGAGTGGCTGCATGGGTGAATAAGTGGGTTTATGAGTAGCTGTGTGGGTGAATAAGTGGGTGTGTGAGCAGCTGTATGGATACGTGAGTGGTTGTGTGAGTGGCTGTATTGGTGAGTGAGTGGGTATAAGAGTGGTTGCATGGGTGAGTGAATGACTGAGTAACTGCATGGGTGGGCGAGTGAGTGTGTGCATGGCTGTATGGGTCACTGAGTAGCTGTATGGGTGAATAACTGGTAAGTGGTTGTATGCATAAGTGAGTGGCTGTTTGAGTGGGTGTTTGGTTAACTAAGCGGATGTGTATGAGTGTGTGTGCTGTGTGAGTGGATATATGGGTGAGTGAGGTGCTCTGTTGAGAGCCTCTATGGGTAAGTAAGTGGGTGTGTGAGCAGTTGTATGGGTGAATAAGGGGTATGTGAGTAGCTGTATGTGAGTGAGTGAGTGGTTGTGTGAGTTACTGTATGGGTTAGTGAGGGGCTGTGTGAGTAGGTGTATGGGTGAGTGGCTGTGTTAGGGGCTGTATGGGTTAGTGAGTGGGTGTGTGATTGAATCTATGGAAGAGTGAGTGGATGTGTGAGCAGTTGTAAGGGTGTGTATGTGTGTTTTTATGAGTGATTGTTTGTGTGAATGTGTGAGTGGGTCTGTGGGAGATGTCATCAGTGAAGCCATTTGAGATGTCAAGAGTGATGTCACTGATCCTGTCATGAGTGATGTAATATGTGAGTTCATAAGCAGTGCATTGCGGGGGCATAGCTTATAGGTTTATTAATTTATATCACTTATAAAGCGCACTGTCACCTTGCAGGCATCCTGGCGCTGACATTCAGATGTGCACAGTTTATGGATATGCCCCGAGAGCTGACAGCAAATCTAGACTTTGGGGAACACCCAGGTTTTTAATCTCTTTCTAAAGGGGAAAAGATCCCTAACTTCTCTCAATTCCAGTGGAAGCTCATTCCATAATCGGCCGGTTGATACACCAAAGGCTCTGCCCCCTGTTTTTAGGTCTTGCTGAACCAATGCGTAAGCATTGTTCGGCAAGATTATAGTAAGAGGCTTTCAAAAGTCTACCCACTGCGGATTAGGTGCAGTTCATGTGAGCCAGACGTGTGCACATCACCAGCCGCATCGCACATCGCACATCGCACACCATACACCATTTGTCTGAGCCTCGGCATCAGACTTCAAAGGAAGCCGCTCCCATGCCGCTCCCCCACCCACCCATCAGACTTCAAAGGAAAGCGCTCCCCCGCCACAGCAATGCCGAGAGCTTGTTTCTTTGTAATTTAATGACATACTTGAGAGCATTTCAGCGAGGCGCATCTGGTAGAAATGATCCAGATCGCAACTCCAGTGTGACTTCAACATTTTTTTCATAAATGTTTACCTTGTCGGGGTTTGTTTTCTCTTTCCCATGGCAGGGACGTGCATCTGGTAGCAATTATTTATTTATTTTTTCCACTGGTCGCTGCTTGTTCGGAACAGCTGCTCTTCGCTCTCTCTTGGGCTGCAGCTGCTCCCACCTCCCTTCTGCTTGTTGGGCTCTTTTCTTCGGGTAGCCTGCATGGCACTGCTGATTCCCCTCCCCTTGTCGGGCTTTGTTTTCACTTTCTTATCACAGGGACGTGCATCTGTTAACAATCTCCCCAATCATCCCGACATCTGAGGAAATACAGTGTGACTTTTCAATGTATTACTTCTCTTCCCTTTACCGTGTTTGGAATTTTTTTTTCTACATTTCTTCCGTCTGTGTTTACTGTATATTTGCGCTTCTTTCCTATACACTTACTGTCGCAGAACACCAAGCACATTTTACATTATTGCTGTGACATAGGCACTAACTGCAGTTGGTATTTACTCTGTAATTATGCTTCTTCACTCGGTAAAATGTTTTTGCAATTATGTATTTGCCATGCACAAAACGTTACATTGTTAAATAGTATACTAAAAGATTGTGCGTCATCTTTGGCGCTAACATGCTGTGTTTCTGATGCCAAACACATTTTGCGACCACAAATGCTGTTTATCACTTTAGCGCCTAATAAATATCTTCTCTTTCATCTACATATCGCCACATAAGTTAAAGCACATCACATAAAGAAAACAGTCCTTAAAAGCAGGTCCCGAGACATGTCCCTTTTGGGCTCTCCATTTTTACCCTCAGGGTGACAAAAAATAAATAAAACTTAACTCTGCAATACTGATTTTTGATGTAAGTTAAATAAGAATTCATTTTCTCTTTTGATACAGTCCAAACTTGAAGCGTTTTTAGTGCAAACATGATGTTGAGCCCAAGTCAGGCTCGAACCTACTTTTTCAGCTCCAAACGCGGCAGCTTTAGCCTTACGCGCGAAGCGAGAGCTTATGTAGGCACTTCAGAAATGCTCTGAAAAGCGGATCACACACAGTTCATGTGCAACGGGCGCGCGCTCACCGTTTGGCAGCCTGCAGCCACTGACAACAGGAAAGCGCTTTGATCTATATCACTCCCCTCTCCCACTCTCTCCTCTCACTTGTTCCTGCTGAGCCTCACAAAGTGGTTGCATCTCAGCCACAGACTTCCTGGCTCGCACACATTACGTTAAAAAATATTTTACATTCACACGGAGCCTTTCCTATGCAATTTGAAAGGTTTCCTACTGCGCTGACACACAAACAATGCGCTGCCTCCCACACACACTGCGCTGCCTCACACACACACACTGCGCTGCCTCACACACACACTGCCTTGCGTCACACACACACACTGCGCTGCCTCACACAGACACTGCGCTGCCTCACACACACTGTGCTGCCTCACACACACTGTGCTGCCTAACACACACTGCGCTGTCATACACTACATAGTCACACACTGCTGTGTGTCACTCACACTGTCCTATCACACACACACTGCGCTGTTACACACAAACTGCACTGTGAGACACACACTGCACTGCCTCACACACACACTGCGCTGCATCATACATACACTGCCCTGCCTCACACACACACTGCGCTGCCTCACACACACACTACACTGCCTCACACACACTGCGCTGCCTCACACACACACTGCGCTGCCTCACACACACACACACCGAGCTGCCTCACACACACACTGTGCTGCCTCACACACTGCACTGCTTCACACACACACTGTGCTGCCTCACACACACACACTTCGCTGCCTCACACACACTGCCCTGTCACACACACAGCAATGTCTCACACTATGCAGTCACACACTGCTGTGTGTCACTCAGACTGTCCTATAACACACACACTGCGCTGTTACACAAAAACTGCACTGTGAGACACAACCTGCACTGCCTCACACACACACTGCGCTGCCTCACACACACACTACGCTGCCTCACACACACACTGTGCTGCCTCACACACACACTGTGCTGCCTCACACACACACTGCAGTGCCTCACACACACACTGCGCTGCCTCACACACACACTGCGCTGCATCACACACACACTGCCCTGCCTCAAACACACACTGCGCTGCCTCACACACACTACACTGCCTCACACACACACTGCGCTGCATCACACACACACACACTGCTCTGCCTCACACACACACTGCACTGCTTCACACACACACTGTGCTGCCTCACACACACACTGCGCTGCCTCACACACACTGCCCTGTCACACACACAGCAATGTCTCACACTATGCAGTCACACACTGCTGTGTGTCACTCACACTGTCCTATCACACACACACTGCGCTGTTACACAAAAACTGCACTGTGAGACACACACTGCACTGCCTCACACACACACTGCGCTGCCTCACACACACACTACGCTGCCTCACACACACACTGTGCTGCCTCACACACACTGTGCTGCCTCACACACACACTGCGGTGCCTCACACACACACTGCGCTGCCTCACACACACACTGCGCTGCATCACACACACACTGCCCTGCCTCAAACACACACTGTGCTGCCTCACACACTACACTGCCTCACACACACACACTGCACTGCATCACACACACACACACTGCGCTGCCTCACACACACACTGCGCTGCCTCACACACACACTGCGCTGCCTCACACACATGCTAAGCTGCCTCACACACACACTTCGCTGCCTCACACACACTGCGCTCTCACACACACAGCAATGTCTCACACTATGCAGTCACACACTGCTGTGTGTCACTCACACTGTCCTATCACACACACTGCGCTGTTACACACAAACTGCACTGTGAGACACACACTGCACTGCCTCACACACACACTGCGCTGCATCACACACGCACTGCCCTGCCTCACACACACACTGCGCTGTTACAAACTGCACTGTGAGACACACACTGCACTGCCTCACACACACACACACTGCGCTGCATCACACACACACACTGCCCTGCTTCTCACACACACTGCGCTGCCTCACACACTGCGCTGCCTCACACAAACACTGCGCTGCCTCACACACACACAATGTGCTGCCTCACAGACACTGCACTGCCTCACACACACTGCGCTGTCACACACTACGTAGTCACACACTGCTGTGTGTCACTCACACTGTCCTATCACACACACACTGCGCTGTTACACAAAAACTGCACTGTGAGACACAACCTGCACTGCCTCACACACACACTGTGCTGCCTCACACACACACTACGCTGCCTCACACACACACTGTGCTGCCTCACACACACACTGTGCTGCCTCACACACACACTGCAGTGCCTCACACACCCACACTGCGCTGCCTCACACACACACTGCGCTGCATCACACACACACTGCCCTGCCTCAAACACACACTGCGCTGCCTCAAACACACTACACTGCCTCACACACACTGCGCTGCATCACACACACACACTGCTCTGCCTCACACACACACTGCACTGCTTCACACACACACTGTGCTGCCTCACACACACACTGCGCTGCCTCACACACACTGCCCTGTCACACACACAGCAATGTCTCACACTATGCAGTCACACACTGCTGTGTGTCACTCACACTGTCCTATCACACACACACTGCGCTGTTACACAAAAACTGCACTGTGAGACACACACTGCACTGCCTCACACACACACTGCGCTGCCTCACACACACACACTACGCTGCCACACACACACACTGTGCTGCCTCACACACACTGTGCTGCCTCACACACACACTGCGGTGCCTCACACACACACTGCGCTGCCTCACACACACACTGCACTGCATCACACACACACTGCCCTGCCTCAAACACACACTGTGCTGCCTCACACACACTACACTGCCTCACACACACACACTGCGCTGCATCACACACACACACACTGCGCTGCCTCACACACACACTGCGCTGCCTCACACACACACACTGCGCTGCCTCACACACACGCTAAGCTGCCTCACACACACACTGCGCTGCCTCACACACACTGCACTGTCACACACACAGCAATGTCTCACACTATGCAGTCACACACTGCTGTGTGTCACTCACACTGTCCTATCACACACACTGCGCTGTTACACACAAACTGCACTGTGAGACACACACTGCACTGCCTCACACACACACTGCGCTGCATCACACACACACTGCCCTGCCTCACACACACACTGCGCTGTTACAAACTGCACTGTGAGACACACACTGCACTGCCTCACACACACACACTGCGCTGCATCACACACACACACTGCCCTGCTTCTCACACACACTGCGCTGCCTCACACACACTGCGCTGCCTCACACAAACACTGCGCTGCCTCACACACACACAATTTACTGCCTCACAGACACTGCACTGCCTCACACACACTGCGCTGTCACACACTACATAGTCACACACTGCTGTGTGTCACTCACACTGTCCTATCACACACACTGCGCTGTTACACACAAACTGCACTGTGAGACACACATTGCACTGCCTCAAACACACATTGCGCTGCATCACACACACACACTGCCCTGCCTCACACACACACTGCGCTGCCTCACACACACTACACTGCCTCACACACACACTGTGCTCCTCACACACACACACTGCGCTGCCTCACACACTGTGCTGCCTCACACACTGCGCTGTCACACACACAGCAATGTCTCACACTACGCAGTCACACACTGTTATGTTATGTTATGTTATGTTATGTTATGCGTTTTTATTTGGCGCACAGATGCTCCAGCAAAGGAGCGTCCTGGCGTCCTGCTGTGTGTCACTCACACTGCGCTGTCTCACACACACTGCGCTGTCTCACACACACTGCACTGCCTCACACACACTGCGCTGCCTCACACACACTGCGCTGTCTCACACTGCGCAGTCACACACTGCTGTGTACATACATATATATATACATCTGCATAACAATATAAATACAAATATAAATGAATGCATACATATATGCATACATATGCATCTTATGTACATAACGGTTTGAAAACACACAATAATACTCAGTGCCATACAATTACATGCCTCATACTTACACTCTACTCAATGCAACATACATACACTACATATAATCACACACAGTTCCACATAATTATATGCTACATAATTACAGTGATCTCAATGCAACATGCACTCCAAATACCACTCAGTACCACATAATTGCATACCACATAGTTACTATACTGAATGCAACATACACTCCACACAATACCACTCAATGCAACATACTGATATAATACCTAATTACACTGCCTCAATCCAACATACACTACAAATAATACCACTCAGTGCCACATAATTACACACCTCATGTTTACACACAACTCAATACAACATAAATACACTCCACATCATACCACACAGTGCCACGTAATTATATGCTACATCACACCACTGCACTCAATGCACCATGCACACCAAATAACACTCAGTGCCACATAATTACACGCCACATAATTATATACTACTAAATACAACACACACTCCACACAATACCACTCAGTGCAACATATTTATATGCTACATAATTATACTACACTCAATGCAACATACACTCCAAATACTACCACTCAAGGCCACATTATTACATGCCACATAATTACACTCTACTGAATCCAACACACACTCCACACAATACCACTCAGTGCCACATATTTATATGCTACATAATTACGCTTCAATCAATGCAACAGAAATGCACTCCACATATTAACACTCGGTGCCACATAATTACATACCACAAATTTACACTCTACTCAATAAAACTTAAATACACCCCTAATACCACTCAGTGCCACACACTTACAAGCCACATTATTACACTGTACTCAATACAACATAAATACTATCACAATAATACCACTCAGTACCACAAAATTACACTCCACATATTTACACTCTACTCAATGCAACATACATGCACTCAACATAAAGCCACTCTGTACCACCTAATTACACATCACAGATTTACTGTACTCTATAAAACATACATACACTCCACATACCTGTCACATTTGCAAAAGTTTAAGCTATTGGCATTATAAATGCCTATGTTATTAATTTATCTATTTTCTAAAACAACACATAAAAAAATTTAAAAAATTCAATTAACAATTCCAATAGCTCACACTTTCCTAATGCGAGACCTATTGCATTGCAAATACTTGTTACTTTCTTGAATCTCGGTATTTTCACCAGTCTGGCTGAAGAGGAGCACAGGTTTCTCCCTGGTATGTACCATTCAAACTTTCTCTGTACTACTAGCACTCGGGCGTGAGAGGGCAGCAGGGGAAAAATCTTCCGCAAAGTTTTAATAACGGCGAAACAGCTTCCAACCGTTTTGTTAACCTGAGCCTCCAACGTTAGTTTATTATTAAACATAACGCCCAGGTTCCGAACCTTCCCAACCGGCCTCAGTGCAGTCGGTGTATCTAAGGGCCAGAAATTTCCAGGGCGCACAGAAGGAACCTTCCCCATATAAACAATAGAGGACCTCGGTCTTTCCAGCATTGAATTGCAATGAGTTTTCCCTCAACCAATAAGCTGTAGCCCGCAGGCAGCCATGAAATACATCCAGAGATGTCGACTGATCTCCCTCTAAGGAGAGAATCAGTTGTGTGTCGTCTGCATAATTTACGACGTTAATATTATGCGCCCTTATAACCGCAATCAGGGGTTTCATGTAAATATTAAATAAAATTGGGCTAATTGCAGAGCCCTGAGGTACGCCATGCGTGATGTTGGTAAAGGCAGATTGGTAAGGAGGGAGGGCCACCGCTTGTCTCCTTCCAGAAAGAAAGGATTGAAACCAGCTCAAAGCAAGACCAGTCACCCCTACCGCTCTCAGTCTCCTCAGCAGGATGGCATGGTTGACCATGTCGAATGCGGCAGACAGGTCCAGCAAAATAAGGACTGCTGCTTGACCTCTGTCTGCCCGCATCCGTAGCTCATCCATCACGGTCACTAAAGCCGTCTCAGTGCCATGCGCAGGCCGGAAGCCAAATTGTACATCGTCTAAGATGTTATTCATTTCCAGATGTTTTGAAAGAGAGCTTCCAACCACTCTTTCTACCATTTTGGCAGGAAAAGGCAAAAGGGAAATAGGCCTATAGTTGTTGGGGCTGGCAGGGTCCAGCGAGGGCTTCTTTAAAAGGGGTGTCACCAGTGCCTGTTTCCACTGGAATGGGACCACTCCTCTAAGAAGGGACTAATTGCAAATTAGCCGAAGTGAAGGGAACAGCTCTGCTTTCAACTCTTTCCAAATTTTCTGTGGCAATGGATCCAGAGGTAATCCCGGAAGAAGTACCTAGAGCCACCCTACCAAAATCCTCTAGGATTTTGGTAGGTAGATAGGTAGGTAGGTAGCTCAGATAACTATAACTGCAGAATGTATATAGTTTAGTGTGTGTATAATTTGAGCCTAACTATAACATTCCTGTAACCTATATTTTTTCAGTGAATTTCTAAGGTTTTTAAAATTATATTTCCTAACTATAATGTCCTTGTAACCTTTGGGTTTTCCAGTGAATTTCTAGTATTTTTTTAACATATGTGAGTCACAGTATGGGTGGGAGACTGGATGTGTTGCTGGACATATTGGTCTGAAAGTGCATGTGTAAGTCACTGAAACTTCAAAGTACATATCTTGCCTTCTAAGCACGTAGCACCATGCCTTGTGGCGCACCTATGGCCTTACTTAGGGGTTACTTATACGTAGAAAATGGGGAGTTTGAGGCTTGCCAAGGGAATTCAAATACCAAGTTGACCTGGCAGTACAACTGCACCTGCAGGCTCTGCAGTAGAAGGCCCAAGACATGTTTAAAGGGCTACTTGTCTGGATCGGTATCTTGGTTGTGTCTGTACTTGAGTACATATCTGAGTCAGTGTATCTGTTCCTCTGTGGGCATCTCAATGGATGTGTAAGTAATTATGTTGCTGTGTGACTGACTGTCTTAGTAACTCTATGGGTCTGTAAATGTGAATGTAAGTGGCTTTATGGATTGCTTACTGGCTGTGTTTGAGAGTAATAGGGTATGTAACTATGTGAGTGAATGTGTAAGTACCTCTGTCGCTGTCTGACTGGGTGTCTGAGTGAGTCTATGGTATTGTAAATAGGTATACAAGTGGCTGTGCGGGAGGACAACGGCATATATAACTGGGTGTTTGGCTCTGTAATCTCTCTCTGAGTGATTCATGGGTACATGAAAAGCCTGATATCTATCTGTGAGATATGAGAGTGTCTACATACCTGTGAGAATGCATAGGAAAGTAGATGTAAGGGTGAATAAATGGATATGTCAATCATTTTATTGATGTACCTCTCAGTGTGTGAGTATCTATCTAGCTATATCGGTGGTGCATACATATTCACCTTCTTGGCACTGTAACTAAGTGCTTACCTCAGTGTTTGTGCGGATGCAAATAATATACAATCAAACTATACAGTGCAATAAATCACTCACATCTACTTTCAAACACATTCATTCATTTGAGCTTAATAAAAGAACTATATTTTGTCGTCAGACATTTTTATTCCTCCTTTGCTGCTCACTATGGGTTTCTTTAATATCATCAGCTACCCTCCCTTTTATTTTACCTTTTACTGTTGTGTATAACCTACATATTTTATTGCACTCGTAACTTGTAACTCGTAATTGCACTATTGGATGCCGTGGGGAAAACCTTTGCTTTGAGTATAGAAGACCATTTGGAGAACTGGAAAAATCTGGCTTCTGAGCAAATTACTCGGTCACAGAAAATATAGCAGTCTTGAAGTATTTATTAGATAAATATGTTGTTAGCATAAGTCATTTTGATATGCACCTTTTATTGACTTTTCTACAGCATTTGATTCAGTAGACAGACCAACATTTTGACTGAAGTTGTTTGAGTTGGGGATTCCAAGAGGCTTACTTTGATTATTAGTGTCTCTTTAATCCTTTACATGGTGTAAAATGCTTTTGGGAGGGGTAAAGGTCTGTCTAATCCCATTCCCTCTTTAAATGGGTTAAAACAGGGTTGTGTGCTGGCACACATACTGTTTTCACTTTACCTCTCCGATTCCCAAGCCATCTGCAGGATGGAAAAAATGATCCCCCCGAAAGTTGGCTCTAAACAGCTGCATACATTCTTTTATATAGATGACATAATTATATTTGATGAGACACCTATAGGTCTCCAAACAATCCTAAAAGAGATGCATAGTTATGTGAAGAAGCATCTTAAAGGTTAATATAACAAAATCAAAAATTATGGTTTTCAGGGGGAAGAAAAGAACCTCGACATTTAATTGGTATCTGGGGAATGAAAGATTGGAAGCAGTTAATAAATACACCTATGTAGGCAGAAACGTTTCCAGCAAGCTAAAGGATAAGGTGCATTTTACAAATCTGAGCAATAAAGCACTAGCACATGCAGATTCTCAGCAGCGTTTATATAATTCTATGGGGAGAAGACATTTTGATTATCTAATTCAAGTTTACAAAAACAAGATTCCCCCCTTGTAGGAGTCTGACTTAGTTTATGGTCCACACTCTAAGGAGTGATGCACCTTACACTAATCTAAGCAACCCTTATGGAGATTTTAGCAGTGGCGGCTGGTATTAATGGGCGAAGGGGACGTTGCCTTCCCAGCTTCAGAGCGGAGACAAAAGAAAGGGAGAAAATTAATTAACACCATGGCATTGGAGCAGCTTTAAATGCTCACTGCTCCACTACCATATCTTTTCTTTTTTGTGGACAAGAGAGTCCTCCTACGCATGTGCTTAACTGGGCGAAGATCATTTCTCGCCCTCGAGGCACAAGCGAGGAGAGTGACATCAGCCTAAGGGGAGTGGCTGAACCAAGCAGCAGTAAATAGGCTGCAGATGGGGCGCTTCTGACGTAGCCCAGGGCGCCGTCAGCAGAGCCTCATTCACAATATGGGGAAGGGTTAGGGCTGGCCGACAGTAACACAGCGCAGTGGGAGGCAACTATTGCAGGACTCTCTCCTTTTGCCTTCACACTAGGCATGTTCATTGGATAATAATATAAACTGGGGGCGTGGGTTTTGAGTGCAGTTCTATCAAGATGACGCCAGTATTTTTATTTGCATGTGTCCGTCACTTAATGGCGCGCAACGGACACCATCAAGCTGGAAAAAGAAAGCCACCTGAAGCCAAGGTAAAGGTACGATTCTATTACAGGACCGGAGGCTTCGTATTATGCTTCTCTTTCTTATATTTGCTACTCACAGCAGCCAATGAAAAACGTTTTGTATGCAAATAAAACTACATTTCCCATGATGCTTGTACATACATCACATCCTGTATAGCCCAATAAGAGCTGCTGTACCCTGTGTCTCCTCCTCTTTCTTTGCTGCTCACGCAGAAAGTTAAGTGCTCGACTATAATATGATTTTGCCTTACTTAATTGTTCACTGAGATGTGATGATTATGCCGTATGCCTATGCTTACATGTAGTTAGTGCTACTTTTTTAAGCTCTGCTGTTATGTGTTTGTAAGCGCACTTTGTTGTTTCTGGTAATTCTGTTTGAGCCGCGCGTGGCGCGCTACTGCTTCTAGCTTCCTTGGCAATAATATCCAGTAATACTTTTACGGTGACGCAACATCGCGCTGTGTTTCAACATTCTACTGTTAGGAGTGTAACGTGTGCAAAACGCGGATTTCCCGATGGCCTTTCAGGCATGCTGATGAGCTCCAGCCGGGAGCGATTACCTCAGGAGGCTCTCGCTGAGAGCGGAGCTAAGGTGTCATGCGGGCGGGCCCCGCGCTCATAATTATTCCCCCGCTGAACTCGTGTGCTCCCTGCCAGTTGCGCTAGCGCCCTTACTTGCCCCCCCCCATAAAGTATTTATTTTACGGCGGCTGTGCCGACTTGTTTTGGGACTCTCAGGCGAGCGCGCGAAGGCCCTTCTCCCGCCTCCAGCGGGCGCTATTCATGTATTGTTGACTTCCGGCCTCATAAAATATTGCAAAGCCTCCCGTGATCTCGCGCTGTCTTTGGCGGCATGGTTTTTCAGTCCTTGTCCGTGCCCCGCTAAGCGGGTTACGCATTCTCTCGCTGCACTCTACGCGACCGGCTAGTCAGACTTCCTTTGGAAGCACATGGTATGAGGGATAGCTGCCTCCTTTAGAATTGTATGTACAGTGCTTCTGGTGCCGATGTCTCTGCTTTCATTTTACGATTGCGCTTGCTCAGCAAGAGATCCTCTCTTGAGGACTCATTCTGTTATTCATATGTATTATACTTTTACAATAAAGGCATGACGACTCTGTTATATGTTTTCATATGTATTTCCACCTGTTCTAGTCAGGATCTTGCAGTTTCTTGTGGTATTTACTGTTCCCTTAGTTGCTCACGCTTATTAAGCGTTCCAGCTAAGAATTGTTTTCGCCCGCAGGCGAGGTGAGTGAAATGTTCTTTGACCGGTTGGGTTTTAGCAATGTGCGCATCAGGTTGCAATACCTGCGGAGTTTACATTATACGCTTCATTTGGCAACTGCCTAATAGATGATTATGTGTCATATCACGAAAAAGTTAACCCTTCCAGTCACACAGCCTGTAGACTCTCCCGTGGGAGTGGAGATGGCGTTCTTTCACCGTCTATATTGACACTACATATATTGGCCCAACTGCGCACGCAATCCAGGAGAGCAAGGCACCGCGCTGGAGTTCCAGCGTTACTACTACGCCACTGTCAGGTAGTGGTTAAGTATCTTACTAATACCAAGGGATACATGTTTAATGCAGGTATGTACTATATGGTTCCAAACTAGTAATTTCACAACACAATATATGTCCATGTGTATTTCAGGGAATACTTCATGTGATGGCGCAGTTTCGCGCTTACTCGCCAAAAGCCTTCCCTAGTGGCTGAGTGCGGAATAGAGCCAATAACGCTCCGGGGGCGTAACCCACTCAGGTTCACTTCATATCAGTTTGGATTACGCCCTTCGCACGCGTCCCCAGCTTGCTCCTAGGCTCCTAATGCCTCGTGTTCAGACGGAGCGATCTTGACTTACGCCTTCCAGGCTGTAACAACAGGAGGGCCCTCGGAGTGCGCGCACGCTCCTTATAACTTGACATGGCTCTGACGCCCTTGGGGGCTGGAATAAATTGGACTACAGCTTTGCTGAGGAGCCAGATATATTTTATTATTTCACTTCTAGTGTGCAAAGGGTTGGCTCCCCCTCTTACTCCTCCGTGACTGGTGCCTTGCACTACAAGATTACATTCAGACACCCATACACAGGCAGGGTGAGATACAAGGAGGATGAAACGTACATTAGGGGGCGTTCGCCCCAGAATGCACTCGGTGCCAATCGGGATTTTCCGTCCCAGTGTCGGTCACCAGGGTCCCAGGTATTCAGTCCCCAGCACGGGGTAGTAAGCCCCATGACCGCCCATCATTATTATTTACGCATATTCTTTGGGCGTTGTTTTTTGTCTTGTTTCTTGTTTCGTTTTCTTTTGTTTTTTATCTTTTCTTTTCTCCTACTGCCAAGGTTGGTCTTCCTACCGTTGACATCCACTCCCTCCTGATTCTAGATCTTCATAAGAAGGATTTGTCCAGAACATTCGTGCTAGCTGGTTTAGTCTTCCCGGTGGCTCCGCGGGTTGCAGTGAACACAATACGTTTTTTGGTTTCTTTTTTCGCCCCATCTCCAAGAGATGCAAATCATTTTCTCTAAATGGATAATTTAACCATGTCAAATGGGTGTTAGTTCACCATTAGTTTTATTACAAAGGTGTCTCGTGTATATGGGGTTTAGCATTCCCCTGGATTCCCAAGGATACGTCATAATAACAGTCCTTTACTTTTGCACTTTCTTATGACCATTTTCGACTATAATCCCTTCTGCTTCATGGATTTTCAGCTTTCTGTCCCTTTTCGGGAATGCACAATATCATGGCTGGTTCCAGCTCCACTTCAGTTCCCCGTTGCCTCAGGGGGTTCGTCCCCCAAACGGTACCTCGTAATCTGGCACTCTCTGATGGTGCAATCCTTCACGTATTCCCCTTGGAGCGTACTCTGGAGCTCTCCGTGCAAGAGCCCTTCGGGGGCTTGTTGGTGTACTGGTATTATTAACTTCGTCTCCATTAGTTTTCTGACATTCTCACAATGTATTTGTAACCGGCGCTACCGCCGAATTAAAGGTGCCTGATCTTCCTACTGATTGAGGGGTCAACTCCTATTCCCTCAGACACCCTTCCAATGCCTTACACTGGCAAGGGGTGTGGCGCCAATCCGACTAACGCTGGAATCTGGGGATCACGGTTCGGTCCTCGGCGCCAGATTAGCCCGGCACCATGTGACTCGGGGCAATAGCTTGCTTAATCTTCCTGACGAACCCTACATCTCGAGACCCTTACGGGTGATCGTTCGCGTTTTTCAAATGTGAATTAATTATTATTATTACACCTTCGCTGTCAGCAGAAACGGATCTTAGCATTTCTGATGTGTGAAGACCTCCATGCTGACTTCAATACCCAGGGCCAAGGGTTGGGTCCTGCTCGGGTGCTTTGTAGGCTTCAAGGTTTCCCGATAATGACAGAAACTTGCCAGGCGCTTACCTGCATTGCAGGCGCTCTCTTATAACTCCGGGTTCTTCAGTCCTCTTTGATTTTTTCCACGTGGAAAGGCCATGTTAGCTGATGGATTCATCACACATGACTCTACTGTGGGGTTATTTTTCCCCGCATGACGGCCGATCTTCTACCAAAAATGTTGTACATATTGGTTTTCGCTCTACCTTACAACAGCCGTTGAATCGTTTATTTTCGGCTAGTATTTTCCAATCTTTCTCGTCAGGTATTCCATTACCTCCCTCCCAGATCAGAATATTCCTCTAGGGGATGGGTTTTTTCTCTAGCTTCCCTTATTTATAAGGGCCTATTCATACATACTCCCAGGTTTAGATTCCGGGTCATGCGGTGACTCTAGGCCTTTATACCTGTCGCAGTTCTGGCAGCAGGTAACACCACTGGATTCTTGCAGGTACGGTAATCATTTCAAACAAGGTTTTTCATTTCACTTTATACCAGGATCACAACTTATCAGGCTCTACTACATAGCAAGCTTTCCAGCTACATTTTATGGGTTTATTGTTTTTACAATTTTCAAGAGGTCCTACTTAATAACCTGTTACTGCGGTCTCGATGGCCACTGGCTGAAGTCTGCTATAAAGGCAGCAGGGATTTCTTCCCTACATGTTTGGGGTACATTCTGTTCCAGTTGCTTCAGGATCCAAGATATATTAATGGTTGGTTGTGTTACAAACAATCTTTTAGCATGTGCCAGCGACTATACTAACCACATGATTGAGGACGATTATGCCAGGGCAGGATTTCGTACCAAATGTCGGGTCACAGTCTGTCCATGATGTCATGGTTTGCAATGTTATATGATTATTTCTGATTGTTCAAACACCTCAAGGTCTCGATTTCTGATTTTTCTGTTTCAACAATTATTACACATCGGTGGGTGATATAAATATTGTTGTGTATTATAAGCGTTAAACTAGCATAATACGAAGCCTCCGGTCCTGTAATAGAATCAAAAATTAGCTAGCATTCGCGCCAAGAATTTTCAATTCTATTAAGGACACGGAGGCGAGGATTATCCCACCCGGTTTATTACATTATTGGTAATATTTACCCACCCGCATGTACTTGATACTCTGTATCAACAGAAGTTACGGGTTTTTCCTGTCTCATTCCTTTCAGCTTCGAGTAACGAAGAAGGAGCAGGTGTTCTTCTGGCTTAGAAGACGTAAACTTTCCAGCTTGAAGAGGGTTCTTCCAGCTTCGAGTAAGGATAAAGGAGCAGGTGTTCTTCTGACCTAGACGACGTAATCTTTCCAGTCGAAGATGGTTCTTCCATGTTGAAGGATGTTTATTGAGACTCTTATTCCGTGGATTGGACTGTATTTATTAATGTGTGGACTATATAAGTTCGAGCAAAGAAAGAGGAGGAGACACAGGGTACAGCAGCTCTTATTGGGCTATACAGGATGTGATGTATGTACAAGCATCATGGGAAATGTAGTTTTATTTGCATACAAAACGTTTTTCATTGGCTGCTGTGAGTAGCAAATATAAGAAAGAGAAGCATAATCCTCGCCTCCGTGTCCTTAATAGAATTGAAAATTCTTGGCGCGAATGCTAGCTAATTTTTGATTCCCTCCCCCCATGTTATGGAGCCCCAGGACTACGCTGGCCCCTGAGATGTAGAAGCTGCTGCTTCCCACGGTAGGACGTTTACAATCTATCTGCACTCACAAGCAACCATGATTCACTTTCTATTTCTTTTTCTGACTCACTGTGTATGCGATAATGATTATATGAATATAAGTTGCAGAGTTCCTGACATCGTGTGCATGAATCGGGATGCGAGTCTTTAGTTCTGGAAGGCGGCTTGTAACACGTAATATTGACGTGGGTCATAAAAGCATGCAGTGTTACATGTAGTGAGACGTATACTACCAGTACCAGAGAACGTTGCCTGCTTCCATCAAGTTAATTGAGAAAACACTGTAGAAACATTGAAATGATCATTGATAACCCGGTCAAATTTGGTGTAAACTACTAATTAAGGTAGAAATAATACCAGTTATTTCTTCAAAGCATTTGACTGGATGCCTGTCGGTATTGACTTCAACATATTATTAATAAGCAAGCCTGTATAGCCCAGTAGCATTTTATTTTATACATTGACTACCAGGCAATCTTTCCATTTGAATATGAAAAAAAACCAGTTCATTATCTGAAATAGGAATCTAGGGCGCTAACCACAAAGTTTATTTTCCTTGATTGTCTCAATCCTGAAAATTCGGGAGCAAGTCATACATACGTTGGGAGTAATGGTCTGCTGTTTGGTTTGGTGCATCCTTCTTAAGGTAGCAGGAACACGATTCTCAGTCACGGCAAAACAAATAAAATTGCGAGTGCATACTTTGTTTATCTTTATGTGGCGTGGGTAGCAGCACTATAGCTTTTTTAACAGTACGTCTTGGAATTGCAGCCTACCCTCTATTAGAGGCCCGATGCTTCATTCCAGGCTGTGATGCTCGGATCCTTGGGCCTACGTTTCCCTGGTGCAATACCACTAGGGCCCACTGTCATGGGGGTGCCCAGATCTGCCCCCTGCAACCTTTTTGTGGCATTAGGCCAGGAGCACTGGTCTGATGTCATCGGGTATTTGATCTTGCCCCCCAAAAATTATATTAATCTCTTTAAAACCTACGCCAGAGACGTCACCATCTCTCAGGCAGGTACGATTATGAAATGAAGTGTTGGGGTCGGTGCCGCAGCCACTCCATCCACAGCCACTTTTACTCCCCGCCACTTTCAAAAGTCAGTATCTGCCCCTGGATTTTAGTGGTCTTTGATAGCCATGGAGAGCTCTCATACTAGTAGCTGTGGAGAGCAGCCTTCAGGCTTCTCTGTAAGGGGTGTAAAGCAGCTTGTTTTACCATATTTATTCGACAGTGTAGATTAGATGAACAAGGGACCACACAGTGTTTTATCAAAATAAATCTATTTATTACACAACACAATCGCTAACACATTGGTATATCTCTTACCTGCAAATATCATCAATACACAGAAAATAGTTCAAAATAACCAGGTAAGTAGCACAAGCATAAACTGATCTCCAGGTGTAGACCAAAACTATATACTAACAAAGTGGAATGCAAACTGCAAAGGAGAGCAGGACTTTGACCAGAAAACTCAGAGGAACTTGGTTAACAAGGAACCACCCAAAGTAAGTACTCAGGAACCCCGTGAAGGCTGTGTGCAGAGTGGAAGCACTGCCACATGCTCAATGGAAGTCAATAGAGAAGTTGCAGTTGCAGTTTTAAAGTAAAAGGACCCTTCCCAGAGGACCTCAAAGAAACCCTTTGGAAAAGGAAGGTTGGAGAACCACCATACCTGTGGATTCCCCAGGAACCAGGTTACCTGCACCAGGGAAGCTGGGTGCATAGGGGTGTTGTGATGTCAGAACCTGCTGTAGATAACAATGGAAGTCTTCGAAGAAGATGCCTCTGGAGAAGCCTGTGACGGAGCCTGGTGGAATCCAAGAGTGGATTCTGGCAGATGGGAACCTGCAAGCAGAGGGGACAGAGTCTATGCCACTTGGAGGTGACCAAGAGGCACGGTACCACAATTACCACCGATGTTAGGAGGTTCAGGAGTGAAGATGGTGAACTTGTCACTGCAGCTGTGATGACCAGGTTTCAGAGTGAGTCGTGTTCCATGATGAATCTGAGGACCCACCCACAGGGAGCCTTTACGTACCCTAGGGAAAGGGTTCGAACAACTCAGGGGTCCCTCCCAGAGGAGAGGCAGGAGAGAGGGGGATACTCCTCTGTCCTTTGTCAAGCTTCACACCAGAGCGGGAACCAAGGGTTTCTGAGCTGGCTCAAATGGGAGTATGCAAGGAGGGCACCAGATGTGCCCTTCAATGCAGTCTGGTGGTGCTGCAAAGTGCCCCTACCCCAGCCCAATGCCCTATGTCCTGTCTGGGAGGTAGTCACACCTGCTTTGACAGGAAACCTAATGTCTACCTTCCCCTGCTCAAGCTCCGCTCAGCAGCAGGAGGGCAGAATCGTGCCTGTAGTCATCAGCAGCACTCATTTGCTGGCAGACCCTGAAAGGCAGTTACTGGGAGTACAGGGGGTCCCTTAAGGAGTCCCAGTACATGGGATCATACTTCCAGCACCGGAATCGGTGTTGGGGTATGATTCCAACATGTTTAATACTAAAAATGACCAGATTCGGTGCAGCCATTATATAGTACAACATCTTGTAATGACCAATGTCCACTGTACATCATAAAATGGCTGACTACACTTACAAAGCCTGGAGAATCGACTCCCGGGTTTGTAAGGTGTCCTGTTCATACAGGGGCACCCTTACATTTATAACCAAGCACCCTGCTCTCAGGACTGAAGGGCCTACCATTGGAGTGACATCTATGTTTTAAGTTTAGGGACTTCATATAAAGGAAACATATATCTGTTGTGAGGGGTGCAAGCACCATTTCACACAGGCTGTAATGGCAGGCCTGTAGTCTGAGTTTAAGTGGACTCCCATGGGTGGCACAATACACTCTGCAGCCGCTGGAGACCCCTGGTGCACCTATGCCCTTGGTACCTTAGTACCATATACTAGGGACCTATAAGGTTACACCAGTAGTCAATTATAGATATGCCAGAGTACTTACCAGAGACAATTTAGGGGAGATAGCACAGTTGTTGGGGGCCTGATTAGCAGGATCCCAGCAAAACACACTGACACCAGGCAAAAAGCAGGTATAACCATGAAAACTGATCCTACTTTGCTACACCCCTTCACTATTATATGCCTTAGAGCATACTCCAATTGAGTCTTGGTCATTCTTAAATATCTGTAAAGGGAATATACTCAGAAAATGGTTGTTTGTTTACTTAATCACTCCTGGTACAATTGCTTAGACTGGAACTTGGTATAGTTGGTGCATTTGTGCATGCTCTAACAAGCATTATTAGTTGGGGATACACATTGCTTCATGCCTTTAATCCCTCTCTGATGTCTATTTTTAAGATGGAAGTCTTCCAATACTTGGCAGATCACTCAGTCTATTATGAGAGACTTCTTGGAGTATTTTCAATGTAACATGGGATTGCTAAGAGGATGGTTTCCAGGTCACCTCTGCCTTTTCCTAGGATCCCTGTTCTTGCAACTTACTTATACACTGAATATGGGCAATTGTGCTTCCCTGAAATCCTATAGTACACTGGATATTGGTACAGTCTAATGGTTTTGCCAAACCATAACTCTCCTATAGAAGACGTCTTATTTTATCCCACACAGCACAAACATACACCACGTTCTAGATAGAAGAAATGGAAAGAAGAAACAAGTTGGTCAGTGTGCCTAACTGATGCAGGATATTCCTTTTAAAAGACAAATTTCTTCACCCGCCAGAGGTAGGACATGTCATAATAAGGAACATCCTCACACTGTGATGCCTAGTCTGGGTGCAGGCTACAACCTCCTCACTAGAGGGAGGAGCTCAGGGATGTTTTCAGAGCTGTGATAAATACCATTCTAATGAGCATGGAGTGGTGAAGGAAGCAGAGTGCGAACAAAAAAGGTGAAAATTAAAACTAGCTCTAAGGTACGCAACACATTTTATTCATGCATCCCTGGGTCAGGATTAAAACAAGCAAAACCAGTCGGGTATGTTTATACCTGCTGGATATTTTAAAAAAAGTAGGTTGACATGTTTCTGCCTATGACCCTCAACAGAGGTGTTGCGACATTCTTCAGCACCTATATTATGGATGCTTTTTCTAAAGTTCTCAAAGTGAAAACATATTAAGTGTTACAATACAAAACCAATGGTCCAATTATAAGTCCAAAGTTGGGATCCACTGGCTGCTTCCTGAAAGACATAGCATGCATAATGTTAGCAATACAAAGCAGCATAGAGTTAGTAGAAAGACCATCTCACAGAGACAACCCTGTAAAAACGCACTGGAATATGGTGGGAATCGTACTTATTTTTCACCCATGGAACAAGCATCTGTGCCCTTGTGGGAATATAAAGGAACAGGTCTGTTTAACAGGGGATAGAAGAGGTTTACACTCTAACGTTGGATATAGGTGCCTCAACTCAGGCCCTGGCATGAGGCTCAGGGAACAGACCCCCTTATATTGCATCATAGGGAAGAGAAAGAAAAAGAGCACAAGTAGCCAGAGATAAGAGCAATTAAGAGGTCTGTTGTAAGTTCAAGGTTATATATTAAAAAATTCAAAGATCAGCTCAACTTTAAAAGCCAAGCGTGGATATCACTACAGATGTCAGGTGTGGACTGTACTGTATAGTCAAGTACCCAGCAACCCACTTAGCACCATCTTGCCAAATACCTGGATGTATGACGTTACAACGAATGCTATTACAACGCATGCCTTTACGAAGCAAGTTTTACAACGCAAGTCGTTACAACGACTTGCGTAGGGTGGCGCTGAATAGTGAATAGTTTAATTTACTATTCCAACTCCAGTCCCCGTGGATAGTAGGGAAGGTGTTGGAAACTATTCCCTATCCTAGAGCGCCCCCCAGCGCAAGACGTTGTAAAAGTTGCATTGTAATGGTTGCGTCGTAAAGGTACTTCGTTGTAAAAGTTGCGTTGTAAAGGATGTTCCCCTAAATACCTTTATCATTCAGATTTAATCCCTGTATAGACTGATGGCTTTATTATTCAACTTTATCATGTGGTAAATGGGGCATCATTATATAGTCATGATGCCAGCAACCCACTTAGCACCGCCTTAAAAGATACCAATATCATTCAGATTATTGTGTGGATAGTCATTTGTAATTCAGATGTATTGTGTGGTAATTATGGCATCCCATTTTTAAACACCTTCTGACAACTGCAGGTTATCGATGTATGGTGACTAGTGTTATTCCAGCCAGAATACAATGTCCAATTCTACTGCCCTCCATCATCATGAAAACTTTACATAAAAGCCTCATTCATCAGAACCCTCATAACCATAGTGATTAAGTACACCACAGCCACATCATTACAAAAACACCAAATTAACTGTGACCCGCGAATCATAATCAGTAGTGCTAGACTTTCAATTAATATGGTGGAACGAGAAGAAACACAGCCACACTCTATGGTGGGAGTTGGAGCAACACATAGAGAACAGGGAGCACTCACCTGCACCGATGCAGCCGCATTCAGCACCAGGCCACAGGACACTGGCCCCCACGCTATGTCTACTTTTAAGTAGCCAGTGTACGCATTGATTCGCGTCCTTGGCTGGAGGGACGTGGATGTAGAGAGATGCCATTGGGGGAGTCCTATACCTCATGGAACACGTACTTTATTTACTGATAGGGTGTTCGGACACCACAAAGCAAACAAGCATTTGCAATGCAATCGGTCTCGCATTTGTGAAGGTTAGAGCTATTGGTGATGGAAATGGTAATGTATTCTTGTTTGCAGTGGAGTGGATGTACATTTTTAGGTACACTTCAGTTCATGCTGTTATGAGCTCCAATTTTGCAAGGGACTACACTATTGTCAAAATGCAATTACAATTGATACGGAAACTAAAGCACAAGAGGTTTGCCCAGAATGGCAGAATGTGTGTCAGCAGAACAAGCGTTAAAAGTTTCCCTTTATGAACAGCCAAAATCAGGGAACAGCACTATATTAAAAATAGTTCTTCACTTTGTTGCTGTTATAATCGTATCCAACATTACATTATCTTGTTGGATTGTGGAAAGTGAGCTGGATGCCAGATGATAATCCTTGCAAAAAAGTAGTATGCACTGTATATGTTAGACTCACAACTTGCCTGTATAACCAAAAATTGGTGTTTAATGAGTCTGTAGAGTCGATTAAACCGTAATTTTCAGGTTTGCTGAGCTGAATCAGTCTGGGGGAAGATTGCACACTTTCTCTGCAGCCTGTTACACAGTTCTAAATATACCTCACAGGTGATAGTTGTATTTTGCAGCAGGGTCCACAGAGGCATTTATCCTTCAGCGGGTGATACAGTAGATACTATTGTGTAGAGCAATTATAAAGTTCCTTGAGTACCACACATTATGGTGAATGAAGGCGGCGACCCACAAAGGAAAGCATTGTTCCTGCCAAGCAGTGTACCATAGGCAGAAGAATAGGTGGCTTTCAGAGCTGCGTAGCTGCAGGCTGCTGTGCTGTGTCGGCACATACATCACCAGAGTCCAGACCTGAAGAAAACCGGAGCTAGAACGGCCCTGCTCTGCAAAAATGCTGCATGTTTGTTTACTACTCCGACAAAGGGAGAAGAGAAGCTGGAAACTTAAAAATTGCCAACCCTATAGCCACACATGAAAAATATTTGCCTCTCTGGACTGCATCCATCCACAGATGAATAAAATAGGCCAGTGAACAATAAAAAAAAAATGTGCCAGCGTTCACCGCGTCATTGTGTTTTTTTTTTTAAAAGAAAAAAAAAGTAACGCTGGGTGGGAGTGGCAAGAGTGACGAGCAAATAGGAAAGCTCAATTACAATTGATATAGGAAGGTTTTCATTATGCATTTAATTAACAGATTATTTGATCGATTCAGGCTTGTTTTTGATTTGGAGGCTTCAATCTAAAATGCTATTTGAGTAAGCACATCAGATTGGGCATCGTTTGTACATTTGAAATCTACATAGCTGCACGTTTACATAGGTAAATTAAACTGAGGGTCGGCTGCATGACATTTGATGAATGGAAGCGATCGGAGGACAAACACTGTATGAAACCGGAGGCCAACTCCCCTGCACAAAGTCAGCCCTGTAGGTCTGGTGTGTCCACCGGCGAGATTCGTTAGCATAACCAATGAGCATGCAATTCTCGCAACTCGAGGGCAAGCAAACGATGGAGCTTTTTCTGAGGGGAAGTGGAATACAGGGTTGGATTGGGATTCAAAATCGGCCCGGGCACGCTAACAAAAGTGGCCCACATTTGCATATTGCCTTACCCCACAACACTGCTTCAGAATTTTTTTTTAAAAAAGGGGTGACGGGAGGGGTTACAAGAAATATACCGATTAGTTTACACTGTTGAACCACACCTGAAACAAGTGAGGCCACTTTTGCTCAGGCCCCCTGGCCCCGCTCAATCAAATCAGCATATATTAATCGGCCGGCCAAGGGAGAGAAAGAGAGTGTGACACCTCTGCCCGTTGATGCAAGGGGAGAGGGGGAGTTGAGGTTGTTCGCATCAGAGGTGGGTTTGTTAATGGACGCCCATCTGCCTCCAGAAAGGCCACTCGGGCACTCCCTGGGCTGCTGGCGGCATCCAACAACGCAGACACTGCTTAAATCGGCCCCCAGGCTTCTCAAAAAAGCAGCCCACAGCTGCAGCTCCGACACCGACCCCTCGGGCATTGCCCGAGTGCCCACGTTACCAATCCAACGCTGGTGGAATCGGCACATATCACTGCAGCTGCTTCTGCAAGCCATGGCCCCGTCTGAATTATACAAGCTGCTGTGCTAGAGCCCAGGAATGAGGTGAAGACTATAGGGTGATTTAGGTTACAGCGCATCACTTTATAGTCTTCACATCATTCCTGAGCTCTAGCACAGCAGATTGTATAATGTAATGTCTGGCGCAGGGTCCCAGGCCCTCATGCATTCTAGAAGGAAGTGACTCAGACACCGGTAGTTACAGGGTATATCTGGCCTCGAGCACATGCACCTGGGCCTCTTTATTAGCAGGCTCATGTCACTCGTGACGCCTGTAATGGATGGGTGTGTGGTGCAAGTGTGCCCACTCCCATAGGGGGAGTGGTTACTAAACCAGTGCCTGTCGAGACACTAGAACGTGTCGCGCAGACACAACATTCCTCCAAAACTTTAATGAAAATAAAAACTCAATAGTTCAACCTGTGGGAATAACTAACAGTGAAATGTACACCACAGGGCCCATCAATTTCTTGAGCCCGGCATCAGGAAGACGGTCGACAAGGGCTGGTGAGTTCGACTGTGGCAGGATGCTCTCAACAGATGTTCATCATTTAACCTGATCAGTTCAGGACACAAACTCTTGCTTGAAGAGGTCATCTGCGCACTAGGAACGTGCCAGTGTAATCATGTCCTTTAGTCCCTTGTGACTTCCGTTCACCGACCTGGATGATGGTATATGGTGTGTAACAATAGTTCATTTACTGGGTGAGTCAAGATCATGGTTGGAGTCCATGGAGAAAGTTCACTGGATTGTTTCTTTATCGCCTGAAGTCTCTCTTGGGCTGTCTTGCTGTGTCCGGTGACCTGTTGGTGGGGCAATGTCTCCTCCTGCTCTCCCGCCTGGGGAGGCCCTTCGTCAGGCTTGCCACGGGACTGCTTGAAGCCTGCGATGGGGCTGCCTGTGTGCCAGCTGGGGGCAGCCGCAAACCACCCGTGAGCCAGTAGCCAGTCTCTCACACAAACCTCAAGGGTGTATGGGTCTTGGTCAGGACACGTTCTCTCCGCCGCAGTTCAGGTGCAGACCTGGTTAGCAGGTAGCCTCTGAGTTTTCTTATTGGCTCGTTCGGCAATAGCGTAGAACTCCACTCCATGTATGTTCGAGATAGTGCTGATTGACGCACGTGATGAGGACTGGCGTGGTAGCATTGCCAGCCGTGTGGGGAATCTGGACAACGGCGGGTGACGACTTGCCTTGATGGATGTATGCGTCTAGTCTGGAGTCGATCACCTGAGGCAGGGAGTGGCCAGGAACCTCCATGTTCTCTGGGGAGGCACTTGCATTCATGTACTTGTACTTCTTGGACTGTTGGGACTTTGATGATGGAGGAGTGATGATCGTGCTGAAGAACGTACGACTTGAGACTCGAATCGCGCAGGCTGTGCGTCTTACTCTCGGACTCCCGCTGTGCGGTTGCCAGTTACTTCTCGGGTTATACCCCTCTTCCCTTGCTGTCGCTGTGTCAGGACTTACTCCTGTTGTAGCTTGGGTTTTCTTCATCGTCCGGCCCTGCCACTCACGACTTCCTCAGCTGGTTGTCCAATTCTTGGTGTAGACCCTCCGGTTACACTTCCACGTTTCTTGCTGAGTGCAGTGTCATGCACATGGCACTGGTAACGTAGCTGCCATGGGACCTGGACGACAGGTGGCGATGGTTAACTATGAGAGGAAGTCTCGGAAGGAACGTCGTAACCACTTGACCGCCTTTTCTGAATCTTCTTTTGCACCTCTGGCATCTGCGGTCAGGGGCAGGGATGCCGTTCGACTCCAACTGCCGACACTCGGGCTGTACGGTTTCACTGTGAAGTGATGGGAGCAACGCGGTTTGCGCTTGCTGCGGCTTACGTGTGGTTCTCCCTAAGTGCTGTCGCCAGGGCCGTTGGTCCACCTGGGTGGCTGTCTGGTGTCTTTTGGAGGTGTTCTTTGCTTGTGGTGCTATGAGTCCTTGTGCTTCTCCTCTCGTTGTCTTTGAGACACCTGCATTTTTACAGCTCTTCTGGGTGACATGATTTCCGCTCTTCTTCTTCTTCTTCTCCGGGTGCAGTGACATGCACCATGTTCTAAGAAGGCCAACGGGCCTATTAACTTCAATGGTCTCCGGACCATATGGGCGAATCTTCAGTCGCTCTTCTCGGCTGCATGGCAGGCAGCCACTTATATCGGGTGCTCCTTCTTCAGACAGCTTCTCAATGCTCCTACTCCGGGTGTTCCCTCTCCAGGGAATGACTTCCATGAACAGTGGTGAGCTGTGGTGGCGGCTGGCCACGTGTGGTGTACGACTCTCCTCTTGTCAGCCTTGGGTCACTGACGATTCCTGCTTGCGGCATTGTGAGGGAGGACACTGTGCTGCATTTGGCCCCTTCGGGGCTCCGTTGCTGTTGCTTCTGCAGAGATGTATGGGATCTTCCTGCTGATTCCAGCAGTGCTTCTTTTCTTTAGAATGGTCTCTCTTCCTCCTGGGTGTGCACTTGTGCTGGCACGCTTCTGGGTACATTTGGCGCACTCCTCAGACTGCGCACTGTACTTTATTTCTAGGGTGCCCTCTTCTGGCATTGGGCGTGCCCGCTCTTCCTCCCTGCGATGGTGGTCGTTCACTGTCGGGGCATGTGGCACACGTTTCCTCGAGCGCTGTGGCATTGGACAGTCACTGGGGTGCTCTCTGCACCAGCCCTTCTTGGGCTTTTCTCTTGGGTGTTTACCTGTGCTGATGCCGTTCTGGGTATATTTGTCGCGCACCTCGGACTTGGCACTCTTCTGCCCTCTTCGGGCTATCCATGATTCTGGTGGCTTGCCCAGCCACTACTTCGACCTCTGTCTGGTCGCCTCTGTTTGGCGTGCTTCCAAATGCGCCTTTTGTTTTCTCCACTGGATGTGTTTGCTGCGCATTTGGGTCAGTCTTCCGTTCCTGGGGCTGTAACAGCTGTTCCTGCGCTGCTGAGCACGTGCTTGGTGCTGTATTTTCCTTGAAACATCTTCAGATGGAGCTACTTCTCCTTTTGCAGTCTCCACATGTGCTGGCAGTCTTTCTTCCTGTGGTTCCCTTCTTGTATCTCTGGCCTCCCCGGTGCCTCCTGTTTCTCGTGCTCCTCACAATTGAATGACAAAGTCTTGGGGTGGTGTCTGTCACTTTCCTCACCATTAACTTTGGGCCTGCAACAGCTGTCCCGGTGGTGGATTCACTTCATCTTGTCACACCTGCTGCCTTCTCTACAATTCGATGCCCACCGAGCTGCAGGGGCTTTTGTCAGTCGGTGACTGCTGCCTGGGATGCATTCACAGGATTGGTGCCAGGATTGGCTTCAGCAACTTTGAGTTTGCTGCGGGCTTTGGTGCTTTGGCGCTGGGGCCATAACTTGGCTCTGCAGTGACGCTGTCTTCACCTGCCGCATCTTCTCCCTTCTCTCGGTACATTTTCTTTTCTTCAGTTCAGTCGGTGCAGGAAGGGAGGGTGAAAACACACAGAAATCCTGCTATCTGGGCGGGCCATTTCTCTCGTGTCCTACGGCCTTGCTTCACTGCTTTTGCCCCTTAGGTGGGGCGCTTCTCTGCCTTTGCTACTTGTAAGCGGGGTCCTTGCAACACACCGGACTACCCGCTCCCTTTAGCTTCACGACCGCTCACACGGCACTCCACCCCGATAGGGGGTCTTGCCTCCTTCATGCTGGCCACTTCGATCGGCCGCGTGCCGCAAGCTGTCTTTTCCGGCCTCTATCGGCCCGCAGCAGCCTCACTCCGTTCTCATGCTGCGCGGGAAAGGGGGAGCATGGCACTGCTGCACTGAGACTACTTCACTACTGGGCAGTGTTCTTCACGGGTGGTGGGGAGAGAAGGGCCATTGCTCCCCTTCGTCCTCCCCTCATTGGACTCTCTCAGCTGCCTCCGAGGTCCCGCAGTCAGGGCTCACCTTCTGCCCAGTGGGTGGTTGCGACCGATGCGGGTGGGCCCCGCACGGCTTCAATGTCTCTCTCGGCACTTCGGTAGACGTGTCTCGCTGGTCTGCTGTGGCACCAGCGCTTCTCCTGTCAGCTACGGGCCGCTTCCACTAACTTTGCGGGGCTTCGTAGTGACCTGGCACTTTTCGCCACCATGGGCTCACCTCAAGCCCGATCACTGACCAGCCGTCTCCCTCTCTTGGCAGTCTACGGCGGCGGCCACCGGCATCTTGACAGTCCGGCCTCACGCACCTCGTGTCACTACCACCGTGGGACTCCCTTTAGTGCCGGATGTCGCAGCAGCAGGGTCATCAATGTGTGGTGGGCTTATGCGGCTCACCTCCACTGGGGCTCTTCACTCGCCCCGCGGGTCCTCCGATGATTGCCATATGCTGCAGGGGGCGCCCATGACACGGGCGACACGCTGTACCCCTTTACCACCTTCATAAGGCGGCTGCACCCGTGGGATTACCCTGCTCGTTGCCAATGTTATGTTTGGCGCAGGGCCCTAGGCCCTCATGCATTCTAGAAGGACGTGACTCAGACACCGGTAGTTACAGGGTATTTCTGGCCTCGAGCACGTGCACTCATGATGCCTGTAATGGATGGGTGTGTGGTGCAAGTGTGCCCACTCCCATAGGGGGAGTGGTTACTAAACCAGTGCCTGTCGAGACACTAGAACGTGTCTCGCAGGACACAACATATAATACAGGGAGGGCCATGGCTTATAGAAGCTGCAGTGTTGGGAGGGAGGGGTGGGGGGAGTGAGCAGACCAAGAGACCAAGTAGAGTGTGAAAAAGGCCGCTTTAATGAAACAGGTGCACATTTACACAACGAATCCTCGGCAAACGCCTAACAATCTAAAACTTCCCAATTGTTTGAATTGTTTTTCCAACCCCCAAAACACCCACCCCCGCCCCTCACCCTCAGTCAAACCCGCCCCCACCCGTACATACCCCATCACATATTAAAACCATACAACAGCCCCATTACAACATTATAACTTCAACAGGCCCCAAAACCATATCTCAAAACCCCACTTACAGCCAAAGCCCGACCAGATCCCCCAGCCTATGCCTCCAAACCCGAATTCCACCTGCACAACTTCCCCTGACAAAATCCACATTCCAAAATCTCAACTCCCCTCGTGCCCAAAATTGGCAAATCAAAATAATCCGCACCGCACCTGTTCCAAGCGACAATGAAAGAACAATAACAAAAAACCCCCATGTCCACCTGTACCAAACAGCTGCGCCCAACAAAAAGAAAAAGAGGGGGCAAAATAGCAAGCATCAGCAAAAAACCCATGAGATGAAACCAAAGAAAAGGAGGAAAAAAAACCATAAGGGAGGGAGGGAGGGACAAAAACTCGCTATGCTAACACCCGGCCACCAGGTCACCTAAGCCTAAAATGGTGGCCGGGGGGAGGAGCCCGAGCCCCTTATAGGCTGGGCTCCTCCACAACCAAAAAGTAGCCCAAAAGAAGCCCAAACCCCTGGCCTGCTTCAAAATGGCCCCCACCCGACCCTCCCAAACAGCCCGGGGGGGGGGACCTCCCAGGGGTCGGCTGCCCCCCCCCAAGCCCCCCATATGTGACCGATCCCACTCCCCATCAGAATAAATTCATTACGTAACAGGCTTTAAATGTATCTCACAATGCAGCGATATGAAGGAGGACTGCTGTGTTTGTGCTCGGAGGGTGGGGGATGGCTGATGACGCGACGGTGGGAAGTAATCAATTTAAACAGCAGAAAGCGGTAAACAATGAAAACAGGGACGGGCTAAGCAAACACCACGTGGGGAATGGGAGGGGTACGACAAACAACAAACACAGAGAAAGGCCCACGCTTGAAGTGAAAGCAGCGTTCACGTGCAATGCGGCATCTATGAAGCGGCCGCTGTGCTGGTACACGAGCAGAGGCATAGCAAACAAGCATTTGCAATATAAAAGGACTTGCAATTACACAAAACCTACTGCATTGCTAACGGCAGTGCAGGCGGGCGGGGGCAGGGGGGGTGAGAAGGCATGAACAACAGGATTGGGGTGGTAGGGTGGGTTGCTAGAAAGCACACACTGCGGGGCAGTAAGAGAACCTCATTCAAGAAAATAGTGCTCACAATCTAAATAAAAGTGAAACTAGATGGTATCTAGTTTCATCCCTTTAAGGCACACATATTGGTTGTCTTTTAATGGAAAAAAGACTTCACATTCAATTCCTCTGTTCCTTGTTTGACTTTATTGATGAATTCAATTTATTTTCATGTTAAGTCAACTTTAGTACATTCTTGGATTTTACTATGCGATATAACTTTATGCATTTCCGGCAATGTCTTGATATAGAATCCAATGCATTTCGGGCATTACAATCATGCCCTTCGTCAGGGAATCGACACTGTAAACATAATATGATCATAATTATAATGTTGTCTTTATCATTATAACGTAACATAATAGCAACATAATCGTTAAGATAACGAAAAAACACGTGGTGAATAATGCTGTCATGTAGGGTTCAGCATGCAGTGAAAACAATGGCAGCTAAAAAAATGTTACTCACAAGCCAGTCTTTATGTGGTTTAGGTTACATCTGCGGAAACGGTAAAAAGACGACGATTAGTGGTGCGCTAGGTGATTAGGTTAACACGAAGTTTGCAACTAATGAGTTGCTGTGTACTGACCTGAATTATTGGTAATGGCGTGTTCTGCTCCGCAAGCGGGCTTGTAAAACGGCAGTACGGAACCAACTCCGGCTGCGCTCTGTAGTGTGTTGGGAAAAAGTTCCGGTCATGTGACCGTCAACAGAGTAAACAGACTATCGGTAGTGTCTTGTGCAGAGCGTTCTCTGTGATGTTAAATCAGCGTTTCTCGCTGGGTGTAATACCAAAATTAGACAATTATCAAAATGGTGGTGGGTATAGTAAAAAATGTATATGTTTGCGATAAAAAAAGCATACACGGAAAAATGTCACGGGGGTAGCGAACCCAGGTTGGATCAGTGTAATGACGGAATGTATGTAGCATGGTGCTATCTAGGGTGCTGTAGTGTGGAAGGGTGAATGTGGTGTGTATGTTTTTGGTGTCTATGTGGATTTCACACATTATATACAAGATGCAGTCATTAGAGCAGTCATTATAGGTAACATGCCAGTTCAATTCTCTCGTTTAACCCCATTGGCCTTTGTGTGGAAAGTTTTTGAATCCAAAAGTTTTCTCTTTTTAGGAGGTGTTTAGAATTGTCTCTCCCCTCCATTTTCTGGACTGTCTCTAATATGGTAAATTTCATTTGAGAAATGTTGTGATGTTGTTCTACAAAGTGTGCTGACAACGCTGACTTGGTATTCTTCAATCGGATGTTTGATTTATGTTCCGTTAAACGCTCTTTGATGCGGCGTTCTGTTTTGCCCACGTACATCTTGCCGCAGGGACATCTTATTCCATAGATCAAATTGCTGGAATCACATGTGGCATTTACTTGGAGTTTAATGGAATGTCCTTGCGTTGGGTGGTTAATTGTGTTACCTCTGATAATGCTGTTACAATTGCCACAGTTGAGGCAAGGTTTAGTACCTGAATAAGTTGTGGGTTCGGGGGGTCTGTTTTGTAAGATTTCTCCAAGATTCTTGGCTCTGGTGAAGGCGAATATTGGCAGTGCGGTGAAAGATTGTTTGAAATCAGGTTCCATATTGAGTATTGGCCAGTGTTTCAGGATCAATCTTTTGAATTTTTGCTCGCTGTTGAATATTTGGAAACTACTATAATTCTTGTCTGTTCAGGTTTTTTCTTTTGGGTTAAAAGTTTTGTTCTGTCGATTTTATCGATCTTTTTTTTGGTTTCTTCCATTAATGTTTTTGGATAGCCTCGGTTTATGAATTTGTTTGCACTTTCTTTGAGTCTGGTATTGAGAGTGTGTTGTTCTGTAGAAATTCTTTTGACTCTAGCCATTTGCGAAAAAGGTAAGTTCCTTATCAGGTTTGGCTCATGAAAACTTGAGTATAGTAACATGTTATTTCTGTCTGTGGGTTTCACATATAGATCCGTGATGAATCCATGTGAGGTTATGGTTACTTTAACATCCAAGAAGTTCACCGATTTATCCGATGTGTCCCAAGTCAGTTGGATTCGATTGTCTATTTCATTGAATTTTTGCAGTTGAATGAGAAGTTTCTCTTCCGAGTCTGTCCAAATTATGAAGAGATCATCGATGTACCTGATGATCATTTTTAGATTCTCCGTCCATTCTTTCTTAGTCAGAATATGTTGATTTTCATACCACTGCATGAAGATGTTTGCATACACGGGAGCTGCCGAATTGCCCATTGCCATTCCGGTCAGTTGTTGATACCATGAATCATTCACTTTAAAGTAACTTTGATATAAAGTGAAATACATCAGTTCCATAAGAAAGATCTGAAAGTCGTGGTCTAGGTCAGTATTCATCAGTGCTGCTTCCATGGCTTCGATCCCCATATCATGGGGTATGCTCGTATAGAGGCTGCGGACATCAGCTGTGCATAGAATGATTTTTTCCTGTGGATCCCATGGTATGCTGTCTAATTTCAATAGGAATTGAGAGGTATCCTTAACGTAGGTTTGCATTGTTTGTACGGTGGGTTGTAAGTATTTGTCAATTAGCTGTCCTATAGGTTCGTGTAGGTTACCACGTGTAGAGACTATGGGTCTCATTGGAGGGTCCAAGGTGTTTTTGTGGATCTTAGGTACCATCCGCAGGGTGGGGCTTTTAGGATTATTGGGTGCAAGAAAACTTTTTGTTTTATCTGTGATAATCCCTTGTTCATGAGCTTTGTCAATAATTGTCCTCAGAGTTTTTGAATATTCTGCTGTAGGGTTGTTGTCCAGCTTACAGTATGTGTTGGTGTCATTGATGTGTTCCGTCACTTTGGTGTCGTACATAGATTTATTCATGATGACGATTGCCCCTCCTTTGTCGGCTTTGGTGAAGGTAATACTGTCATTGGCTGCAAGTTTATGTAATGTATCCAGATCTTTTTGTGTGATGTTTCTATTTTTGAATCTAGGTTTGGGATGTTTGAATTTGTTCAATTCCTGTTTCACCAAATTCTCAAATAAGTCCAAGGTTTTGTGACTTGTGGGAGCTTGAAAGGAGCTAGTTGGTCTTAATCCTAGTAGTTGGTCCTTCTCTTGTTGAGGACGATCCGGCAATGTATTGTCAAAGAAATGTCTTAATCGTAACTTGCGCATTAATTTGAAAAAGCTCACCTCCAACTCTAAGTTATCCGTGGTTGTTGTTGGTACAAAGGATGTACCCTTTTGAAGTAATCCTAATTCGTAAGTGTTGAGATGATAATCACTAATGTTGATGACCAATTGGTCTATGTCTGGTTCTTTTTGGGTCATTTTTCTTTCTCCTTCTCTTTCTCTTTGAGAGTTCCTGTCGCACTTCGTGTGTTCGGTGGATCTCTGTCCTTTTCCTTTTCTTTTCCCTCTCCGGGGTCTCCTTTTTGTGCTTGGCCCTGTTCTAAAAAAGGGTTGGTGTCAATGGTTGCGCTGGTGGTAGGTTGTTCAGCTACATTTTTTTTTTTTTTTTTTTGAAAACCTTTATTGTACAGAAAGAGCTCACAAATACGGGCCTACAACCCACCGGGCTGGCCACCACAGAGCCGAATGTCAGGAGCAATGCACAGAGTATCACAGTATACAAAGGCAAAGAAACAGGAGAAATAACAAGCATCTTAGAGCAATCACAAGAGATAAGAATTAGAAAGGTAGTTTTCTTATTTTTTAAAGGACGGGTTAGGGAGTACAGGAGTATGGCGGGCCGAGAGACAAACCAAAGGGGTGGGGCCGCGGCGGGCAGCAATACAATGATCGTAAAAAACACAGGAGAAACAAATACGAAATAGGCATACCAATAAGCACCGGTCAAAACAACAGACATGAGGAAAGGCCACCGCACACATCGTCCAATGCCCGCCCACCGCAGCTACCACCTGTCCCACCGAACAGCACAGAAAAGGACCCAAATACAAGAACAATAGGAAACGGATCCCCAATAAAAGAAAAGAACCCCGCATAAGGGGGGGGGGGAAAGGAAGGGGGAAGAAGGAAAGGAAGGGACTCTCATCCAAACACCCGCCCCCGGGCGACGAAACAGGAAAACAATAACCCGGTACAAAATAGACATTAAAAATATAGAAAACACACCCAGCAAATCAGAATCATCGTGATACCGGAAAAATACCCCAGAAAGACACCAGGGGGACAGACGACGAGACAGAGCCCCGAAAGAAGGGATACACAAGGGCCATAGAACCAAAAAGGGAGAAGAAAGGAGGAAAAAGATCCCCCAAAAACAGCAACAGACCCCCCCACCCACCCCACAAGCCCACCCTACACCCCTGCAGAAGGCTACGGCCAACCCCCCAGCAGCGTGCCTGTCGCCCTAAATAGAACCCGAAATATAGGAGAAAGAAACAAGGTAGAAACAAAGGCAAAAAAGAAGGGCCAGGGAAAGGAAGGAACATTACACACGGGAGAGGGCAAAAAACAGTATTATCTGCAACCATCCCACCACCTGTGAAAAGGGGAGAGGCAGAGCCCACGGGAAGTTAAACGATATCAGGATAAGTTTCAGGAGTCCCACGAAGTTACGCAACAACACAACAGCACATGTCGGTCATAGATCAAAAACAAGACTACCGCATATAATAAGTCATTTCAGCCCTGTCCGCTTTTGTCCAAGGTTGTAATCATCCAAACAAACAAAGTCCAAACGACGAGGGACACAGGGTTCAGGAGGAAATCCAGCGGCAGTCCTGAGGAGAAACGTGAAAGAAAATACGGAGGATACACAAAAGTCACGGTACAACCTTCGCACCGCAGGCACAGGTCTATGGACAAGTCCAACGAGGCAAGCCCAGCTGGGTCGGTACAGGCGCCCCGGCCGGGGAGCCGACGCGATGAGAAACGGAAAGGATCATCGAGGCCTGGACAGGATGCAAACGGACCGCAGACCAGCGGCCGAGGCAACAAAGCAGGACGAAGAAGGGCGTCGGAGAGTCTCCAATCCAAGGATGCGGTCTCCGCCGGAGGCACAGAGACCAGGAGCACATCAGCCGTACCCTGCAACAAGGAAGCAAAATCCAACGATGGGGGCCCGCATAAATCGAAAAGTGGGTCAGCCTCCACAGGGGAAACAGGCGCAGCCACGGAAGTCCGCCAGGAGTATAGTGCATCCAGGACAACTTGAAGTGCAGGAAACCCTTCACAAGATCCGACAACCGGGCCGTGTGGCGGGCCCCCAGTGCTCGCCCAGGCCCGGCAGAGACTCCCAGGGTCGGCCGCCATCTTAGGAGCTCAGCAAGCCCTCGGTCGTCGGGGGCCCCGGCTGGAGCAACACCAAAGCAAAAGGAGGTCAGCCGAACTGCGGCGGGGCGCCCCAAGGCAGGAAGGAGACCCACCAGAAGAAGGATGTTCGGCGGCCCCCTCGTGCCGCCGGCCCCGTTCTCCGAGCCCGGGCGGAAAATCCAAAATGGCCGGGCCGGGGAACAAAGGGGGGACCAAGCCGGATAAATGAGGTGGCTCTCCCGCAGGAGGCAGCGTCCGCACCCCGAGGCCCAGGCCAGTCGGGTCCGCCAACGGGCACAGCCGGCCTATTCGCACATCAGCCTCCGCAACCAGATCCACAGCGCCAGCAAGGGCCGACCATCGCTCTCCGTCACGTCCCGTCGCTGCCAGGAGGTCCAGGCCAGTCCGCCCCGAAGGCTCCGAGCGGGACCACCGCACAGGATCGACAGCACCCAGGATCACCGGAGCAACGGGTAAGTGTCCGCAAAGTGCCCGCAGTACCGAAACACCGCAAGAAGGGCTTCCCGGGGCAGGAGAAATACAGGATAATCGAAGAAAACAGGTGGTTGAACGGAGCCGAGCTAAAACGCGGCCATCTCGGTCGCGAGTTAGGCTCCTCCCCCCTCAGCTACATTTTTATCCGGTATAGGTTGAGAAGGTTGTGTGCGTGATTTTTGGCTGTTGTCACTACCAGTGGACGAGGTGTCCGTGTTGGATTGATATGGGCGGTTCCTCCTTTTTTGGGCATAGATATCTGCCCAAGTATAAACTTCTCCGAGTCGGTAATCCAGGGTATCCCTCTTGAATTTACGAATTTTGCGTTCATTAATTTCTCTTGCGTGTCTATCTATTTGAATTTTCATGTCCTCCAACGTTGTTTTTAGTTCTTCTTCAGTCATCATTTTGGATAATGCAATTGATGTTTCTTGTATCTCTCTGCTCAAGTCTTCTAGGATTGTTGATAGTTCTTGGATTATAAGAAGAATAAGATCTAGTGAGCATTTGTTCAAGATTTCATACCAACGTTCTTGAAATTTTTTTGAGTGTTTGCAGAGGGATGGTTTAAGTGCAATTCTGAGACCCCGTGGTATGCGTTGATTGCGGTGATATTTAATTAGGGTGCTGGCATGCAGTTGTTGATTAGTTTGTCTTTTTGAGAGGTATAGTAACTGTCTTATGTTTTGCTCTTTTGACCGGCTTGTAGTTTCCTGTGTGAGTTCCTCCCTGATTAAAGAATAGATTTGCTCCACATCTTTTGCTTCGAATGCGAATGTTGAGGCTTTGGCCTCGGTACTTTTCGATATCTCATCATAGTTGCTCATTCTTTTATGGTAGGTTAATCCAGTTGGTGCGTGCTATCAATCCTTGGCACGCTATTAAATGCAACAAATATAGATTATCGGATGGATGCACAGCTTGTGTGTTTGAGAGTTTTGAGAGAAAAGTTTATCGTTATTTGGTGCTCCTAAAGGTGACTGCGTAGGTCCAACGACGTCACTAATATTCAATGAAAAGTGAAACTAGATGGTATCTAGTTTCATCCCTTTAAGGCACACATATTGGTTGTCTTTTAATGGAAAAAAGACTTCACATTCAATTCCTCTGTTCCTTGTTTGACTTTATTGATGAATTCAATTTATTTTCATGTTAAGTCAACTTTAGTACATTCTTGGATTTTACTATGGGATATAACTTTATGCATTTCCGGCAATGTCTTGATATAGAATCCAATGCATTTCGGGCATTACAATCATGCCCTTCGTCAGGGAATCGACACTGTAAACATAATATGGTCATAATTATAATGTTGTCTTTATCATTATAACGTAACATAATAGCAACATAATCGTTAAGATAACGAAAAAACACGTGGTGAATAATGCTGTCATGTAGGGTTCAGCATGCAGTGAAAACAATGGTAGCTAAAAAAATGTTACTCACAAGCCAGTCTTTATGTGGTTTAGGTTACATCTGCGGAAACGGTAAAAAGACGACGATTAGTGGTGCGCTAGGTGATTAGGTTAACACGAAGTTTGCAACTAATGAGTTGCTGTGTACTGACCTGAATTATTGGTAATGGCGTGTTCTGCTCCGCAAGCGGGCTTGTAAAACGGCAGTACGGAACCAACTCCGGCTGCGCTCTGTAGTGTGTTGGGAAAAAGTTCCGGTCATGTGACCGTCAACAGAGTAAACAGACTATCGGTAGTGTCTTGTGCAGAGCGTTCTCTGTGATGTTAAATCAGCGTTTCTCGCTGGGTGTAATACCAAAATTAGACAATTATCAAAATGGTGGTGGGTATAGTAAAAAATGTATATGTTTGCGATAAAAAAAGCATACACGGAAAAATGTCACGGGGTAGCGAACCCAGGTTGGATCAGTGTAATGACGGAATGTATGTAGCATGGTGCTATCTAGGGTGCTGTAGTGTGGAAGGGTGAATGTGGTGTGTATGTTTTTGGTGTCTATGTGGATTTCACACATTATATACAAGATGCAGTCATTAGAGCAGTCATTATAGGTAACATGCCAGTTCAATTCTCTCGTTTAACCCCATTGGCCTTTGTGTGGAAAGTTTTTGAATCCAAAAGTTTTCTCTTTTTAGGAGGTGTTTAGAATTGTCTCTCCCCTCCATTTTCTGGACTGTCTCTAATATGGTAAATTTCATTTGAGAAATGTTGTGATGTTGTTCTACAAAGTGTGCTGACAACGCTGACTTGGTATTCTTCAATCGGATGTTTGATTTATGTTCTGTTAAACGCACTTTGATGCGGCGTTCTGTTTTGCCCACGTACATCTTGCCGCAGGGACATCTTATTCCATAGATCAAATTGCTGGAATCACATGTGGCATTTACTTGGAGTTTAATGGAATGTCCTTGCGTTGGGTGGTTAATTGTGTTACCTCTGATAATGCTGTTACAATTGCCACAGTTGAGGCAAGGTTTAGTACCTGCATAAGTTGTGGGTTCGGGGGGGTCTGTTTTGTAAGATTTCCCCAAGATTCTTGGCTCTGGTGAAGGCGAATATTGGCAGTGCGGTGAAAGATTGTTTGAAATCAGGTTCCATATTGAGTATTGGCCAGTGTTTCAGGATCAATCTTTTGAATTTCTTGCTCGCTGTTGAATATTTGGAAACTACTACAATTCTTGTCTGTTCAGGTTTTTTCTTTTGGGTTAAAAGTTTTGTTCTGTCGATTTTATCGATCTTTTTTTTGGTTTCTTCCATTAATGTTTTTGGATAGTCTCGGTTTATGAATTTGTTTGCAGTTTCTTTGAGTCTGGTATTGAGAGTGTGTTGTTCTGTAGAAATTCTTTTGACTCTAGCCATTTGCGAAAAAGGTAAGTTCCTTATCAGGTTTGGCTCATGAAAACTTGAGTATAGTAACATGTTATTTCTGTCTGTGGGTTTCACATATAGATCCGTGATGAATCCATGTGAGGTTATGGTTACTTTAACATCCAAGAAGTTCACCGATTTATCCGATGTGTCCCAAGTCTTACAAAACAGACCCCCCGAACCCACAACTTATTCAGGTACTAAACCTTGCCTCAACTGTGGCAATTGTAACAGCATTATCAGAGGTAACACAATTAACCACCAAACGCAAGGACATTCCATTAAACTCCAAGTAAATGCCACATGTGATTCCAGCAATTTGATCTATGGAATAAGATGTCCCTGCGGCAAGATGTACGTGGGCAAAACAGAACGCCGCATCAAAGTGCGTTTAACAGAACATAAATCAAACATCCGATTGAAGAATACCAAGTCAGCGTTGTCAGCACACTTTGTAGAACAACATCACAACATTTCTCAAATGAAATTTACCATATTAGAGACAGTCCAGAAAATGGAGGGGAGAGACAATTCTAAACACCTCCTAAAAAGAGAAAACTTTTGGATTCAAAAACTTTCCACACAAAGGCCAATGGGGTTAAACGAGAGAATTGAACTGGCATGTTACCTATAATGACTGCTCTAATGACTGCATCTTGTATATAATGTGTGAAATCCACATAGACACCAAAAACATACACACCACATTCACCCTTCCACACTACAGCACCCTAGATAGCACCATGCTACATACATTCCGTCATTACACTGATCCAACCTGGGTTCGCTACCCCTGTGACATTTTTCCGTGTATGCTTTTTTTATCGCAAACATATACATTTTTTACTATACCCACCACCATTTTGATAATTGTCTAATTTTGGTATTACACCCAGCGAGAAACGCTGATTTAACATCACAGAGCACGCTCTGCACAAGACACTACCGATAGTCTGTTTACTCTGTTGACGGTCACATGACCGGAACTTTTTCCCAACACACTACAGAGCGCAGCCGGAGTTGGTTCCGTACTGCCGTTTTACAAGCCCGCTTGCGGAGCAGAACACGCCATTACCAATAATTCAGGTCAGTACACAGCAACTTATTAGTTGCAAACTTCGTGTTAACCTAATCACCTAGCGCACCACTAATCGTCGTCTTTTTACCGTTTCCGCAGATGTAACCTAAACCACATAAAGACTGGCTTGTGAGTAACATTTTTTTAGCTACCATTGTTTTCACTGCATGCTGAACCCTACATGACAGCATTATTCACCACGTGTTTTTTCGTTATCTTAACGATTATGTTGCTATTATGTTACGTTATAATGATAAAGACAACATTATAATTATGACCATATTTTGTTTACAGTGTCGATTCCCTGACGAAGGGCATGATTGTAATGCCCGAAATGCATTGGATTCTATATCAAGACATTGCCGGAAATGCATAAAGTTATATCGCATAGTAAAATCCAAGAATGTACTAAAGTTGACTTAACATGAAAATAAATTGAATTCATCAATAAAGTCAAACAAGGAACAGAGGAATTGAATGTGAAGTCTTTTTTCCATTAAAAGACAACCAATATGTGTGCCTTAAAGGGATGAAACTAGATACCATCTAGTTTCACTTTTCATTGAATATTAGTGACGTCGTTGGACCTACGCAGTCACCTTTAGGAGCACCAAATAACGATAAACTTTTCTCTCAAAACTCTCAAACACACAAGCTGTGCATCCATCCGATAATCTATATTTGTCACAATCTAAATAACACATACTCCACAACTCTCGAAGTAAAGGGGCCAGTAGCCATAGGGTACAAGGATGACAGGCCCCCATAAGGAAGGACTATCAAGCCTATAAACCAATCAAAAGGCAGCATTTAGGAAGGGCAACGACACAGGTCAATGAAAAAGATGGGCGGTGGAGTGGGTGGGGCTTCCCTCACGTAGTAAATTACCACAGATCAACCCCAGAGCAGCACTTGCGCGCTGGCTCAGAGCTTGACCTAAAAAGGCTCATGGGAACTGTAGTTATCTTACTACAGCACCGGGAAAAGCCCCAAAGGAGAAACAGTTCATGTTATAATAAGATGTTTAGAATCACATGGCTATTGGTGCTCATAGGAACTGTAGTGAACTTATTTTAGCGTCAGAGTAGATCTAGTCAGTGATTAATCAATGACATACCAGAGTCATTTTAAAACAATCTTGTGTTGCGTTATAAATCAGGGGGGCATTTCCTCCCCCATATTGCAAGGCGCAGAGTGCTCGTAGTCAGTAAGTGTGGGTATCTACAGATATGTATGGACCTGAATTGCATAATATGGTGGATGCAAATGACCAGTTCATTGGGTGTGGAAATATCATAATGTGTGTGTATTTTCATCATTGCTATAATGCCCGAAAAAATAAAAAATCATTGTTATAATGATGAAGTCATGGGATAGAAGTCCAAGGGGTCTCTTCATTAAGGCTGTGGATGTGACAGCGTAACCTAAAAACCCCTTTTTGTTCCCTGGCAAACAAGTACTGAGAACCATTTGTGTGTGCGTCGGTATATATGGCTTGTCCAAAACAGTCCATCTCAAGTCATCAGCCGAGTGACCTTTTTCAATAAAGTGATTCGTCATCTTAGTTGTTTGTCTTTTGCATCTGATTGTGCTCTAGTGCTCTGTGATGCGTATCCTGATTTTGGGTGTCGTCATCCCCATGTATTGTAAACCACAAGGACATGAGATTCAGTAAACCCATCTCTCACCATTGCAGTTCCTGTGCTGTCTCGGCTCCCAGGGTGTGCTCAAGCCAATGTTTAACTGAGTGGAGTGTGAGGTCTGGCACACACTCCACACGAACCACAGAGGAAGTGTCCATGCGCTGGTGCTAACCCCCAAAGATTGTTTTGCCTATTACTGCCAGCTATCCCTGGTCTGGTGTGTACCAATTTACCCTTGAGATTGCTACTCCTTTTGAATGCAAACAGAGGGAATGGCATGGAACATGGTCCCTTTGTTCACAATATGCCAATTCTTGCATATTGCTTTCTTTATTAGCCAGAGAAACTGCTGAAAGTCTTCCGGTTGGAGGTCTCTGTGGATTGATGTCAAGGAGAGCCTCATGATTATTGTTCTTGGCTCTTTTGGCTGATTGGCGTATGAAAGATATTGTCTGTCTAGCAACTTTGCTTGAAAGGGTATAAGCATGGTCTCTGTATTCCTGGACAGAAGAACAATTGTGTCGGACAACCAAACACTGACCAAAGGGCAGATTGTCTCTGAGCACCTTTGGATAGTAGCCCTCATAAGACAGCATGGCAATGGATGCCATAGGTTTTTTCTATAGTTCTGTTTCAAGAGTATGAGTAGGTCCAGAAAGGCAAATCTCTCCTTAAGGAATCCACATGTAAACACAGAAAAGGGTTACGAGAATTCAGCCACTGGTGAAAAGAAGTAATTGAGGGAGTATCACCTTGGAAGATAACAAAAATGTTATCTATGTACTGCTTCCACATGCCCAAATGGGAGCGGTATGGATTTTCAGAATTTAGGACATGCTCCATTTCAAAAGAATGCATATACAGATGCGCCAGCTAGAAGCAAAAGTGCTTCCCCCGGAAGTCCCTTATGTCTGCAAGTAAAGGCAGTCCTCGAATTGAAGTTTTCTCTCATCACCAAACTGGTACATTTCCTGATGAATGCCACAGGTGTGAGAACGTTGGGATTGGTTTCCTGAAGCAGGGATACAGTTAGCAGATTCTGTTCTTGCGGGATGCAGGTGTGTAAGGACTTGACATCAAAGAAGACCAGATCATCAGTTTCTGTGTTAAATTTCACATCTGTTGAGAGATGAAGGACATCTTTGGTGTCCCGCAAGTACGTGGGCATCTTGTGTACCAATGGTCTAAAAAAGAAATCCATGAATTGGGACAGAGGTTCCAAAATAGATCCAATCCCTGAAATTATAGGGCCATATTATCAAGCAATTGCGATACATTATCGCCAGGAAACTGCCGCTAAAGTGGTGATAATGGGCTTGATAATATGCCCTTGTGAATTCCCATAGAAGCCCAGGTTAACACCAGAACCTGGGCTTCTATGGGAATTCACAAGGGCATATTATCAAGCCCATTATCGCCGCTTTAGTGGCAGTTTCCTGCAGATAAAAGCGGCGATAATGTATTGCCCTTACTTGATAACATGGCCCATGGCTCTGCCTATGCGCAACCTTTGAAGTTTATGGATTTTGGGAAGGATGTAAAAGTAGGGGGTGACCGGATCCATGGCTACAAGAAACTCAGCCTCTTTGTCCATCAACCACCTATTGTCCTTGGCTTCCTCAACCATTGATTTATTAATGGTGAGCAGTCTCTTTGTGGGATAATGTTTTAGTGGTTTCTAAGATGTACTAACATTGAGTTGTTCAAATCATTCCAATCTATATCTAGTTGTGTCCAGGATAACCGTGGCCACACCCTCATCAGCCTGCTTAATAGTGATGGAACTATCCATACTAAGGGCCTTCAGGACCAGTTGCTCTTGTTTGAGCGTATGGATGCCAGGTAGTCTCCGACTTTTCCTAAGATTCCAGTCCTTCTGACTTACTTATATGCTGAATATGGGACACTGTGCTTCTGTGAAATCACATAGTGCACTTGATGTTGATACTTCTAATATTTTCACCCAACCATGTCTCTCCTATAGAATCCCTTGCAGTATCAGACATCTTATGTCCCTTCTTCTTGCGCCTCTAAACGATAGCACAGCAAGATGGAATAGAAACTCCCGGAAATCCTCTCTTTGTAACCTTTGTCATAAAGGAATTCAAAATATGTTCCATATTTTGCACTTGTGCCCCTCACCTTAAAGAAACTTAAGCCTTGCCTTTTTCACTCGGGCAACCTCACAAAGAGCTGGTCATCCACCTAGTGGCCTTTGGTATGATCGATGTAGAAACTAAGGGCCAGATGTAGGTAATTCATATTTACCGACTCTTAAATACCGAATTTTACCGATTCGGTATTTAAGAGTCGGTAAATATGAAGGGGGGAGATGTAGGTATTGCAGATTCTGTAAATACCGAATCGTTAAGATTCGGTATTTACCGATTCTGTAATTACAGATTCGGTATTTCCCATTGATTCCTATGGGCTTTGAAGCCCATAGGAATCAATGGGAAATACCGATTCTGTAATTACAGAATCGGTAAATACCGATTTTAGCAAGGGTGCAGGGGGTGTCACTTTGACACCCTCTAGCACCCCAAAGACGGGCATGTGATCCATGTGGCACACAGACATGCCCTAAGGGCATGTCTGTGAGCCACATGGCACAGGTGTACATGCACAGATGTGCATGTACACTGTAATTCGTTATTTACCATGGAATTGTATTCCATGGTAAATAACAATTCGGTGAGGGCCTGTGGCACTGATTACAGTGCCACCTACATATTGATTTACAGAATCGGTATATTTACCGATTCGGTATTTTACAGAATCTGTAAATTTACCGAATCGGTAAATATACCGATTCTGTAAATAATATGCCCCCTACATTTCAAAACCCAAATACCGGTCGGTAACGGCCGAAATCGGCCGTTACCGACCGGTAAAGGCCTTCCTACATCTGGCCCCAAATGCTGTTGTAAAAGTCCAACCTATGTAGTATGTCTGATCTTCTTTAGGAGTTCGGCTAGGAGTGGTATCAGTGGACAGGTATACAGGAGTCCAGATTCCCATCCAAGGCAGAACGCGTCTCCAAGTGAGAGATGTCTTGGAAACTCCAACGTGCAGAAGCACTGACAGTGTGCATTCTCAGCTGTGGCAAACAGATTAAACCAAGGTTCTCCCAATTTGTGGAAGCCACCTTGCACCACCTTTGGGTGTAGCTGCCACTCATGCTCCACCAGGTGCAGATGGCTGAGTTTGTCCTCCCTGGTGTATAATGAGCCTGCTGGGTGGTTTTCCACCAGAAAGATCCATTGGCAGGTAAGCCATTTCCAGAGGCACAAGACCTCCTTGCAAAGGGTCCATGACCTCAAACCGCACCTCCCTGTTTGTTGCAGGACCGCATGGTAGTGGTGTTGTTAATAAACACCTTCACCAGCCTCCTCTCAATGGATGGCAGGAAGGCCTTCAGCGCAAGCAAATGGCCCTCAGCTCCAAGAGGTTGATATGAAGCTGGGACTCCACTGGTGACCAGAGGCCTCTGATCTTCACCTCTCCCAAGTAGCCGCCCCAGCCCATAAATGACGCATCTATCACCACTGTCAGTGCTGGGAGAGGAAGAGAGAGGAGTCTGCTGCTGACCCAATCGCAGTCGAGTAACCATCATCTGCAGATCTTTCGCAAACTCTACTGAAATCTGAACTTGGTCTGAGTGGTCCACTTGATGTTGGACCCACTGGGACATCAGATCCCACTGCAGAGCCCCCATTTGCCACCAGGCATGCTCAACCAGCAGGAGGCAGGAGACCATCAGTCCCAGCAGTATCAGATTCGACCTCACTGCAATGCAGGACTAAGGCTGAAAGATTAGAATCATGCTTGAATGTCCTGGATGCTGTTTCCCAGGAAAAGGGCACAAAACCAGACTGTATCCAGAATAGCTCAGATGAAAAGGATGTCTGAGAAGGAGTCAAGTGTGACATCTTCACATTGAGAGTGAACCCCAAAGATGATAGGAAGTTCACCATTGTCTGAAGTGGTTGGCCACTGCCAGGGGCAAACCTGCCTTTAACAGCCAGTCATTGAGGTAGGGGAAGACTGACACCCCTGACCTCCAAAGGTGTGCTGCCACCACTGCCATCACTTTCGTGAACAATCGAGTGGCGCTGGTGAGACCAAAGGAGAGCACAACTAACTCAAAGTACTCATGTCCCACCACAAACTACCGGTATCGCGGATGTGCCGGCAGGCCAGGTATGTGGAAATAAGCATACTATAGATCTAACACCACCATTGAGTCTTCAGGGTCAAGTGCAGACAAGACCTTGGTGAGGGTGAGCATTTTGAATTTATCTTTTCAGCGGAAGGCATTGAGAGGGCACAGATCAAGAATAGGCTGAAGACCTCCATCTTAGGCACAAGAAAGCAGGGGAAATAACAACCATGTTCTACTTCTGCTGCATGCTGCGGCAACACATGATGGAAGGAATGCTGAAAAAATCAAACATTCACCCCCAGTCAAGAGATCTGGATTAAATCCTTTGTTCTTTTGCTCACTACGCTTCCCCAGTTTGGACCCATCTTGGGCACAAAAAAGCAGGTGAAATAACAACAAAACTCTACTTGTGCTACATGCTGCAGCAACAAATGATGGAAGGAATGCTGAATAAATAAAACATTCACCCCAGTCAAGAGTTCTGGTTTAAATCCCTCTTTCTTTTGCTCAGTACACCCCCCCCCCCCCATTTTGACCCCAGCCATATGCAAATCAGTCTTAACCCTGCTCCTCATGGGAACAGTCCAGCCCAAACTGCCAAGCTGGCACCTCTCTGGACCAGAAACAAGCATCCTGGAATGAGTTTCGGGGTATCACCCCTCATCAGCCAGACTAGCTTAAATCCAGTGGCACAGCGAACAAGGGACCCACATCTGGCATACCCATCCCACTTAGGTTGGAAAAATGCTGTGGCAAGAAATGATGGACGTAATGCTGAAAAAATCAACAACATATATACCTTCACCGCCAGGAGTGCATTCACTCCAAGATTGCGACTACCCTCACACTAATCACCATTTGGGATGCATGCAGCATCTTTCAATCAAAACCTTACAAGATTAGCACTGAGGCAATTAGCCCTCAGCCCACCATTGCAAATTTGGTGGCTGATTGCCACATATTAGTCTTCTTTTATTGATATGTCCCATTCTCAATTGTGGAAGCCACCCAACAAATACGAAAGCTGCTTTTCCTTTTTTCCAACCACCCCCCTCTACTTTTAATTCCTTCTCCTGCCTTTATCGCCACAAGAAAGCGACGGGGCTGATACGTGTACTGCTCTTGATGGAGGATGATTGTTTGCGAATAATCATGCTTGATCAAGTCTGCTCATAAGTATGTTATTAATAAACATAACTAACCGTGTTAAAACTATTAACAAAAGAAACTTTGAAAAGCACTACATGAAAATGTGCAAGAAAGACATTTAATAATCAGAAGCTACAATGTTTAACTTGCAGAAAGCATGGAAAAATATGAGATTTCTTTTATGAGAACTAAAATGACATGAGAGAGAGAAAACTTGATAAATGTGCTAAAACAAACCTATAAGTAAAAACTTTGGAAATAATAAATTGAAAGATTTTATTTTAATATATATTTTTATTAGTTTTGTACAATCAGTATAATCATTGTTTGGTTCACCAACTGACGCACTGACTCAGACTTCCACTTCCTCGACACTATGGCAAACTCTGCACGTACCTGCCCCTACCTACCTCCTGTATAACTCATGCCCCTGTTTTGTAGTTAGTAGTTGGTTTGGTTTCATTTTCCCTTAGACCATGTCCGTCCACGTACAACTTCATGCTCTACATCCTTTCACCCAATATCTGCAAGCCAATGTAATACCCACAGGACTCCAAGTCAGGAATGAACCAGCGATTTTTGTGGACAACCCCAAATTTAAGGAGGGATTTAGTTTTGTGGCGAATACATGTTCACGTCATTGGATGGTGTTGGGTATAGACACAGCCAAAATACAGGTGGAAACTCTTATGAATGAGATTGACTTACTTAAGGAAGAGATAAAGAGCCACAGTGCATTTGTTAACGCACGAGACACCTTAGATAAATTGGAGAAGACCCTCAATGACTTTGATGTTGATGCCCAATCCAAAAAACTTGACAAACTAAGCAAGGATATTACAAACTACGATAAGAAGAAAACTTATCCATACCTGTCAGAAGATTACTACAACCAAGACACTCAAGGGAGATTTACCAACAGAGGAAGAGGTGGTTATCGGGGGAGGAGGAAATTTACCAACTTTTCTGATTCCTCCTACAGCTCAGGTAGTGACCCAGGCACACCGGGACCTACCTCTTTCAACAGTTACCAAGACCAGTGGTATCAACCCCAGCCAGATTGGCAGCCTTTTTTAGGGGGCAACCCATGGCGACCGCCCCGAGGGAGAGGGAATTACCCGAACAGGGGCAGAGGACAGACCTGGCCAACTCAAGTGAGAGGTGGAAACACTCAACGACAATGGGAAGGTGGACGCCCCCAAGACCATCCACAGAAACAAGTCCGTTTCCAGCCGGAGGGACACGGAGAAATCAACACGAGACGCAAGATGTACAGATGGTGAGACAATCCAGCCCTATAGTCAATCTTTCTCAACATGTTTTGACACCGGAAGAAACCAGCGTGTTGAACAAGGGGCTATCATTTGTACCCACCTCCCACCCGAATCAATTCAACATGAGGTCTGAACTAACTCGCTTCTTCCGGAAGATCCGACTAAAATATTTCTTTATGCACTCGCCATCCCCGACTACGACGTCAGTGACCGGATTAAGACCTCCTTCGACATTTACTCCTAAGGCTCACCAGACATCGCATAGGATCCTCACATACGAAAGTGTGGTTATGAGAGATGTGATGAACATTTGTACCACACGTACATATGTACAGCATAACATTACTCAAGGCGAAAGACTAGCCTTGGAGGACCTGAGTAACAATAAACAACTTGTGATTAAGCCCGCGGACAAGGGTGGGGCGATAGTTTTACAAGATGTTCAACAGTATAAAGAAGAGATCTATTCTCAACTCCAAGACGGGGTGAGCTACATTTTAATCAACACCAATCCTACAAGGGAGATCAGAAAGCAAATTCAAGAGATCACAGGAAGAGGCAAAGATGCGGGTTTTCTGAGCACCAAGGAGTATGAATATCTAAATGTCGCACAGCCGAGAACTCCAACCATTTACACATTACCGAAGATTCATAAGAACATAACAAAACCTCCTGGACGCCCCATTGTATCAGGATGTGGCTCTCTTTTGGAGCCACTATGCAAATATATTGACAGTTTCCTGAAACCACTAGCAGTTGGTACTCCCACCTACGTCCGGGATACCATGCAAATCATCAATCAAGTAGATGACATCGCATTTGATCAGGATAAACAACTACTAGTAACGCTTGATATAGTCTCACTATATACAAGCATTCCACAAGATCCAGCGCTGGCAACAATGAGAAAGGCACTAGACAGGAGAATCCAACCTACCCAGGTACCAACAGACTTCATTATTGAACTCCTGGAGGTGGCAATGAAGAAAAATTTCTTCATATTTCAAGATGAATTCTTTGTTCAGAGCAAGGGAGTAGCGATGGGTGCAGCCTTCGCTCCAGACTTGGCTATACTATACATGGCGGAATATGAACAGGACTGCATCTTAACATCCAGAAATCCATATGAAAACAACATTTGGATGTGGAGACGGTATATCGATGATGTGCTGATGCTGTGGACTGGAGACGAATTTGAATTGAACTCATTCCTTACATGGCTGAATAATCAATCACAGGACATTAAATTTACCATGAGTATGAGTAAAACCTCTATTGACTTCTTAGACATTAGCATTAAGGTTCAAGAGGGCCATCTGTACACTACCCTCTTCCGGAAACCCACGGAAAGAAATAGCCTGTTACGGTATTCGAGTCATCATACAAGAAGTCTGCGTGACAATCTACCATTTGGCCAATTCCTCCGGGTGAGGAGAAATTGCTCTTTCAAAGAGGACTATTTCAAGGAATCTGATCTCCTGATCAGTAGACTCATGGAAAGGGGGTATCCTAGACGACTGGTGACAAGGGCCAGAAAGAGGGCATGGTTTAGTTCACGCGAAGATCTTCTTCAACCGAGAGAACGCCTTGTCAACCCAGACAGGATGGTTTGTGTTACTACGTTCTGCACGAAGAGCAATTTGATCAAGAAGGCAGTGAATAAGCACTGGAACTTGGTATCAGATGTTATTGATTGCAAAGAAGCTCCGATGCACGCTTTCAAAAAGGCGAAGAATATCAGGGATAAAGTGGTGTGTTCTCTCTTAGAAACTCCAGCTCCACCTACCTTACAGAGCATCTGGAACCTTCCCCAAGTAGTGGGTCACTACAAATGTACCAAGTGTAAAGCTTGTCCACTCACCTTAGAGACCAAGATGTGGACCTATCGGAATCATAAGGTGATTCTCAAATCCATGACCAACTGTAACACAAGTGATGTAATTTATGCCATAGTATGTCCTTGTGACTTGGTATACATTGGACAAACCAAACAACATGTAAAGAAACGGATCCTCCAACACTGTAGCAGTATAAGATGTCAAACACCTGGTTCCCCTTTGGTCGAGCATTTTGTGTCCAAAGCCCATACTCCAGAATCATTTAAATGGCTGGTGGTTGAGAAAATTGTGATTGGACCAAGAGGGGGTGATCTGAATACGCTACTCAATTTGAGAGAATGTAAATGGATGCATACATTGGACACTGTGGACAATGGTCTTAATGAACTTGATACGACTTACTCACAGTTAGCAGGTTTAACATCTGACCCTTGATTTATTGATGACTACATAGTGCTCTTCACAGGCACGATGGTCCGCAGGGATGTGTATATTTACAGTAAAATTCAGTAATGATAAATGTTTTTGCAATACGTTGAATATATTGAACTTCTTTTACATTTACTAATAAGTGAGTATGTATATAGAGAAATGAAGGCACCGTAGACAAATGGTTACTGTGAACTCTCACATATCGAATAATGTTATATGCTGATATAATCTTCGCGAGAATGTCGTGATAATTTGTCTGTTATCTCTTTTTAACACTACCAACTACACTCCCTTCTTGGTTCCGTACTTCTCAATGAGAAGGTCTCCGTTAGTACGCGTGCGCATTGGAGACACTTTCACTCTGTCAGCAGCTAGCTGCAGCACCGCGTGGCTTTGCCGGCACGCCTCTATAGACACGCCCCCCATGGAGCATTTCTAGTCGCAACAACACTGCTCCGTTGGATTCCGCTGAGGATTGATTCCAGCAGGGACACAGGTATGCCAGTCCCATAACGCTCGTTGCACACTTCATTATTAGGACAGACGGAGGTTTTGGCGAGCTAAGAAGTGGTTTCGTACGTTCCCTGAAAGCCATTGAGCGCCCCAATCTGTTACCTTTCAAAATATCGTCATGTTCCCATTTTGTATAAAGGGAAAGGGGTTGTTACCTGAGTATCGCGCATTAAGAACATTACCTGATTTTTAGATCCCGTCTTCACTAACAAATAGGTGGGGATCCATAATTTAACTCAGCCCTATTAATTTGCGACCACTAGTAGAACTACCGGGTACGAGGCAAGCCTACATGATTAATTCTAGCGAGGCCCCCACCGTTTCTTTAATTAACTTTTTCAGATGGTGTGACTGATCTACACCCTTCTACCTCAATTATCTGACATTGGTACCGGACACGAGCAGCTACTCCCCTTTGGAGGGGAACTTCAAGTAAGTGTTTGTTGCCACACTCTACACTCATTTTCATCGAGTGTTTCACATGATGACTATCCTTCCCATTGGGGTATATATATATATATTATATATTTTTTACCCACAGATTCACTACAACAACGCTAGTTCTCAACTCATCTGGGACTCCATACACACACCTACAGTTCTCTTTCACAGAAGAACATAAGTAAGTGTTACGGGTCCCATTTAATTTTCCTCCTTCCCTGGTTGCCCTTCGTCATCCTTCCTAATGTTAAATTATTCCTCTACAGAATCCTTTCAACGGCGCAAGTCTCCAACTGAAGTGGGACATCCCAAACGCCATAATATATGTAGGTACACTTGTTTGTGGGCCATTTAGAGATGCCCCTTTTTATTATACAACTGAGTGACATCCGTATTTATTTCCTTAGGTGCTCATAACTCCTTTAGTCCTGATGAAGACCCTAGACTGAGGTACAACCTGCCCTTACCATAGGGGTCGAAACGTCGACAGTTTTTTCTTCAACATACACGCTACAACAGAATTAACCATATATGGCCCCCGTGTAATGTTTATGTAGGGAACCTTGTGATCTATTGAAGACCGGAAATGTTCTTAGATTGATGCAGAATTGTTCACAGGACACAATTCCTTTTTCCTTGTCCCCTTACCTATTCCAACCACACCCTACCTTACTTAATCTAAACCCCTTTTTCCTTTGACACTCACTGAGCACTTTATTAAATGATGACTCTATTAACTATGGTGGAAATTACTATGTACTGTATGAAATGAAATATAATACATGTGAAAGTACTGGACATCATTGTATACAGCTGAATTAAATTCAGTTTCATATTTCCTCAGTTTTGTGTACCTCTTAGCATTTATTGATGAAATTATCCTATGAAATGTTATGTAACCGACCACTTTTTTGTAACTACATGTTGACCCAGGTCGGTTAGTAAAGGGTTCACCCCGTTATTACCTACCACACTACATCCTTTCACAACATGTGGCACCCTCGGGTGTGACGACAGACGCTTGGGCACCTCGCCCAGGTACTGAGGTGCGGAACACATCTTTCCATCAGACTGGATACACGAGGGAGTTACACGCCCCAAACGCGCACAGTCGCCGAACGCCCTCAACACTCCTTCATATGGCGCCTAGCCCGTCCAAAAGTAAACCTGCACTAAGGCACTCACTATGGACACACATTAGACAGGATAGGCATGGCTGCCATCGCCATCACTGATGAAGGTAGATTCGGCACATCCAACTTGATCCATTGAACTTCTACAGAAAAACCCAATAGACCATACAATTACTAGACGCTGAATGTATACATGTTATGATGTAAAGTGGAATACTGACATACGCTGCCGGACCCCAGGGTTGCCGGACCTGAAGCTGTGTTAACTTACCTTATGTTTTACTAGCTTTTCTATTTGCTGCTGGCCCGGCTGGGTTGTAAGCAATGATGCTGTGTACAATGTGTGTTGGACAATAAAGGTCTTTTAAAAAAAAAAAAAAAAAAAAAAAATCATTGTTTGGTTCACATCCAGTTCCATATTACCTTGTTATTCTATACATACCTATGCATCAGGGTGCTGTACATTCTAACATTTTGCCTCACTTTCCGTGGGATAGCTTATATGTCAATGATTATTCTCTACAAACGTTCCCATTTCTATAACTCAATATTTCTCTTCCCTCCCCGCCCTCAGCTCCATAGACCTCTTGTCCTATTATTGCTAATATCTCGTGAAAATCTTCATATTATCACCAGTGTATCTATCTTGTTTTGTTTATTAATTTCCTTCCACATCTGTGCAGTGTTATTATTATGGGAGTACCTGATAGGCGTTAATGTTGTTGTTTGCTTACTCTTAATGTCTGCCACTATTACCGTCCATGCACTCAAGTCATCTTCCAGTTTTTCGTCTGGCCTAACCTTTTTCATCCGTACTGCTTCTCCTGTCGCCCATTCATATAGGTCTCACAGCCACATTTTTCTGCGGGGTGGGTTTGGGCTTTTCCAAGATATCGCAAGCCATCGTTTTGCCAATATAAGCCCCAACATTACTAATTTCCTACTTAACTTTTTATTTTTGGGGGCTGGTAGTAGTCCTAGCAATACTGTTTTGTTTTCTTTAGAGACTCTCCATCCCGTGATCTCTTCTAGTATATCTATGGCTTCAATCCAGTCCAGTAGGAGGCTATAACCGAACATTGCCATACCACATGTAAAAAATCTCCCATTCAGGTGTCCAAATTGGAAACATTTTGCTTAATGTTTTGGGGGAAAGATATGTTTGAAGTTTTGGGGGAAAGATATGTTTGATGCTTGGGGATCTCATAAAATTAATGTTGAATCACATATAGACATCTCAGCAGAATGATCATATTTGTAATTGTGATTTTACCCATGAGGGACAATGGTAGCCCGTGCCAAAATTGCACAGAACCCTTCACCCCGTCCACTACTCTCCCTATGTTTAATTCCATATCCCTCTCTAGTGTATTTGCCTGCCTAATTCCCAGGTATTTGGGATCAGCTTTAACCATGGGCAATGAAATCTGCTCCGCTAGCGGAGGTTGCAGAGATTTATTAACTACGCATTACATTGTAAACACGGAATTCATGCAAAAATCCCAACTCCCCCACGTAGCGGAGTTAGCTACCTCACCCACAACCCTTTGATAAAACAATTTTACTGTTACATGCTAAAAAGCATACAACCACTCACAAAGGAAGGCTTTGAAAAATATCAGGCAAAGACAGAGATGATGATTGTGGGGTCCCCCCTAACCAAGGTGAGGACCAAGCAGATGCCTTGAACACAAAGAGCATAATAAAACAATTTTACCTTTACATGCTAAAAAGCATATTCTCAATTCACAAAAGTGAGCTTTAAAAAATATCAGGCAACGACAGAGGTGATGATTTTGCCCCCCACCAACCTAGGGGGAGGACCAAGCAGATGCCTTGAACACAAAGAGCATATCATGCTCAACGATAGTGGTGGTCCCATCCTCCTAGGACCACCCCAAGCAAAATTATGGGCAAAAATACAATGCCAACTAAAGGCCCAGCAAAGCATTATGGGGTGAAAGTCTAGAGTGCAGTGAATATTATTATTAGAAGGTCTATTTCCTTAACAGTAGTGTGTTTTTATTCTTCAGAAAAGTGACGATTTACACTTTTTCCTATGAAGGTCTCAAGCCCTGCTAGAGTTATTTTTCTTTTAAGTAGACCTCAAAAGAATGTATTTTGTCCTTCATTACTTCTGAAAATGTGGACTTTACTTGTTTAGCTGTGTACAGCATATCACTAGAATTTCCTTTCTACCGTTAGTGTATTTCTTTCTATGAATAAATATGTTGACTATGTTGCAAGCTGATGTGGAAGCTAGCATGAGGACATGGAGAATTTTCAATTTCCTTTCCTTCTTCCGTGGAGTGATGATGACATCAAATTTAACAATGGACTGAATTATAAAATTCCGGATGAACTAGCCTGGAGAACGATCACCTCATGGACTTAACCAATAGAATTGTGTAGAACATTTAGGGGTTGGAACTGTGAATATCTTGGAGTATAATTATTTCTGAGGGAAAAAACATGGTAGTAGTTGTTTCTATGAGAAGAGAGCCTTTTGATGCTGTATTTCTCTCTATGCTACTCTGACTGGCTATAATCCTTGCAAAATACTGAGCATGACATGCTGTCAGTCCAAACCTGATTTCTCTTTGAAACTGAACTATCCGGATTGCCTTGCACTTTATCGGCTGGTGAAGTTGCTCAAGCTATACCTCTCCAGCTGAAGGGTCAGCTACTTCTGACTATTGCATGCTGTGCATTCAAACAATCAAACAATCAATCAGAACATTTGTAGAGCGCACTACTCACCCGTGAGGGTCTCAAGGCGCTGGAGGAATGCTGCTACTGCTTGAACAGCCAGGTCTTGAGCAGTCTTCTGAAGGATGGGGAGGGAGTTTCAGGTCTAGGCGGCGAGGTAGGAGAACGATCTGCCGCCGGCGGTCGTTCTTCTGATGCGGGGGACGGTAGCGAGGGCGAGGTCGGTGGATCGGAGCTGGTGGTTGGGGGTGTAGATGGTGAGTCGTCTGTTGAGGTATGCCGGTCCGGTGTTGTGGAGTGCCTTGTGTGAGGGGGTGAGGAGCTTGAAGGTGATCCTTTTGTTGATGGGAAGCCAGGTGGGGTGTGATGTGGCTGCGGCAAGGGATGTCGAGGATCAAGCGTGCAGAGGCGTTCTGTATGTGTTGTAGTCGTTTCAGGAGTTTGTCCGAGGCTCCTGCGTAGAGGGCGTTTCCGTAGTCCAGCTTGATGCTGACGAGGCCCTCGGTGACCGATCTTGTTTCGGTGGGGATCCACCTCTAGATCTTGCCACCTGTAGCTCATTGATCTTGGGTTCGTATAAATCCTGAATTGCTTTATGGTGATTAAAAAACACTGTAAAAGCACATATATATATACAATTTAAAATACAATTAAATATTCATCTAGACCCCGACTAATATTTACACAGATAATTTAAAAAGCTTTACAAAATCCACAATCTGGCCTACCCTCTTGTTTTCCTTAATCTTAAAGAAACTTTCAAAAAATTCATTATCCAGCACAATGTACGGGGATCATTCGCCCTTTGCAAGAAGAGTAAGACGGCTTTAGCATGTCTCAACTTGGCCTGTTTTAAAATGTCTACCAAAAATCTATGCCTAGGGGTTGCATAAAAAGAACACAAAAGTACAAAGTGAAGAGTGTCATGCGGAGACCTATTGTCGCAGCTGCAGTCACCCTTCTGCTCAACTGATAATGTAAAACCTGGTGGATCAGCTAGTAAATTAGGTAAAAGATTAAGCCTAAAACGGGACATTAAAAACCTATCCTGGGCATTATATATGAGGTAAAGGTACTGTTCCATACCCTCGGTGCTCTTGACAAGGCCATGGGCACTTACTGAGTGTTTGGTCCTTTCAATTGCTGCTCTACGTGTGGCTCTCCAATCCAAGAACAATCTCTTTATTTTAGGTTTGTCCAGTAGTGAGATTGCTGTGGGGTTTATAAAAAGATCCTTCTGATCTAGGTCTTCCAGGGTAATCTTCACGTATTTCAACCACGGTATTTCCAGGCCTTTGTCCCAACCGAAGACGGCTGTAATGCCAGAAACCGGTCCCCGGAAGCTTGTTTCCTTCCCAGTGTAAGAATTGGCTTTTGTAGTCTGGTCTGCCCTGTTCCCATGATGCACTGGGCCAGGGACAGACTAATTTGCATACAGCCAGGTTCTGAAACTGGGATGGTGCAATGAGCTAAAAAACGGTGTTGGATCTAGCCCTGATCTCTTGACTGGGTGAGAGTACTCTGCTTAATTCAGAGACTCTGTCCATCACCACCCCTTGTTGTAAATAATTTTGTCCACCCTAAGCGTGGAAGGGTATACTCAGATGTGAGTCCCTTGCTCATTGCACCATCAGGATTCAAGCAAGCCGGGCCGAAGACGGCTGTAATGCCAGAAACCGGTCCCCGGAAGCTTGTTTCCTTCCCAGTGTAAGAATTGGCTTTTGTAGTCTGGTCTGCCCTGTTCCCATGATGCACTGGGCCAGGGACAGACTAATTTGCATACAGCCAGGTTCTGAAACTGGGATGGTGCAATGAGCTAAAAACGGTGTTGGATCTAGCCCTGATCTCTTGACTGGGTGAGAGTACTCTGCTTAATTCAGAGACTCTGTCCATCACCACCCCTTGTTGTAAATAATTTTGTCCACCCTAAGCGTGGAAGGGTATACTCAGATGTGAGTCCCTTGCTCATTGCACCATCAGGATTCAAGCAAGCCGGGCCGAAGATGGCTGTAATGCCAGAAACCGGTCCCCGGAAGCTTGTTTCCTTCCCAGTGTAAGAATTGGCTTTTGTAGTCTGGTCTGCCCTGTTCCCATGATGCACTGGGCCAGGGACAGACTAATTTGCATACAGCCAGGTTCTGAAACTGGGATGGTGCAATGAGCTAAAAAACGGTGTTGGATCTAGCCCTGATCTCTTGACTGGGTGAGAGTACTCTGCTTAATTCAGAGACTCTGTCCATCACCACCCCTTGTTGTAAATAATTTTGTCCACCCTAAGCGTGGAAGGGTATACTCAGATGTGAGTCCCTTGCTCATTGCACCATCAGGATTCAAGCAAGCCGGGCCGAAGACGGCTGTAATGCCAGAAACCGGTCCCCGGAAGCTTGTTTCCTTCCCAGTGTAAGAATTGGCTTTTGTAGTCTGGTCTGCCCTGTTCCCATGATGCACTGGGCCAGGGACAGACTAATTTGCATACAGCCAGGTTCTGAAACTGGGATGGTGCAATGAGCTAAAAAACGGTGTTGGATCTAGCCCTGATCTCTTGACTGGGTGAGAGTACTCTGCTTAATTCAGAGACTCTGTCCATCACCACCCCTTGTTGTAAATAATTTTGTCCACCCTAAGCGTGGAAGGGTATACTCAGATGTGAGTCCCTTGCTCATTGCACCATCAGGATTCAAGCAAGCCGGGCCGAAGACGGCTGTAATGCCAGAAACCGGTCCCCGGAAGCTTGTTTCCTTCCCAGTGTAAGAATTGGCTTTTGTAGTCTGGTCTGCCCTGTTGCCATGATGCACTGGGCCAGGGACAGACTAATTTGCATACAGCCAGGTTCTGAAACTGGGATGGTGCAATGAGCTAAATACGGTGTTGGATCTAGCCCTGATCTCTTGACTGGGTGACAGTACTCTGCTTAATTCAGAGACTCTGTCCATCACCACCCCTTGTTGTAAATAATTTTGTCCACCCTAAGCGTGGAAGGGTATACTCAGATGTGAGTCCCTTGCTCATTGCACCATCAGGATTCAAGCAAGCCGGGCCGAAGACGGCTGTAATGCCAGAAACCGGTCCCCGGAAGCTTGTTTCCTTCCCAGTGTAAGAAATGGCTTTTGTAGTCTGGTCTGCCCTGTTCCCATGTTGCACTGGGCCAGGGACAGACTAATTTGCATACAGCCAGGTTCTGAAACTGGGATGGTGCAATGAGCTAAAAAAACGGTGTTGGATCTAGCCCTGATCTCTTGACTGGGTGAGAGTACTCTGCTTAATTCAGAGACTCTGTCCATCACCACCCCTTGTTGTAAATAATTTTGTCCACCCTAAGCGTGGAAGGGTATACTCAGATGTGAGTCCCTTGCTCATTGCACCATCAGAATTCAAGCAAGCCGGGCCGAAGACGGCTGTAATGCCAGAAACCAGTCCCCGGAAGCTTGTTTCCTTCCCAGTGTAAGAATTGGCTTTTGTAGTCTGGTCTGCCCTGTTCCCATGATGCACTGGGCCAGGGACAGACTAATTTGCATACAGCCAGGTTCTGAAACTGGGATGGTGCAATGAGCTAAAAAACGGTGTTGGATCTAGCCCTGATCTCTTGACTGGGTGAGAGTACTCTGCTTAATTCAGAGACTCTGTCCATCACCACCCCTTGTTGTAAATAATTTTGTCCACCCTAAGCGTGGAAGGGTATACTCAGATGTGAGTCCCTTGCTCATTGCACCATCAGGATTCAAGCAAGCCGGGCCGAAGACGGCTGTAATGCCAGAAACCGGTCCCCGGAAGCTTGTTTCCTTCCCAGTGTAAGAATTGGCTTTTGTAGTCTGGTCTGCCCTGTTCCCATGATGCACTGGGCCAGGGACAGACTAATTTGCATACAGCCAGGTTCTGAAACTGGGATGGTGCAATGAGCTAAAAAACGGTGTTGGATCTAGCCCTGATCTCTTGACTGGGTGAGAGTACTCTGCTTAATTCAGAGACTCTGTCCATCACCACCCCTTGTTGTAAATAATTTTGTCCACCCTAAGCGTGGAAGGGTATACTCAGATGTGAGTCCCTTGCTCATTGCACCATCAGGATTCAAGCAAGCCGGGCCGAAGACGGCTGTAATGCCAGAAACCGGTCCCCGGAAGCTTGTTTCCTTCCCAGTGTAAGAATTGGCTTTTGTAGTCTGGTCTGCCCTGTTCCCATGATGCACTGGGCCAGGGACAGACTAATTTGCATACAGCCAGGTTCTGAAACTGGGATGGTGCAATGAGCTAAAAAACGGTGTTGGATCTAGCCCTGATCTCTTGACTGGGTGAGAGTACTCTGCTTAATTCAGAGACTCTGTCCATCACCACCCCTTGTTGTAAATAATTTTGTCCACCCTAAGCGTGGAAGGGTATACTCAGATGTGAGTCCCTTGCTCATTGCACCATCAGGATTCAAGCAAGCCGGGCCGAAGACGGCTGTAATGCCAGAAACCGGTCCTCGGAAGCTTGTTTCCTTCCCAGTGTAAGAATTGGCTTTTGTAGTCTGGTCTGCCCTGTTCCTATGATGCACTGGGCCAGGGACAGACTAATTTGCATACAGCCAGGTTCTGAAACTGGGATGGTGCAATGAGCTAAAAAACGGTGTTGGATCTAGCCCTGATCTCTTGACTGGGTGAGAGTACTCTGCTTAATTCAGAGACTCTGTCCATCACCACCCCTTGTTGTAAATAATTTTGTCCACCCTAAGCGTGGAAGGGTATACTCAGATGTGAGTCCCTTGCTCATTGCACCATCAGGATTCAAGCAAGCCGGGCCGAAGACGGCTGTAATGCCAGAAACCGGTCCCCGGAAGCTTGTTTCCTTCCCAGTGTAAGAATTGGGAGGGTCTGCCCTGTTCCCATGATGCACTGGGCCAGGGACAGACTAATTTGCATACAGCCAGGTTCTGAAACTGGGATGGTGCAATGAGCTAAAAAACAGTGTTGGATCTAGCCCTGATCTCTTGACTGGGTGAGAGTACTCTGCTTAATTCAGAGACTCTGTCCATCACCACCCCTTGTTGTAAATAATTTTGTCCACCCTAAGCGTGGAAGGGTATACTCAGATGTGAGTCCCTTGCTCATTGCACCATCAGGATTCAAGCAAGCCGGGCCGAAGACGGCTGTAATGCCAGAAACCGGTCCCCGGAAGCTTGTTTCCTTCCCAGTGTAAGAATTGGCTTTTGTAGTCTGGTCTGCCCTGTTCCCATGATGCACTGGGCCAGGGACAGACTAATTTGCATACAGCCAGGTTCTGAAACTGGGATGGTGCAATGAGCTAAAAAACGGTGTTGGATCTAGCCCTGATCTCTTGACTGGGTGAGAGTACTCTGCCTAATTCAGAGACTCTGTCCATCACCACCCCTTGTTGTAAATAATTTTGTCCACCCTAAGCGTGGAAGGGTATACTCAGATGTGAGTCCCTTGCTCATTGCACCATCAGGATTCAAGCAAGCCGGGCCGAAGACGGCTGTAATGCCAGAAACCGGTCCCCGGAAGCTTGTTTCCTTCCCAGTGTAAGAATTGGCTTTTGTAGTCTGGTCTGCCCTGTTCCCATGATGCACTGGGCCAGGGACAGACTAATTTGCATACAGCCAGGTTCTGAAACTGGGATGGTGCAATGAGCTAAAAAACGGTGTTGGATCTAGCCCTGATCTCTTGACTGGGTGAGAGTACTCTGCTTAATTCAGAGACTCTGTCCATCACCACCCCTTGTTGTAAATAATTTTGTCCACCCTAAGCGTGGAAGGGTATACTCAGATGTGAGTCCCTTGCACATTGCACCATCAGGATTCAAGCAAACCGGGCCGAAGACGGCTGTAATGCCAGAAACCGGTCCCCGGAAGCTTGTTTCCTTCCCAGTGTAAGAATTGGCTTTTGTAGTCTGGTCTGCCCTGTTCCCATGATGCACTGGGCCAGGGACAGACTAATTTGCATACAGCCAGGTTCTGAAACTGGGATGGTGCAATGAGCTAAAAAACGGTGTTGGATCTAGCCCTGATCTCTTGACTGGGTGAGAGTACTCTGCTTAATTCAGAGACTCTGTCCATCACCACCCCTTGTTGTAAATAATTTTGTCCACCCTAAGCGTGGAAGGGTATACTCAGATGTGAGTCCCTTGCTCATTGCACCATCAGGATTCAAGCAAGCCGGGCCGAAGACGGCTGTAATGCCAGAAACCGGTCCCCGGAAGCTTGTTTCCTTCCCAGTGTAAGAATTGGCTTTTGTAGTCTGGTCTGCCCTGTTCCCATGATGCACTGGGCCAGGGACAGACTAATTTGCATACAGCCAGGTTCTGAAACTGGGATGGTGCAATGAGCTAAAAAACGGTGTTGGATCTAGCCCTGATCTCTTGACTGGGTGAGAGTACTCTGCTTAATTCAGAGACTCTGTCCATCACCACCCCTTGTTGTAAATAATTTTGTCCACCCTAAGCGTGGAAGGGTATACTCAGATGTGAGTCCCTTGCTCATTGCACCATCAGGATTCAAGCAAGCCGGGCCGAAGACGGCTGTAATGCCAGAAACTGGTCCCCGGAAGCTTGTTTCCTTCCCAGTGTAAGAATTGGCTTTTGTAGTCTGGTCTGCCCTGTTCCCATGATGCACTGGGCCAGGGACAGACTAATTTGCATACAGCCAGGTTCTGAAACTGGGATGGTGCAATGAGCTAAAAAACGGTGTTGGATCTAGCCCTGATCTCTTGACTGGGTGAGAGTACTCTGCTTAATTCAGAGACTCTGTCCATCACCACCCCTTGTTGTAAATAATTTTGTCCACCCTAAGCGTGGAAGGGTATACTCAGATGTGAGTCCCTTGCTCATTGCACCATCAGGATTCAAGCAAGCCGGGCCGAAGACGGCTGTAATGCCAGAAACCGGTCCCCGGAAGCTTGTTTCCTTCCCAGTGTAAGAATTGGCTTTTGTAGTCTGGTCTGCCCTGTTCCCATGATGCACTGGGCCAGGGACAGACTAATTTGCATACAGCCAGGTTCTGAAACTGGGATGGTGCAATGAGCTAAAAAACGGTGTTGGATCTAGCCCTGATCTCTTGACTGGGTGAGAGTACTCTGCTTAATTCAGAGACTCTGTCCATCACCACCCCTTGTTGTAAATAATTTTGTCCACCCTAAGCGTGGAAGGGTATACTCAGATGTGAGTCCCTTGCTCATTGCACCATCAGGATTCAAGCAAGCCGGGCCGAAGACGGCTGTAATGCCAGAAACCGGTCCCCGGAAGCTTGTTTCCTTCCCAGTGTAAGAATTGGCTTTTGTAGTCTGGCCTGCTCTGTTCCCATGATGCACTGGGCCAGGGACAGACTAATTTGCATACAGCCAGGTTCTGAAACTGGGATGGTGCAATGAGCTAAAAAACGGTGTTGGATCTAGCCCTGATCTCTTGACTGGGTGAGAGTACTCTGCTTAATTCAGAGACTCTGTCCATCACCACCCCTTGTTGTAAATAATTTTGTCCCTATCCAGGCAGTCTCTTAAAATTTGTCTGCTCAAGACTGCCTCAGGATTTGCCCAGATTTGTATCCATGCCATGATTGGTCTGAGCTTAACCAGGTCCTCAATGTATGGCCTCCCTAGTTACAGCTGGCGTGCTCTGAGGTATTTTCAGGATTGATCGCAAATATTTATTTTCCTCCCACTGCAATTGGTCAACATTTGCAAAACCCCACACTTCAGAACCATACGTAGCTTTGGAGCAGCCTATAGAACTGTACAAGTTCATAACTTGTTCAGGGGACCAGCGACCCAGCCTACGCCCATAGCCTGCTACAGCGCCATTTGAGGATACCAATTTGCCACATCGTTCGTCCACCAGGAAATCAAACTTTAATAACCCATCAAATAACAAGCCAAGATAGGAAAAAGACTGCACCTTTTCTAATATGTGGTTCCCTATTCTATAAGAGAAACTTTTGCATGATTTTGTGCCAGCCAACATTACATAGGACTTACTTAGGTTCACAGAGAGATCTAGTGTTTCCATAAAATTGACGAATCTGTCAATTAAGCTCTGTAGACTCTTCGGGGTACCGGCCAGTAGGACCGCGTCATCCGCGTACAAAAGTACCGGAATATGGCGCGTTCCTACTTTCGGGCAATCTGTCTTCAGAGCAACCAAAGCCTGCTCTAAGTTGTTAATGTAGAGCGAGAACAAAAAGGGGGCAAGAATACAACCTTGCCTCACCCCGCTAGTACACGGAAAGGGTTCTGTATTCTCCCCCTCCGTGTTATAGCGGATCGTGGCGGTGGTATCCCGATGTAATTCTCTAAGGATATTGATCAGGCCCGGGTCAATTCCCAGATTACTCATCAAGGACCAAAGCTTTTCCCTATTGACATGGTCAAAGGCGGCAGCCAGGCCCATAAACCCAAGATAGATCGCTTCATTGCTGGTTTTGGTGTATTTTGCCACCAGAAAATAAAGGTTCAGGCATTGATCACTTGTGGACCTCCCTGTCCTGAAGCCATACTGAATGTCCGAGATGATGTTGTGTTCTCCGGTCCATTCAGTGAGACGATTAAGAATTACCCGACTCAGAACTTTGGCGGAAACATCAATCAATGAGATAGGGTGATAGCACTGGGGGTTGTCCCTATTACCCTTTTTAAAAATAGGCACAATTATTGCCGTGTACCAAGAACGGGGTAATCCCCACATAATAGCCGCATTTAACACTCTAGTGAGGATAGGGCCCCATAGATCTACATTACTCAGGCACAGGTCGGGTGGTGTGCCGTCAGGGCTGGGGACTTTATTTCTTGTCAAGCCCTGAATTCCCACAATAATATCCTCTAGGGAGAATTCTACTACTTAGCCCTGCTGGCCAGCCCATCCCCCCTCCGGGGCAATGTCCTGTCTGTAACTATACAAGCCCTTAAAGTGTGTGAGCCATTGTTCCGGGAGGATATTTGCACCAATCTCAGGGGCGTTACAGTCCTGGAAACATTCATAATAATATCACCCACATCAACACAAATACAAAAAGCAGTTGTGAAAATATACCATAAGAATAAAATCAAATGTGGCCAATAACTAATCATACACAGTACAAAAGGGGCACGTTTTACAAGAGCTTAAATCCAGGTGTCTCTGTTAGGACTGTGGTCAAAGAGCACAAGATTAAAGTGATTTATTGTCAACAGCGAACTGAGAGGTATCCCCAAAGGCGGTGCGCAACCAACCTCTACTTTCATTCCATGGGGGCCAAATTTTTGTCCACTGACCCGGGCAACCCCTGCTTTCATACACTGCTCTCTCAGCCTGCATGCACCAATCCATATCGGCTCCCAATCCGAGCATTTCAATTCAGTTCCACCTTTCCACGTTCTGGCGATGTTACGTTTAGCCACCATGCACCCCAGGGAGACCCACAATCGCTCGGGCCTAGTCAGATCAGTGGCCTCCCAAATATTCAAGAGACAGAATCTCAGAGTAGGTTCAATATAGCAGACCTGGGATAAAGCGGAGATAATCTCCCCTCAGTACCTCTAAAGAGTGGGGCACTCCCACCATTGACGCAGATAAGTGCCTACCTGGCCACGACCATTTATATTTTTAATGATTTAAATAAAAGTGACTTGATAAGTATAAAGATTTTGTCTTTATTTGTGAAATATTTGACATTGATGTATACTGTGACTATTAGCGTTGTTTAGGCTTTTTCTTCATTATAGGTCCTCATGAAGGAAAAAGCATCCGTCTTTCATTATGTGAGTCCCTATTTGCTCCTCCAAAGATCTATCAGAGGACCAGATGTATATAAGTGGTTACTGAGTGTCTATGGGCCCAAACTCTTAGATGTAATAACGTTTCTTTTCATGATATATTAGAGTTATTGTGAATGAGTATAAAATGTACACCGCTTCTGCTGGATCACTCTCATGCAGGTTTTATCATAAGACACCTTTTTATCTTTTCATAAATATTTCTAAGAACAATCTAACATTTATTCTCAAGAGAAAAGCAACTCAGTTCTTCGCACCCTGTCTCGATGTAGATCCCCCTCTTGTTAAGCGTGACCAAAATAAAAGTCAGGTTTTCATACTATCACAAAAACATGATGCAATAGCACCACGCCAACACATCCACCTGAGGACAGAATGCAGAAAGGGATCTGTCCCGGGACCAGGTAAGAGACTGCCCAATTCTAAGGCCCAAAACAGCTGTGCTTAATTCACTTCCGTTATATTACAATTTATTGGGGCATCTCACACCACCAGGTGCACACCAACACCATGGAGTGCACAGCAATTCATCCCTCAGTGCCCTTCGTTGAGATTAAAACTGAACTCAGTTCCCGTCATACTTGGGGTCTCAACATTAGCGAGCCTGAACTAGGAGAGGGTAGCTCACGGGCTATCCCATTTTACCTGGGTGCACTCCAGTACGATGCGTCCTATCGTCCCCTGTTAAAAATGAATGCTTAAGGCAATCAACATTTTCAAAGAGGTCACAATCTGGCAATATGTGTAAGGTTTTATCATGGAAGAGTCTGTGGGACACTGTATTACTCAGACCAATGACCGTTTTTGAATAATCTCCAATGTTGTTTACCTTGATTTGAGGCTGGGGATAATGTATTGCAAGGGCCACCATATAACATTTGAATATATGTATTTATACAATCTGATGAACGTGGGCTACCTTCGAAGCCATGCATCAGATGCTCCCTCTGATGAGTATGTGCTGCTTTAAAGATATGCATTAGATGCTCCACATAACATGTATCACTCATTTACTGTTCAAGTGGATGCAACTGCTTTCTGGTGCTTTATGGATCCTTTAATAATCTCTGACATGTATGTTTGACATAACGCATTTGGAACAGGTGAGCAGGATGTCTTTCACTGATATGGTCTGTAGGAAGGTAGGATCTGCTTCTATGGTTACCCCTGCTTTTTTTCCGGGTGCTAAGCTGTTATTGACTAGTCTGGCTGGGATCCTGCTAATCAGGACCCCAGTCCACCCTCTTTCTCCCTAAATTGTCATGTTCAGTACCGGGATACTGGGGTATCCTTAGAAGTCCCAGGGCATAGGTACCCCAGAGGTCTCCCTTGGGTTGAAGCATGCATTATGCCCCCCATGGGGGACCATTCAAAATGGAACTACAGGCCTGCCATTTCAGGCTGTGTAAGCTGGTGCTAGCACCACTTACTAAAGATATAGGTTTCCTATATTTAGGGTCACTGCACTTAAAACCTATACATCACCCCTTTGCAATCCTGAAGGCAGGGTGCTTGGCAGGGTGCTTGGTTCTAAGTGGGAAGGTGCCCCTGCATGAGCAGGACACCCCTGCAGCCTACGGAGTCCATTCTCCCAGGTTGTCAGTGAAGCAGCCATATACCAATTAGAGGGGCACCACGTAATAACGCTATGACCATCTCGAAAACGGCTGCAACAAATCCTATCATGTTTGGTATGAAACATGTTGGAATCATACCCCTACACTGTAAACGGTGTGGGAGGTATGATTCCAAGCACTGGAAGAGTCCTCCGTTAGGTTCTCAGTGCTCCCTGTACCAGCCTTCTTGACCGGACAGCACAAAGTGGTTCCTGCAGACCAGAGACATGAATCTGTCCTCCTGCTGAGGAGCCAAGCTCGAGCAGGGGAAGGCAGAACAATAGGGATCCTGTCGCAGGGAGGTGTGACCACCTCCCAAACAGGATTTTGTGTATTGGGGTAGGGTGGGTGCACATGCCAATGCCACTCAGTCTGCATGAGGGGCACATTTGGTGTCCCCATGCATAGTCCAGTTCAAGCCAGTTCTGGGAGCTGTTGACACCCGCTCTGGAGCACAACTGGACAAAGGACATGGTCCATGCCCTCCCCTGGGAGGGTCCCTTGAATCATCCCAACCCTTTCCTTAGGGTACTTAAGGGCTTACCTGTGGGTGGGTCCCTAGATTTGTCATGGGATAAGATTCAGATCAGACACCACTTCTTCTTCGACCGTCTGGGCACTCTGGACTTCGCAGGACTTCGTTTGGGCTCGAATTCGTCTCCCTTCCAGTGTGCTGCATCGTCTGTGCCTGTGCACCATACAGGAACCTTCCATCACCTGTGGGCATCAAAGACACCTGGCGAAATCTCCCTTGGTGTGAAGGAGTCACTCCCCTGCATTTGCAGGCACCGCAACTAAGTCCAGTGGTCTGCAGATCCTGAGCTCCTCCAGACTCTGAAAGGTTCTGCAACACAGGTAATGGTTTTCCACAGCTCCTGGGGCCTTCCCTGCCCTCTCACCAAGTTTGAGGCCAGTATCCCTTGTGGGACTTGCAATAACCGAACCCCTGTGCACTGCATCAACTTGCAGTTGCAAAGGCTTGTTGGCTTCCTTCCAAGAAGATCTTCGTGATTCAAGTAGCCCCAACCTTTCCCAGTCAGAGAGACCAGAATCTTCAGCCACACTGCATTATTGTGCATCGTTGCCTGCAACCTTTGGTGAGCTGCTTGAGGTCCTCTTGCAACTCCAGTGCCTCAAATCCGTGGGTCCATTTGAGGGTCACACTTGTTTCTTTTGGGCTCCCTGATTGTTCTGGCCTGCTCTAACTCCCCTGCTTTTGGTGAGTCCCCTGGACCTTGCTTGTCCCGACCTTGCTCCTTCTATAATTCCTGCGTTGGTTGCATTTGCCAAGGTTTGTTAGTGCTCCCGCCGGCCCCTTAAGCACTCAACATCCTTCATTGGACAGCTCGTGCATGGCTCCTGGTCATTATCAGCATCGCCTGGTCCTCGCAGCTGCAGAGTCAAGGTCCTCGTCATCCAACCTGCAACACCCAACATCGGAGGGCATTCGTCTTCCAAGTCTGCTGGTCACTCCTGAGTGAAATAGACTCTGTCCCCTCTGCTTGCAGGTACCTCTCATCTAGAACACATCTTCGGATTCCACTGGGCACTTTCTCCTCTTCCAGCAGCAGCACTTTCCTGAAGTTCTCCAATGGGTTCGAAAGCGGTTTCCGACATCACTTCACACGTATGAACCTGGCTTCCCTGGTGCAGGTAATGTGGGTACTAGGGTATCCACGGGTGGGGTGGCTCTCCAACCTTCTGTCTTACATGGTGTTTCTTCAGGGTCCACTGGGAAGGGTCCTTAATCTTTAAAAATCCAACTGCGACTTTTACATAGAATTGTATGGGGCTTGCAGTCGTGTTCCCACACTGCACACACTCTCCGTGGGGTCCCTATCTACTCACCTTTGGTGGTTCCCTGGTTCCCCAGCACTTCTATGTCTTCTCGACATTGTCTTGACCCGAGTCGTGGTTCTTATACCACTTTCTTAGTGTATGGTTTGGTCCCCCCTTGGGGTCCACTGTGCATTCTGTGCTATTTACAGTGTTACTATCTTTGCTAAGTATTGTTTGCATTGTGTTTATCTCCATGTAGGAGATATCTAAACTTGTTAAAAAGTATATTATAATAAATACATATTTTTATAAATACCTTCTGTGGCTCTTTTTCACTTAATCTATACTATGAGATTGCACACTGGTAAAACAAGCTGCTTTACAATCCATCTGTACTAAGCCTGAAGGCTGCTCTCCACAGCTACCACTTAGAAAGCTTTCCAAGGTTCACTTAGACCTCTTAAATCGCCATAAGGGTTGTCTGAACTGGTGTAAGGTGCCCACTTACATTAGTGATTCAGAAAAGGGGGTGGTGATGAACAGAGTGTCTGAATTAAGCAGACCACTCTTACCCAGTCCAAAGATCAGGGCTTGATCCATCACCGTTATTTAGCTCACTGCCCCATCCCAGCTCAGAACCTGGCTATATGCAAATTAGTCTGTCCCTGGGCCAGTGCATCATGGGAACAGGGCAGACCAAACTACCAAGCCAATTCTTCACCAGAAAGGAGACAAGCTTCCGGGGACCGGTTTCTGGCATTTCAGCCGTCGTCGGCCCGGCTTGCTTGAATCCTGATGGAGCAGTGAGCAAGGGCCTCATGTCTGAGTATACCCTGCCACACCTATAGTGGCCAAAAACGATTCAGAAAAGGGGGTGGTGATGAACAGAGTGTCTGAATTAAGCAGACCACTCTTACCCAGTCCAAAGATCAGGGCTTGATCCATCACCGTTATTTAGCTCACTGCCCCATCCCAGCTCAGAACCTGGCTATATGCAAATTAGTCTGCCCCTGGCCCAGTGCATCATGGGAACAGGGCAGACCAAACTACCAAGCCAATTCTTCACCAGAAAGGAGACAAGCTTCCGGGGACCGGTTTCTGGCATTTCAGCCGTCGTCGGCCCGGCTTGCTTGAATCCTGATGGAGCAGTGAGCAAGGGACTCATGTCTGAGTATACCCTGCCACACCTATAGTGGCCAAAAACGATTCAGAAAAGGGGGTGGTGATGAACAGAGTGTCTGAATTAAGCAGACCACTCTTACCCAGTCCAAAGATCAGGGCTTGATCCATCACCGTTATTTAGCTCACTGCCCCATCCCAGCTCATAACGTGGCTATATGCAAATTAGTCTGTCCCTGGCCCAGTGCATCATGGGAACAGGGCAGACCAAACTACCAAGCCAATTCTTCACCAGAAAGGAGACAAGCTTCCGGGGACCGGTTTCTGGCATTTCAGCCGTCGTCGGCCCGGCTTGCTTGAATCCTGATGGAGCAGTGAGCAAGAGACTCATGTCTGAGTATACCCTGCCACACCTACAGTGGCCAAAAACGATTCATAAAAGGGGGTGGTGATGAACAGAGTGTCTGAATTAAGCAGACCACTCTTACCCAGTCCAAAGATCAGGGCTTGATCCATCACCGTTATTTAGCTCACTGCCCCATCCCAGCTCAGAACGTGGCTATATGCAAATTAGTCTGTCCCTGGCCCAGTGCATCATGGGAACAGGGCAGACCAAACTACCAAGCCAATTCTTCACCAGAAAGGAGACAAGCTTCCGGGGACCGGTTTCTGGCATTTCAGCCGTCGTCGGCCCGGCTTGCTTGAATCCTGATGGAGCAGTGAGCAAGGGACTCATGTCTGAGTATACCCTGCCACACCTATAGTGGCCAAAAACGATTCAGAAAAGGGGGTGGTGATGAACAGAGTGTCTGAATTAAGCAGACCACTCTTACCCAGTCCAAAGATCAGGGCTTGATCCATCACCGTTATTTAGCTCACTGCCCCATTCCAGCTCAGAACCTGGCTATATGCAAATTAGTCTGTCCCTGGCCCAGTGCATCATGGGAACAGGGCAGACCAAACTACCAAGCCAATTCTTCACCAGAAAGGAGACAAGCTTCCGGAGACCGGTTTCTGGCATTTCAGCCGTCGTCGGCCCGGCATGCTTGAATCCTGATGGAGCAGTGAGCAAGGGACTCATGTCTGAGTATACCCTGCCACACCTATAGTGGCCAAAAACGATTCAGAAAAGGGGGTGGTGATGAACAGAGTGTCTGAATTAAGCAGACCACTCTTACCCAGTCCAAAGATCAGGGCTTGATCCATCACCGTTATTTAGCTCACTGCCCCATCCCAGCTCAGAACCTGGCTATATGCAAATTAGTCTGTCCCTGGCCCAGTGCATCATGGGAACAGGGCAGACCAAACTACCAAGCCAATTCTTCACCAGAAAGGAGACAAGCTTCCGGGGACCGGTTTCTGGCATTTCAGCCATCGTCGGCCCGGCTTGCTTGAATCCTGATGGAGCAGTGAGCAAGGGACTCATGTCTGAGTATACCCTGCCACACTTATAGTGGCCAAAAACGATTCAGAAAAGGGGGTGGTGATGAACAGAGTGTCTGAATTAAGCAGACCACTCTTACCCAGTCCAAAGATCAGGGCTTGATCCATCACCGTTATTTAGCTCACTGCCCCATCCCAGCTCAGAACCTGGCTATATGCAAATTAGTCTGTCCCTGGCCCAGTGCATCATGGGAACAGGGCAGACCAAACTACCAAGCCAATTCTTCACCAGAAAGGATACAAGCTTCCGGGGACCGGTTTCTGGCATTTCAGCCGGCGTCGGCCCGGCTTGCTTGAATCCTGATGGAGCAGTGAGCAAGGGACTCATGTCTGAGTATACCCTGCCACACCTATAGTGGCCAAAAACGATTCAGAAAAGGGGGTGGTGATGAACAGAGTGTCTGAATTAAGCAGACCACTCTTACCCAGTCCAAAGATCAGGGCTTGATCCATCACCGTTATTTAGCTCACTGCCCCATCCCAGCTCAGAACCTGGCTATATGCAAATTAGTCTGTCCCTGGCCCAGTGCATCATGGGAACAGGGCAGACCAAACTACCAAGCCAATTCTTCACCAGAAAGGAGACAAGCTTCCGGGGACCTGTTTCTGGCATTTCAGCCGTCGTCGGCCCGGCTTGCTTGAATCCTGATGGAGCAGTGAGCAAGGGACTCATGTCTGAGTATACCCTGCCACACCTATAGTGGCCAAAAACGATTCAGAAAAGGGGGTGGTGATGAACAGAGTGTCTGAATTAAGCAGACCACTCTTACCCAGTCCAAAGATCAGGGCTTGATCCATCACCGTTATTTAGCTCACTGCCCCATCCCAGCTCAGAACCTGGCTATATGCAAATTAGTCTGTCCCTGGCCCAGTGCATCATGGGAACAGGGCAGACCAAACTACCAAGCCAATTCTTCACCAGAAAGGAGACAAGCTTCCGGGGACCGGTTTCTGGCATTTCAGCCGCCGTCGGCCCGGCTTGCTTGAATCCTGATGGAGCAGTGAGCAAGGACTCATGTCTGAGTATACCCTGCCACACCTATAGTGGCCAAAAACGATTCAGAAAAGGGGGTGGTGATGAACAGAGTGTCTGAATTAAGCAGACCACTCTTACCCAGTCCAAAGATCAGGGCTTGATCCATCACCGTTATTTAGCTCACTGCCCCCATCCCAGCTCAGAACCTGGCTATATGCAAATTAGTCTGTCCCTGGCCCAGTGCATCATGGGAACAGGGCAGACCAAACTAGCAAGCCAATTCTTCACCAGAAAGGAGACAAGCTTCCGGGGACCGGTTTCTGGCATTTCAGCCGTCGTCGGCCCGGCTTGCTTGAATCCTGATGGAGCAGTGAGCAAGGGACTCATGTCTGAGTATACCCTGCCACACCTATAGTGGCCAAAAACGATTCAGAAAAGGGGGTGGTGATGAACAGAGTGTCTGAATTAAGCAGACCACTCTTACCCAGTCCAAAGATCAGGGCTTGATCCATCACCGTTATTTAGCTCACTGCCCCATCCCAGCTCAGAACCTGGCTATATGCAAATTAGTCTGTCCCTGGCCCAGTGCATCATGGGAACAGGGCAGACCAAACTACCAAGCCAATTCTTCACCAGAAAGGAGACAAGCTTCCGGGGACCGGTATCTGGCATTTCAGCCGTCGTCGGCCCGGCTTGCTTGAATCCTGATGGAGCAGTGAGCAAGGGACTCATGTCTGAGTATACCCTGCCACACCTAGTGGACATCCTGTACTAGGCCAGTTTCTCACATGGCCTGTTCCTTTTGTGCTATAGATATGTGTATATGAACTAACTGTCCAGCCATAGGCTAATAATTGCTGTCAAATTGAAAACTCATGGGGAGACGTAATGTGGCATTTTGAGAATGTGAGTTTCTTTGTTTTGATGTCTGATTAGTGTGAAATGGTTTTCTGTTTAGATATACTTAGACCAGGTATACACTAAGAAGATGTGATTGGATTTGTTATCTTTTGAGGTATGTTATAATGGCTATGCAAATGTAATGGCAAGCAACTATGTCTCTGTTATGACATCCACACACCTTAAGTACTGACCAAAAAGACTTTAATCAGAATATTAATTTACACTATCATGATTATGCCCCATCCCTGCACAAGATCTCTTTCCTTTCCCATTTTCCTTCCCTCCTCTCACTGCCACCCTTTGCTAAGGCCTGACGATTTACAACACTTTGCCCTGTCAACACCAAGTCAAACACCCACCTCTCTTTGGATTATTTGGGAGTTCATAGTAGTAAAAGAGGTTTAGGATGAGTCAGAAAGTGGAGGTAGGGGATATTTTGGAACAGGATGAGTCATAGAGTGGTCGTTTCGGGGAGCATAATTAACGTATTTTCTCTGCAGTGGGAGCAACATATATACATTTGTATGTACATAACCACACATAAGAGGTATACATACTTTGATATTTTAACATGATAGGCATATGGAAACTAATCAGGAGGCATACATGTGTACTAGATAAACTCCCATTTGTACGCTCATTAATAAATATTTACAAACTCAGGCTTTTCATTTTTGCTTTAAATAAATAATTTGTTTTACATTTTATACTTTTTTATGTTTATATCCCCCTAATATTTCAATATAAGCACATATAGATATAATTGCTATAAACATATTTACACATTGTGAAATATATGTGTTATTTTAGGAAAATAAAGCCATAAGCATATACTCAACACCTTATATGTTATTGAACATATATGCATGCATGTATATACTGTATGAAAATATAGAAATACAGACCCATATTATTATTATTTTTTTTCCGTTAATTAATTAGTATTATTTGTTTTTATTGTTTAGTTATTCTTGATTCATGTATTTATGATTTTTGTTAAGTAATACGTGTATTGAATATTTAACCTTTACACATGCTTTCTTTATAACCATGTTTATATGTTATGAAATAAGTGAGCATAATAAATATAGACCCATAATCATGTAGTCAATTATTTATGTTATTTATGTAATGACCCATATACATGTTAAGCATAAATACAAGGAGTGTCTGGAAATACCAAACAATCCTGTTCATTCATTCATCTGTTCATATGTATCTTTGCTCCATGAAGTCTACACCTACACTTTTATTTGTTTGAAACTTTGCATTAAATATACTTTATCATACATAAACACATTAGAAACAATAACACCGAATTAGTAAGAATGAAATACAATGCAATTACAAGGAAATATAAAGCATCTGTTTGCATCCTAATATTTTATATCAATAAATACTGAATAACAAACAATAAAATAAGAAGCGCTACATTGAAAGTATACGAACAAATGAGAACTGTAATACATATTTTTAAATTGAGGAACAAGTAGTAATATATGAATCCAGACTAGACCGCCACATGTTCGAACTGGAAGAATATGAGTCAACACGAGCATGCATAACGGAGGAGTGCCCAAGTCTTTAAAAAAATCCATCCCCACCAAGCATTGACTGAAAGCAACTTAGCATCTTTCCAATTAGAAGTTATAGATTTATGTGTAGTAGAAATAAGGAAATCCAAAAGTTTACAATCCATAGGAGATAATAAAGGTTTAAGGGAAAAAGACTTAAAGGGTAAAATAGAGAAGGATAAAGGTGTTTGAATATTAAGAATCTGAGTTATAATATTCAATCAGACCAAAACTGAGAAATAACAGGACATTTATAAAATAAATGATGTAAAACTCCAGTCATGGTATTAAAATGCCAACAAGTTGGAGTATCTAAGATTGATATAGTAAATAAATATTAATTTGTATTAGGGTAGCCGGGAGATAACTAGCAGTGATGGACTTCCAAATATCCTTCAATGTCACACTTGAAAACTAGTGGGCTTATTTACAAGCCCCTTGCACCACTTTTGCATCATTTTTAACATGGTAAAAGTGATGTATGGGTGGCGCAAGGGGCTTGTAAATAAGCCCTTGGATATTTATGTATTGTGACCATTTCTGAGTAAAATGTATAAAGGAAGAAATAGGAGCAGAAGGCTTTTTATATACTTTAGAGGCTATGTGTCCTGTATGACTAACCATATTAATACAAAACTCCATACTAGAAAGTTGAGTGATAGGTAACAGTTGAGAATACGCATTAAGGATGGTATTACATAGTAAGGTATATTTTCGAAATTCAGACAAAGGTAAATTATATTTGGCTTTCAGATCATCAAATGAATTAAACATATCTCCTTGACATATATCAATATTAAAGAAAATACCAGCAACAATCCATAAATTCCAAAAAGAAATATGTTAATGGTACTGGATTGTGGGATTGAACCAAAGAGAACATTTCTTGGTAGATGCAATGGCTATAGAGAAATTTTCATCAAATGATAAGGGGGCAGTCTTAGAAGCCGCAATACTGGGTGATCGTTTGTCAGCTGTACTATTGGCCTTGGTAAGGAATGCAAGTAATGGATATGGTGCCAGTATATTCTCCTCCAGATTAAGCCATTTAGGTGAGTTAGAAGGAGAAATATTATGGAACCATAAAGAACATTGTGCCACAAGAAATGATACATAGTATCTTTTCAAATCTGGAAGACCAACCCCTCCCTCACATTTGGACATTTGCAAAGTTTTGAAACTAATGCGTGCAGGCTTATTATTCCAGATAACGTAGTAAATAATTTATAATGTTTACAAAAAAAGTGGAAGGACTAGACAGCGGTAACATGGACAGCAAATAAAGAATTTGTGGCGTTATAGACATTTAAATTCCCTCAATATGTCCCCACCAATTTAAATGAAGGTTGGACCATCTATCCAGTTTCTCTTTAGTACTGGTTAGTAATGTAGAACAACTGGTTTCAACTGTACTTTTAATCGGATCAATAATGTTAGGCCTAGATATTTGAGTGATTTTGGAGACCATTGTATATCAGTATTTGCCAACATTGCAGAATTACAAAGAGCAGTTAAGGAAAAAACTCTGTCTTGTTAATATTCAAGGAGTATTCAGAAACTGCAGCATAACTATAGATAGTATTGAGGATAATAGGTAAGGAAACAAGAGAATTATTAATGTAAAATAACACATCCTCAGTATATGCAGAAACTTTAATAGTAGTACTCTTCAAAGCGACACCAGTATATTTGTCACTAACGCTGAGAGAACACAAGAGGGGTTTTATGGCAAAAAGAAATAACAAAGGGGAAAGAGGGCATCCTTGACGTGTGCCTCTATACAAATGGAACGGAGAGGAAGAAGCACCGTTAATATAAATAGAAGTAGAGGGTGCCATGTACAATGCTTTAATCATGTTGAGAAATGTTGGCCCAAACTGGAAAACTTCCAACGTATTGAATACAAATTTCCAGTTTACTTTACCAAATGCCCTCTCTGCATTCAAGGCCAATACCCCAACTGAGCAATTGATGTCTTTAACGAGAGATAGGACATGATAAAGCAATCAAGTGTTTTGGGCTGACAACCTACTCTTCATAAAGACAGTCTGGTCAGGCTGAATAATTGAGGGGAAGAGGGATGATAATCTATTTGCTAAAATGTTGGCATATATTTTACAATCTGATTAATTGGAGATATGGGACGATAGTTTGAAACTAACTTGTTTGGTTTAGGGAGGACAATGATAGTGGCTTCATTAGAAGAGCCACCCATCATGGAAATGTGTTGAAAATCTGTAAATAAACAAAGCAAGATAAGAGATAGTTGGTCTTGAAAGCATTTGTAAAATTCAGCCGGAATACCATTTGGACCAGGTGTTTTATTGGGGTTTAATGTTTTAATAAGTGACTATTTCTTGAATATCAATAGGCTTTTCTAAAGCCATTCTATCAGTGTCAGAATTTGAGGTAATTGACAAGTGTTAAGGAAATCAATGATGAATTTATTTTGCAGGGTGAGAGGTTTATGGTATAAGGAGGATTAAAAGGATAAAAACTCTCTTAAAATGTCCTCAGCAGAGTACCATTACTTGTTTTCATGACAGGAATTTGAATTTTATCACGTTTAATGTCTATATAATTAGCCAACCGTTAGTCAGATTTGTTTGAGTTAAAAAGAACATTTTATTTTTCTTTCGTGATAAGTAATCCTGCTCTTTTACTAAGCATACAATTGTATTCATATCTATACTTCTGAAGTTGGCACTGATATTGCAGATCTCGAGATGAAATGAAGAGTCTTTTCAAAGTTGCTACGCGCTTTTCTAATTTGGAAAGTAAGCATAAAATGATTTATTTTCATAAGCCATAATAGAAATTGTAACTCCTCGAATTTGAGACTTGAAGGCGTCCCAGTGGACAATTTTGGAGGTATCCCATGGATTATTCTGCAAAAAATACTCATTAATGACTAAGGCAAGTTTTTCAGAATTAGTTGGATTAAGAACTACATCAGAGATCATTCTCCATCTTTTATTGGGAATCTGAGGATCAGAAAGAAATGAGGAAAAGGAGGCATGATCAGAAATTGTAATAGGGTGAATAACTGATTAATTAATCATTTGGCATAGTTTCAAGTTTGTTTTTATGAGCGTAGTTACTTAAAACTATTGCTACAAAATATATCGATAAAAACTTTCACTATGAATTAAGACTTTAAAAAAGAAATTTGCTAAAAAACAGTTAATCTGTCATATCAAATACGATTTATAGTAAACAATTCAATTGCTTAGTGACTTTTGGCTGCCTTGCTTTTAGGCAGCGGTGCCGCTATGCTCAATGTTAGCGCTGGGATGTTCCTTTTCTTCTCCACCTGCTTCAAGAACTTCAACAGGTGACAGGTCAGCTGAGGATCCTCTGGAGCAAAGTAAGCCAGCACTGCTTGTCTTCATGTGCGAATGCCTCTATGATTAAAAAGTGGTTTTAAAAGTTGTTTTCTTTCTTGTGTCATTTCTTTACAAATACAGAGTAGGTGCAGCATATCTTCCTGCGCTGTGCCACACAACCGGCAGGTGGGTTCGAGTTGGATTTTCAGCCAGTGCGGAAAGTGCTTTGTGCATGGTAGCAGGCCAAATCGGTACTTTAGAAATCTAAATTTGGTTGATCTAGCAAACCCCAAGGCTAGATATTTTTGAGCAGCGGGGGTAGAATAGGTGCTCAGAGTCATCCAGCCATGTGTCCTTTTAGATAAGGCTGCTTTGTCCTCAGTCCAGGATAGGCACTTTACAGTTTTTCACACTATTTTTGTGAAAAGACAGTGGTTGGTGGGTATTTCCCAGAGCTCGGTTACCCCAGGGTGGTCAGACTTGCTTGTAGATATATTGCAGTGGGTGATGACATTTTGTATTGTAACTCTAAAAACAAGCACCAATTAAGAGTTCCTGGTTTTGATTTCCGCATTTTGTCCCAGAAGATAGCAATAGCTTCTTGTCTTGCAAGGGTTTGCTTTTGGACACCAAACTCAAGCCTGATCTGCGCAGGAGAGACATATTTTGGCAAGCCAAAGATTATTCTATACACTAATGCAACCGTGCCATCTAGTAGCTTGGAGTCTCTACCTCTCTGTGTCTCACTTCCATAAGCTATTGTGGGTAGGATTTTGCCCTTATTACTGCAGCTGGTGGGGTGAGTGAAGGGCCCTTCAATTTGGAATTGAGGTTTCAGACTGCCAGGGCTATTCCCTTTCTTCTGAGTCCCTTTGAGCTGTAAAGTGTCTGCCTTTGTCAATGATCACTCCTAAATATTTATATTCTAATACTGAGTCTATACGAGTGTGCCCCCAGAACCAGGTCAATGTTTTCTTAGAGTTCTTTTTAATTGTCATGGTCTTGGTTTTCTCATATGGCATAGGTAACGTGAAGTCAATAGGTAATCAATCCTAGAAAAAGAAGAATGGGCATTAGAATAAAAAGGTAATTATTTATCAGTAGGATGTTCTAATCTCTAGAAACCAACCAAGTTAGTAAGAGAGAACAATGATTTCAAAGCAAAAAGGATTTGTTAGGTCGAAATTTAAATGTAGAGGAACGGTCCAGCAAAGGTTCTCTGATGAGATTAAAATCACCACCCACAATAAGGGACGAGTTATCCAATTTTAGTATTTCAGTAGAAACTTACAACCAGAAAGAAGGATCATCTGATGTAGGGGCATATATGTTGACAAGATTTCAAATATGTTTGTGAATTTTGCCTTGAGCTTAAACAAATCTACCATCTGAGTTGTGATGGTGAGACATTAGCTGTATTTGTGCTTTAAGGGAGAAAAGTATAGCTACACCATTTTTACGGTTTGCAGCAGGAGATGAAACTGTATTTCACACCCATCCCTTAGACATAGTATGTAACAATTTATCATTGACATGCGTTTCTTACAACAACAAAAAAACTACATTAAACTTTTAACAGGATGCCTCAACCCCTTAACGTTGACAGAAACAACCACTAACTTATGTAGTGTAACCATAACAAGTTGTAAAAGAGCGAAAAATAAATAGAGAAAAGAGAGAAAAAGGAAAGTATCCCATATAAAAAAGACAAAACAAGACATACAACTTATAAAGAGGTCGACCTCCAGGACCTCATATCAAATAGAGCAGTAGATACGGAGGTACAACGCCAAAGTAGCCACCTTGTGTGCACCTGCTTTAATGATCAGAATAACATCCTTTAATAAGGGGAGACACATTAGCCTTCAGATCCGGAGGGTTAAGAGTCCATGGGAACAGGGTCATCCTGGTCCAGAAATCATATCAAATCTGAAGGTGACGAGAAAGACTTGGAGACATCATTTTGACGTTGAATTTGAACTGTCTTTTTTGCAAAGTCCTGATGTATAAACACTTTATTTCCCTCTATCAAAAGAGTTGGGATCTCTTGTGCAGCTATTCTTATAAGAAGTAGGTGATGATGCCTCATAACTTTAAATATGATTTGTTGCAGTTTAACCTGATGGGGTTTCCGAATAGAGAGGATTCTATGAGTTTTATCAATTTCAAACTGTTCTGGAAATTTGATGTTTATAAGCTTGGGCAATACATTTTCTAAGAAGAGACCACAACTTTGTCCCTCAACTCCCTCTGGGACATTAAATATGCGTAAATTGTACTGCCTATTTCTATTTTCCAAATCCAATAATGATCATTGGAGAAAAGCAACCTGAGGAATAAGTGGAGCCATATGTGTAATAGCATTAGTATTGTCACTGATTAGTCTGCAGATCCGGAGGGTTGAGAGTCCATGGAAATAGAGTCATCCTGGTCCAGAATTCGTATCAAATCTGAAGGTGACTAGAAAGACTTGGAGACATCATTTTGATGTTGAATTTGAACTGTCTTTTTTGCTAAGTCCTGATGTATAAAAGCTTTATTTCCTTCTATCAAAAGAGTTGGGATCTCTCGTGCAGCTATTCTTATAAGAAGTAGGTGATGATGTCTCAAAACTTTAAATATGATTTGTTGCAGTTTAACCTGTTGGGGTTTCCGAATAGAGGGGATTCTATGAGCTTTATTAATTTCAAACTGTTCTGGAATTTTGGTGTTTATAAACTTGGGCAATACATTTTCTAAGACGAGACGACAACTTTGTCCCTCAATTCACTCTGGGACATTAAATATGCGTAAATTGTACTGCCTATTTCTGTTTTCCAAATCCAATAATGATCGTTGGAGAGAAGCAACCTGAGGAATAATTGGAGCAATATTTGTTATAACATTAGTATTGCCACTGATCTTAATCTTATTGTCTGCTACTTTCATAGATTGGATATTTTTAATATCTGAGCATATGGTGTCGGTATTTGAATGAATAGCTTGAATTTCCTCCAATATTTTTGATAATGAAGTGTCTTGTGAGTCTACAGCTTTAGATTTTGCAGGAGGTGGTGAAACAGTTTGCTTCTGTTTATTTGAGTGGTTGGATACCGATTTGGAACCCATGTTGTAATACAGAGAGATATTAAATAGTAGTAAATGAATTAAAATATTGAAATGGCAGACAATACTCTAAACCTTGAAGTAAATATGGCTATTTTGGTGATATATCAAGTTTATCTAAAGAAATACAAAGGAAAAATAGTGTAAATAAAGTTTCAATATTGAAATATGGAAAAAAGAAAACAACATCCCCTTTAAACTCAAGAAGCTTCTACAGCACTTCACAAAGAGCCGGGCAGATGGAAGGAGCCTCTTCTGAGGAGACAAAGCCTACCGTGCTGCGCATGTTCTCTGGAAATGCCCTAAATCTCCTGCAGCTTGCCCAAAGAACAAAATAGGCCTGTGACTCCAGACATTTCGCCTATGACTCCCCCATCGGCTCAAAGAATTCGTCAGGAAATCAGGTGAGTACGGAACTCAGGCTGCGGTGGCCATATTGCATTGCACAGACAGCCATCTCCCTACACCTACACTTTTGATGTTAGTTTCATACCCTCGCTTCAAATGAACATTAAAAAGATGGTGGAAACTAAAGTCATTACGCCAACAGGGCATTTTATGGCCTACGTGATGTCAGGCAGAGCAGCAGGTGGCGCCGTGATGGAGCCGGTTGCCCCTAGGAGCGTGGGAGAACTGTCACAAAATATCCGGTCCTGCTGATTCATGAGGATTTTCGAAAGGTGAGGAATCTGCAGGCAGATACTGTATGCACCAGAAAAAGTGTTACCATAGGTAAATAACTTGCTCTTCTACCCACCACTCTTTAACCCTTTAATTTTCATTTGCTCATGGTTCCTTTTTCATTTCAGGCTTCCCACTTGTAAAATACGGCATGCAAATTATTGTAGTCATTTTGGGGGACTTTCGAAGTAAAAGGGTAAGGTGTCCTTAACATGCTGAGGGGCACTCAAAAGCATGATAGATGTTGTGGGTCCTGGCAATGCCCACAGATACAGTTAGAAATTATGTCAGCCAAAACAGCCTTTGATAGTATGTCAGTCACAGATTTTTCCAGCAAGTAGATCCTCTGATGCCAGATACACTTCCTTTAGCATACAATCCTCCACTGCTTTGATATAGTACTCAAAATAGAGTAGATTGTTCTCTTTTCCACCATTGAGCAGGAGGTATATCTGCTAAAACAGCATAGAAATTCTACTACTGAAATTCCAGTTCTGGCCATCAGAAGTTTGGAAACAAATGATTTCTTTCAGAATTTGAGTTGCTGAATTTCCACCCATCATTGTCAATGGGATGGCACAGATTTCCATTTTCTACAGGGCTTTATGTGCAGTTGCAATTGTCCATTTTTGGAGGAAATCTCCAAAGCAAAATCCACCAATGTTTGTTTCTGAAGGCGTGATTTGTGGCTGTATGTGTTTAAAATGTATTCGCAAAGTCTGGCAATGTTGCAAGTGTCCACATGCCTAGTCTCAGAACACGATGGTAGTGTTTGCTGGCAAGTGGAGCCTACCTATGATGACGTTTCCTTGTAAGGTCACTAACATCTCATGCCAGTCTTTTATGGCAGTGTGAGCGGTTAGTCTGCATAATTTCTGGCGGAGTTGCTTCAACACCATCGCGGATTGGATGCCGGTCACACTGGAACTGGAGAAAGCTCGATCAAATGAATATTTGCTAGCGATGAAACTCGGAATGAATTGGCAGTTTAATTCACCAACTTAGTGTAATGATAAATCTGCTAGTTATTGGACGATCTAGTGTTGCTACTGGCCTCTACATCAGGTGCTAAGCCTTCACACCAGCAGGCAAATTGGTTCTGACTCTAAAACCGAGCACTGTGTATCTATAATCAAGTAAATGCAGTGATTTTGTCCTATTGTTTTGCTGAGCCAGCAAGAAGAATGACTTTAAGAATTATTTTCAATTTCTCCATTAAGCCCCCCAATTGGTAAAATAAACACTGAATTTTAAATATCTATTTAACTGTGAACATATGATTCTGCAAAAACACAAGTGTCAACCAAGAAAAATTCTTGAAGTCCCTCTGGGTAAGTTCAACCTTTATCACAGACCTGGAGAAATCCTCCAAAAGCGCTGATCATTTCTCTACTTCCTTACATTCACTTTGACCTCAGGTAGTACTTTCACTCACTTCTTTTAGCAACCCAACCGTGACCATTTGTTGAACCTTTGCTTTTGCTCACCCTTTCTGAGTGAATGCTTAGCCCTCCTTTGTTGGCTGCTGCCGGCTTGGAGGCTGATCGAAAATCGGCGGCTCAGACTGAGGAACCACAACCTTGTTGTTAATTAATGTTCAGCAGAGTTATTTTTTTATTTAATTTATTTATTTTGAAGGTTTTATATAGCGCTAGCTCCACCAGAGGGTATCAGAGCGCTTTACATCAGCAATGGAAATAAACAAGAAAAACAATCATAGCAATTTAACGAAACAAGCTATGCAGGTGGTCGGACAAAATAAAAGGAACAATTTAGGGTACATAGTGAGCAGAGTGCATATAGGATAAACAGTAAACCAATTGAAACAACCAGAATGTTGTTATAAATAGTAATATTACAGTATACCAAGGAGGACTCTGTGGACATAGTAGGGTGTGGGGGGTATAATGAGGGGGAGGGGGGGGAGGAGGGTGTCAGGAGGGGGTGGGTGAGCAAGGGGGGGTAGGTGGAGTTGCCTAAGGAAGGAGGAGGGAAAGTAGTCACAAAGGAGATCAGGGATTTAATTTCCCCACAATTTAGTGAGAAAATTAATCTTGAGGTTTTTTTTTAAGCTGGCATAGGAGGGGTTGCATCGAATGTCTTTGGAGAGGGCATTCCATATGGTTGGGGCCTTACCAGAGAAGGAGCAGGACTTTGAGGCATTTTTTTTTTGTAGGGGGGTATGAGAAGAAGAGTTTTGTTGCTTCTCAGCGTTCGGGCACAGCTAGCTTTTCTAAGTGAGGTAGGTTGGAGTCTTCTGATAGAGGGCTTTTTGTGTAATACAGGTAATTTTATAGTAGGATCTGCCTTCGATGGGAAGCCATTTGAGGGTCTTGAGGGCAGGGGAGATTCGGTCAAAATGTTTACAGTTTGTTGTTAGTCTGGCGGCGAGGTTGAGGACGGATTTGATGGGGGCAAGGTGGATTTTGGGAGTACCAGAGAGAAGGGCATTTCCGTAGTCGATTTTGGATAGGACAAGAGATTGGATAATTAATTTGAAGTCCTCAGCTGGAATAAAAGGTTTGATTTTTTTGAGATGAGAGTGCACTTTTTGCTGAGTTCTTTACATGGGAATTTAGTGTGAGTTTATTGTTATGCCGAGTGATTTAACAGATTCGGCGAGGGAGTGAGAGCAGTTTAGGGCATTAAGGTCAGTGATCCATGTATGAATGGGGAGAGGGTTGTTTTTGGGAGCAAAGAGGATGATCTCAGTTGTGTTAGGGTTGAGTTTAAGATGGTTATTGTGGAACCAGATTTGGATCTTGGTTACGGTGCAGGATATCGGCGTGGGATTTTATTTTATAGTACAGTTGGGTGTCGTCAGCGTACAGGTGATAGTTGATTTTTGCTTGTTTAAGTATAAGGGTAAGGGGTTCCATAAAGAGGTTGAAAAGGGCAGGAGAGAGGATGGATCCTTGAGGGACACCAAGAGAGACAGAAGTAGGGCCGGAGAGGCAGATTTTAATTTTAATTTGTTGGGTTCTATGTTGGAAGTACGAGGTGTACCAGTTAAGGACCGTGCCAAGGAGGCGGAAGCAATTTTTGATTGTATTGAGAAAGGTTGGGTGGTAAACTGTGTCAAATGCCACGGAGAGGTCAAGAAGGATGAGTAGGTAGGTCTTGCCCTTGTCCATGGCTAAGTGAATATCATCGACTATGTTGAGCAGTGCGGTTTCAGTGCTGCAACCTTTGCAGAAGCCTGATTGAGGGGGGTCTAGAATGTTGAACCTGTCAATGTGTTTGTCCAGTTGGAGTAGGGCGCACTTTTCGTCGACTTTGGAGAGGAGGGGGAGTTTGGAGATAGGGAGGATATTGTTAGGGTCAATGGGGTCAGCCTTGGGATTTTTGGGGATGGGAGTGATTTGTCTGAGGTGAAGGGAGATGGGAACACTCCCTGTTGAGAGGGAGGCGTTAATGATGTTGGTCCAGTAGGGGACAATGATGTGTTTGAGATCTTGGATGAGTGCGGAGTGTGGGAGGAAGGTTTGAGTTTGGCTAGGATGTTGAAGACTTCCCGTTCAGAGACGGAGTGGAAATTATTCCATGAGGTGTTGATTTTAAGCGGTAGGATAGTGGGGAGGGGTTCAGGAGGGGAGTGTGATGGGAGGAGGAGTGCGGTAGTCAGGGGTGTTTTCAAGGGGAGCGGTGGATAAGGTGTGGTATCCAGGGGAAGTTGAGGGGTGAGCGAGGGTTGAGTATCGAGGAAAGCAAGGTCAATTTTTAAGATTTATTTCACTGAAAAAGTTGGCAATTTCTTCACGTTTGTTAATGGAGGCCACCGGGTTAAGGGGTGCAGGGGAGGTTTGATTTCTAATAATGTTGAACAGTTCTATAGGTCTGTTTTTGGCACAAGAGAGTTGTAGATGAAAGAATGAAGCTTTTTCCAAAAAGATGTGTTTTTTGTAAGATGATCTTGCAATTCTAAGGAGAGCAAGATGGGCTAGGGAAGGGTATTGTCTCCATGTTCTTTCTGCCAGTCTCAGTGAGCGCCTTTCTTTATTATGGTCTAGGGTGGACCATGATTTAGAGGGGGCATTTTTTTATGTTTTAATTTTCAGAGGGGCAAATTGGTCTAAAACCTCAGAGACAGTTTTTTTAAAGTGATCAGTGAGTTCATTTGCATTTGAAGAAGGGTGGGTGAGACTAAGGGGCCCATGAGGATGAGGGGCGGATCGCCCCTGCCAGGCTGGCGGTAGCCACCGCCGGCCTGGCGGGGGCGATCCACCCACCATCCTTGCTCTGAAACCCCCCCGCCATATTAGGATGGCGGGGGGACCGCGGTGGACGGTAAGACCGTCCGCCACTTTTCCGCCCCGGTCGCATATGGTGGCGGTGTCTATGAGACACCGCCAGCCATATTATGATGGGCCAATGTGAATGCCTTATTGCCGCCACGGAAAGGCATGCGGAGAATCCCTGGTGGGGCCCGTTCCAGGCCCCCAGGCACTCTGGGGGGTGCACATGTACCCCCCCGCATTTCAAAGTGCAACATGGCAGGCACCGCGCGGTGCCTTTCATGTTGTGCTTTGAAATGCACAACGTGCATTTTTACCATTGCGGCGGGCGGCGCTTTCGGCACCGCCCGCCGCAATGGTAAAAATACAGTCATCCTAATGCCACCATTGGGACCCCCGCCCTTATGGCGGACGGTCCCTTTTTTCGATGGGATGGCAGGTGGACAAAGTCCGCCCGTCATCCTAATGAGGACCTAAGTTGGGATTGGAGTTTATGTTCCAGTGCACCAACGGTATTTGCTTAAGATTTCTAGTCATATTTGTAGTTTTATTAATTTTTATTGGGGCGGTTGGGGCTGGAGGGGAGATCGTGAACAGAATGAGATGGTGGTCAGACCAGTTGATAAGGATGATGTTGGATAAGTATGTCAGATCAGGGTTGGAGATGATGCCATCTAGAATAGCTCCTTTGGCGTGGGTAGGGGAGTGGCAAAGTTGCTTGAAGTCGATAATCTCAAGAAGTTTATTGAGAAGATTGATTGCAGAGTCATCAGTTTCATTCCAGTGAAGGTTAAAATCCCCTAGGAAGAGATTTTTGGAGTTGGAAAGTAGCGATTTAGTTAGAAGGTCAGATAGTTCTTCAGCAAAGGGAAGGGGTTCACCAGGAGGGTGGTAGATGTTATGAAGTTGTACTGGGGGGGGGAACTTTTCATTTTAAATTCGACTTCTAAGTATTCAAAGGTTGTGTAGTCAGTGTTATTAATTGGGGAGAGTTGCAGTTCTTCTTTAAAAATGATTGCTAGACCACCCCCTATTTTTTCAGGTCTGTCTCTTCTGAGAATAGAGTATCCGGAGGGGGGGTAGAAGGTCAATGATGGGTGTAGAGTGGTCTTTGAGCCAGGTTTCAGTGAGGAAGACTATGTCGGTACCTTCGTTAAGAATGGTTTCTGAAATTTCGGTCGCATGCCGGACAGCCGATCAGCAGTTCACGAGCATGCAGGTAAGGGGTTTGGGGTTGGTGATAGGGGCAGGGAGTAATTGAATGCTGGTGAGTTGAGGGGGGTACGGGGGAGCTAGGAGACTTGGGGATTCTGCTGGTCCCGCAGATAACAAGGATGTTGGAGTGAGAGGGGAAAAGATCTTTAGGTGGGGATTGTTATGGTAGCCGTTGCAGAGGACAGGGAGATTGGGGTGGAGTAGGTATTCAAGGTTTGAAGGGGTCTGTGAGAGCGGGTGAGGAGAGGCGTTGTTAACCAATGTTTGGGATATGAATGTTTTCGAAGGCTAGCACATGGGGGAGAGGGCCAAGAGGGGTAGGCTATGGGTTTGTAGGATTTGAACTGATTGAAATATTTTCTGAGTTGGGTAAGTTCAGTGGCTAGGGTAGAGAGATTGTAGTCCAAGTTATGAAGTGTCTGCCTGAGGTTGGAGACGAGGTAAGTGGAAATGGCTGGAATGGAGGAGGAGTTAGGAACGAAGTGGCTAGGGAGAGAAGGTTGACAGCTTAGAGTGAGCGGTTCGTCAGGTGGGGATAATGTGGGTAGATCTATGTTTGAAGGAGGAGAGGGGGGGCCAGGGGAGGGGAGGTGGGTATGGCCCGGTGTTGGGAGGGAGAGATGGGTGTTATGTGTGATGGCCTAGAGGGGAGTGAGGGGGAAAGGGGGAGAGGTAGGGGAGAATATGAGGTGCGAGAGGGGATATGGTAATGATGTAATGGGTGGAAGTGTAGTTTGTGGAGGAAGGGGCAAGGACATGAGGGGTTACTGACATTATGGGACAGTTTAGAAGGGGAGGAGGGGTACTAGGGAGATGATAGGGGGTTGGAGGTGGACGGTCATTTGGGGACATAGGAATTTGTAGGAGTGTATTAGAGGAGTAGAGGGGATGGCTCCAGAGAGGTGGGTAGAATAGGAGTTAAGGAGAGGGATGTGTCATTATGGGTAGGAGTGTCATGGGGTGAGGATTTTGTCTCTGTGAGGCGGAGGAGAGTGGGGAGCGGGTGGGGAAGGGCGCTGGTGTGGGGAGAGGGGATAGGATTGCGGCAGGGGAGAGTTTAAGTGAGGGTGACAGAGTAGGAGTTGTTGGGGGGGCCTTTCGTTAGGAAGAGGGCTAGGGGTAGTGGGCTGTGGGGAGCTCGGAGGAATTTTGGGACTGAGAGGGTGTTGGGGGAGGAGTAGGTAGTGACAGCTGGTTAGAAAGAGTGCTGAAGAGGAATTCAAAAATTGTGAGGTGCTGCTCTGAGGCTTCAATCAGGATGTTTCCAGTTTTGTAGGTGGAAATGGTTATATCACCAGGGAAAAGAGAGGTAGGAGAAGTGGCTAGTTTGTAACCGTGGGGGATTTTAATTGCGCTAGATACTGGGAGGTGGTGTAAAAAGGTGTTCTTCCATTTGGAGGGGCATTTGGTGTAGAAAATATAGTTAGTATTAATGCGGGACGTGGGGCTGTGGTAGTTGTCTTCAATTAGGGTTTCAGGATGTCAGATTAGAAATTTATGTCCTGGCATTTTCTGAAATGTTGGGAGGATATGGAATGGTCCAAGAGTTGAGTCCATGTTTGGTGAGGGTGGGGTGTTTGCTGGTTAGTGCATGAGGGGGGTGGTGTGTGGGTGATGTTGAGGAGGGACATGGTGGTGAGGTTTTGCTGGGGGAATTAGGGCAAGGTAGGGTTGGACGAGGGGATATTAAGATTTAGAAGGTTGCCAATATAGAGCGGGGAGAGGCAGAGGTAGGTGCCCAGGCTAGTGTTCGGAGCTAGTAAGATAGGGGGGGCAGTGGGTTGGAGTAAGGGTTAAGAGGAGGTTTGCAGGAGGGTTAGAGTGATGATTAGATTCAGAGTTCGAGTAAAAAATCCTCATTTGTAAAGCGCACAATCACCCGTAAGGGTCTCTAGGCGCTGGGGGCCGTCAGGAAGATTAAGCAAGCTATTGCCCAGAGTCACATGGTGCTGGGCTAATCTGCCGCCGGTGCTGGGGATCGAACCGTGATCCCCAGATTCCGGAGTGTAGGCACTGGTGTTTCACTGTGGGTGAAGAGTGGAGAAGACTTTGTTAAGCAGAGAGGAGTATTGAATGAATAGGGAGGTATGTGGAAATGCAGTTAGTGAAAAACAGCAACAATAATAGTAAACATAGGAACGATACAGGCAGTTATGGCGCATACATAGTCCGATGAAATGGCGAATGACTAGGAGAGTATGAGTGAGATTTGTGAGAGACACAAAAGGATCAGAGTGTCATAGAATTTAGTCGGTCCTAAAACCATTACAGGTGGGGTTATCGTGCATATGTCTATGGATCAGATTAGACCGTGAGGTGAATTGAGTGACAGGGAGTGAGAGGAAAAAGACAACAGCTTATAGGTTATAGGATCAATACATTCAGTTTAAGGTACATGTGGATTTGATATAAGAAGCAATGAGGAGAATAAGGAGGAAGAGAGCATATGGGGGAAGAAGAGGAAAATAAGAGTGAAAGGGGGAGTATCTCCTGGGGGAGAGTTCAGAGCAGGTAGGTAAAGTGCATGTGAGCGGGGTTAGATATGGGGCAATTAATGGCTGAGAGTGATAAAGAGAGACAGGAAGAAATAAAAGGCTAGGGCAAGAGCATAATAACAATGAGAAGATATGTAGGAGAGAACTAAACTGGACGCAAATGTATAAAATGAAGGAAATTGCAATAGTGATTAAAGGAATGAGTTAGGACTTAACGTCAAGAGTTGGGGTCGCAAGAGCCTTCCTGGCACTAGGCGTGGCCTTCATGGTTCTACCAAGCCCACGGCGAGGCCCCCCCTCCCTTCCGACTGGATATTATTATACCCCCGTTCACGCAATGTTCCCCCCGGTCACGCAATGTTCCTGTTTAGCCTACTCATCCATTTTGTGCAGCCCCCCTACTCAATATCCCCCCTCCCCCTTTGGGGTAGCCATCTTCCCTTCCTCTCGGCCACCACACACCTCGTTGCTCTCCTACACCAGAGTCAGGTAACCCTGTCTCAAGTCTAAGCTTGGAGCTTCACCTAGTGGCCTAAATAAGAATCTGTCACTACCTTGTAGACTTGATCTTTTCTACACGAGCATGGAGCTACACTGCTTGTCTTGTTTTGGGCTGTAAGAAAGTTCTACTGCATTTATGTCTCTGCATAATCATTCGGTCTTTGTTCAATATCCCTTCTTTTCAGAAGAACGGAGAACAGAGCCTTGGTCCTTGCTGAACACCCCAGCTTTTGCTTCCTCATTTGAATTTTTTTCTGTACTCCTCTGGGTAATTAGTCAGTAATTTACCCTCTGGGTAATTAGCCCTGTGTCTGACTGAGGGCCTATTACTTGCATTCTCTCTAGCTATTCGCGGTCATATTAATGACTTTGAAAGGAAATCACTTACGCCTCAATCTGTCTGCCTTGTTCTTTAGTAGTAGTTTTACCTCCACTATTCAATCATCCCATACAGCCTCTGCTACAGCCTAAACAGTCCACTTGTTACTGCACTTCTTCAGCCGCGGCTGCATCACATTTTGCGGTGCAAGGGGCGCTACGAAATTCGTTTTATTAATTAAATTATTTACTTACCTGCAATTATCCATATGCCGGTTTTTGCACCCTCCATCCTGCCCCTCCCCCTCCCCGCCTCCCTGCCCCACCGTAACTCCCTCCATGGCCTGCGGCTGCACTTCACTCTTTGTTTCACTCCTTCACCACTCCGGGCTCTAGCCTTTAATGCTCTCCCGTACGTCACTCACAAACTGTTAACCTGCCACAAGAATGTCTCGCCGCTTGATTTTGCACCACTTGCAGTCTAGCTACCGATGTTTTAGGCAGACCGTGGTAGATTGCGTTAGAAAAATCTAAGCGGGAGAGGACGAGAGCCATGATGACCTGCAGGAGGGCATCGGGTGTGAAGAGGGATGCCACTTTCCTGATCCTGCGCAGCTGGTAGATACAGGACGAGACCACCGTCCCCACCTGTGGCCCAAGGGATAAACCGGAGTCAATTGTGACCCCTAGGCTCTTCACCGAGGCCACGCGGGTGGGAGAGGGGCCAAGTTCCGCCGGCCAGAATTGTGGCCCCCAGGAGGTGGCGCTCCTACCGGGAAGGAGGAGCTCCGTCTTCCCGGGGTTCAATTTTAGCTGGTTGTGGCCCATCCACTGGAGGATGTGGGACATGACTGCCTGAAAATTGGGAATAGCAGAAGGGGAGTTAAGAGAAAAGATGAGTTGCAGGTCGTCCACGTAATTAAACACGGTAACGTCCCACTGCCGCAAGGAAAAAAGAAGGGGGCGAAGATAAAGATTGAAAAGAAGAGGGGATAGAGAAGAGCCCTGGGGGACCCCGCAGGGCGAGTGCTCCCTGGGAGCCCTGAAGGTACCCAGGCTGAGGGTCTGAGACCTGCCGGTCAAAAAGGATTTGACCCAGTCCAGCGCCAGGCCCTGGATGCCAGCCTGCTCGACACGGTGGAAAAGGATGTTGTGGTCCACCGTGTCGAAGGCGGCAGACAGATCTAATAATACCAGGGCCTGGGGGGTACCCTTGTCAACCCCGTCTCTCAAGGCATCCAGCACCGCCAGGATCACAGTCTCCGTAGAGTGGCCGGGTCTGAAGCCAGCCTGGTTGGCCTCGAGGAAGTTGGAACTCTCGATAAACTGTGAGAGACAGGTGGTGACGTGGGCCTCCAGGATTTTAGAAAAGAAAGGTAAAAGGGAGATAGGACGGTAATTTGCTGGAACGGCGGGATCCGCCCCTGGCTTCTTCAAGAGGGCGACCAGAACGGCTTCCTTGAAGGAGCCAGGCACCGTGCCAGAAGAGAGAGAAGAATTTAACAGAGGGAGAATACAGTTGGGTAAAGAGTGGCAGATAGCCCGGAGTATGGACGGGGGACAACAATCGTCTGGGGATCCAGACTTGATGCGGGTGGCAAGAGTGGCCAGAGAAGTGGGGTCTAAGAGAGGGAATTGTGTAAATGAAAAAGAGTTGTGGGGGGGGGAACAGAACCAGCGCCAGGAGAAGTAACTGGGATGGTGTCCTTAATCAATACAATTTTTTCGACAAAATAGGTGCTAAGAGCATTACATGCTTCCTGTGTGGCAACCTGGGTGGGGAGCGTCCTGGGGTCGGAGATAAATTCATTGAGGACTTTGAAGATTTCTTTGGATTGACATGGGGCCGATAAAATTTTTCCTGATGCATAAGTTTTTTTTGCTGTAAGAATGGCAAGTTTGTACCTATTGCGGGCGGCCACATAGGCATCTCTACTTAGGGGGTGGTAATCTCTCCTCCACTTGCGCTCGAGTTGGCGGAGTTCCAGGTGGAGGGATTTGAGATGAGGGGTAAACCATTTGTGGGAATTGCTATGCCGGGATTGGGGGAACTTGGTTAGAGGGGCAAAGATGTCGCTGGCTGTCATAAGCCAGTCTGCTACCGACCCGTAGAGCTTATCAGTGCCAGTGTCATTAGGTAGCAAGGGACAGGTTTGGGACAGGTGGGCTAGCAGTTTGGGGGAATCGACAGCCTTCCACTTGCGAGCCATGCCGCCCTCCCGCGGGGGGACCCTAATCTGGCCAACCGCCGATATTGTGGTGTCGATCATAAAATGATCCGACCACACACAAGGTGTTATTTGTGGGTGGGAGGAGTTGACCCCATGGATCCAGATATGATCGAGGATGTGGCCGCCCTTATGGGTGGCCGACCTGACCAGTTGAATAAAATTCAGGCTCGAAAGACCCTCGAACAATTCGGAAGCATGCGGGCCAGCGTCCTCGTGCTGAAACCAATAATTAAAGTCACCAATGATGACAGTACGGGGGGAGGAGGTAGCAATGTTGGTGAGTTGATCAATGAAAGCTGAAGGAAAAGACGGCATAGGGTGGGGGGGGGCGGTAGAGTACCACGAGGGTGACTGCCCCTGCCTCCGTCCCAAGACTGAGAACCAGGGTGTCCACTTCCGGCAGGGTCATAGCCGCAGAAGTAATGATCTTCAGGTCCTTGCGTATGACCGCCGCCACCCCTCCCCCAGCACGACCTCCTGAGCGGTTGGTATTTAACAGGAAGTAGTCTGGGGGCAGTGCAGCCAAGATGTCAGGAAGTGAGTCATCAGTGAGCCAGGTCTCTGATAACAATAGGACATCAGGACTCTCGGTGAGAAGTAGGTGCAGGATGTCGGCTTGGTGCTTAACCATAGAGCGAGTATTTAGGTATAAGACCCGTACTTGTGACTCAATGGGAGCCGGAGCCACGGATACTGGCATCGACCCAAGATAGGGGGATGAGGTACCAGCAATGCCAAGGGATGTGATGTGAGTCCAAGTGTCGAGGGGAAGAGAGCTGGCGAAGGCATGTAGGCGCTTGAGAGCGGCGGGGGAGTAGGGTATAAGGGTAGCAGCATCCCTGGCCCCTGGGCCCGTCCGGCCGCGGACGGGCGCAGACGGGCTTAACTCTGGCGCAACTCCGGCGCGCCTACGTCGCGCCCGCTGCGCTCGTCCGCTGCGCTGACGCATGAGGGCCGTCTATATAGGCTATGACGCCGTGATGGGAGGAGTCAGGAGGGCGGGATAGGGGGAGTGAAGTTAAAAATCAAAGTTTACCGTTCGCCGCTCGTTGTCAGCGGGACGGATAAGGCTTGAAGCTGCTCGCACTCAGCAACAGTGAAACAGGCAAGAATTAAAATGAAAATAAAGTTACAGCGCTCAGCGCGCAAGTCCTCTGCCCTCTGCCACAGGGCTTCAGTCTAACGCGAGGCGAAAGTGGGCGGAGCCTATATAGGCTATGGCGCCGTGATGGGAGGAGTCAGGAGGGCGGGATAGGGGGAGTGAAGTTAAAAATCAAAGTTTACCGTTCGCCGCTCGTTGTCAGCGGGACGGATAAGGCTTGAAGCTGCTCGCACTCAGCAGCAGTGAAACAGGCAAGAATTAAAATGAAAATAAAGTTACAGCGCTCAGCGCGCAAGTCCTCTGCCTTCTGCCACAGGGCTTCAGTCTAACGCGAGGCGAAAGTGGGCGGAGCCTATATAGGCTATGACGCCGTGATGGGAGGAGTCAGGAGGGCGGGATAGGGGGAGTGAAGTTAAAAATCAAAGTTTACCGTTCGCCGCTCGTTGTCAGCGGGACGGATAAGGCTTGAAGCTGCTCGCACTCAGCAGCAGTGAAACAGGCAAGAATTAAAATGAAAATAAAGTTACAGCGCTCAGCGCGCAAGTCCTCTGCCCTCTGCCACAGGGCTTCAGTCTAACGCGAGGCGAAAGTGGGCGGAGCCTATATAGGCTATGACGCCGTGATGGGAGGAGTCAGGAGGGCGGGATAGGGGGAGTGAAGTTAAAAATCAAAGTTTACCGTTCGCCGCTCGTTGTCAGCGGGACGGATAAGGCTTGAAGCTGCTCGCACTCAGCAGCAGTGAAACAGGCAAGAATTAAAATGAAAATAAAGTTACAGCGCTCAGCGCGCAAGTCCTCTGCCCTCTGCCACAGGGCTTCAGTCTAACGCGAGGCGAAAGTGGGCGGAGCCTATATAGGCTATGACGCCGTGATGGGAGGAGTCAGGAGGGCGGGATAGGGGGAGTGAAGTTAAAAATCAAAGTTTACCGTTCGCCGCTCGTTGTCAGCGGGACGGATAAGGCTTGAAGCTGCTCGCACTCAGCAGCAGTGAAACAGGCAAGAATTAAAATGAAAATAAAGTTACAGCGCTCAGCGCGCAAGTCCTCTGCCCTCTGCCACAGGGCTTCAGTCTAACGCGAGGCGAAAGTGGGCGGAGCCTATATAGGCTATGACGCCGTGATGGGAGGAGTCAGGAGGGCGGGATAGGGGGAGTGAAGTTAAAAATCAAAGTTTACCGTTCGCCGCTCGTTGTCAGCGGGACGGATAAGGCTTGAAGCTGCTCGCACTCAGCAGCAGTGAAACAGGCAAGAATTAAAATGAAAATAAAGTTACAGCGCTCAGCGCGCAAGTCCTCTGCCCTCTGCCACAGGGCTTCAGTCGATGGGTATAATACCTGGGGCGGGGGGGGGGGGATGGTGCAACATTGCTGCCGTTGGGAGTCACCTGGGGGGGGGGATGGCTCGGGCCATGGGGCTTGAGCGTACAGACACTAAAGGAATGACGGAGCTACAAGGCTCTCAATGCCACGATGTGGTATGAAAGTACTACCTGTGCTGATATTGGCGACCTCTGCCCTCGCGCTGTTCGCACAAATCGGTCCAGATGGGGATAGTTTGGGTTGTGGGGGGGGGGTGGAGGGGGGACGTTCTTATCACGCTAGGCCGTGTTGTTGGGGCTGGTCTGCTGTGGGAGGGGGGTGGGGGCTTCAAGGGAAACGCGGAATGTTACTGTTTGATTGCTGATACGAGGTATATCTTCCCTCAGAAGTCTAAAAGTGCTTGCTCTAAACTACCATATGTTCCTATCGCACCTGACTCACGGTTGTGCCACGATGTCACAGCTCACTCACATACACTGCACTGCTCTACCACACCACGTGTCACGACAAGATGGCTGAAGTAACAAGTCCACAGACCAATGCACAGCCCTCCTCGCTCAGCGCTCTTACCTGGAATGTCAGAGGGTTGAATGACTACAGAAAACTCAGAAAGGTGATAAGCTATCTCAAACGTCATAACATCGACATAGCACTCCTGCAGGAAACGCACTTGCCGCTCACGAGTAGGATGCTACACAACAGAGGCCTGGTAGGACATATAGCGGTGGCGGGGTTCACTACACATGCAAGGGGAGTTATTGCATGGGTAAACCCGAAAACGAACATACAAATACAGACGCTCAAGGCGGACTTGGAGGGCAGGTATGTTATAGCGTCCTGCAGGGGTCTGTGGTTGGACCTGCTAGTTGTCAATACATACGGCCCCAACTATGACTCCCCGGAATTCTATGATACCCTGGCTAGTGAAGTGGGTGGACATGATCACCCGCACATACTATGGGGGGGAGACTTCAATTTGACGCTTAACCCGGATGTGGACAGGTCTTCGGGTCCTTCTCGAAGACCTTCGGTGGCCGCACAGTCGCTCACTGCGAAACTACTAGTGTTAGACATGGAAGATGTGTGGAGGTGTAGGAATGCTGGACGTGACGGCTTCACCCACTACTCTGCCTACCACGAGATACACACCAGAATTGACTACTGGTTTGCCACTGCGGAGGTCAATCGATCTATTAAGAAATGCAAAGTGCTCCCGCGCACACTGTCGGATCATTCCCCTGTACTAATAGTCATAGCGACCCCGGCACGGAGGATCGCCCCTTTCACATGGCGCTTCCCGCCGTATTCGCTTCTGGATCCGATCTTCCGCGGTGAATTAGCGGAGGCGATCGACGTATTCTTTGAAAAGAATGTAGGGTCGGTGGAGGACTTCCAGACAGTATGGTAGGCCTTCAAAGTCTACATACGGGGCATTGCGATGTCTAAACACTCTAGTGTCCTGAAGGCGACGAGGGGTAGGCTAGCGGAGCTGGAACATCAACTACGAGCCCTTGAGGAACAGCTCCGCACCAGACCGGACGACCGACCGAGGAGGAACTAATGCGCCTCCTGATGGAGTTCCACGAAGAAGCAGACAGAGAGGTTCAGCACATGGGCAAATATGCAACGGCCCGTGCGTACGGGGAGGGGGAGAGGCCCGGCTCGGTATTAGCCAACATCCTCAAGGGCCGCTGAGGGAAACAGATGATCTCGGAGCTAAGAAAGGCAGACGGGGACAGAGTCACTAAGGAGGCAGATATTGCCTCTGTCTTTAGAGACTACTATTCGGAGCTCTACTCCTCCAGAAGTGGGGACATGTCGGCTGAAATATTGGACTACTTGGAACACATAAAGCTCCCGTTCCTTCCTAACGCTCAGAGGGAATTCCTCATGTGCCCCATACAGATTGATGAAATCAAAGATGCCCTAGCCTCAATGCGATCGGGCAGTGCGCCGGGTATAGACGGACTGTCAGTTGACTTCTATAAAACCTTTCAGGAGCAATTACTACCGCATATACACAAGCTACTGGGGGACATCTGCGGGCAGGGCAGAATGCCTGGCTCTATGCGAGAAGCCATGATTGTCACCATTCTGAAACCGGGTAAAGCGCACGACGACTGCGGATCATACCGTCCTCTGTCACTACTAAATGTGGACACTAAATTATATGCCAAAGTCCTGGCTACTAGACTGGCACTGCTGGCCCCTGCCTTAGTGGCCCCAGAACAAGCGGGGTTCATGCCTACCAGAAACCTGACATACAACATCAGAATGGTGCTAGGAACCATCCAACATGTAAAGCAGGACACACCGGCTGTGGCGCTTTTCCTAGATATGGAAAAGGCGTTTGACTCGGTGGAATGGCCGTTCCTCCTGCAGGTGATGCGACGCATGGGACTTGATGAGCCCTTCCTACATATGGTGGGCGTGCTTTACGAGGGGCCCTCGGCAAGAGTGCGAGTGGGCAATGCAATATCGGCACCTCTATACATAGGCAGGGGCACCCGACAGGGGTGCCCACTATCCCCTCTACTATATGCACTGGCCGCAGAGCCACTGGCCTGTGCGCTGAGAGAATATCACAGCCACAAGGGCATACGTTTCCCGACGTACAAAATAGTTGTGTCCATGTACGCGGACGGTACGCTGTGGTATGCGCACGACCCAGCTACTACGCTCCCCCCACTCTTGAGGGAGGTGGTGCGTTTCGGTGTGATTTCCGGTCTTAAGGTTAACTGGGCGAAATCAATGGTGCTGCCCTTGACCCCGGTGACCACACAAGTAGAGACTGAGTTCCCTCTGAAATGGACGAACGACCAGATTAGGTACTTGGGGATACAAATACACGCGGACCCGGACCTGCTCATTAACCAGAACTACGGCAGGGCAATCAGCAAACTGGAAGACGACATAGAAGTTTGGAACAAATTGCCACTTACGCTCATGGGCCGCATAGCCATTATGTAGATGGTGGTGTTACTGAGGTTCCTGTTCCTCTTTAACGCTCTGCCAATCGTGCTCTCTAGGGCCTTCTTTCAACGCCTGACTAGCCTTATGGTGAATCTAGCATGGGCGGGGAAGCAGCCAAGAGTCAAATGGTCGACGCTCACTCTGCCATATGGTTTGGGGGGCTTAGCAGCCCCGGACCTAGAACTGTACTACAGGGTGACACAGGCATCGCACCTCCACACTTGGATACACGGAGACAGGCTGATCCCACATGTTCGAATGGAGCGTCTATTTACGCATCCGTTGCCACTACCGGCGACAATCTGTAAGCCGCAGGATCGTCGCACAGGAATTTTAGATTCTATCACCTCTACTAACCACGCCTGGCACACTCTCCTGAGTCGTCAAGGCGGTGCCTTATTATATTCACCGGAGATGCCGTCAGAATGGATGCTATGGCTTCCACCTATGGCTGAAAGGGCGGTCACAAGGGAACTAGCGAAACTAGGACTCAGCAAAACGGGTGACTTATTCCGGGACAGCGTCGTCCAAACCTGGGAACATGTACGTGGAGATGGTAATGATCCCCCACTCCTTCAACGCTTTCAATTTCATCGGACTCAAAGCGCTCTTTTGGAGTTACTGGGCCCGGATATGGCGGAACCCCCAGACGTCCCTGAATTGACATATGTCATTAAACGAAAGGAGCCTCAGAAGCTCCTCACGAACCTCTATAAAGTGGCCATGTTCCACGGTGAACATCAACTCATGAAAGCTAGACTAACATGGCAGAGAGACCTGAATGCCTCGATAGATGACGCGACGTGGCGCTATTGCTGTGAGAGCACGAAGCGAATCTCCCTCAACGGAAAGCATCGGCTGATTCATTTCAAATTTCTGCAGAGGGTGTACTACACACCAGAGAGGCTTCGCAGGTATGGCCTGCGCCCAGAGGCGACCTGTGAACGCTGTCAGGCGGCTGATGCTGACTTCATGCACTTAGCCTGGACTTGCCCGGGTATACAGGCATATTGGTGCGAAATCTTCGCGGAAATGAGCAAAATTCTGGAAGTAGACATGGCCCCGGATCCAGGCTTGGCTCTCATTGGCAATCGAGGGGGCTCCCTCCCGCGCTCCGTAGGCTTACGGACATGGGGTTGTTGATGGCCAGGAGAGTAGTAGCCCATTGTTGGATGAGAGGTCCGTTGCCCACCAAGACCAGATGGGCGCGGAGTTTGCTGTACTGTAGTACTCAGACGGAAACCTACAGCGAATTGCTACCCCCAAAGAGCCGCCCAAAGAATTTCTGGGCGCTATACCAGACTTACATGCGGGCACAGCAGAGTGCGCACTCTAGTGACTCGGACACTGAGTCGCTGGGACAGGAGGCGACTGGACCCCCGGCTCCATGACATGCTGACGTTCACTTCTGAATGTGCGAGGGTAGGAGCGAGGGTATCACCTCTGGTGGGGGGGAAGACGGGGAGCAGACGGTGTGGAGTGCAGGGAATGGGACATCACCAAGGGGAACATACTACATACAAGGTCAAGTTGAGAAACTTACATGGACACTGACACGGAGGCGGGTGGACCACGGGTGGGACGCGCTCCCGACTGAGGAGCACGAGAGCAGCGGAAGTGACAGGGTGACAGGCCAGGATGTCACAATTTAAGAACTGGAGACGAAGCACATGTTGACTGCATGGGGGAGGGGCGGGAGTTGGAATGTTGGTGACACGAAGTTCTGAAGGGTGTTCACGGGGACAGGGTTACACAGGTCTAGCTACTCGACTGGTGCGATACAACACAAGTGTGTAGCAGAAGGCATGGAGGGGGTTTTAACTCGAAAATGCATAAGTGAAACACATACAATACGTCGGGGGCTGCTTTCAAATTTTACTTCACTGAAGCTTGGAATGCGCCGGCGGACCCCCGGGTTGTCGGCAGTCGGGCTGTGTAGCGAAGTGTTTGTGACCTATCTTCTATGCACATGTTGCGGCCGGCCCGTGAGGTTGTAGGCCTGAAGCCATGTAACCTGAGATTATGCAATAATAAAACTTAAAAAAAAAAAAAAAAGAAACTTGACTCCCTGGCGATTGACATAACACACCTAACGCTTGACATCACAAGACAGGCTAATCTTTTCAGCTTTCTCACACCAGCGAGTGAGAAGTTACCTTCACAATCAGGCTCTCCTTCCACAGCATCTACTCACATCCCCTGGCCCACCACTCCCTTATGTCATCTACCCCATACACCTCATTGTGCCCTCCATACCATATCTGATGTTGAAGCTGCTGCTCTCAGCGAATCCTACCTTACTAAGTCCCAGACTAGGTTTCCCAAACCCCCATCACAATCCCAGTTATTGTGAGCTCTAATAGAATCCCCATAACCATAAACAAGCCCAGACCACCAGCTCAATTCACCACCATCCAAACAACCTCGAACAATTCGGAAGCATGCGGGCCAGCGTCCTCGTGCTGAAACCAATAATTAAAGTCACCAATGATGACAGTACGGGGGGAGGAGGTAGCAATGTTGGTGAGTTGATCAATGAAAGCTGAAGGAAAAGACGGCATAGGGTGGGGGGGGGGCGGTAGAGTACCACGAGGGTGACTGCCCCTGCCTCCGTCCCAAGACTGAGAACCAGGGTGTCCACTTCCGGCAGGGTCATAGCCGCAGAAGTAATGATCTTCAGGTCCTTGCGTATGACCGCCGCCACCGCCGCCACCCCTCCCCCAGCACGACCTCCTGAGCGGTTGGTATTTAACAGGAAGTAGTCTGGGGGCAGTGCAGCCAAGATGTCAGGAAGTGAGTCATCAGTGAGCCAGGTCTCTGATAACAATAGGACATCAGGACTCTCGGTGAGAAGTAGGTGCAGGATGTCGGCTTGGTGCTTAACCATAGAGCGAGTATTTAGGTATAAGACCCGTACTTGTGACTCAATGGGAGCCGGAGCCACGGATACTGGCATCGACCCAAGATAGGGGGATGAGGTACCAGCAATGCCAAGGGATGTGATGTGAGTCCAAGTGTCGAGGGGAAGAGAGCTGGCGAAGGCATGTAGGCGCTTGAGAGCGGCGGGGGAGTAGGGTATAAGGGTAGCAGCATCCCTGGCCCCTGGGCCCGTCCGGCCGCGGACGGGCGCAGACGGGCTTAACTCTGGCGCAACTCCGGCGCGCCTACGTCGCGCCCGCTGCGCTCGTCCGCTGCGCTGACGCATGAGGGCCGTCTATATAGGCTATGACGCCGTGATGGGAGGAGTCAGGAGGGCGGGATAGGGGGAGTGAAGTTAAAAATCAAAGTTTACCGTTCGCCGCTCGTTGTCAGCGGGACGGATAAGGCTTGAAGCTGCTCGCACTCAGCAGCAGTGAAACAGGCAAGAATTAAAATGAAAATAAAGTTACAGCGCTCAGCGCGCAAGTCCTCTGCCCTCTGCCACAGGGCTTCAGTCTAACGCGAGGCGAAAGTGGGCGGAGCCTATATAGGCTATGGCGCCGTGATGGGAGGAGTCAGGAGGGCGGGATAGGGGGAGTGAAGTTAAAAATCAAAGTTTACCGTTCGCCGCTCGTTGTCAGCGGGACGGATAAGGCTTGAAGCTGCTCGCACTCAGCAGCAGTGAAACAGGCAAGAATTAAAATGAAAATAAAGTTACAGCGCTCAGCGCGCAAGTCCTCTGCCTTCTGCCACAGGGCTTCAGTCTAACGCGAGGCGAAAGTGGGCGGAGCCTATATAGGCTATGACGCCGTGATGGGAGGAGTCAGGAGGGCGGGATAGGGGGAGTGAAGTTAAAAATCAAAGTTTACCGTTCGCCGCTCGTTGTCAGCGGGACGGATAAGGCTTGAAGCTGCTCGCACTCAGCAGCAGTGAAACAGGCAAGAATTAAAATGAAAATAAAGTTACAGCGCTCAGCGCGCAAGTCCTCTGCCCTCTGCCACAGGGCTTCAGTCTAACGCGAGGCGAAAGTGGGCGGAGCCTATATAGGCTATGACGCCGTGATGGGAGGAGTCAGGAGGGCGGGATAGGGGGAGTGAAGTTAAAAATCAAAGTTTACCGTTCGCCGCTCGTTGTCAGCGGGACGGATAAGGCTTGAAGCTGCTCGCACTCAGCAGCAGTGAAACAGGCAAGAATTAAAATGAAAATAAAGTTACAGCGCTCAGCGCGCAAGTCCTCTGCCCTCTGCCACAGGGCTTCAGTCTAACGCGAGGCGAAAGTGGGCGGAGCCTATATAGGCTATGACGCCGTGATGGGAGGAGTCAGGAGGGCGGGATAGGGGGAGTGAAGTTAAAAATCAAAGTTTACCGTTCGCCGCTCGTTGTCAGCGGGACGGATAAGGCTTGAAGCTGCTCGCACTCAGCAGCAGTGAAACAGGCAAGAATTAAAATGAAAATAAAGTTACAGCGCTCAGCGCGCAAGTCCTCTGCCCTCTGCCACAGGGCTTCAGTCTAACGCGAGGCGAAAGTGGGCGGAGCCTATATAGGCTATGACGCCGTGATGGGAGGAGTCAGGAGGGCGGGATAGGGGGAGTGAAGTTAAAAATCAAAGTTTACCGTTCGCCGCTCGTTGTCAGCGGGACGGATAAGGCTTGAAGCTGCTCGCACTCAGCAGCAGTGAAACAGGCAAGAATTAAAATGAAAATAAAGTTACAGCGCTCAGCGCGCAAGTCCTCTGCCCTCTGCCACAGGGCTTCAGTCGATGGGTATAATACCTGGGGCGGGGGGGGGGGGATGGTGCAACATTGCTGCCGTTGGGAGTCACCTGGGGGGGGGATGGCTCGGGCCATGGGGCTTGAGCGTACAGACACTAAAGGAATGACGGAGCTACAAGGCTCTCAATGCCACGATGTGGTATGAAAGTACTACCTGTGCTGATATTGGCGACCTCTGCCCTCGCGCTGTTCGCACAAATCGGTCCAGATGGGGATAGTTTGGGTTGTGGGGGGGGGTGGAGGGGGGACGTTCCTATCACGCTAGGCCGTGTTGTTGGGGCTGGTCTGCTGTGGGAGGGGGGTGGGGGCTTCAAGGGAAACGCGGAATGTTACTGTTTGATTGCTGATACGAGGTATATCTTCCCTCAGAAGTCTAAAAGTGCTTGCTCTAAACTACCATATGTTCCTATCGCACCTGACTCACGGTTGTGCCACGATGTCACAGCTCACTCACATACACTGCACTGCTCTACCACACCACGTGTCACGACAAGATGGCTGAAGTAACAAGTCCACAGACCAATGCACAGCCCTCCTCGCTCAGCGCTCTTACCTGGAATGTCAGAGGGTTGAATGACTACAGAAAACTCAGAAAGGTGATAAGCTATCTCAAACGTCATAACATCGACATAGCACTCCTGCAGGAAACGCACTTGCCGCTCACGAGTAGGATGCTACACAACAGAGGCCTGGTAGGACATATAGCGGTGGCGGGGTTCACTACACATGCAAGGGGAGTTATTGCATGGGTAAACCCGAAAACGAACATACAAATACAGACGCTCAAGGCGGACTTGGAGGGCAGGTATGTTATAGCGTCCTGCAGGGGTCTGTGGTTGGACCTGCTAGTTGTCAATACATACGGCCCCAACTATGACTCCCCGGAATTCTATGATACCCTGGCTAGTGAAGTGGGTGGACATGATCACCCGCACATACTATGGGGGGGAGACTTCAATTTGACGCTTAACCCGGATGTGGACAGGTCTTCGGGTCCTTCTCGAAGACCTTCGGTGGCCGCACAGTCGCTCACTGCGAAACTACTAGTGTTAGACATGGAAGATGTGTGGAGGTGTAGGAATGCTGGACGTGACGGCTTCACCCACTACTCTGCCTACCACGAGATACACACCAGAATTGACTACTGGTTTGCCACTGCGGAGGTCAATCGATCTATTAAGAAATGCAAAGTGCTCCCGCGCACACTGTCGGATCATTCCCCTGTACTAATAGTCATAGCGACCCCGGCACGGAGGATCGCCCCTTTCACATGGCGCTTCCCGCCGTATTCGCTTCTGGATCCGATCTTCCGCGGTGAATTAGCGGAGGCGATCGACGTATTCTTTGAAAAGAATGTAGGGTCGGTGGAGGACTTCCAGACAGTATGGTAGGCCTTCAAAGTCTACATACGGGGCATTGCGATGTCTAAACACTCTAGTGTCCTGAAGGCGACGAGGGGTAGGCTAGCGGAGCTGGAACATCAACTACGAGCCCTTGAGGAACAGCTCCGCACCAGACCGGACGACCGACCGAGGAGGAACTAATGCGCCTCCTGATGGAGTTCCACGAAGAAGCAGACAGAGAGGTTCAGCACATGGGCAAATATGCAACGGCCCGTGCGTACGGGGAGGGGGAGAGGCCGGCTCGGTATTAGCCAACATCCTCAAGGGCCGCTGAGGGAAACAGATGATCTCGGAGCTAAGAAAGGCAGACGGGGACAGAGTCACTAAGGAGGCAGATATTGCCTCTGTCTTTAGAGACTACTATTCGGAGCTCTACTCCTCCAGAAGTGGGGACATGTCGGCTGAAATATTGGACTACTTGGAACACATAAAGCTCCCGTTCCTTCCTAACGCTCAGAGGGAATTCCTCATGTGCCCCATACAGATTGATGAAATCAAAGATGCCCTAGCCTCAATGCGATCGGGCAGTGCGCCGGGTATAGACGGACTGTCAGTTGACTTCTATAAAACCTTTCAGGAGCAATTACTACCGCATATACACAAGCTACTGGGGGACATCTGCGGGCAGGGCAGAATGCCTGGCTCTATGCGAGAAGCCATGATTGTCACCATTCTGAAACCGGGTAAAGCGCACGACGACTGCGGATCATACCGTCCTCTGTCACTACTAAATGTGGACACTAAATTATATGCCAAAGTCCTGGCTACTAGACTGGCACTGCTGGCCCCTGCCTTAGTGGCCCCAGAACAAGCGGGGTTCATGCCTACCAGAAACCTGACATACAACATCAGAATGGTGCTAGGAACCATCCAACATGTAAAGCAGGACACACCGGCTGTGGCGCTTTTCCTAGATATGGAAAAGGCGTTTGACTCGGTGGAATGGCCGTTCCTCCTGCAGGTGATGCGACGCATGGGACTTGATGAGCCCTTCCTACATATGGTGGGCGTGCTTTACGAGGGGCCCTCGGCAAGAGTGCGAGTGGGCAATGCAATATCGGCACCTCTATACATAGGCAGGGGCACCCGACAGGGGTGCCCACTATCCCCTCTACTATATGCACTGGCCGCAGAGCCACTGGCCTGTGCGCTGAGAGAATATCACAGCCACAAGGGCATACGTTTCCCGACGTACAAAATAGTTGTGTCCATGTACGCGGACGGTACGCTGTGGTATGCGCACGACCCAGCTACTACGCTCCCCCCACTCTTGAGGGAGGTGGTGCGTTTCGGTGTGATTTCCGGTCTTAAGGTTAACTGGGCGAAATCAATGGTGCTGCCCTTGACCCCGGTGACCACACAAGTAGAGACTGAGTTCCCTCTGAAATGGACGAACGACCAGATTAGGTACTTGGGGATACAAATACACGCGGACCCGGACCTGCTCATTAACCAGAACTACGGCAGGGCAATCAGCAAACTGGAAGACGACATAGAAGTTTGGAACAAATTGCCACTTACGCTCATGGGCCGCATAGCCATTATGTAGATGGTGGTGTTACTGAGGTTCCTGTTCCTCTTTAACGCTCTGCCAATCGTGCTCTCTAGGGCCTTCTTTCAACGCCTGACTAGCCTTATGGTGAATCTAGCATGGGCGGGGAAGCAGCCAAGAGTCAAATGGTCGACGCTCACTCTGCCATATGGTTTGGGGGGCTTAGCAGCCCCGGACCTAGAACTGTACTACAGGGTGACACAGGCATCGCACCTCCACACTTGGATACACGGAGACAGGCTGATCCCACATGTTCGAATGGAGCGTCTATTTACGCATCCGTTGCCACTACCGGCGACAATCTGTAAGCCGCAGGATCGTCGCACAGGAATTTTAGATTCTATCACCTCTACTAACCACGCCTGGCACACTCTCCTGAGTCGTCAAGGCGGTGCCTTATTATATTCACCGGAGATGCCGTCAGAATGGATGCTATGGCTTCCACCTATGGCTGAAAGGGCGGTCACAAGGGAACTAGCGAAACTAGGACTCAGCAAAACGGGTGACTTATTCCGGGACAGCGTCGTCCAAACCTGGGAACATGTACGTGGAGATGGTAATGATCCCCCACTCCTTCAACGCTTTCAATTTCATCGGACTCAAAGCGCTCTTTTGGAGTTACTGGGCCCGGATATGGCGGAACCCCCAGACGTCCCTGAATTGACATATGTCATTAAACGAAAGGAGCCTCAGAAGCTCCTCACGAACCTCTATAAAGTGGCCATGTTCCACGGTGAACATCAACTCATGAAAGCTAGACTAACATGGCAGAGAGACCTGAATGCCTCGATAGATGACGCGACGTGGCGCTATTGCTGTGAGAGCACGAAGCGAATCTCCCTCAACGGAAAGCATCGGCTGATTCATTTCAAATTTCTGCAGAGGGTGTACTACACACCAGAGAGGCTTCGCAGGTACGGCCTGCGCCCAGAGGCGACCTGTGAACGCTGTCAGGCGGCTGATGCTGACTTCATGCACTTAGCCTGGACTTGCCCGGGTATACAGGCATATTGGTGCGAAATCTTCGCGGAAATGAGCAAAATTCTGGAAGTAGACATGGCCCCGGATCCAGGCTTGGCTCTCATTGGCAATCGAGGGGGCTCCCTCCCGCGCTCCGTAGGCTTACGGACATGGGGTTGTTGATGGCCAGGAGAGTAGTAGCCCATTGTTGGATGAGAGGTCCGTTGCCCACCAAGACCAGATGGGCGCGGAGTTTGCTGTACTGTAGTACTCAGACGGAAACCTACAGCGAATTGCTACCCCCAAAGAGCCGCCCAAAGAATTTCTGGGCGCTATACCAGACTTACATGCGGGCACAGCAGAGTGCGCACTCTAGTGACTCGGACACTGAGTCGCTGGGACAGGAGGCGACTGGACCCCCGGCTCCATGACATGCTGACGTTCACTTCTGAATGTGCGAGGGTAGGAGCGAGGGTATCACCTCTGGTGGGGGGGAAGACGGGGAGCAGACGGTGTGGAGTGCAGGGAATGGGACATCACCAAGGGGAACATACTACATACAAGGTCAAGTTGAGAAACTTACATGGACACTGACACGGAGGCGGGTGGACCACGGGTGGGACGCGCTCCCGACTGAGGAGCACGAGAGCAGCGGAAGTGACAGGGTGACAGGCCAGGATGTCACAATTTAAGAACTGGAGACGAAGCACATGTTGACTGCATGGGGGAGGGGCGGGAGTTGGAATGTTGGTGACACGAAGTTCTGAAGGGTGTTCACGGGGACAGGGTTACACAGGTCTAGCTACTCGACTGGTGGGATACAACACAAGTGTGTAGCAGAAGGCATGGAGGGGGTTTTAACTCGAAAATGCATAAGTGAAACACATACAATACGTCGGGGGCTGCTTTCAAATTTTACTTCACTGAAGCTTGGAATGCGCCGGCGGACCCCCGGGTTGTCGGCAGTCGGGCTGTGTAGCGAAGTGTTTGTGACCTATCTTCTATGCACATGTTGCGGCCGGCCCGTGAGGTTGTAGGCCTGAAGCCATGTAACCTGAGATTATGCAATAATAAAACTTAAAAAAAAAAAAAAAAGAAACTTGACTCCCTGGCGATTGACATAACACACCTAACGCTTGACATCACAAGACAGGCTAATCTTTTCAGCTTTCTCACACCAGCGAGTGAGAAGTTACCTTCACAATCAGGCTCTCCTTCCACAGCATCTACTCACATCCCCTGGCCCACCACTCCCTTATGTCATCTACCCCATACACCTCATTGTGCCCTCCATACCATATCTGATGTTGAAGCTGCTGCTCTCAGCGAATCCTACCTTACTAAGTCCCAGACTAGGTTTCCCAAACCCCCATCACAATCCCAGTTATTGTGAGCTCTAATAGAATCCCCATAACCATAAACAAGCCCAGACCACCAGCTCAATTCACCACCATCCAAACACTACCTTCCTCTAAAAAAAAGCCCGGCCCTCTCTCTTGCATGCTCCTAAACTGTAGATCAGCTGCCAAACACCAAACAGATATAACGGAATCTATTCTTAGGGAAAAAATAGACCTCGCTTCCCTCACGGAGTCATGGCTAAATGAACACACCTCCCCTATACTTGACCTGCTAACCCCTCCCGGGTACTTCATCATTAGACAAGACAAACCTAAAAGTTCTGGTGGACGCCTAGCCATAATTCACAAATTGGGAATACAACTCAGCACTTTAAATAAGGTAGATTATTCAACCTTCAAATACCTTGGGCTGAACTTATAAGCAAAGACGCCCTTCCTATTAAATTCCACACCATCTACTACCCTCCGGGTGATCGAGCCCTCTTCACAGAAGAGTTATCTGACCTAAGTACTAGGTTCACCTTAACTGACATGAAAGATGTGTTCCTTGGCGATTTCAACATTCCTTGAAACAACCCAGATGACACCTCAGTCCGACTACTTACGAACCTTCTTGAAATTCACAATCTAAATCACCTCTGCAATAAACCAACACTCACCAGAGGCTCCACTCTTGATGCAATTATCACTAAAAATGAACTGATCGCCATCAGCTCGATCTCTCCTATTGACTGGTCCGCCCACCATCTAATCCTTTTCAACATCAAAATCCCAGTCAAACCCCTACTTTATGTTATTAAGAAACAGAAATATCCAAAAAGCCCCTATTCTTGAACTTGAATCTAAGATTTGTGAACTATTACAACACCCCCCCCCACTTGTACACTGCTGAAGACCTCCCTACACACTACAACACATCGATCTTGGAGGTTCTCGTTCAATTGGCCCCGCCTAAACTAATACAACTGAGATCAACAAAATCTAAAGTGTGGCTTAATGCTGATTTAAACTGCAAAAAAGACTGCTTAGACCAGCTGAAAGGACATGGAGACAAAACCCCTTGACAAAACACCTAGCATTACTTGGAACGACCAGGATCTCATACAAGAAAAACGTCCTTGGAGAAAAAGCCTCCTTCTTCCGCAACCAATTGGACCTTGCAAAGAATCAACCCAGAGAGCTCTTTAACATCGTCAAATGCCAAACCACGCCTTTGCCACCTCAAGTTATAAATGCCACAAATGAACGCTGTGAAGAAATTGCTAGCTTTTTCCCTGACAAAGTCGCTAAAATTTAGCAATCCTTCTTACAAGTCTCATCTTTCCTACGCCCTCACCACCTGCAGCAACCCACCTCCGCTCACAGCAGCTCCGCCTCCATATGCCACTTTTGGTCTTGCATGCCATAGATGACGCGTTCATAGGATGCTGTCTGTATCATTGCCACCATCCTGGCTTCATGAGAGGGGGATATGGGTTAGCACCACTGGTGGAGGATGGACAGTGCTGTGTGTAGGAGACGGCGTTGCAGTCACGATAGATCAGGCGAGCCTTCAAGATCATGTAAGAGGTTAACAGGAGGAGTGAAGTGGAGCTGGAGGTGCATGGACATCCCCAGGATGTCCCCTACCTAGGTTCAGACAGATTGAATTGAAGGGCAGTCAAATAGGATGTGGGTAAGGTTGCAATGGGTAGCGCCCACCTCCAGCCATTTGAATGAGGTAGGAGACCAGCCTGTTGTAGTTTTTGTGGGGTCCAGTACCACTCAAAGAGCATCTTGAACAAGCAAAAGTTCAATTGAGCTTCCCAGGTGCTTTTGCCCAGCACAGGCCATGCCCTTTGAATCAATACCCTAAAAGCTAGAAAACTGTGAAAAAATTAAACAAGTAGACATAGAAATATAAACAACGTCACGTGGGTCAAGCATTTTTGTTCTCAGTGCAATACGGGAATAGGACACTTGGCATGTAACACAATCAATCTTACTGCAGTCACTCAATTAAAGGACAAGGAACACAAGCAAATGCACACACGGGCCAAAAAGAAAGAAAAAAATAGTCCCACATACCAAACACATAGGTAACCAAAGCATAAAGGTAGAGTACTTGGGCCGTGCTCTGTCGGAGGAAACAAAAAACAAAAAGGAAGGATAAAGAAGAAGCATTCACCACTAGCAAGTAAGCATTGTTAAAGGACAATCGAAGGAACAAATAAAAAGGCAATGCGGGCTGTGAGCCCACAATGTATATACAACACGTCTCTAAGAGTGCTGCCTAGCCAAGACCTAAAAACAGGCATACAAACTTCTCACTTGAATAGCTCATCACCTGTGTAGCTGTGTATCTGAGAGAGAGTTTACTACACAGAGACACATATTCTGCACTTTAATTGTTTGCCTCATTCGGTTACAAAATTCACTAACACATTATTAGCAGTGAGGTCACGTCTCCGGTGTGGGAATTCCTGGTGTAAAACCAGACATCAGCATAAGCCTAGTGCAGCAACACCTCTGAACTGGGAGCCCTGTTCTCCAGCACAGTAAATAGGAGAGGGACTTGTGGCAGAAAAAACTGTCTAGTACCATGCTATAACAGCAGGTTTGCCTGAACGTGCTCCCACTAAGCCTGTAAATGTGTAAGAAAGAATGACTATGTTTTAACATCAACAAAGGGCACCCTGCTTTTTGACAATAACATCTCTGCAGACATTATTGGCTGGAAACACCAATAGCATACATTTTAGTGCAGCATTTTGTTGGAAAGTGCTCGATTTTATATTTTAGAATGGTGCCCAAGTGAAGTGATTAGCATGTGACGACAATATGTTTAATGATGTGCACAAACTCTGAGCTAGCGCAGATGTAAGTTTTCCTAATGCATCTAAAACGCGGGCACACACAGAGCTTCTACATTCAATGGCTGATGTTCCCTTGCATCTTTCTCTAGGTGCATGTGCACACATACCAAAGAGCTAATGTAGCATAAGGAATAAAGTACTCTTGTACATTGTCTTGGGTCGCCTTGACGACTTGGAGTAACTTGATTACGTGCAGCTGGGGTACTTATGCCATATACAATACCAAATGCCATCTGCAATGCAAAAGCTCATCGTTATGTTACAGCATACTGTAATAACAATGAAAACAGAGAGGCACATGGTGCACTTTGCATTCTCCTTAATCTCTGACATCACACCACAAGGAAAGCATGCTGCTCGGGTACACACATTCTGGGGCAGATTTACAAGCCCCTTGTAACACTTTTGCGCTGCCGTATGCGGCGTAAACAATGCGGAAAATCTACAACATGACGCATCTAGGGAGATGCATCACGTTGTAAAGCCCTGCGTGACATTATACCTGCATCAGGTATAATGCATGCAGGTTGGGAGCTCCTCTACGCAGGAAAGCCTCGTAAAAGTGATGCAGTGAAATCTACAAGATTTCGCTGTATGACTTTTAGGATGCCACTGAATCAAAACATTATGCCTGCTTCAAGCAGGCGTAAGGAGTGATGAAGTGTATTGGGGATAGGCCATAAACACGCATTGCTGGAGCTTGCGACACGACTCCAGCACTGCGTGACTTTGCCGTGAGAATTTCTGACATATCTGTCAATCCTTGCGCCATAGTGCGTCGTATTGTAAATACGGCGCATCTATAGTGGTGCAAGGGTTTTGCATGCAGGCGCAGGGAAACTGAGTGATCTATACAGATGCGTCAGTTTCTTATAACTCAGCCCCTAAGACTATAACTGTATAATGAGAAGGCACACATTTTGTAGACTTGACACATTCTTAATTCTTTACCAGTATTTTGCAGTGACAGGGCACCTCTCCTATCTGGGTTTGTCTTTAACAGTTTTATATGATAGTAGGGCAGGGCAGCAGACTCCAGGCACGCTGTCATGCTCACTGTTCAGTATGCGTATGCTACAATAACAGCTACATTTTTCATTCTAAACATATTTTCATCTCTGGGTAGACACGAGACAATAACTGCAATGCACAGGCATAAACAAGCTGCACTTCTGAAGCCCATCAGTCTGCAGCATCATGTGTCAGTTTTAGATTTGAGAAGTAATGTGTCTAAGGACGGTAGAAGATGAAACAGAAAAGCATCGAAAAGTTTAATCAAAAATATTAAATGCACAAAATAGTTTGGATTGAAACCTATGAAACTTATAGGAGTTCTTTCAGAACTGGAATATAAATAGGAAGCATTTGGTGGTTTTTCAAGGAACACGTACAGGCAATATGCACGAGTTAATCGGAGGATGTGATAAAGGTAGCAGATAAGAATCCTGGGAAAGAGAAGGGTGTGAATGGGGAGATGGTGGGAACATTGACATGATGTTAAAATTAGGTAGGGAAAGGGAGGTTTGCGCTGTTGGTCGCTTGTTAATTAAATTTAAACTGGTTAAAAGGGCATTTCGATTTTCTCTTTTAAAGGTTACAAAAATAATTATCGCAAAGAGATTATGATAGCTCCGGAAGAAGTACCCGTTGCGATCCGAAATGCTTTAAGAAAAGAAATTCACGTGTACACAATCTTGAGTTGAAACTGGCTAAAGTGGTTGTACAACGGAAGCATAAAAAACAACTTATGGAGAACTGCCTGAAGCATGTGAAAATGAATACTTTTTATTGAAGAACAAATTATAACCGAATAAATCATGGTTTAAATTAAGTTGAACAGAAGTTTATTTAACAACGTTAAGAGATACAAAAAACCGTCCCGGCTGTGCATGGTTTCGATTAGCAGAGAGCTGGGTGAGCGTCCAGGGAGGGTTCGGGACGTTGCCCAAAGCCCATAATTGCCACCCCATCAGTTGCACATCATATAGCTTCTAGCAATATAGTTGTCTGCTGCTCTTCTCAGATTCTTTAAAAAAAATAAAAGTATGCTTTTTAATTCCACTTCTCACCTGCTTTAAATTAGAGTAATTGACAAGGGAAGGCTTTTCACACCTGTTGGCAAGGCATTCTACATCCAGGTCAGGCCTCTCTGAGTCTCTCGGGCCATATTATCAAGAAAGGGCTATACATTATCGCCGCTTTTATCGGCAGGAAACTGCCGCTAAAGCGGCGATAATGGGCTTGATAATATGCCCTTGAGAATTTCAATAGAAGCCCATGTTCGAGCACACACTAGTGTTACCGGCAGTTTTCACCACGGCTCCCTGAAACTATGGCCATGTAGCAACGTCTTGTAAATACGCCGCTAACAGGGTGATAGTTTTCAGCGGTACACGGCGGTAGGAAAACTGCTGCTAACTAGCGTTAGTGGTAGTTAACGCCAGTCCTTGTACATATGGGCCTGAGTCTTTATGCTGGTTGTTTAACAAACACATTAAGCTTCTTCACAGTCACTGAAAAGACAGTGACAATTTTACTTGTCAGCGACAGTAAACCTATTTTTTGATGTAGTTACTGTCATTTTCATCAATCTGCCCCCCTTATAACTGCGTTTTCATATTATCACTGCACCATGTCCATGACATATACTTTAAGTTCCAGTTCCATGGATTCTTTATATCTGCCCTCCACTGCCTTTTAGCTAGCTTTGTGCAATTCAAAATTGACATATATACACATACACAGATACATAAATGTCTTTAAGACTGTACTATTCCAAATGCAAAAGAAACAATTGATGGACGGAATACTGGACAATGCAACCATTCACCCACAGTCACAAGGATATGGGTTCAATCATTATTCTTTTGCTCACCACACCACCCCAGCTTGGACCCACAATATGCAAATCAGTCTTGACCCTGTTCCTTTTGGGAACAGTCCAGCCCGAACTGCCAAGCCAGGTTGTCCCTGGACCGAAAACAAGCATCCTGGGACCGATTTCAGGGCGTCACCCTTCATCAGCCAGGCTAGCTTGAATTCAGTGGTGTAGTGAGCATGGGACCCACGTCTGGGCATACCCTTCCCACTCGGGGTGACTTATGCAAAAGAAACAATTGATGGAAGGAATGCTGGACAATGTAAACATTCACCCCCAGTCACAAGGATCTGGGTTAAATCCATCATTCTTTTACTCACCACACCACCCCAGTTTGAACCCAGCCATTTTCTAATCAGTCTTTACCCTGTCCCTTGTGGGAACAGTCCAGCCTGAACTGCCAAGCCAGGTCCTCCTTGGACAGGAAACAAGCATCCTGGGACCAGTTTCAGGGCAACACCCTTCATCAGCCAAACTAGCTTGAATCCAGTGGTGTAGTGAGCACGGGACCCACATCTGGGCATACCCTTCCCACATAGGGCGACAAATGCAAAATAAACAATTGATGGACGGAATGCTGGACAATGCAAACAATCACCCCTAGTCACAAGGATCTGTGTTAAATCCATCATTATTTTGCTCACTACCCTAGCTTAGACCCAGCCATCTGCAAATCGCTCTGGATCCTGTTTCTTGTGGGTACAGTCCAGCCCGAACTGCCAGGCCAGGTCCTCCGTGGACCGGAAACAAGCATCCTGGGACTGGTTTCAGGGCATCACCCTTCATCAGCCAGGCTAGCTGGAATCCAGTGATGTAGTGAGCACGGGACCCACATCTGGGCATACCCTTCCCACTTAGGGCGACATATGCAAAAGAAGCAATTGATGGACGCAATGCCGCAGAATGCAAACATTCACCACCAGTCACAAGGATCTGGGTTAAATCCATCATTATTTGGCTCACTACACCACCCCAGTGTGGACCCAGCCGTATGCAAATCAGTCTTGACCCTGTACCTTGTGGGAATAGTCCAGCCCGAACTGCCAGGCCAGGTACTCCCTGAACTGGAAACAAGCATCCAGGGACCGTTTAAGGGTATCACCCTTCATCAGCCATGTCATAATTCACCCCAGTACAGAGATCTGGGCCTACATCCATAGTATTAGTTTTTTTGTTCACCATGCCATTTCAGTTTGAGCCCAGCCATATGCAAATCAGTCTTGACCCTGCACCCAGTGGTAATAGTTGATCCCTAACTGCCAGGCCAGGTCCTCCCTGGACTGAAATCAAGCACCATAGGACCGATTTCGGGTTTTCACCCCTCAGCAGCGAGGATAGCTTGACTCCAAAGGCATTTAGAGCACAGGACCCCCATCTGGGCATACCTGTCCCACTCGGTGTGACAAATGCAAAAAGAACAATTGATGGACAGAATGCAGATGCGTCACTTTCTTGTAAATCTGCCCCACTGTTTCCAATCCAATAAGTGCAACAGTAGGGAAAATGTTGGATAGCGGAGGGGTAAAACCTACTATCACCGTTCCAGTCAGTCCAATTGTACAGAAACTGTTGGATAGGGGAGGGGTAAACATTACTATTCCAAGTCCAGTCAGTGCAACAGTAGGGAAAGTGTTAGATAGCGGAGGGTTAAAAATTACTATTACCACTACAGTCAGCGAAAGAGTAGGGAAAGTGTTGGATAGCGTAGAGATACAATTACTATTCCTACTCCAGTGAGTGTAACAGTAGGGAAAGTGTTCGATAGCGGAGGGGTAAAAATTACTATTCCCACCCAAATGAGTGCAACAGTAGGGAACGTATTGGATAGTAGAGGGGTAACAATGACTATTCCCACTCCAGTGAGTGCAACAGCAGGGAAAGTGTTGGATTGCAGAGGAATAAAAATGACTATTCACTACAGTCAATTCGAAATTTTAAACAAACAAAATATCAACAACAAAAAGAATTTGAAATAATAAAAAATATATAAATATGCAAAAAAATTAAATACAAATATGTTCAATATTATAAATTAAAAAATATAATGTTAAATGCATATCACAAATACCTACAAATATTATATTAAATAAGATATACAAATATTTTTCAAACAAACAAATATTTTTAGTTAGAAATTATTTCTAAACAAAAACATTACTACATACATTTATTTTATTTACATCCTACCCCATAACACCACACAATTCACAACCAACATCTAAATTAAAAATAAAATGTACTTCCATAATTAACATAATTAATTATCGATTAAATAAATATTATTAACAAAAAAACAAATTAAAACACATAGAAATTAACTTCCCACCCTTTACCAGTATAAACTCCACAACTTACACCTAAAATGAATTGCACAATTCCCATATTTAATTTTTATTAATGAAATAATATTAATTAACAACTAATTATTAATTAATTAAAAACACATTACTTCCCACCCTTTACCTCTTTAAACCCCACAACCCGCACCTAAAAATAATTACACTATTTCCATATTTAATTCTCAAATAGATAATTAATATTAATTAACAATGAATTATTAATTAACTAAAAATAAATTACTACCCACCGTTTAATCCTATAAAGCCCACAATCCGCATCTAAAATTAATCAAACTATTTTCTTATATATTTTCAATTAATTAATAATAATTAACAACTGATTAATCAATTAAAAATAAAATATTTTCTAACCTTAACCCCTATAAACCCCACAACCCACACCTACAATTAATTACACAATTTCAATATTTAATTCTCAGTTAATTAATAATAACTAACAACTAATTATTAATTAATTAAAAATAAATTACTGTTCACCCTTTACCCCTATAAATCCCAGAACCCACACCTAAGATTAATTACACAACTCCAATATTTAATTTTCAATTAATTAATACTAATTAACAACTAATTATTAATTAACTAAAAATAAATTGCTTCCCACCCATTACCTCTATAAACCCCACAACCCGCACTTAAAATAATGACACAATTTCCTTATGTAATTTTCAATTAATTAATGAATATTTATTAATAACAAAGTAATAATTATTTACAAATAATTTACTTCCCACAATTAACACTATAAAGTCTTATTTAATAAATTAAAAAAATCATTGATTTATTATAAATAAATTACTTTCCACCCTATTCCCCTATAAACCCACAACCAACAACGGAACTAAAAAACACAAAATGTAATTAAAATAAAATTGACAACTACTAAAAATGTAACACATATATTAAAAAACATTAATAATATACAAAAGAATATATCACATACATTTAAAGTATATACTAAAATACATAACACTAATTAAAAAATTGATAATTTAAACAACTATATTTTTGCAAACAATATTATTGACTTCTATATTTTAAAAAATTATGTTTCTTACCTTCAAATCGATATTCTTGACAACGTTATTCTTGCTGTTGATATTCCTCACTGACAATATTTAGGACTCAATATTTCTGTAGTTCAAAATTTCCAACTCGATATTTTGTCTGCACACCTGTGGATGTTGTTGCAGAGTTCTTGTGTAGGGGTGATGGTGTTGGTTGCGGCTTTTGGTTTGATTAATTCCTTGACAATGGACAACATTTCCTTGCAATTGTTGGAGCTAGATTCGATTTTCAGGGCCAGGGCCTTTTTCTTGGTCTCTTCCATTTGATGGTCCCATTATCTAGGTGCAGTCTTGTAGGTGTTTCTTGCGGTGGTTCCTACAGGTTAGCACCTTCACTTTTTCCCATGATTGCATCTGCTTGTAGGAAACGTAGAGTGAGACATCACATCCAGTTCTGGATACTTAGGGGTCCATTAGGATGGCGGGCGGACTTTGTCCGCCCGCCATCCTAATGGAGATCGGGACCGCCCGCCATAAGGACGGGGGTCCCGTTGGGGGTATTAGGATGTGCCCGCCACAGTGGCGGGCACATCCTATATGTTTTACATTGTGGCGGGCGGTGCTCTCTGCACCGCCCGCCACAATGTAAAGCATAAGTTGACGCATTCACACAGGCAAAGTGGCAGGCACCGCGCGGTGCCTGCCGCTTTGCATATGTAAATGTGAGGGGGTACCATAGGTATGCCCCATGTGCCCCCCCGACAGTGGCGGCAACCTGGGAGCCCTGCAGGGGGCCCCCGCAGCAATCTCCGCCTGCCTTTCCGCGGAAAGGCCCACACATTTTGCCATTGTAATATGGCTGGCGGTGTCAATTGGACACCGCCACCATATTAATCTATTATCGCCGCAGTCGCAAGGCAACCGCAGCGGTAAAGTGGCGGACGGTCTTTCCGTCCGCCACTGTCCCTTCCGCCATCCTAATCTGGCGGAGGGGAAAACGAGAGTGGTTCTCGGGCGGATTGCCTCCGCCAGGGTGGCGGTGGCCAGCGCCACCCTGGCGGAGGCAATCCGCCCGAGATCCTAATGGACCCCTTAGTATTTCAGACCCCAGCACAGAGAACAAACAGAATAGGCCAAGCGTGAAGTGGTCTTACGACCTAAATAACATATGCTACATTTTTTAAAGCAAATAAAATATAGATCGATAGCTCATCTATGTTAGTGATGTTAATCGGAAATTGGGCACCAGGCCTGTGGGCAGCTCAATTATTAATCGATCTGTTTGCAAGCCATCGTCACTAGTCTGATGGAATTGAAATTACAACACAAAGATTGTCACTGGATAATTACAGGTTCAAGATGTTGACCCACGCTTACAAAGCCCTGCACAATGAAGAACCAGCATACATCAATGCATAACCATCCGCCAACCACCCAGACACCTACAATCCGACTCCCTCATCCTTTCAAGTGCCCCCAGGATCCATGGAGCCAACTGCAGGGGATGCTCTTTCTCGCATCTGGCAGCCAAAGCTTGGAACAACCTTCCCCTGCACCTCAGGACGGCCTCACTGCTCTAGCAATTCAGGAGAGAACTCAGGACCTGGTTGTTCGAATGAACCAATCACCTTGCAGCAGCCAGCATCTCCCGAGCCTTGACACACTCACAGGTGATTTGCAGTACTTGATAAATGCTTGACTGATTACTGGAGACTTAATTCTGATCTAAATAATTCCATGGCAAGGGGCACTAAGTGCCACTTGGAAAATGTTATCTGGGAGATATTGTAGCAAACTTAATGCCATGAGACAAAAGATAACAATGGAGGACACTTGCAGTCCATCCTAGAGAACCTTTCCCTGCATGCTTTAAACAGATGCTTCAGTAGTTAGTTCTCTATTTCCTTTCAAGTTATTTACAAACTCTCTTGAACTCTCTGAGGTCAGGGTTGTACCAACTAGCTTGATTGTTGGATCGTTTGGGGTTGGTGTTTTTCAGGGGCACCAGAGTATTGGCGCAGGTGGTGATCCAGTTGTTGAATTTGTTCCTGTTGCTGATACAGTCATTGGTGGGGTCTGGGTAGTGTAGTTGGAGGGTGCTGAGCCATTTTGTTTCTGTAACTTTCTTCCAGCAGTGGTTTGGGGTGGTGCTGGGATCCATAGGGGTGGTGGGTGATCTTGTTATGTGGAAGTGGACAATGGAGTGGTCCGTTCATGTGAGTGGAGTGATGTGGCTGATCTTAACCTTGTCGCTGAAGGAGATATGGGGTACAGAGAGTGTCTGGCGATGTAGGTAATGCCTTGTATGACCTGGCTGAGGCCAATGTTCTGTAGGCTTTCAAGCAAGTCCATTGAGCTGGAGTCCGTGGGTTGTAAAGATGAAAGTTGGGATCACCTAGGAGTATGAAGTGTTTGGTGCCCATGGACATGGAGTAATGAAGATTATAATGTGTCTGTAATACGTCTAAGTGCACAGAGCACAAGCTGATGATGTTCACTTCAGTGAGAGAGCACACATTGTTTCAGGCAGTGGAGCATGAGCTGCCAGTGGCGCGGGCTGGTCCGCCCATCAAGCGTCACATCACCCACTCCTAGCTCAAGTGGAGTGGAGCAGAAGCAGGAACTCACAGGGAAGCTGCAAACCAGTGATAACGGTCAATGGTAGTGAGAAGAAAAACCTGTTCAGCTACCATGCCCAAAATGAAAACACTGCTCCAACCCTTCTGTGCATGTAGACCTCTCAAGGCCAGCAACTAAATTTGGATTCTCTATAACGAAGTCAGTACTCAACTCCTGTGGTAGCTGGGTGTAACTGTTCCACAGAGCCACTATAGAACTCTGCCACTAGATTTTGAGGTCTGCTGAATTTGAGTTCTTACTCGTAAACTTGTCAACAATGTGAAAGTAAATGTTCTCGTCAATAGAAACATTGTCCACATTTATTAGGAACCTACATATAAAAAAAAAACATCCATCATCAGCGCCCGCCCCAGGAAAACTCCAGGTGACATCTCCCTCATCAGTTCAAATCATTCCATTCTATTCCCTTGAAGACAGGTTTATTCAGCTACATCGCTCTCACGGGTCTCTGCGCTCCGCCTCAGAGATTGAGCATGTACTCTGCTTTTTACCCCACACAGTCGTTCTTCTGAATTTGAATCAAACTGAGGCTTGGCTGAGCTATGAAATTAGCGAAAAGCAGCACAAAGAGCTGATTATATTCTACCTGTCAAGGCGGTGAGCCTTCCACACGAGGACACGAAGACTCGAGGTTATGAGGTCTTGGTGAGGTCCCGATGGAGGTGTGAGAGGAAAAGTGTCGGTCTCCGGTTTCCCCTGTTCTAGGTTGGAAACGAAACGAAGTCTGTCCTGCTGTGCTGGGCTGGGCAACGGACGACGGACCTCCGCATGGGAAGAGAAAAAAAAAGTGTATAGGTACATCCGAGCAAGACCCGCTCGGCCCTGCCGAGCGCAGAGAGCAGAGTGTTTTGCTTGGTGATCGGAATTTTCAAGTCAGAGGTGCCGGAGCCGGGATTCAAGCGAGCTGGATGAGACCGGGCTGCGACTTGAGTTGAGGCGGCGTGGAGGGCGTGGAGGGGCACTTACCGCACCATAGCTCCCGCTGTCGAGGCTTTGTTGTTATCCGACTCCGATCTCGACGATGCAATTGCTTTTCTGACACTGATGCTGACGATACATGCATCAGAGGCACTGTGTTGGTACAAGACACGAGTGCATTTTACAACTGCTGCAGAAGTCTGAGCTCTCTCCTCTCTGCCGTGTGGGTGGAAACGGTCATCACTTGTTTGGCAACTGTCAGTGAGGCTATAAAAAAAAAAAAGGGCAAAAAAAAGAAAAGTTGGGTATCTCTCAGAAGTTGCTCAGCTCGTCTCATAGTCTCTTACATGCAAGGCTATACAAGGATATTACCGGCCAGGATAAACGTGTTGAAATTAGTCTTTCTCAACACCTTGAATTTGAAACTCGTACTGAACTGAATTGATAGAAAGATACGTCAGTTTGATAAACCAGGATACTGAGGGAGCTACCGGGAGCCTAATACCTTCCAAGCTGTCTGCAATGAGAGTGGGGTTTGTAAAGAATAAAAACTTACTCGGACAGTGCTACCAGAAGCAGAAGCCGAGATTGAAAATAAATACACAATTCACAAAAGATCATGTACAGTCTACCTATGGCCCTACTAGGTATCAACTGGCGAAAGTAGCAATTCAAATCGAGTTTGGAGAGTGTCGCATCATTAATGTGATAAACCACATATACTGCATATACAATTTACCTTGCAAGCATAAAGCACAATCAAGGTTACGGACCCCTGTCCGGGTGAAGCTATCTAAGGTATCTAAGGGAGGGCGAGGTGTGCAAAGAGCGATAAAAGCCAAGGATCAAGGAGAAACGGCTACCATTGTCTCAGCACTTAGTAGCCCGCCGCCTTTTACTGAAATCTCTGGGCCAGGCGAAACATTTTTATAAAGGAATAGCTATGGGAGACCTGGTTCATGGAACTGGAGCTGAGGTACCAGTCTCACTGTCAGTGTCGAGTTTGCAGAAGGAGCAAACTGGGCTAATAAAGCACAGTGAGAACAACTTGGACAAAAAACTAGAGAATGAACAGGAGCCATCAAGGGATTCAAGCGGCTCGACAATACCCTCTAAGAGTGTAGAGGGGGCCCTCAAACACCTGAGATTGAAATTGAAAATGCTGTTGACTCCTGCAAACTGATAGATAAAAATTCAGATAAACGACCAGAGACAAAGGGGCCAGAAACTCGGAGAGCCAAGGCAAATGAAATTAAAAATAAATTACGAGAGGAAGGGCATGGGAGAGACAAAGATAAAAACAAGGACAAATCAAAAGGCAAAGGTTCAGAAAAAGGTTCAGGAAAAGGTTCAGAGAAAGAAAAGGAAAAGGAAAAGGACCAAGATAAACACAGAGATAAAGACAAAGACAAAGACAAAAACAAAGACAAAGCAATGGAAATAGAAAATGAAAAAATTAAAGAAAGACATAAAAAATGCTTTAGTGAAAAAGAGAAAGTCCAACGAAAGGATAAAGGGAAGGAGCAATTCATTGAAGTAGATGACGATGTGGAGTTAATGGCAAAAAAAGCCAAGCGACTTCAAACTATCAAAAACCTGAAAGCAAATGCCAAAGCTACTGAACAAGCCAATACACTTCAGCCTAGTATATCTAGTATTTTAAGCTCTATACCCAAGGAAGGGGCGAAAAAAGTTTCAAAACATCCAGTAACGGAGGAATCATCTAAGAATGAGGAAAATATGACGACATATCTGGCATCAGACCTTGATACATTAACAAATTCTCCTCTAAAGCAATCTGGTTATAATGAGACTCCCAGCTCCTTACGCAATCCATCTATCGCGAAATTGAGACAATCTGAAGTGGAAAATCCATCTGAGGGTTTGGATGCAGATATATATGAGACTGGTCTATCTACAACAAGTGAGATTAGCGACGATAACATTAATCCAACTCGAGGCTCAACACCTGAAGGTACAGACTCTCTAGACGCTAAGAAATCTGGCACTTCAGATCAAGGTTACACTCCACGGGGAAAAAAATTTGAGAAAAGGAGAACAAGGAATCAACGGCTTAATAAGTCAAATTTCGAAGAAAGTTCAGACCAAGGAAGCATCACTGGGCAAGTTAGCAAAAGTAGGAACAAATCCAATAATTCTGATGAAGCTGTACCGGCTCAGCATAGGGAAGAGGACTCAAATGGAAGCGACAACAAACTACAACATGGATCAGCTGTAAGAAAAGTGAAATTGGCTGAGCCCTCTTTAAAAGATATCCTGACAACTATTAGAGACTTCCATAAGGATATAAACAAAGACAGTGAAAGGAATCATGCTGCTATTTAGAAGCTAGAAGGGGTGGTCAACAAAGTAGATAGTACTTGCACCGAGATATCGGAAAGGATGATATCTCTAGAAACTCGCACTGAGTATCTAGAGAAAGATGTTGCCTACCTCCAAAAGCAAGAAAAATCTCAAGAAGGGATCATTAGAGACTTAATGTTCAAGGTTGAAGACCAGGAAAATCGCTCTAGAAGAAATAACCTTCGTTTTCTTGGCATCCCGGAAGCCGTGGAGAGGAATGATCCTAGGGGATACATAAGCAACTTGCTGAAAAAAACTTTCCCTGAATTAGAATCTTGGGATATGGATAAAGAAATTCAGCGGGCCCACCGTTTTCCCCTCACACAACGTAAACAAACTGAGAACTCCCGTAAATACCCCAGGGCAATGTTAGTGTATTTTGGTAACTTTCTCTTACGGGAAGCCATTTACGACCTAGCGCGTCCTACCAGTAAGCGGGAATATAATGGATTTTTCTTTTTTGTAAGACCAGACTTTGCACACCCGACAGTTGAAAGAAGATGGAGAATGCGGCAGCTCTTCACTCCGTTTGAAAAAGCTGGAGCCACTGTTTACTTACAAAATACTTCCCGTTTGAAAGTACTTTTCAAGGCACTACCCGCTTTTTTAATAGTGAAATTCAAGCGGAAGGTTACTTGCAAGAAATATCGGATATTGCAAGGAAAGCCAATTGATAAATATAATGAACAAAAAAAGTTAACTCCACTGGGGATAAATTAATTGCCGTAGCTTCGCAATTAATTATTGCTATGACACAGGCTCAAGCTCGTATTTCTTTCGATCAACTTTCTTTCCTCGTTTCCTCTTTGGTATTGGTGCTCTCTGTTTATTCTCTAATGGCGCTGCCGGAGGCCCTGAGAGCGATCTTTGGCGCACGGATCACATAGACGCCCGCACCCGGATCCGGTCGGACCCGGGATGCCTCAATGGGTGGATGGGGGGTGGGGGAGGGACTGGGTGGTGGAAGGAGGGGGGGAGGGAGGGCTGGGATGGTGCTGGGGGTGTGCAAACCTAAAAAAGAGAATCCATGATATTATTGTAACTATAACTATGCTGAAATTTAAAGATGCAACAAGGTACGTAGCCAAACGTGTTTTCACTATACTAAACGGAAGGTTGAATAGAAGGAAAGATCTAAGACAGAAGTATGGCAACACCTAGGATCTGCTCTATGAACACAGGGGGCCTAAATGATTGGAAAAAAAGGGGAAGACTAGAGGAATTTGTTAAATTTAAACGATTAGATATTTTGTGTTTGCAGGAGACCCATTTGCCATGGGGGAAAAGGCACTTGCTAAACCTAAAGGGATTCGAGACTCTCTCTTGTTCCTCCCAAACGTCTATTATTAGGGGGGTCGCTATCATTGGTAAGGTGGGTTTGGGGGGAGCCAAACGTTCCAAGGCGGACACTATGGGCGCTGGACATTATGTGAAATGAATTTGGGCATCACTATCTGTTGTATTTACGGGGCTAATAGCGATGACCCTGATACCTTCGACCGTATGGAGAAGGAGTTAGCAGGTTGGCCAACACCCATACTGGTCTGTGGGGATTTTAACATCTCGGCAGATATACCGGACGTAAACCCCGGCTATACCGGGCAGTACGCTCAATGATGGATTCACACAGCTTGAGGGATGTCTGGGGCAGTATTGAATCAGGGAACCCAGGTTTTACATATTTTTCGCACCCATATAAGAAATATTCTAAGCTAGATTATTTTATGATCTCCACCACAGAAATGAGCACAGTAGAAATCAGTAAATTACCTACGATAATATCAGATCATAATCCATTGTTATTAACAATAGCTTTCCACAGACCAGCTAAACCAATGAGACCATGGACCTTCGATAAAAAGCTTTTAACAGATAGCATTTACATAGCGTATATGAAGAATTGGTCACAGGCCTTTTTTGATGCAAATAGATATAGCGCATCGTGAAACTCTGTTTGGGACAGTTATAAAGCTGCCTTAAGGGGAGAAACCTGCAGCTACACCTCTCAAAAATGGAAACGACTTAACGTAGAAAGAGAACAATTAATGAATAAATTAACAGTGGCCGAGGAACAGCACAGGAAAGATATATCCCAGGGAAGACAGGATACCAAAAGCTTAGAAAGAGTGAGCACTATTAAAGCGGAGATACAAAAGCAATTAGCTAAAAAAGCAGCTGCCGAATATCAAGCTCAAAGAAGGAATATGTATGAGACGGGGGAACAAGCCGGGAAAGCATTGGCATTACGCATTAGACAAGCGACTTCTAAAAATATTATTACACGTATAGCAGAGCCTATGAGGAGCCTAAAGACATAATCAATGTCTTCAAAAGATACTATCAAACATTGTATCAGGAAGATCCGGTCACTGAAGAACCAAGGATTGAGTGGACAGGATTGGGGACCAAAGCGGCTCAGGGGGATAGAGAAATCTTAGAACAATCCATTACTATGGATGAACTCCCGGAGGCCATAAAAGAATTAGCAGCAGGGAAGGCTGCGGGCCCCGACGGTCTACCAATTGAGCTCTATAAAAACTTATTTGAAGAAACATCTATACTTCTGTTAGACCTTTTCAATGGGATTATAAATACAGGCTTAATCCCTGAGTCATGGATGAACACCAATATAGTGGTGTTTCATAAAAAGGGCAAGCCCACTGAAAATCCGGGTTCATATAGACCCATATCCCTAATAAACGTGGACAATAAACTATACGCTAAGATCCTGGCAACCCGCATGGGACGGATCATTGGGACCCTGGTCTCTCCCTGGCAGCACGGTTTCATTCCTGGTAGGGGAACCACCGATCATATTAGACGAGCTATCACGTTGTTTGATATCCATGCTGCCGGGGAGGGAGGGGTCGCAATGATCCTTCTAGACGCGGAGAAAGCTTTCGATCGGGTCAGATGGGAATTTTTGTGGAGCGTGCTCACTGAAAGGGGGTTCGGACCGAGGTTTATGAAGGCTATTCAGGCTATGTATGTTACCCCAGTAGCGAAAATTCAAATGATGGGTGAGAGTTCGGATAAGATCTTTATTACGAGGGGGACAAGGCAGGGATGCCCATGCTCACCCTTTTTATTCGCACTCTATATTGACCCTCTAATACGCCAAATAATTAATAACACAGCAATTAAACCCCTAGTCATGAAGGGATTTCAAACCAAAATTTTGGCATATGCCGATGATTTGGCGGTCATTACTACTGACCCCAACGCGGCTATGCGCGAAGTGGTGGGCACTACGAGCAAATTTGGCGGTCAATCGGGTTATCGCTTAAATGTAGGTAAGACACAGGTGCTCTGTTCCAAAAATATAAATAAATCTGACTCCAGATTCGTTGATTCCGTGGTTTATTTGGGGATTACGATCAACGCACAGACGGAGCTGATAATTAGAGACAACTTCATTCATGTTATGAAATCCATGAGGGAGAATCTAAAAAGAATGGATACATTACAACTTTCAATAATAGGTCGTGCCAATGTCATCAAAATGACTATGTTCCCCAAGGTGCTATATAAATTCCGGTCGATCCCCTTTAAAATAGAGGGGAAAATTATTAAAGAAATAGAATCTATCTTTATGAACTTCTTGTGGCAATGTGGAAAGGTTAGACGATCCATGAAATATATGTCTTTGCCTCAGGAAAGGGGGGGCCTGGGACTGCCAAACCTCAGATACTACCACTGGTCTTGTCTTCTTACGCAGATGGCTATACTATTTGATCCAGGGGGAAGCGGCACAAACTCCCCCAGTAGACAAGATGCGATCCCATCTATTTTCGAATTGCTGCTCGGTAGCGAGGCGACTGGGGTATTATTAAGGAGAACAGAAAGAAGATACTACAATAAGTCGAGACTCAAGACACTCGAAGGGATATCGGGGGTCTGGGTCGCAGCTCAGAAAGCACTGGCAATCTCTAAATATAATCACCACACCCCACTCTGGAACTCGGGCCTCTTTCCTAATCTAAGTAATGATGGGTTTTGGAGACACTGGGAGCGACAGGGTATCCGGACACTGGGGCAGGTTATGGTCAGGGATGAGTGTAGAACTCTGGAAGAACTAAGACAAAGGTACTCCCTCCAGGGTAGCCAAGATCATAAATACGCTCAGGTGGTTAGTACAATCAGATCAATAAGGCCCGTATTATTTTAAGGGAGAGGTGTAAGATACTGGATTATCTGAAGGGGGGTGAACTCAGAATTAACGGAGTATATAGGCTGTTTTTGGAGGAATCTCAGGACGATATGGGTAAAACTGAGGCAGCCTGGGCTTTAAAACTGGAAGATCCGGATATTGACCTGGACAGAGCCCTCGTAATGGACAAACGATTCCTACGTTCCTCCGATTTGAGAACTCAGCACTTCAAAACGTTATTTAATCTATATTATACCCCCTACAAGCTTTATAACTGGGGTAAGAGAGAGAACAGTAACTGCCCCAGATGCTGCAAAGGTCCAGCTGATATCACCCATATGTTTTATCAGTGTGAGAAACTCGAAGCAATTAAAACAGAGATTGAATCATTCTGGGCAGGGCTGCTGGATGCTCATATAACCCTGTCTCCGACACTAATGATTATAGGATGCCAAAGCAAACTGAAATTAGATATTGAGACAGAAGCTTTAATTTGTATTTCCACAGCTGTACTTAGAATTTTAATTTCAGCAGCTTGGAAAGACACTGAGGCCCCAACCTTCCAAATGTGGCTGTCTAGACTACTGGGAATACATAATGTAGAGGCGGCTCTGTATGAAATCAAGGGAAAAAAATTAAGAGAAATGGGGATGAAGACCTGGGCACCAGTAGCCGCTTGGCGTGCTAGCAGATTGTAGTATACTCATTGATCCTTAGGACTGTGGCTACAGCAATGTACTTATTTGTTATATTTGGTTCTAATCTTCTATTTGTTTTGCTGTAGCCGGCATAAACTGTACAATATTCATATCTAAAACACTAACTATTCCTTGATGTATAAGAATAAATTCTATCAGACACTAAGTTATGTAAGTCGGCAACCGACCTCTACATTACCTTTCTTTTGTTAATTTGGTTTGCTTTGTTTATGCTGTATCTTGCCTCTTTCATTCAATTATGTATATTGTTTTCTTATTATGCCTCATGGATTCTCAATAAAAAAAAAAAATTAAAAAAAAGAAGACAGGTTTATTCAATTCCAGAACAATATTACAACAGAGTGCATAAGATCACGCATAGCATACCACAGCATCTCTAAGGGGAACTGAGACTCACAGACATTAATAGCCTGTGCTAAGTTCATGGTTTGGACAACAGAACTCTCATCTAGCCACTATCAGCTAAGTAAATACTTTAGGTTTTCACCAATGTTATCAGCCACAGACATCTTAATCTCCCCCAAAAAACCAGAAGAAACAGTGCATATTTCACCACTGAAAATGTCTTGGAATAAGTGTCAAACCGCTCACTTCCTAAACCTGATGAACAATTCATCATCCATGATTAACTCACCCGATCAGGAAAGAGCACGTAAATCACTAGGCAGCGCCTTTTCAAAAAACTAATTTGCGAATGATAGTGAAATGGCTTGTTGGCTCAAGCACACAGCATACAACACTTTTCCTTATTGAAAGAAAAATCACAAGAGGTCGGTAAGCTACTTTGTATCACTCTAGATACAATGGTTAAAGCACTGGACTATCAGTCAACTAAATTTGAAATACAAATATCCCTACTAGAATCTGTGGTGCGGTATACAGCTACAATAGATGTCATGCTGGCGAGCTTCACAACTTATATAAAGAAATTTGGTGTGAATACGGGCAACTCAGCAGAACCAATCCAACATACTTGCTCATGTGCCCCTACCATAGACAAATCAAGGGGAATATTATCAAGGGCCCTTGTTAATTCCCATAGAAGCTCATGTTCTGATGTTAAAATGGGCTTCTATGGGAATTAACAGGGCCTATTATCAAGCCCATTATTGCCGTTTTATCTGCAGTTTCCTGCCGATAAAACGGCGATAATTTTAACACCGGTCCTTGATAATATGCTCCCAAGCACAGACCACAAACAGCTCTACATGTGTGGAAACGGCTGCTTTATTGAAGACAGGTGCACCTTACAACAAACAATTCCCTTGGCCTTTGCCGTACAAAATTAAACCTCACTAAATATTTTTCTTCCTACCTTGCCTCCCACTCCCAACTCTAAAGTTTCCCCTTCCTTTGCAACAATTTATAACCCCTAACTTGGACATTCCATACTGTCACATTAACCTTGTAAACTCTTCCTACTTCCTAAGATAACTATCTAACTAAACATTTCCTCTGCTACCTTCCCCTTCCTGGCTGCTCCCGGATTAACTTTTTCCAAACCTAAACTTAACCTGTAAACAATATAAACCACGAGTTACCAAGAAAAATGCCAGCACCTGCTTCAAGCGACACCCAATGTAAAACTTCCCTCCTAGCGCACCTATGTCCAATGAAAAACAGCTACCTGAAAACAACAGTGGAGGAACCCCTACAAACAGGGAGGGAGGGTGGGAGAAAAACATTTCCACCCACGCACCCAGCTGCCCCAACCCGGCCGCCGTGTCACCTTACTAAAATGGTGACATGGCACCCTAAAATAGACGTTTTTTTTCCCCCTAGCTCAAGTGTAGCCCAACGACCCCAATTGGGCTCTGGACTGCACCAAAGGCCGAAAAACCCCTGGGGGGGGCAAGCCTCCCGGTTGATGGCCGCCCCCCCAAAGCCCTATTGGGCCAAAGGGGGGCCACAGCACAGACCACAAAAAGCTCTATATGTGTGGAAAAGGGTGCTTTATTGAAGAAAGGGGCACCTTACAACAAACATTTCTCTTGGCCTTTGCCGTACAAAACTAAACCTCACTAAATATTTTTCTTCCTACCTTGCCTTCCACCTCCACCCCCACCCTTAAAGTTTCCCCTTTCCCCTTCCTTTGCAGCAATTTATAACCCCTAATTTGGACATTCCATGCTGTCACATTAACCTTGTAACCTCTTCCTACTTCCTAAGTTAACTATCTAACTAAACATTTCCTTTGCTACCTTCCCCTTCCTGCCTGCTCCCGGAGTAACTTTTTCCAAACTTAAACTTAACCTGTAAACAATATAAACCACTATTTACCTAGGAAAATGCCACTCAAAAAAGTCCCTGACTCTCAAACTTTTTTGACCCCTCAACTAGGGCCTAGGACTTCTTCGGATACCTTCTAATGTCCAATGCTTTGTCTAGTACTTCCCTAATTTGAATGATGTACAACTCCAAACCAAAACATGACAGGTGCACCCCATCCTCTATAAAAAATAAATTGGCAGCGTATCTAAGCTCAAGTGCTCCACTCTCCCTATGCCCTCTTTTTGCAAAACAGTCTTATGTCCCTGTTGATTTTCCTCCTGGCTTTATCTATTGCTGCAGGTCCCTCTGCCCCCCTCCAATGCCTTCTCAGAATGAATTCTGACCATATGACATAACATCCAGACCATGGCTGCTTAATTTCCAATGAGTCCCTCTTCATTTGCTTCAATATGGCCAAGCCCTTACACAACACCAAATCGTTCTCACCCATGTGAATGATCAGAACATCTGGACAAATGTTACCTCTAACTAGCTTATTTAAAATCGGAAACAACTTATGCCATCTCATGCCCCCTTTTCCATGCCAAGAACACTTAAACAAAGCTGTGTCAAGACCGAGACTCAAACCTTTCCCTTTATCCCACTTGTGATGCTCGGCCCACTTAACAAAGGAATGGTCAACAATCTAAATGGACAACTCAGTGTACGCTGGCCCAGCCACTGCACCTGAAAAGACACATATGTGAGAAGAAACACTGGAAAATGTTATGCCTCTTCCCCCAAATGCCGTAACTGAATGTATCTTTTAAAGCAATCCGACTTCCATCCTTCCAAGCGCATAATCCAGTCCCACCCCCAACCCTGCTTGGAGAAAGAGTGAGCACCAAAATTGCTCGGCGATTCACCTAAGCACAATATCGCTCATTGCATTATCCAATGCAGCTGTGCCACTGTAACCCGGAGGCCTGTGCCCCTATAGAAAAACGCCCCAAAACCCAGCAGCTGCCACCTACTCAAAGCCCTTCCTCAAAGAACTGGACACACCTCTCTGTCATCTGTGGCACACATAACCACCCGCTTCCCCGTTCCTCTTTGGTCTGTCTTGGATTATGTGATCCTCCTCAATGCCACCCTCTCTTCCCTCATTTCTACTTCACCCCACTGCACTCCCTGTACGCCCTTCCTACCCAAAAGGTCTGACACCCGGAAAGCCCCAAAGTACATCCAAGACATTAAAGTAGAAAACAAGACAGCCTGGTTCCTGCAGATCCGAGGCATTGCTTGCAGCAAGGCGGACAACAAACCTTAGACACCGGTCTCTTCACCCATGGCCTAATACCCCTTTCTCTCGCCCAAGCCTCTAATATGCGGCTGCCTAACTCCCCAGCTGAAGGAGCGTAGCCCCACACAATTTCCCCATAAAAGCGATGTCTGACAATTTGCCTGCTATAGTAAACTTCGACAAACCTCTGTCAATCAGTGACAAAATAAACTGGACCACCTCCTCCTCCCTTGCTCATTATTCTGATCATCTCTGAGCCCCCCCTCCAGAAATTCCCTCCATGCCTGAGTATATGTCTTCTGCTTCGATGGTGCCAGAGACCCTACCACCAGGTTAAGCATCCTTTGTTGCCTACCGATCACATCCTTGCTGGAACTGGCGCCTTGCCTTCGCCCGCCTCTGTGACTAGCCCATGGAACCTCCCCCACTGTGAACGAGACAAAGCGTCTGCTATGTCATTGTCTACGCCTGGCACATGTCTGGTTTGAAACAAAATGTTGTGTTTCAGACAGCTAAGGACAAAAACCCTAATCAACTTTAATACCTGAGCATCCCCTGCCGATTGCCTGTTCCCCACCTGAACCACTGACATGTTATCCACTTTAAAAATCACATTCTTGTGCACCAAATCCTGCGCCCAAACTGCCACAGCCACCACTAACGGGAAAAGCTCCAGAAAGGCGATGCTCCTCCCCCCATTCTTCCAGTGTCGAGACCACTCTTCTGTGCACCAACTCCCATCCCAGTAAAGTCCAAAACCGTGAGCCCCCGCCGCATCGGAGCATATAGTGACCTTCCACTCCTTTGGTGTCGCCATGGGAATACCATTAAAATCCTCCAAGAATGTTCGCCACATGCGTACGTCTTCCTTCATCCCTGCGGACAGACGCATATTATTGTGTGGCATTTTCAAACCCTCCAGAGACCTCCCCAACCTCCTGCAGAAAATCCGTCCTGCCATGACTACCCTACATGCGAAGTTCAGATGTCCTAGTAGTACGTGTACCTCCCTGACAGTCACCTTTTTCTTTGCCAATATGTCGTCAATCAAAATCAACATGTGCAGCTTTTTGTCTTTCGAAAGGCGTGCCTCCATTGCTTCCGAATCCAGTTCAATACCAAGAAATTACAACACCGTACTTGGACCTTGTGTCTTCTCTGGTGCCAGGGGCACACCCAATTGGCCAATGAGCTCTTGAAAACTTGTCAGCTGTTGCTGACAGTCAGTTGAACCAGGCTGGCCCACCAGGAAGAAGTCGTCAAGGTAGTCTGTCACAGTCCCTTTGCCCATGTGCCTAGTGAAAACCCATTGCAAAAATTAACTGAAACGCTCAAATAAAGCGCAGGATATCAAGCAGCCCATTGGCAGGGCCTTGCCCACAAATATGGGTCACTCAAACTGTATGCCGAGCAGCTGGTAATCGTTAGGGTGTATAGGCAATAAGCGAAAAGCTGACTTAATGTTGCATTTTGCCATCATGGCTCCCTTCCCGACTGTCGCCACTAACTCTCTGGCTACGTCCACTGATGAATAAGAAGCTGATGTCAGTTTGTCTGCTATGAAATCATTAACTGACGATCCTTCCGGCCAGGAGAGGTGCTCTGCCCTGGTTCTTTCTTTGGCACGATCCCTATGGGAGAAATAATCAGATCCTTGATGGGGCAGACTGAAAATGGTCCCGCCATGCGCCCTTCCGTTATTTACTTAAACAGTTTGCCCCTCACTACCCCTCTGTGTGTTTTAGCTGATTTTAAATTCTCGGCCCACCTGGCGGACCGAGGCGCCTCATAGCCGAGTCGAAAAAAGTCTCTGAAACCTACTCTCAATAAATCTGCATCTACTGCGAGGCCGCCAAAAACTGTTCTAAATATGCCTGCCTAATGGGTGTTGAGACTTTCTACATATTCCCATGATCCTCTGCCACCCCTATTCCTGGCGTTCTGCTGAGACCCTTGGTTAAACTACTGTCCCTCAAATGTGAGAGAAACCTCTAATCTGACCTATTTCATTTCAACATTGGCAAATGCTCAAATTACGACATTTCCCCATAAACGCAGTCTTATCACATATAATTTCTGTTATGTTTTTATTTTGTATCAAATACTTGTACTTTTTCTTTTTTTTGTATATAAATATTCTCTTTTTTGTGCTCATTTAGTCATAAAACGATACAAATATTCACTAATTCATATGGTTTTTAGTAATATTGTACATTGAAGGATCAAATCTCCAAATTGTGATAACCCCCACACAAAACCATCATACCTCCATTCTCACCTTTTATCCGCTTCAATCATACTGGCAAGCATACAACACAAAAAGTGACAATAAAATACAAAATTTATACGAGATACTACAAGATTATAATTTCTGACATAATTTTAAATTCTGGCATAAACATTCAAGAGTTGGCTTAATCTTCTTGATTAGTTCTTCTCTTGTCTGTATCTTAGGTTGGATTCACAGATGTCTAAACAATGGTCTACACACATTTAGGTGAATGATAGTTCATATTACCTTTATCAGGACCAATTAAAATCAATTTCTTTAAATCTATACAGTGGACTGAAGGTTATCTGTAAAAACAATTATAACTTTGAGAAGAAGGGGAATGTCAAACTCTACATTAGTTTCAAAAAGTTGTTATTTATACATAGTCATGCCCATATCGTCAGCAGCCCTAAACGGAGATGGTATTAGTGCGTCATCTATTTAAACTGCTGTCCCTGTCCGCTGAAGCCCAGCCCGTAGCATTGTATTAATGGTTGAGTGCCTGAGCACTTCGAGTATTCGTGTCTGAACTTACACTCCCGGGGAAATGTACCCTTGTTGAAATCCCAACATGCCCCTTGCACATTTCCTGTGCCTTTAGCTGTGCATCCCACTGTCCCTCGGGTGCGGCGGCTCTGAAAGGGGCAGTAAACCAGTGGCAGGCTGCTGGCCGTATATGTCGTCTTCCCAAACTTCACTGTCCCCATTGTCTGTTAGTAAAGATCTGAATCTATCTCCCCCCACTTAGCCTCTGTGTCTTATACAAGCATAGCTCTGAACTCCTCATCATAATGTGACCATGCGTATCCCCGGTATGTCAATTGCGCTCTTCTGATCACGTCCATGTAGTTGAACAGGGCACCAGATCTATCCAGGTATTTTTCGCAGTATACGCTTGCGAATATCAAGAATGTCGCCGACCAATTTTGAATGGTCATGGGTACCTGGGGCCTCTTAGCCAATTCTAGCTCTTCCTCCTTTGACCCTTCTTTGGCCCTCAGTTCTCTATGTAGCAGCTTCAACATAGCTACATATTCTCCTTTCCAAATCTTTTCCTTTGTTAATAATATAAGGTGTGCTCCCAGCGGCTTGGTCACTCCCATGTATGTTAGCCGCTTGAGCTTAATTTTGTGGCACTCCTTAGTCCCGTCTTGCTGTGCCCCTTATACCCCTTGTCCACTGTAGCTGTCACCTTTCTAGACCCGTCCGCCAGCTCTTCCCCCTGCCCACTGGCAATTGCTCTCGCCTTCTTCTCAGCCCCGACTAAATCAAGTGACTCAGGACCTACCCCAGCATCCCTGATGTATAACCCCCTCAGCAGGCGCACCTCTCCGTCTTCACCACCTGTGCACTCTCCATTTTACAAGACTAAACATGTTTGCCTCTTCCTCACCCATACCTGGCATCAAGGTATGCGTCCTCACCGGATCCCGCCACCTAACCAGTTGTGCAGGAGGTGTCACCACGCTATGTGTACCGTTACGTCACTCTTCCCGGTCCATTTGCCACCCCCTAGGCACAGCATTATTCAAGCCCCGTCTCCCTCCTGTTCCTCCTCTTCATCTAGGATTTCCCCTTCTTCAGCGCTATCCACGTCATAGCCCAGTTGCAACTGTCCTCCTGCCCATGACTCCCTCATGCGTGACTGTGCTGCTTCCCTTCCGCTGTGTATTAATTCCTCTAAGCCCACACCTGAACCAAACTGGCCTGACCCCAATCCTTCCTCTCTATCCCTGTGTGTTTGCCCCGAGCCCTGCGCCACCGCCAATGAGGCCACATCGACCCACTGGGGTTTTGGCACTACTGCTCGCACCTCCGTCCTCCAGCTCGCCGTATCCTGTAGGTCCCTCGCCGGAGTCTGGCTGCCTGCTCGTGACAATGCCCACCTGTCAGATCGGTGCCGCAGAGCTGCATGCGACTCACCCGAAGTCATGGCCTGTTGCCCCCGCAAATGAAAAGTAAGGTCCGACGTGCAGGGGGTTAATGCCCTCACCTTCTACTGCAATCCTGGACACCACTGCCAATAACCCCCCTCTCGCCTCTCAACTGCCATGCCCCTTGCTCCCTCTGCCTGTTCTGCCCACATACCCTCTTCCTGCCCACACCTATGAGTGCTCCACGCCATGCCAGGGATCCCACCTGGCCCTCCTTCTGGCATGAATATGCCGGGGCCCATCGCCTGTGCCCCCCCTCCCTCCTGCTCCTCCCCCTCGCTCCACCCTAAAATGTCCACCTGCCTGGTTGACGCTTAACCCAACCCACCTCCCTCTTTAGCTGGGGGCTTACTTTCAGCAACCCCTCCGCTCCCCCAGTACTGCGGGGATCCTGTCCTTTGACAACCCCCTCCTCAGACCATCTATGCCTGAGCCCTGCAGGGGCCATTTCCAGCCACCCTCCTACTTCCAGGGACGGCATCCGTCCCCACCTGACCCCACTTTGCTCCCTTTGGTTGCTGCTCTTGGCTGCCTGGTCCCTCCCCCCACTACCTTTCCTCCTGGGGCTCCTTTGCCCCACCTGGGTGCTGATCCTGGCTGCTTGGTACCTCCCCCCACTCCCTTCCCTCCATGGGCTGCTCCATGAGGTGTCTGGCCCCTCCCCACCACTCCTGTCACCAGCCGTTGACACTTGAGGCGCCTGAGCTCTCAGGTCAACACCAGCTCCTGGTTCCCCTGCTGGTACCTCCCCTACACCACCTTCTTGCCCACCCTGCTCTTGCCCTGGCATTTGGCTCCCTGTTCCCACCCCTCCTCATGTGTGGGCGTGCGTGCGGTCCCCACGGCTGCCGCAACCTTCCCTGCTGGTACTACGGGCCCGCCCTGTCCTGCCATGAAATCAAGAGCGGGACGCCGAGGGGCGCCCGGCCCCCACAGCTTTTTCGCTTGTGCTGCCGCGCTGGTAATGCGACCGCACGCACTCACCGATTTCTTATTTCCCACTTTCCAGGGCTGCGGCGGCAAACATGCCAACACCGCCGCAGCAACCCCTTCGGACGACCGCCGCGCCGGTCTCACAGCGGTGTCCGCCCGCACCAGATTCATGCGGTCTGCTTCTGCGAGCAGGCGTATGGCTCCGGTCACCTGGGGACCCTCTGCCATCTCTCTCCTACGCTCCCACTCAAATGCTGCAAAAGGCTGAAAGCTATAAACAACTTTCCCACCCTCGCACCCAGATGCCCCAACCGGCCGCCGTGTTGCCTTACTAAACTGGTGACATGGCACCCTAAAGTGGATGTTTTTTTCCCCCTAGCCCAAGTGTAGCCCAATGAGCCGAATTGGGCTCTGGGCTGCACCAAAGGCCCAAAAAACCTTGGGGAGTAAGCCTCCCAGTAGTCGGCTCCCCCCCAAAGCCCTATTAGCCGTGATCCTGACTTCACTCGTGGTGAAAGTCAAATCAATCAAAAGGCAAACAGGCACAGCCAATAGCAGTCTCATACCAACCATGCATTTGCAAAAAAAAAACAACTGCTGCTACATACGGGCAAAACACCATCCACAACAATTAAAGCGCAAAATGCAAAAGCAGGGAACAACCAACTACAATGTGTGGCGCGGTATACGATACTTCAAATACCTCAAAACCCTTCAACACGCCACTCTTAACTACAACACCTCCTATCAAGCACACCCTGAAACTTGAAGGAGCCTCTGTCAATCAAAACAAGCATTTGCAATGCAAAAAGTCTAGCATATACAAGAGTTTGAGCTATTGGCATTGTAAATGCAATGCCTTCTATTTATGTGTTGTTTTTAAAACAGATAAATAAAAGTAACCCTGGGCAAAGTACTACGCTACGCTCGCATAGTTTGCGAAGTTTGCGCTACTTCGCGAATTGCACGTAGCACAGTGCGAACACGCGTAGCATAGCGGTCATTTTTTGCTTGCTCGCGGTCCTCAACGTCAAGTTGGTGACCGCGAGCGAGCAAAATGACACCCCGGCGAGACTTTTTCCTCGTTCGCGATCAGCAACATCAAGTTGGCGATCGCGAGGGTGGAAAATAAACCTCCGGGTGAGATTCTCAACGCGGGGAGGTCAGGTTTCTCATTGCAAATGGTCACGTATGCTCGCAACCGCTCGCGATGAGAAACTACCAGTCCACGTTGAGAAAGCTGCCGCTCAAGTAAAAATCTACTCGAGTGGCAGAAAATGACCGCTCACACTGTGCAAGATGCTGTTTTCAATGATTGCACAGTGCGGACAAGCATCCGGCACTGTGCAATCATCACAAACAGGGTACTACGCAGTTTGCGTAGTTCTACCCGTAGCTCGCGTAGTGCGAAGTGCACTTTGCGTAGCTACGCGTAGCGCTACTTCGCGAACTACGTTCAGGGTTAAATAAAAGGCATTATCATTTACAATGACAACAACTTAAACTCTCACATTGCATATGCATTCAGCGCCAGTGCCAACATTTTTTTTAAAAGCATTAGGAGAGAGGATGTCCAGCATGCAACAGCAGGTAGGACAGAGCGATTTGCGAAAATGGTCCTCGGAGGCTGTAATTAAAGCCTACTGAGTATCAACACTCGTAACATGGGGTGTCGCCATGGGAGGTTACAAAATGAGACAAGACGGTAGTAAGGAGGGACTACTAAGCTTATTGACCAATGAACAACCACAGTTTACAGTGGACAATGACGCAAGCTAAGGAAAAATATGGGTGGAGAGTGGGCAGAGCTTCAAGTCCCTACCTGATTACAGCATACCTCGCAGAGCAGCGCATGCGCTGCCCAGGCTCGACCTAAAAATACAATGCACCTGATCTCTCATTCATTTTACCAGGAGGCAGAGTAGATGCACGAGTGAATTGTAGGATTCTTAAGCACCAAGTATTACTTGTTCTTTCTGTAGATTGCTGTACGTCGTTTGGCCCTAACCAAAGCGGTTACACAAATAGAAGCTTAGTTATAAGTGCTGACTGCATGTTCTCTTTCACCAAGGTGAGCAACCGTATGCTCTGTACGCAGCAACATAAACCAGCTTCCCATGGGAGCACCAGACACAGCACGATCACAAAAATAACCATTTTGCACAATCCGTTATGTATGCACCTGCTTCATTTAAAAAGTGACATGGGAAAAGAATAGTGTGTACTGTAGCTCTTTCCAGCTAAACAAAATACAGCCCTCCACTTCATTACAGCTCCTTGACTGTTTGGACTACTAATTATGCCACTCACGACAATAGCAGGTGCATCCTCACTATCATCTACATGTTTTCTTTGCATAATTCAACATGAAAGAGCCATCAGAACATAACAGAATCACCCAAAAAGCATTGGCAAGCAATTGATGCTGAAAGGTTGCCCTTGTGAGGCACCAGATCATTTTACAACACAACAGAGCTATAAAGAACTTGTAGCTATGTAAATACATGTATTCTATGTATGTGGTTTATAAAGAGCAACCTACAATCTGTTCTTGGATTTAGAGAGGGACCATGCGGAGATGGAAAGAATTAACAAGGTAATTGAGATACATGGGGGTGGGGAAGAATATACGTGTCCTGCTGAGGAAGGCGCATAGTGCTATGTATGAAGTGCAGTAGGAACCAGTTCCATAGGGAGGAGCAAACTTTGGTGTGCCTGACGTTTCATATTTTTGTTTGCACAAGGAGAAAGAAATCCTCTGCAATGTAGTATTGTGGGCATTTTGAGCACTTAACACGCTTTATTCATGACCTTTACTATTTTGTAATGTTAAGGAATGTCTCATAACACCGCCTGTGATACAACCATAACAGATTGATTGGTGTAAACAAAAGCTGTACTACAGCCTCCTCAATGAAACAGACATGAAGCAGACTTACAAAACAAGGGCCATTAGCCCTTCCATACAAGCCATGTTGGTGTGGAGGCTGCCGGGATTGTTTAATGCAAAGATGGTATTCAATGACTACAGCACTCTCAAATACAAGCTGGAGCAGCACCACTTATGCTCATAGAGTTGTGTTTTTCACTGTGCACATGATCTACATTATTTAGGCAAAACAGGACTTTGACTGTTCGATTTATTTGCCGCTATGGGCAATATTTATCGGAATGTCTCCAAATGCAACTAGTTTGTGGCTAGTGCCCACATTATTTCCTATGGTTCCCTTTGAACTAAGGGTGTCCAATGTACATCAGGGAGGGGCAGGTGGTTACCAGATTTTGAAGAAATCTGCATGAAATATATTGCTGTACAATGAACTTACAGGGAACTCATAGTAATTTACATATCTAGTGGTTTTCTTTAAACCTGTGGTAGAGGTAGTCCTCTTTAAGCTCTGTTGGACCTCAATCCTTTACAGTGAGACTGTCATTGTTTGCTTGTTTAAAAATAAAAAAAACACGAGATATAAACAAACAAATCCCCAGAATTCTCTTAAGACCTGTCCAGCCTTTACCCTGCGCCCAGCTGATTATGACTACAATCGGTGCAATAAATAAAATATGAAGAAGGTGCAGCTTAAACATAGTAATGCGTAACATAAATAAGTGCCTTCAAAGCGCATCAGAATGTTTACTGAGAACCCTTGACACAAGGTGACCATGCATGTAACCTAGTAATCCATTTGGGAAGAGTTTTGTTTCCGTAGAGAGCATGCGCCGTGCGGTTTTGCTCCAGGCATTGCTAAAACTTGCCGAAGTGCACCCGGGATCTGTAGTTCCCCATGTTCATCAGAACAGAGAATCAGAAAGTGAAAATGACAGAAGTAGTTAGTGGATCAGAATAACTTTGAATAATGTCCTCGCAAGTGAGCGTGGGAAAGGATGGTACCTCTGGAAGGGAGAGGCACCGTGTTCACTAGCCCTTGTCCAGGCGTTAGGTATGGGAGGTGAACGGGTGACGTGTTTGGTGGCCTCCACGGCTCTTTGCAGCAGGGTCCTGGCCCCTCGGAGTCCGAAGCCTATGCGTTGGGTTAGGAACCCTGGCTACTCTCCATCATTTTGCTGGGTGACTTGTGGGAAGCCCTTGTTTCCATCTGATCCTCCTCAGCTCCCGTTCAGTGCGAGCATACGCTGAGTAGCCATGAGACTTTCTGTACCCAACATTTTCCGGAGCTGGCCCAGTGGCCTAAAGGATAAGGCATCAGCCTTCAGAGCTGGGAATTGTGGGTTCAAGTCCCACCTATGTCACCACATCAGGAGATTTTTATACCCCGGGAAAAAGAAATCAGCAAGATCACAATATAAAAAAATATTTGAATGTAATAGGTCTCTCATTTAAATGCGAGACCTATGGCATTGGATTCAGTCCTTTTCCTGGCTGCTTTAAACGTGAAAGCATGCATGATGCGCTGAATGTAAGGGAAGCATGTAATTGTGCTTGCAGTAGGAGAAACTCATTAAAGAAAATAAAACACGTACTGTGTACGTAAAGGGGCCAGTAGGTATGGGAGGTTACAAATGACGACACATTTCAAAATCAGAAGCCAGCATTTAGGAAGGACAAAGACACAATCCATACAAAATATGGGCGGGGCTTCTCTCCGGTACTGAACTACAACAGATCATCACCAGAGCAGCTTGTGCACTGGCTCATATGGCCTGGTACTCCCCCTTTTTACCTTTTGTACCCACAGCCCTTGTCCGGATGGGGTCTCCCTCCCTCCTCAAGGCAAGTATTAAGACCGGACCATTTTTGGATTAGGGGGTGCAACCCCCCGGCCGTATTTATTTCAAAATGAAAAAACATTAGTTATGAACATTATGTACAATTACGCAGAAAGTCCAGATACATTGTTAGACAGATGATGTCAATGGCTAACCTTAACTCTAATACACACGACACTCCTACTGTAAATCTAATAATGCATTTATTCACTTTCTGCATGTCCCCTCTTAACTCTAATACACACGACACTCCTACTGTAAATCTATTAATGCATTTATTCACTTTCTGCATGTCCCCTATAGAGCCTATGGCAAGGTCAATGACTGGCAGCCTCCAGATCCCAGCAAACTATGAGAAATTACTCCGCCGGAGTAGGCTTGCGCAGGGGGTACAGCTTATCGGACAGATACCTTCCCCCGGCCCCCCTCTACACCCTGTGCCTTAAACTCCATAACAGGGGCTGTAGAAATTCTGCATACTTGCACCCTGATGCGCATGCGCGTGCGGGGGTAGCCATAGGCCCACTGGAAAGAATGACTCCCCTGGCCCCCGCATCCCGACAGCCTACCTACTGGCTGTCACTGCCCCTGGAGTTACATGGTTCTGACTGCTAAGGACCGAAGATTATGCTTACCAATTATGACCTTACAGCCTGACCGGAGATACAACTAAATACAACATTATTACCTGAAATCAAATACCATGGACTGACATTTATTAAACGTTACACATTGCAACTACATAACTCTGCATTAACAAATCCTGTACTGACAAGCTTACAAATATTGACACTTTTATTACAAATTCACCAACATCATATTTACATTAATTCAATCTCCCGAGATACCTGCAATAAATTAAAAGAAAAAAGCAAATACATTACTGACAAACACATTTAAAATGTACCAAATCATCAAATTCATATTAATTCTATCTCCTGAGATACCTATAATGAAAAATTTTAACAGAACAAGCTAAATACATTCCTGAACAACACATTTAAATTGCCTGCCTTAGGGGATGGTGGGTGGGGAAAATAAATTACGGGCCGCTGGTGGCCCGGGTGCTGTGCCCGTGGGGAGCGAAGGAACAAGAAACTGTTCTGCTCCCCATACCCCCTTGTAAGGGTGGGAACGGCCCAGGCCGGTCTAAACTGGTCGGACCCACATGCTGGATGTCTGTGTGAACCGGAAGCACTAAAGTGCTTCCGGTTCATGCTGCGCCTAACGCTGCCTATTGGACGCTTATGGGGGCGGTGGGAGTGCTCCCAACTCCTCCTTTTTCCCCGGGTACAGGTCCGACCGCCATAATGGTGGCGCGCGCTACTTAGCGCTCGGCCTTGCCCATATGGCCTGGTACTTATTGCAGGTAAAGGACCACCTACCGCTCCTCTTGACCTGCTCCTCCCTTAGACCCGTTACCACTGCTTCGGCAGCCACCCCAATTCTAAATGGTCTAAATGGGTGGGTCCCAAAGTTAGCCGAAACCAACCCGGCATCTTGGATGGCGAAACCCATGACTCTTGATCTGAAAGATAGTGAGGAGTGACCCATCGCCACCTTTGCAGAAGTGGCCCTGACATCTCGCCGTCATTGCCGTTCAGATCACCTTCACAGGTATCACATTCATGAATCCACCATACATAAAGGAACATAAAAAACAGATGATTAGTGCTTCTAGCCTTTGGATAAGAAATGTGGTTTGCATGCCAGGCCGATTGACTACCTCATGAAACTGTATCCTACTTTTCCACCCACACCCTCAGTCCAGGTTGCATAGGTATGGTGTGACCCAATGTGGACATCAATTGCGCAAGCAAACGGATACATAGGAACTGTGTGCCACTGCATACGTATCTAGTGTGAAAAGTGTACAAACACAGGGTCCATAGGTACTGTATGATACGACCTAGGCATTTAATGCCGCAATGCGCCCAAGCATAGGTACCGTGACATAAACACGGATATCCAATGTATAAGTGTTCAGGCGCCAGGGCGCTGAGGACTGTGTGACACAATACACTAATAGTATAAGTGTACGCGCCCAAGGGGGTGATGAACCACAGGCGTATAAAGCTTGATTGCCCAAGCTCCAAGGCCCTCGTCCCCCAGGCCCTCGTCACCAGCCGTCTGGACTACGGGAACGCCCTCTACGCTGGTACCACAGCCAAACTACAGAAAAGACTTCAGCGCATACAGAACACATCGGCACGACTCATCCTGGACATCCCCCGTCATAGCCACATCTCCACCCACCTGACAGACCTACACTGGCTCCCCGTCAACAAGAGGATCAAGTTCAGGCTCCTGACCCATGCACACAAAGCTCTCCACGACATGGGCCCCGAATACCTCAACAACCACCTCAAGTTCTACACACCCACCCGCCAGCTCCGCTCCGCCAGCCTCGCCCTCGCCACCGTCCCGCAGAACCACCACAGGAGGAAGATCCTTCTCCTACCTGGCTGCCAAGACGTGGAACTCCCTCCCCACCCACCTATGTCTGACCCAGGACCATCTCTCCTTCAGGAAACAACTCAAGACCTGGCTATTCGAGCAGTAGCAGCTCCCCCCCCCCAGCGCCTTGAGACCCTCCCAGGTGAGTAGCGCGCTCTATAAATGTTCTTGAGTGATTGATTGAGGGTGCATAGGTACTGTGTGCACAACACGGACATACCAATGCCTAAGCATTCAGGCACAAGGGTGCCCCGAGATATTGTGTGATACTCATCATAAGTGTATGAGCGCAAGATTGCATAGGTACTGTGTGACCATCTACAGGCATATATTGCATACGTGTACCAGCACACAGGTGCAGAGCTATAGTGCAACATAACCAACTTCCAATGCATATGTGTACCTGCAATGGGTGCATAGATGCTATTTGACAACAGACTCCTAATTCATATTTGTAACAGCACCCGCGTGCCTATGGCACTCTTGAAGGTGTGATAACAAGGCCTGGCATGTACTGATGTGATATCACAAGTGCTGGTAATGTATGTACGTGACCTCCCCGATGAAGTGACGCCAATAGTAGGGCACCAGACTTTCAAATCTGACCGCTTAGCATTACCTCAGTTGCATTACATAAGGAACATTGAACTCAGATTTTCAATGAGAGCGCCTAGCTTGGCACCAGTTGCATAAGGTGAGGAACATTGAAATCAAATTTCCAATTAAGAGCGCCTAGCATAGCACCAGTTGCATTTCATAAGGAATATTGAAATCAGACTTTCAATGAGAGCGCCTAGCATAGCACCAGTTGCATCAAGTGAGGAACTTTGAAACCAAATACCTAATTAAGAGCGCCTAGAATACCACCAGTTGCATTTACCTAAGAAACATTGAAATCAGACTTTCAATGAGAGCGCCTAGCATAGCACCAGGGACATTGAAATCAAACTTCCAATTAAGAGCAACTATCATAGCATCAGTTCCATTACCTGAAGAACATTGAAATCAGATTTTCAGAGAGACTTTGAGAGCGCTAAGCTTAGTACACGTTGCATTAAGTGAGGAACATTAAAATCAAATTTTCCAATTAAGAGCGCCTAGCATAGCATCAGTTCCATTACATGAAGACATTGCAATAAGATTTTTAGCGAGACTTTGAGAGCGCTAAGCATAGTACCAGTTGCATTAAGTGAGGAACATTGAAATTGAACTTCCAATTAAAAGCACCTAGCATAGCATCTTTTGCATTACATGAGGTACATTTGACATCAGATTTTTAGAGAGACATCGAAAGCGCTAAGCCTAGTACCAGTTTCATTACATGAGGAACATTGAAATTGTACTTTCAAATGAGAGCGCTTACCCACAAAAATGTTCCTGAAGTGTATTTTTTTGGGATCTGCCTAAGGCATGGACCTTTTCCACCCACATATCTATGGAACTGTGTGCTATAGGATTCCATGGAGTGGGCGCAATGCACTCACTACCAGCATCACTCTGGGTGATTCCCATCTCCATATACTTGGAACCATGAACACACAGTGGCAAATCGCTTCCATTCAGGACCATATCTTAATGGGGTGGCTTCTGTTAAGCTGCTACCTGGAGTCCTAAATGCAGTGCGTGTAATGCAAGCGTGCTTGCTGACTGGAAAGCCAGGTGCTGCGCCCTCTGAAGTTGGGAGCCTTTGACTCCAAAACCTCCCTTGGTCGCTCGTTCTGACAAAACAAAAACACACATTTATTCTCTTACTGCTACCTGGATATGATACCGGTCAGGAAGTATCCCTAATAAAATCTATTGCGATGCAAGTTATTCGGGAAGCGACCCAATACAGCACAAAGCACTAACACGCGTAACACAGTCATAACACAGAACTTATGCTATACAATGGAAGAGGCATTGTTCAAAATGATGATGATTGCTCATAACTGCCAACATCAACCTACGCATGTGTTTACTTCTTCCTACGCCCCCTACATTAAACATAAACCGAGAAAAAGGTTTTCTCCCATTGATAAATGCCCATGGGTCACTTAAACAGAGTGGTGGCATATATGGGCAATACATGTACATAAACCGCTGTGGTACGAGGATATGACCTATACAACCAATGAATGGATGTACGCCCTGAAGTGAAAGGATGGCAAATCCCTACACATGACATTTCCTCTGCACGTAAGACTGGCACCCAACCCCTATGTGTGGGTTCAGAAGAGACAGTGCCGGTTCCCAACTTAAAATGGAAATCCTTCCCATGAATAGCAAGAAGATTCGTATGGTTAAAAGGTGTTCCAGCGTCTTTGAAGCAATCAAGGGGAACTCCCTATGCCAAAAATACTTCCGCGCTCACCCAACTGCTTCAGGGGAGGGGTGATCTCGGGGCAGTGAGCTGGGAGCACCCAGCAGTGGTGGGAGAGGCCACTCACGGACAGAGCATCAGATCTCTACGGGCGGTGGGCCAGGTTTCCTTCGAAATCTACCTTGTTGACGCCGCTTCCCAGCAGAGCTCCGATTCGCACATAGTTGATCGCCGGAGCGGCGGATGTGCATAAAGAGCAGCGTATGGAAACTGATCCTGAGCATAAGGGACGCCTGGGCAGCGAGGTCACAGACGTGGCTAAAAAGTACAAAGAATTATGGTCACTATTTTGTTAGCATTTGACCTACAAGTAACTCCATATACAATATAATACACACCACAAATGAAAAATAAATGCAACTGAAATTCAAAAGGTGTTCCAGTATACAGCACTTGGGCAGGTCAATCCTTGCGCTTAGGGCTTCAATGAAGCATCGTGCGATGTAGAACTAGGATTAGTTTTCATTTGTTAATCAATGCACCAACAGGAGCATGATGAGAGCGTTAACAACTCCCCGATAATATTGTAAAAGAATCTAATGGGTAGCATTCCTATAGCAATTCTAATTCTACTCATTCCAGGCAGGCCCTTCGCCTACCCCATGGACAGATTGGCCAGCGAACACACAACTAACCTGAACACCATGCAGCCGCCCCTAGTCACATTACAAATTGGATGGAGCTACCTCACCGTCTTGTCTTATCACTTGGCTCACATCACACAACGCGGGCCACTGCAGTGTCAGTGCGCAGGTGGAATGTCATGGTTGAAGAAACCCACCTGTGCGGCACTATGTTAACTCTAGCGTGGCACCGAGGGCAATCGGAGTATAGTAAATGTCTTCACCTGTTTATACAATGTCTTTACCTGTTTATACATGGAAAAAACCTGGACAGCCTTTCGCTAGAACACTGCTAAGCCCATTTTCCCAGGCCCTTCAGGGCAGAGCCGAGAGAGTGACACTACCAAGAATCAGTGACTGTATTACTCCCCTCGAGCATAGAGTTCTCAAGATAAACAACTTACCCCAGCCGTTCCCTCGGGCCACATTATACAAACACGTGCTAACCATCTACCCTAAACATGCTCACGAGATAACTGGATCTTGTTTCCCCCTTTATCTATGAACACTCGACAACATCCGCTTAGAGGGAAAACTTCAGTGTTACAGCACAGCACCTGTTCCCCCTCCCCCTCCGCCAGGTAAAACTCCCATCTTTCCGTCAAAGCATCAATACAACGCATTGAGGCGGAGGGTAAGCTGGGACAGGAAATAGTTCAGGACAAGGGGAATGTCGGGGAGAGACAGACCGGGTATAAAAAGCGGAACCCTCCGATCATGAAACATGAGGAAATATGCCATAAAGGCCCTCCATTTGTTTTGGTACAAGTATAGAATATTAAACCCACATAATACGGGTAACGATGTCATCAGTGGCGGCGATGAGGGCGGTCTCGGTGCTGTGGTTGCTGCGGAACCCTGACTGAACAGTGCAATGTATACCCATGTTTACGATCCCTCTCTATGCTCACCTCACATTTTAGGAGCAGGTGGCACTAAAGACACAGCGTCTACTGAATAGCTGGACTATTGAGGATGCAGATAGCCACAGCATCCTTCTCACGGGACAAAACAGGGTCGGCAGGAGGTGCCGTGACCTGGCACTCACAAGCCTGATGGGCTGCGGAACCCCAATTGCCAGGCTATCACACTGAGGCGCCTCAACAGTGGTCCCATCTAGCCGTTAGAATGCAGGTTAACCCGTGATAAATTCAGCCGCAAACTAGCAGGGCAGTCTTCCCCACACACTCCAAGGCACCCCCAATACGCCCCAGCACAGCATTGGCTACAGCCCTCTCAGTTGTGCCCCCGCAAGTACGAGAGCTTTGAACTGGGAGCACTGGCATGCCAGGAGCATTTCAATTCACCCAAGCATGCTCGGTTGAAAGGGTCGGGCCTCCCCACCCAGCATGGTGCGCGATTTCCCCCACAGCCAGCGCACGTTTACTTAACCGCTGGTCTTGTCACTGTGCACCCACCGCTGAGCACCATCGGATCCTGCTGCCACCCAAGCTCCTCAGATGCCCAGCCGATAGCGCCCCAAACCACTCTAAACCGCTTCTGTAGCCTCTGCTGCCGAGCAGTATTGATCCTGCAGCTCCTCCGCTGCCCCGCCGCTCGAAGCCGCATCGAAACCCCTGCACTTGCCGAGCCAACTTGAACGCTGCACCTCACGACCAGTAAAGGGTAAAAAAGAAGAAAATAAATTACGGGCTGCTGGTGGCCTGGGTGCTGTGCCCTTGGGGAGCAAAGGAACAAGACTGTTCTGCTCCCCACACCCCCTTTTGAGGGGGGGCATGGGCCAGGCCGATCTAAACCGGTCGGACCCACATGCTGGATGCCTGTGTGAACTGTTCACGCCCCGCTGAACGTCGCCTATTGGACGCTCATGGGGGAGTTAGGAGTGCTCCCACCTCCTCCTTTTATCCCGGGGACAGGTCCGACCGCCATAATGGCGGCGCGCACTGCTTAGCGCTCGGCCTTGCCCAGGATCAACCTAAAAAGGACAGTCCAGAATTAAATTCTTCAACCAACAAGGCTGAGTCACCTTCCTTTCAAAACGCCAATAATATCAACAACAAACAAGCATTTGCAATCCAAATTGGTCTTGCATTTGCGAGAGTTAGAGGTATTGGTGATGTAAAAGACAATGTCTTTTACCCATTTGTTTTGGATTGGAGTGTAGTGGATATATGTGGTGTGTTGTGGAATTACGTGGGTTATATTGGAATTGTTAGTTGTGAAATTGTGTGCGGTGAAATTGTGTGGAGTGGATTTGTGTAGTGAAATTATGTGGCATGGAGATCAGTGGAAATATGTGGATAGTAATGATGTAATATTGAGGGTATTGGATTTATGTGGAGTGGGATTGAATGGTATAGAGTGGAATTATGTGGAATGACATTTTGTGTTGTGGAGTGTTATGTTGTGGAGTATAATTATGTGGTGTGCGTTTGAATTTTGTGGCATGATGTGGAATTCTGTGGTGTCGTTAGATGTATGTGGTGTTTTGCGTAATTGTGTTATTGGGTTGAAATATGTGGTTTGTAGTCACTTTGAGTTGCGTGGAATGGAAATTTATAGAGTTTATTTGTGTGACTTGGAAGTTTGTTGCGTTGAGTGAAATTATCCTGACTGAAATTATGTGCGATGGGGTGGCGTGCCCAAACTGAGGTAGCATTGTGAAAAAAAGAACAACAGGTTGCATTACTATCCTGAGCAATTGGCATTGGTTAGACTTATTGCAAGCAGACCTCCTATCACATTTTGCGTGTTTGAAATCTTTTTTGAGGCCCATATTTACATTTGCCAGCAGTCAGTGGCACCTCACTCAATAAACCTTTGCATTGAAACACGATATATAACTTCCACTATGCAACCTTGAAATTACTTCTTTTTTATGGTCAGTAACTCTAATGATTTTAGTACTGAAGCACATAGCATATTACAGCAAGTGTCTACCGAAATATTTTTCTGTGCACACAGGCCTTCTTTTCTTTTTTTGTTTTTTCTTTTCTTTTCACCATATCCAACTACTATGTTACTCTCCTATCTGTCCTACCCCCATTTTCCCCATCTCTCCTCAGTTTTTATTTGAACGCCTGTGTGCTCAACCACTGATCCAATGTCTGTTGCCCCTCCCAGTGGGTTTTTTTCTGCATTTTTATTTACATTTTATTTTTGCGGGTCTCAGCTCCTGTAATTTAAGGAAGGGTGCTTCTTTCTAAATAAGGCACTTTTGCACGTTATTACAGTTTTTAAATTTACCGCTGCAAGATGGGGTTCCACCGTCTTTATCTGGCAATTAAAAAAAAAGCTGTTGCACCAGATTAACGTATAAGTGGAAATGTGCGATGGTCTGATGATGTATGCCTGCACATACATCATCATGCTGCTTTTTTGCTGATGCAGTTTACAATAACCATTTTGTATTTTATTCCATGATGACTGGTTTGCTTCCGTACAATACAGTGTGAAAATGGTACATAGGTAACAAAAGGGACAGGAAACATGTTACCCTTGAACCTGAGAACACTAAACTCATGGTGAAGCACAATAAAAATACAGGGATATTTTTGAAGCTGTTTTGAAACTCATCCCTTGTCCTGTTAAAGCGTGGATCGGTTGAATTTTAGCTTAACCACTAGATCATAAAGATTTATGGGCCTGCAGGTGAAGTGCCATACTGCAATAGTGAAATGTGCAAGGGCTACAGTGAGAGGATCATGCTCCAGTGGCGGTTCTTCCGCTAAGGCAGAGGAGCATTGCCCAACTGTGCAAAAAGGAAAAATAAAATGACAAGAAGGTATTGTTATTGCTTTTTTATTTTTTCTATTGGATGCAGCCTGTGTGCAGTGTGGAGTGGGGCTGGCCAGCACAGGGGGGGGAGTGGCTTGCACTTCCAAAAGGGCCGACCAAACAGTTCATGTGCACTTTGTATGTTCCTACCAGGCTGCATTACAGAGCCTGGTGAGGAACATGCACAGGCCTCCTGTTCGAGTCTGAGCTCTGATCCACAGCACTTAGCTAACCACATTACTGCATTGCAGCGTTGTAATCGGCTCAGGGGAGCCTGTGTGCCGGCCCGACTGCAAGGGAGGCAGCGATCGGCCGTTCTAAGAAAAGTATTTTTTTTGTTTATTTACCTCCTCCCCTCTTTTCCCCTCAGCTACTGGCATGTTCGTAGATTGTCCTTTACAAGCAGCAATGGTAGTCTGTGCTGTGTGGCTTCACTTTCCTAAACTGTTTCTACCTCACAGTGTGATATTGCAGTTGAATAGTTTCCACCACACAACGTGGCGAAATCATGCATCAAGTGTACTGCGGCAAGCGTGATGGTGCTTTAACTTCCTGTGTGCAATTCGATTGGTGAAATGTTTCGAAAGGAGCATGCAACAGATGCTTTAGCAACAGTTGTGTGCACAGTGAATGCATTTTGGCTACAATTACCCAAAAAATACCAACTATACAATGTTATGGGCATTTACAGTGTGTTGCAACTCTGGTATGAATCTCGTGTGCCATGTAGTATGAATAGTGATTGCACATAGTGTGAATAAGCTAAGGCTGCAGTGAGTGCTATGACAGGAATACCTGATGGGACAGGAGTATCACTGCCAGCTAATGACCACCTCTGGTATATTCTGGCCTCACCTGCCATCCAGCACTCACCACATCATATGGTGGACATTCTTTACATTGGCTGTTCAAGTCTAGACCTTTCATGATAAACTAGGAGTGTGCAAAACAGCAACTTGATGACTTATCTGAAATCGCTCTTGTCTGTGTCCAAGGAGCCTATTGCACTCTGGTATAGGCTAGAAATATTTTTATGATATGGGTCACGTTATTTATGGATGGGTGCTGAAAATAAAACAAATAATCATGGACGTTTCTTTTAATGATCTTTTAAAGATCGTTTGAGAATATTGCCCCAGTTTAGAGGCTGAAATGTGCTTGAATTACTTTTTTAAATTAAAGGTTGTTTTGCATTGCATTTCCTTTAGTAATTTTTGTAAAACTACAATAAACATAATTGAATTACGTAAAGTGCCTGGTGATAACATTCGCGTGTGTACTGCTGGCCACAGTTGAGAATACTGAAAGGTCCAATTCAAACTGCCGTCTTTCTGATGTTGACAAATTGAGAAGCAGTAACTTTCGAATGCAGGCAACAATGACAGGAGGTGGCTGGATGTTCAAGCAATGATGAGAGGAAAATGAGGGTGGGGGCATAAACAATCACGCCCAACAAATATACTATTCAACATTAAAAAAGAGCTGCAGTAGTTCGGACTCAAGTTGTTCCACCTCTTCACAGCCGCTGCTTCAGCCATGCACTTCTCGCCATAAGAAAAATAACTGGCTGGGAAGGAGGCTGGAATCATTGGCCTAGGAGTTGCTCTGGTAGCTCTGCCGCAGGCATATGTACCCATCTGAATGAACCATTGCTTTTCCAAACGCTGGTTGTCTGTGTGCAAGGGGATACAGCACTCCTCGGTCTCTCATTGTTGGCATCTCACCCGTTGATTTCGGCTATACACTGCTTTCACTACAGGCTAGCGTCATGGTTGCAGCTTACTGGGAAGGGATAACAGAACAAGCACTGACAAGCTGCAGCGACGGTGGAAAGTAAACATTTAAAACAAGCCACTATGATTGGTTCGTCGGCGTTGCTCTGCCGAGTTTCAATGCCCAGATGGGAGGAGGGGCCATCGCGTGCTGTGTGAGGAACAGGATGGCCAACAAAAACAATCCTTAGTGAAATCGCCTCACCTGAAATAGGCGCCCAAGGGAGGATAGTTGACAGGAATGGACCAATAGAATACCAGCATTGCAGATTGGCACAAGTAAAAAACAATGGCAATTGGTGGGGTTGCCTGAGCCCATAGAAGAGAATACAACAGGTCGCTCAAGGCTTGACCTAAAAACGAAAGAAGCTAAGGAAACTTAGCTGGAAATTGTCTAAAGAGGAAAAATTTAGACAGCAAAAACAGAACAGAGTAACTTGTTTTCCAGTATTCGACTAAAATAAAAAATCTAGCAAGGAATTGATCCAGCGCCCCTAAGGAAAAACTGTCTCACCAACGCTACCCAACACCACAATACTCACCATTAATCATAAATCACTCAAAATGCCCATATACCAACGAGACAATTTTTGGGCGACTGAATCATGTGACCTAATTAAACAGAACTATTCACAAACTATTTACATATTTATATACAACTGCAGTTTATCATTTCTTTACCATGGATTTAATCATTTATCATTTTAATTAAGTCACTTAGGTAAATGGATCAGCTAATGGTAACTAGACCATGAATAAACAAGACCAGCTTGTCGTTTCAAAAATCTAATTTTATTAACTTTATTATTCAAAGAAAGAGCATTTTCAATTAGTTATCTCTATTTATTTGCAATAAATGAAAGCAGCATTTATTAAGGGGAAAACATATTAGGCTGACACTTCAAAGGTAAACCAATTAGCATGAATTATAGAAAATAACAGTTTCCATTCCCTAAATTCTATTTCCCTGTCTAAAACTCGCTCCACCTAAAAAGAATAATCATTAAAGTCTGCTATCCTTACGTGCGCCAAAGAGTCCAACAGCACGTCACGCCCTTCAGGAATCGGAAAACGAGAAGCGCCCTCCGGCCCATGAGGCCAAGTTTTATACTTTTTTGACTAGCTAATCTTCTTTAAATTGTACATTTTTCTTTGCCATCCAGTGTCCTCATTGGCTGACCTTTGTCAGCTCATATTGTGTCATCACCTTTCTCCAAGCCTAGATCGGGCTTTTCTTAGAGACCATTGTCCTTTACTTTCGAGTCACGCAGCTTCCTCAAAAATTTTACTTTCACTTGAGCTACAGTACATGACTTCCTTGGCTTGGCAAACTTGCCACTTCCTGTCCTTGAATCTTTCTCTCCAAGAGCACATTTAGCACAGTTTATTAAGTTTGCATTCTTCTGACAAAACTTGTCAACGTGGTAAAAGTTTCCACTTCCATGCAACAAATCTGTAAATGAAGTGGCTCATATCTTTCTCACTCATTTTTTCATAACCACTGTATTGTTTAAATACCAGCAGTAGTCTTTCATAGAATGAATGTACTGATTCTTTTGGCTCTTGATTTGTTCTATCTATTTTAACCCAATCTACTTCTTTCGGGGGAATCTTGTTTTTTAACCATACAATTACTTTATCATACAGATTGATAACATCTGATGAAGGAGCATCTGTTACCTTATCTCGAGCAGGTTCTTCTTTAGGCCAATCTATAGAAATTTTACATTCTGTCCAAAGATCCGATGGGGCAACAATGTCAAAGAATCCATCTAGATCAATCCACAGAACTTTTGAAACCTTAACAAATCTGTCTACCTGTCGATACCATTCCACAGGTTTTTCTCTCAGCCGAGGAAAATCATTTGTAAACAGTAAAATGATGTCCTGTCTTGACCAAGGAACATGCACATATCCACCTCCTGCTATTTCTCTCATTGGAAACTCATGTGCTACTTCTCCTCTTTCTCGTCTGTCTTCCCCTCTTTTCTTTGTCCATTTTACTCTCCATTTACTTAATTCACCTAACCTTTTTAGAAACACAATTAATTCCTTTACATGAATAATTCTTCCTGTGGTATTCATGTTCTCAATGCCTTTTTCAGAGAAATCCACTCTGTAATGTTTCTGCAAATTTTTCTGCCTGCTTAAATCTATTTCTAATTCAGCAGCCACTTCCTCTAATTGATCATACTTGGTTTTCGTTTTAATTGTATACTTTTGCAAATGAACAATAATTCATCATCCTGATATAGCTTTAAACTGTCAGGTCCAATTGTGCCAATAATCAATTCCTCCAAATCTGCTTTCAATTTTGCAACATCAAGTAATTTAAATTCTGAGCTTTGTGAGGAATGCGTTAAATCTATTTTATTAATGCTCTTTTCCGGAGTTCCAGAATCAGATTCTGCACCAGATGGAGTTTTATTCGAGAAGCTTTGATTAAAAGTTAAGTCAGGCATCATTGTTTTCTCTCTGTGAATTTCTGATAAATCTGAATAAAAATTTTCAGCCACTTACTGAATTTCTGCATTTAATGGAACAGTTAAAGCTGAATGTCTAGCTTCCCTTTGATCAAATACTGGAAGAACAGGTCCAATCGTTACTGGTACCGTTACTGATTCCATGCTTTTAGTTAACTGCTGTATTAATTCATCTTTTGATCGGAAATATTCTAAAGTGTTTGGCATTTCCTCACATCTTTCTGTTCTCATTACATTTCTTGGGGTTTCATTCCTGTGAACTAGGGTTTCAGCATAATTTCTGTTTTCACCAGATATACTAGAGTTACGTCTTGTTTCTATTGTTTTAGGAGTTTTTGCATTATTCGGATTTAATCTGGATGATGTCTCATCAATATTTCTCTAGGAGGAGCACTTGGGGAAGTTCCTGGAGGAACTCTCGGGGAAGACCATGAACAAACTGGTTGATAAAGGAGGAGGCTGTTTCGGTTTTGTAATATAAATCTCTTCTAAAACTTCATCTTCTAATTCACTCTCTTCAGCATTATTATTTTTCTTTTGAGCACCCTTTTGATCAGTTGCCTCACCAAATCTCGCTGGATACAGACCATCAAACACATTACGTCTCCATCGACGCATTCTATCCTCATGAGTTTCCCTATATGTCCAATCTGGTACCTCTTGTTTTACCTTTATTCTCTCTTTGCAATTCAAACATCTCATCCTCCCATTCAGCTAAAGCCTCAAATTGTGTAGATCTAGGCTTTGGTTCAAGAGTCATCATTTTTTCTCTTACGTTTTTTATAACGTTAATGTTAAATGATCCATCTTCTGGCCATGCTAATACACCATCATTCTTGGTATAATCCATCCAATTCTCAATCCAAAGACAAGTATGATAACCATATTCGCCTAACATATAAGCTGCGGGTGTTTTGTACTTATGAAGTAATCTTCCACCTCGCGTTTCAATTTTCTTGTCAGGTTTCAAATTATTTTTCAATTTCTGAAACCAAGAAAGCTTCTTTTTCTCTTTAATGTAATAATAATCCATGTTTTAAAACAATTCCGCTTACTTCGGAATGGATCGTAATTATTTCCTTGTTGTTCCGTAAAACCAACCAATCCGTGCGCGAAACTCACCAACAAGCCAATCAGGTTAAGCTACGTCACTGCTTTGTTCAACCAATAGAATTACTGCTTTTCAGGATAAGCAATCAGCTGCAAGCCTGTCTAGTCACATGAGCCAATCAGTGCGCCGTTACTGTGATGTATGCTAGCCAATCACAGCGCGACACTAGTGACGTATACTGCCGCTGCAGCTTCTCTGTCCTTGCTCCGCTGTGAGACTGACACCTCCTTTACAAAATATTTTCACAGCGCCATTTTTAACAAATCTTTTCAATGGAATTCAGTTAGTAACTCCACAAAAACAAACAATTTTTCTGTTTCACTAAAATAAAGTGATAGCTTTCCCAATCATTCAGGTATTCTTTGCGAGGAATAGATGACGCTATTCTCACAGAATATTTATATTCGTTGATAAAGTAAGGCTACTCTACCCTTCTAGCAGGTAATAACGAACTCGTTTCTCTCTGAATGTACATATAGTAACAATTCAAAGTTTCACTCGATCATATATTACAAAAATCATTTACGCACATTTAAACGGAAAAATCCCTAACCATGCATACATGAATCTTGGTAGGACGTTAACCCACGCTAGAAAACCCCTTACACCAGTAAGATAGACGACGCTTCCTTACCCTTCACTCAAGCTTGGATAAATCTACTACTCTTTTCACAGGGAGTTTTAAAACAGGCTCCAAGTCCCTATACTCGAAAGCTACAATTTTATAGACAATCCTCACTATACATTCTACCTTACACACCTAGAATCCCTAAACTTGTGCGGACGTCCACAACACTAGTGATATGACAATACCACTATTTTGAAACAGAACAAATGCACTGTGCAACTTCACCTGTTACACTACTCTTGCTAGCACAACCTGGAATTTTCACACTGCTGGAAAAAACCTTTCGACTACATATAACTACTGAACAAACTCAACACATGTTAAACATCGATCCTATGTAATTACCATGTAGCATGACAGTTACCATAGCAACCGTAACTCTGCTACCAAGGAATTGATCCAGCGCCCCTAAGGAAAAACTGTCTCACCAACGCTACCCAACACCACAATACTCACCATTAATCATAAATCACTCAAAAGGCCATTATACCAACGAGACGATTTTAGGGCGACTGAATCATGTGATCTAATTAAACAGAACTATTCACAAACTATTTACATATTTATATACAACTGCAGTTTATCATTTCTTTACCATGGATTTAATCATTTATCATTTTAATTAGGTCACTTAGGGAAATGGATCAGCTAATGGTAACTAGACCATGAATAAACAAGACCAGCTTGTCGTTTCAAAAATCTAATTTTATTAACTTTATTATTCAGAGAAAGAACATTTTCAATTAGTTATCTTTATTCATTTGCAATAAATGAAAGCAGCATTTATTAAGGGGAAAACATATTAGGCTGACACTTCAAAGGTAAACCAATTAGCATGAATTAAAGAAAATAACAGTTTCCATTCCCTAAATTCTATTTCCCTGTCTAAAACTCGCTCCACCTAAAAAGAATAATCATTAAAGTCTGCTATCCTTACGTGCACCAAAGAGTCCAACAGCACGTTACGCCCTTCAGGAATCGGAAAACGAGAAGCGCCCTCCTGCCCATGAGGCCAAGTTTTATACCTTTTTGACTAGCTAATCTTCTCTAAATTTTACATTTTTCTTTGCCATCCAGTGTCCTCATTGGCTGACTTTTGTCAGCTCATATTGTGTCATCACCTTTCTCTAAGCCTAGATCGGGCTTTTCTTAGAGACCATTGTCCTTTACTTTTCAAGTCACGCAGCTTCTTCAAAAATGTTACTTTCACTTGAGCTACAGTACATGACTTCCTTGGCTTGGCAAGCTTGCCGCTTCCTGTCCTTGAATCTTTCTCTCCAAGAGCACATTTAGCACAGTTTATTAAGTTTTCATTCTTCTGACAAAACTTGTCAACGTGGTAAAAGTTTCCACTTCCATGCAAGGCTCTTTCTGGACAGGATTCGAAAACGCCATCTTTTCAATGTGCCTTTAGGCCTCACTCGAAAACTATTATTTAAACAAACACAAGACCACAATTAATTAGAGAATTGAAACCCATTCTGTTACCCACCCTCTTTGCTAATTGTTAACCCATTAATTTATGTTACCTAGCTGTGCACACAAAGCTGCATTTCATATCTACCTTCTTCTTTAAGACTGCAGGATCCTCCACGAGCTTTTGCCACAGAAAAGACGTAAAGACATAACATAAGCACACAAATAAGCTCATGCCATTAGTTTGACAGCCACATTTAATACTGACAAAGACAATAGACATGGTTAGTTTATTATTTTCTACGCACTTACATTTGCAACATAAAGCACATAAGTTAGTCCCTCGTGTTTCTTGTAAATATGCATTTTTAAAAATAAGTTGATTAGTACTTTTCATCACATACTAGTTAATATGGTTACTGTTTTTATGGAAGTTTAACTTTGCGAGTTTGAACGAAATTTCATTCAGCATCTTGCTCCATCAGAATCAATATCAGACAAAGAGCGTAAACGAACCAACTCAGACCACTGGGCCCCAGAAGATATTGCCCAGCAAATAAGGTTTATTTCCACGATAACAACACGGGTGAACCGCCATGAGTCCTGAGCAGAGCACGGCAACTAACAGAAAACAGAGACAAACTATACAAACGCAAAAGCAAAATGTAAAATGCTACCAAAATCCTGTTATTTTAAGTACCAAAGAAAAAAGTCACCAACCTGCATCACAGTTCCATATCTCTTGATTTGGGATGGAAAATAACATCTAAGGCTTACGGACTTTTACCACAAAGAGTTGAGCTGTCTGAATACAATTTGCAACGCAGAACTCAAGAAAAAGTATTGAAAACATTGGCTCCATAAATACAACAGCCCTCTCAGCAATTTAGAAACAACCTCAGCCATTGCTGATGCAGACAAACTATTCCCCGCATCTCCTAAAGCAAAGTCCATTTCAATCACACTTTTCTAACACAAATACATCCCTCAAGAAGTCAGGCTGACATCTCAAACAGAAATACCAGCAACATTTGTGGCAGCAAATGAAGATCTAAGGCATCTTATTTCCACAGACATGGCGGCCATCCAGTTTCGACGGTCTATTTAGCATGGAAAAAATGAAGCTACACTAGTTGCTAGGGCAACAGAGGAAATTGCCAAACACATACTCTCAAAAAGAGAAGTATTCTCTAATTGCAGAATCAACGTCATAGAGGGAATACATAAATGCTACCTGACAGTACTTCAAGAAGTGACACAACAAAATAATATAGCTAACAAGTCTTCAATAGCTAAGAATGTCATTAGTCTACTGCAAATAACCGCGTGAATCACACTTTAATCACAGACAACAGAAAATTTAGATTAGAAATATATCGCAAGAGATTTTAAAGGGCAGAGGCGGTATCAAAAGATCGTTGCTGTAACTGGCTCCCAGGCATATTTTAATATCAGGCAGGGAACCAATTAAATCCAATACCTCCATTGCAATTAATTGAATTAAAAAACAGGCAAGACTTATAGGTTACCACTTCAATTTTTCCCATGATTGCATCTGCTTGCAGGAAACATGGAGTGAGACATCACAGCCAGTTCCCGGATACTAAGAATTTCGGTCCCGGCACAGAGAACAAACAGAATGGACCACATCAGAAGGGGTCTTACGACCTATATAACATATGCTACAATTTTTAGAGCAAATAAAATAAAGGTCGATAGCTCGTCTTAGTTAGTAATGTTAATCGAAAATTGGGCATCATGCCTGTGGGCTGCTCAACTATTATTAATCCATCTGCAAGCGCATCTTCAATAATAAAGAAACAAAACATCAGTGCCATTGTCATTGTCACTGGTCTGATGGAATTGAAATTACAATACAAGCCCTGTCACCGGATAATTACAGGTTCGAGATATTAACTCACGCTTACAGCATAAAAATCCATGGATATAGCATGGAAAACCTCACTGCAACGCCCATGGAACCCCTCCCGGGCACAAAGTAAGGCAACACAGCGATTTGCGATTCATTACCTTACTCAAGATTTATGAGGCCACTCAAAGCCATGCAGGGTAGCTTTGTGTGGCTTCATAAATCTGATTCACTGCCCTACGTCATGCATGCATGCATCTTTACGTGGTTCAAAAGTGACGCAAGGCTCTCATAAATAAGCCCCATAGTCTGCACCTGCCCAGCGCTGCTGGGAGAATGCAAATACTGGCTACAAACTCTAGTTAACCTGCACAACTTTCGTACTTGTTAACACACACACATTTTCTGTCTCAGTAGGGAGAGTTCTCAACTCATGACCAGGTTGATTAAATATTTGCCTGGAATGGAACAGCTCCTAACCAATTGAATTCAGCAGCCACCTCTCTCTTTGATTGGCGTACATGCTTTGCAATATCAAAGCACCAAACACTTTTCAGTCTGATCTCTACCTCTAACTTCAAACTAAATTTAAATAAGCACTTGGGCTGCCTTGGGTCTCGGACTCCAATACAGACTGTGCAACATTCACAAAAAGAACAACATCCAGTGCATGAAGCCTCATATTCTGAATAGTCCTCATCTGAATTTTCCTCAGGCACAGCAGTGTTCTGTGGAGGGTAATGGGGATGCCATATTTATGCCAAGTACCAGCCTGTGGGTGGGGAAACTTCCGGACACTCCCTAACCAATGGGGTAAAAGTTCCCAGGGTTGTCCCTTCTGACTTTTGCAGCATGTCCTATGGGTTTTAATGCAAACAATCCCACAGCGCCTCTTTCTGCCCAAAACCAACATAGCAGAATCTTTATTCTTCTGTGTAGAGCTCCAGTGCCCACCTGGAGGTGTGGCTAAGGAGCTGTGCAACCCTTCTTCTGTGGTCACCAAAAACAGGTTCTGGAAGAAGTACTTCTTCCATGGGGCCTGGTGCCTGACTCTCAAGGGGGACAAGGATGGGACAGGTGCCCTGGTCCTGCTAGACCTGTCCTCGGCATTCAACACGGTCAACCATGGCCAACTTTTGTCGCAGATGTCGGAGTTAGGCATCCAGGGGACGGCATTCCAGTGGCTCTTGTCCCTTTTGTCAGACCGATCCCAATGGTTCCAACTGGCTGACCAGATGTCCAATACCGGCAAACTAATGTGTGGTGTCCCCCAGGGTTCGGTGTTGTCCCCCCTTCTTTTCAATGCCTATCTTCAACCTCTGGTGGCCACACTGATCTGCATGGATTGCCAAGTTTTCCATTATGCGGATGATACCCAAATCCTCATCCAGATTGACAACTCTCCCATGGCCCACGTACAGATGCAGAATATTCTGAAGTACACGGTCAACTGTATGACTGCCAACTCCCTCAAAATCAACCCCGATAAAACTGAGGTTCTGGCCATCACCACGGATATTAACCCTTGGTGCAACCTCTTCTGGCAAACAAGCCAGAAGAAACTACTTGGCACTATTCCCAAGCCAGCCCAAGTCGTAAAGAGCCTAGCCATAAAAATTGATGCCAAGCTCTCCATGTCTCACCAGGTATCTTCCGTGGTGGGAACATGTGTGGGCCTGCTAAGACAGTTACGAAGACTCGCCCCCCTCCTCTCCTTCATGGCACTCCGAATGGTAGTGTCGGCAATGATCATGTCACAACTAGACTATGGTAATTCCCTGTATATTGGTCTCCCAGAGAAGCTGCTAATGAAACTCCAGGTAATCATGAATGATGCTGCAGATTGATTTTCAGGCTCCTGAGGTGGGCGCACGCCACCCCCCTACTGCGGTACAAAAGGGGGTGGTGATGGACGGAGCATCTGAATCAATCAAACACTCACACCCAGTCAAAAGATCTGGGTTTAATCCATCACCATTCTTTAGCCCACTCTGCCACCCCAGTTCAGACATGGCTACATGCAAATCAGTCTGACCCTGTGCCTCATGGGAACAGTCCAGCCCGAACTGCCAAGCCATGTCTTCCCTGGACCGGAAACAAGCTTCCGAGGACCGGTTTCTGGCATTCCAGCCGTCTTCAGCCCGGCTTGCTTGAATCCAGTGGCAAAGTGAGCAAGGGACTCACGTCTGAGCATACCCTGCCACACTTATGGCGGCCAAAAGCGGTACAAAAGGGGGTGGTGATGGACGGAACCCCCCTACTGCAGCAGCTGTACTGGCTTCCATTCAGGCAGATCACCAGGTTCAAGGGGCTATGCATAGCCCACAAAGCCATCCACGGCCTGGCCCAGCTTACATTAAGGACCGGCTGGTAAACTATGTGCCAAGGCGGTCCCTCCGCTCCTCGGATGCCGGCCTACCCCCATTTTAATACTTCCTCCAAAGGGAGCAGAGCCTGTTCCACAATGATTCCTCAACTCTGGAGCCAGCTGCCCGCCAGTCTTTGTAAAGAACCCGTCCTTCTTCCATTCAGGAAGAAATAAAAAACACTCCTTTTTGTTGAGGCCTGGGGCACAATCTAAGCCAAGATTTCAAGACACACTCCTGTAGATGTGCCGAGGTTTGGCTCTCCCTCACAGCGCTTAGAGACCTGTCTGTAATAATGCTCTTTAGAAATCCCAATTAACAATAACAATAACAACAGGTCTAGGTGTGAGCTATAACTGCCTGTGACAGGGAAAGCCCTTTTGACGTTAATTAGGCACAGCCCAGATGGTCAACCTGCCAAAGAAACCTAATGACTCCCCTCACCCAATGCCTTTTTTCCCTATCCTGGGAGTAGTTCACACCTCACCATAGGGGAACCAGGTGACAGATGGAATAATTACAGAATGGTCTTAAGTGGCTTTAGGCAGCAAAGTGACAACTTTCTAAAAGTACATTTGACCCAATAGTTAGCCAAACTCTGACTTTACCATTAAATCAGGCTTAACTATAAAAAAGAGTCCCTGCATTTTTTTCTGTCTTCTACCAACCATAATCTAGCATTATAGAGTGGAATAATGTGATCCATTGTTTTCCTATGGGAGTAGCAAACCTTGCTACAGTAGCTTTTGGACCTTATCCCTGTAAGGACATGTGAAACACTACACATTTACAGGTACTACTTTTCAATACCATGAACACTTCCTTATGAGCAACAAATCTACCTTAGCAGTGACCTAATAATATTTATAAGGGAGCTTTGGGGCTATCAAATGATTTATTTTGAGGAGTTGAATTGGCAGTTTTAAACTCCATTGCCAGATTACAATTGTTAGCCTGGTGTTGGGTTTGCTCCGTCACTGCAGGGAGTGACACAGCTGGTTGCTGCTGTCCACTGGTGAGATGTAACTTATTGGCCCTGAGTGCACATGTTACCCTTTAGTAGGTAATTATAGGTGAGTTAAAGGTGCCAGGAGGATACCACTTTCATCATGTTTGAAGGGAGAACACTGAAACTTTATCACAGGTTTGCAGGAGTAAATTACAGGGTGTTATAAGTCCAAATAAAACAGTTAGGGCAAACACCTGGGGGGATACCATGCAAAATACAGTTATTTCCAACATACTTCCTGGGCATCAGCTATCACCTGTGCTTGACTCCTCCATATCTTTAAAATTCTGTTATGAATAAGAATAGAGCTCATAAGAGGATATATAGCTCACTTGCACTGTTGTTTATCTCCTGTCATTCAGCTTATATTCTCCTTGCTCTTCAGTTCTCCAATCAAGTGTGGTTTCTTGTTTGAATCAACTGTGGGAGTTTGCACTGTCCTCATGGGATTTTTACGACTTCAGTGTAAGGAAATTGCTCTTTTTTGTATGGGCCGCCCTCCCAATTTTTCAACTGATGCTGCTGGTTTTTCGACTCAGAGTGCACTGAGACCTGCTAACGATACCTCAGTGCCTTGGCCCTAAAATGTATGTTGAATTGGCTGTACCCAGCCGGAAATGCTAATTTACCTATAAGTCTGTAGTAAATGGTACCCTGCCTCCCAGGGCAAGTAAGTTAGAAGGGAACCCCAGAGCTTGCAGCACTGATTGTGCCACCCTGGAGGTCCTCCAAGTAAAACAAATCCACCAGTCGGCCACTGCAGACTGGTAGAGCAGGCATGTACTGATAGTCTGACTTTGCCATTGAAAGCAATTGCAAAGCAACCACTCCCCCCTGTACATGTGTGTAAGTCACCCCTCTAGCAGGCCTACCAAGCCCTAAAGGGAGGGTGCAACATATGACACAAGCATGACATGTACTTTGCATGTAATGTCAGTTAAACACCCAAAATTACAGTTTTTATTGTGGAAAGAGTTGGTTGCCCAATTGATGTGTACAGGGTTACACAATGACCCCTCAGTTGTACTAACTCCTGAAAGGTGCGACAAAATTAGGCACAACAAGTGTCAAACAACTCGTTCCAGTAATCCCGAATTGTATCTCAAGTTGAAATTAATGTAACTTGTTACAGTGTGCAGTTTTAACAAAGCTGCCACTTTGTTGCCTTTAAAATTCTTGTGCCTTCCTGGGCACACATATATCCTGCTCCAGAAGACAGCTATCTGCCCTTCTGGATAGATGTGCCAATGACTCTGAGGAAAGAGAACAATGAGGGATTGCAGGCCAAGAAGGTGTCACTTCCTTCCTGCAGGAAGCCACTTGGGCGTTAGCCCCAAAAGGCAGGCTTCAAAGTTGAAGCCATCTTTGAAGGGCAGATGTTTAACACCTTAAGTGCTCATTACGAGCTCAGCTCATCATGAGGCACGGTGCTCAGGTGCTCATAACGAACTGAGCTCGTCATGAGCCGTGGAACTCTCACACGCGGGGATAATTCCCCTGCTGTGCTGAACGTTCCACAGAAACGGGTGTGGTCTAGACGAGCTCAGCTCGTCATGAGCACACGAGCACCGTGCCTCGGACGCTGTGCGCGCCTCCCGCCCCCCAGCACTGCAGGGGAATTACTCCCTCTGCAAAGGGGTTAACACCGGGGGAAGGCTGCGCTATTGTTGAGGAAGAAAGGCTAGCACAGGCAGCAGAGAGGGGAAGTCAGTTGCAAAACCATTTCCTCCAGGGGCGTGTGGCCTTGAGATAGCCACACCCCACGGGTGGGCTAGTGAGGTCTGATCACCAAGAAAGGAGTCTCAGCATCTTGGGATTGCGCAGAATGGTGCACCCTGGGATACCCAGATGCCACACTCGACAGGACGCAGTCTCCAGGTGGAAAGAAACCTGGTAGTCCATTGGTTACCAACCGCATCCTCCCTTTAGGGCACTTTCTGAGTTGAAAGAGAGCACCGCTGTCACCCACACCTCAGATCTTGCCTGGCTTGAAAGAAGGGGTTGCCCGATGCACTGATGGACCTGCAAATAGAGGCTGTATCGATGAGGACTGCACCTGGTGACTAGCAAAGAGAGGGCCTGTGCCTGATGTGTCCTGCGCAAGAAGATGCTGTCTCAAGAGCCCTGTCAAACCAAGAGAACTCCAAGGGCAAGATGACTGGCCTCCTGTTCGTAGCACAGGGACACAACAGCTGAAGAAGCCTGCAGGGGACAGGCTGGTAGGCCAAAGTCTTCAAGTCGCTACCACCACCACCACCATGCAGCACCAAGGACCAAGACCTAGTGCCCAGAGTTGCACCTAAGTTACCTGACCCCAGGAGTGCTGTCAGGGTATTGCTGGTAGCCTCAGAAAGTAAGTTAATTACCCAGGAAGGATTGACTTGTGACCACGACAACCGGTGATTAGTAGAACAGTGGTGACTGGCCTTCAGCCAGACCGGCGAGGACTTCGTGGGACGTTGACCATGCAACTAGGACCCCTTCACCATCTTCATGGAAGGAGGAATCCCTGTGGGAAGACCGGCAACGACTGGGTCATATCCACAGCATCCTTAAGGCATCTTCAGCATCCTTCATCCCTTGCATCAGGACCACTCCATAGGAATTACAATGCAACATAGAAAAGGTGCCTGTAACTTCTGAAGAACTGCTTCTTCTGTAAAGGTAACTGTAACTGTTCTTGAGTCCTCCTGACTAGCTCCCCACCAGTGTGGGTTGTCCCTTGTACTTCTAACCCACCGGATTCATATATATACCTACGTTTTCTTTGTAAAAGTTTCTAAGTGTCCAATTTGTTGACTTTGCTAAAGCGTGTTTGCGATTCAGTGAAACTGCTTTGATTTATTATTGCTTATAACATCTATATCACTGGAACCCTTTATTTCTAATGTCCAAATTCTTATAAAAATACAGTCTATTTTTATGAATTGGTGTCAGATTTCTTGAGAGTTGTGTTGAATTCTTCTTCAATTGTTTTGGTGCTATTTAAATGCTTTACATTTGCTCCTCTGGGTAAGCCTTGCTACTCAGTGCCACAGCTACCCAGGGTTGAGCTGAGGGATTTAAAGGTGAAACCTATTGGACCTAAAGCAGTTGGTAAGTGCATTACATGGTGAGGTCTCACAGCGGCACCATATATGCTAGAATCGGGGTTTCTGGTTGGCAGAGGTATGTGCCTTGTCAAGCAGGAACCACCACTCTAATCAAGGTATGCTAGATACACAATAAAAGATAACCTGTGCTCACCCTCTGGTAGCTTGGCAAAGAACAGTCAGGCTTCCCTAAAGAGGCACTGTATAAACTATTTGTGCAACACGCACACTATCACAGACCCACAAACAGTAACACAATGAACACACCGCAAAAAGACTCCACACAGGTTTAGAGAAATAGACAATTTTATGAGTAAATACAGACCAAAACAGCAGAAATCCAATAAGTATAACCAGAGTTATATATTTTTAAAGATAAAATGGAAATATAGTGCTTAGAATCATCAAGCGCCAACCGGGGACATCTGGTCGCGCTAACCCGGTGTAAATCTAAAGTTCAGGCTGACAACGATGGAGGGCAGGTTAGCTACAGGACTTATGCAGGTCCTGCTGACAAAGTACCTTGGATGGAGGGAATGTTGACGTTGAAGACTCGATGCGGATGGAGGCAATGAGTCAGTTCTGATCCATGCAGTCAATGAAGGCTTCATCAATGAACCTTTTACAACGCAGGTGATGCATGATCTTTGAGCTGCACAGTTTAATGTCATCGAGCTATAGAGTTCATCGAAGCGAAGTTGTCAAGCAGCAACTGAATCGGTGTCAAAGGGGTATGCGTCGGTTCCGATTGGCTCAAAGTCATGATGCGTCTGTTTTGTTGGCTCAGTACAGTGGAAATCACCTTTCGAGGGCCCAGGATTGGAATGGCACCAATTGGCAGGACAAGACTCAAATATGGCAGAGTCAAGGTGCTGTTGCAGGGTTGAAGGAAGTCTTTGATGGCCCTGAGACTTCAGAACAGGGGGCAAGACACCAACTCCTTGGAATCACTCTCGGTTCAAGTGAGATGGGTCCAGTCCTTGTTATTAGTAGGGCGGAGATCAGCAGGGCAGAACAGCAAAGCAGAAAAGCAGTCCTTCCGGAGCAGCAGTCAAGCAGAGTGGCAATCTTTGTAACACAACTGGCTTAACTCCTGGCAGAGTTCTTCACACGTCTAGTAGTGTACTATCTTGGTAGGGTCAGAGGCCCAGTACTTATACCCAGTTGTGCCTTTGAAGTGGGAGTGACTTCAAAGCAAGTCCTTACAGTGCATAGTTCCCCCCTTATTCCCAGCCCTGGCTCCAGATTAGCTATGGGGGGTAATCAGAACTTTTTGCGAGAAACCGGACACTGCCTATTCAGGTGTATCAGCTTCCTCCTCTCTTTCTGCCAAGTAAAACCTATCAGAATGAATATGAGTTCTCTTTCACACCTACCCTTATTGTGTTTTATTCTGTCTAGAGGCATTGCACAAAGTGTAGCTGTCACCCACCCTAGACGTGTATTGGAGACAGGCTGCAGCCACACACAGCAGTAAGAGCAGAGAAATGCCCACTTTTTAAAGTGACATTTAATCCAACTTTACCATTAAAGAGGATTTATTATTACCATTCCGAAGACATAAAATATCATGCTGCTACTCCTTTCTGATCAGGAATTATAGCTTAAAAGTGTATTAAGAATTCCAAGTGTTAGCCTATCAGAGGAGTAGGTCTCACAGTAGTGAAAAATTAATTTAGCTGTGTGCCATTATCGGGACAGGTAAATGAAAGTATATGTGCTACCCTTTATTTACACAGCACCCTGCCCTTAGGGCTACCTAGGGCCTGTCCTAGGGGTGACTTCTTTGTAATAAAAGGGGAGTTTAAGGCTTGGCAAGTGGCGTTAAATGCCAAGTTGAAGTGGCAATAAACTACACACACAGACCTTGAAATGGCAGGACTGAGGCATGTTTGAAAGGTTACTTATGTAGATAGCACAACCAGTGCTGCAGACACACTCGTAGCAATTAGAGTAAATGCCCTGAGTATATGGTATACCACTTTACAAGGGACATATAAGTAAACTAAATATGTCGTGGTGGTATACACCAATATCACCATGTTTCGGGTAGAAGCACATGCACTTTAGCACAGGTAAGAAGTGGTAAAGTACTCAGAGTCTGTAGGCCAGCAAAAATGTACAGCAAAAAAAGGTGGTAAGCAGGCAAAATGCTTGGAGGAAAACAACCCTAAGGATGACAGGTCTAACAATATAATACACCCCATTTCCTCATGCCCATCTTCCTTTCTTTTAGAAGATTTTCACTGTACATATGAGTTTAAAATTGAGTTCTCTGGCGTCCCATACCCCGGGTATCTCTCCCATTGAGACATAGACCTCAGGTGATATTATTTTACAGCTCCACTTCTTCCTGATATTGTGTAGCAACAGCATACATTTGGTGAATACCTAATAGTGCTGCATCACTTTAATATTACTAAGAACTATTTTTATGTTCCGTGCCTATGTTATGTATAAGCTTCATTCCTAAATCTTCTGCAAGAGAGGGTCTATGTTCCTCTTGTTTTTTATTTCAAACTTCTGGCAACATTGCTATTAAGGGTATACCATGTGTAGATGTGCACACGGCAGAAATATGGTTTCCCATGGCTGACACTGTTGCTGAATTGTCACCATTCCCATCAATGGGCACATATTTAAAATCTGGGGGATATGTACAAGGAAGTGGCGGAGGGAGGCGTTAGCCTTCCTTGCTTAACAGCTCTCTCCGCCACTTCTGAAACACAAGGCAGCACCTTATGTATAAGAATATGGTGCAGCCTTGCGTTTTCCCCTGCGATGGTGCTAAATTTTACAACTTAGCGCCAACGCAGGCACCCTTGCACCAAAGTTCAAGGGTGTCTGCATTCAGGGGAGGGTTGTTTATATGTAGGAAGGTGTCCCTTCCTGCAAATAAACAATCCTAAAATGCCATTCTGTCAGTTTCATGTTTGCTGCTTCATGCAGCACACATGAAAGTCACTAAATGGCATTTTTTAAAGATGTTTTATGTATAGGAAAGGACACCTTCCTACACATAAACAATCCACGAAATTTTGCTTTTCCATGTGTGCTGCACAAGGCAACACACATTGCAAAAAGCAAAAACGAGGAGGAATAATGCATTTTTCCTTATTTTGCCAACTTAAGACCAGGGTTTACCTGGTCTTAATTTTGGAGCTGCCTCCTATGTACGCCACCCTTCTACTTAGGGGGCAGTGTCAAAATGAATAGGTGTTGTGGTGGAACGCCCACCTCAAAACCCACTGCCCACCCCTTTCACGCTAACCTTAGCGAGGAAGTGGATTAACACAGCCTTGTAAATAAGGGGCAGCCCCTATCACCACCACATTGTCGATATAAGTGACATTGTGGTGGTAATAGGGGCTTGTACATATGCCCCCTGGTGTTTATCCTGAAAAGTCAAATGAGGAAACACCCTGTAGTGTAGTTCCTATATTCCCAATAGGCTCTGTGCATTGGAATAATAGATTCAGCAGTGTGGACGTAACACTGAGGTCGACTAGGTCCCTACTGACTATATTAGACTTAAGTTTTTGCCAGCTAGCTCAGAGGTCAGCTATTTCACTCAGTCAAGTGTGCATACTTAGTTTCACCAGAGTGCAGAGAAAAGAGAGACGGGCGTTTTCAATAAAAGATGTCATTTTTGAGCAGTCTTCTTTCTCATACAAGAGAAATGAATTGCCACAATTGCAATACTCATAGTAAAGTAAAGTGCGTACAGTAAAAGGAGGATTAAGAAATAATACTGTAAAAGCATTGATATGGTTTCTTAGCCATAAGATACTTTAAAATAGATAAAATATATATATACATATATACATTGACTAACATACTCAACTGGTGCTTCTAAATACGCCTACCCCGGTGTACCTGACCTAAGCCTAATACGTGGGAAGGAGTAAGTAAGTAGCAGTTTAAGTTAAGTTGGTTTTGCCAAGAATCTGACTCAAGAATTCTCTTTAAGGTTTTAGTCAGCTCCGTACCTGGATATTAGAAAGCAGGAGGTCTTGTATCTCTCTCTCAGGACTCGATATACCAGTAACCCGCGAAGGTTTCTGGAAACACCGGACCTGGATTTCTCGGCAGGAGAAAAGACAGCGTCTCTCTCAGTGTGTCAAAGAGGAGGGGCAGCGTCCGGGGCTCTCGCATCAGCTGGGCTCTCGGGCAAGTAGATAGCTGCTCTGCTCCAAAACCACCACCGTGTATTTGCTTAAGGCAACGTTGGTATATTTATACCTGAAAGGTGCCGGGTTTGACGTAAGGTTGGACATAAGATGTCAATAAAGATGTCACTAAGAACTGGCCGTTCTTACAGTGCTTTACAGGAGTTCTAGGATGAAATCAAAACAAAAGCAAGGGGGATTTCCCAGGTTGCTGGAGGTTTGGTTTGTTTAGAGAACTCGTTGTGCTTTCTAGGAGTCCGGGGAAGTAGCCTTGCTTAATGTGACTGCATGGGCTACGACTAAAATGGATATGATTCGTTATGCCTTTATAGGGATATTATTGATTATAGCCGAACAAGGGCATAAAATAGAAATATCGATTTAGGTTCCTAGATAAATCACAATACCCATTCCACGATCTAATGTCCATCATTACTAAAACTAAGCAATATTAAACATATAAAAGGTGCATGTGTATTCCAACCCACCCCAAAATACAATTTCTGCATTTGAAATGGTATATACGAAATACATGAAAAAGAATTAATGGTACTGTACGCTTTTCAAGCAGTGTAATCATTCAGTAAAAGATGCATATATATATCAGCATGAATGATTTGCGAAATTTACACATGAAATGGCTCTTAATACAGAAAAGAAGGTCGACACCATTCCATCACATATAAATACAGTTGCTGTAAATGTGCAACTATAGGTGTGGCAGGGTATACTCAGACATGAGTCCCTTGCTCACTGCTCCATCAGGATTCAAGCAAGCCGGGCCGACGAGGCTGAAATGCCAGAAACCGGTCCCCGGTAGCTTGTCTCCTTTCTGGTGAAGAATTGGCTTGGTAGTTTGGTCTGCCCTGTTCCCATGATGCACTGGGCCAGGGACAGACTAATTTGCATATAGCCAGGTTCTGAGCTGGGATGGGGCAGTGAGCTAAATAACGGTGATGGATCAAGCCCTGATCTTTGGACTGGTTAAGAGTGGTCTGCTTAATTCAGACACTCTGTTCATCACCACCCCCTTTTCTGAATCGTAAATGTGCTAGAGGCTGAGGTAATATATTGTCTCTAGAGTTCCTAAAAATAGAAGCTCTGTTCTCTAAGAATAGTTCTACTTTAAGCAGAGTACATGTGCCAGAAAAAGGTAAATATTTTGGAGTTTGGAAAAAAATAATTTCGCTTTCAGGGGAGAGAGAAAAAAATATAGTTCCAAATATTTTTAGTAGCTTTTGTTTATCAAAGCCGAAGGCTGAATTCAGAGTTCAGGGAACGCTGTGTACTTGCCGCTGAAAAGTTATTCTTTTTGTTCAGGGCAGGACATCATTTCAGACAGACTTTCAAAAAAGTGGTCTACCGCTTCAGGTGAAAGTTCGACCAAGTTGGAAAATACCGCAACTGTGCAGTCGTGAGAATGATTGCTATCATCGATGTCAGGATCAGCAATGCTCACAGAAGGTCGTACCTGGGTGATGTTGCTCTCATCTCGTACTTCACTACCCCCTAATCGTAGTGGTGAAGTCTCAACGAATGCCGTCATCAGTATGGGTAACCGCTGGGGACAACACGATGCATGAGCCGTTACAGGACTTAGCAAAGCATATGTATCCAAAGGTACTGCTGATGGTAGTGTAAGACAGAAGTCCAACACGCATTCTTCTCCGCATAGCATACATCGAAGCACAGGTAAGATGCAATTCTGCCAGATGGGTCTAAATGAAAGAAACCAGGTCATATTCAGATTTCTTAGCCGGGCTAATCCAAGGACTTTAGTTATGCGGTCCCGATAGCGTATAGCTAGGATCGTTTCTTCCATCGTTGCTGGAGTCTTGTCTGTGACTTGGCTTGCCATATCGGAGCAGAAGGATCAAAAATAAAATGCCTGCTACGAGTCCCAACAGAAGTGGTAGGCCGCCAAAGACAGAATGGACAAAATTAGGAAAAATGACCAGAACTGTTTTGAAGGGTGTTAACAGTCCCGAAAAAATTGTCTTAAATACATGTGGGATACCATTGGTATCTGACATATTTAGGATATGGCGTAGCATTTCTGCGAAATGCACGGGGCAATTTGTTGATAAAAGCATATGTATCTCTGCCGTTGTCTTTGCAACTTGCTGATCATACGTTTCTTTTGATGACGTCTAGGGCACCGTTGTCTGTAAAAGGACAGACTTTATTCTGCTTAAAGGATCAATTCGAATAGAAGAGATATTCAAAGAAGGCCAAATTTTTGCCTCCATGTCTGGAGTGCTGTTTGGATACAATACTTGCATACAGCAAGTGACCATGGAACTCACGCTCACGAGATAGGCTTTTTCTGGCACCATGCCACAACAGCTGTGGTCCACTATTAGAATGTAACTCCCGTTAGAAAGTCGTCTAAAGAATGGCTCTATTTGTGTTGCAGGTGTGCCGAGCTGGTGACATGAAAGGTTATTTGAAGTCCCCTCACAGGCCCAATGCAGGTCAATACCTTGACACAGAAGTATACCGCTTAGTGATTGTTTACAATTTTTTCCACTAAGAAATACATTCTGTTTCTTTTCACTGTGTGTGTATAAGGTCATTTCCATGATGACTTAATGTACCCTTTACCCAACCTTTCATACTGGCCCGCTGGTATATACTCTTGGCAGTATTTAAATTTGAAAGTTGTTATCGGAATTGTGATTATTCCGTGTATTATCCATTCAATGACAGGTCTTTCTGACATTGTTAATGGTAATCTCTCAAGTTTTTCAATGCTCAGAATCGTATAGTCTGCTCCTTTTTGTGCCAAACTGATTTGTGTATCAGTAAGGTTAAAGATAGAGAATAATGACGTTGTGTTGATTAAACGCCAGGGCACGTAGCCTGAACGCAGATTTTGCAACGTCCAGCCAAGCCGTACAATAGAACGTAATTGGAACTGACCGTGTTGTAACATAAGTAAGTCTTGTTCTATGATATCAATATCAGAGGATACAATACTGTCCAGTGAATATATTCTGGAGGACAGAGTCATTAACCCATTGTCCACAACAGAAAATGATTTTTCCAAATTAATACGATCAATTTCTCGTATTTTTTCTGCTGTTTTAATTTGCATCACTTTCCAAGCTTCGTTGTAAGTAGCGTATATACCGGCCGCTATGAAACATTTTTGACGCTGTTTGCGTGGTCCCATTATGAAATCACGCAAGTCAGCACCGTCTTTAAGTAAAGTCAAGTGTTGCTTAATTTCAGCCAGTGTGGATTTCTGTAGCCATTCGAGGCAGAGTTTCCCTACACTGTATGTTGTAACTATCCCTGGATGTTGTCTCTGGGAGTATCTTGGGTCTGGCCTGGTCATTTTTAACCCCTGTGTTTTGTTCAGGAATCTATCTTGACAGTTATTTGTGTCTGTGGGCCAGATCAACCATTTTTTCCAATCAGGATGTGTTCTGTTTTGGTTAAAAATATGGGATACGTCTATCTCAACATCTGTGGTGCTATTACTGTCAGGTGTTGGCTTTGGAATAGACGGTTTGTTTAAATCTTTTATCTTGGCTAGGCCAAGACAGGTTGTCTGTTGTATGGTGTCATTCAAGAATATAATTTGTTCTGGGATCATGCAGGCTCTAAATAATGCTTCTAGACCTTGGACCTGCCAATCTTTGGTACCCCAGATGGTTTTTGTTTCAATGTTATTTTTCCAGAAATCAAAACCAAATGTAATCATTTTTTCATAAAATGTTTCTGAATAAATCAATTTAGTATTTGTCAGCATTGTTTTCATTCCTGTCTTATTTAACATTTTAAAATAAAACGTTTCTGCATCACTTGTGTTAAATCCCGAGAAGTACGGGATTTTTGCGAAAAATTTTTTTGAACTACCTTTCGGTGGAGTTGCACAATGTTCCCATTGATTATAATTAAAAACATTTCTAGGTTGAGCAGATTTGTGCAAATAGTGATGTGCATAGTGGTTGTAGCAATACATTTCTTCATAATTTGATGAACCCTGTAAATAATCATGTTCTGTAAATTTTGCTGACATTACTAAATCTCACATCATATCATTAATACTTTCAAAGTCCCAATCACCAGAGAATGCACTCGGTTTTACAAAGTCACTTAATGAAATCTTTAACTGATGTGGATATTTCAAGAGCTCAACAGGGCCATAGATTTTGTAATCCGTTTTGTCCCAAGCTACCCCACCGGGTATTGGATTGGCTGTGACATTCACTGATGATAGTTCTCTTTTCTAGATGTGAGATGACTTGTGTGGCTTTAGGACCAATTTGATGTTCTGACTTGCTGTGTCCATTGTACTGTATTTTCCCTCAATAAATCTTCCTAAACAAAGAACCATGATGAGCCAAAGCAGGAGGAAAAGTACACCTAACACAATCCAAAATTCAATCCATGGAGAAATCAGATAGGTTTCTTTGAGTTGATGAAAGAGTTCTGTTACTTTGTCTTTAAATGTTTTTGTTGTTGGCTGTTCTTCAGGCTCGCTTGGATCCTCAGAAAAGTCATCAAAATTGATGAAGTAGCCAGATGCAGTTCTGTCAATTGTTGGAATTGCTTCCGGTTTTTCAGTTGCTTTTGGATTTTACTTTGTTTCATTAGCATAGTCTGAGGCTACATCGTTGTAGACTGGTGTTTCTTGACGAACTGTTGAAATTTGGTTTTCAAGAGGCACAAGTTCCATTGCATTGTTGCATAGTCCTTTTTTATTCACTGCGGGTTTATCAAATGTGATTAGTCTCTCAGTTTGAACCTCTTGTATTGTAGCAAGTTTTGGTGTTCTGCTACATCTTGGGAGTCCACTGGGCCTACTACTTATTATTGGCCACATGATTGTGGTTTTACCAGGTCGATGGATACAACTCGGTTCTCCTTTTTACCAGCAAGGGGCGGTAGTACAACTGATCTTGTTCCGCTGACAGCTAAGACAGGTACTGCTTTTCTGTAAGAAGGCCCAAATTCCTTCTTCACCGCGATCTTCTCTCTGACCAGATCCCCAATCTTTGGAATCCAGACAGGCCTTGCTGGGACAGATGGTTTATCTTCAGTGGCTGTTGGCTGCTGTTTTAACTTTACGTTGCTCAGGTCTTTTCTTATTTCATTTAAGTCCTGTAAAATAGCCAAATGATCTTTGATATCAAAGCATTTTTCGTCTACCACTGAAGTCAGACTATCTAAGTCCTGAATATGCATTCTAGTATCGAACAATAGTTCGTATGGACTGAAACCTTTTAGAGAATTTCTTGGCAGATTGTTAAGACTACGTTGGACACTTGTTAAATGTTGGACCCACCCATCACCCGAACCTAATACCCTTGCCGTTATAGATTGCTTTATGTCCCGGTTTTTTCTTTCCACAATCCCATTTCCCTCAGGATGGAAGGGACAAGAGTACCGCAATGCAATGCCCATGCTGGTCATGGCCTCCTTATAAGCTCGAGAGCTAAAAGCAGGACCCTGGTCAGAATGTAGCATGCCAATTGCGTATGTGCCGATATGGACTCGCAAATCTTTTATAACAGTTCTGGCGTCAGCCGAGCGATGTGGCCACATTTTTAAGTGTTTTTAGTCTTTAAATGTTAATGTGATGCATTTTTCCTGATGGGTTCTGTGTGTAGATAGCCTTTTGCTTTATACATTAGAAGAGCCATGGCAATACTCCGGCCGGTTCGCCACTGCGATCTCTGTTGCAGTCTGGACAGCTTATTGCAAATTTGTGATGTTGCAGGCTCATTCCCGGCCACCAGTATTCTGATTGTAATTCTATTAGAGATTCCTTGATCTTCTGGTGTCTTAGACCCTCACCCATGTGTGCGTCTGCTATTAACAAGATTCTCCTGTTCGTGTTTGGAATTACCCTATCCCCCACTCCAGGGATTCGAGCAAAAGGAACGGAGTTTGCATCGATTATGTATGTATAATTGAGTGGATAGTTCAGAGGTAATGCTGCGCAGTCGCCTTTTGAAGACGTTATTACCGCCAGCATGGTTTCTCCGTCTATGTATTTTTCTGAACGCTTTTTTGTGGCTACGGAAGCCGGATTAGTTGCTTCCTCTGTGGCTGTGTTAGCCAATGAATTCCCTGCAGCGTGAACGCCATCACGCTGATGACTCAGTGTATGTATCACGTGAGTCTTTTGTAGTTCTTTCTGTAAAAGAACTACTTGTTCCCAAAGCTTTTTATGCTTTATTGTGGCACCTGTGTCATCTTTGTAATCGTTTTGAACCCAGTTCTGCAAGTCATTATTGTAAGATTTGACGCAGTAAGGCGAATCGCACACTATTAGTGTGGGGAATTCGCGATCCGCATTTTCGAGCGCCATCTTTAAAGATCTTATTTCAGCTCGCTGAGTTGAACAGTTTCTGAGTGATTCAGTTTTGGTAATTAACGGTCTGAATTTACCCAAGCGCCAGCGACCTTTAACAATCGCGCACGCTGCGTTGTAGGATCTTTTCTCTACATCGTAGTGTTGTGCAAATCTGTCCATATAGATTACACATTTGTATTTTTCGAGAGGCAGAATGTCGATTGGCAGAGGATATTCTTCTTCATATTCTAGTTTTTTCATGTTCGGGTCAAAATAGTATTTTACTTTTACTGTAGCAAGAGAATTTTCCCATTGTATCCATTTTGGATCTAATGCCACGGTAGTTAAATTTCGTGGGCTTGTTAATGCCTCAAAGGCTGATTCTGCTGTTAAAACAGTTATCTGTCTGCCTTGGGCTTGGTCTCTTTCTTTTGCTACAGCTGTTTGAACCGCATTTACAACATTTTCCGTAAGACTGAATGTTTTTTCAGCTTGTGTGTACAAGTGTGATTTGTAAGCTATTGGTACCTTTTCTCCCTCATTAGAGGTCAGGTACGTGAATCCGCATCTTCCTGGGATGACTCTTATTACAAGGTTGCGTGTATTTTCGCGTATTTGTAATTTTGTTTTAGCTAACATGTCTGTTTGCAATGATCTCAATATTTCTGTGTGTTTTTGAGTCCAATTGATTGGTTTAAAATCAGGTTTTATTAATTCATAGAGAGGTTTAACCCTCTCTGCATAATTTAGAATGTATGTTCTTCCGAAATTCAGGAAACCTAGAATTGATTGTAAGTTCTTCAGCGTTTTTGGTGCTTGGAGGACAGCGCATTTCTCTAAGAAATTGTCCGCTAGGCTTTTGCCTTCACTTGATAATTCATATCCTAAAAACAGGACAGTTAGATGGGCAATTCGTGACTTTTTAAAGTTGAATTTGTAACCCTCAGCTGCGAACCCAAGTATTATGGTGTTCACTCTTTTCAAGTGAGTGTCCAAGTCATCATCTGTTAGATAGATGTCATCGACATATGCTAATGCCTCATCATCATATATTTGTAGTAACTCTGTTACTCTTGCTGAGAATAATCCTGGGCTATTCTTGAAATCCTGTGGGAGTCGACAGAAATTTTTCTGCGACCCCATTATTGAGAAAGCGGTCAAATACCTGCTTTCAGGTGCAATGTTTTGACAAAAGAATCCATTAGAGATGTCTAATGTCGTTTTGTATTTTTTGCGCACAATGTTATTCATTAGTGCTGCACTGTGTGAATTTTGTACTGCAAATGTCTTGCAACATGAGTTAAGGTGTCTGTAGTCCAAAACTAGACGATATGAATCGTCTGGCTTGGAGACAGGAAACAAAGGATTGTTCATTTGTGAGGTGCATGTTTCAATCACCCCTTGGTATTCAAGTTGATCTAAGATCTCCCTGACTTGCTTTTTAGCTTCTTGCTTAATTGGGTACTGCCTTTGTGCAGTGGGTTGACATTTTAACTGGATTTTGTGAGGAGGAGAGTCCTCATCCCATCCTACATGATTTTTATATAATGCAGGAGCTTGAGCTACTGCCCATTTTCTTGCATATGTATATTTTTTATGAATTGGAATATGATTTGAGAAGGCAGGCATAATCATTTCTTCGCCATGAGCGCACTCCCTGACAAACTCTGGTGGCCAGTCTTTCTCAGCTAAAAGGATGTCATAGCCTTTGGAAAGGTTATCCCAAAATAGACCCCTTACTTTCCTAGTCTTATCTCCCTCCATACGCAGTGTTATTTCGTATATTTTATGAGGTTTGTTAACTCTGGTATCTACAGTTTCCACCTGAATGTATTCATTCGTGTCCACTGTCTCCAGATGATTCATCAGGATCTTGCGAGCTATTGTCACTTCTGCTGTGCTGTCTAGCATTGTCTGGGCCCACTCTCCATTTTTCAGTTGTGTCCTCAGTATCCTTGGCATGTTTAATTATTTTAATACTGGCTACCTTCTTTCTTGGAAATTGTAATTTTTTATTTAGATGAGCAGGTTCCTTGTCTTTGGACTTGACGTGCTCTTCCCTGTGTTCTGACCGTCCTCTTCTTTCCGATTTCTGCGAGGAAGTCTGAAAAGATCGAGAGGGACGTGTATCAATAGCTTGATATCTATCAGGTTTTTTCATAAGATCCCTATTTCTAAGGTTGTATCTTTTCTCAGAGGGCTCCCTCTGGGGAGACTTGTGTCCTTGGTCTGGAGATCTTTCTCTCCGCCGAGGAGACCTTCCTCTGGACTGGAATCTTTTTCCTTTGGGAGTGGATTGTTTATTTCCATCCCAGCTCTTTTTTGGAGTGTTTAGATTATTTTTAATAAATATCTTTTCAGGATTTTCAGTTAGTTGGGGTTTTACTGGTTTCCCACCCAAACTATCTCTACCTAGTTCTTCATAGGATTTTTCTATGATTCTGGCAAGTTCAATTTGGTTGGTCTGCTATATCTGTCTCTTTCAATTTCCGGAGGTGTGTTATATCCTCCATTGCCAATTGAACTAATTCTCTATATGCCTGTGTTAATTCTTTTATTTTAACTAAAAGTTCTTCACTTGACATTTTTCCAATGTCAGGATTTGGTGTGTAGCTGGCTAGAACCGGCCACATTGCTCCTGGTCTACCTTGTGGACCGAGCCTGGTGATGTGATTGTTATGTTTTAGGGCGCCATTAAACCAGAGCAGGTGCTCTTGGTAATTTAGTAGGATTTCCACCTCCTCGAAAGGGGTGTACTCTTCCGGAGGTTCCTCTATTTTGTAATAGTGGAAGTCGTGTGTGACAGCGTTTGCTGCTGGAAAGTTTATCCATGAATAGAATACCTCTGTCTGCCGATATTCATGGGCCTCTATCACGAATATGACTACACCACCTCATGATGTTAGTCCGTTTTCTATAAGTTTAAGAGTTATTGTTTTTCTTATGTTGACCGGAATGAGTATAGCATTCGGGTCATTGTCTCGGAGACTTGTGTCATCCACTAGGAGTTGAGCTGCTATTCTAGCTGCCTCCCTTTCGTCTTCACTTTCTGACATTTTTACTGACAGAAAGGTTTTTGTTGCAGATCAAGTTTCAAGGAAACAAAGATTAGGTGCACAATATTTTGGAACACTGTATCCTTCAACGTTGACTAAACCAAAAACTATACATAGGAATCTCTTCCTACTAAGTTCCGGCGGATTTTAACCTTTTACCCACTCCAGGCGTCTTTTGGAGTATTTACGGGAAAAGGGTTCTGTGTGAAAAAGCACGACTGAGTTACTATAACGTCTTGCGTTAGATTTATCGCCTTACCAAACGTTGGGCGCCATGTAGTGTAGTTCCTATATTCCCAATAGGCTCTGCGCATTGGAATAATATATTCAGCAGTGTGGACGTAGGACTGAGGTCAACTAGGTCCCTACTGACTATATTAGACTTAAGTTTTTGCCAGCTAGCTCAGAGGTCACTAGAAACTTTCTCGAATAAACGAGGAGGAGTTTAACCTCCCTGGATAGACAAGAAGGGATTAGCTTCTGACAACCATATAACATGACAACTTTGCTCCCTCAGAATAAGAGTGTATCTCTAGAGTCGTGTGAAAATAATAGACAGCTATTTCACTCAGTCAAGTGTGCATACTTAGTTTCACCAGAGTGCAGAGAAAAGAGAGACGGGCGTTTTCAATAAAAAATGTTATTTATTGAGCAGTCTTCTTTCTCATACAAGAGAAATGAATTGCCACAATTGCAATACTCCAATACTCATAGTAAAGTAAAGTGCGTACAGTAAAAGGAGGATTAAGAAATAATACTGTAAAAGCATTGATATGGTTTCTTAGCCATAAGATACTTTAAAATAGATAAAATATATATATTCATATATACATTGACTAACGTACTCAACTGGTGCTTCTAAATACGCCTACCCCGGTGTACCTGACCTAAGCCTAATACGTGGGAAGGAGTAAGTAAGTAGCAGTTTAAGTTAAGTTGGTTTTGCCAAGAATCTGACTCAAGAATTCTCTTTAAGGGTTTAGTCAGCTCCGTACCTGGATATTAGAAAGCAGGAGGTCTTGTATCTCTCTCTCAGGACTCGATATCCCAGTAACCCGTGAAGGTATCTGGAAACACCGGAGCTGGATTTCTCGGCAGGAGAAAAGACAGCATCTCTCTCAGTGCGTCAAAGAGGAGGGGCAGCGTCCGTGGGCTCTCGCATCAGCTGGGCTCTCGGGCAAGTAGGTAGCTGCTCTGCTCCAAAACCACCACTGTGTGTTTGCTTAAGGCAACGTTGGTATATTTATACCTGAAAGGTGCCGGGTTTGACGTAAGGTTGGACATAAGATGTCAATAAAGATGTCACTAAGAACTGGCCGTTCTTACAGTGCTTTACAGGAGTTCTAGGATGAAATCAAAACAAAAGCAAGGGGGATTTCCCAGGTTGCTGGAGGTTTGGTTTGTTTAGAGAACTCGTTGTGCTTTCTAGGAGTCCGGGGAAGTAGCCTTGCTTAATGTGACTGCATGGGCTACGACTAAAATGGATATGATTCGTTATGCCTTTATAGGGATATTATTGATTATAGCCGAACAAGGGCATAAAATAGAAATATCGATTTAGGTTCCTAGATAAAAACACAATAATCCCTTCTAAATGATGATTCTTTTAACTAACCCAAAAGATATCTCAATTTGCTTAGTTGGGCAGTGACCTATTCCAGAATTGATAGTTTGTGGATTAATGGTGATAGTCTGTGTCTGTGCAGGTTGTTTGTGTATGATATGGTACTTATATATATATATATATATATATATATATATATATATATATACTTATATTATCTCAATTGCCTTTTATATTTATGACTTTTGCTAGTCTCCTCTTAGTTTCTGCTATGAGGAGAAGCTGATCCCAGTCAGGATGTGGACAACAACAATTGCATATAAACATAAGAATTATATTGGGATGGAGTATCAACTTTGAATACCTAGTGAACAGCTCTGCTGCATCTATGTCAGTACCGAAATAAAATACATCAGCAATTCGTGCAGGGTCCGCTATGACCACTCATATACATTACCTCCCTATTAATGGTAACCTCCTCCATGTCTTATGGGCATTAAGGGATGGGTGAAAATGTTCCAGTATCTTAAACACCTCTAGTTCAATCTCCTCTGATTCTCCATCAATTGTCACAAACACTGAACCCCACCAAGGAACCCATGATAATGGCTGGTACATTGTATATGTTAACAAATGCCAGCACTAGGAGGGACACCCCTCCTGTCTCTGAGAAAGATCATAAAATACCTCTGGAGTCTCTGGTTAGATTCTGTGTGTGAACTTATTTTGGGGTCCTGAGCACTCAATTCTCGATCCTGTGGTCAAGTGCCATTTTTTTGACCTCCCATCTGATAAACAAAGAACTGATAGGTGTCTCTCTGTCTGACAAGTTATGCTGATCCAGATTCAGTGTTAAGGGTCAGACAACCCTGCCAGAGAAACTCTTATCTGCACTGAAGGCAGGGTGCATGAGATTAAATAGAAAGATTGATCGATTTTTTTTATTGTTTCAAGTTATTAAACGGCATCACAATATAAAAAGACAGTTTAAAATGGTAACACATATCATGATCATTCAGAGAAAAGAGAAAAAAGGCAGAACGCCTGGAGATCAACTCTGATGGGGACCAGTTTCCCTAAAATGCAAAGTGCAATAATTATCACCTGTAAGAAAGATGTAACCAGAATAAAACCACCTCCAAGAAAGGTCTGGACTGTCCTAAGAATCACTATAATTTCTACTGGACCTGTTACTGTTTCTAACTGGAACAAGCCAGCCCCGCAAGAAATCTCTATACGGTTGTTTCTGGTCCCAGCGGTGTATCTCCTGAAAATTGAAAAGCCAAAGCCCTGCTGGAAATATTGCATTTTGAATATAGTTCAGTAAACAATTTCAGCGCGTGCAACAATACCTTCGCCCCGGCCCCTCGACCATGTTAGTGGCCCCAGTAATGGGGTCTCAGCAATAATGCTTCCTACATGATCAAGGTTCCGTAACACCTAGTATAAAACATGTTTTGCCTGTAAATATCATTCTTAATCACAAAATGGAACCAGTAGTCCAGCCCTATAAAAATATAGATACATGAGTATAAATACATCCTAAAAGCTCAGAGCTCCCATAAACGTTGTCCAGCCGATAAAAGTCATAGGGGCATATTAGCAAGAACCTTTTTAAAATTATCGCAGTTTTAGCGGCAGGAAACTGCCGCTAAAACGGCGATAATGTGCTTGCTAATATGCGTTATAGAATTCCAATAGAAGCCCAGGTTAGATGTCCTGCACATCTAACCTGGGCTTCTATTGGAATTCTATAACGGATATTAGCAAACCCATTATCGCCGTTTTAGCGGCGATAATTTTAACGAGGTTCTTGCTAATATGCCCCTCAGTAACACTAATGCTCAGGAACTTGCTGGTACCAAGGGCAACGATTTTTGAATTTCTTTGAGGAATTTCCCTCAACGGCCGATAACTGCAGGCTCATACCACTCAGAAAAGCTAAGATATCCATGTGGCATTGCCTTATACCAAGATTACGGAACAGCGGTTTCAGCCAAAAACATCTAAGATTTTTTTAATTTGGGCAAACACATATTATGTGGGCAAGGCTTTCCTTCCTAAAATTACATAAACGGCACTGCTGCTCAAAAGACCCTGTTAATCTTCCGAATGTGTAGGCTTTTAAAGAAATCAAACCACATCTCAATCTCAATAGCTCTTTCTTGACTTCATTGCCTTTCATTGAGGAAGCTAAGTATGCGGCTCTCCCTGGCCACACGAGTCACACAGGTTAGCGTGAGCTTTATGGGACAGTTCTTGAATGTCTGTGACCCTCGATTGTATCCTTGCCGTTTTAGCAGCAGTTTTGATGAAAGCTTCGGGGATGAATTAGAGAGTGGAATGATGGTCGTCGACAGGGCTTTTATTGCATTCCTCAAATTGCGTTCCCAAGATAGTGTTTTGTCATGAAAGCCTCAGCGAATAATTTCCTTGAGTGACCCTGGAGCCGCCATGCTGAGCTTCCCATAATATCCCAGAAATCGAGCCTTTAATACTAATAGTAGCTGTGAGAATGGAAGAGCATCTCGAAGATTAAAAAGTCACCTGTAAAACCTCAGTTGGGCTTTATCCCGTCAGCCAAAGGTATGCTATTTAAAAAGTGAAGGTGCCATACGTGAGAGTTGGCATACATTTGGCATTGATTACATTACAGATGTAAGATCAGGCCCATTCACGTAAAATATAAATTATAAGCAACTAATTCAAAAGGCCTCATTTACAGTCTCATATGAAAACCGGGTATAGAACCTCTCGAGAAATACCTTTTTCTAATAGAATTGTTGTTTTTGGGTGCCTGATTCCATGTTTTCCTCCTGGTAATGGGTAATATCGACATTATTTTAGAAAACATCCGAATTTCTATATTACCTGCAGAATTTGAGCATGAAAAATCCCATGGCTGAGCGCAATTTCCACCAACCCCTTCGAAGTAAGAGCAGGTAAAAATAGAGTTCATGTTCAATGTAAATCGCGCTGTTGGAAAATGTTGACATTTTGAGTGACTGACATACTTATTTGATAGATTCCTGACTTTTGAGTTGTTTTTCCTGAGCAGACTATCCACACGTTTATTTATTTTGTACACAAACCTATTCGTCTCTGTCTAGGGTGCTAAAAAAGATATTCCTGTACATAACATATTCTAACTTCTAATGTGCATACGGTGGAATACAGGGACGTACAGCCTTATTCATCAACGGGCCGTTTTGCGAGCCCCTAATAGCGATTCATAGCGAATCGCTATTAAGGACTCGCAAAACGGTATTCATGTAGGAATTGCTAAATAAATAGCGATTCCTACACATTCCTTATTTGCGAGTAGCAAATTGCTAATCGCAAATAAGGAATAACTCCCCATTCATTCCTATGGGCCAAAAGGCCCATAGGAATGAATGGGGAGTATTCCTTATTTGCGATTAGCAATTAGCTAATCGCAAATGAGATAGCGATTGAAAGGGTGCCAGGGGTGTCCAAAGGACACCCTGTAGCACCCCTTAAATGCAAATTGAAACAGGTGTTGCGCACACACATGTCCAAAGGACATGTGTGTGTGCAACATGCAACTTAGAAAAATGCTTTTAAAAGCATTTTTCTCAGTTTTTGCTATTTACCGAGAGGTCTGACCTCTCGGTAAATAGCGGCCCAAAATTGCATTTTCGCAATTTTAAAATGCTTCATGAATTGCATTTAAGGAATCTCAAATAGAGATTCCTTAAATTCAATTCTTCGCAAATGTGCGAATTCTTAATTAGCGAATTTTGCATTTGGGATGATGAATCCCGAATGCAAAAATTGCGCTCGCAAAAGGCAAGATTCTGAGAATCTTGCCCTTTGCGAGTGCAATTTAGCTTGATGAATCAGGCGGTTTGATTCATCAAACCAAAATCCGCTCGCAAAGGGCCAGATTCTGAGAATCTGGCCCTTTGCGAGCGGTATTTTTGCATTTGGGATGCATCTTTGGGATGCAATTTTGAAATGGTTCATTCATTGCATTTAAGGAATCTCAAATTGAGATTCCTTAAATGCAAATAATCGCAATGTAGCGATTTCTAAAATTGCGATTTTTGCATTTGGGATGTCCTTGGTACATGTGTGTGCGCAACACCAGTGTACATTACCATTTCAGGGGTGCAACAGGGTGTCCTTTGGACACCCTGGCACCCTTGAAATTGCTTCCTTATTTGCGATTCGCTAATTGCTAATCGCAAATGAGGAATGACTCCCCATTCATTCCTATGGGCCTAAATGGGAAAACCATTCCTTATTTGTGATTAGCAATTAGCGAATCGCAAATAAGGATACAGTAGAAATCGCTATAAATATTGCGATTTCTACATGCATCCCGTTTTGCGAGTCTTTAATCCTTAAAATTCGCTATTAAAGACTTGCAAAACATGACTTTGATGAATCTGTGGGTAAGCCTCGGGCATTTTCCTTTTCATTGTCACACTGCTGATGGAAGTACTAAGCATCATGTTGCCACAACTTAATAAACATCACAATTTGGAATAGACCTTCTTTGTGATTTTATTTAAAGCTATAGTGATTGACTTCAACTGTAATTGAAATTGTTGCTCACTGAGTTGTTTGTTTGATGTAGTAATCTTTGTAAATACTCTCGGGGCAGATATACAACAAAGTAACACAGCATGCTGCAGCAAGTCATTTTGCTGCGCTGTGCTGCGTTAGTTTGGAAAGCACAGAGATGCGACAAATTTACAAGAATATGTTGCTTCTCTGTGCTTCCCCTGCGCTGGCGCACAAACTGCAGCCATGCGCCGGCGCAGGCACCCTTGCACCATGGTGCAAGGATGCCTGCGTCGTGGGGAGATTGTTTTAGTGCAGGAAGGGACACCTTCCTGCACAAAAACAAACACAAGAGGCGTTTTCCTCTTTAAATGCGTGCTGTAGAATTCAGCACACATTGAAAGAGGAAAAAACAAGGAGAAATGAAAACATTTCTCCTCGTTGAGCCTCCCTACGCCACCTCTAGGGTGGTGTAGCATTCACACGTATCTCCAGATTTACGATTTCTCGTAAATCTGGAGATGTGTCTTGTTCTATGGGTGTTGCGTGGGAACACCCACAACACCCATGGAACGCCCCTTCCACGCACAATGCTGCGTGTGAAGGGGGCCATATTTACAAGGAGAGGAAAAGTCATGCCGGGTGGCTTTCCCTCTCCTGGTAAATATGGAGGAACCCCCTGTGCCACCAGTGCGTCACAAAAAGTGACGTAGTGGTGGCGTAGGGGGCTTGTAAATCTGCCCCTCAGTCTATTGACTTTTACATGCAATACTAACATTCACAAATTTAATAAAGTTGTCGGCAACTCTAAGACATTGTAATTTTTTCTCTATTTTCTTTAACCATAAATGGATTTTGAATTAATTTTGTCTGGCATTTGATCATTATTCAGTGTTTTCCCTGCAAGTAGGCATTATTACAGTAACCTATTTTCAGCTTCTTGATGTTTGCCTGAGAGCAATCTCTAACAGATGTGCCGAATAATTACAATATGTTCCAAACACTAAATAGTTTCATTTATTTGCGTTCTGCTTTTCCACCATCAGGTCAGCTATGAATTCCAGTAATACTTTATTTACTTACAGAAAAAGCGAAACACTGGTATGTGATTGAAAATGCTTTAGTGGAAGTAAATTCCATAGACGTTTGCACTGAGTCACGGGTACGACATTTTGCGTTGATGACATATGTGTATTTGGATTAATATATTACGGAAAAATCCTTTGGTGATATATAATAACTATGTGAGACTTGTTAGTAAATGTGGGTGCTGCTTTGAGGTGGAAGTGGTGAGGATTTACCTGCTGTCGTCACTAGGCCAGCCTTGAGCGGAGGAGTGCTTACATGTGGGATAATGACAGGTGGATGCTGAGGTATCTTAGTGGTCTCCAAACAGCTCCATGACAGAATAAACTGGGGGGCGTGGCTAAGCACGCAGCGAGACTGGCTGCGTTCTAGAAGAGCTCCAGCGTGACCCTCCACTCTGGGGGTATTTTATCCGCTCTATTCTCCGTCTGGCTGGCCACAATTTGGGGCATGTCACCGTGAGTCCACTGTCCAGCATCGAAACAATTCCCAGGATTCCGTGAGCTCCGGCTCCGCACCGGACCTTCAGGAACTAGCTGACCCGGGAAAGGAGCCACGACGCCGGCAGGGCCCATCAGGCAAGCCCGGGGACGGAGCCGGAAGTACAGGCCGTGGAGGCCGGAGACACCCGGTGGCTGCTCGGAGCTGGGGACCACCGACCGTTGCCAACCCCCAGCGGACATCGTGAACAGCCACGGCCCGGCGGGGGCCGCCCCCGTTGTAAGGAAGAAGGGCGATTGCGACGGACTGGGACCGTCGCCTCTGCGGACGCGGGCGACCGGCGGGACCTCCGTGTGGAGAGGGCCCCCCCCCTATCGCCCTCCGGCTGCGGAGCCCAGCCACCTAACGACCGGTGCACCCGCCCGGGGCCGCGGGCGGCGACACCCGGTGAGGACACCCGAGGGCTTGTGGGCTCCCGGACCGGTGGCTGGGACCCAGGTGCCACCAACTTGATCTTGGGGAGAGTGCGGGGGCGCATCGCCCGCCACCGGAGGACCCCCCAACAGCCTCAGGAGGGGACGCCCTCCCCAACAAGGCGGCGCCGGCCGGCGGCCGATTGTCATGGGCCTCTACAAACGGCCAGGATGTAGGACAGGAGAGACGCCCCTAAACCGAGTGCCCCTAGGAACCAGCGCTATCCTTCTACGACGAGGGGCACCGGCATCGAACCCGGGTCCAGGGCCGCAATCACGCCGAGGCACGCACGCCCCTGCCGCCATTGGCCGCTTGACCGGGAAGCACATCGCCCGGCTGCGCCACACACCGTCACGGAGGCGCGTTGGGAGAAAGCGACCTTCCACAGCACCTTGCCAGAGGCCGAGGCCGAGAGGGGGAGGCACTTGCACGAGACTCTATTGACCGGGGGCCTCACACGCAGCTAGGACACTGGGGCCCACGAGGCGCACGGACGGCTGCCCTCAAGATCTAGCCCCCTCTGCGTCCCCGCTTCACATGCTGAACAACGCAGTGGCGAAACAGCACGAGCTGCGGCACACACGACCACCAGGGCCAAGCAACGCAGCGGACCACGCCTGACCGAGGACCTGGGAGAACGCGCAACCCCTGCCGGGGCGCCAGGACCCACACACTGGCCGGCCTGACCCAGCCGAGGCCGGCGCACGGAGAACCCTCCCATCATACCCCCCCACTGGCGCGAAGATAATATTCCTGCCTCGAAGAGACGCCCACAGAACAGACGACCTGCGAGACCCGCTCGGGGCCCACCAGTATTGAGCCCATAGCTGGAGAACCCTTCCTGACCGGCGAAAGCGGGCCCTGGGCCGTGGCCGGGCAGAAGCGCCACGCACCACTCCATCGAAAACTTCGGAGAGCAGGACCCTGCCCATGTCTGGGGGCGCAGGGAAGCGCACGGGAGCTGGGAATACGCTCCCGAAAGGCAAAATGGACAAGCTCCAGAAGTCAAATGATGCGGACCCAGTGACGGCCAGGCTGGATTCGGTACTGGCGGCCATGGAACGGCTGGAGAACTCCATACAGTCCACCCGGACGTCGCTCGAGGCGAAAATAGACGGGGTCGCCATAGACCTGACGCACCTGAGAGCGGATCACAAAAAACTGGCTGAACGCACCACAACCCTGGAGAACACTGTAACGGATCTGGGACCGCGGGTTACACAGTCAGACACGCAGATAAAGGATCTTCTCAACAGAGTGGAGTTCCTAGAAGACAGGGCGGAGGATGCAGAAGGACGGGCGAGACGCAACAGCGTCCGAATAGTGGGACTGCCCAAAAAATGGGAAGGGAGAGAACCGGCAACGCACGTGGAGGATTGGCTTCGCGCCCTGTTGCCAGACGGTACCCTATCGCCCCACTTTGTGGTTGAGCGGGCGCACAGGGTCCCGACCAGACCACTCTCAACTGGCTCTAACCCGCGCCCATTCCTCATCCGAATCCTGAACTATCGAGACCGGGACTCAATCTTGAGAGAAACCCGCAAACTCGGCAACATACAGGTAGATAATGCGAACATAATGTTTTTCCCAGACTATACGATCCAAGTGCAGCGCCAGAGACACTCCTTCCTGATAGTGAAAAAACGGTTACGTCAGCTTGGACTCACGTATTCCCTCCTCTTCCCGGCAAGGCTAAGAGTAAACGCTAATGAGAAGACCCACTTCTTCGACACCTCGGAGGAAGTAGAGGCCTGGCTGGATAACGGGACAGACAAAAGCACAAAGAGTCAAGGAGACCAACCCCGGACGAGAAGACGCAGAAGGTCCAAACGGAGGCGTGGAAACAGATCGCCCTCTCCGGCAGCGAGTGGCACACAACATAGTGCATGCCCACCTGAGGAGGAAATACGCCGGGAACAGCAGGAGGCCCTGCGGATGGTCACGGAGCTCAGCGGCTCGCCGTCCCAATGTAGTGTAGCTCCTATTTTCCCAATAGGCTCTGCGCATTGGAATAGTACCTACAGCAGTAAAGGCCTAGGCCAGACGTTAACTAGGTCTACTACTGTCGATGCTAGACTTAATTTTTGGGTTTGCCAGCTAAGCTCAGAGTTCGCTAGAAACTTTCTCGAATGTTCAAGGAAGGATTAACTCCCCTGATTAGACAAGAAGGGATTTAGTTTCTGACAACCATAGAACATGACAACTTTGCTCTCCCCTAATCAAGAGTCAATCTCAAGAGTCGTGTGAGCACAAGGCAATTATTTTACTCAGTCAGTACGTGCATTCTTAGTCTCATCAGAATGTAGAGAAAAGGAAGAGACGGGCGTGTTCAATAAAAGGTGTTATTTATTGATCAGTCTCTTTTCTCGTACAAGAGAAATGGATCGATATTATTGCAATACTTATAGTTAAGTAAAGTGCATACATTAAAAGCAATAGTATAAAATAATACTGTAAAAACATTGATATGGTTTCTGAGCCATATGATGTTTTAAAATGATTAAAATATATTTACATACACATATACATTTGACTAAACGTGCTCAACTGGTGTTTCTAAATACGCCTACCCCGTGTACCTGACCTAAGTCTAATACGTGGGCGGGAATAGAAAGTTACAGTTTAAGTTAAGTTTGTTTTTGCCAAGTGAATAACTAAAGAATTCTCTAGGAGGGGTTATTCAGTTCTGTACCTGGAATTTAGGATGAATGAGGAATGGTATCTCTTTCTCTGCTCTCGATATTCCAGGCTGCCTGCGAGGGCTGCCCAGAAACGCCGGTGCTGGGTCTCTCGGCTTGAGATAGCAGCGCGTCTCTCAGCGCGTCAGGAAGGCGGGGCTGCTGCCTGCGGGGTCTGCTTCTGCTCTCGGCTTCGGCAAGTATGGCTGCTCCGTCTTGTCACCACGCGTGTGTTTGCATAGGGCAAGGTCGGCAATATTTATACCTTAAAGGTGCCGGGATTGACGTAAGGATGGACATAGGTACGTCAATAAAGATGTCATACGACTTGCTCGTTAGCACATTCTTTACTAAAGTTCTCTGTGAAATCAAAACAATGGCCGCACGGATTATCCAGGTTGTCATAGGTTTGATTTGTTATGAGAACGTCGTATGCCTTATCAGGGGCTGGAGGAATGTCGCTTGTCTAATTAGATCTCAAGCGTTATGACCTAATCAGATAACACGTTCCTGTGCCGTAGTGTGACTGCGTCAGATAACGGTATCTGCATCATGGGGGATTTCTTGCCTCATGGGCTGACTGTTAGTTAACTAGCTAGGTAGTTTAACCAGAATAGGGTCAGGAATAGGGGGATCGATTCAGAACCTATAGAAATACACGACACCCACTCCACGCTAACTATGGTCATATCTACTAATCTATGCATAGTATAACATAGTACAACATACTATAGAGTATAGTGTATACCTTACCACCCCAAAATACATAAATGCATTTTGAAATTTTCAAATATACTGAAAAATTGCAGTCATATATATTGTATGCACTTAAGCTATGAATTAAATGCAAAAGTAAACACGCATTGTTATGCATTATTGCTTGTTGGTATATGAGAAATACACATGAAATGGCTCTTAATATGGCTATACAGAAAAAAAGTCGAAACCATTTCATCACATAAAATATATTGTGAACATACCAGCGGGCAGCTAAAGTCTATATAAAGTCTATAAAGTATCTAAAAAAATAGAAATCTTAGTTCTCTAGGAATAGTTTCTTACTTTAAGCAGAAGGTCAGTGTCCCGGGGAAAAAATATATAGAAAAATATTTTAAGGGCTTGCTGAAAAAAGTTGCTGTCCGTGAACTGGATTGTAATTGTTCATGTGACTTTATTTTTTAAGTTGAAGGCCGGATTCAGGGAACGCCGTGTGCGAGTTTACTCAAAAGTCTCTATTTCTGTTCCGGAGAGAACATCATATCATTCAGGCTTTCGAAAAAACTGTCAACAGCTTCATGGGAAAGTTCCACTAAGTCGGAAATAGGGGTAACCATGCATTCATGCGCATGATTGTCTGCATTGACATTCTGATTTGCATTGCTGACAGAAGGTCGTACCTGTTCGATGCTGCTTTCATCTTGAACTTCACTACTCTTCAATCGCAGTGGTGAAGATTCCAGGAATGCCGTCATCAGAATTGGCAGCCTTTGAGGGCAGCACAAAGCGTGAACCTTGGTAGGAACCAGCAGTGTATCCGCATCCACCGGCGCATCCGATTGTAGTGTCAGACAGGTGTCTAACACGCATTCTTCTCCGCATAGCAGACACCTTAGTACAGGTAAAACACACCTTTGCCACATTGGTCGAAATGATAGAAACCAAGTCATGTTCAGGTCTCTAAGCCGGGAGAGTCCCAGGATTTTTGATATCTGGTCCCGGTATCCAATGGCTAGGATCGTATCTTCCATTGTCGCGAGAGTTTGATCTGTGACATGGGTTGCCATATCGAAAAATAAGGACTAGGAATAGGATTCCTGCAATTAGTCCTAGGATCAGGGGAAGTCCGCCAAAAATCGAATGGACGAAATCTGGAAAAATACCCAGTATGGCTTTGAATGGTGTTAATGCCATCGAAAATACTGTCTTAAATACCTTTGAGACCCCTGTGGTATCAGAAATATTTAAGATTTCGCTCAGGATTTCCGCGAAATGTACGGGGGAATTGGTTGATAATAATGTATGTATCTCTGCAGTCGTCCTTGCGACTTGTAGATCATACGTTTCTTTTGATGACGTGAGCCTTGTAGGCGTCTGAAGAAGCACTGTTTTCATTCTGCTTAAAGTGTCTATTCGAATAGAAGTAATTTTCAAACCGGGCCATGCCCTTGCCTCCCTGTCTGGAAAGGAGCTGGGGAACAAAGAACGTCCACAGCACTTGACCTTCGCCGTCGTAGTGACGAGATAAGGAGTCCCGGGCATAAGACTACAACATCTGCGGTCTACAATAAGAATGTAACTCCCATTATAGAGTCTTTGAAAGAATGGTTCTATTTCAGTTGCAGGTGCGCCTTGCTGGTGACATGAAAGGTTGTATGAATTCCCTTCACAGGCTCCGTGCAAACTAATACCGTTACACAGAAGCGTGCCGCTTAGTGACATAGCACAATTGTTGCCACTAAGAAACACTTTCTGTCCTTTGTTACTGACACATGCATGTGAATAGGGCAGGTTCCAAGTTGTTTTAAGGTACCCCTTTCCCAATTTCTCGTACATGCCAGCCTGTATATATTTTTGGCAGTATTGAAACCTGAAGGTTGAGATTGGAATATTTATGATTCCGTGGATTATCCATTCACTGACAGGTCGTTCTGACATTGTCAACGGTAATCTTTCTAGTTTTTCAATGCTCAAGATTGTATAATCAGCACCCTTCTGCGCCATACCGATTTGTCTATCAGTAAGGTTAAAGATTTGGAATAGTGACGTAGTGTTGATTAAACGCCAAGGCACATAGCCTGAACGCAGATTTTGTAACGTCCAGCCAAGCTGTACGATAGAACGCAATTGTGACTGACCATGTTGTAATAACAGTAAGTCTTGCGATAATATATCGATTGCTGAAGACACAATGCTGTCCAATGAAAAAATTCTGGAGGACAGAGTCATTAACCCATTGTCCACCACAGAAAGTGATTTTTCCAAATTAATACGATCAATTTCACGTATTCTCTCTGCTGTTTCAATTTGAGTAACCTTCCAGGCCTCATTGTATGCTGCATATACAGAGGCTGCTATGAAACGCTTTTGACGCTGTTTGCGTGGTCCCATTATGAAATCACGCAAGTCAGCACCATCAGTAAGTAAAGTTAGGTGTTGCTTAATTTCAGGCAGTGTGGAATACTGTAGCCATTGAAGGCATAATTTGCCCACACTGTAGGTTGTTATTATCCCTGGGTGATGTCTTTGGGGATATCTAGGGTCTGGCCTGGTCATTTTGAAACCCTGTGTTTTATTCAGGAATCTATCTTGACAGTTATTTGTATCTGTGGGCCAGATCAACCATTGTTTCCAATCAGGATGTGTTCTGTTTTGGTTAAGTATATGGTTTATGTCTATTTCTTCATCTGTATCAGAGTTATTGCTAAACATTGTTGGCTTTGGAATAGACGGGTTATTTAAATCTTTGATTTTGGCTAAGCCAAGACAGGTGGTTTGTTGAACAGTGTCATTTAAAAATATCATTTGTTCTGGGATCATGCAGGCTCTAAACAAAGCTTCTATACCCTGTACTTGCCATTCTTTTGTACCCCAAACACTTTTCAAATCAACATTTTTGTCCCAATAATTGAATCCAAAAGTATTCATTTTTTCAAAGAATGAATCAGAATAAATCAATTTTGTGTTGGTTATCATGGTTTTGGTCCCTGTCTTGTTTGACAATTTATAATAAAATGTTTCAGCATTACTAGTGTTAAAACCTTGAAAGTATGAATATTTGTCATAAACGGTTCTAGAGCTCCCTTTTGGAGGTGTAGCACAATGTTCCCATTGATTAAAATTTAAAACATTTCTAGGTTGTGCAGATTTATGCAAGAAATGGTTACCATAGTGGTTATAGCAATACATACTATCATAATTTGTAGAACCTTGCAAATAATCATGTTTTGTAAATTTAGCAGACATTACTAAGTCAGACATCATATTGTTTATACTTTCAAAGTCCCAATCATCAGCAAATGAGTTTGGTTTTGCAAAGTCACTCAAAGAGATCTTAATTTGGTGTGGATATTTCAGGATCTCGACCGGACCATAAATTTCATAGTCAGTGTTGTCCCAGGCTACCCCACCAGGTATTGGAATTGCTGTGAAGTTGGCTGAAGAAAGTTCTGAAGAAAGTTCTCGTTTCTCGACGTGTGAAGATGTGTGTGGTTTGAGGACCAAGTTGATGTTCTGACTTGCTGTGTCCATTTTAGCATATTTTCCCTCAATGAAGCGTCCCAAAGTAAATACCATGATGAGCCAAAGTATGAGGATAAATGCACCAAAACCCACCCAAAATTCAATCCATGGAGAAATCAGATATGTTTCTTTTAGTTGTTTCAAAAGTTCCTTCGCTTTGTCTTTAAAGGATTTTGATGATGGCTGTGTCTTTTGTTCGCTGAAGCCTTCAGAGGAATCATCGAAGTTGATGAAGTAACCGGATGCAGTTCTGTCAATTGTTCCAATTGGTTCAGGATTTTTGTTTTTTGCATTTTCACTTGGTACTTCAGTATAGATTGGTGTGTCTCTGCTAAATGTCTTTATTTGGGTTTTCAGAGGTCTAAGTTCTATTGCATTGTTGCATAGTCCTTGTTGTTCTTCTGTAGGCGTTTCGAATGTGATGAGCCTCTTTGTTAGGACCTCTGTACTGGTAGCAAACCTTGGTGTTCTGCTACTTATTGGGAGTCCCTTTGGCCTACTGTTTGTTATCGGCCACATGTTGTGGTTTTACCAGGTCGATGGATACAACTCGGTTCTCCTTTTTTCCAGCAAGTGGCGGTAGTACAACTGATCTTGTCCCGTTGACAGACAAGACAGGAACTGCTTTTCTGTAAGAAGGCCCAAATTCCTTCTTTACCGCGATCTTCTCCCTGACTAGATCCCCGACTTTTGGAATCCAGACAGGTCTTGCTGGGACAGGTGGTGATTCTTCAGTGGTTGTTGGCTGTTGTTTCAACTGTATGTTGCTCAGGTCTTTTCTTGTTTTGTTTAAGTCCTGCAAAATAGCCAAACGGTCTTTGACATCAAAGCTTTTTTCTGTTACCACTGAAGTCTGACTATCAAGGTCAGAGATCAACATCCTAGTTCCGAATAATAATTCGTACGGACTGAATCCCTTCAGAGAATTTCTTGGCAAGTTATTTAGACTACGTTGGACACTTATTAGATGTTTGACCCACCCAGCTCCCGAACCTAATACCTTTGCCGTTATAGATTGCTTTATGTCACGGTTTTTTCTTTCAACAATTCCGTTCCCCTCAGGGTGAAATGGACAAGAGTACCGCAATTGCACGCCCATGCTGACCATGGCCTCCTTATAAGCCCGAGAGCTAAAAGCAGGACCATTGTCCGAATGCAGAATGCCAATTGCGTATGTGCCGATAAAGACCCGCAAATCTTTTATAACAGTTCTGGCGTCAGCCGTTCGCTGGGGCCACATCCATATGAATCTCGTGCATGAGTCCACTGCGACCAAGATATATTTATAGTTACCATCCCTTTGTAAGGGACCGCAGTGGTCTAGATAAACACAGGCTAATGGTTTATCCGAGATTAGAAGGGGCGTCTGTGCTGGACGTCTCACAGTTGATACTTTCATTTTTTGACATATTTCATATGCTAGAACATAGTTCCTTGTTTGTCTTCTCATTTGTGGCCACCAGTATCGCTGTTTTAATAATGATACTGTGGCTGAGACGCCAGCATGGGTAGAAGCAAGCCCTTCGTGTGCCGCTATTATTAGTCCTAACCTATGTTCCATGTTTGGAATTGCCCTATCCCCCACTCCAGGGATTTGAGCAAAAGGAACATTGTTTGCATCAGTTATGTATGAGTATTTTACTGGAAAGCCTTTAGGGAGTGGTTCTATCGAATCCTTTTCTGAAGCGCTGACAGCTTGTAATATTTCACTGTCTATTTTTGTTTTTGACCGGGTGACGGCAGCTACGGAAGCCGTTTGCACAGCTGCCTTCGCGGCCTCATCAGCCAATGAATTCCCTGCAACGTGAACGCCATCACGTTGATGACTCAGTGTATGTATCACGTGAGTCTTTGGTAGTTCTTTTTGTAAAAGAGCTACTTGTTCCCAGAGCATTTTGTGCTTGATTGTGCCACCTTTCGCATCCTTGAAACCATTTTGAAGCCAGATCTGCAAGTATTCATTGTAAGATTGAACGCAATAATACGAATCGCACACTATGAGTGTGGGGAATTCTCGATCCGTATTTTCAAGCGCCATCTTGAATGCTAGTAGTTCAGCTCGCTGAGCTGTACAATCTCCTAGGGATTGTGTTTTAGTTAGGGTTGGTTTAAATTTCCCTTCGTGCCAACGACCTTTAACAATCGCGCATGCAGCACTGTAAGCTTGTTTACCCCCTACTGCGGGTTGTGCTGGCCGTCTGTATATATTATACAGCCGTATTGGTCTAGAGGCAGAATTTCGGTTGGCAGAGGACATTCGAATTCATATTGTAGAAATTCTTGTGTTTTTAAGTAAGGATCAAATTCGTACACCACGTCTGTTGCAGCAAGAGAGTTAGCCCATTGTATCCATCTCGGATGGAGTGCTTTCGCATTTGGAATGCTTGCCTTTGTTACCGCCTCTAAGGCTGGTATTGGTGTCACGATTATTATTCGTTTACCTTGTGCCAGGGCTCGTTCTTTTGCTATAGCTGTCTGTGTTGCTGTAAGAATTTTTTCCGTTGGGCTAAATTTCATTTCAGCCTTAGTGTACAAGTGTGATTTGAATGCAATTGGTACCTTATCTCCCTCATTAGAGGTCAGGTATGTGAATCCGCATCTCCCTGGGATGACTCGGATCACAAGGTTGCGTGTATTATCACGTGTTTCTAATTTTGTCTTAATTAGCATGTCTGTTTGTAAGGATCTCAAAATGTCTGTGTGTGTTTGAGTCCAACTTGATCTTTTAAAATCTGGTTTAATTAGATCGTAAAGGGGTTTGACCCTTTCTGCGTAATTTGCAATGTAAGTTCTTCCGAAATTTAGGAAGCCTAGAATTGACTGTAGGTTTTTTAGTGTTTTAGGAGCTTGGATTACGGCACATTTCTCTAGGAAATTGTCTGCCAGGCTTTTGCCTTCACTTGATAACTCATATCCTAAGAATAGGACTGTCAGATGGGCAATTCTGGATTTTTTGAAGTTGAATTTGTAACCCTCTGCAGCGAAACCAAGTATTATGGTGTTCACTCTTTTCAAGTGAGTTTCCAAGTCATCATCTGTTAAGTAAATGTCATCGACATAAGATAATGCTTCATCATCATATTGTTGTAGTAATTCTGTTACTCTCGCTGAGAATACCCCCGGGCTGTTCTTGTACCCCTGGGCTAACCGACAGAATTGTTTTTGAGTGCCATTTACTGAGAAAGCTGTTAAATATCTGCTCTCTGGTGCTATGTTTTGACAAAAGAATCCGTTGGAGATGTCCAAGGTAGTTTTGTATTTTTTGCGCACTATGTTATTCATTAGTGCAGCACTGTGTGAGTTTTGCACTGCAAAAGTTTTGCAACATGTGTTAAGGTGTCGGTAATCCAAAACTAGACGATATGAATTGTCTGGTTTGGAGACCGGAAACAAAGGATTGTTCATTTGTGAGGTGCAAGTTTCAATCACCCCCTGGTATTCTAGCTGATCTAGTATTTCATTTACTTGTTTTTTAGCTTCTTGCTTAATTGGGTACTGCCTTTGTGCAGTTGGTTGTGATTTTAACTGGACTTTGTGAGGAGGAGAATCCTCATCCCATCCTACATGATTTTTATATAAAGCAGGTGCTAAGGCCACTGCCCACTTTCTAGCAAGTGTGTATTTTTTATGAATCGGGATTTGATTCGAGAAGGCAGGCATAATTACTTCTTCGCCATGAGGGCACTCCCTGACAAACTCTGGTGGCCAGTCTTTTTCAGCTAAAAGTATGTCATAACCCTTTGAGAGGTTATCCCAAAATAGTCCCCTTATTTTCCTAGTCTTATCTCCCTCTATACGTAATGTTATCTCGTATCTTTTGTGGGGCTTGCTAACTCTGGTATCTGCAGTTTCCACTTGAAGGTATTCATTCGTGTCCACTGTCTCCAGATGATTCATAAGGACTTTGCGAGCTATGCTCACCTCTGCTGCGCTGTCTAGCATTGTCTGAGCCCACTCTCCGTTTTTCAGTTGTGTCCTCAGTATTCTCGGCATTGTTAACTACCTTGATACTGGCTACCTTCTTTTTTGGAAATTGTGATTTCTTTTTCAGTTGAGCAGGTTCCTTGTCTTTGGACTTGGCGTGCTCTTCTGATCGTCCTCTTCTTTCCGATTTCTGCGAGGAATTCTGAAAAGATTGAGAGGGACGTGTATCAATGTCTTGATATCTATCAGGTTTTTTAATATTATCCCTATTTCTAAGGTTATATCTATTCCCAGAGGGTTCACTCTGGGGTGACCTTTGTCTCGGGTTTGGAGATTTCTCTCTTCGCCTAGGAGACCTTCCTCTGGACTGGAATTTCTTTTCTTTGGGATTGGATTGTTTGTTCCCATCCCAGTTCTTTTTTGGTGAATTATTATTATTATTAAAAAACATTTTTTCTGGACTTGTAGTCAGTTGCGGTTTTACTGGTATTCCACCTAGACTATCTCTGCCTAGTTCTTCATAGGATTTTTCTATGATTCTGGCAATTTCAGCTGGTTGGTCTGCTATATCTGTCTCTTTTAACCTCTGGCGGATCGCCACGTTTGCTGCTTCACCCTTTATGTTGGCTAATAATATAGCCGAGACCTGCTTGAAGTCTTTCAGTAATTTCATACCAAGAGTTAAAGCAGGTTCTGGACCGTATTCATCTTGAATTTGTTTTAGCACATCTGGTATTACCGAAATGGATGGAACACCGTGCGTTTTTGTGTAGATGGAAGCAAAGACTGTACCCCAAGTGTCACAGTCCTCAATGTGTGGTGCGATTCCCATTGGGAGACATATAGTCAGAATCCTGTGTTTTTCTAATGGGGTGGTGTCAGGAAACACCGCCTCTATTTGGGTAATTTTCTGTGCCAACCAGAATGGTATTTGTTCCCGTTTAGCTGGAACTTTACCTAGGCAGGATTGGATGTTCTGTGGTGTAATTTTATTTGTGTTCCCCTGGTGAGGGGTCAGCTGTGGTAGTTTAATCGCTGGCTGAATTGTTGAAGTCCGCATTACATACTGAACTAATTGTCTATGAATTTTTAGTAGTTGTTTTAGCTGTATTAACAGCTCTGCTGCAGGCATTCTTTCGATGTCTGGATGTGGTGTGTATCCGGCTAGGACCGGCCACGTTGCTCCTGGTCTTCCTAAAGGACCGAGCCTTGTAATGTGATTATTATGTTTTAGGGCGCCATCAAATAAGAGCAAATGCTCTTGGAATTTGAGTGGTACTTCCACCTCCTCGAAAGGAGTGTACTCATTAGGAGGTTCCTCTACTTTGTAATAGTGGAAGTACTTTGTTATAGTATTAGCTGCTGGAAAATGTATCGATGTATAGTATACCTCTGTCTGCCGATATTCGTGTGCCTCGATTACGAATATGACTGTGCCACCTCTAGGTGTCAGTCCATTTTCTATAAGTTTTAAGGTTATAGATCTCCTTTTGGCGACCGGAATGAGTATTATATCCGCGTCTGCTGCTTGCATGGTAGCATCAGCATCTGCTATTTCAGTAGCTAATCTAGTAACCTCTCGTTCTTCATCGCTGTCCATTTTGCTGACAGGATGGTATTATGTTTATTTGCAGATCAGGTTTCTTTATGGAAACAGAGATTAGATGCACAATATTTTGGAACACTGTTTATCCTTCAACGTTGACTAGACCAAGAACCATACATAGGAGTTCCCTCCTGCGAGGTTTTGGAGGATATTATAACCTTTCACCCACTCCAGACGTCTTTGGAGTATTTGGGAAAAGGGGTCTGAGTGAGAAAGCACGACTGAGTTACTCTAAATGTCTTACGTTAGTTTTATCGCCCTTTCCAAACGCGTTGGGCGCCATGTAGTGTAGCTCCTATTTTCCCAATAGGCTCTGCGCATTGGAATAGTACCTACAGCAGTAAAGGCCTAGGCCAGACGTTAACTAGGTCTACTACTGTCGATGCTAGACTTAATTTTTGGGTTTGCCAGCTAAGCTCAGAGTTCGCTAGAAACTTTCTCGAATGTTCAAGGAAGGATTAACTCCCCTGATTAGACAAGAAGGGATTTAGTTTCTGACAACCATAGAACATGACAACTTTGCTCTCCCCTAATCAAGAGTCAATCTCAAGAGTCGTGTGAGCACAAGGCAATTATTTTACTCAGTCAGTACGTGCATTCTTAGTCTCATCAGAATGTAGAGAAAAGGAAGAGACGGGCGTGTTCAATAAAAGGTGTTATTTATTGATCAGTCTCTTTTCTCGTACAAGAGAAATGGATCGATATTATTGCAATACTTATAGTTAAGTAAAGTGCATACATTAAAAGCAATAGTATAAAATAATACTGTAAAAACATTGATATGGTTTCTGAGCCATATGATGTTTTAAAATGATTAAAATATATTTACATACACATATACATTTGACTAAACGTGCTCAACTGGTGTTTCTAAATACGCCTACCCCGTGTACCTGACCTAAGTCTAATACGTGGGCGGGAATAGAAAGTTACAGTTTAAGTTAAGTTTGTTTTTGCCAAGTGAATAACTAAAGAATTCTCTAGGAGGGGTTATTCAGTTCTGTACCTGGAATTTAGGATGAATGAGGAATGGTATCTCTTTCTCTGCTCTCGATATTCCAGGCTGCCTGCGAGGGCTGCCCAGAAACGCCGGTGCTGGGTCTCTCGGCTTGAGATAGCAGCGCGTCTCTCAGCGCGTCAGGAAGGCGGGGCTGCTGCCTGCGGGGTCTGCTTCTGCTCTCGGCTTCGGCAAGTATGGCTGCTCCGTCTTGTCACCACGCGTGTGTTTGCATAGGGCAAGGTCGGCAATATTGATACCTTAAAGGTGCCGGGATTGAGGTAAGGATGGACATAGGTACGTCAATAAAGATGTCATACGACTTGCTCGTTAGCACATTCTTTACTAAAGTTCTCTGTGAAATCAAAACAATGGCCGCACGGATTATCCAGGTTGTCATAGGTTTGATTTGTTATGAGAACGTCGTATGCCTTATCAGGGGCTGGAGGAATGTCGCTTGTCTAATTAGATCTCAAGCGTTATGACCTAATCAGATAACACGTTCCTGTGCCGTAGTGTGACTGCGTCAGATAACGGTATCTGCATCATGGGGGATTTCTTGCCTCATGGGCTGACTGTTAGTTAACTAGCTAGGTAGTTTAACCAGAATAGGGTCAGGAATAGGGGGATCGATTCAGAACCTATAGAAATACACGACACCAACGCTCCCCGCCAGCCACCAGCCACAGGGCACTACCGAGCGACGATGAGGCGCTCTACGGAATATCAGTTTCGCAAATTTCAGGTGACCTGCCTGACATTACGCCACAAACTGCGGACCTGTTTGGCTGATGGAGCGACGCACTCTGGCACTTCCTCCGCCTTGCTCTACTCTCCCTCCCGTTCCCCATCTCCACAACTGTCCGCCGGAGGGAGCAGAGCACTGGAGGGAGACGACCACAGGGCACCGATGGCCTACGTGGGGAGGAGACGGTGCACCAGCCCCTTCCTGCGGAAGCACACGCCGGAGACACAGTGAGTAGATACTGAGACTTTCATGGTGCCGGCTGTCCCCGAGCAGATGGCCTGGGTTGCCCACTCTCCGTTGGTCATACTGCTGCGGGAGTCCCTTCAGGTGGGCATGAGCCACCATTGCACTCTGAGAACTGGTGGCAGTGGCATCTCAAGACTTAATGGACGCACTGCGCTGCCGGCGGTGGGGCCCACCAGGTGGCCGGCCAGCAACGCACGCTTCCCCCCATGTGTGACTGTACACGCACCCATGCTCTGCTCGATGTCTATATCTCGTTCGCCTTGCGTGATGAGCAGCAACCCCCCAGACTGGAACATTAGCTGTCTCAGTAGAGTGTTTGGACGGCTGCACGTTTAGCAGCCGACCCTATGGTATTATCCCCAGTTCATGTTCACCCTTCTCCCTTCTTTTGAAACATGCTGCATCCACAGTCTAGTGGCGATTCTGCTGTACTCTTTATTGTGCCCTACAGGTATGCGTGGAAATGTTGTTGAGACAAGCGGTGGGGGGCTCTTCGGGGGGGGCGTGTGGGGCCGGGAGGAGGGAGGATGGGACCCACCTGATATACTGTGATGGCTGAGGTTAAGTTCTGCACTTGGAATGTGCGTGGTATCCATACACCCTCGCGCAGGTACATGATTTACTCATACCTGAAGAGACACAAGGTCCAAATAGCACTCTTGCAGGAGACACACCTGACAACACCTGAGGTACATACGCTACGCAGACGGTGGCGAGGACAATTGTACGCGACTGGGTTCTCCTCCTATGCACGAGGTGTGCTAATATGGGTGAGGCCGCGGATTCCGTTCGACATTGAAGATTCACACATAGACGGGGAGGGGAGACTGGAGGCTGTAAAGGGACGCCTGGATGGGCGCCCATTAGTCCTGGCGTCGGTTTACGCCCCCAACACGGACCAGCAGCGTTTTCTCGCGAATGTGACGACGGCCCTATCACACTGGCATGGGGTCCCCTGGATACTGGGAGGGGATTACAACTGTGTGTTAGATACCACACTAGATCGTTCCTTCCCACCACTGCCCAATGCGCCAGTAGTAGGCGCAATGAAGGCCCTTATAGCCTGGGCCACCCATTGGAACCTGCAGGATGTATGGAGACACCGAAACCCGACCACCCGGACGTACTCATACTACTCAGGAGCTCATACCCTGCACCACCCGATTAGACAGGTACATGCTCACTGAAAACTTACTCCCGTTAGTAACGGAGGCATACTACATGGGTCGGACACATTCGGACCACAATCCTCACATGTTGACAGTCTCATGGGCAAATACACACCCCCCTGTCCCCACCTGGAGACTGCAGCCAGATCTCCTGCTGGACGCACCCTTCCGAGCCTCACTGTTTACACACATAGCGCACTACTTCGAGGAGAACGCGGGCTCTGCTACCACCCCCCAAATTGAATGGGATGCGTTCAAAGTGGTCATAAGAGGACAATGTCTGGGCACACAGGTCAACCTTAAACGACGTGTTGAGAAAGACCTTCAGGGGGTTGAAGCGGAGTTGATCCGACATGAACAGAATTCAGTGAGAGGTGACGGAGCTGAGTTACATTCTGCGCAGGCGAGACACGAAAAATTATTGGAGAGGCTGAGGTGTTTGAATTATGCAGCCCACGCAGCACGCACTCACGATAGAGGGGACAAGCCAGGCAAGCTATTGTCTTGGCTCATTAACAGGGAGGAAAAGACGAAATCAGTAACGAAAGTCCTGGGAGCTGATGGGACACTCCTACACACTCAACAGGAGATACACTGCGCATTTACTGCTCATTATGACACACTATACCGCTCTTACTTACCCATCCCCGCCCCAGACACGGAGGGATACCTCAGCCTGATACCATTACCGGCACTCAGCGACGCCCAACGAGAGGACCTGGCGGCGCCTATTACCCCTGAGGAACTCCGGGTGGTCATAGCAGCGCTCTCCAATGGGAAATCCCCGGGCCCCGACGGACTCCCAGCGGAGTTCTATAAGGCGTATCCGGACCTCCTAATCCCCGAACTAATAAAAGTGTATGAGACGGCGATTGATGACTCCTCCCTGCCACCCTCTCTGAATGAAGCCACCCTGGTCTCCCTCTTGAAGCCCGGTAAAGACGGAACGCTGTTGGGTTCGTACAGGCCACTCGCCCTTCTGAACACCGACTATAAAATATTAGCATCCACACTAGCCCGACGACTAGCCCAGTATACGCCCACCCTGGTCCACGCCGACCAGAACGGTTTTGTACCCACACGTAGTACATCGCAAAATATCCGCCGGCTGTTTAGGGTACAGGAATACGCGAGGGAGCCCTGGCCACAGTCGGGTTGTCTTGTACTAGATCTGGAAAAGGCATTCGACTCAGTAGAGGGGCCGTACCTCAGGGCGGTAATGCGGAAATTCGACATGGGAGAGGAGTACTTGGAAATGGTCGGCCTCCTATACCAAACACCTAGCGTTCGGGTTCGGACCCGGGGCCTCCTGTCGGACACCATACGAGTTAGACGGGGCACGAGACAGGGCTGCCCCCTGTCGCCTCTGCTCTTTTCCTTAGCAATGGAACCGCTGGCGGAGTTGCTGAGGGGACAGGGTGCAGAATGGGGCATCCCGTTGATAGATGGCACGCACACGGTCTCGTTGTATGCTGATGACCTGCTCCTCTACATTAGGGACCTCACACAGATACCGCAGGGACTCACGGACACCCTCCGTGAATTCACAGCCCACTTGGGGCTGAGAGTCAATTGGGGAAAATCCGGGGTCTACCCCTTTCATCCTAATATGCAGGAATGCGAGGTGCAATTAGGAGGAACGACACTGACCTGGCACGCGGGTACCTTCAAATACCTAGGCATCTACATATATCGGTCTCCGGCAGATATACTGGACGGCAATCTGGTCAGGGCTATATCCTCCCTGCGAGCCCAGATAACTTTCTGGAGCACACTTCCGCTGAATGTCCCAGCCAGAATCACCCTGACAAAAATGATAGTATTGCCGAGACTCCTTTATTATTACTCGAACACACCGGTATACGTTCCCACCCGGATTTTTAAGGAACTGGAGACTATGGTGCGAGCACTCATATGGAACACAGGGAGACCCAGAGTGGCCCTGAAGAAGTTATACGCCCCGGCGTCACTGGGGGGACTCGCGGTTCCCAATCAGGAACTTTATTACCTCGCGGCGCAGCTTCAGTGGGTGGTGGCCTGGCTTGCGGGAAGAAACCTAAACGACACGGCCTCGATGGCACCAGCCCTGACCCATGCGGGGCTCTCACGATGTTCCACCCCTCGAATGCAGCTGCCCGCGGAGCGCAACTACACCTTACGGTGGCACTTAAATGCTACAAACGAGCAATACGACTCACGAGGGAGATCACCCCCTACGCCCCAGCACTCCCACTACAGGGCATGCCCAGACCGGGAGGAGTGGTCACTGCGACACAATTAGACAGCTGGGACCGTGCGGGGATAGAATCGATGGCGGATCTGTACAATGAAGGCACCCTAGTCCCGTTTGAGAGACTGGTGGAGGACACCGATCTACCGGCAGGGCAGTTCTTGCTACACGCCTCCATGGTCCGGGAATTCACGAAACACTGGGGTGACATGACGGAGGAACCTCAGTCGCACCTGTTGATACAATACCTTCACGTCATGGGGAATGGGTCTCACGTGATACACTGGCTGACTCAGGCGTTACTGTCACACACAACATGTACGCTCCAGCCCTTGAGAGACAGATGGAAAACTGACAGGGGGAGGGACTGGACAGATAAGGAGTGGGAAAGAATCCTGGAAGGCCCGCGCCACATACCCCGCAATTCGAGATTCAAAATCATACAATTCTACATCATACACAGGGCATATCTGTCTCCGGATAAGATCAACCGTTACTTCGCGCTGGACACCTCCAGCTGCCCACGCTGCTCACTGCTGAATGCAGACCTCCTGCACATGCTGTGGGCATGCCCCAGACTGCAGGCGTACTGGCAGGACGTAACCACACTTTTGACAAAGGGGACAGGAACGGAACTACGACACGATTGGGACACCTGCGTGCTAGGCCTGTTTAAACGGACGAAGCACAACAAAGCCCATGCCAGGTTCTGGGATCTGGGACTGATAACCGCCAAACGACTCATAACGCGACATTGGAAGGACGCAAACCCACCACTAACGAAGCATTGGTGTACCTCTCTCACCTACTGGGCGACAGCAGAGGGCACGGTCCTCCACAGGGAGGAGACCGCGGGACGGAGAGCCATCCCAATAGCGCAGATCTGGGACGATGTCCTACAGGCATTCAGCAAGGCCTGTAAGGAACAGGGGATAGCGTAGGAAGGGCGGACCCCCCCAGTAGCGTGAGGATACACAGTTGGGGTGAGAGACACATGGCAATAATACGGTGATGGGCGTACACATATATGAGCACGAAGTCACCATCGGCATCTTTCCTCTCCCCCCCGCTCACTGACCCTCCTCCCCCCCTCTTCCCCCCCCTCATTCCTCTCCCCCCCTGCTGGGGACGACCGACCATGCAACCAACGCACACGGAGCTACAACGCCCCACAACTAGAAGCCCCCGCAACTCACCCATATACACCAACTCGCATGTGTATAACATTTCCACCCCGCATCGACACGATACCTGGCCACGGGACTTGGACAACAGGAACCGCAATGCAGCACCCCCTCCCCCCCTTGAATTAATGTTCACTTCACCCCGACTTCTCTTTTATTCCCTCCCTCGGTTCGGAGGTTGGTTCTGCAGACTGTCGCCCCCCAGTTGACTGCGCTGCGCTTTCAAAACTGACAAACACGTACATGAACACAAGTCACACGGCAACCCACGCCGCAACCCTCAACCACACCGCGACAATGACCAAGGAGTGTTCAAAGACAGCAGCCTCAACACACTGCTCTTAGCGGCAGATCTGACCGAAGAGATCTTACCCTTGGGACACGACGCACCATAGTACCAAGGGGAGGGTTGTGGGTAACACAGGGGGCATCGCCCAGAGGCACGCCCTGTACGATGGGGTGTGCCGGATACTCTGGTGGGATGGATGACGCCATATACAATGATGTGTAATGAGAGAATGTCATTTCGTGATAATGCCGGAACTACTCCCATCGCAGCCGACTACACAGCTCAATGACGACTGTACTTCCTGGAACTTTGGCTGCCATACATGTTATCACGGTTAATGTACGAGTTGACTACCATTCTGTTTTCTTATTGTACTATACTCACAGTAATGTAACTGTATGTCAATTGTGTCAATAAAACAGATTTAAATAAAAAAAAAAAAAAAATGACAGAATAAACTGAGCTTTGCACCAGGCATCATCGGTTGCGACTGAGTTGGGTTCCATAGGGTAAACTTCAGTTAGTTACCACACCATCAAGGGGAGCACATCATATTCATAGTATGAATGTCGCATGTGAATATCTGTGAATTGGGGTGGGGCAACCTTCAGATAGACGCCATGCATGAAACTATCAGCAGTGGGTTTCGTCTTCAGACATAGCCTTCTTATGTTCAGTAATATGCTCGGCCTCCTCATGGAAGAGAAACTATAGTAGAGGCAACCTGTCAAAGCACAACTCCAGCACTTGTAACTTCATCCATTCACAGTAGCTCTATCCTTCTCGGGTTATACCGTATACGTTATAGTGGATCTGTCCCACACTTTCAGAGTACTTGTATTCATGCAGTTTATGAGACCTACATGGCGCTGGTGTGGAGGAGTTAAGACTGACATTCTGGACATTTTACATGGTGCTGGTATGGAGGAGTTAAGACTGACATTTTGGACTGGGCGTAAGTCATGCGATACAGGAAGTCAGGCAACCCGGAGAGAAGCGTAGCAGGCAGGCAGGTCAGACCGCGCTGTGCACCGAGCACGAAGCTGAGCCTGAGCCTAGAGAGATCAGGGTGGGCCATTCTGGTTGCTGTGCCCAGCCCTGCCGGGGACGTGATGAGCAGGCGGAGCGGTGAAGTGAGCGGTGAAGTGAGGTGGTGAAGGCGGTGAGCTAAACCAAGTATAGACGGTAGCAACGCCAACAGCGGGGGCGGCCGCAGCGAGCAACACCTGGGGCAGCGGCTGCATGGAGCAATACCCGGTCTTCCCCCTCCACGCTTCCAAAATCTGACTCTGACTCTGACTCAGATTCGACCTGTCCTCCAAGCAGCACCCGCCTACCATTGCCCAGCACCTCCAACTAACAATAACTGGCGATAACTGGTGACAACCACACGGAGCGGTGTGTAGCGAGCGCGTCCACCATTAGGGGTGGTTGTGGAGTGTGAGCCCGGGAGCCCACAGAGGCGGCTTGACTAGGTCGGGTGCGGCTTGTGGACTATCTGTGAGCCCTGCTTGTTCAAGAGAAGCTCAAGAGAAGTGTATTCAAGGAGGGCCAGAGGGCAGTGCATGGTTGGTAAAACACAGAACTTTTGGGTTTCCTGCCTCTTGTGGTGTTGGGCCTCAGGCCCACATGGTGTAAAAGATAGACACAGACACTCACGAATGTACATCAGTAACTGGCCACGAGCACATGCACCCGGGCCTTTTTATTAGTGGGGCCACGTCACTCGTGACACCCGTGATGGATGGGTGTGGGGGTGCAGTGTGTCCAGCCTTCAAGGGAGTGGCTGGAAGTCTATCTTCCTGCGGAACACTAGAATGTGTCCGGCAGGACATTACATTCCTCCCCAACTTTATTGAGGAACAAAGTGCTAGTCCAAATTGCGGGGATAAAACAAACAGTTAACTGGATTCCACAGGATCCATCAGTCTCTAGAGTCAGGTGGCAGGACGACAGCAGACCTGGGCTGGTGACTTTGCTTGCGGCAGAACCTTCTTGGCTAGCAACCGTAGTTTAACCTGAGGGCTCAGGACACGACCGCTGGCTTGGAGACCTCTGCTGCATACCGTCGGTTTGCTGAAGATGACATGTCTTGCTGTCTTGCATGGCTTCCGCTTTGCTGACGTCTGTGATGGTCTGTGGTAAGTTCTAACAGTTCCTTTTAGTGGGTTGCATCGTGAACATGGATGGAGTCCCAAGTGAGAATTCACAGAGGTGTTGCTGGGCCGACTGTCCCTGTTGAACTGCAGGGCTGTGACTGGTAACCAGTCGGTGGGGCAATGTCTCTTCTCACTCTCCCGCCTGGGGAGGCCCGTTGTCGGGGGTGCTGTGGGACTGCAGGAGGGCTGCGCTGGGGGCCGCTTGTGTGCCGTCTGGGGGCAGCTGCAGGACCGCCGAGGAGCCGTCTCTTAGTCGCACACCCAACTCCCACGGGTGGATGAGTCTTGGCCAGGACTTGCACTCACTGCCGCAGTTCCGGTGTAGGCCAGGTTCACAGGTGGCCTCTGGTTTCTTTTGTCAGCTAGTGTGGTGACAGTGCAGGACTCCAGACCGCAGATCTTCTGGGAGTGGTGTTGTTTGACGCAGGTGCTGATGGCTGGAGTGATGGTGGTTGCCAGCCATGTGGTGACTCGGGATGACAGGCGGTGGTGACTTGCTGGGAGTGTTGGATGTCCGGAAGGAGTTGGCAGTCATGTGCCTCCGTCTTCCTGAGCTGGAGTGTCTGTGGTGGCTTGACACGTAGAGTGTGGGGATCCTCTCTTGCCTGGCTTGGGGCCACTGCTGACTCCATCTTGAGGCGGTGTAAGGACGGACACTCTGTGCTGATCTTCACCCGTGGCATCTGCGGACAGGAGCAGGGATGCCACTTGAATTAGACTGCCGACGTTCGGTCGCCTTGGGAAACGTTAGAATGAGACACGGTTGGCGCTTGCTGCAGCTTACGTTCGGTTCTCCCATGAGGCTGTATCCAGGGACGTCGGTCCCCCTTGGTGGCTGTCTGGTGTGTCATGGTGTGCTCTTGCTGTGAGTCCTCGGTCTTCTCCCTTTGTTGGTTTGTTCAGACTACCTGTGTTCTGCCGGTTTACGGGGTGACAGGGCGGTCACTCTCTTTTCTTCAAGGGTGTTGTGCTTGGACCTCGAGGTGGCGCTGTCATGGCACCGGCTTCTGCCTTTGCTCCGGCGTGCTTGTCTGGACTGGTCACTTTGTGTCGTACTCCTTGCTTGCTGGGCGACGTGACGTCCGGTCTCGTGTCGCCGTTTGTTGGAGCGAATGGTGCTGTGGGGGCCCGCCACGTGAGGTGTGTGACTCCTCTCTTGCCAATCTTGGGTCGTGGCCGACTCCGTCTTGAGGCAGTGTGAGGGAGGACACCGTGGGGGGTGTTTGGCCTACTGCTGGGCTTCGCTGGGGCAGCGGAGAGGTGGGTGCTCTCCTACCTGCATTCAGCAGCGCTTCTTTGTGGAGAGGTCTCCTGGGTGCTGTCTGTGCAGTCAGGTACACTGGCGCTGCTTTCTGCGCGCTTCTGGCTTTGCGTGCTCTTTGGGTGCTTGGTCTCGTTCTTGGACGCTTTCTTGTGGCACTTGGGGTGCCTGTGGTGTGGTTGGTGGTTTTGCCTATTCACCAGTAGGAGTGGGTGATGAGACCTCTTCACCGGTGGCGGCATTGGGCAGCCACATGTGGTGTGTGCTCTGCACCAGTCTTTTCTCGCGCTGTCGATGGGGACAGTTCACTTGAGGGGACGCAGTTAAGGCTGGCATTCCACTTGTGATGATGGGGCCCGTGTTGCAGCGTTGGTTTCCCGTTAGTTTCCCTTGAGCGGGGGCGTGGCAGAGCTGTAGACATCCCTGGATTCACCTGTTAGTTGAGGTGGGGTTGGGTACTCTTCTGTTGGCACGCTTTCTTTCTGGTACTTGGTGTGCCTCTGTTGTGGCTTGGGGTAGTGTCCGTTCACTGCTAGGGGCAAGTGGCGCGATTTAATGCACCTCGTCTTCTTGTGCTTCCTGTGGGCAAGCTCTGGGCCCCTGGTAGCTCTTTCCTCTGTGTGGGTTTGGAGTTACTCTCCTTCAAACTGTAGGCAGCGCCCTTGCCTGCGCTGGGAATGGTGCTCCGTCTCTTCAGCTTGTCTTGTTTGGGAAAGGGGTTTGTGCTCTTGTGGGTGATTACAGTGCTGTATGGTTGCCCAAAAAGACAACAGCCTCTGTCATGGGCTTTGTGTGGATGGGTGCCCATGACAAGAGGTACTACCCTGTTTCCCGTGTGTGTGTGTATTGTCGCCAGCAGCGCCTGGGCATGAATTCTGGAGGCTCTTGGGTGCGGATTCTGAGCAGTCATTAGGTGGCGCTGCAGCCACCTGTGTTGTGAATCCAGGACAGTGTCACTGATGCTTTGGGCTGTGCAGCGTTGCAGGCATGCGGCCACTAGGGGCGCTGCACGTAGGCTTCAGCAACGTTTATCCTCCTGTGCAACATCTAGATCATGGAGGTGCAGGACAGCCTTCGCGTTTCTGCAGGCTGGGGTTTCAGCAGACGGCTGACACGGCAGGTGCGGCGCCGTTTGGCAGGTCACTACCAAGTATCCTCGACGCACCGTGAGGTGCACAGCAGGCAGGCTGCGCAGCTTAATTTTGATGCAACCATGGGGGTGCGGTACCCACAGTTGACCGCTAGGTGGCGGTGTCCCGTGGAACGTAGGCCTCAGCAGCATTCCTGCCGCCACGGGCCTCGCGCTGTGTGCACTGAGATAGCTCGGATATATCACGAGCATGGTGTGGAGACTCACACTTTCCCTTGGCGTGCAGGCCACGAGCACATGCACCCGGGCCTTTTTATTAGCGGGGCCACATCACTCGTGACACCCGTGATAGATGGGTGTGGGGGTGCAGTGTGTCCAGCCCTCAATGGAGTGGCTGGAAGTCTAGCTTCCTGCGGAACACTAGAATGTGTCCCGCAGGACATTACACCTCTGCTCGCTGTGCGCCTTACAGTGGTTGTTACACTGTTACACAGCTATAATTCAACTTCGGACTTGGACAGACCTCGATTTTGAACAAGACATTGGTCCCTGACCCCCTCCTTCGACCTCCCCGAAAATAGAGCATTATTCCAGGTCACGCAGAAGTGGAGAGGTATGGTGCAGCGGCCAGGGCAGCTGACATCTGAGCACAGGGTTCACGGTTCGATCCCTGGCTTCGGCAGGCAGCTCAGCTCAGCACCATGTGACTCTGGGCAACAGCTTACTTCATTTCCACGACGGGCCTAATCGCCTTAAGACCCGTAAGGGTGAGCAGTTCACGCTTTACAAATATGGATTTACATTTACAGAATAGAGGCGCCTTCCTTGGTGGCCCTTGTGCTCTTGACAGCTAAACATCACACTAGCTTGCGGGTTGAAATAAAACCACTAGTTACTTTCCAATTTAAACCAAGTTAGGGTGTTACCGACAAGCCAAGCCCTAACTTTGGGCCGAGACATCAAAAGTCTCCTACTAAAAAAACTTAAACTCTAAAATAGTTCGATCTAGTCGTAATATCACAAAAATACAGATTATTTTTATAGCTATAGAGATATGAGGTCTCTAAAAGAAAGGCAGAGCGTTACAAGTGTTATCAATAGTCGGAAAAAGAAAAACAAGATCCTCAAAGTACCCACCAACATACTCACCAGTGTACCCACCAGCGGCTAGGAAGTCACTGCTGCAACAGATTTGACAACCAACATGGAGCACAAGATGTTGGTGGAATTAGATAGTGAGATAGAAGGAGCAGCGTCACCACTTGTGAAAGCACCAAAAATTTGCTACCAACCCAAAATCTATTCAAAATTCTCTTTGGTAAAAGACGTGGGGGCAGTGCTAAAGTTTGCCAACAAAACACAAAGGGGACTCCCCTCCCCACTATACCCAGAAAAAACTGCTCCAAATGTAATAGGGAGAACAGTCACAACAGGTCTATCAATAGCTCACGCAGAGAAATGGTAATGGAAGGCAGAAGTATCTGGAATCAAAAATTGACGGAGGAGAGAAAACCCAACCAGATCAAGAGCAAGATCAAGGTCAAGATTGAAAGCAATTCAATGACCAAAAAGATTGTAAGGATTGCCTCCCATCAAGAGTTTTGAAAAAGGGAATATGGAAGCCGGGCAAACCTCAGGAAATTAACTTATTACCAATTTCCTGAAGGCGCCGAGATTCCCATTGGAGCCAACCATTAAAATCCGGGACTCCCCAACATGAATCGAAAGATGTAGAGGTGACAAACCCAGATGTAAAAGCGTTAGCTTCCATCTTTGATACACTTTTAGAATGCAAAGAGGTCACTTCCACCATAGTTGAATTATCAACAAAAAACAAGAAAGCAAGGGACCCACAAAAGAGCCCAGACGAACTACCTCCAGACCACATTAGACCGGATACGAGAACACAGCTTTGCCGGGATCAGGGAAAAGACTTAACGACCACTGTTCCCATCACCCGAGCCTCGGAAGGACACCAGTCGATTTCCATGTCTATGACTTCCGACAGCAGAACTAAGATCGGTGTCGTCGAACAAGAAGAGCTTCTTAGTCTTGCAGGAAGTAACATATCCTTTCTCACAACGGAATAATGAGAAAAACTGGTCACCACATACTCCTTTAGAAAAGGTGACATGACACAGCAGGACACCTGGAATGTAACATAAGAAGAGACTGAGGATTTACCAAAAGAAGAGAATAAACTATGGGTGTCCCTATTAAATACCATGCAACTTTCAACAAAGGCTATGGAATATCACTCTGACAAGATGGATATCAAGTTAACTCTTCTCAACTGTTTAGCCAAGCAATGTACAAGTATTAACAACAAACTCTCTGACCTGAACAATCTGATTAAGAGAGCCCAATCCGAAATGGCAATAAGCCCTCCAAGCTGTACTTGTTATTCAATTATTGAGAAACTTGCCACATTACCGGTAGTAATGGGAGATCTCCTAACAGATATAAAGTAAGCAAATAACACCAAAAATAATTAAATCTTTAATGCAGATGGAAATAGAGAACGAGATAGAGAAGGTAACCCACTAGAAAGGGAACTTCGTAACAACCCAATAGGGTCATTCTGAATCAAATAAGGAAAAGAATAATGGGGATGTATTGCCCTCCGAGGAAGAAAAGATTTGAAAATTGGACAAGGAGTCACCCATGGATCAGCACAATAAAAAAAACCTCGGGCAGCTTCAAGGGGTGTAAGCCCATGTGGCCCGACCAAATAGGGCTCCCTGACAAATTTCAACAGGAAGAGCAGCACCTGGGCAGCCCCGCTAAGCAGTTAAGTAACCCAGAAGAAGGGGACACACTGTTTTATAAAAGGCTAGCGTTGAAACAACGACGCAATTTGCGGAGAAAAGGGAGGAATAAAACCACCTCTGTAAAGTCTTTCTTCCAATCAGCGAGTAAGATCCCAATGGGGAGTCAAACTAAACAAAGAAAAACCAACGACCTATTAACCCTGCAAGAGAAGCTGATGATCATTAATGAACCTTGCCCAAGGGGATCCGAAGACGCAGAAATAGCACCCTTGTGAGAAAGTAAGACACCTTTGAATGAAAGTAAGACCCCACAGGCCAATCGTCTCAAGTAATGTGGAAAAGGAAAAAGTGGGGGAAACCAATTTCAACAAAGAAACAGGAAAGAAAACCTTGACTGGAAACAATACCTTAGTAACCAAAAGCCAAACAGTCCAAGCTGCAGAATGCACGGAAAAGGACAAAATAAGGAAAAATGACACCCAGGACCCCGCTGCTGTAAAAGAATTAAAATTGCTGGCAGATTTAGCCGATATCAACCTTAAAGTGGAAATAGTAATCCAGGCGGGCAATGATCCCCAACCATTCCGAAAAATGCGGAGGAGGGAAACAGAGTTAAGAATTAAAACACCTCAAAACACTTTCTGGTGGAATGACTCCAAAACAATTCCGTTTATTCCAGAGTTCAAATCAAAAGGTCGGAGAGACATTTTAAACAGAAGGAACATTCTCCTATTGCTTCCTCCATCAGTAACCTGGCCGGCATAGTCACTCACGACCGGGAATCCATAGAATTTGAACAATTTAAACACCTGTCGGAACAAGAAATAACAAAAAAAACTTGGACCACAGGGAAATAGTGGAGAAATTTTTAAAGGAGGATCATCAATTAGAAGCCTTTGGGATTGGTATAAAACTCCATCACAATGTTGGCTACCCTTAGCAATTAGCATATGAAAAAACTCTTAACCAAGGCTGACCAAAGGTTCAGCACCTCAATCCCTTATACAAGAGTAATAAGTGTCTTTTGCATCCACTTCCTGAGCTTGCCGCAGTTAAGCTTAACTAGCATTCAACAAGATAGATTCTGTTGTTGAGAGGAAGGTGCACCAGGGAAGAAGTCATAGTCGTCAACTTAGTCCAGCAGTTTCCTTTACTTGTAGAACAAATCCTTAAAACATGGACATCAGCCAACTCATTTCGTTCCCTTTGGGGAACTTCATCAGGGTTTGGAATATATGGTGAAAGATATTCTCTAAGGAAATAAGGAAAGTCGGTGTCTCACGTGAATCCGAGTTTGAGAGTCGACTCTCAAACACGGATTCACGTGAGACACAGACTTTCCTTATCAAGGGGCAATCGGGACAACTCTGACCCTGACTGTGTGGGTTTCAGTTATATATATCGATATGCACAACGTTTTGCGACTAGAGATATATAGGTTTATATTAGCTTATTTTGGACTTTCGTCTGAGGGACTAGTTTCGCTTTAGAAAATCATTAGTGGAAAAATCATTAGTGGAAAGAGAATATCTTTCACCATATATTCCAAACTCTGATGAAGTTTCCCCAAGGAACGAAATGCGTTGGCTGATGTCCATGTTTTAAGGAATTTTTCTACAAATAAAGGAAACTGCTGGACTAATTTTACGACTGTGACTCCTTCCCTGGTGCATCTTCCTCTCATCAACAGAATCTACTCTTAGTCATTACTTCGACATCACCGAGAACACAATGTAAATTCGTCAAGAAGAATATGGTCCGGTGGGCCCACAAATTCTGTGCTAAAAGGGCCCTGAAGTGTTTTTGTAGAGGCCGCGCTCAGTGACACCCTGAGTCTCTGGGACAAATGTGAGAACAATACAGCAAAAGACTGGCCCTGGGTAGCAAAAGCTATTAACACTAGACCCATAGGCCCATGATAGATCACAGAACAAGTAAAGAAGTTTGCACAGCTAAAACTTTGCTTTTCAAACATAAACGGGCCAGGATTGAAAACAAGGAATAAAGATCTATTGATGTACTTCCAGCAGTTTGACTTAATCTTACTCCAAGAAACCTGGTTGGAAGAACCGTTCCACCTACAACTCTACAAGTCGTATCACCTTCCAGCTAGCAGAAGCTCGAAGTTTGGTCACCTGAAAGGAGACCTGACCATGTACGCCTCAATAAAAAACCATAAATACAGCTAAAGAACTGACGATGAAAAACATATCAAACAACGGAATTAACGTAATACAGATGGAGATAGCAGGTCCGAGATAAAACAAACAACAGCTAATACTGGTTGATACTTATTTACACCCAAGTGGGAAAAGAAATGGGTGCAAAATCTCTGGTGCCAGAATTGATGAGGCTCATAACTGAAAACGCGATATCGAACTACATTGTCTCAGGAGACTTCAATATATTCCTTTCAAGGAGTGCTGATAACGACCAGCCGGCAGATTATCAACTGCTCAAATGGGGGGTATCATCTCAGGGAGAAAGCAAAAGGGGGAAATAAACCAAGGTATCCAAAGACTTATTGATGGACTTAACAAGTTTGGGCTATATAGCATTAAACGGTCGATTTCCTGGTGATCGCCCCCAAGCAGCAACTTACCATAACTCTGTGGCAAGCACAGCAATAGACTACACTTTCCTATCTCTACCACTTTTTAAATCAGTCAGTGATTTTAAGATTGGAACGTTAGATTTCAGTGACCACCTGCCACAAGAGCTTATACTTATGGCTCAGGGAACAGCATTCACTTTCCCAATTGTAGCTCAAAACTCAATAGAAACATCGAACTGCAAGAGAATTAAATGTAAAACGAGTGCCCCGGAAAAACTTTTGGCGGAGGCAAAGAATTGCTGTCAAGAAAACAAATTGCAGAACGACAATGGCATAAATGCGTGTTAGAATTTCTTGAAAAATTTCAGCCTAGTTAACTGTAAATCAAAACCAACAAAAGCAACTTGTGGAATTAAGGACCAACAAGCATTAAAAAGGGTCATTAACAAAACAATTTGCAGACTGGGACAACAGGGACCCAACATCAGTACACAGATAGAATTGAGGAAACTAAAGTGCAGTAAGAACAAAATCATTTGGCAAGTGAAACAGGAAAACGCAGAGAAGAAATGGGCCAAATTATTATATGATGCAAAAGCTAACAGCAGTGCCAGATTTTGGCATACAGTGAATAACATAGACAACTCAATGGCTCATAAAATCAACTGTTATATAATAGAGGAAGCCTGGGTAAAGTACTTGTTGCATCACTTTAACAAAGATGTCGACGAAATTAAACAAGACGTCTTGGCTTGCCAGCAAGGTCAGCAAGCCCAAAAATCTCCAGACGAGGAGATCTAATTTCCATGCACAATAAAACAGATTATGAACAGAATCTTGAAAGGTAGAAAAGAGGGGGCCCCTGGGCCCAATGGTATTCCACTAATTCTATACAAGCAGGATCTGAATTACTGGGCAGAGCAACTACGGCCTCTCATTAAAACATCTTGGAAGTAGAAACAATTCCCGATTCCTGGAAGGGATCAATCATTTCCCCGATTTATACAAAAGCAGCAGGAGCCAAGAAAAGAACTATAGGCTCATTTCACTAATTGACATAGATGCCAAATACTTTGCGGGTCTTATACTGGATGAACTCAACGAATGGGCATCAATGAAAGGTTTAATTCCCATTAATCAGACAGGTTTCGAAAAATGCACGGGGACAATGACAAACATCCTCGGTCTTTCACTTCCAATAGACGCCACAATAAAAATCAAAAAGCCATTATTCGTTTGCTTTAGTGACTATACGTCCACCTTCGACAGCATAGACAGGGGGAACTCTGGGCCAAATTATCTGGTTGGGAAATAGATCCAAAACTTTTGAATCAGTTAATTTTATTTCATTCTGAGACATGAATTCAAATAAAGCTGGAGACAGGCAATTGTCTATCAAGGAAAATATCGACTACTAAGGGGTTGAAGCAGGGTTGCGTTCTCGCCCGACCCTGTTTAATCCCTTTTTGTCTGATATCTCAGCAGAGCTTGATAACTGCACTCATCATGCCCGGATCTAGAGGGCCTACCACTGTTGAATTTATTGTATGCGGACAATTTAATACTGATTAGCCAAACCCCAGTCAGCCTGCCACATCTTATAAGCGCCACAAGCAGCTTCTTAGACAAGAACGGGTTATCAATAAACTTAGAAAATGTAGGACTTGGGATGTGTGCCGGGACAGAAAAAAGAAGGAAAAAGAGAATAAGTAACTCCACCACAATGTGAATGTCTGTGCTTCATGGCCTCCCCCCGGCCCTCTCCCCCCTCTCCCCCCACCCCCTCCCCCTGTCAACGTACTGTAAACATGCAACAGCAACGGTTCTCCGCCCCCCCGGGTGTACCAAGTCCCCCCCGCCCCTTTCCGTGCTGTGCGTTTGCCAAAAGGATATTCTTTGCAGATCACTAGGGCCCGCCCGTCAGTAATCACTTCCTGAGAGTTGCATAATACTGTGTGTAGTAGTCTTTAGTACAGAGACAAAAAGGATAATATGGTAGTTCAGAGTACATCGTTCGTTGAGGTAGATGGGTTGTTAATTCTGCAGGCCATGAGGTAAGTGTCAGCTTCATGGATGACTGTAGTATCTCTGTGCTTGGCATGCTGAGGTAGCCGTATTGAGGTAGCCGTTGTTCGGGTATTCGGGCTAGTGTCTGAGTCTCTCATCGACCACCTGCTTCCGCAATTTCCCCGGTTTCTGGGCCATCCGATGAAGCCCTTCTTTTTGCAGTTCCTGGGCTGTTTTCTTCCATCTCCTCCTGCTCCGGTTCCAGGAGATATCTGCAAAGCTCGGCTGGGTCATCGAAAATGCGCGTGCCTCTTCTGTCAGTTATCTTCATTTTCGCTGGCCCTGGAAAGCTACCCGTGATCCTGGCCTTCTTCAGTGTGTCTCTCAGCGCCAGGAAGCCTTTCCTGGTTTCTACTGTGCTTTTTGAGAAGTCTTGGGTGATAATTATTTTTTTGCCATTCCATTTGAGTGTTTGGCCTGTCCGCGCAAAAGCGAAAATGGCGTCGGTGTGATTTGCTCTTAGGGGCTTGCAGATGATTGTTCTTGGTCCCTTCATGTGCTGCTGATTCATGGCCGGTATCCTATATGCTTTATCTATCTCGAAGGCTCTTTCGAAATGGAGGCATGTCAGTTTGGGGATTAGGGTTTCAAGTAATGCTGCGCATGACCCTGCCGCCTCTTCCTCATCTTCTGGCACTCCCAGGATCCTGATGTTCCCCTTTCTGTTTCTGTCTTCCTGTTCCGCGAGCAGTTTCTGCATGTCACTCGATATCTTGGATATATAGTGTACATCTGTCTGTGGTAACTGCTTTGTCTTCTATGTCGCTTATTCTTCTCTCCGCCTCTCCTACTCTGCTGGCGATCCTGTTCTGGTCTGCACGTATTGCAGTGAGCTCTAGCTGGACGTTGTCCATAGAGGTCTTGGTGGCCTTGGCCAGGTCGTTGGCTTCCGTTATCTTTTTGACGAGCATGTCCATTGCTGCATCAGTGTTGTGGTTGTTTTTCGTTTTGATTGGCGAGTCAACCAAGTCTTTCCTTATTTTTTTGTTGTCGCTGACCACTTTGTCTTCTCTGCCGGACATCCTATCAAAGCCTCTTCTTTCCACGTAGATGGACTGCCTGTCCTTCTTTTGCTGGACCCCTTGTTGTGGGCTGTTTTTTGTAGTGCTTATATCTTTGTCTTTTGTCGGGCCGGGGGGGGCTCATTTACTCGTGGTGGGAGGCAGTACCTGTGGTACCACAGCTGGAACAAGGCACCAACCCAAGCACCAGCTCAGGAAGCAGCGATATAACCACTGTACCATGACCATACCCGACACTCAGGGCCTAGCACGGATAGCCGCAGACATCAAGATCGTATCCCTGAATGTCAAAGGCCTCAACCACCCCGTCAAGCGACGGAAGACATTAGAATACTTAAATAAGTTAAAAGCAGACATATACGTCCTCCAAGAGACCAGAGTCTCCATAGAGGACGCAAACAGGCTCAAGGCAAACTGGATAAGCGAGGTAGTTTGCTCACCAGCCGTGAATAAGAGGGGAGGAGTGATCACTATCATTAGCAAGAAAGCAAAGTTCAGGGTCCATGACCACCAAGCTGACACAAACGGCAGAAGACTACTCACATGCATCAAAAGGGGGGAGGAGACCATGCACATAGCAAACATATATGGGCCGAACGCAACAGACAAAAAATTCTGGGAAGAGGTAGAAAGCGAGCTCAGCAACATCCCATTGGGGGAACTGCTAATCACAGCTGGAGATATGAACCAAGCGATGGACAACGCCACAGACAGACACCCAGACAGACCTAGCCATGCCACGCAAGAACAGAACACACTCAAAAACCTATGCACCAAATTGGCACTATCAGACCCGTGGAGACTACAACACCCCAGCGCCAGAGAATACACATTCTACTCAAACCCACACAACTCATACAGCAGAATAGATTATATACTCATGTCAGACACACACACACACCTGACGGACACAACTGAAATAGGCCCCATAACAATTTCAGATCATGCTCATGTCTCCCTCTCCATAAGCGGGAAACACAATGATGCACCAAGCCGGAGATGGCGCCTCAACAGCGACATACTAGAAAACCCCACAAACGTCACTGAAATAGAAGAGGCAATCAGACAATACCTTACATTTAATGACACAGAAGACACCGACGTCATGACATTGTGGGAAGCACTCAAAGCCACAATAAGAGGGAAACTCCTGAGCATCAAGGCAAGGATGAACAGAGGCAGGAACAAGATAATCAGAGAACTGGAGTGGCAGATAAAAGAACTAGAAAGGAACCACACTGCTAATCTGTCAGACAGGAACACACTAACGACACTCACAAAGAAGAAGGACGAACTGAACAGGATACTAAGTGAGAGGGCCTCCACATGGATCAACAAATACAAATCCATAAACTTATGCTCAGCAAACAAAGCAGGAAGGGCGCTAGCAGGGTACCGAAAAGCCAAACAAAGGCAGCACTCAGTCGCAGCAATTACTGACAAAAACAACAAAACGCACACGGTAAACAAGCAAATTCTCGAAACATTCAGAGATTTCTACAATAAACTTAGAAAATCTAAAGTGATGATACTAAACCAAAAGTGTAAAAGACACCAACCTTAGTTGGTATTGTGGGGCCAGCAGTTTGAGGTGGTCAAAGAATATAAATACCTCGGCATAATATTTGACAGAGAGGGTTCGTTTGAGAAACAAAAAGCAGCAACCAGAACTATAGGGATCACCCTCCTCGTAGCACTAAAAAACATCAAGCACAAAATAACAGTCCAAATTTAACCCCTCTACTAGAAGTGCTTCGAGCAAGACTGCTACCAACTATTACTTACGGAAGTGAATGTATGAGAGGGAGAGACTAGACTATCTTGGACAAAGTGGTGTACAAATCAATGAGAATAATATTTAACTTCCCACAGTACACTTCGCCAGGACAATTAAGGCTAGAATTTGGCCACCAAAAACAGCAAGTAGCACGTAAGGGTGCTTATACCAAATGCTGGCACACAATAATGGGAGCTGAGAGAGGTACCCTGAATTCATATTTATGGAAAGAGCTGGAAAGGAATAAAGACAGTCCAGCAATGGTCTACCTCCACAAGACAATAAGCTCTCTTGCCTGACAAGACCTTCGGGAAATTAATGGGACTCACAAAAATTTTAAGTAGCTTGTAAACAAAACAATAAGATATTATCTCTGGAAGAAGACAAAGCTACAATGACGAGGAGGGCTCACGAGTTGTTCGTTATTCAGAGTTATACAAGGCCTTTGCCAAAAGCTTACTTGGGAACAGGTTTCTCAATGTATGTGAAGGAATCTTACCTGTTATTGAATATGGGAGTCTTACCGGTAAATCAACACCTCCCACCATGGAAACGTCAAAGTACCATAACGAATTGTAGAATCTGCAGTGACCCTAAAGAGAAAGTTCTGCATTTTCTGTGCAGCTTCAGGGGTCGAGATAAAGAGCAAAGACTATTATAAAAACCACTCTGGAACCAAAGACTGATTTGAACACATAGACAAGCTTTAAAAGTCTGTCTTGAAGGAGGAGACATTCAGTTAGCTTGTAGACTGGTACGTTGTATGAGTATAGCAAAAATCATGTTAATTCTAACTGCTAGCTGATGAACCGATTATAGATGACTTTATTCAAAATGTAGAACCAGTTGTACAACCTTGAATTGTTAAGTGTTGTCCCAATCTTAAAAACTCCTTATTTACCATGACGAATAAACCAGCCTTCACTGTTAGATCCGTCATGGATTTTAAGTATAGTGCGTGGGAAATAGTATTATTCTAACAATTGTTAATAAGAAGTTTTAGATCCTTTCATTGTACTTTAATCCTCGCACAGTATATGTGATTTTATACTTTTTAGGTCTCGCCCTGGAATTCGCATCCGAAGGATGCGTCCAGGGACGGAGACTTAAAGCTGCCCGATGCCGGGGAATGAGGGACAAAAAACTGTCACGAGCTTTAGCAGGCGGATTTGGCTGCGCGAACGCGCACGTTCCGTCCTGCGCCGTGCATTTCCCTCCCATACTCCCAGCAAGTCAGGCTAACGCGCATGCATGCACACGCATTTACACTTACACGCAGGCACCCAGACAGGCAACCCCCCACAGTCACACACACACACGCATACACACAGACTCCAAGACACATACACACACACGCACGCACGCTCACACACATACACAGCCCGCCGCCGCACGCGCGCGCGCGCACACACATGCCCCCCCCAACAAGGCGAAGCCCCACTCACCGGCTTCCTCGGCTCTCACCGGCAGCAGGACTCTTCCTTCCTTCTTCGGCACCGGGGCGCAGGGTAGGCTCCTGCCTGCTCCGGTGCTCAAAACAATCGCGCCTCTTCCGTGGGAGGCGGGGTAGGCTCCCGCCCTCCTACTTCCTGTTTCCGGTTGTCCCGCCCGGCCTGCCTGACTTCCTGGTCGCAGGCCGGCGGCGGACTGCAGCACGCGCCATGCTTGTTCCAAGGAGAGGCCGGCGGCTTGAGCAGGGGGATGGGCAGTTTGGTGTTTGCGTGGTATAGGAAGGTGAGAGCCCAGCAGGAGGACGACAACTTGGAGTTTGTTCTCATTTCATTATATTTAATTACACCCCACACTTACCACGTACTGGCACCCCTTGCACTCACATGCCACCTCTACACTCGCACATTAAGCGCGCATAGCCTCCCCCCTCCCAAGTTGAGGACACCCACGCTCACTTTAGTGCCTGGATGTAGGTTTTTCGGCGGGGATACGGAGGGTGGGTGAGGGTTTTCAGTGGGTTTATGTGTTGCAATAGCAGTCTGTTACGGTGTGCCTAACCCCCTGTAATATTGTCACATTATTGAATGTGAGAACATCAGATATCTCATTTACTTGTTCTTGTAAGCAGGAAATTAAACACTGTGCCATCCTGAAATGTAAGTTCCTCGATTGTGAGTATTTGGTGCTTTTTGATGTTTATCACCATGGCAGTGCTTGTTGTATTCACATGCAGCTTGTTACAACTCGCTTGCTGACTGATCTATTCCCTTTGCGAAACGCTGCAGAGAAGGCAATCGGTCTAACTTCCATTTAAGAACCTGGTGGTAAAGGGCGGTCATGTGGGATAGCAGACTAACAGCAGCGAATGGCCTTGTCGATCCTTCTCGATCCCGGGTCCAAGAAATTCACGGAGCACAAGTTCTCGGTCTCGTGAGTGGGTTGATAGACGGATAATGAATGCCATCTGTGTGAGCTGCTACATTCAGGCGGGGTGCGTTAATCCTGTGGGGGGTGCCTGTGTTCGCGCCCCCGCCCCCACACTCCTCTTCTGCCCCCACTCTCCGGAACGCAGCCCCCAGGCCGCCAGACTTGTGTAAAAGCAGAAAGTCTGTCCAAGTCACAAGTGCGTAGCGCACGTGGCAGCCATTTACTGACACTGCCAGCAGGATAGTTCGGTGGGTTCGTGTGCCTGCCGCACAAGGTTTGCCTCGCCAGAGGAAGCTTTCATCCTCCCCAGGTTGATACATTCCGAGCTGCTGTGCCGTGTAATATTAACCCTGCCGTAACCACAGATCATCAGACACAACCCACCCGTGAAATTGCTCAGTGGGTTGAGGCACTGCTGCATGTCTGCAGTAAAAAAAAGTGGTTCCCTTGTTTGGCACCGCGGATAGCCAGTAGTAATCTGTATTCATGGTACAGTACGGCATTTGGCATTAATTTAATGCCATGATAAATTGCAACTCTTCATTTCTGAGCTGATTACCACAAGTGTGAATGAGCACTGATTTTAAATGACAGCTGCTGTTGTACTAAGGTTTACATATTTTGTATGTTTATTATTCGTTAAGTTGCAGTCTACACACAACATTGTTATTGCCTCTAGAGATGGTGAGTGTACTGATTTATAGTCTAGCCTGGATCATAAGGGTCAGGTATACAGGATCTAATGTACTCGACCAAAGTGCTTGCCATCCCTGCCCCATGGAAAATAAACCCTTCCACCTGATAAAAACCCAACATGGTTTGTCCCATATACATTATAGCATACAAGGCTCTTTAAAAAAAAATATATATATATATATATTATATACACCTTTACAAAAAACAAATACAATATAATGCAGTTTTACCTTTTATGGGTTTTGTTTTCTAGACTGTTGAATTTTTACTGCGCACAAGCTGTGGCAGTCGGGACCTATATGAAATAACTTCTGATGAATGCACACAAATATGTATGAATTCTTAAGTTTTATAAAACGTTATGTTACCACTGTCAGTTCTTCCGTAGAGTCCAGTGCAGTCAGTCAGTGGTATCATTTCAGGATTAGCTTTTTTGCAAGTGTCAGTTTTTCATACACAGTAACTTTCCTCAAAATCGAGGCAGGTGTTACACTTGATTTGTTGTGTGTCGAAAGCCTCAGATACGTATAAATTGACATTCTAGCCAATCACAATGCATTGCCGATGATCCAGTATGCAATAGTGTTTAATATTGCTTTTCATTTACAGATGACTGCATTCAATTCTGGAGCAGCAAGTACATTTCCTGATTTTCCTCTATTGTTTATTTCAGCATTCATTTGCACCCCACCCACTCCCCCCGTTACTTTCAGACTTTTCTTTCTTAAACACTGCAGGTCCTGTCTGGCTTCTCCTTCCTGTTCGTGCTACTGAAGTTCAGATGCAGGATTGGAAGTTTTCTTTGCGTATTTGCATAAATGTGTTTTAAATTGGCTGCTGACTCCTGAAAACATGTAGAACTTCAAATGCCCGTGGGTCTTTTGTCTTTGTGTTACAGCTTACTGGTGGGCGTTTCAGTTGGCTCAGGATTTCAGCCTGATCCAGTGAGTGAAATCTGTAATTGTGGGCATGTGAACTTCTGAGGCCAAAATCAGTTGGTTACATGCTAACATGCAATCCACACCATGCACAGTTACCCCAATACGCGCACACACACAAGCACAAACCCACACGTTCATGCAGTTACATTCATTACTGTTACATATATGACCGCACAAGCACTCACGCACATATGAGCTAATTCAGACATGTACAGATATAAAAAAAATAAAGCAAAGACAGACAGATACAAGTGAGAGCAGAGTGACAGTGAGTGCAGAGTGACAGTGAGTGCAGAGTGACAGTGAGTGCAGAGTGACAGTGAGTGCAGAGTGACAGTGAGTGCAGAGTGCGTGCAGAAACAGTGAGTGCAGAGTGCGTGCAGAGTAACAGTGAGTGCAGAGTGACAGTGAGTGCAGGGTGAGTGCAGAGTGAGTGCAGAGTGACAGTGAGTGCAGTGACAGTGAGTGCAGAGTGACAGTGAGTGCAGAGTGACAGTGAGTGCAGAGTGACAGTGAGTGCAGAGTGACAGTAAGTGCAGAGTGACAGTGAGTGCAGAGTGCGTGCAGAGTGACAGTGCGTGCAGAGTGACAGTGCGTGCAGAGTGACAGTAAGTGCAGAGTGCGTACAGAGTGACAGTGAGTGCAGAGTGCGTGCAGAGTGACAGTGAGTGCGAAGTGACAGTGAGTGCAGAGTGACAGTGAGTGCAGAGTGACAGTGAGTGCAGAGTGACAGTGAGTGCAGAGTGACAGTGAGTGCAGTGACAGTGAGTGCAGAGTGACAGTGAGTGCAGAGTGACAGTGAGTGCAGAGTGCGTGCGGAGTGACAGTGAGTGCAGTGACAGTGAGTGCAGAGTGACAGTGAGTGCAGAGTGCGTGCAGAGTGACAGTGAGTGCAGAGTGACAGTGAGTGCAGAGTGACTGCAGAGTGACAGTGAGTGCAGAGTGACAGTGAGTGCAGAGTGACAGTGAGTGCAGAGTGACAGTGAGTGCAGAGTGACAGTGAGTACAGTCACTCAGCACCACCACATTATCACTCAGAACCACCACAGCATCACTCAGAACCACCACAGCACCACTCAGCACCACCACAGCATCACTCAGCATCACTTAGCATCACTCAGCACCACCACAGCACCACCACAGCACCACCACAGCACCACCATAGCACCACTCAGCACCACCACAGCATCACTCAGCATCACCACAGCACAAATATGTTCTCTCAATGTTTCAAGCTTTATTACAAATGTCACAAAAAGATGTTAATATTTCACTTCTGTTCTTGGATTTCATTACAATAAAATACACTGAACATAATCTTCACAAAAGTTATTTACAAAAGTTTAAGCTATTGCCATTATAAATTACAATCACTTTTATTAAGTATTAAAAAAAATTAAAAGCCATTGTTATTTGTAATATCAATACATCTAAGTCACGTAAATACAAATGTTGCATTACAAATGCTATAGGTGTCACATTTGCGAAAGTTATAACTATTGGCATTGTAAATGACAAAGCTATTAATTTAGCTATTTTCAAAACCAACACATAAATGAACATTTGGTGAATTACCATTAAAATATTTGACTTTTTTACTAAGATATTATTGTACTCTTTTATGCAAACAAAATTTTGATACTGCATAAATAACTTTAATAAAACATATTTTATATGTAGCTTTTTATGTAAAAAAAAAACTATAGCACAAAGCAAAAAACAATTGCCATTTACAATGCTAATAGCTCAAACTTAAATAATGCGAGACCTATTGCATTGCAAATGCTTGTTACTTTCTTGTGATAGAATAAATTTACTGCAAATTTTAAATGGTTTTAAATTAATTAATGAATTAACCTAACAAAATAGTACCAGCTCATGACAAATACATAATATTCATCTAGAGAACAATGATTAATTTATTTAAATGTAGAAACTAATAACTAAAGCACTACCTAGCCCTAACTAACCTACACTAACTATCCTATGGCCTCATAATATGTTTGGTAGTGCAGGAGCAAAACCGCCAGGTATATTGCGGCCTCAATACCGCCACACAGCCACCAGGGATTTCTGAAGACTGCAACCACTGCGCCTCTCCAAATCTGGCGGTCCGTGGACTGCCAGACTCGTAAAAAAAGCCCCTAAACACTAGCCTATACTACCTTATCTTACACTTAATCTATCTTTACCTTTATTGACACATGACAGCTTAAATATCAAACCCCTACCCCCTTAATATACATAGCTCAGTACAATACAAATATCAACTACATCTTAAACATATACTAACTACACATAGAAGCCTAAACAAAGATATATATTTTTGGTATACATTTTGGGGGAGGGGGGCGTGGTTTAAACTAAAAACATTAATCCTCCCCCTACTTAAAAGCCTATCATATTAAAAACATGCAAAAAAACTACCACATACAAACTACTCAGGGATCTAAAATTTCCTTAAACTATTCCTAAATCTACGTTAAACTGACTCTAACCATGACTACTAAATATAACAATATAAGATGTAAAGAAAACAGGGAATCAGGGCTGGCTAGTCCCTCAAGTGCCTCATAGCCCTTCTCCAACATATCTCATTGTCGCTTCTGCTCATTTTCAATTCTAAACAACCTCTATTATCTGCCTCACAAGCATCAAATTGAAATTTCCCTGTGTTGCACCTCCATTTCTGGGTTGTGAAGTGCCTTGCAGCCGGTGTCGTCCTGAGTCCATGGGTGGGATGGGATGTGCCTAGCTGCTGAGTCGCACTTTGAGATCCTCTAGCGGCGGGGGTTGTCTATGCCTGTGCGAATGTTCGTCATTCCAAATGGCAGTAGACTAGGCCTTGTTAAATGTGTGGCCCATTCTCCGAAACCCGTTAGCAATTTTCTGGATGCTGGTACACCGTGCCTGTCTCAAAGAAAAGGTTTTTGTTGTTTCTGGAGTCAGTGAGCTAGGGAGAAAATTGTGCCTCATGTTAGGGTTCACGTGTCACAATAGATTACTGATATTGTAGTGCTGTCATAAGTGCCGCTACAAACCTACACTTGATCTTGGTATATTTAAATATAAAATATACCATCATTACAATGACTTCAACAATTACAATATGTCAAAATAACCTAAGTAAATTGAGTATAGGTGTAAAACATATCTATATGGGCATATTATAGCACCATGAATTTCACTCATACCAGTGTTCCAACCTCAATCAGATGTGTCAATGGTAAATAATACTTATGGGTCAGATATGTACACTTTTGCTGTTGGCTTTGCATCAAAGGACAAGGTCAAGGTGAAACCTAAGTGATATTTGTAAAGGTAAGCAAAGGCAGCTTTTGTAGGTCTGTATGTATCTAGTCATCTTGAGTCAAGCAAGGCAGGGCACATTGCAGACTTACCTTACTCTTTGGCTGAGGAACCATTCCATAGATGGAGGGTGGGTGTCTCACTACATTAACACCCTTATTTTGATAGCTTCATTGATTTAGCATCAGTGCTAGATCTGGAAACATGTCATAATGCATCAATTCCACAGATGAACCTAAACCAGGAAAAATAATGATTTCACATTTCTGTTTCTTCATTCTCCCTGTGCTGCATGCAGCACACACAGAAAGATAAAAAAAAACTCACAGGAATTAGTTTATGCAGGGACCTTTCCTTACCTGCCCGATAACTGTTTTGCCTACAATGCAGGCCCTTATGCGTCATGATACAAGGGTGCCTCTGTTGGTGCTAGGTGGTCAAAAGTAGGCCACCAATAAGAAGGGACAGGAAGGTGGTGTATCATTGAATCACTATGCATTCCTGCCCTTTCAAGCAGTGCAGCAAGGTGGCTTGCCATGTCGCACTGCATGCAAGCTTCATGTAAATGCCACATAGGTTAGATACTGCCCATGAAGCTGGCATTGATATGCCAATATATGGTAAATCTAGAGCATCTGTCCTGCTGGCCAAACGTAGGCCAGTGGCTTTGTATCCGTGCAGTGAGGCCTGCTGGGGCTGCATAGATTTTACAGCCATGATATTGCCACTCTGTGCTCAATAGATACATATATTTACTGAGATATTCAAGCTGCCATCCACAGTGCAGCTGCTAAGCCACAGCATAAGTTCCCTGCCACGTGGACATCTACCCTCACAATGTGCATTAGACAGGTTGAGAGAAATTGTGTTAGATCAAAATTTGGATTGATACATGAGCTGCCCTACATCCACAGAGCCATCCAGAGCATCATTGTAATGGGGCTATTGCCACTCCATTCTACATAGGTTTGACATGGAAACCTCTGATGGAGGTTCAGTCACCCCTCGATAGAATAACAACAGATCTACCTCTGGTAAGTGGTAATACTGAGGGGATGTTTAAATGTCATAAAAATGACTCACACCCCTGCAGCAACACATGTTGAGATGTCAATTGTATTTTTTCATGGGTTGTTTTCAGGATACAACAAAAGTTGGGATGCAACTGGCGCATTTCCAGCATCTATCCATTGTGCAATGATTGCAATGTGATGCCCAACCTTGTAACACTGTCATGAATGTTAATGCAAAGTGTTGTTAGGCATGACACACAGATACTGTCCCTCATAGGTATGCCATACCCATATTTCAAGTGGGGTACTGCAGAAAAACCTACCCACACCTATGTTGATACTACTTTTACATGAACACGTCTCCTTTATTTATTTTAATTTTTTTGAAAACAGATTTTATTTGTCTGGAGACACATATGATGCATTGCCCCGAACACCGGGGACCACTGCAAGCAATAACATATCAAAAATACCATTGACAGACTTTTAATAGAAAACTGTATCCCGACCCCCCTCCCACCCCTCCCCCCTAAGTGCGCAGCTGTTGAACTGAGGATGACATAACTGTACAGAAAGCATATGGAGTCAAGCCTGGACACATCACCATAAAATCAAATGTCTGAGTGTTAAGGTGACGCGAGTGCGGCTCCATCGGGCAGAGGGTCTAAGTCCAACCCTCGGTAATCGGCCCACCTTTTCCAAATCTTAAAGTGCTTGCTAGGGCAGCCCCTGGCCAAGAACACAGGCTGCTCCAGACCCATGCAAAAGTCCATACCATTCCTCCAGGCAGCCAGAGGCGGGGGCTGGTGCGCCTTCCAGGCGCGTGCAATGTCCCTTTTTGGCCAAGGTAAAGCCCAGCAACAGAAAGTGGCGTTTGTACCTGTTACCCCCAATCCCCTCCATAACATGTAGCAAAGCCAATCTGGGATCTCGAGGAAGCACCCAAGCCAGCACCTCCAACAGGCTCTGGAAAACTCCTACCCAAAACCTCTGCAGTGCTGAACAGCTCCAGACAGTATGTAATAGAGTGCCAACCTCTGATCCACACCTAAGGCATTCTGGGGAACCCACCATTCCCGCCCGCCACAAGCCCTGCCGTGTGAAGTATTTGCAATGTAAATACTTAAATTGGATCAGGCGCAGACGAGTGGAGATTGCGGCCGTCCGCGGACTTGCCAGAGCTTCATTCCAGTCCTCCTCCTCTAGGTCCCCAATGTCCACCTCCCATTTAGCCTTAAGTCTAGATAAGTCAGTTGAGCAGTGGTGGACCAGTGTCTGATAGATGCGCGAGAGCTTCTTGTCCGGCAACTCACCCATAAATAATGTATCTTCCAGCGGGCTAAAGTCAGGGAGCTGTTCCAGGGCAGCCAGATAGGGCATCAGGTGGTGACGGAATTGAAGGTATCTATAAAATTGGGAACGGGGCATCGCGAATTCCTCTTGCAGGTCTTGAAACGACTTCAGGGAGCAGCCTGACATCACATTTCCCAATGAGGAGATATCAATAGCGTCCCATCCCCGGAAGCCCGGGAGTGCAGACAGGTGGAGCAGGCGACCATTATGCCACAAAGGAGTATCCTGGGTAAGCACGTTCCACCAACCCATTCGGCATAGCGTCTGCCTCCAAACATAGAATATGACCTGAGTGGCCGAGGGAAGACAACACCAGAGTGCGGCCGAATACAACAGCGTATGGACCGAAGCCGAGCCCATGAGAAATCTTTCAACCTGTCCCCATACCACCAGTCGTTTAGGACCTATAGATGCGCAGCCTGATAGTACGATAGAACGTCCGACGTGGCCAGTCCCCCCATGTAAGTGGAGCGGAAACAGGTTCGTAATGCCACTCGCGCGATCCCACCCTCCCACAGGAACCCACTCAGCGCCGAGTTGACCAATTGGAACCAGCGCTGCGGAATCCGATAGGGGTGATTTTGTAGCTGGTATACTATATGAGGGAGAGTCACCATTTTGAAGATGGCTGATCTGCCATAGATTGTCAATGGCATGCGGGACCACACCTTCATGTCCTCACGTGCACGGTCCCAGACAGGGGTCAAGTTGTGCTCCCGGGATGCCACCGCCTCCTCCGACAAGAACACCCCCGGGTATTTCACTCCGCCTGACGCAATCTGGAGGCCAGAAGCCCACTCCCCGACCCGTCCCTGCCCGCCAAGTATCCACAATGTTGACTTTGCAGGATTCATATAAAGGCCCGAGGTTTCACCCAAAATTTGGAGGATGCGCAGCAACCGCGGCCCAAGCGATCTAAGTCAATGAGAAAGAACAACACATCGCCAGCGTAGAGCGCTATCTTGTCCGTAAGGCCCACTGATCATTGGAATCCCTTGAACTGGGCATCTATGCGCACCCACGTCGCGAGTGGCTCCATAGCGAGCGCGAACAGGTAGGGAGACAGGGGACAGCCCTGTCGCGTCCCCCGACTAACCGCAAAGGGGCTCGAGATCGCCCCCCCGACGCGTACCGAGGCAGTGAGGCCCGTGTATAGGAGCCGCACATAAGCCAAAAAAGCGCGGGCCTAGGTTAAGGCGCTGCAGTAGGGCAAACAAATAGGCCCAGCTCAGAGAGTCAAAAGCGCGGTCCATATCAGCAAGGGATAACGCCGCCGGCTCCCCCAGGGTCCTCCATGCAGAGACGACAACATGAGCGCGCCGAATATTATGGCGGGTGGCCCTCTGAGGCATAAAGCCCGCCTGATCCGGGTGCACTAGCTCTGTGATGTGAGGCTTAAGGCGATTGGCTAGGACTTTGGCGAGGACCTTGGCTTCGGTGTTTAACAAGGATATTGGGCGATAGGACGCATGGCTCACCAGGGGCCGGCCCGGCTTCAAAAAGACCACCACTTCTGCATGACGCCAATCCGCCGGGAGCACTCCCCCCTTACGCGCCTCCTCTATCACCGGCCGGAGCCGTGGGCCCAACTGAACGAAAAATCGCCGAAAAAACTCGCAGGGGAAACCGTTTGGTCCCGGCGCCTTAGCGGGGTTCAACTCACCCAGATCCGTACCTATCTTGTCATCGGTCAGTGGTCTATCCAGCAGATCCCGTACTTCATCAGACACCGCCCGTGGGGGGAGGTCGTCGATAAAACGCTGGACCATATCAGCCGGCAAGCTCTCCCGCGGCGCGTATAGCTCCTTGTAGTAGAGAGCAAAGCTCTCCGCAATCGCCGGGGGTTCGAGTACCCGCTGTCCACTATCCGAGGCAGAGGCTGGGCATATAGTGTGCCCTGACATAGGCGGTGTAACATTTTACACGATTTGTCTCCCCACTGGTACACCCGACTACGAGTGGCCAACCGAGCCTGGCACGCCTCATCCATCAGCACTGCAGTATATTGCTGCTGGGCCAGGAGCGGTCATCGCCTGCCAGGGCCCCCGTCCGCCTCCAGACAACAGCGCTCTAAGCCCTCCAGCTCCGCCTCACGTCGCACAAAGTCTTTCCGCCGTTCCCTGCGGGCAGCCGCGCACCAAAAAATATCTACACCATGCATAGTGGGCTTAAGGGCCTCCCAGATGCTAGTCTGAGAGTCAACGGAGCCCACATTGGACTCTATATATCGATCCGATTCCAGGGCCACGTGAGACCTATAGTGTTCTTGCGTCAGGTGCCATCCCGACAAACGCCATCTAAATGGCTGCCTGGCCAAACCCCAATAAAATGAGGAGGGAGCTACCCTTTTGTCAGGAAAAGGATTGGGTCAACAATCCCGCATTAAAAGTGAGAGCAACTGGTGAGTGGTCAGACAAGGCCCTCGGTAGGATGTCTACCGACATGATTCTAGAGGTCAGACCCCGTGGAACAAATATATAATACGTATATTCCCTCCCCGCGCCATGCATGTATCGCCATGTGTCCGTCTAGTCCAGTCCTGTCGCCAGGGCGTGCAATTTAGTGGCAGAACCTCCCACGTCCCCACTCCCAGCAGCCGCCCCACTACGCCACCTATCACTACTCAAATCCATCACATCGTTCCAATCCCCGCCCACTACGGAGAGGGTATCGGGCATGTCGCCCCAGAGGGACATAAGCTTCTCAACCAGGGGCCACTGTAAAGGAGGCGGGCATAGACACTACCCAGGCTCACCATGTCACCCCCTATCCTACCCTGCACAAAGACATACCTACCCTGTGTGTCTGTCCAGAGTCGCCCATGTATGTAGGAAATCCTGCGGTGAATCAGGATGGCCACACCCCTCGAGCCCCTAGTGAAGCCCGAATGGTATACCTGTGTGTACCCAAACCGTTGGAGGCACAGTATCTTTGTTCCCAGCAAATGTGTCTCCTGGAGGAGTAGAACATCCGCCCCCCCCCTCTTAGTGTGCTGGAGAACAGCTCCCCTCTTCACCTTGTCTAGCAACCCACGCACATTCCAGCTCACTATACGCAAGGAACCAAGGCCTACCCGTCCCTCCCTACCCCGTGCAGACATAAGACCAAAACATTACATAAATTACCAACATCCTGATGACCCAGCGTATACCGTATGCATCCAACAAACAACAACATAGCTAGCGCAAGCAACCCCCTCAACCCAACCCCCAACCCCCTTGCCCCTCACCCCCCACCCTGCACCTCCCAAACATGGAAGCACCTATCGCGGCCAGGCCACGGCCCGGTCCCCAATGGGGGACCCTGGACCGCCCCTTCCAATGGATTCCCAAGTGGCATCCCATAAAAACAGGACCCCCACTCCCCCAACCCCCCTTCAACTAGGGCGGGCAAGCAGCCCACGATACCTGAGCACCTGAGCGTCCACAGTGTTCACCAGCAATGTCCCGGGTGAAAGTTCGAACGTTCAAGTCCACTCTTGCCGCTGTCGATCTGGCGCCGGACTCCCCTGGCGCCGCGCACAGCTCGACCCGGAGCCCCGGCCAGAGTGCGATTTCCTGCGACGGCGCTGCTGACTTCTGAGGCCCCCCCGGGGGATGTATGACGTTACAACGCATGCTATTACAACGCATGCCTTTACAAAGCAAGTTTTACAACGCAAGTTGTTGCGTTGGGGGGCGCTGGATAGTGAATAGTTTAATTTACTATTCCAACTCCAGTCCCCGTGGATAGTAGGGAAGGTGTTGGAAACTATTCCCTATCCTAGAGCGCCCCCCAGCGCAAGACGTTGTAAAAGTTGCGTTGTAATGGTTGCATCGTAAAGGTACCTCGTTGTAAAAGTTGCGTTGTAAAGGATGTTCTCCCCCCCGGGCCACTTCACTCGATGATGAATCTGATTCCCCCCCTGAGGCCGTGGTGACGCAGAGTTTCACTGTTTCATCGGTCCACTGGAAGACCATCTCGGGGGAATCGAAGAACAGTGTGCGGGACTGGAGGATGACATGCAGCCTGGCCGGGTACAGCAAGGCATACTGGATATTGAGACCACAAAGACGGGCCTTGGCAGCGAGGAAGGATTGACGCTGCTGCTGCACTAAGCGCGTGTAGTCGGGGAAAATGAGGATGGTGGCATTCTCGTGCATGAGAGGTTCCTTCACCCTCGCCTGCTGCAAGATAGTGTCTCGGTCTGCGTAATTCAGGAATCTAGCTATAATGGGCCGTGGACACGCTCCGGCAGGGGGCTTCTGCATAAGAGCCCGGTGGGCCCACTCCACCACAAAGCAGCGGGATAGAGCGTCCGAGGGAAGCCAGCTTTCCAGCCACTGGGCCAAAAAGCGCTCCGCATTATTGCCCTCGCATCCCTCCGGAAATCCCACAAAACGCAGGTTGTTCGGCCGAGCGCGCCCTTCCACGTCTTCAACCCTCATGGCGAGGCCCTTCTGCGTCTTTTCCATGGTGGCCACCTTCTTATTGAGCACGGACACATCGTCTTCAACCTCGGAAACGCGCGTCTCCGCACCTTCTCAACCGCATTCCTCAGGTCTTGACGGAGCAGCATCACATCGGAGCCGACGGCCCCAATCTTGGCATCTAGCACATCTCTCGATTGTGTGATGGCCGCCAACAGCGCCGCGTTGTCTGGCGCAGAGGTCTGCGACCCTCCACTGCTGCCCGCCGCCTGGCCCACCTCTGTAAACTTGTCCAGAGTCCCCTGCTTGGTATGGCCAACCCGAGTCATCATGGCCGTAGAGAATGTGGTATGCACCTGGACCCCACACACCAACACCAACGATCACCGGCCAACCAGGGGGCAGGTGAGCCAATGGGGTGGGCCCCAGACTAGGACTTCTCCCCCACAGCAAATGTCTCACTCACGTGGCTGGAGCCAGCTGCCCCACGACCTCCACTGCGGTGCAGCCAACCCTCCACTGCGCTATGGAAATGGCCGCCGTCCCCTCCAGCAGTACTTCGGCACCATCCGCACCCCACCGGCACTCCGGCACTACCTCCGATCCGTCAGTACAGGGGCACACAGCCTCGCCATATAGGAACAGCAGCGCCGCTCCCCACGCTCAACCAGGCCTGATGGGTGCGCCACCCGGGTCAGAGCCAGCAGCTCGAGGCATCAAAATGGCGGCCGTCTCTCCGGGGCCGGCCAGCAGCCCGCGTCTGTATTCTCTCGGCGCCTCCTGGCTCACACAAAGCCTCACTGTCACTGCCGCCTCTCAGGGGGGCACCGCCGTCAGTCTCGCACCCCTCCGGTCCGGGATTGTACAAATGGAGCGCTCCGCCCGAGCCGGCAACTAGGTCTCACCCGCAGGACCGGGGTCCACAGCGCCGGCCAGACCAATAAAGTGAGGCCCCGGCTCCAGAGTCGCGGGAGAGTACAGGTCGCCCGTTCTTCCCTGCGGCGCTTCGTAATGCTCCGGGAGCCCCCGCCAGTCTCCGGGGACAGCAATCAGTGGCGGCAGGTCTCAACACCCCGGGTAGCAAGCTGAAAGCGCTCAGGGCAGAATATGGTACCAGGATAAGAATCGGGCTGGCCGGAGCGAGTTTAACACACAGCCGCCATCGCTGCCGGCCAAGCCACGCCCCCTCCTTTATTTATTTTTTTATCTGTTGACATGCAATGTCGTGTTTGCTCAATAATTCTGAAGGATTTGTTGGCAGGTGATGTATATGATCTCCCATAACACATCACACTGTTACAACTATAATGGTCACACACACTTGTCACAGAGCTACAACCACGTAGTCATTGTAGGGTTGTGGTAGAGGGCCCTAGGCCCGCATGTTAGGAGCAGTAAATGACCTGACACAGACACCAGATGAGGGTAGTGGGAATGGCCCCAAGCACGTGCGCTCGGCCCCTTTTATTGCCAGCGTCATGTGACACCATGACGTCTGTGGTGGGTGGGTGTAAAGTGTAATACAGACACTTGAACACTAGAACGTGTCCATGCTAGGACACTACATCCCTCCCATTTTTTAATTGCAAAGACCCACATTCAGAAATCAACCTGTGGGGAAAATAACATGTATCAGGATGCAGTAAAGTGTTCAGCTTCCGCATTGTCTTTCAATCCGCCGCTGCTTGGAATCACAGATGGTGTTCAACCTGTTGCGGGTAACATCAGTTCACAGTGGCACCGGTTTGTGGTGCTCGATGGAAACAGTCTGTTGATGACTCTGCGACCAAATTGTCCTCACAGTCCTTCTTTTGCTCACTTCCATGGCGACGGGTGCAGTTAGAGTTCTTGTGGTTCGCCGGGGAATGATGCACGATTTCCGGCCTTGGCCTTAGCTTTATTTGTAGTCTAGGTCCTACTTGGCAAAAGGCAGATCCATTGCAAGGCATCCCTCTCACTAGGATGACCCCTCTCGTCGGTGTTCCCCTGCCACGGGATATCCTTGAGGTCCTCTTCTCGGATTCGCGCTGGGCTGGATGTGTCCACATCAGTTGTTCCTGCGCCGCCGTCAGTGGGGGTATGGAAGAGACGATGTGTCTCACCTCAGATTCCGCAGCCTGGTCCCAAGGTAGCTGTTGGTTTCTGTCTTTGCTTGCGATGTCTTCGCCCTCCCCGGACCTTTCGGATGGGCGTCGGAGGACCGTCTCTCGTCGCGGGGACTGCGTCCCGGAGGCCTCTGCCCCTGGGTCACCACGGCTGGCATGTGTCCAGTGTCCGTGTGACCCCAAAGGTGGATGTCACCAACGGTCTCGCTTGCTCCTCTCCGCAGATCCTGGGTGTGCGGAAACATCGTCTGTCAGCTGGTCTTCTTTGCCACTGGTGTTCTTCCGGCCTCGTGTTCCTCGCACCGTTGTCCTGGCGCTTGTCACCTTACTTCTCTTCGGGAGTGAGCGGTCTTCGTCTTCCTGCACTCCTCTCTGTCTTTCCTTAGTTGTTTCCCTGTGAGGACGTTGCCTCGCACTGACTTCTCCTTTTACTCTTAATTGTGGCAACGGGCCACATGGATATGCTTCCTTCTTTTTCACGGTGGCAAACGTGCCACTCAGATCTCTCCTTTTCATCCTTCCTTTTCACGGTGGCAAACGTGCCACTCAGATCTCTCCTTTTCATCCTTCCTTTTCACGGTGGCAAACGTGCCACTCAGATCTCTCCTTTTCTTCCTTCTTTTTCACGGTGGCAACAGTGCCACTCAGATCTCTCCTTTTCTTCCTTCTGCATCGCGACATCACTTGGACCAAACTTGTGTCTTCTCTTCTGACCTGGGTCCTCCATGCAGTGCGCGCACCCTGCATGTGTACCCCTGGTCTTGTCCTCGTCGGGGACACTTTCTCCTTCTTCCTCAGCAGCCAGAGTTGGTGTCGCGAACCTTCTTTTCTTGATGCTTTCTTTTCTTGATGGTTGTAGGTGACGTTCGGGGGTCCATGTTTGTAGACCTGTTCATGGTTGAACGTCCTGGACCGGTTGGTGGTCCACTTCTGCCGATGCCTGGCAGGTTGCTTTCGGTCGTCCTGTCGGACTTTGCGCTACAACAGTTCCTGGGGGACCCGTTGTGGGTCAGTACTTGATGGGCGATCATTCTGGGGATCGGCTCCTGGGAGGCGCCATGGATCTGTCGCGGGTCGGCACTTGATGGGCGATCGTTCGCGAAGATTGTTCTGCGCGATGGCGCTGCATGCATTCTTCTTTCTGCTGGCGGTGGCTGTGCGTCGCCACGTGGCGCGTTGTTTGCGCACTTACTGTTCAGGGTTCTGGGACGCCTGTGGCGTGACGTTGGGTACTTGCTGCTTTGGCTGTCGTCGGGTACTTGATGCTTTGGACCGTTGACGGGAGTAGTTGATGATGCGGTGAGCGCCTGTGGCCACAAGGCGTCGCTGCTCTCTCCGTCCTTTGATCGCGGCAGTCGTTTCCCTGGACGTTCTTTTAGTGCTTGGCAGCCGTTTCCTCCAGACGTCAGTGCTTGGATGCTTTGTGAGGCATTGGTGCCTTTTTCCCACGTCACGTTGGAAGTGGCAGTCGCCGACTCCTTGCTGGTGTGTGTGGGTGTCGCTGGCGCTGTTGCGCAGTTACTTGCTGAGTGAGAGGTTGGATGCTTTCTTGCTGCGGGAGTTTAGACGCTCTCGCTGTCACTTGCGCTGTGGAGAACTTACTTGCTGCGTGAGTTTTCTTGCGTTGTGCAATGCTTGTTTTAGTCTTTGTGGAGGCAGGTGCACTTTTGCAGTTGGCCACTGGGTGGCAGTGTTGCTGGATTCTGGTAACAGCTTGTCTTGTCTTCCCCTGATGTGCACTCTATTGTCACAGTGCACAGGGGGCTGGAGCTGCTGCTGCTGTGAGCTGGTGAGTCTCTTGGGTTTGCATCTCTGTTTGCTCACAGGGTGGGGGCACATAGGAGTGCCTGTGCATGCAAGTAAGGCACTGTTATTTTGGATCATGGGGTCAATGCTCACATGCTTGCTGTGTGTGCCGGCACTTTCATTTGTGGAACCTGGTGTGCAGGAGAGTATGTGTGTGAGAGGTGAGGTGCTGCTCCGTGGCTGTGCACAGGGTAAAAGTCTTTAAAGTTTTTTTTTTCTGCGTGGCACAGCTTATGGTTGGCGGCGCTGGCCGCTCACAGGCACTTCATTTTCCTATGGAGCCCACGAGGTGGAGGCTCATCTGATCTTCGGCGGTGCTGGCCGCATGCAGGCGCCTCACTGTCCCGCCGGGGAGATCGAGGTGGTGAGGCATGCCCCTGTTGCTGGCGCCCACTCTGCCTTCACTGCTCTGAGCCCTCCCAGCCCGCGGCAGGCTTCCTCTGTCCCCGCGCGGGCAGGGGGGTTGGTGGGCGATGCGTGGTCGTGCGGGGGCGTGTTCTGTACGGAGCGGGTGAGAGCACCGAGAGGCGGTGCTGGTGGCGGTTTCTTTTCTTTTGCGGCGCTGGGGCCGTGCGGGGCGGCACCCGCGGTAGGCTCTGGTCACTCTTCCTGGAGCGGGGGCGCCTGAGGCAGACCGCGGGTAGGCTCCGTCGGCTCCGCCTTTATGTAATGTTTATGAGGCTCCACTCTTCGGTCTCCCGCCGCAGCAGCTCCACATTGCACAAGCTGCGCGGCGGAGACCTGCCTTGATTGTCGCAGGCCGCGGGTGGGCTCCGCTGGCTCTGCAGTGACTGTACTCGCTGGGGTGCTACCGGCAGGTCGCGGGTGGGCTCCGCTGGCGCTGCTGAGTCTATCTTCGGTGGGGATGCCACCGGCAGGCCGCGGGTGGGCTCCGCTTGGTCTTGATCACGTCGCGAGGGGGGTCGGGAGGCGGTTAGCTACTCCGCTCCCTCCCCCTCGTTGTTGACGGGTGTTGCGGGTCCGGCCGCGCTGTATTCCCACGCGGTCTTCAGTCACTGTGCCCCTGCCGCTTCCAAGCACACACGCGGCGGGGGCGGGGGACGACTCGGGCAGGCCGCGGGTAGGCTCCGCTGGTCCTGCTTATTTATGGCACAGTTCGGGGCGGGCACTTCGCCCGTGGGGCTCACCTTCGGCCGGCGGGCCAGATGCTCCGTCGCGGTCGCGGCGGGTGGGCTCCGCCCGGCCCGGGTACCTCTCCGGTGGGGGTCGTAAGCCTCGCGGCCGTCGCAGGTGGGCTCTGGGCGGTCCGCAGCTGCTTGGTGCACTCGGTGGTGGCGGTCGACGCGGGTGGGCTCCGGTCGGCTTGCTGAGGGGCTCCCGGTCACTGCGGGGCTCCGACGTGCCCACCGGTCTTCTCGGCGCGTCGCGCCTCGCCACAGGGGATGCCCTCTAGATGGGCAGCTCTCTTCCCCTTTTCCTTTTTGAGTAGCCGAGGGTAGTAGCACGCACGGGCTGCACTACCGGCCTCGTCGCCATTGTAGGGTTGTGGTAGAGGGCCCTAGGCCCGCATGTTAGGAGCAGTAAATGACCTGACACAGACACCAGATGAGGGTAGTGGGAATGGCCCCAAGCACGTGCGCTCGGCCCCTTTTATTGCCAGCGTCATGTGACACCATGACGTCTGTGGTGGGTGGGTGTAAAGTGTAATACAGACACTTGAACACTAGAACGTGTCCATGCTAGGACACTACAGTCATGACACTTACTATCCACAACACTATCCTAGCAGCTGTCAACTTCGCCTTGAGTGAATGGACCAAACTGTCATGACAGCCCGCTTGCCGGTGGATGTTGGCAAGCAGGGGCAGTACTTAGGGCCAATAAAGAGGGCGGTCTGTGAAAGGAGCGCGCTTCACGTTCCATCAGTGATTCCTGCTGAGCCTTCCAGTACTCCGTTGTTCCCCGTCGTTACTTGCAATCTTGTCAGAATTCGCTCCTGGTCACAGAGACGTCTCTGGCATGTTCATCCACGACAGGAGGATTATTTCCCTTCCGGTTCGCAATCTTTCTCCCGGAGCAGTTATGGTGTTGGCGTTCCCTTTGCCAGCAGCTTCTCTCCCCTACAGCCTCACCTGGTCAGCGCTTCCACTGCAGATTTGGTATTAATTTGTAAAAAAAGATAGTTTATTTAAAGAATCCTAGCCTACAGTATTATGGTAGGATGGAGAAATTTGTGATTTATGTTTTTTTACTTATCTGATTTCCTTCCTTCCATGCACAGTGTATCTTGAGCCTTTCCATTTTTTTCCCTATCTTCTCTTATGCTGTGAATAAGAGAATGGTAAATTGTTAATAATTATTATAGCCTATCCTATTCAGACCCAACACCTTTTTTGTGTAGCATTTCTCTTTTATTTTAACCTGTCTGGGAAAATATGTTTTGGGGGGTTATCCTAGTAGATCAGAATAGATATTATTTTTGTGTTCAGTGGATGCTTATGGTGGTATTCATTAAGGTTAGTTCTGTTCACGCTTTTTCTTGATTGAATGCCTGGTTCTGCAGTCCTAATGTAAATGCATAGTATTTTTATTTTCTTGTAGAAATAACAGTCCTAACTATTCCTACACGTCCATATCTTCAATTGAGTCGGAGCGGGAGGTCCATCAGGTGTATCCCTCCTAAATTGGTGGGTCAGGGAAGTTGGGATTCGGCATCTGTTCGTCTACCTCGTCTCTGCAGAAACACCAGGTGAGCTCCACAAAAATAGAAATGTAGACATTGCATCAAATATAGAGCAACTACACACACTTCCATATCTTAACTAAGCACTATGACATTCCAGTGTCATGGCACATTTCATACACCATTACACACATATGTACACGTTTTCAGACCATGGAATGCAGTAGTCACCTCGCAGGGATGATCTGACAGGAGATGAAAGGTCAGAAATGTCTTACATCATATGTCAACATCATGCCCGATGCTTGTGATGTAAGAACAGCTGGCCATCACAAGCCCCCATGCACCATGACGCAAGAGTGCAAACATTGACACTAGGAAGCCGAAGGTGTGCCAGTGCTAGGAAAGGACATGAATACACTGCAAAAAGTTAAATATGACACATTCCTGCCCAGTCACTTTCACGCAGCAAGGTGACTTGCTGAGCTGCGCAGCATAAAGATGTGATACGTGTGTCCCTTGGTACATGCATACTAGCCTTGCCAAACAGACATACCTAATACCTTGTGCAGTGTGGATAATGATCTGTATTGTGAATCTGTAATACGGCTGATATAGCCACACATTATGCAGTGTTTGTGTCACGTGAGTGAGTGAAAACAGCAATATGTGATTGATCCAATTACATTTACAAACCCAAACCTTCTTTAGTGTTGGATATTGCTAAATAGTAGCCCCCATTTGGACAAAGGGCTGGTTTGCGTTACTTAGCATCAAGAGTGATAGCTCTCTGTAATGCAACACAGAAGTTATGCCAGGTGTGCTGCTTTGTGAAACAGTTTGATACATCTGCCACCTTGAGTCACTCTGTTTTGCCATGTGTGTCACAAGGCATCTACACATTTCAAATACATTTTGATATTGATATGCACCTTAACATTTACATTACTACATGCAGATGGTACATAAATATATACCTACAGGGCCTCCGATCTCCAATATCACCAGGTCCAGCATATCAGCTTCCTGGGCCACGACGTCCGCCCAATGATGCTTAAATTGGGAGACGGAGTGCTCCTCATAGGATAACTTACCCATGTACCAACGCACCCGCTCCCATCAATCCTTCTGATCTTGGGCTTTGTACCCCTTGCTCACCCTTCTCCCTGCAGCCAGCACCAGTGTCAGGAAGTAGTTTACCATCCAGATGAGACAGCCAATCTCTCTCTGGTTAGAGTTCTTCCCTCTCCCCTTGCCAGACATGGCCACAATGGCACAAACCCTACCTATCCTTACTCCACAAAAAAAAAATATATCCCCTACTTGTACCTAATTAACTAATACTCCAAAAAAGACAAACACCCAACAATACAATTACCACAACAACACTTAGGCACAAAGGCTACACAAAATATGAATAACAGGGACAGAGCAGACACAGAGAACCCAAGAAGCAGCCACAAGCTCCCCAAAACTCTCACAGTACTCCTCAAACAAACAGTACCAACCAACAGACACTAGCAGAAAGTGAAAGTAGCATTTACACTTCCTACTTTCTAGTATGCAGCCACACCCATTGCATCATTTTCTAGGTGTGGCAGGCAGGTTCTTGACATGACATGTGCGTTGATTTTTCTAATGCATTGCTACACAAATGTACATTGCATGATACACTGCGCAGTTGCACTTATGCAGAAACACTGAGGGCCATGCAATGGCCAGGAAGCATAGGTTATAACCCACACAACACAGGCGATGCATCAGTTCTGACCTGAGCAACAGAGGCGATGTACCAGTTCCGACCTGCACAATAGAGGCGATACTCCAGTTCGAAGAAGGTGCCTGGCTTCTGTAGGGGTAAACCCTTAGGCCCACTTTCAAAGGTCTACGACTAGAGTGACACCACTTGGCAGGGCAGACTGACAGATGGCAGAGTCCAGGTGCAGAACCCGGGTGGTTGGAAGTCTATATGTCCCTGAGACTTCAGAAGAGGATGCCAGCCAGCTAGCCATTGGAGTCATTCTGGCGTCAAAGGATGCATGTGCAGTCCTCCTCACCCAAGCAGAGGAATAGCAGCCAGCAGAGCAGCACAGCAAGGTAGAACTCCGAGGCTGATTTATTCCACAAGTTTCATATGAGTAACCAGGGTACCCACCTGGATGTCAGCCACAGTTATATGTGCAAAAAGGATTTATCCTAGGCCCTCTGCCCCAACTTTTAGATTCCCTTTGCATCCCAATCTCTCTCTACCTGAGATGCATCCAGGCCCCTTCCTTGTGATCTATAACTGAATATTAAAACACTTAGGAAGGCACAGAGACTGCCTGGCTCTCCCATCCTCCAGTGTATGTCCCACCCAGCTTGCAGATTTGCTCAACTATCAATCTCGGACCGGTGGTATTCCTCTACTCCTCGTGTTTTGTCCAGGCAGTCATGACATTACCGAAAAAAGGAACCCAAGGTCCTCCATGTTATGTAGCAGTGAACAAACTTCTGCACTCAGTGTACAGTCACAGTACATTCGGTGCCCAGTACTGTAATCCACATGCATCATGCTACCACCAGCATACTAACATGCAGCACACACACCCAGTATGCGCAAACTTTCCAATAATACAGTCCCTTTGTACTGTACTAGAGTGTATCAAAGTGGCAATATTATGTGGTATGGCTGGGAGGCCTTACTATGTAATATTTACACAGTACCCAAAAGTGAACCTCAGATTCGCACTAGTAATTCTTCTCTCAGTCCTGGTAGGTTGGTAAAGAGCAGACAGTTTTACTTAGGAGAACATGTGTTAAGCAATTTACAGTACCAAAATGAACAATAAGCAATTGAAATGACTCAAAAGAAATCTGACACCAACTATAAAAATAGACAAGTCATATAACAAGAGTTATCAATTTTAAAGTGTTCAACTTTACTATTGTGGTCAATAGGGAAAATCTCAGGTGAGACTTGGTCACTTGCGGGAGTGAGTTCAACGGAACCCACTTGGAGTTAAGGTCTTGCTTGTCCACAGACCAAGCCTTGCTCAGGGAGCCTGGGTGCAGAGGCGACTTGGCTGTCCTTGATGCTGCACGTGAGCCGCGGAAGCTGTCAAAAACAGTACTTGACAAAATGGTAATTGTAGGTTGAGTTCAGAGGAGCCCCACTGAGGAAAAGCTTGGAGGGGCCATGGAATCACCAGGTAGAACGGCTCTACTTAGCTCGGGCATCTCGGGTGTAGAGGTGTGCCTGGCTGTCGATGGTGCTGAACGGGACTACGAGTGCTGACTTTTCTAGGCATGCCAACGAGGCCGTCTTTGGGATTCGATAACTTGACAACCACACCACCTGGAGTGGAGGGAGGTGAAGCAAATGATTCCCTCTGCATGGGGTGTCAAGTGAAGCAGTTAGTAGTCAGGTAGACCACCAACAATCCTTGGTACTGGCAAAGGTCACCACTGGGTCCATCTTCTTCCAGAGGTCCTGGAAACACTGTAGAGGGCTGAGACTCAATGAGGTTCAGGACCACGCTTCCCAGAAGGCACGTGGCTGGTTACTTTTGGGCTGGTCCACGAAGGAGCCTGGTGGTTGGGTCTTCTTTAGATCATGGAAGTGCGGTTGGTGCCCGCTGACTTCGGGTGAGAGGGTACTAGTTCTTCTAGCCCAAGGAAGTCCTGTTGAAGTCTTTAGGTTGCAAAGGTGTTCACCTTCCTTTTGCAACTAGTCTTTGGTCCTGGACAAGACATTGTCCAGCGGGTGCTGGGGGCTGCCACAGGTGAAGTACTTCGCACCTCTTCTTTGTGAAGTCCTTTCTTGTGCTGACATGTGTCTCTTCTTTGTCCATGTTCTTCAGAGCAGATCTGGAGTACTGGTGTCAGGGATACCACTTAAATCTTGTATTTAGGGGCTTTTTAGGGGTGTGAGGGTCAGTTACCAATGGGCTACTGATCCTGCAGCTAATTTGCCCCTAAGGTGACCACAACCGGGGGATGTATGTCACCAAATTACTCATAACCCACTATTCTGAGGACCTTTTAAGATGGCACAAGCCATCCTCAGCTCTACAAGACCAGCTAGCCCACCCTAGGGGTGTGGTTAGCCTTTGGGGATTGTAAGCCTTCTTAATACCTAATTTCCCATCTGCTCGCAACTACGAGTGACTGGGGGTAGTGGGTGCCTTTGCCTCTACTGGGAGACAAGTCACTTACATATCAGAGGTGGTGTGGCCATTCACAAACCTTCATAATATACAATCAGGCCAAGGAATGCCCTGAGCAGGGGTCTGGGAGGCTCTCAGTCCAGAATAGTCTGGATCTTGGGTTGCAGGGGTCTAACTTGGCCTCCACCAACAAGGTGGGTCATGTACACAACAGAACTCTGCCCAATACGGCACTACTGGCCTTGATTGCGAGGCCTGCGTGTTGCAGGGCCTGCAAAATGTCTCTCAGGTGGACCAGGTGATCCTCCTAGGGGGAGCTAAAGACAGCAATGTCATCCAGATGTGCTACACTAAAGTCATCCAGACCTGACAGAGTTCGATTCACCAACCTTTGAAAAGTGGCAGGTGCATTCTTTAATCCAAAAGGCGTCACTTTAAATTGAAAGTGTCCCTCTGGAATGGAGAATACGGATCTCTCCTTGGCTCCCTGGGTCAACCCAATTTAGCAGTACTTTAATACCAAATCAAAGGTACTGAGAAATGTGGCTGCCCCTGTGTAGAAAGATTTCCGATCCTCGTCGCCAGTGTAGAAAGATACCAAGAAGCAGGATGAAGTTTGTTCCAGGATTTATTAGTACAGGCGTCTAGTCACTAGTCCAGTAGCAATCTCAATGCCCGCATCATTCCAACCTCCCACCAACCTCCCATTTCAAATGATGCATTCCTCAGCATGTCAACTAACCAACACGAGATAGACACGAGGCACAGTCTCGTGCTATCTCGTGCTATACAACACGCTCATAAGCTATTGGTATGGGGTGAGGATCAGTCTTGGTTACTGCATTCAACCCTCTCAACACAAAATCTCATCTCAAGTTTCCCATCTTTTGAGTGAGGTTTGGGGACCAGTACCACGGGGCTGGCCCAGAGACTATCAGATGGTTCAGTCACTCCTAGCTCTAGCGTCTTGCTTACTTCAGCTTTGATGCATGCTTTGACTTGGTCAGACAGTCGATAAATCTTTTGCTTGACAGGGTGGCTGTCTCCAGTGTCCACATCATGGGTAGATCAGGTTGTCTCTACATGGTCAAAGAGAAAAGCTGTCCAAACTGGCTGAGGACTTGCCTGCAGTCAGTCTGTTGCTGCACAGTGAGGGTTTCAGACAGGGCTACATCCTCCACTGTACTTTCTTCTGTGTTGGTTGATAACAGATCAGGGAAGGCTTCCCTTTCCTCCTCCTGCCCTACATCAGTGACCATCAGCATGGTCAAGTTAGCCCTGTCTTGGTGCGTCTTTACGCGATTCACATGGAGTACTCTTTGAGGATTCCTAGGCGTGCCTAATTCTACTAGGTAGATAACTTTTCCCTTTTTCTCCAAGATGGGGTAGGGCCCAGTCCACTTATCTTGGAGGGCACTGGTAGCCACAGGCTACAACATCCACACCAACTGATCTGGTTGTTACTCAACTATGGCTGACTCTTGGTCATGAAACTGGTGTAGGATGGATGCACAGCAATTTTTAGTCAAGGTTAGACTTGGTTTGAAAAGTGTTTTATGGTTGTTTTGTGGTGCACTGCAAGGAGGCGTCGAGGGCCCAACGACGTCAGACACAATATTTGAAAACGTGAGGCTAGAGAATCTCTGGTCTCATCCCTTCACTGGCACACACTTGGTTGTCATTCCTTGGGTCAAGAAAACGACTTTCATTCAATGTTCATTTAGTTCATTATTTATTTCTTGATTAAGTTCATCATTTTAAAGAATAAGTTCAGGTTTCTTCAAAAATCATTTTCAACAGTATAAATCAAGCACTGTCTTTTGAACGTGTCCAATGCATTTCGGGCATTAGCGACATGCCCTTCATCAGGGAATTGACACTAAAAACAATACTATGAACACACATTAATGTGAGTATTATCTATATGTTTAACCATAACCTGTTATACAATTGTAATACATAATGGTCATTTCATAATTATAAGTCAAAATAGGTGAATTAGGAGGTGAAAAAACATTCTACACTGTGTATGTGAGGGATAGTTCCGGGTGTTTACATGCAAAAGGGGGAAGGTGAAATGGGTCGGCGTGTCACTTACATGCCTGTTGACAAAGATTGTTGTGTAGTCTAAAAAAAGAAGGATGGTAAAATGTGGTTAGCAGCTGTTGGCTAGAGAGCTCCGTAGTGCTCAGTAGCGCATTTGGGGTTTGCTGGGGGGTAGAAACTGACCTGCGAATGATCGACAATGTGAGTAGGTCCGGTGCTGGTCTCCGTGGAACGCCGGCAAAAGTGTTTGTTTGCCGCGTTTGATAAATTCAAAAGAGGAGTGTCATGTGATTGGTCACGTGTGTGACAACATAGTGAAGAGACTGTGGATGTCGGCGGATAGCGCGTAAAGGGTCTGAGTGCTTATGCGGTCTACTGCAAAGTTCGAAATGGGTCTCAGAACTATGTAAATACGAGGCATGGAAGAGGGATAAAAAAATGGGCTGACCTGATGTATGAGGCATAAAAAAATTGTTAAGTAAAAATAGGTATTATGAATAAGGTCTGATGTAGGATCGAACTCGGGTCTCGGGGGTTGGAAAACACAGTGTTCTATCCAGGTAGCTAAAGGGGAGTGTGGCTGGAACATACTAAAAAACGGTGTCAAATGTTGATGGAAATGGGAACATACACAATGACAACAAGATAGGTGTTCAGAGCAATGATATCACAGATAACAAGAAAATTCAATTCTTTCGTTGAGACCCATTGGTTTCTGGGTCGATAATTTGTGAATCCAATAGTTCTCTCTCCTGAGAAGAAATTTGTTATTGTCTCTTCCTTCTATTTTCGACACAGTCTCAAGAACGATAAACTTGATTTGAGAGACATTGTGTTGAGATTCAACAAAGTGTGCTGATAAGGCTGACTTTAAATTTTTGAGTCGGATGTTGGACTTGTGTTCCGTAAGACGCACCTTAATTCGTCGTTCGGTTTTACCGATGTACATCTTCCCACAAGGGCACTTAATTCCATATATCAAATTACTAGTATCGCAAGTAGCGTTCACTTTTAGTTTGATAGGGTAGCCATGTCTCGGATGTTGGATGATGTTTCCTCTGATGATGTTATTGCAATTACCGCAATTTAGGCAAGGTTTAGTTCCATTATATGTAGTGCTTTCTTTGGATTTATGTTGCAAGATTTCACCTAAATTTTTAGCCCTAGTGAAGGCGAATATAGGTGGTTGGCTAAATGAGTTTCCAAAGTCTGGTTCAATATTGAGGATTGCCCAATGTTTCATTATGATCTGTTTGAATTTCTTGGTGGTTGTTGAGTATTTAGAGACCACTACTGTCCGTGACTGTTCATTCTTAGTAGTAGGTTTTAAAAGTTTGGTTCTATCCATATTTGCAATTCTGTTTCTGGTTTCTTCTACTAGGGGTTTTGGGTAACCTCTGTTGGTGAACTTCTTGGTCATTTCAGTTAGTCTTAGTTTGAGGGTAGTTGTGTCCGAAGTAATCCTTTTGACTCTTGCCATCTGAGAATATGGTAAGTTTCGTATCAGATTAGGTTCATGGAAGCTGGAGTGTAGTAACATGTTGTTCCTATCTGTAGGTTTGACGTAGAGATCGGTGTCGAATCCATGTGGGGTTACACTGATTTTCACATCAAGAAAGTTGACAGAAGTGTCTGAAATGTCCCAGGTTAATTGGATCCGTTGGTCAATGGCGTTGAATTTGTTGAGTTCCATTCTCAGTGTCTCTTCAGTGTCGGTCCAAATGATAAAAAAATCATCGATGTATCGCGTTATCATTCTGAGATGTTTAGTCCAGTTTATGTTTTTGAGGATGTGTTGTGTTTCGTACCATTGCATAAAAATGTTGGCATACACAGGTGCTGCCGAATTGCCCATAGCCATCCCGGTGAGTTGTTGGTACCATTCATCTTTGACTCTGAAGTAGCTATGGTACAACGTGAAGTACATAATTTCCATGAGGAACAGCTGCAGATCTTGGTCTAGGTCCGTATTCAGGAGTGCTGCTTCCATGGCTTCAATCCCCATGTCGTGGGGTATGCTTGTATATAGACTACAAACGTCCGCGGTGCATAAATATACCTTTTCTGTTGGGTTGAATGGTATCATTTGTAGTTTGAGTAAAAAGTCTGTTGTGTCCTTGGTGTATGTTTGCATTGATTGTACTGATGGTTGTAAGTATTTGTCAATAAGTTGCCCAATCGGTTGATGAAGACTTCCTCGTGTAGAGACAATTGGTCTCATGGGAGGGTTTCTGACATTCTTGTGGATTTTAGGTACCATTCCTAAAGTTGGACTTTTTGGGTTGGAGGTAGTGAGAAAGTTTTTAGTCCTCTCCGTGATGGTCCCCTGTTTATATGCTTGATCAATGACATTCCTTAGAGTAATGGAGTACTCCATGGTGGGGTTAGAGACTAGTTTGTTGTAGGTTGTCGTGTCACTGACATGTTCCGTGACTTTATTGTCGTACATAGTGGTGTTCATAATGACGATCGCCCCCCCCTTGTCCGCTTTGGTAAATGTAATTTGGTCGTTCGCTGCTAGTTTGTTCAATGTGTCTAGGTCCTTTTGTGTGATGTTTCTAGACTTAGGTTTGGTGTGTTTTATTTTGTTGAGGTCCTGTTTGACTAGGTTTTCAAATAGGTCCTATTTGAAAACCTAGTCAAACAGGACCTCAACAAAATAAAACACACCAAACCTAAGTCTAGAAACATCACACAAAAGCGGACGGGGGGGGGGGGGCGATCGTCATTATGAACACCACTATGTACGACAATAAAGTCACGGAACATGTCAGTGACACGACAACCTACAACAAACTAGTCTCTAACCCCACCATGGAGTACTCCATTACTCTAAGGAATATCATTGATCAAGCATATAAACAGGGGACCATCACGGAGAGGACTAAAAACTTTCTCACTACCTCCAACCCAAAAAGTCCAACTTTAACAATGGTACCTAAAATCCACAAGAATGTCAGAAACCCTCCCATGAGACCAATTGTCTCTACACGAGGAAGTCTTCATCAACCGATTGGGCAACTTATTGACAAATACTTACAACCATCAGTACAATCAATGCAAACATACACCAAGGACACAACAGACTTTTTACTCAAACTACAAATGATACCATTCAACCCAACAGAAAAGGTATATTTATGCACCGCGGACGTTTGTAGTCTATATACAAGCATACCCCACGACATGGGGATTGAAGCCATGGAAGCAGCGATCCTGAATACGGACCTAGACCAAGATCTGCAGCTGTTCCTCATGGAAATTATGTACTTCACGTTGTACCATAGCTACTTCAGAGTCAAAGATGAATGGTACCAACAACTCACCGGGATGGCTATGGGCAATTCGGCAGCACCTGTGTATGCCAACATTTTTATGCAATGGTACGAAACACAACACATCCTCAAAAACATAAACTGGACTAAACATCTCAGAATGATAACGCGATACATCGATGATTTTTTTATCATTTGGACCGACACTGAAGAGACACTGAGAATGGAACTCAACAAATTCAACGCCATTGACCAACGGATCCAATTAACCTGGGACATTTCAGACACTTCTGTCAACTTTCTTGATGTGAAAATCAGTGTAACCCCACATGGATTCGACACCGATCTCTACGTCAAACCTACAGATAGGAACAACATGTTACTACACTCCAGCTTCCATGAACCTAATCTGATACGAAACTTACCATATTCTCAGATGGCAAGAGTCAAAAGGATTACTTCGGACACAACTACCCTCAAACTAAGACTAACTGAAATGACCAAGAAGTTCACCAACAGAGGTTACCCAAAACCCCTAGTAGAAGAAACCAGAAACAGAATTGCAAATATGGATAGAACCAAACTTTTAAAACCTACTACTAAGAATGAACAGTCACGGACAGTAGTGGTCTCTAAATACTCAACAACCACCAAGAAATTCAAGCAGATCATAATGAAACATTGGGCAATCCTCAATATTGAACCAGACTTTGGAAACTCATTTAGCCAACCACCTATATTCGCCTTCACTAGGGCTAAAAATTTTGGTGAAATCTTGCAACATAAATCCAAAGAAAGCACTACATATAATGGAACTAAACCTTGCCTAAATTGCGGTAATTGCAATAACATCATCAGAGGAAACATCATCCAACATCCGAGACATGGCTACCCTATCAAACTAAAAGTGAACGCTACTTGCGATACTAGTAATTTGATATATGGAATTAAGTGCCCTTGTGGGAAGATGTACATCGGTAAAACCGAACGACGAATTAAGGTGCGTCTTACGGAACACAAGTCCAACATCCGACTCAAAAATTTAAAGTCAGCCTTATCAGCACACTTTGTTGAATCTCAACACAATGTCTCTCAAATCAAGTTTATCGTTCTTGAGACTGTGTCGAAAATAGAAGGAAGAGACAATAACAAATTTCTTCTCAGGAGAGAGAACTATTGGATTCACAAATTATCGACCCAGAAACCAATGGGTCTCAACGAAAGAATTGAATTTTCTTGTTATCTGTGATATCATTGCTCTGAACACCTATCTTGTTGTCATTGTGTATGTTCCCATTTCCATCAACATTTGACACCGTTTTTTAGTATGTTCCAGCCACACTCCCCTTTAGCTACCTGGATAGAACACTGTGTTTTCCAACCCCCGAGACCCGAGTTCGATCCTACATCAGACCTTATTCATAATACCTATTTTTACTTAACAATTTTTTTATGCCTCATACATCAGGTCAGCCCATTTTTTTATCCCTCTTCCATGCCTCGTATTTACATAGTTCTGAGACCCATTTCGAACTTTGCAGTAGACCGCATAAGCACTCAGACCCTTTACGCGCTATCCGCCGACATCCACAGTCTCTTCACTATGTTGTCACACACGTGACCAATCACATGACACTCCTCTTTTGAATTTATCAAACGCGGCAAACAAACACTTTTGCCGGCGTTCCACGGAGACAAGCACCGGACCTACTCACATTGTCGATCATTCGCAGGTCAGTTTCTACCCCCCAGCAAACCCCAAATGCGCTACTGAGCACTACGGAGCTCTCTAGCCAACAGCTGCTAACCACATTTTACCATCCTTCTTTTTTTAGACTACACAACAATCTTTGTCAACAGGCATGTAAGTGACACGCCGACCCGTTTCACCTTCCCCCTTTTGCATGTAAACACCCGGAACTATCCCTCACATACACAGTGTAGAATGTTTTTTCACCTCCTAATTCACCTATTTTGACTTATAATTATGAAATGACCATTATGTATTACAATTGTATAACAGGTTATGGTTAAACATATAGATAATACTCACATTAATGTGTGTTCATATTATTGTTTTTAGTGTCAATTCCCTGATGAAGGGCATATCGCTAATGCCCGAAATGCATTGGACACGTTCAAAAGACAGTGCTTGATTTATACTGTTGAAAATGATTTTTGAAGAAACCTGAACTTATTCTTTAAAATGATGAACTTAATCAAGAAATAAATAATGAACTAAATGAACATTGAATGAAAGTCGTTTTCTTGACCCAAGGAATGACAACCAAGTGTGTGCCAGTGAAGGGATGAGACCAGAGATTCTCTAGCCTCACGTTTTCAAATATTGTGACTCTTGGTCATACCAGTACTCAACAAGTTCCTGGCTGGCCTGCAGATTCTTGTTTGATATCTTCATGTACTCTGCCATACACAAAGGCAGTCCTTGTGCATAGTCCGCAATGTCTTTTTTGGGTTGTTTGAGAGGTTTCTCCCATCCTTCCCTCACTAAACTCAGAAGACCCCTTAAAGCGTGACCAGCCCCCTTCTGAGGTATACCCCTGGTGGCAAACAGGAGGCATGGCAGTAGGACATCCCAACTTCTTCTGAGCCTCTCCGGAAGTCCCATGACCATGCCCTCAATGACTTGTTGAATCGCTCCACCAAGCCATTAGTCTGGCGGTGATATGGGGTACTGAATTTGTAACACACTCCACATTTATCCCACACAGCTTTTAGTTATGCAGACATGATGTTTGTCCCTCTATTACAGACCACCTCTTTAGGAAACCCAACCCTGGTGAAGATTCCAAGGAGGGCCTTTGCCACAGCAGGAGCAGTTACAGTGCTGAGAGGAATTGCCTTTGGATACCCAGTGGCATAGCCCACTACCACTAGAATAATTCTGTTTTCAGATGCAGGAGGAGGGTCATGGGGACTAACCATGTTGATCCCAACCCTCTCAAAGGGAGTCCCAAATACTGGCAGTGGGACTAAGAAAGCCTTGGTTGTGTGCCTGTCTTGCCACTGGCTTGACAGGTTGCACAGGAGCGACAACACTTTTTTACTCTCTCAGACATCGGGGGCCATTAAAAATGGACAACCAACCTGTCCCATGTTTTAGTCTGTCCCAGATGTCCAGCAAGGGGAATATCATGGGCTAAAGTTAAGATGAACTCTCTGTATCATTGTGGGACCGCTACACTCCTGGATGCCCCTCGTTTGGGGTCCCTGCCCTCAGTATACTGGAGCATATTCCCCAATAAACCCTGTAGGTACTACTTGCATCTCCTTCTTCTTGCCTGACAGCCTGCTGTCTTAGGCCCTCAAGAGTAGGGCATCTATTTTGCTCCAGGCATGGGTCCTCTCTGGAAGGACCCACTGCATCAAGAAGCTTTGCCAGGTCAGGCCCAAGCTCCTCAGCTGCAGTTCCCTCCTTGGGCATCATGCCATCTACCTGGGGAGAACTCTCACCTTGATCTTGTGACCTCTTAGAAGCTGTGTTACCATTCTGCTTGCCCTTCCTCCTGTTTCTGATGTTTTGGGCCATAGTTTCCAGCTCCAATTATTCATGACTTCCCTGACATGCAACCTGTGCCCTGGTTGTCATACACCCCCCTCAGGGAGACCCAGCATCTCAACATGAGCCCTCTTCTCTACCCCAGAAGAGGTCTCCAGATAATTTCCTAACAGACACTCTACTGGTATGGTAGGAGACACAAATATCTTCTTCTAGTCAGTAACTCCTTCCAACTCTATGTTCACCAAAGCCATTGCAAGAAACTCAGTCTCATTATCAGCGTTAGTAATTTGGTGACTAACACCGGGTATCATTTGGTCTGGGGAAATCAATCTGACTGCCACCATGGTGACACTGGCACCTGTTTCCCTCAGAACCTTTACTTCAGTCCCATTGAAGTTAAGCCATTGTTTGTACTTCTCTAAGTTTGGAGGTAAACCTGCTAAAGGTTGAATATTCACCCCTCCCTGGAAATGTAAAGTTGCCTCAGTGTATTCTCTGGCCTCATCAGAGTACAATACACTTCTACTCCCACCCCAACCCAACACTAGCTAATCCCTTGGATTGTCCAAAGGTGGGGGACTTCTTGTAGCATACTGAATCACCCTTCTTGTGCCCTGGCTGATTATAGTCAAAGCGTGTCCCAGCCTTTATGGTATCCCAATTTCTACCTTGATACCCCATTCCTTTTTATCTTTATCAGTGCTCACTTCCTTCTCTTGTTGGAAGTCTGTGAACCCTTCTTGGGGTCACCGCACCTATGGTTTTTCTTTTGGACACCCTGGTACCGACCTATTTATCTGCCTTCCCTCCCAGCTCTCTGGGAGAGGACAACTCAAAATCTACTAGATGCTGCCCAAATAGCTGTGTGTAGTAGTTAAATGGTGCTCTTTCTTCAACAGATTATACAGCCCATCATAAGTGTACACCGTGTTGCCTTTAACCCAGCCCTTCCGTGCCTTGACTGAGGAGTCAACAAAGTTTATCCAAGTTTGTTTTTGGCTTTTTTGGGTCTCCCTAAATTTGACTTTGTACTCCTCCTGGGTGAGTCCAAACCCTTCTATGAGGGTTTCCTTCATTAAGGGCCAGAAGTCTATCTCTGCTCTTCACTGAGACAACTCCCAAAGTAGAGAGCCCCCCGTGTTGGCAACCAACTCTCCTCATTTTCCTAGTCTTCTCAAATGCTGCAAATCAATTATGCATGTGATCTCCATCACTGTCCTTGGAGACAACCTCTTTGGGAATCTTAGAGTCACAAGACTCATCTCTTAACCTATTTAAATTGCTGCCATCATCTTTGAGAACTAGGCCCAGCCTAGCCCTTCTTAACGCAAGACCTAGTCTCTTCTCTTTTAGTTCAAGCTTTCTATCCTCCAGGGAGATTTGGGCAAGCTTGTCCTCAAGAGTACCTCCCATCCTATCAGGAGGGGGGGACTAGAGTGACCCCTGTCACTACCCATTGGAGTAGGGGGTCTGGGAAAGGGTTTGAAATCATGTTCATTTCTACCTTCATCATTGTCCGTTTGCGCTAGGGGATCAATCTCATCCTCCTCAGGCTTACCGTCAGAGATGGGACTCTCTTTAACCTGCTCATTCTCATATGAGGTCCTCTCTCTTGGCTGTAGCTCTAAACCAAATGTCTCTAATCTTGCACAAAGTTCTAAGATCATTCATCTTGAGAGCTTGGATGATGAACAGATTGAGATTCTGAACCCTTTTCATTATTCAGTACCTTTATCTGAAAGTTTGATCTTATTAAAAAAATTACGCAAACGTTTAAAACCTAACTTTCTAAGGTACTTTTACTTTTTACATGTGCTATGGGAATGGGGATCTTACTTAGGGCCCTAGCAATTCTAATTCAACTCGTTTTTGAAAAACCTAACAAAAACTTTTCTTTGTCTAAAAGATAATTTGAGGGTTACTCACATGACGCAAAACACACTAGTAATCCATCTCTCAGTTCTGGTAGAGTGGCAAAGAGCAGACAGGCTTACTTAGAGGAACATGTGTAAAGCATTGACACCACTCAAGAGAAATCTGACATCAATTTATAAAAATAGTGGTTACTTTTATATAAATTTAGACACCAAAATAAAATCAATACAAGTTGTAGGACCTGAGTTATTCATTTTAAAGTGTTCAATAAATCTGTACTTTGCAGAGCTGTCAAACCTTACCATTGCGGTCAATGGGGAAAATCTCAGGTGACACTCGGTCGCTTGCAGGGTGAGTTCAGCTTAACCCACTTGAAGTTAAGGTCTTGTGTGTCCAGAGACCAATCCTCGACACTCAGAACAATTTTACTTTACGCAAAAAGTCGAGATGGAGAGTTGACTTGGTTGTCCCTGGGGCTGAATGGGAGTCGCAGGAGCTGTCAATAACAGTACTTGACATAACATAACTTGCAGGTTGATTTCTGAGGAGCTCCTCAGAGGAAATGCTTGGAGGGGCCCCTAGAGGGGGGCTCCTTTGAAGTTTTGCTTTGAAAGGCCCTGGCAGTGATGTCAGTGTGGGGTGGAGTGGAGACTCCCAGAGCACATGTGGCAAGTGATTCCTAGGTGACGCCATCTTGAAGTATCCCAGAAGGCTTTGCAGGAAGGTTGAAACAGTGGCAGCGAGGTAATATTGCGCCATAGGATATGTCGGAGGTACAGCCCTGCTGGACACTTCCCCCCAACTTAAAGGTCTTGCCCAAGGGGGCGAGCTCTCTTTTTGTTGTGCTTTTCTTCTGGACACTGGGGCTGGAGGCTGACGCCATGGACAATTGGAAGGAAGAACCCCCTGACTACTATCTAAACTAAGGGCTCAGCCTCTGAATAATGCCAGGACCAGTGGGGCACTCCCCCTGGACCAAGGGCGCTGGTCCCCTTACACCCCCGAGGACCAGTTAGCGGAAGGACTGCACAACTGTGCCATGAAGGAGACAGGCCCAGGGGAAAAGTAAAGTGAAAGGCTGGTGCAGGGAGCCAGTGAAACCAGCTCCCTGCAAAGTTTGTCCCCTTGGAGAACCAAAAGGGCCGGGGGACAGTACACCAGCTGGCTAGGGCTTGCCACAATGAGCAAAATGAGACCAAAAGCTCCAAACTCGGACCAACAGCACCCAAGATATGCCCTTGTGAAGTTTGGCTACCTTTGACCTTTCTTGCTGGACAGGCGATGAAGCGCTTGGGGCTGCGAAACCATTTTCAGCTGTGCCCCCCAGGTGGGCCATGGCCTGAAGGCTGCCCCCCAAAAAAGGTACTGCTGGGGAAAGTTGTCACGCGCCCCTGCAATCGTGCGAAGGGGCCCAGGACACCATTCCTGTACCGCATGAAAATGAAGATTAACAAGGGAGCAATGTTGCGCACCCATGTAGAAGCAAGAGGGGGCCCAGGACCCCATCCCTGGGCCCCAGAACAAAGACTAATGAGGGAGTGCCGATGTGCTCACTGCGAAGTCAGGCGGGGGCACAGGCCCCGTTCCCTGGGCACCAACGGCACCCAAGATATGCCCTTGTGAAGTTTGGCTACCTTTGACCTTTCTTGCTGGACCGGCGATGAAGCGCTTGGGGCTCCACCACCATTTTCAGCTGTGCCCCCGAGGTGGGCCATGGCCTGGAGGCTGCCCTCAAAAAAAGGTACTTCTGGGGAAAGTTGTCACGCTCCCCTGTGATCTTGCGAAGGGGCCCAGGGCACCATTACTGTACCCCGTGAAAAAGAAGATTAACAAGAAAGCAATGTTGCGCACCCATGAAGAAGCGAGAGGGGGTCCAGGACCCCATCCCTGGGCCCCTGAACAAAGACTAATGAGGGAGTGCCGATGTGCTCACCGCGAAGGCAGGAGGGGGGCACAGGACCCGTTCCCTGGGCCCCAATGCTGGCAGGGAAGAAGGGCAAGTGCCCCTGCACTCCCCCGCGTAACCATCCTTTCCCGCTGCTTCCTGTGTCTGGGGGGAGTGGGAAGGACAGCCACAATATGCATATTTGCCTGCAGGAGTGGACAGACAAGAAAGAACTGCCAGCTCCCGCGTCAGCATGCAGGAGTTCAGTCCACATCGGGAGCTGGCTCAGGGCAGCCCAGGGTGGGCTCCCGGGGCTGCCCCTCATGGAAGGATCCAGTGGGGTGCTCAGGTCAGGTGGGACCAATCACCCCGACACCAAGAAAAGGCCAGTGGCATGATGCTGCTTAGCCCCCACGAGGAGTAAAACAAAAAGAAAAGGAAATTCTGGGGCATATTTACAAGATAATGACACAGCACAGCGTTACAAGCCATCGTGCTGCCCAGGGATGCATCATCAGGAAAGAGCAGGGATGCATTGTATTTAAAACAATACAATGCATCCCTGTGTTTTCCTCTGTGCTGGTGCACAATAGGCTCCCTAGCGCCCATGCAGGCACCCTTGGACCAAGGTGCAAAGGTGCCTGCGATTTAGAAATGATTGTTTTTGTGCAGGAAGGTCTCCCTTTATGGCAGTTTTTCCTTCTGTGCAAACACAGAAAGAGGACGAAATGAGTAGAAATAAAGGTATTTCTCCTCATTGTGCTACTTTTCTGCCTCCCTGGGTACACCTATGGAACTCTCCTTTCATCAGAGTAATATGTGAAAGGGGCCTCATTTACAAAGACCTGAAAAGCATTTGCGTGACCTTGTAAATATGGGGCAGCACACTGCACCAGCGGAGCGTAAAAAAAAGCGATGCTGCGGTGCCGCAAGGGGCTTCTAAATATGCCCCTTAGAGCATTTCTCCTGGGTGCACTGGGATAGCCCCTCCCAAAAATGCAGTGAAAGAACGCAAGGAGCACCCCAGAATGCCCTGCCGGGCCTGGATGCATTTTTAAACAAAGACATTAGTTTTGGCTCTGTGGTGGCCCCAGGACGATGGGGTCACCACCAACAGATAACTAAAGTGCAAGGGGAGCTGCAAAAGCAGCACAGCCCCCCCCAAAGAAATTCCCGAATCCCCACCCTAAGTTATGTGGGACTATAAAATGGTAACCCCTAGAGGGTTTTTAATGATTTCCAAGCACTCCCCAGAATGGAGCTTTTTGTTCTATAGCTGGGATGCGACATTTTCTAGGGGCAAAATCTCTGGCTTCAATCCTTGTGGCCTGAAATAGTTTAAAGAGAGCTTTTCAAGTTTGCAGAAACTTTATAGGAGTGAAAGATGGTAATTATACATTAGTGTAATCCTAATGGGGATGCCCTTTAGGGTCTATGTTCAAAGTGCAGTTTTTTATATTGAATGTTGTTAACAGTGACTCCCAGATTGATGCTGATACTCTTAAACAAAACTGGATATCACTGACACTCTGCTCCTCTGCAACTCAAAAGAAAAGAGGGGTGATCACCCTGGTTGCTAAAAAATCAAACTTAGCCCTGGTATCCCATTCGGTAGACTCCGAGGGTAGACTGAGTATTGCACACCTACAAAGAGACGAGGACCATATTTATGTGGCAAATATTTATGGCCCTAATACAGACCTCCCTGAATTCTGGGATTATGTATCTAAAGAACTTGAAAATATTCCGCAAGATGAGCTCCTAGTGGTTGGGGGGATCTTAACCTACCACTAGATCCCTTGTTAGACAGGCAATCCAAGAGCACATACCACCCCCCACATGCACATGAGGCATTGAAACGAATGTGTGCTAAATTCCACCTACATGACTCGTGGCGCCTCCAACATCCGGATGGTCGTGACTATACTTTCTATTCCCCTCCTCACAATTCCTATTCAAGAATAGATTATCTATTGATATCCGACTACCATACACACCTCATCGACGAAACTGATATAGCCCCCATATTGGTGTCGGATCATGCTGGTATTCATATGAAATTGGCAGGCTCACATTCACTCATCCCCCCCAGGCGATGGCGCTTCAACGATGAGATATTGTCAGTACCAGAGAACAAGAAAAGCATAGAACAATGCATACGAGAATATTTCCAGATTAACTCACAGCCAGAAACAGATCCTGCCTTACTATGGGATGCGTTTAAGGCCACATTAAGGGGTACGCTGATAGGTATCAGGGCTCGTATGTATAAAGAATTGAATTCCGAACAGGACTCTTTAGAGGAAACAATCAAGCAGCTAGAGATGCAACACTCCCGTGATCTGAACAATAAAGCTACCATCGACCGCTTGACTAATTTGAAATATAAATACAACGCCATTCTTAGTAAAAGGGCAGGAGTTAGGATTAATAAATTCAAAGCCTTAAGGCTATGTGAAGGTAACAAAGCAGGGAAACTCCTCGCTTCCTATCTTAAACACAAAAGGAAGCAATTCCATATCACATCTATTAGGGACAAGTCCAATACCACCAAAACCAAACATAAAGACATTCTCCACACATTCCAGTCCTTTTCCGAGGATCTGTATAAGAATAAAAACCAATTCAACATTGAAGAATGTAATAATTATCTAAACTCAATTCAACTCCCACGTTTATCCGATCCTGACAAAGCCAAACTAGGGGCCCCACTGACTATTACAGAAATTTCTATCGCCATTAAAACACTGAAGAACAACAAAGCTTCGGTGCCTGACGGCTTCACGGGCAATTTTTATAAGACCTTTGAGGAACAACTTAACCCACGACTCCTCAAATTGTTCCAATCCTTCTCACTATCAAACAGAATCACCCACACGATGAGTGAAGTGACAATAATAGTGATACCTAAAGATGGGAAGGACCCTTTACTTCCTAAGAATTATAGGCCGATATCCCTCATAAATTTGGACTGCAAGATTTACGCAAAGGCTCTAGCATCCAGACTAAACGCAGTTTTACCGTCCTTAATAAATAACTCACAGGTGGGGTTCCTGAAACACCGCCTTTCTAACGACAATACGAGACTCTTATGCCATGTGCTGGAGAAGTCGAAAATTTCAAATGCCCCCGCAGAAGCAATCACCCTGGACGCGGAGACGGCGTTTGATAGGGTGTCGTGGCCCTTTCTCCGTCAATGCATGCACATATTCAACATGGGTGATGCTTTTATTGATATGGTTATGTCATTATATACCTCCCCTTCGGCTAGGATTGCCATTAACAGTTCGCTATCAGAGCCATTCTTTCTTGAACAAGGAACTAGACACGGTTGCCCCTTATCTCCCGCTCTATTCCTTCTGGCGTTGGAACCTCTCCTCCGCGACATACAACAGAACGTAGATATTAGTGGCATCACCTTCGGCGATAAAAGTGTAAAAATCGCTGCTTACGCAGACAATATTCTGATAGTCACTGAGAATCCTGGTACCTCTATAGCTGCACTGATGAACTCTATAGAATCTTACTCTAAACATTCAGGCTACAAACTGAATCGTGATAAATCTGAAGTAAAACCCCTCAACATATTCACTGATAAGGAATCTTTGGGCACATCAGGGTTAGTCTGGCAAAACAATTACATCAAATATCTAGGTATAGAATTTGGAAGCTTCATTATAGAGACCCTACAGCATAATGAAAAACTCACTCTCGAAAAAATAAAATCTCACCTAGACGGCTGGTCACCCCGCTTCATCACTTGGTGGGGCAGGCTAGAGACCATCAAAATGATGAATACACCGCTAGTAAATTACCTAATCACCATGCTCCCCTTGATGTTATCCCAAGAGTTCCATAATAGATTAGATAAAATTATTAACAATTTCATCTGGAAAGGAAAAAAAGCACGTATCAGCCTGCAAAAACTGAGATTAGATAAATCCATTGGCGGAGTCAATCTTCCAGACTTTAAGAGATATCAAATAGCCTTTTTAGCGAAACAAGGATCCTATTGGCTGTCCCCCCCAGTGGACTATTCACCGGTGTGCCTAGACATCGAAAAAGCGCTCCCGGAAGGCATTCCTCCCATCTCGATCTTATCAATGAAAGCGAATCAGCTCCCATGTTCTAAATCCATATTTACCAACACCAAAATAGCTTTACTCAGATTAGATAAACTGCTAGACTCATCAATAAGAAAATCTAGATGGGAAGCGATTTGGAAAAATCCCTCAATCACGTACAAAGGTAAACCACTATTCAACCCAGCCTGGATTAAGAAGGGAATTATATTCCCCCACCAACAATATGATAATGGCTATCCTCTGCCCTTTACAAAAATCCAATCGAACTTTGGGATCGAGAATTCTGACTTCTACATATTCCTTAACGTTAAAACAGCCATTACAAAAGCAGGATTGACTTCCAAACAACCGGCTCTTCCATCACTCCTCTCCTCCCTAAATAAAATTGGTCACCAGGTCTCGAGGCTATACAAACTACTGAGCCCGCAGTCATCCGCACTAAATACCAAAACAACGCAGTTCTGGTCGTCAATCGCCTCCTTCTCCATCTCAGAGCTGGAGTGGTCCACGGTGTGGAGATCTTGCACGAGCGATAAAATAAGCCCTACATTATCACAAGCCAAGTTCTGGCTCATGCATAAAGTCTTCTGGACGCCGGCTCGCCTGTACGCACACAAACTCAGTCCTGACGCATTTTGCTGGAACTGCAAGCGGGCAGAATGAGATCTGGACCACCTCATCCTCCAATGCGACTGCGTCTCAACGTTTTGGGATAGGGTATTTGACTTCGTTCACAAAGTATTTAATATCACACCTGCCAAAGAACTTCCCTATCTTGTTTTCGGCTTTACGAGGGAAACCCAACTCCCAGAAATAGACAGGGCCCTCCTAGACCTCCTACTCACGGCGGCTGTGAAGGTCGTCCTAAACAATGGGGAAGACACCAAAAAGGCAAGTTATGCCTGCTGGCTAAACTGGGTGATTAACCTCCGAGGAGCAGATAACATCACTCTACACCAGGGCGACCCTCACAAAGGAAACTTTGGAACTCACTGGATATCTACTTTAAAACCCATAAACCTCCGTGAATGATCATGCTCCTCATACTTTCCCAAAGCTTCCGGGTGCTGATCATACTTTACCATAGCTTAAATAGATCTTTACCCATAACCTGAACTGCTATGCCGCATCGTGGTGTCTCACCTAACATAATAATAATAATAAATTCTTTATTCGGCTTATTCACAATGGAAAAACCATAAAAGAGACAGTAAATTACATTCAATACATTTTTGTATAGTTAAAAGAAGCATATTTCATAGAATTTCATACAGAAAACTAAAAAGTTATAAAAATAAAAAAAGAGTTATAAAGTTTTCTGTATGGCTCTACACGAAGTATCATCAGTAAGGCGTTTATAAGTTTTTTCTATGTTTCATGAGACATTTTAAAAAATTGCTCACAAAATAACAGACATTTTCAGTTTCCAACATTTGGAGTCTAAGAAGGGCAGGTCTGCATTGTCTCAGACCCCAATTCCTTAGTATTGGTAATAACCAGATATTTCTGTGTGAACGATGAAATTTACAAAGCATGATCAAATGTAAGTTTGATTGTGCTGATACTCCATCGCATGGACAGGGTGAGAGAATAGCATTCCAACAGTTTTTCAGTGGGAACGTGACCAATCTAAAAAAAGTATTTAGCCTAAATCGTGTTAGTAACATTCTCTCGTAGATCGATAATTGCAGGGTCAGATACGGGTGAATGCCATAGGCTATTTGGACCATGTTCGCATGAACCACCGCCGTTTTCAGTGAGATTGATGCTAATCTTAGTGTTTCCAAATGTCTTAGCGCTAGTTGTTTGAGGTCTCTTTTTGAAATGTCCGTTATAGAATCTGGGTTAAAATAGCAGTTCTCAAGTCCTAGATCGGCAAGGAAATTTCTTACATAGGACAACCATTTTATACTAGAGGATTTGTCAAGAGCCATCGAGTCAGTGATAATAGACTGGGTCAGTTTATTTTTTTCCGATGACCAGATACGCCGCCACAGCATCACAGGTTCTGTTTTGATTAGATCCTCTATATAAGGTGTTCCCAGTTCTAGATGCATGGCATATGTTGAAGTGCCTTTCGGCATTGCCAGGAGGAATCTAAGAAAAACATTTTCCGCCTTCTGGATAAAGCTGGTGTCGGCGTACCCCCAAACTCCCGCACCATATATGGCGGTAGCCAGGCACTTAGCGTTGTAAATTTTTAATAGCTCCACCGGGGGCCTTTTTCCTAATCTCTGGGAAAAGCTCGTTAGTGCGGCTAGTGATCTTTTAAATAGATTGCCCCTTGCAACTACTGCTGGCTTCCATGTTAATTGATCATCGATCATGATGCCCAGGTAAGGATATTGAGGAGTAACATCAAGTTTTTGGTCTTCAAGGTGAATAGCTTTTGTTCTTTTTTGGCCCCTGCCTGCTGTCATTACAAAAGTTTTCTTCACGTTCACCCTTAGATCCAAGTTACTCATGAAGGTCGTGTACCTGTTCAGTGAGGATTGAAGCTCGCGAGGGGTGCGCGCGAGAATGACCGCGTCATCCGCGTAGAGCAGAGCGGGAATCAGGCGGTGGTTTATGCGTGGGAGGTCCTGAGCCCCCCTCAACATCTCCCCCTCCAAGCCATTTGTATAGAGTGAGAAGAGGAAGGGGGCCAGGACACAACCCTGCCTGACTCCACGCCCTACGCTAAACGGGGCCGTCAACTCGCCATTTACGCCAAATCGTACTCTAGCCGTGGCACCAGAATAGAGTTCTCGTAAGAAGTCCAGGAGAGGGGGTTCTACTTCCATTTGGGCAAGGATCGTCCACAGCTTTGCATGCGAAACGCAGTCAAAAGCCGTGGACAGGTCGACAAAGACCATATAAAGTTTGTTAGCCTTGCCTGTATATATTTTCCCATTATTAAAGAGAGATTGAGGGCCTGTTCGACTGTTCCGAAACCCTCTCGGAAGCCGAATTGGATGTCTGAGATAATACAACGGTCCTCACTCCACTGCTGGAGACACTCTAGGATTACTCTCCCCACTACTTTCCCGAGTGAGTCCAGCAGTGAAATGGGCCGATAACACTTCACATCTTGTCTGTCCCCTTTTTTAAACACGGGGACCATTATTGATTTGGTCCAGGAGCTTAGCACTCCCTCGTTCACGGCAGCAATGCACACTCTTGTTAAGATCGGGGCCCAGAGATCTAAATTGTGTTTAAAAAAGTCCACTGGGACTCCGTCTGGGCCTGGCGCTTTACCCAATTTGCTTTTCTGCAATGCTTCCAATAATTCAGGAATATCGAAGAGAAGCGGAATAGGGTACTGTGCTCCTGGGGGCGATAAATCTTTTGGTGAGGTTAGAGAAATGTGCGACCCATGTCTTCTCGTCTATGGCAACTTCAATTCTAGGGGTGCCTATGTCCGAGAGATATGGGGTTCTGACTGTACGCCAGAATTGCTCACTATTTTTTGATACCGCGCTCTCATGGAGGTCGTCCCAAAGTTTCTGCTTTAATTGGGCGATTCTCAGTTTTCTTTCTCCTAAATATTGGCGCCTTAGGAGTTGAATTTGGGCTGCGTCTCTAGGTTTATTATGAAGTGCTAATTTTAATTTTGTTAGGGCCGTAGTGCAATTATGGTCGAACCACCTTTTCTTTGTTGAATGATTAACTTTAGGTTTTGTGAAGAGTAAGTCCTTGATGGAGTTCAAAATTTGCGTAAAATTCGCTAGGACTTCCTCGTGATTAGAGGATAGATGAAGACATTTTAGGATACTTGGATATGCCTGGACTATGAGTTTTTTTGTGGTTTCCATAGGGTTGATTTTAGCCCATCTGATTGAATAGCCATTCTGTTTGCCAATCTCTAATTTGTTTTGTCCGAGCATACTTGCGATCTCTGAATTTAGAGTATTGGGTAATGGCAAATACAAGTTGATCCTTAGGGCTGAGTGGTCACTGAGAGGATTGCCGATGACCCCAAAGTCCTTGGCTGTGCCCAGCAGACCAGAGGATAAAAATATATAGTCAACTGTAGTGTGATAACCTCTACCCACGTAAGTCGGACTAAATTCATTGGACTCTGCATGTTGATGGTTAACAATTTGCAGGTCCAAGTCCGAAAGGACTGAGTTTAATATGTTCCCTGCTTTACTGTGTGTAAAGTGAGCTAAAGGGGCATCGAATTCGTCTGCCATCCCACAGCAGAGTGGGTTAGTCTTTAAACATGGATGGAGGTTGAAATCTCCTCCCCAAATTAAGTGGGTTGCCCTGTTACCAGTTCTCCATTGGTAACATTGTTTCAAGCTCTCATGTACATGTCTAAGGAGATTTATAAATTGATCTTCAGGGAGGTTATTATATATGTTAGTCAGGAAGATAATCTCCTTATTGACAAAGGATAAGGAAAGAATTTGAAAATTGGAATCCTGGGAGACTATGGCCACTTTTGTCAGGGTTAGAGTGTTGGCTATATAAGTGACTAACCCACCTCTGGGTCTTCCCATTGTGCTGCTTAAGGCCGGAATAGAATGGGTTTTATAACCTTGAAGATGTAATTCTTCTATTGTCCAGGTCTCCTGGAGACAGATTATTTGGTGGGGATTTAAGAAGTTGTGTGCGCTCCCATCCTCAATTTTGGAACGAAGACCTGCTATGTTCCAATAGAGTATGGAGGTCAATGGAGTGGCATCATTTGATTTTTCAACTGGGAGTACGACTTCCGGGTTCGTAAATCCCGAAGAGATGTTCATGTTCACCGAGCTGGGGGGTGCGTGCAGATTGTTAGATACAGTTTCACTTGATGGTCAATCGACCATTTCAAGTTCACTGTACCTGTTTTGCAAGGGGATGTTATGCCAAGGATCCCATCTGGGATAATCTCTGCTTAGCGGCCTTTGTATATAAGGTCTCCTATCTTCCCAGCCTCCCCCCTGATAACGTGGGCCTACTATATTCCAGGAATAATCTGTATCATAAAATCTTGGGGGACCATGATATCTGATGTTATCCGAGTCATTCTGCCTGGGGAGTGGGACTGCCCAGGGGGGCTCTTGTTCCTGGTGACCATTTGTTTGCCTGAAAGGGTAGAAAAAGGAAAGAGATTTGATCTTAATACCTCCATTAGAGGTGATGTCCTCCCACGAACAGATATAGTCTGCTATTCGTCGGTCCTCAAAGGTAATCACTATACAGTCCCCAGGGATTGTTTTTCGAGTGTTGCCCACCCATGGTACCCTTGTAACAGATCTAATCCTGCCCGTCCAGGCTGACGGGATCGGACGGTTAGTCTGCAACCAATGCTGAGCTTTATTTTTTAAAGACCAGCCAGGTTCCGAATTAGGATCGTTAAGCTCAGGAACACCAGTCATGATTGCCACGTACGGTGAGGCTTCAGGTGGAAAAACGGCTGGAGGTCTAGATTTGCCAACATTTTTGGCAATGTTTCCCCTGGGCCTCACAGACGGGGTGTTTGGAACTGGATGCTGAGGGGCTGGCGTTTTGATAGATGATTTGTTTAAAGTTTTATTAGAAATTTTATTAGTGGTGGTTTTGTTAGATGCCTCTGTATTCAGTGCCGGGGTAATTGGAGTTCCTGGGGAAGTCGAATGAGTAATATTTGTTGAGATATTAGAGATGGTCGGAGTGATTATTGGCTTCGGGTTGTTAGTATTAATAGAGGCAGTGGGGATTGTGACTTGACGTGTCTTCTGTTGAGGATTAGTCAGAAGTGATTTTCCATTTGTTATTTTTGTGGGGAATGGTTTTTTAATGTTGTTTCCCCCTCCTTTGAGAGAACCTACGGGATGATCATGTTGTAAAGGTTTTACAAGTTGTAGGATCTGTGACTCCAAATTCGCTAATCTTCGTTCCAAGGGTTGCAATGATTGTTTAAATATAGTAGCCATATTGGTCAGTAGTGAATTGGGAACCTCCAAATCACTCGGGCCCCTGGTGGATTGAGTGACAATTGGGGAATCCAGAGCTACCGAAGTAAATATTTCAGACTCTGAATGGTGTACTAGGATTGAAACTTCTTGTTGTTCTGGGCTGGTCGGTCTTTCTTCTTGTGCGCTTGGTAAATGGGTCGGGTTGTTTGATTTGGGGGGATTGGGGGCCACCCTTTTCTTACTTATCGCGCCCTCCCTCCTTCCCCTTTCTATCATTTTTTCTATGGAGGAAATGGGTGGGGGCGTTTGAGGGGCTAAGTCTGGTGTTTTTTCAAGGTCAATGCTAAGCTGCGATTCAGCTAGTTGGGACACAGAAAGATCAACAGTGTTGGGTAAACTACGTCTCTCTCGTGGAAGGTTGACCTCGGCAATTATGGCTCCTCCTGTGGCTGGTGATCTTGCGTCCGCCAAATTCTCCAATGAGGACCTCTTGGCGAAGGCCAGGTCCAAAGAGACCCTTTGTTCCATTAGTGATATACTCTGGTCTATGAACGTGTTCGCCTTCGTAATGAAGTCGTCCATAGGACCAAGCAATTTGCCAACGCTACCCGGGGCTTTTGTTTTGGTTCCTCTAGTGACAACCATTTTTCTTGGGTAACAAAGATAATATTACTACTAGTTAGAAGAATGATAAAGTCACTTACGGACGAACGGGAGGTGGCCCAGTCCAGTCTCTCAGGTCCTCGAACGGCCTCAAACGGCCCGCTCTTTGCCCGGTCTTCGCCCCAGGCTGCGACCCGCGCGCGTCCCGCGCGCGTCCCGCGGTGCGCGTTGTAAGACCTGTTTTAAATTCCACTTGGGAGGGTGGAGGCGGGCACTGGGAGGGGGCGCGGCTCACGCGGGAAGAGGACCCAGCTGGTGATGGTGAATGCTGGTCCTCGCAGTCCCGGGGCCGCGCCTCTCACCTCCTCTGCGGCCACGCAGTTGGTCTTCTCCTCCGCGGCTCAAAGGCAAGGGAAACAGGTCAGCAGGGCTACTCCTGTAGCTGCGACAGGCTCACAGGGCAAACGAACCTCGTAGCGAGCGGCACCCGCGTAGCGGGGGCCACGAGAGGTGATAAAGGGCAGAGTCAGCTGGAGGCGGGCACTGGGAGGGGGCGCGGCTCACGCGGGAAGAGGACCCAGCTGGTGATGGTGAATGCTGGTCCTTGCAGTCCCGGGGCCGCGCCTCTCACCTCCTCTGCGGCCACGCAGTTGGTCTTCTCCTCCGCGGCTCCAAGGCAAGGGAAACAGGTCAGCAGGGTTACTCCTGTAGCTGCGACAGGCTCACAGGGCAAACGAACCTCGTAGCGAGCGGCCTCACCTAACATCTTACATCTTACATCTTGCATCTTACCTTTTACCTCTTCCCTCTATCCTTTGCTCTCTCTTTTCTACTCTCTTCTTCTTCCTCCTATCTACTTCTATCCTTTCCACTCCCTATTGATCTCTATGCTCTCAGGAGCCCAGCCTGAAAAGGCTTCATGGTTGAATGCCACATTACCCTCGAGATAGTCTCGAACGACATGTACACCATCGGGGGACATAATGCCTTTCTCTGCTAAATTCATTTGCTCTTTATTTGAATGATGTATAGTTACATGCAATGGTTATATGTACATAGCAACTTCTGATTTATATGCTATAAAACCCTGAAATTTCCTATAAAAACTTTTGAAATTTAAAAAAAAAAACTATTGCAAGCACTCTCTAAGCGTGAAGTGGTATAATTACACTGGTTGTGATTATAAATGTGATATTTGTATTGTGTTATTTATACTGAAAGTAATGTTGCATTCACCAATCACTCAGACATGCTTAGACCATTTTCCTTGTGAATGGTTTAATGAAAACATTATACTGACAATCATTTGGGTTCAAAGTATGCACGTTTATTGGCAATGTTAAGTGCATTCTTTCAAATTGATATTCCATCATGGCATTTTAATACAAGTAAGGGTTTTGGCATGTGATTGTTGAACTAGATTTTCTTTTGGGAGGGGCATGAGTGATTACATTATATTACCAAGAAACATTTCCATCTGCTAGTCTATTTGCAAATTGCTGCATAGTGCGTGCACTAAATGTACTTTTCCTTTTTCTAAAGAGTAAGCACAGACTTGACAATCCTATATTCAGCGTTATTTTTGTGTATCTGTGAATGGGGATTGCTAGCCCACATCACCTCCGTTGAATAGGCCTTGGACTGCTCTACTTCACCTCCCTGTTAGAGTCAAGCGCTACAATGGGGTGTTTGGTTCCCAGTGGATGACAAATGTGGACCCATTATTTGTGCAGGACACACAACCAATGAAGTATTTTCTAACATTGGTGCTCAGCAGCGGGATACATAGGATCCCATTCCGGGACGCATTAATAGCATTTAATATGTCCAGTTCTGCCACATATTACCTATGCATTAATGAACAAATATTGGGGCGCAACGATTTGTGAAGGATTCAAAGGTTAGGTCATGGGAACTAAAGGTATGAGAAAGGAAAGCCCCTGCACACACATATGTCATGTAAAGAAATGTACGGTCAATGTTTAACCTCTTCCATGCTCGTGACGGCCGAGAGCCGTCACGCGCCACAGTGGGCGTGTACGCAGGACAGCCCCCGGCCGTCCGAATCCCCGCCCACTAATGGAAATGTCCGCACAGCGCGGGAATTCCCTGTGCACGGAAGGGGTTAAACTGTGTTGTTATGACTAGTTTGCATTGACAAAGGGTGATATGCTGGTTCACTGACAAAACATCAACACCGAAAACATCCCTATACCACAATATCGAGTCATAAGTATAAGTGTCAAAAATATCGACATCCTATATTTATAAAGGTAAGTACAAAAATAGCAAAAAAATATTGATGAAATCAATATAGATGTAAAAAATATTGATTTTTATATATATTTATATACTAAAAATAATAAATATAAAATATATTAAATGATGAACTTAATAGTTTTTTTTTTAATACACATTTTAACAAAAATAACATATAAACTTAACTTAAAAAAGTTAAACACATATATAATAATTATTATATATATTTACTGTAAAACAATTAAAAAACTATTAATTTAAATGTATTTTATAATTTTAAATATATATATATATATAAATGTAACAAATATATAAATATATATATACATATACCAATAACATAAAATGTATGTTAAAAACATTCTATTAAAACATTAAACTATTTCAAAATATTTCAACTTAAATGTCCCGCTCAATTCAATGCAACAGTAGGGAAAGTGTTGGAGAGCAGAGGGGAAAAAATACTATTCCCACTTCAGAGAGTGCAACAGTAGGCAAAGTGTTGAATAGCGGATGGGTACAAATTATATTCCCACTTCAGTGAGTGCAACAGAAGGGAAAGTGCTGGATAGCAGAGGGATGAAAATTACTATTCCCACCCCAATGAGTGCAACTGAAGGGAAAGTGTTGGATAGGGGAACGGTAAAACATACTGGGCCCGATTCACAGAATGAACTTAAGACTCAATCCTAAAAGTACTACTATTTTGGTATTCACAGAATGTACTTACTTCTTTTGGCATTCACAGAATGAACTTACTACTTTCGGTATTCACAGAATGAACTTACTACTTTTGGTATTCACAGAATAGACTTACGACTACTAACTTTACGTCTGCTGCCAGGCCGTAATTTCCACCTCCGGGCCGTAATTTTCGTCTCTGCAGCGGGATTTACGATTCCGGGCCGGAGTTTTCCGGCTCTACATCGGAATTTCCGATTTTAGGCCGGAATTTCCTATTCCGGGCCCAAAGATACGAATTATGGCAGTTGATCATGTTAGCCAAGGGTAAACACCTGTCCAAGTGCCTACCATCCCCCACCATGGATCAGCTGACACACTGCAGCCAATCGCAGCCAATAGCTCCATTTTGACATGATGAATGTTGCAAGTGCCTACCATCCCCCAACACGCTCCAGCTGAAGCCAATTAACACTAATTGACCAGCACCACAAAAAAACATAAAAGCAGCACATATTGAAGGAACAGGTTTGGCCACAGAGAGTTTGTGTCCACAACGCTCTCATTGCCAGAGAAAAGTGGAACTAATGAGGAGAAAGAGGAATTTCACTGCAGAGCAGACCACCATGCTTGTGGAGTTCATAGTCAGGCACCACATACGCCTATATGAACTCCCACCCTACTGCACCAGTGGGACACAGAAGGCAGTCCTATGGCAGAAATTAGCCACTGCTGTCTCAGCATTGGGGGAGGAGAGGAGCACAGTACAGGACATCAAGAAAAAGTGGCAGGATGATAGGCAGAGGGTGAAGGAGAAGTACTCCAGGATTGAATTAAGCAGGATCCCCCCTGCTGCATACCCTGGACCCCACTGGAGGAGGATATACTTACCACAATACACCCCCACTTGGTCCATGGGCTGCCTGTCAGTGACGTCCGCTACGTGGTACCAGGTAAATGGAATGAAAAAAACAAGTGCATGAAAAGATTGTCTGTGTTGCACTGTCAATGTGAGTAAGGAACTTGTCCAGAGTGTATATAAAAATATAGTCAGTCAGAGACTCTGTGTCACACTCTGTATGTAGCACCACAAGTCCCATAATCCTTTGCATTAGAAATGGCTAATAGCTCCCCCCTTTTGAAAACATGGGCACAGTACTGCTGCCGTACATACACAACCCTGCTAAGTAGCAATTGACAAATATTAGCAGGGAAGCACCAATGTGACATGCAATTCAACCCTTGCGCAGCCTCGGAAGCGTCGCATTTACATTGCGGTACACTGTGGCGCAGGTATAGAGAGATATGTGTTGCTTCTGATGGTGTTTAGGGTGTGCTTTGCTGGAGTCGTGTGGCAAGTGCGATGCAACTCCAACAATGTCCATGGACCGCCCATACCTAACGTGCTGCGCCACTCCTTACGTCTGCTTCAAGCAGGCGTAAGCTTGGGTCGCAGCGGCCTCTGAAATTTGACTCTGTGAAGTCTTGTAGATTTCATTGCTTCACTTTTACGCGGCATATCCCAAAGCAATACCCACCCTGCCTACATCAAAGCTGACGCAGGTTCAATGTTGTGCAGGGCCTCACAACGTGACGCTACACCATAGATGCGTCACGTTGCGAATAATTCAAAAAGTGTTGTTTGTTGTACACCACTGCCGTATCACAGAAGTGACACAACAGCACAGTAAATCTTTTTCAAGGGGCGTGTAAACCTGCCACAAATTATCCAAGAAGTAAATCACCCTGTGCCAGCCTAAATCACAAAGCAGAAGGTGAGAGAATCATCAGATCAAAATATGTCATACACATATTCTGTTGTCCATTTCCCACTCTGCCACGCCATGACATCCCCAACACACCACTACTCCTACCTGCCTCGTCTGCGGCAGTACTTCACAACACTGTTAGCACGCAGAAGATATGGGGAAATCCCTGAAAAGTTCCACAAGCACATTTCCCATTTGGTCACTTTTTTCTCTTCTCACCCATTGACACATACAGCCAGAGCACAGACAACTGCAGTAGCAGAGGTCACCGCATCTACTGGGAGGAATCAACAACGTACAGAGGAAGGCATTACAACCTCAATAACTGGTAAGTCGAACTGGCCAGGAGATGGTCAAAATGCATACATTGTCAGTAGGCGACAGAGGGACAAATAGTGCCCACCTATGAAAGTCAACCAGAGATGCAAAAATTGCTTCATTACAATTGGAGTTGTCAAAGGGCATTCACCTTTACCATATGATATTTGTGAACAGGGAAAGACAAAATATAACATGTCTTAGCTCATCATACCTTTGTAATTGTGGTACATAACATGTATTTCACCAACAGTCCCAGACCGGGGAGTCCAATCCTGTAATCGAGTGCCACAACTAGTCAAAAGGGTGTGCCCACTACATTGTAATAGTGTCTGTAGACCTAACCAAGAAATCCTATTTGCATAGATATGGTAATGATGAACAAGCAGTGAGATACCAGTCTCAGTAGTATTGACAATGCATCCACTGTCCAACTTTAAATCTTTCCAATATACATTAAATTGCACAGTCCACACAGCTGGTCATGTACTTCTTACATTGGATGGATTATTTGTTGGGCATCAACAAAACACAATAGTGGACCTTACCTCTGGATTCGAGGGCATGTAATTGTGATATACGTTGCATCTAGGTAGTGGGCCCATTTTAAGTCATATGTGGGATCACTCATGACATTATGTATGACACACTTCTGCAACGGTGGTGCCCACAACTGCTTGTGCTCGTCCTTTGTGCCAGAAATTGAGTGTATCACATGTGGCTGCAGAAATGTAAAGTTGTAAAACACACTTATTGTAGGTACAATGCGGTCCTCCCAGAATCAAAGACACACACTGACTTCTGCTACAAGGTTGGATGTGACATCTGTTCAGGGACCACACACTGCTCCGGTACTGGGCCAAGGTATGTCAACCCTAGAATAAATCTGGCTGAATGCTCATTAATTGGGCTTTTCACCTCCACCATATGTTGTATGTGTTGTACAACACTGTTGTTCTGCATCACAATATGCTCACATATGGCATTTGAACACATGGCAGATCAGACCCTGGGGGCAAATGAGAGGCTGAAACAAAATGTATGCAAAGTGAGTGCAGAATAGACATACAATAGAACAATGTGTGATATGAACTGACCAAAACACAACAGGCTTGCAATTCAATGATAGGATAAATCCCTAGCACAATATACATGGTTAAATCAAAATGAAATTGGTATGGCTGAGGCACACACTGGTGCCAGTTATGTACCTTTGAGATGGGTGTAGGGGCTGCTAAGGTGAATCTTCATGCAGCTACACCTGCAAAATGACTTGGCTGAAGAGCAACACGATAATCCAGTGCAGGCGGGAAGCCTCAAAGCTTCTCACCTCATCTGCAATGTGTGATCATAATTAAATATTGTTTTCTGCTTGCCTCCCTTCTATCGTATTCACATGTATAGGGTGAGTGTTTGACATATGAGGTTTGGATGTCTGCTGCACAAGACACCATCCGTTGCCAGCTAAGTAGTACCATGATGTTGGAAATAGAGTATGGGAACAGAGGACACTCAAAGGATGGACATAAGAAATCTGTGTTCTCTCATTCAAAAATGATCTGTGTGAACTCATGGGTAGGGAGGCACAAATGAGCAACATCATGTCCCTGAGTACTGCACATCTCACACATGAACTCCTTTCTGACTTGTCAACAGACACCATTACACTCATGAAAATGTTAGTCTCAATGGTAAAGGTGAAATCAGTGTGATGCGGATGAGTCCAGGTCATTTATCCCCTTCCTTGAAATATCAGTAACCTTCTCATACAAGTTTGTCAGTTGATGTGTCATCTTATTGATGTCAGTGCTGCATGGAGGTAACAGCTGGCAAATGCTGCATATGAGCAGGTGCCCACATGTAAAGTCCATGAGGTAAACATGCTGCACATTGTCTTGGATTATCCGCAAATGGTTATTGAGAATGACATGTTGGCTCATAGCTACAATCTGTTGTACTAAAATATGGATATGTATGTCTCATCACAGCTGCTGACAGGATGATACCACTGCAGCGGACAACACCCCGGGGGAGGCATGACATCCTGGCTGCAGCAGTGAAACCCTTGCGGGCCTGTCCTTCAGGTAAATCTGGCATGAGGTGTGTCACTAGCTTAGATTACTAGGCCATGACAGAGATCAAGATCCCCTTCTGCATGGAATCAACAGTCGTTTACAAAGTGAAATACAAATCAGGAGTGTCACATGTGCCTGTCTGTCAATTGGTGATGCAGATCATTGAGAATGTTGTCTCTACCCTCTACAGCTATGTCTACAACATCTGTGAGGAGACAGGTTCAGCAGGATACCCCAGAGGGGAACGCGAAGAGACGGAAAGTTGTGGCTGGCGCTGGTGAGTTTGCTAGTATTATGTACATCTCCGTGTAACACCTCAGTAATATGGTGTGAGCGGCATTTGTGGTGGTACCCTAACCAGGTCACATGATCCTCATCTGCTGATGCAAAGTACAGTTAATACAACCCTGGTGTTGCACCACATGTAATATCAGGTCAATCACTAATACGGTTGCAACCTCTGTGTTCCAGATGATTCTGAGGAAGAGGATGACAGACCTACGGCCAGTGCTGGCTGACGGGGAATCAGAGGAGAGAATCCACTGATCCAACAGGCAGTAATGTCGGCAGCAAGACATGCTCAAGAGGAGGAAGATCATGAGGACGTTGACTTTGTGGATGATGATGATCACATATCCATCCACTCCGTGGATGACGATTCTGATGTCACGGCATCACATCCTCCGCCAAGCAACGTTCGTCAGTCTCCTCCCAAACAAACATACCAGCCACCGCTCCCACACATCCAATCACAGACATCACTCCCTCACAACCCTCACATCCTGGACCGACATGGTGGTTCCCCTACCCACTCTTCCCTACACAGTGTATCCCTGCCATTCTCTCCACCATCTGTGGGAAGTACCAGCCCTGTTTTGGTGCAGGTATCCCCTGGGCACCATTCTCCTGCCCACAGTCTTCCACCTGTCACCCCCCCTGTTGTTAGACCTTCTCATCCCATCCCTGGCAGACACCTGCAGAGGGGGCCTGCACCTGGCGATGGTGGCCAGTGGGAGCAGTACTTCTTCCAACAGCAGGCAGATATGAGGCAGGACATTCGTGCCATAGGTGCTACCGTGTCAGACATGTCTGGGTCCCTGCAGGACATGGTCCCATTCCCTCAGGTGGTGGACAGGGTGAGCCAAGCTTCGGATAGGATGGATAGAACTTGGCAGGACATGTCCAGGAATATGACAGACCTGATATCCATCCAAAGGGAAGAGAGTGCAAGACAACATGCCTTGGCCATGAAGATGATGGAAGGAATGGTGAGAGTGATCCAAAGTCTCCCTTCATGGCCAACGCAGGGAGGGGAGCAATCCTATCTGCCTGCAGGACAGCACATCCACACACCTGTACCACCAACTGCACAGTACCACAGCAAAGGTACACAAACACACCGGCACCCTGAACAGGTACCCCCACCACCTGCACAACTACCACCAACCCCTGTACTGTCACTCCCACCATCCCCACCACCTGCACAACCACCACCAACCCCTGTACTGTCATTACCACCACCCCCACCACCTGCACAACCACCACCAACCCCTGTACTGTCACTCCCACCACCTGCACAACCACCACCAACCTCTGTACAGTCACTCCCACCACCTGCACAACCAGCCCTTGTCCAGGCACAGACACCAAATGTGCAGACACCGTCTGCACCTGCACTTGTAGATCACCCTGTACAACACCCACATACATGTAGGCTAGAAGCTCAACCTGACCCCTCACAGCGATCATCACCCCCAAAATTGCGGAGTCGCAAGCACGATCGCCAATGACATTCACGTGGTCAATATGTCTTGGGGTCCTTAGGTATATAATGAAAATAAAGATCTACAAAAGTAATATTCTGTTGTGTATCATGTCCTGTCTAATGATGTAGGCATGTGTGTGTATGTGAGACACAATTACAAGTGTAACCCATCATTGCAACACGCTATTATGTGCATGGCATATGACTCACAAAATATGTGTCCATATTTGGAAATAGACATTCAAAATGAAGTCAAACAAGTTAAACTAAGTAGAATTCCTCAAAGATATTTATGTATGAACAGAAAATAACCATTCGTTTGGAAGGGAGAAAGGAAAACAAATGATGATCTTAATGCAGAAGGAGAAGGGAACTTGGATTGGGGTGGGGCAAAAAAAATATAATACGTCAGGGAGCGCCAGGGAAACCAGTCTATTTACAAGGGGAAAATAAAATCTTTGTCCACAACAACGTCTCAGTCAAAAAGTCAAGTGTCCTTCTGGTCATCCTCCAGGACCACAATGTCCAGACCCTCAGTGTCCGATGCAGGCACACGGCTAGCTGGTGCAAGAACAGGCACCACATGGGATCGTGACACACAAGGAGTGCGGGGGGGAAACAGTGTGATGAAACGGACAGTGGGAGACATTGACGGTAGTATGGAAAGGGATTTGGGAGACAACAGACGACATGGCATCTGTCAGGGAATGGACGTTGGTGGCGAGGTTGTCCAGAGATTGGAGAATGTCCGCTCGCATCGTGCGTATCTCTAGGCACACTTGTAGCATGATGCGAGCGGATATGTCTGTTTGACCCTCAACCATCCAACTCAAGTCCCCCGGCACAGCCACAGGAGGAACAACACCGGGAGGGGCCTTGGGGGGACAGGAGGGATGTGGTGCCTCAGTTCCAGAGCAGTTGTGTTCGGCTTGGCGGCTACGAGAAGAGGGACAGTTTGCAGGGAATAGAGATGGAGCCCCCGATGGCATGGAGGACTCTAGAGGTAGGGAGGGGCTGATGACAGGCCCGGATTGAATGTTGGCCTGGCCCGAGGACACCTCTTCAGGACCCACTTGTGAAGAGCGTGGGGAAGAGTCACTCCCCGCCTCATCTTGGTCAGAGGTTTCGGGTCCTTCCAACCCACCTTCAATGTCCACAGCCTCCACCCGGAAACATAGCACCAGAGTTGTGTTCTTCCTCATTACGGGTGGGTGCAATCCCCTTGCCTCCTGATGTTGAGGTCCCCTCCTCCTCCTCTTCTTCCTCGCTGGTGGAAAGAGGGTGTAGCTGCCGGCGAACTGATGTCCTCCTGCTCCAGACCTGTTCCTGCAGTTCTTCTGTCTCACCAGCCGTGCCTGCTGAAATGTAAGCAAAATCCTGATGTGGTGGTTGTTTCATGCAGGATGAGACACATACATAGATGAGCCAAGGTCAGAATTTGTTTTCCTCTGATCACACTCTACAGTTGTCAGGGGCCTATTTACGACTTCTGGTGCATCTCTGCTAATCAGCAGAGATGTGCCAGAAGAGTTGCGACGCATCTGCCCACCTGTGCGCCACCACTGATGCGCCGCATTTACAATGCAGCGCACCGTGGCGCTTGGGTGGGCAGTTGCGTGACGCATCCCGGCGGGAAAGTGGCACATTGCTGGAGTTGCGTTGCAAGCGCGACGCAGCTCCTCCAAGGCTTGGGTGCCCTATCTCTAACATGCTGCGTCAGTCCTTACGCCTGCTTCAAGCAGACGCAGGGTTTTGACGCAGCATGGCCCTACAAGTGACTGAGTGAAATCTTGTAGATTTCACTCAGCCACTTTTAGGAGGCGTTCCTGCACAAAACGCCCCCCCCCCGTGCCAGAACGCCTACCTGTGGTGCAGGGCTGTACAACATGACGCATCTCCCAGATGTGTCACGTTGTAATTACCCCGCAGCATGGCGCTTGGTTTGCGCCGCCGCTGCGTCACAAAAGTGATGCACCGGTGGGGTAAAAGAGGCGCAAGGGCCTTGTATCTGCCCCTCAGTGTTTATGAACTTAGATTACATGTATGTTCACTATCATCTACTGAATTGAGTCTGACATGTACAACTCAGGTGTATTATTGTGGCTTACGCAACTGTATTGGCCAACCCTCAACCTTGGCATTCTTGTGATCTGTGTGTCCTGTCACTGCTACATGTGCCAGTTCCAAAACCAGTCCACCAAAGGAGAACATGAGGAGTCCAGATTTAATTGAATTTGGCCATTGATATGGAGTTGCAGCTATTTAACGTCTGGAACAAGTGTCATCTGCTTTGTAGCATTGTATGGGACAAGACAAATGCCGAATGTGGATCACACATCCACATAGGGTCTGGGCTACTTCTCTAGCTACATTGTGAGTCTAGCCTTTTGCCACCCCCAAGCATCATCAGACAATCCAGTGTCACATATTGGCTTTGTTGACTTAAAAGGTAGTCCAGTACACCCGTGAACAGTGGTGGGTGGTTGTAACAACCACCTGTACATTTGAAATGTCATACAGGCCACTGAGGGTGAGACGTCTGTCAGTGGACACACCTTGCAAATTTAGGAAAACTTAAGAGTAATGCAAGGATCTCAAAGTCTGTCGACTCCATGGCACATGATGATCTGTCTCAATTGGAACCTAAACTCTACAAATGCATTGCAAGTCACAGCATCCAATACCCTTTGGCTTGCCATGCACACACTGGACAGTGTCTGTACCATTGCTCATCCAATGCACACATCAGTTATGATTTCCTTGGTTCAATGGTAGTGGTGCTGGCAGAGCGGAATTCAATATGAATGCACAAGTGTGGCTCATTTACCCAGTTGTCATGAAGAATTCCCAAAATGCACCTCCCAAAATGCACTCAGCCCTGTACAGTCCAAATGCCACAGTGTGCCTTTTTTAATCTTGGTGACTGCTGCATGGACACGGAATTGGTGAATGGAGGCATGGGACACACAATGGTACAGCACTGTTTCACTCACATCATACTCCCAGACACATATTGCATATGATGCACTTACTAGGTCCCTGCTGCTCATGCTCCTCCAGCTGAGCATGGAGGGTCAGCCAAGCTGCTCGCAGGACCCTCCTGTACAGTGGGGAGAGGCGAGGATGATGCACGTGGTGCTGGGAAGACAGCCCCACCAGCTCTGTAGCCTTGTGGCGGGAACAGCGCGTTAGGTCCTCCCATCGCTTGCGGCATGCCCTAGCACTCCTGGTGTACACTCCCACTGTACTGCATCGCTCGCCGATGTTGGCCCATAGCCTGGCCCGGGCTGCAGTGCTCAGCTGGTACTCAGGGTCCCCATACAGCTGAGGGAATTTGTCCAGCACCCCCGCTACCAAGATGTCCAATTCCCTTTCTGAGAAAGGGGGTGCTCTCTCTTCATACTCCTCAGCCATTGTGGGAAAAATAAGTGTATGTGGCATTTGTATGTGGTTGTGGGCTTTAGCAGTGATGCATCTCAGTACCTGATGCAGGCACCCCGACTGGCTTGCCTGGAAAATGCGGACATGGTCACTGGAGACCCTTTGGAAAGACCCAGCGGCAAAGAAATGGAGAGCAGAAAGGATCTTGAGATATGCTGGTATTGCATGTGAGCAGCAGGTCACAGAGTCATGTTCCTGCTCCCACTCACATACCACATCCAAGATGACTTCTGGAGGGAAACAGTACCTGGCCCTTACATCTTGGCCGGACATTCCAAATAGGTTGATCCTCTGTCTGAAGATCCTCTCTGCTCTCCTCCTCCTCCTCAAGTAGTTTTGCCGCATGGCAAGGGGCAGTGCTACAAACACTTTCAGTGACATCTTGAAAGGGTTTGTTGGTGTCTGCTCTGCATTTATACATGCTGCAGGCTAGGATTGGCTGCAGTGTGTCAGCTTATCCATGGTGGGGGGGTGGTAGGCACTTGGACAGGTGTTTACCCTTGGCTAACATGATCAACTGCCATAATTCATATCTTCTGGGGCCATCATTTGTGGGGGAGTCAAATCTGTTGAGGTCACAGGCCTGAGTATGCAAGGGTAATGGCTTTTTGTGATTGAGTGACCCATCCTCATGAGGTCCAGGTATGTCTCTCAGGACATGTATTGTTTGTCATCAGCGTGAATAGTTGTTTTTAGGGACGTCCACTACACTGATCACAGACATGGGCACATAACCTGAGGCACACTCCACCTTTTGACTACTGTCAGCAGCTGTGATTTACATGCAGTTAGTGTGGCTTGCAAAGTCGTCTCAGGGTGGAATTTATTGACACAGTCGTGTCTATCCAAGTTTCATCATTGACAAAAGACAACAAACCACATTTTGTCCATGACACTACAGGTTGCTCATGTGAAAAACGTGGCAACGAGCTGATCACAGACTTGCCCTGACGTCGGTTATGTGCAATGGCCCGGTTTCCCAGATTCAGAGCTAGCCGAGGTTCCAGAAGTATGTGTAAGCCATGCGTTAAAACAATGTTGTGCAAAACACAACAGGCTAATATGATCTTGCACACAACTTCTGGGGAGTACAGCAGCACACCCCCTGTACGGTCGAGACATCTGAATCGCGACTTCAACAGACCAAAAGTGCGCTCTATGATGGCTCAAGTCCGTATGTGTGCCCTATTGTACCTACGCTGAGGTACAGTGTTTGCACACCTGTAAGGGGTGAGGAGATGTGGCGAGAGTGCATACCCAGCATCACCTGAGGAGGGAAGAAAGGGCAGTTGTTTGCATTTTCCTCTTTGACTTGCACAGAACATGATCTATACTTTAGTACATGGAGAGTCTGTTGGGCCATGATTTTTACTGTACAATGGTTAATATTGGGGGGCATTCAGATATTTCAATGAAAACATATTACTCATTTTTAGTGCTTGGTACTTACCCAGTAGCCACATGTTGCCAAATTCTCCAGCAGACATCCGCCAGGCAAGAGGTGACATGCTAAATATGAAGCTGTCATGGGTACTGCCTGGGAACACTGCATGCACATTGATGAACCTCCCACTGGCATCACATACAACTTGCACATTGATGGAATACCATCTGTGTCTGTTGCAGAAGATGTGTGCAATGTGGCGGGGTGGCTGAAGGGCCACATAGGTGCAATCAATTGCACCCAGCACACGTGGGAATTGTGCAAGGAGATAGAAATCTCTTGCTGCCCTTTGTCTCATGGCCAGTGTATGTGGCATTTGTATGTGGTTGGGGGCTCTAGCAGTGATGCATCTCAGTACCTGATGCAGGCACCGCGACTGGCTTGCCTGGGAAATGCCCACATGGTCACTGGAGACCCTTTGGAAAGACCCAGCGGCAAAGAAATGGAGAGCAGAAAGGATCTTGAGATATGCTGGTATTGCATGTGAGCAGCAGGTCACAGAGTCATGTTCCTGCTCCCACTCACATAACATATCTAAGATGACTTCTGGAGGGAAACAATACCTGGCCCTTACATCTTAGCTGGACATTCCAAATAGGTTGATCCTCTGTCTGAAGATCCTCTCTGCTCTCCTCCTCCTCCTCAAGTAGTTTTGCCGCTTGGCAAGGGGCAGTGCTACACGCACATTCAGTGACATCTTGAAAGGGTTTGTTGGTGTCTGCTCTGCATTTATACATGCTGCAGGGCTAGGATTGTCTGCAGTGTGTCAGCTGATCCATGGTGGGGAATGGTAGGCACTTGGACAGGTGTTTACCCTTGGCTAACATGATCAACTGCCATAATTCATATCTTCCGGCCCAGAATCGGAAATTCCGGCCCAAAATCGGAAATTCTGACGTAGAGCCGGAAATTCCAGCCCAGAATCGTAAATCCCGCGGCAGAGCCATAAATTCCGGCCCAGAGGCGGAAATTCCGGCCCGCCTGCAGACGTAAAGTTAGTAGTCGTAAGTCTATTTTGTGAATACCAAAAGTAGTAAGTTCATTCTGTGAATACTGAAAATAGTAAGTTCATTCTGTGAATGCCAAAAGTAGTAAGTGCATTCTGTGATACCAAAATAGTAGTAAGTTTAGGATTGAGTCTTAAGTTCATTCTGTGAATCGGGTCCACTATTTCCACTCCAATGCATGCAACAATAGGGAAAATGTTGAATTGCGGAGGGGTAAAAATTACTATTCCCACGCCAGTGAGTGCAACAGTAGGGAAAGTGTTGGATAGTGGAGGAGTAGAAATGACTATTCCCAATCCATTGAGTTCAACAGTAGGGAAAGTGTTGGATAGCGGAGGGATCAAAATTACTATCCTCCCTCCAGTCAGTTCAACAGTAGGGAAGGTGTTGGCTAGCGGAGGGATCAAAATTACTATCCTCCCTCCAGTCAGTGCAACAGTAGGGAAAGTGTTGGGTAGCGGAGAGTTTTGACAGGTTGTTGAGTCCCAGTATTCCCTGACCTCTGCCCTGTGACATAGGCCTGGGATTACTGATTGATGGGTCACAGGTGGGAGGGTGCAGAGCTGGCATGCAAACACACGAACAGGAAACTCTTGATCAATTCCGCTGACAGGCGCAGCGACATTAAAATGGTCGGGGGAGATTGCCACAATAAAGCACACATGGCTGAAGGGGGTACAGTATTTAAAGATAGTCAGTATGGCTTTGTCCATGATTTTGGGCAAATATGGTCACAGGTTTTATGACCTTATCAGTGAAACCCATAAGAAATGAGGTCCAGGTGATGGATTTATTGGATGCTGTCCAATTGCCAGCTGAAATTGCATTTGTTAAATGAGAAGCTAATCAGAGTAAACATGAGTTAATAGCCATGGGAAATAGATATACTGATTCAGTAGCACTGTATTGTGCTTTGTTGGCTTGCACATTTAATGGAACTTTCATATGTAAGTCATAAGAAGACACTCATTTCACGATGTTGATGAAAGAGACAGAGTTAAAAAGAGTACAAGAAAATGTTTCAGAAGCAGAACAACAGAGTTGGTTGGATTAGAGAAGGCTGTGCAAAAAATGCAAATAACTTTTGGATGTCTGCTGATAAAAGGCCAGTGTAAACTGATAGTTTGCTGTTTCCAGAGACTCAATATTTGCATGGATAATCACACTAAGGTAGAGACACAATGACCACCAGAGTTGGTTTAATCCCAGAATTAGGATGTTAGCAGAACAAGTGTGTCACAGATGTGTGACATGTCAACAAGTGAATGCAGGAAAAAGACCACCTTATACTGAGTCACATAAGGAGATCAGGTGGTCCTTTCAGCAGGATGCAGGTGTAATTTATTGAAATGCGTGTTGGTTAGAGGTTAGATATGTTCTGGTCATAATATGTGTCTTCTCAAGATAGATGGAAGCCTACCCAACTAGAAGAAATGACAGTCTGACAGTAGCAAAAGTGGTATTATAAGAATTGATACCTAGGTATGGCATGCCGGCCTCTTTGGAATCAGATAGGGGGACCCATTTCCATAATGCAGTCCTGAAGATGATATGCACAGCATTACAAATTGTTCAAAGACTATGTTGCAGTCATCGACCTGAAGCCTCTGGTCTAGAGGATGGATTAATGTGTAAGTCAGAGGAATATGTGTATAGATCACAGACGTTTTTGAAAAACTATCATAAGATATGGGATATGTGGTGGAATCACCAATTCAAAATTTGCATGAATGTACCTCGAATTGTTATAAATCATTTAACTAATGGTATGGTTGATGATATCTAGATGGGGCTTATGTGTTGCATGCTATAGTGTATCTTTTGATATGAAGTCAATAAATACAGTTGTAAAAAAATAAATACATTAATTAACAAACTTATTAAATGTATTACAGTTGATTGTTGAAGTCAGGAATCAAAATGTTAATTTTATTTTGTTACAAGATTACGGATTATCCGGCTGTTAGACTTGGCTTTTTGAGCAGGTTTACCCCCAGTCTTTTTGCTTTTTTGACCTTCTTTTTGTTGGTTTTGGGACTCTGTGCTTTTTACCACTGCTATTCAGTGCTAAAGTGCACTTGCTCTCCATGTAAATTGTGTTTATGGATTGGTGTTTCCATAATTGGCTTAGTTGATTTATTACTAATTCCCTAGTACAGTGCACTGTGAGTGGCTAGGGCCTGTCAATCAAATGCTACTAGAGTGCCTGCAGCACTTGTTGTGCCACCCAAACAAGTAGCTTTTCAAAGGTGTCTCAGACCTGCCACTGCAGTGTCTGTGTGCAGTTTGTACTGCCATGTCGACCTGACAAGTGCCCCCACGTGCAGGCCCTTCCCTTTTCTTACATGTAAGTCACCCCTCAGTTAAGCCCAAGGTAGGAGCATGGACAGGGTGCAGTGTATCACTTTACCAAGCTAGCCTGCCAGTGGTAGCTGATAGAAAAATTGAGTTTAGTATGCCTGAACTCAGGAGTTAAATATACATATTTTAGTAAAGATGATTTTTGTATTATGTGTTTAAAAATTGCACTTTTAGAAAGTGGGCAATTTCTTGCTTAATCATCCGGTGTGCCTCTGCCTTTTGTTTATGCCCTATCTGGGTTTAGAGTGACAGGAGTAGTGGGTGTGCATTCACACTAGAGAGACATATGGGGCTAGGGGGGGTTAGGTGTGTCCTGCCTGTCCTGGGTGACTCATAGCGAGGCTGAATAGATCTGGCTGCATTTAGAGTAGTGGGAGGAGTTGTCACTTGCACCTGAATGGACAGTGGCTGCCTCACACAAAGCTGTCCCTACCTCCTGTGGTGAACCTGGCATAAGTCAGGCTGAAATGGTTTATGTGTGCAGGGGAACTTTGGGGCATATTATCAAGAATGGCGTTAAAATTATCGCCGCTTAAGCGGCAGGAAACTGCCGCTAAAGCGGTGATAATGGACTTGATCATATGCCCTTGTGAATTCCCATAGTAGCCCAGGTTCTGGTGTGAACCTGGGCTTCTATGGGAATTCACAAGGGCATATTATCAAGCCTGTTATCACAGTTCTTGATAATATGGCCCTTTGTTTGTATCAACTTCAAAGGAAAATGTGGTATAATTATTGGGGCCCTTACACCAGAACTTTAGATTACTGCTGAACTAGGGAATCTGCAAGAAAGAAGGGTTGGAAGAGCTGTGAGAAAAGACTACCACTTTGCTGTGTGCTTTACTGGTTTGGCCAGTAGTTGCTGCTCCTATCTTGGGCAAGAAAAGGACTGGACTACTATTTCTGCATTCTAAGTATCCCCAAGGTCTTGATGTAGGGCTTCTGGAACTGAATGTTTCAGCTGCCACAGAGAAAAAAGGTAACCAGATGCGGTCAATGATGCTGCTGCCAGCTCTGTGACCAGAAGGCACCGCAAAGGGCACCGCCACACTTCGCACTGCAACCCTGGTCTCACCGATGATGCCACTTAATGAGGCCACCGAGCCGCTGCTTGCACCATGACCTGTGAGCACTGCACTCTGTACTGCCTCGCTTCACACTGCCGCCTTGGTACCCCTGACGATGTCGCAACACCATTACCAACACCGCTGCCTGCACTGCGACCTGTGGACTCTGCTTGTGGTGAACCCAGAGCACCGCCCCACTTTGCACCGCAGCTCTGGTCTCATCGACGCCCCAAGCTGACATTGATACAGCTGCTTGAACCGTGGTTTCAGGACACCCCTTGTAAGTTACACAACGCACCGCCCCTTTCCAAAACGCAGCCTTGGTCCACCGATGCCAGTGCCATTGACTACAGTTTGTCAACCAACGCTGCTGCCTGCACGCGACCTGAGGAACCCACACGCCACATTGCCCCGTCTCGCACCGCAGCCTTGGGTCTACCGACAACAGGGCTTCAGCAATGACGATGCTGCTGCCTGCACTGTGACCTGTCAGCACCGCAACAAGCACTGTCCCGCTTTGCACTGCAGCCCTGGTCTCACTGCTGCCATTGGATGACTGTCACCGAGCTTCTGCCTGCACCACAAGCTGAGGGCACCTCATGTCTCACCGCTCCGCTTCACACCACAGCCGCAACGCCTGCGGACGCTGGTGTTTCTGACTTCAAACTCAAAGAGTGTGACCTGCAATGCGAGTAACTTCAAGGCCCTGACGACTCCTGTCCCGACTTCTGGAACTGCTGCCTGCCGACGCTGCTTCTCTAGAGCTCACCAGAAAGTCTGACGCTCTGTATCTCCAAAGGTAATGTTTTATGGGTCTCCCTGACACTGTAGCTTGCCCATGACGCCACAACCGGCTGGAACTGTTGGATTTGTTTGTTCTCGATGCTGTGGTAGCCCCAGGCAGGGCTATTGACTTTAAGGAACTGTATATAAAGTCTATTTTTGCTTCATTGGAATTGTGGTTACTTTGTGTTGTATTTTTATCATTTTGTTCTTGTTTTACACAGATAAATATTAGATATTTTTCTAAAACTGGTCTTGTGTCCCTTTGTAGTGTTTTCACTGTATTACTGTTTGTTATATGCAAATGCTTTACACACTGTCTCTGAGAAAAGCCTGACTGCTCATGGCAAGCTATCAAGGGGGTGTGCAGGAGTTATTTTAGACGTGTAATCCCCTTTTTCTGACTAGAGTGGTGGATTCTGCCTGGCTTAGGTGCAGGCCCTAGCCAACCAGAAAACCCATTTCTAACACCGGTGTATTGTTTAAGGACTATCATTAACTTTTCTGTAGTATTGTCATATAATGCATGTATTGTATTTTCCTTTATACTGAGGGTTTGTCATGTTTGAGTTCTGAACTAGCTTAAGTCCAGTATATTAGTGGTTCATGGAATAGCTCTAAACAGTTGGGAAAGGAGTTGGCACCTGTATTAGAGAATCAACGGCTCTAGACTCTATAGAAATGGCCAGCTCTGTAGTGCCTGAGAAAGCACATGTATTCTATTGCAGCTTCCACTTTAGACCTTAAGTTCTTGTCTTTTACGTTTGATCGGGTAAACGTTACTGTATATGTAATCATTACTGGACCGCTATTATGCAGTCCCATTGCCTTGAAAGAGAGGTAGGTGCTCAACGTTCCGGTGGCACAAGAGAAGAAAAACGTGATAAATAGAGAGTTTGAATTAATCTCAGCCACCAATATTAAATCTGGGTTTCATTCCTGTTCATATTGTTTAGCTCACCTGTGCTATTACAGACAGGGACGAGGCAAATGCAGGTCAGTCCTGGCCCTGTCCGCACCAAGCTCTCATGAGAGGTTCCTCATGGGCGGGAACACTGGCAACACCAGGCTTAGTTCAGCCTTGTTGGGCCTCGTGTGGGGTGAAGCGTGAGTGATATCACACAGCGAGCTATGCAAGCATTCCGCTCAATACATAAGGAACTCACTTAGCACAAAAAGGTGATGGAAGGAATTCTTGACGTAATCTAAGCGCTAAGGAGAGCAAGATTTGTTCAACATTGTTTAGGAGATAGAAGATTGTTTTTTTTAATTAATATTAACACCTGTTCTTTGTATATGTTCTGTTACATGCTTGAAGTCTTACAGCAGCTTTTAACGTTTAATCAAATAAATATACAGTGTATGACTTCACCAGTGCATGATCTAAGGCATCAATAGGTCGCAGAAATGACTGCACGAATAATCCAGCTCCGTTGATGCAATTTAGCTCAACTGGAAGATGTGCACTCCAGTATTGGACTAGGCGCCTTTCATCTGTGTTTTTAGCTGGCACAGCCAGGTTGTATTTGCGCTGGTTGCACACACGATTTGCAGGTCTGTTATCAGTTACACATCAAAGAAAGCCGCTTTTCAGCATAGGGTGGCCAACTTCCCATCATCACTTCTCAAGACACTTTGAATACTCGGAGGCACTTGAAGGCATCTATTGGCGTGCAAGGGTGACTATGAGTCACATTGCACATATATTGGGTTTCATTCCATAACCAACTGATCTAGCCTAGAGCTTTTATAAATATATAATGTAGCCAGATACTAAGGGGGAGATTTACAAACATTTCACGCAGCACAGCCCTCCACGAGGCTATGCTCCTTTGCCCGACAGGGAGGGAGCAGGAGAGTGCCATATCTTCAGAGATATGTCTCTCTCCTCCCCTCTCCCTTGCGCTGGCGCTAATTTGAGCTGCTGCGTGCCACGCACACACCTTAGCACCATAGCGCTAGGATGTGGGCATTAGTCTAGCATAGGTTTAGTACAGGAAGGGTATCCTTCCTGTACAAAATACGATGCCCAGACACGATGCAAAGTGGAAAATGAAGGTGAAAGCATTTCTCCTGCCTTGCCCCTACTTAGAAAGGACGCAGTTTTCTCACTCTAAGCCCAATTTACTTCATTTGGTAAATTGGGTTTAACGTGAGAATCCTCGGGTGATTGCATGGGAACGCCCATGCTCCACCCTTGGTATGCCGGCATGGCGCAAAGCAATGCGAAGCAGTGCTATGCACTGCTTCGCGTTACTTTTCCATTAGTTCCAGCACTAAACAAGTTTACAGCTGGAAAGTAAATAGGGAAAAATAGATTTTGTACCAATTTGCGTCACTTTTGTGCACAGAATCTTAGTAAATCTCCCCCCTAAGACTGTCTAGCGATATTACAGTATCGTACTGCATTTAAATTCTAATCCCTTTATCACTTCTTGGAGTAAGTCTTAACCGCTCTCTATTGCCACATTTAGTGAGACAAGTTTACAAAATGAATAACTCTATTATGCAAATGGAATGAAATAACCCGAGGATATTAAAATCCAATAGTAAACAATAACATCCACCATAGTTACTGCCCAATAACAATCTAATGTATCAGGACCCAAAAATCTCATAATCTACTTCTGCCTTTTCCCATTATATGAAATTGTCTGGGGACCTTAGAAATAGTCTCAATGCAGGTAGTGGATGCTATTAAAACCACTTGGCATGAACTCTACCAAGATGGGCAATTACTGCAAGGGGGCAGAGGCAATTACTGCAAGGGGGCAGACACCACCACTACATGTGGTCTAGTGGGTATGTTTTAACAATGGAACTAGGAGACGTGTTATCCAATCCCAGTTTAACAACTTGAGATAAATATGCTGGAAAAAGGCACCTCATAACTCTGGGCAGGGCCTACAACACGGTGACATTTCCCCTGAAAGGCTAGTCCCTCAACCTTAATCTTTGCTATACAGCACCCAGGTTCACAGTCTACTTGACACAATTCAAGAACATGTAACACTGTATAGCCTTATAGCCCGCTGCTGAGGCCAATACCGTTTGTTAAAGGCTCTGATCTTGAGTAATAGGCCAGAGCAGTGGCTGCTCCTCCGCTAAGTCAGAGGAGCGTCGCCCCACTGCCATAAAGCAGCAAAAGAAAGGAAAGCATAAACTGATAATAATTTTGCAATTACCATTTTATTTTGTCCTCCTGCTGCGGCAGCTTGCGTGAGGAATTGGGCAGCAGAGATGGGGAGGAGTGGTAGAACACTTCTTAGTGCGCAATAACTGTTTGGTCAGCCCTCTCGGTCTGCCCAAAACTGTCATGCGCACTTTCCCTTTACTCCATTCAGGCTGTATTACAGCCTGCATGGAGAACATGCCCACCCCTCTAGCCCCTGGCTGAGTGCCGTGCCACGGCACTCAGGCCAATCGCAATGCTGCATTGCAGTGTTGTGATTGGCTGCAGGGGTTGTGGGAGTCCTGGTACTTCCTGTTTCTCCCAGGAAGAGGATGCAGTAGAGGCGGCGTGGCCGGCCAGCCAGCCAGCGGGTAGGTATGTGTTTAGCCCAGAAGATACGTTATTGCCAGGAGAAGGGAACCGCTGGTTTCATTGTGACCAGAGACTAGTAGTCCAGTTGCAACTAAACTTTTGCTGGATCTATCAGGACATTGAGGGACATGACCACTGTGTCTAAAGTCATCCCACCAGGACTGTGGACCAAGTAGTAGCCCCAGGAAGCCCCCTGTCAACCACACAGCATTCTACAGCACCTTCAGCCTCTTGTATCCCTTCCATCAGTCCCACTCCTTAGAAGTCAGGTGCAAGTTGCCATTCACATTGGCACTGTAATGGAGACTGCTTTCTTTCCAAAATAACAATTTCGTGTGACTTTGTTAGTCCCCCTGACCTGCTTCCTGCTCCAGTTCGTCACCCAGCGTAACCCAAAGAGACCGCATTCACCTTCGTTGTAATTTTTCTTGAAAAAGTTTCCGTGTTAAATTTGTAGCATCTGGCAATGCTTGTTCACGGTTGAGTGAAAAGTTGTGATTTATTGTTCCTTTAAGTATTTAAGGACTGTGTCTGCAGTGCCTTGCTCGAGGGAAAGCTGTTCCTAAGCCCCAGACATAGAAGAGACTCTAAGAGTCAATGATTGTCTGACTTCTTCTCTCCCAGGAAAAATGACAATTGAGAGTTTTTACTGTCAGAACATGTAAAACACAAGTTCTAGTTTTTAATATACTGCACAATGCCTAAGGACTCCATGGGCCTGCTTTAGGGCTGACTTGTATATATTAATAAAATATTTTTGGGATTTGCCATTGCTTTAAATGGTAAAGTTGAGTTAGCAGTTTAGAACTGCGAGCCAGCAATGTCAGACCGGGAGTCCTTTTCATGTCTTGCCACTCTTGTGGTGGGGCAACTTGTGCTGCAGTGCACAAGAGACACTTTAACTTACAGGCCCTAGGTTCTCCAGGTGCCAGATAGTAGGAACTTACAAGTAAGTTAACATATGCCAATTGGGTATAAGCCAAAAACAGATACACTTTTAAAGGGTCAGAGTACATGCATTGAGTCCTGATTAGCAGGACTCAAGGCATTGCAGAGTGATTACACCAGTGCGTAGTAGTCAAAATGGGGACAAAAGTAGGGTGAACCTGCAAAAAAAGCCTGTTTTCTAACACAACGCCCCAGCTAATACATCCATGTGAATTTTACCAGACTTTTGGTAGTTCTCCGTGACTATTCAGCAAGGAGGATGGGGGAAACTGGCTTACCATTGCAGGACCTTTACAGCCTTACATTCTCCTGCTAGGGTCACTCCCTCTGGGGAGCTGACCTACCGATACCAAGACAGGCCCCAACCTAAATTGGACCTTAACTAGGACTGTGTCTCTGTCAACCTTTCCTCCACCCTCTAATTGGGACTCGCCTATCCCTACTATAGATTCTGACATTGGCAGTAGCCACTGCCAGTCGTTTACCTTTGTGGCAGCACTAACCCTAGAATGGGGTGGAGGGTCCTACCCCGTACTAGGAAGCAGCATAGTAGCCCCCTGACCATGTTGTCCCTCTGTGGTCGCTCAGGTGCTGGGTAACCTCAATGTGTAAGCTAGGTGTAGCCCTATAGGGGCGCTACTATGCTGCTTCCTGGTACGAGGTAGGACCCCCACCCCATTCTAGGGTTAGTGCTGCCACAAAGGCAAACTACTGGCAGTGGCTACTGCCAATGTCAGAATCTATAGCCACACCCTGAGCTCTCCACTGATAGGTGAATGCACTGTCTTAGGGGCAGCTGTGGGGCTCACTCATGGAGGGGCAAGGAGTCACCCACTAGCTTTGGGAGTCCTTTTAGCCTCTAATGCTTCTCAGTGTGGGGGGCAAGAACCTCAGGTGCCAGACACCCTCCTTCCACTACTCCTTCTGTTTGGTTAGGGTGGATTTCCTGAGTCTGAACTGCACCCTGACACTCCAGGAGTTCTAGGGCTAACACATAGTTTTCTTTAGGACGGATGGGAACTCACCAGTGGCAGTCTTGTGGCATCTCATACTTGAGTAGGTTGCCCCTGGCCCTCTCTTCCGACTTTACCTCTTGCCTGGGGATTACGTCTATTGACTCTGGGGACAGAACCTCCTGAATCCTTGGGACTGGTGGAGCCTTGGGCCGCCGCCCCATCTGGTTCAAAACCAACCTCTAGGAGGTCATTGCCTTGGACACAATCTAAGGAGAGGTTAGGACTGCTCACAACTCCATGCATGGTACCAATACCCCCTTCTTCCAAGGATACTAATGCAATAGGACGGACTTGCCCTTGGACTGCCTTTGCTCTCACTACCTCTCCTGGCAGGTACTGGTCTGGGTATACTAACTGGTCCATCACTATGGTGTGACTGGTATCTGTGTCTTTCAGTGCGGTGGTTGGGATCCCACTGACTTTAACCTGGTGAACGTGCCTTTTATAAGCCTCTGGGATCACCAGCTTCCCATCTGAATAATTTTCCCAGTTTAAAGCTAATAGGACCTCCTCACCAGCAGTGTCTTCCTCAAAGCATACACCAGCCACCCCATTGGTAAAAATGTTCATTGGGCATGCTACACCCCCTCTGCCGTGTCCTGGCTGTTGACATTCAAAACACAACCTCTTCTCAAAGAGTTTCTTTAGTTCTGGGTCCCCATTACTCTCTTTGGTAGCTATGGGATGGGTCTTGACCCCCACTCCTTAGAGTTGTAGGGCTTTTTGAGGAAATCTCTCTGGTAGACTTACCACATCCCTCCTTTCCCTTCTGTGGGCCTAGCCCCCCTTTCTTGTGATTGTCCCACTGGGAATTCTAAGGCACTCTTGCCTAACCCACTCATCTAGAGCTCTCTGGGCTCAATAGCTTTGAATCTACCAGATTCTGTTCTAACTTCTCTGATGAACAATTTGTCAGGATGTGCTCTTTAACCACCAGATTATAAAGCCCTTTATATGTGTCTACCCTATTATCAAACCATCCAGTGCCTTTTCTGAAGCATCTGCAAAGTCTACCCAGTTCTGTGTTGCCTCTTGTGTGCTGTCTTAATCTTCTGCCTGTACTATTCAAGGGTGACACCAAATAGTTCCACACGTGCTGATTTCATGTGTGCGTAATATTCTTCTTCCTCACCCTCAATTGTGAGTAACCAGTCCCTGTCAACCAATGGTGCTAACTCCCATAGTAGTGTCCCCCGGTGTTTTGCACCCACCTTCGTCATCCTAAGAGCTCTCTCATTGAATGCTAGCCATTTGTCTGTGTCAACCGTAACTATGTAGGTACAATCCCTTCTGTCAATCTGGCCTCTTGGGCACCCTTCCCGAATACCTCAGTCATTCTCTTTAAGCTTCATGCCCTGCTTGACCCACCTTTTTTTAAGGGCCTGCTCTTTCTTCTCCAAGGCTAGGACGCTCTCCTCCCGCTCCAGGGCTGTCACTTCCCCTTGAATACAACCCCTGCTGCATTTCACACTACAAGCTCTGGAGGGCACCTTGGTGCTGAAGGCAAAGACATCGCCCCCCATCTTCTTCCTCGTGGCCACTCCTGTCTTCCTCTTCTTCCCCATTGTTGTGGTTGATCTTGGTTTTCCAGTTGGGGCCCTGTGGGCTTCCTCCCAAACCTTGAGGGCTCCCTCCAGGTCCTCTTTCTTGCTTTGAGCCTCCACACTGATTTTTCTTACCCTACACAATCCCTCTCTTTTGAGGGTAGACAGGTTGGCCAGGTCGCGCTCTATGTTTCCAAGCCCAAAAGTGACTCCAAAATCCTTTTCCAAACTATTTGAAACTCTGTCACAACTTTTTCAAACTTTAAAAAAGATAGCAAGCCCCTTGAAACAGTGCCTTTGGAAACCTTGGCAGATTTCTGTCAATTTCAAACTTTTCAACTGTATTGTGCTACCGAACAAAAGTTCTGGATCCCACCGATAGGCACCAAAGTGAGGAAATGTGGTGTATTATGTGGTGTGGCTGTGAGGTCTCAATGTGTAATATACTCAAAAAAGCCTTCTTGGGTCCAGTCAGGCTCATATGTAAAATCCTAGCTAAGCTCAGGGTAGCTATGGCTATGAGAAGTAAGGCTTAAACAAAGGAACAAGGGTAAAGCATTTTAAAAGCTCCAACACAATCGAATAAGAAAGAAATATGAGTCAGAAATCCAACACTAATTAATAAAAATATGCGGTATGTTTACAAACTTATGAACACTAAAATGGTCAAGATCCACCAGAGAGTTCCAGACATATAAATACCTAAAAGAACAATAAATCACAACTTTTTATTCAACCACGAACAAACATTGGCAAATGCCACAAATCTGACACTTTGAAAAGTTTCAGGAAAAGTTATATCAAAGTTCAATGTGATCACTTTGGGTGACTTTGGACAACCAGCTTTCGGCAGGAAGCAGGTCAGAGGGACTAACACAGTTCCAAAGAACAATTACCTTGAAAGTAAAGCAGTCTCCAGTGCAGTTACAGTGTTAATGGAAACTTGCCATTGACTTCTATGGAGTATTTCTGATGCAAAGGAAACAGGATGCTGAAGATGCTGTAGGATGCTAAGGATGGTGTGTGGTCAACATGGGTCTTCCTATGGCTACACATTGGTTGTCGGTCCTGGTGGGGTCACAGAAGTCAATGTCCCTTAAAGTTCTAATGGATCCAGCAAAAGTCAAGTTGCTACTGGACTATGGGTCTCCAGTTCCAGCAAAACCAGTGGTTGCCTTCTCCTTGCAATAGGTTTCCTTCTGAGTGACTAAATTGCACTCCAAAGACTCTTCTGGGTTCAACAGAACCAGGTGCATCTTAAAAGCAACAGAACTTTGGCTCACAGGCTACCCTTTTATATTCCATATAGGTACCCCAATATAGGCTCAGGTAATGTCCTAACCCTTCACCTATATAGTTCCCTACATTACATACATAATGGTTCTTATGGACTGACCTTTTACCTAGATACGACACTGCACACAGAACGTAGGATTTTCCCTGGTAAAGACCTCATACATTATGCATGAGGATTCTTGGAAACGCAGCAGGACTACAATCTCCTGTATAATATATATGTGTAAAGTTAATTCCCGACGTCATCCTAAGTCTGACAAGTGGCATAGCAAGGTAGAACCCCCAGGGAGACCTTTGGGTATATAACCCCTTCGCTGCGGGTTATTTTCCCGCTGTGCTTAGGGGGAGGGGGACGTGCACGGCACCCGCATGCTCAAGGAGATGCTGAGCTCGTCATGAGGCATGGCGCCCCTGTGCTCATGACGAGCTCAGCTCGTCACAGGTGCATTACCTGCCGTGGAACGCTCAGCACAGCAGGGGAATTATCCCCGCATGCGAGCGTTCCACAGCTCATGACGAGCTGAGCTCGTCATGAGCACCGGAGCGCCGTGGCTCATGGCGAGCTCAGCTCGTCATGAGCATGGAAGAGGATAAACATCACATCTTGCTGAGACAAACACAGGAAATCAGGATTTCCCTGCCGACACACTGATGTGAGACGCTGAGGTTCCTGCATGCAGATATTCCAGCTCACAGTAGTCTAAAACATCCCTTGCAGGCTGTCCAGCTCGAGAAGAAGATGGGGTCCCACAGTCTCTCACTTCAGGTAATAGGGTTGACTTTATGCTAGAGGGATTTTTGGCTTAACACCTACATACATGCTAGGTAGACTTAGGTACATCTAGTTAGGGTAGCATCGTAGGAGTACACATTTAATTGTCATGTATTTTATATTCTTGCCTGTATATATGGTTATAACAAAATGGTAGCGATCTACCATTCTTTTACTTTCTTAGTGCTTCTAATCATTTGTATCTTTTACTGTCTAATGATTGTTTCAGCACACCTATTTTACATTAGAATAAATACTTATTGGAAAATGTACCTACAGTTTATTCGTGTAACTCTCTGAGACTAAGTGAACAGGAGTGACAAAAAGTAGTACACTGTTTGCACGGTCCTGAGGGATCAGGGTTGTCATATTCGATAGTTGCCAAGAACTATTCTCTCCGTGGCAGGAGGAGTTTCTAGTGGCACAGTGAGCTAGCTGGTACACAATCCAAAATACCCGGTGTGGGTGTCAAGAATCAGTCTGACACCAATCCTGCAGTGTATGTTGTCTAAACGTGCAAATCCTATGTAGGTTTTATAGGAACGACACTACAACCCTTTGGTGTACAGTGACAGTCTAGTGACCAGGAATATCAATTTGCCAAAGCAGACTTCCTTAGCTTGTGTGTTCTTGGTGCTGCAACAGGAAGTCAGTCAAATGACACTTAGAGTCTCTTCTTCTGTCTAAGGCTTAGAAACAACTTTCTCTGTAGCAGGGCACTGCAGGCACAGTCCTACCTTTGCTACTGTAAGGAGCAGCAGGGAAAGTCGAACTTCGGTGCAGCCTCTCTTTGACAAGTCCAAGGTTAGCAATCCGTCTTTGGTCCTAATCTCTAGCACAGACAAGATCTGAGGTCTGGGAGGTCAAAGGTACTACAGGTACCATATACTCTGAGACCTGAACAGCAGGGCTCAGGGTATTGCAGAATCATTACACCAGTAGCAAGTAGTCAAAGTAGTGTCAAAACGTGGATGGGAACCTGCAAAAAATCCTGTATCCTCACAGTGTTACATCGATTATAGCTTTTGCTAGTCATCAATGTCTAAACTATGCTGATGCTAATTTATTTTTACATCAGACTAGAAAGTGGGCTCCTTTAGTCACCCTACATTTTTGTACTGTACATCACTAATTGTCAGCTGAATTAAGGTTTTTAAGATTTGCTGGTAACAAAATGAAGGCTATCATTTTGGAGTCTTGTACCATGCAGACTGTATAAATGTCTGGTCAGGACCAATTGCCTATTGTTCTGTACATGCAGTCGAGGCGGCAAAAGAGTTGAAAAACATTGACTATTGATTGGTGCAAATAGTTCTTCCATCTATCCCATGAAATGAACCATTTTCTAAAACATATATATTTTTTAAAACATTAAAGCCTTCAGAAGAATAATTCTCTCTTCCCTGTAGTACCAAATAAATGTAGTGGTTACAGAAAATAAAACTTGATTGGAATATTGCAATTATGCTTAATTGGTTGCCACACAGATTCAATGTATTCATCTACAGCAGATCCAGCATTTAAGGTTGTTACTAATGTAAATGACCAAGTTACTCAGCTACGGTAATGCTGTATCTGGTAGAGACTATCTAGCCACAAATTCCTTACCTTAGAATATTCCCCAGACGTCAGACTGGATCAGGAACATTTTGAATAGTACCTCTGCGCAGGTAGGTGGTGTCAGTCGGCTACAAATTGGCGTTGTCCATGTTGGAAGTGACGTGTGCGGTGCGTATATAAGTTCCACCCCAGCGTGCTGACATCAGTTTCTTGTTGTGCTATTTCTACGTCAGAAGTACAGAGTTACATTAGAAAGCCGATGGAACAGTGTGCAGACACTAAGGACCTTCAGAGACCTTTTATGTAGAAAAACTATTCGAAGAAGTTGGGATGATGGCTAGATAGAGTATCTATCAGATAAATTGTTATCAAATCTAATTAGCTTATTTATCTGATAGACACTTCCAGCTACTGATTCCTTACCTTAGAATAGATATCCCAACAATACTACCCTGGTTTAATGGTCTGCAAACAAGTTTAAACCAGAAAATACTGGAAGACCAAATGGGTAAGGTGCCTGTCACAACAGATCTGACTGACATGGGAGTAGTGTTTAGAAAACATGTGCAGAGAAGCCCCCATAGCAGCCTTTCATATGTCCGGGACGGGGACTCTGTGAGATAACCCAGTCGTCGCAGCATTGGCTCTGGTGGAATGAGCCCGCAAGCCCTCAGGGGGTTGATTCTTGTCCAATGCATAGTAGATTTCAATGTAGAGCACAATCGATTTAGAGATAGTACGTGTCTCCATGGCCTTTCCTTTTTTTGCTCCGGTGAACCTAATGAAGAGTTGATCATTCATCTTCTTAGGTGGGATCAATATCAAATGACAATGCTCTTTTTGGGTCCAGGTGATGGATTCTCTCTTCCTCTTTGGAAGGGTGGATCATTCATCTTCTTAGGTGGGATCAATATCGAATGACAATGCTCTTTTTTGGGCCAGGTGATGGATTCTCTCTTCCTCTTTGGAAGGGTGGAACAGAGCGGAGAAGAGGGTAGTGTGATATTTGGGCTTATGTGGTAAAGCTTCACCACTTTTGGAAGGAAAGAGGTACAGATGCAGAGAACCAATGTATCTGGAAAGAAGGTTGTTTATGAATGGTGCACATAGATGGTCTGAAGCCCGCTAACCTTCCTGGCCGATGTTATGAACCCTGGAAAAGCCGTTTTGATTGTCAATATACACAGAGGGCAAAAATGCATAAGTTCGAATGGTAGCGCATCAAAAGCATTAAAACTAAATTGAGGTTTCATTGGGGAATAATGAAAGGTTTAGAGGGAACCCTGCGGTGAAGTCCTCTCAGGAAACGAGTTGCAATTGGAGTCTTAAGCAGGGAGGCGGAGAAGAAAGCCGGTGTGGCTGAAAGATACCCTTTAACAGTGCCCAGAGCAAAGCCTTGATGTGCTAATGATAAAACAAGTGACACTACTTAAGTGCAGAGAGAGCATTAATATGACTAGCAGTTCACCAAGCCACAAACTTGGCTCAATGGCAGGCATATACAGTCTTAGTTGAGGGATGCCTGGCTGCCAGAATGACTTTGCAGACCTCCAAAGGAAGGTCAAAGACCATCAGCTGTTGCCAATCAATCTCCATGCATGAAGGCAGAGTGTGCACAGGTTTGTGTGCAGTACCCTATCCTGTTGCAGTGACAGGAGATCCTTTCTGAGTCCTTCCATTCTCTCCGATAGAATACGGTGACCCGCAATACTCACTCCAAAGCCATGGAGGATTCGCCTACGCCTCCTACGTCTGCAGCATCGGTGCCGGGTGGCTCCTGGCTCCCGGCAGCTCAGTGCTCACGGGCCCATAGGTCTGCCTTTCTCTCTACTGTGCTGTTGTGCCGTTGGTGCCCGGGCCCTTCACCAGCTTCCTATGCCTGGAGGGAGGGGGGGGGGGGGGGGTTACACCTAGCAGCAGGCACTCAGCCCTCGTTCCCTTCTTTCTCGGAGTGGCCTGTGCCCCGGGCCCTTTACCAGCCTCCCAGCCCCTCAGCCTGGAGGGGGTACTCTCGTTTAGCGGCAGCCTCTCTGCCTTTGTTCCCTCCTTCCTGTAGTTGTTTCAGGGCACAGGGATATGGGGGCTTGTGGTAAAGGGGGGTGTGTACCAGCCACTACTGCCGCCTGGACTTACTGGACCAGGGGGTGCCAAGGAACCAGACGTCAGGAGGCGCGGGTAAGAGAATCTAGGGGGTAGAAGAAGGGGGGTCACTGCCACCTCCTCAGCCTTCAGCTTCAGCTATCAGTTCTCAGCCCATGCTTAAGCAATAGCAATAGCTCTAGCGTACACCCCTAGTTCAGTCTACCTAAGCCACCCGGCTCTCCTTTTCTCTGTTAGGGAAGAAGTAGCCACATGTCTGTGAGTGTGGCAGCCGCTACTCGACGGCCGCAGAGAGTGGCACCAGGTGGGCTGCCGCGGCAGCTTGAAACTAATTCGGGCGCAGTCAGTGGGAAGCTTGGAGGCCCCAATCACCATTGCCCTCATCCACAGCTTGCTTGCCTGTTTTATTCCAAAAGTGCACCTGAGGAGCCCGCCAACCCTCCCAGCCACCTGGGTGAGTGCAACTGTTGATAGTAGGCGGTTGCGGAGAGTGTGCCACTGGCAGCTTGTGGAAGCGTCTCAGCCAGGTCCAGGTACGACTTGGGAGCTTGCCAGGAAGGCCCCACTGGAACCGGCAGGGGACTGGGGAACTGAGGGTGCGAAGTTGCTCCGGCTGGAACTGAAGCTGAAGATTGAAGGACCAGCACAATCGCAACACAACACACCAGTTGGCAACTTAATGAATGGAAAACACCGGCGACAAACAAAGCGCTGTAGGCCTGGGACTATCAAATCTCAAATATCGATGGGCTAGAATATCATTAGAAACAATATCAAGGAACAAAATATCAAAAGAAAATCTTTTCTATCAACAAACCAGTGATCAATCGGGCCAACAGTTAGTACAGCATTAACCAGTGCTACAGCAGCATAACTATACCGGAGGCAAAAAGGACCCCCAGGTCACCTCTCAACTGGATGGACACCCAGCGGCCCACCTGGAAGACTTCCACCTGAGCCCAATGAGCCACTTGGATGACCACCTGGAACACACCCCGAAGAGATCAACAGGTCCAGGAAGAGGGAACCTGGTGGGTACCCGCCGACAACTCAAACACAAAGCCTTGGCCATTTCCATAGTTGGGTGGAAAATTGCCTCGAGTATTCCTACAGAGTAGAGTAGCGACCATGGTAAAAGGGGGCAAAAGACATCGATCATGAGGAAGGAGGAGAGCCCCAGAGAGCACCCAAAAGAGAGTAAAGACCTTGGACGATTACTACAGAAGAGTAGATAGAAACCCAGATGGCAATCCCAAAGCCATGCCCGGGAAGAACCACAGTGGAAAAGACAGCCATTTAGCAAGAAGTGTGCAGTAACAGATTCCTCTGGACAGTGGGGACGCACCTCCAATGCCTGTTGGGGCTTTAGAGACCGGTCAGGGTGCCGACGACGGCACACCGTAGGGGTATACATAATACGGACACCACCACCAAAGGACCCATCTTCAGCATATGCCTACTGACAAGTGGGGAAGAGAACAGTGTGACAAAACTTCGTTCAGAGCTGACAGCCATGCCCTGTATGGAGCGGGGGTTACCTAGTGAGTCACTATTAAAGACGCTGAGCCCTAGCCCATTCCACATGACAGTAGACAGGGTGCAGGGGACAGACAAACAAGGACCACGAGCCAAAGTAGCAGCGTTGGACGGAGACACAATAGAATTGTATCCTCCCTAAACCAGCAACCAGATTTCAAAAGGGTGCGAGGACGCTGGCAGAGACAGCCCCAAGGCACGGCCTCTAGAAGAAAAGCAACAGCAAGCAAACTGGTCTCTGATCAGGAGGGTCACTACCGATACGTCACTCAAAACCAAGCAGGAGGAAGACACAGAGACTAGCGAGAACGAGTTTAATGAACAAAGCAACTGGTTTTCCTCAATCAACAATACACTTATGGCAGCCATGAATGTCCACAACTGGCAGTCACACAAAAAAAAAGATCCTCCTAAAGGGGCATCCTGATTGGAGGACCAATTCTCATCCTCAGGAGGTTGAGATACTATGCTCTCCATGCCCAATCTGGAGCCACAAGAATGACTTGGGACCAGTCATTCCTAATCTCTAAAGAACTCTGGGCAGAAGCCAGTTCCTCATACTAGTTATCCTCAAGTTCCTCCACGGGAACAGGATAGTCATAAGGGTCCTCAGATCTGCCCCAATCATATTCCCCACAGGACCTATCAGTAAAATAAGGCTCTGTCGCCAACTCGGAGGGTCGTGTTCTGATCTGCACCAGAGTTGGCTGCGAGCGACGCCAATGTGGCTCAAAATTGGAATCAGGTGTAACGATGGTCTCGGAATGGCACCGCTGGAACAGTCTGTGGGGAATGTTGCTGCCTTGTGACCAGAGCCTGTCCAGATCCAGGAATGTATCCAAAGGGCCCGACTGGCTCCGACTGCAAACCCATTGGTGGGAATCCAGTGGTGGCACCTGCCAAACCCTCGTATGCCCAAATGAGCACCAGAGGGGATGGCCTGCGCAAATATGAGGAGCATGGTCTCATAAAATCCTTTAGCTGGTTAGGGGGTCACTCCAGATCCAGGAAATTCTCGGAGGGATGGAGATTTGTGGCATCATTCCCACACCTCATCCTAAAACTTGGTCCTGCACAGTGAAGTGAAAGAGTGATTCTACTTCTTGCATTTTTGTATGACTTACCCAACTATGAAGCAGAGGGCGAAGATGACTGTCAGTAAACATTTTGTGAGCAGGCCTGGGACCTTCCTCACAACCAGTACTTAGAGTGGTGTGCAATCGACTGACTTCAGGTGGCCAAGAGCTTCAAGAAGCGCTCTTGAACCACCTTAGGGTTCATCGCTCGACAGTCGGTGCAGGCCCTGGAGTCATGGACCAAAGGCAAATCAAGTGCAGGTCTGTCATAGACATCTGTTTGTAACATGATCCACAGAGTTTAAACCCCACAGTTTATTTAGCAGACATCCCTATCGCAAAATGAGAGCTTAAGTTCAAAATAATTTTTTTAAAGTTGCAAACATTATCCAAAAAATAGATTGAGGTAGCTCTGTCCAGATCTGTCTGATGGCGCGAAAGACAAGAACTGATGACTTTTAATCAACACAAGTCATACAGAGGGAAAATATTTATGAATGACTTACCCCTAAACAAGTTAAATTATTCTGCTATCTGGCTAACAGATAGATTTAGCCACGCTTAAGCACCGACAATTGCCTGGGGCACTGAATAGAGAACATGTTAAGTCCCTGACAAAACCGGTGGCCCCGGCAATTGCTGTGTATAACGCAAAGGCGGTAAGCGCTGTACTTTATGGTGTAGAGATATGGGGGTTTGGGAACTTAAACAAGCTCACAGGCTCTGAAAATAGGTTCTTACGCAATCTTGTTAATCTACCACAGAGCACCCCCATGGGCCCCGTTTTCCAGGATCTGGGTATGAGACCAATTGAGATTATTGCAAATCTCCGTCCAGTATTATACTGGAGGCGTTTATGGGTAACACCGTAACTGAAAATATTCGCCATGGGGCTCATGGATATAATCAAAAGTGATGTCTTCCATCAGGTAAAATGGCTCTCTGGAATTGGAGCGATTCTCAGAGGGTTGGGTCTGGTGGAGGTATGGGAGGACCCAATTAATGCTACATTTCCGTCAAAAAAGGCAATAAAGGGTCTATACTGGGGAATGATATCCTCTAGAGCTTTTAGGATCACTGCTCCGCTTTCACTAACGGGGGTTTTCATGGAGTTCAAGGATGAGACTCTACTTGAGACATTCAGGGACGACATAGCAAAGCCACTGGATAGAAAGCTTTACTTTCAACTAAGAATTGGCAGTATTCCTGTCAGAGCATTTACATCAAGGTGGTCAAGTGGAGGAAATGCCTCATGTCCATATTGTTCTGATCCCCTAGAAACAATCAGCCATCTACTCTTTGGGTGCCCTGCATACTCAGCTCCACGTAGAGTTTGGTTGCGACCAATGTCTAAACTACTGGGCACAAGGAGTGGAATAGTGGCCACTAGAATTATTTGTACAAGTTCTAACCCATTAGTGTACATAGCTGTGGCTACATTTTTAGGTTGGTTGTGGAACATCAGAAGTAACAGGATGAAGGGATGAGTCATTGAATGTTTATCTTGTGATCACATTATATATATAAATATGGTGAAATTACTGTAACTGTGATGAATTTTATCTCTGTATCCTTGTGAACATTTATTTCTATTTAATGAAAGAATTTTAATGTTATGCTTTTATGACAATCGTCGAATAAAGCTTGTTTGACTTGACTTGACAAGAACTGATGTCACTGTGCTGGGGTGGCACCTATATAAGCAGTACACACTTCACTTCCGTAATGGATGATGCTGACACAGAGCAGATCGACAACACCTACCAACGTGCAGAGGTACTACTTCAGATTTTCGGGATCCAGTATGACCCCTGGGGAAAATAAAGAATCTCTATCAGATACATATGTTCACGTTTCTCCAGTAGTGGGAAACAAAACATTGTGAAGATTTTCGCTGCTCAAGACAAAATAAAATGTTACCTCCTGGAGCACTCTAATTATTGGCAATTAGGTGATTTCTTAGGCATTACTCAGTGATTTTGCAATCCACTAAGAGATGCCCTTTATCTGCTGATTTACCTCCCCTTATACAAGCAATGGCTAACCTACACTAACCACTAATCTAGACAATAAATTATAGCAAACCCCCAGTGACATGATTACTTACCTCCTAATATGCTGACTGGCACGTGGGGCAGCAATGAAGGACCTCCACTTCTGTCCATCTTGGACAAGTTTCTGTATGATGCCACAGCTTTGGTTCAGGCTCTTCATTTCTGTTTCCATGTGTAGCCTCCAGGTGTTCTTTGCCCTGCCTCTCTTCAATTTGCATTCTGGCGTCCAGTGGAGAACTGTTGTTGTTCTCTTCTGATGGTGTGTCCTATCCATGGCCATCTTTTTCTCTTGATGACAATGTCTTTGCTCTCTTGCTTGCATCTGGTGAGCATTTTCTGGTTCGAGATAGTATGATATGTAATGTAATGTAATGAGGATTTGTAGAACACACTTATCACCTGGGGCATATCCACGTGCTGGAATAGGTGGGTAGGCTGATCGAGCTCCTAGTCGAATAGCCAGGTCTTCAGTTTCTTGAGGAATTCAAGAAGGGATTGGGAAGTCCTGATGTGATGTAGAAGATTTTGCCAGGATTTGGTAGTCATTTGGGTAAAGGACTATCCTCCTGACTTGATCCTACAGACACAGGGTATTTGCGTGAAGAAGAGTAAGGCTGAGCACAGTTGTCTAGTTGGTTGGTGAATGTTGAGGCGATGGTTGAGGTAGGCAGTCCAATGTTGTGGAGAGCTTTGAATGCATTGGTAAGCAGTCTTGATTGGCATCGTTTCTGGATTGGTAGCTAGTGTAGCTCTTTAAGGTGGGGCGTGATGCGTTAATGAAGAAGTTGAGGATGAGTCTTGCAATGGTGATCAGGGTGTTCGGGTGTCTTTGTAACGGGTTAACTTGTGATGCCGGTATAGAGTGTATTGCTGTAGTCCAGTCTGCTGGTGATGAGGACTTGGATGACCATGCGTCAGGTGTTGCTGGGCTGCCAGTGGAATATTTTGCGGAGCAGTCGTAGGATGAAGAAGCGGGAGGAGGTGAGGGGGTACACTTGTTTGGCCATTGTGAGCCTGTCGTCCACAATGATACCGAGGTTTATGGCGTGGTCGTGGGGATGAATATGGATCCCATGATGGTCCGGATGTCATCAGTTGCTGCAATGAGAACAGTTTCCGTGCTGTAGGTATTGCAGAATCCAAACAGTGAAATGTCTAGTAGGTGGTTTTGTTGTGGAAGAAATTGGAGAGGTTGCCGCAGAGGTCTTGCAAAGGGATGATAAATTTGGTGACAGCTGAGGGATGGAGAATTCTTTGATGATTTTGAAGAGCTTTTTGCAGTTGTTGGAGCTGTTTTCCAGTCTGAGAGCTAGGGCTGTTTTTCTTGAGATGGTTCATGGGCAGAAAATACACAAGATGAATAAATGAATGAAAAGTTTTACAAAACGCATAGCTGCTCTGAGGAGTGTCCCCGGCGCTATCCTCACTATCTCCCACCTTGCAAGTAAGATTATCATAAAAGCTCTTGTTAAAGAGAGCTATCTGCTGCTGTACGTCAAAGGCTCTCAGTATATGCCAGAGGCTGTCACTGTGGAAACTGGCAAAGGCTTTCTCAAACTCAATGAATTTGATGTATAGTTTACTCTGCCATTTCATTCAAAGCTCTGCGACGTTATGTAGAGTAAGGATCTGATCAACACACCCTCTGCCCTTAGTGCAGCCTAGTATCTTCTTTTCTTGTTTGTTTGTCCACACCATAGGAAATCTGTTGTATAATGATTTTCACCAGGATCTTTCTCCGGATTTGACAGAAGGATGATTCCACACCAGTTGTTATGGTTAATTAATGCAACCCACACAATGGGGTTAAATTTATAAGAACTTTATGTTGATTGAACATGGCCGGGTCAGGGTGTCTGAGAACTACTTTCATGTTTGGGTCTGTGAATTACTTTTGTATTATTGTGTTCAATTATTATTGATTAGGTTTTCTTGTCTTTTATTTCTTGTCTTTATTGATTAAGCATGTTTTTTTAAGAGAGGTCTTGAACTATATGATAATTGATGTGATTTATCTACTCATGTGATGGAAGCCCTGGAAAAAAACCTGAGTTTGATCATTACAGAGATACTTTGAATGTATGTGAAATGGATATGATGAAAAATGTCCGCATGTCTGATTGTATATCAAATTGGCCTTAAAGATGGTGAATGAAGGCACTGTCTCTATGTTATACTAACTGACCCCTACACTAATTTTCCTTAATTGGGTCAAGCCCCAATTTATGTAGGCATGGTTTGGAGCATAGCTCTGGATAAAGGTGGTGTTGATGTGTCTGCCTATTAAACTGGCTGTCATGAGTCTGCTGTTAAGTGGATTTTACTCAATTAGGCATTTCTCTGTCCCCTTGCTCAGGATGATAGCTACTCTTTAATGATGTTGTTCATCGTCACTTCCCAAGTACAGTACTATTTCATCTGTGGAGGTTTTCATTTTACCAGATCTGGTCCACCTACTTCCTCTGACATCTAAGATGTATAGGTTGTAGTGCCTTATCTCAGATGTTACTTGATCCAGCATTCATGCATCATACATAGTCCTTATGTTCATGAATCTGATTCTAATCTTGCACTTGGCACTCAGAACTTCTGTCATCTTGGCAGTAGTTTCCTTGTGACTTTGTCTCCTGTTATGCCTCCATCATGCAGAGACTCTGGAAGTCCCTGGTACCCAAAGGATTTTGTGGTTCTGGCTGCTGTTTCTGTAATAAAAAAAATGTATGGGACAATGTTGTTAGCTTTGTGTCCAACCCTCAACCTGGATAACCAGTGGATTTCATTCCAGCGTGGGTGACACTGCCAGGAGACTAGGCTCCCACTAGCATTGCACTCCAGGTCACTGAGGCACAAAAGCTTCCTGACCACTTCATTGTGGGGATCCTCCAAGGATTATTGACATGTTAACCCCAATTAATGGGGTCTCACACAGTCGATTTCCTAAGCTCCAACAAAAAACTGCAAATGTTTTGGCAAAAAAATAAAACTGCCAGGTGTCTCTCACTCCTTCACTTCTGAGTTATGCATATGTAGACGAAATAGTTGAGAGCCATTTTGAAAATCTGTCAGAGAATCTCTCATGTGCAGTACACCAGCACTGAACTGCAAAATCTACAAACACATAGACACGCACACACTGTGGTATTTTACCCCATGTTATTATTGAGGCCTGATTCACAAAGGTAACTTACACTTTTGACTAATTACATGTTAGAGTAAGTTTATTACTTTTCAGCTATTCACAAAATCCAAGAGAAACTTTACTCCAAAAGTGTAACTTACTGTTCTCCACCAAGGTGAAGGGGCTGGGAGCTATTTACAAAGATAAGTTACATTTTATTTCTTTTCACATGTAATTTAATTATGTAAGTTTGCTACTTTTGGCTATTCACAAAATCACAAAAATGTGAAGGTACTCAAAATTGTTTTCAGATTTCGAGATCTCATGGTGCCAGCTACCTCAAAGGATGATTATTAAAGAGAGGACTCTGAGGGAAGTTCATGTATCTGCCAGAAGTATGTTTATCAAAAGTAAGTTACTTTGCTTAATGGGGCTGATGTTAAAAGATTGAAAGAAGGATAATTTACTCACTCTGGGCATGACAGGTTCGCCTCAGAAAAGAGGGCTTTGATCAAGCACACATCACTTTTTACAGTGCTTATGATGCAATTCGTGAGAGCTGGGCCCATTTGATCTTTGTTTCAGGTATAAACAGAAGCTAAACTAATATTGATGGCTCCCTTGCAATATGACCAGGAGAAGAGAAAGTGGGATAGCAAATGAGCCTTCATTGTTGTACTGTGGTTCTTGTGAGAAGCTGGCCTGGTATATGATGTCCACTACTGTCAGTGGGGACCTTGCACCAGTCCAGACAACACTTATAGTGATGTAGGAGGTCTCAACCTTAGAAAGATATCCAAGTGGTCTCTGTGGAGAGCAGCCTTCAGGCTTAGTCTTGAAGGAGTGTAAAGCAGCTTGTTTTACCAGAATGGAATCTTATAGTATAGATTACATGAAAGGAGGCTCACAAAGTATTTATAAAAATATGTATTTATTATATAACACTATCTATTACATTGCAGTATGTCCTACACAGAGATAGACACAAAACACACAATACTTAAGCAAATAAATCACAGTAAATAGCACTAATACACAGTGGGCCCCAGGTGGGGACCAAACCATAAACAAAAAAGTAGTATGAGAACCACACCTCGAGTCAGGACAATGTCCAGAGGAGGTAGAATTGTTGGGGACCCACAGAACCAACCAAGGTAAGTAAATAGGGACCCCACGAAGAGCATGTGCAGTGTGTGAACACGACTATGTGCTCTGTGCAAGTCTATGTGCAAGTCACGTTGGATTTTGAAAGATCAGGGACATTTCCCAGTGGACCGTGAAGGAACCCTGTAGAAGCAGGAGGTTGGAGGGACACCCCACCCATGGATACCATGGTACCCAAGTTACCTAGCCCAGGGAAACCGGGTGCATAGGTGTGAAGTGGCGTTGGAAACTGCTGTCAAACCCAATGGAGGACTTCGGGAAAGTGCAGCTGCTGGAAGAGGAGAAAGTGGCTGGAGGAATCCAAACATGGATTATTGAAGAGGAGTGACTGAAAGAAGAGGGGACAGTGTCTATGTCACTCAGGGATGACCAGGAGGCTTGGGAGACGGATGCCCTATGATGTTGGGTGCTTCAGGAAGGATGATGGTGACCTTGACTCTGCAGCTGCGAGGAAGAGGCAATGCTGAGGACAACCAGAACCTGGATATGTGCTGTTCCATGAAGGATGTCGAGTGCTGAGGAGTTGATGTAAGGCGGGAGCAGCAACAAACCTTGGCAAATGCCACCCACACAAGAAATCAAGAATGTGCACGGTTGGGACCAGCAAGGTCAGGGCATGCCCAAGCAATCAGGGGAGCCAAAGGAAAACAAAGGTGACCCTCAAGTGGACCCACAGGCCGGAGGCACTGGAGTTGCAAGAGGACCTTAAGCAGCTCACCAAAAGGTGCAGGCCACGATGCACACAATGTGGTGTGGCCAAAGATTCTGGTCACAGGAGGTTCTCGAGGTTGGGGCATCTTGGAGCAAGAAGATCTTCTTGCAAAGTGATGTCAACAAGCCTTTGCAACTGCAAAGCGGACACGATACCCAGGGGTTCAGTTATTGCAACCCCAACAAGGACTACTGGCCTCAAACTTGGTACGAGGGTAGAGCAGGCCTCGGGAGCTGAGGAAAACCACCACCTGTGCTGCAGAGCCCACGGAGTCCGGAGGAGCTCGGGATCTTCAGACCGGTTGTCTTTGTTGTGGTGCCTGCAAATGGGGGTATGATTCCAACATGTTTGATATCAAACATGATAGGATTCGTTGCAGCTGTTTTTGAGATGGTCATTGCGCGATTACGCGATGCCCTTCTATATAGTGTATGGCTGCTTCCCTGACAACCCAGGAAAATGAACTCCGTAGGCTGCAGGGGTGTCCTGCTCATGCAGAGGCACCCTCTCACTTAGAGCCAAGCACCCTGGCCTCAGGATTTTAAAGGCCTGCTATAGGGGTGATTTGTAGGTTTTAAGTGCAGTGACCCTTAGATATAGTAAACCTATATCTTTCGTAAGTGGTGCATGCACCAACTTACACAGGCTAAAATGGCAGGCCTGTAGTTCCATTTTGAATGGTCTCTCATGGGTGGCATAATACATGCTGCAGCCCATGGGAGACCTCTGGGGTACCTATGCCCTGGGCACATGGGTACTATATACTAGGAACTGACAAGGGTACCCCAGTATTCAATCTGCATGTACCTAAGTACATAACACAACAGTTTAAGGAGAAAGCAGATAGACCGGGTCCTGATGCACAAGTTACTACTAGTGTAACGATATATCTGTAAGAGACATTAGTTAGTGATAGATTCCTTACCTTAGAATATCCCCAGGCGTCAGACTGAATCCGGAATTTTTTTGCGTAGCAATACCCCTGCGCGTCGGTAGCCGTCGTCTGCGTCCGTTGTCGGCGTCGTTAGCGCCGGAATGACGTCGTCGGAGTACTTAGACGCCGCCCATGCGCGCTGACGTCAGTTCTGATACACAGCTTTTCCGCGCCAGATACGCAGAGCCATGACAGAACCAACACTGGTGCCAAGAAACTAGGGCCCTGAAAGGGGATGACCTTAACCCTAGATATCGGTTCGCAGAACGGGGAGGATGGGTGGGTCGGTAAGGAATCTATCACTAACTAATGTCTCTTACAGATATATCGTTACACAAGTAGTAACTTGTGCATCTGAAAGAGACACGTTAGTGATAGATTCCTTACCTTAGAATAGATACCCCAGAAATACCAACCCCGGTGGTGGGTCTGCGAACCAATAATCACACCAGAAAGTCCTGGAGGACGGAAGGCCAAAGAAGCCATCCCTCCGGACTTGACTGTCCAGGCAGTAGTGTCGTGCAAACGTGTGCAACGAGGCCCACGTAGCTGCCTGGAAAATGTCCTGCAAGGGCACTCCCCAGCCCAGGGCAGTTGTAGTCGCCGTGGCCCGAGGGGAATGAGCCCTCAATCCAACAGGGGGCTCCTTCTTAGCCATGGAGTAACATGCCTGGATACACAAGATGATCCCCGGGAGATGGTCCGCTTGTGCACCGCCTTCCCCTTCTTAACGCCCACGTAACCAACAAGGAGTTGGTCATCCACCCGGAACTGGCGTGTGCGATCCAAGTAAAATGAGAGCGCACGTTTTGGGTCCAGACGGTGGAGCCGCTCTTTCTCTTTAGAGGGATGCGGAGGCGGAAAGAAGGTTGGCAAGGTGATGGACTGCCCTATGTGGAAGGCTGAGACAACCTTGGGCAGGAAAGATGGCTTGGTACGCAACACAACCTTGTCCGGATGGACAGAAAGGAAAGGTGGAGTACAAGAAAGGGCCTGGAGCTCACTCACTCTCCTGGCAGAGGTGATGGCAACCAGGAAAGCAGTCTTCAGAGTCAGAAGGCGAAGAGGACAGTTGTGAAGTGGCTCAAAGGGAGCGCACATCAGGAAAGTAAGAACAAGGTTCAAGTCCCACTGTGGCATCACGAAGGGAACAGGAGGGAACATGTGTGTGATGCCCTTAACCACTTGCACGCTAATGACAAAGCCAGCTCGTCATGGGCTTTACCTATGGTGGACTCATGACGAGCTGGCTTTGTCATGAACAAGCCTTTTTCTACTTCTCCAGCGCATAGCGTGAAAACGCGGTAGCGCTGAAGCAGTTAAGAAATCTATTTACAATAGGGGACCTCAAGAAGGCTGAAAGGGCAGAAAGGTAGCCCTTGACAGTGCCCAGAGCAGAGCCCTGCTGGGCAAGAGACAGAAGAAAGAGGAGAACCTCAGAAAAGGGGGCAGAGAGTGGGTCCACAGCCTTTGCTGTGCACCATGCCATAAATCTGTTCCACCTGCAGGCGTATACCGACTTTGTGGAGGGACGCCTGGCTGCCAGAATGACATTACAGACTTTGGGAGGCAAGTCAAATGGCCTCAACTGTCGCCGCTCAATCTCCAAGCTTGTAGGTGGAGACTGGACAGGTTCGGGTGGAGGACCGTCCCCCGCTGCTGCGACAGAAGGTCCTCCCGAAGAGGCAGACGAATCGGGGGATCGACTGACATGCTGAGTAGCTCGGGATACCAGTATCTTCATGCCCAGTCCGGAGCCACAAGGATAACCTGGGCCCGGTCGCGCCTGATCTTCTTCAGCACTCTGGGCAGAAGTGTTAAAGGCGGAAAGGCGTACAATAGACCGCAACTCCACTCGTGACGAAAACCGTCTCCGAGCGAGCGCCGCCTTGGAAATTCCAACGCGCAGAACTGATGACATTGCGTGTTCTCTTCGGTGGCGAATAGATCTAACCAAGGCTCTCCCCACTGCTGAAAGAGGCCTTGCGCCACGTCCGAGCTCAGACGCCATTCGTGATCCATCATGCACCGACGGCTGAGTTCGTCCGCCCTGGCATTCAGAGAACCTGTTGAACCACCAGGGTCACGCCCTGATGTTCCAGCCACTGCCAGAGGCGCAGAGCCTCCTGGCATAGGGTGCACGACCCCACCCCGCCCTGTTTGTTGCAGTACCACATGGCAGTGGTGTTGCCGTGAACACTTGCACTACACTCCCCCGGACAGAGGGGAGGAATGCCTTCAGTGCTAGACGAATCGCCCGTAACTCCAACAGGTTGATGTGGAGCCGGGCCTCCACCGGAGACCAGAGCCCTCTGATCTCCGCCTCTCCCATGTGGCCACCCCAGCCCTGGAGGGACGCCTCCGTCACAACTACGTGCTCCGGGTGGGGTAGGGAGAGGGATATGCCACTGACCCAATCGCGGTCCGTGAGCCACCACTGCAACTGTCTTGCAGTGCCCTCCGAGATCAAGACATGGTCGGACAAGTTGCCCTGATGCTGGGCCCACTGAAACTTCAGGTCCCACTGCAGAGCCCGCATCCGCCACCGGGCGTGACACACCAGAAGGATGCAGGAGGCCATCAGTCCCAGAAGCCGCAGCGTCAACCTGACCGATACTCGGGATAAGGATTGGAAGATTGGAATCAGAGCCTGAATATCCCGAACCCGCTGTTCGGGAGGGTAAACCCGAAACTGCGCCGAGTCCAGAACCGCTCCGATGAAGAGGAGCTTCTGAGAGGGACACAGGTGCGACTTCGGCACATTGATGGAGAACCCCAGCAAGTGCAGGAGGTCGGCCGTAGTCTGGAGGTGGCTGACGACTGTCTGGGGCGAGCCCGCCTTCAACAACCAGTCGTCGAGGTAGGGGAAGAGTGACACCCCTAACCTGCGCAGATGAGCTGCGACAACCACCATCACCTTCGTGAACACCCGTGGGGCGCTGGTAAGGTCGAAGGGGAGCACGGTAAACTGAAAATGCTCGTGGCCTACCGTGAACCGCAGGTAACGCCGGTGGGCCGGCAGGAAGGGGATGTGAAAATAAGCGTCCTGCAAGTCCAACGCTACCATCCAGTCTCCGGGGTCCAGAGCAGCTAAGACCTGAGCCAAAGTCAGCATCTTGAACTTCTCTTGTCGGAGGAAGCCGTTGATGTTCCGTAGATCCAAGATAGGGCGCAGGCCCCCCTTGCCCATCTTGGGCACCAGAAAGTAGTGGGAGTAACATCCACACCCTACTTCTGGCCCAGGAACGCGCTCGATGGCCCCCTTGGCCAAGAAGGCCGTGACTTCCTCTTGCAGAAGATGCAAGTGATCCCTCGACACGCGGTGGAATCGCGGTGGCATGGCTGGAGGGGTCGCCTCGAAGGGGAGGGAGTAGCCCCTTCGGACGATTTGAAACACCCACCTGTCCGACGTGACAGTGCGCCAGTGGGAGTGGTGATGGCGAACCCTGCCTCCCACAGGCGTCACATGGGCCTGAAAACTCGGACTAGGAAGGTTTTGAGGCAGGTGCTGCGGAGGGAGGTGTGGACTGGCCTCGCCGCTGACCCCGACCGCCGCCATGGCGGTTTCCACGGCCGCCACCGCGCTGCTGGGTATTCTGCGGTGCGTGGCTGGCAGCACGTGTGGGGGGGCCCGTTCCGTGGCCACGAAAGGAGCGAAAGGCACCCGATTGCTGGCACGTGGCCGAAAGGCCTAAGGACTTGGTTGTAGCCCTGGAGTCCTTAAAGCGCTCCAGCGCATGGTCTGCCTTGTCGCCAAAAAGGCGACGGCCATCGAACGGCATGTCCAGAAGAGTGGCCTGGACATCGGCCGAAAAGTTGGCGGACCTCAACCAGGCGTGGCGTCTAACTGTCACCGTCGTTGCCATCGCCCTGCCCAGTGAGTCCGTGGTATCCAGCCCACATCGGATAGAGTATCGTGCCACATCTCGACCCTCCACAAGGGCTTGGGCGAGTTTAGCCCGGACCTCCTCCGGGCATTGTGGCAGCACGTCCGCAACCGTGTCCCACAGGGTGTGGGTGTAGCGGCCCAAGAGACACGCGGTATTGACAGACCGCAGTCCCAAACTCAGGGACGAGAACACCTTCTTTCTGAACTGTTCATATCTCTTGGATTCCGATCGGGCGGGGCCGTCGGGAATGCGGTCTGGGAAGTGGAGGCCTGGATAACCAGGCTCTCGGGGGTAGGATGGGTGGACAAAAAGCAAGGGTCGCCCGGAGCCGGGCGGTAGCGTCTGGCCACGTTCCTATCCACAGGCGGACCTGTGGCGGGCTTGGACCAAGTGCCCACAAGAACGTCACATAAGGCTTCATTAAACGGCAGCAGAGGTTCACTGGAGCTTACCTGCGGTTTAAGAACCTCAGTGAGGAGGTTAGTCCTCACGACCGCAACGGGGAGCTCAAGGCCCAAGGCCTTGGCTGCCCTTGTCAACACTACGCTATAAGCAGCCCCCTCCTCCGTAGCCACGGTGGGAGGGGAGACAAATCCAGTGTCTGGCGAGGTGTCAATACCACTGGCCTCCCCAAGCTCATATGTCTAGTCCTCTTGAGACTGGCACTCCTGTGCCAGAGGGTCCTCAGGCCCCTCCCAATCACCTCCGTCACCAGTCTCCTGTAACCCAGGGTCAACAGACTGGGCCTCCTCATGGAAATAAAAATCTCCCAAGGCCGTCTGAAGCGGCGCCCAACGGCGCCGTTCCGGCACCAGAGTCGGACCGAAGGGAAGATTGGGGACGGCGTCCACAATGGGCGCCGGGGGCGACACCCTCGGGGCCGGCGCCGGTGAGGTCGTGAGGTCGACCGGCGATGACGCGGATCCGGAAGTGGATCCGGTGAGGCCCTGCGGCGCCGGGACCGAAGTCGCCGGCGGCGCCGGGGCAGAAGCACCCAGCGGCGTCTGGGCCGAAGCGCCTGCAGCTGGGACCGCTGGGCCCGAAGGCGCCGCGGGACCCGGCAGAGGAGGGAGGGACCTCATGGCCATGACGTACCGCTCGACCTCCTCTGGCTCCCGCCGTGCCCAGGGACCCGAAGGTGTGGGGCAGGCGGCGACGCTTGCGACTCTCTTGGAGCCGCGTGGGCGGTGTCGCCCGAACCCCCGGCCGCATCGTGCGAGCGTCGGGGTGGGTTGGAGGAGCGATGGTGCCGCTCCGACCTCTCATGCCTCTTACCTGAGGACTTGGATCCTGACGACCGATGTCCACTCCCGGAGCTGCGAGGACTCCGACCCCACGACCGGTCCCTCGACCTCCCGTGGGACCGGGACCTGGAATGGCGCGGGGCCGACTGCCGGAGCTCGAGCCACTTTCGGGACTGCTCCCGCCTAGCCTTCGACGTCAGGGCCCGGCAGTCGGAGCAGGTGCGGTCGTCGTGGTCGAGGCCTAAGCACTTCAGGCACCGGCGATGGGGGTCCGTGACCGTCATCAGTCGATCGCACTTCGAACAGGGCTTGAACCCGGGCATCCCTACCGGCACCGATGGAGTCGAAGACTCGAGTAGAGAAATGATCAAAAGATCAAAAAGTTTAGTCAAACAATGACTAGGGGTAGAGCTTCTCCGGATCTGCGCTAGCTGGCGCGGAAAAAAGAAGAACTGACGTCAGCGCGCATGGGCGGCATCTAAGTACTCCGACGACGTCATTCCGGCGCTAACGATGCCGACGATGGACGCGGAGCCGCGGACGACGCCTACCGTTGCGCAGGGGTATTGCTACGCAAAACATTTCCGGATCCAGTCTGACGCCTGGGGATATTCTAAGGTAAGGAATCTATCACTAACGTGTCTCTTTCAGATTAGCAGGATACCAGTCAGTCTAGTCAAAAACAGCATCACATCAAGCAAAAGGTGGGGGTAAGCATAAGAAGCAGATCCTACTTTCCTACAGTTCTTCTTATAGAAACAAACATGAGATTTGAAGGGAACATTCATTATTCTATAGCTTAGGGGTACAAGAATGGCTTCCCTCTTATGGAGGCAGGAAGAAAAACACATTTTTTCCCATCGCCAGTACCTTGAAAAATAATATTCTGCCCCACCTGAAGTTGAAAGAAAAGAAAACAAAAAGTACTCCGCCACAATGCCAGTACAGAGAAACTGTGGAAAACTTACTAAATCAAGAAACCACAGATCTCACAAGCCTTGGGTTGCCCTTTGTTTTATGGTCAAGCCATTCTGATGATTAAATAATTAAAGCAATTACGAGGCCATGCTAGGGTTGCAGTCAAACCTCACAAATTCATTAAGAAATGGCTTTTTTATGGGCCGGGGAAGTTTATGTTTTCCCCAGAAATATCATTACCAAAAGTATGTAACTTTGACTTCTTACATACACATCTTACTGATGATTCCTTACCTTATTACTGAGTCCCACACCAATACCTCCCTGAGGTGTGGCATTGTGTTGTGCTGGTTAACCAAGGAAATCATGCAACACGTCTTTGGCTATTTACCCATCATTGCATGCTTGAAACCTGCTGCAGTATTATTTGGCAAAAGTATGCAAGGTTGACCATGTAGTCATCGGTCCTTGCTGCCTTGGCTGCTTATACTAAAGCTCATTTCACATGCCCACTAGAGCCAAGAGATGCACTTTTATGTCCATGCTGGAAGGCACTGTACCGGTGAAAAACATTATCTAGACATGTTCATGATGGGTATAGATGAACACATTTCTTACCTCTGGTAATGCCTTTTCTAAAAGAGACTCTATCTAACGGCAGATTCCTCACTTTGTGAATTTCTCCAGGCACCAGACTGGAACTGGAAACGTTCCAGAAGTTCCCTCATGTATCGACAGGTGGCATCATGTGGCTCCAAGTTGGATCCATCTGCTTGGACATGATGTTGGGGCTCTCATATAAATTCCACTCTGTGCATTGATGTCAATTTCCTTCTGATCTCTGTCTACGCTGTCGCTGTCGAATGTAGAGCTATGGAAATTAAATTTGCAATTATATACAAGGAGACTATGAGTCCCTTGCATAGAATAGGGAGGAGGGCGGGTAAGTGAGGAATCTGCGGTTGGACAGTCAAGCAGCAAAGGTATCACCCAAGGTAAGTAACTTTTTATTCTGATAGAGGCTTCTAACCGCATATCACTTACCTTGTGAATAGATACCTAATTAGTACACCTCCTTTGGTGGTTCTTCTGCAGAATGACTAAGACCATGAAATATTGTAAGACATATTGGGTGAAGTGCTTGTCTTGCCGGATCTGGCTATCCAGGCAGTAATGCTTCATGAACATGTGGAGCGATGCCCATCTAATGGACTGGCAAATTTCCATGACTGGCACATCGTGCACCAGCGCAGATGTCGTAGGCTTTGCTCTTGTGGAATGTGCGTGCCAGGCTTCTGAGGGCTGCTTCTTGGCTAGCCCATAGCAAGTCTTGATACATATCATAATCCATCTTGAGATCTTTTGCACCATTTAGCATTTCTTAGCCCCTGAGAAACCAAGAAAAGTTGTGTCAGTAGTCTTTAGTTAGGCCCACATAGAAGCTAAGTTGCTATGTGGGGTGAAGTTGATGAAGTCGTCCTTCCTCTTTTGAGGGACGAGTTGGTGCATAAAAAGCATGCAAGGTTATGGATTGCCCTATGTGAAAGGCAGTGATAACCTTGGATAGGATTGCCGCCTTTGTCCAGAGGACTAATTTGTCCGGAAAGAAAGATGTATATGGAGGGACCACTGATAATGTCTGAGGTTCACTCACTTGCCTTGCCAATGTTATAGCAATGAGGAATTTTGTCTTGATAGTAAGAAGATAAAGAGAACAACTGTGTATGGGCTTGAAAGGAGTGCACATCAAGTAGGTGAGTACCAAGTTAAGGTACTACTGCAGCAAGTCAAATGGAGTAGGGGGGCAACTTATGGCTCAGACCCTTCAAAAAAGGCCTCACAATAGGTAAAGAGGAATGGTTAGTCAGCTAAACATAAAAAGAATGGAAGGGGCAAAAGGTAACCGTTACCTATTGCCACATCAACGCCTTGCTGGGCCAATGACAAACAGGCACCTCAAATGTAATCACCATTTGTGATCCGCTAAGCAATGTCAGTTGAGTTCTTCGGCCCTGGTGTTTAAAGATCGTGCCAGGTGCTGGGTGATAAGTGAGATGCCTGAGCATTCAGCCGGTTCCAGAGTCGTAGAGGGTCCTGGAACAGAACCCACGACCCAAGCCTTCCTCCTTGTTGCATTACCATATAATCTTCATGTTGCCCTTAAATACCTTTGATGGTTGGGGATGCTTTCAGTGGCAAGTGAATTGCTTGCAACACTAGAAAGGTGATGTGGAGGCGAGCCTCTGCCGAAGATCTGGGTCTTCTGATCTCCACCTCTTCCAGATGACCTCCTCAACCCAGCAACAATGCTTCTGTCATGACTTTTAGCTCTAGGTGGGCTAGAAGAGGGATTTTTCATTGATCCAATTGCTGTTGAGCAGTACCACTGCAGTTTTTTTTATTCTCCTTGGACACCAGAATGGAGCCTCGGGAAATGTCTTTGTGATGAGCCACCTGCAGAGCCCTCATGTGCCACCTGGTATGGTCAACAAGGAGGATGCGGGAGTGGAAGATGCCCAGAAGTCTCAGAGCCTCTCTCACTGAGAACAAGGTGAAAGGTTGAAACATCTGGATCATAGCCCGAATGTCACGAACTCATTGAGGAGGTGAGCTGCTTCAGAAAATGTCATGTGCCCAGGATTGCTCCAATGAAGGAACGTCTTTGCGAAGGAGTCAGGTATGACATTGGCTTGTTGATGAAGAAATCCAACAATGTCAATGAGTCATCTGTCATTTGGAGGTGACTTATGACTGTTTGGGGTGAGCCCATCTTTAGCAACCAGTCATCAAGGTATGGGAAGACAGGTACTCTCAGCCTCTGCAGATGAGCTACGACCATCACCATCACATTTGTGAACACTCGAGGTGCACTGGTAAAGCCACAACAGAGAACTGAAAATGCCAGGGGCCTATCTGGAACCGCAGTTAATGTCTGTGGGACTGCAGGACAGGAATGTCAACGTATGCCTCTTGCAAGTTCAGCGCTACCATCCAGTCTCCTGGATATTGGGCAGGCAGAACTTAGGCCATAGTGAGCATTTTAAAACTTCTTCTGGAGGAAAAAGTTCAGAGGGTGAAGGTCTAGACTGGGACTAAGACCTCCATCCTTTTTTGGCACCAGGAAATAACAGAGGAAGCAGCCAGTCCCGATCTCTGATGCCTGCCCCCTCTCTATGGCTCCCTTCACCAATAGAGCTTGAACTTCTCCTTGGAGTCTGGACAAGTGGTCCTCCAGGAGATGTGAAAGGAGGGGTGTGGAATAACCGCAGTCCACACTCTGGAGCACCCATTGGTCCAATGTGATGCTCCTCAACCCAGGGAGGTGAATAGTGATGCAACTTATTCCTGGACGATCGTGTGCTACTATAGATGATGTAAAGGATACCTGAGGGAGGGGAGGTTTGGGTAGAACATGGCCCATGGGGTCCTGGACCCTGGCAGCCTGATTCCTTCCTGTACTTCAAAAGGACTGAGAGGCCTATTATTGTTGATGCACATTCTTGCGTTGCATCTGATGGTATCCCTTTCCAAAGCCTCACAAGGGGCAACATTGTTGGTGGAGCTGTTGCACTGGCAGGGCAAACTCAAGAGCATGAGCCATTGCCTTGCTGTCCTTATAACGTACTACAGCTGAATCTACCTTGTCTCCACAGAGAGGGGTCCCATCAAAGGGTATGTTTATTAGAGACTGCTAGACAGTGTTGGAGAATCCTATGGAGCGGACCCAAGTGTGGTTAATAAGCACCATGCTGGTGCCAACTTGTCTAACCAGGCAGTCAATAGGGTCCAGGTCCCATCCAATGGAGTACTTTGAAACATCTTGGCAATCTTGAATAAGATTTTGTAGGATTGGCTGACGTCTTCTGGGGTGGCTTGCAAGATGTCCACCACTTTGTTCCACAGCACATGCGAGTATCTTCCAAGGACAAAGTTAATGTTGACTGACCTTAGTGGAAGGAAGGCTGACTCAGGAGAACATATTTTCTGAAATGGTCTCCTTATGTTCCATTCTCTATCTAGCATGGTGGTCGGAACCTGATTGGGGATTAATTGGCTGGTGGAGGTTTGGACCACTAGGCTTTCAGAAGAGGGGTGTCGCAGGAGGAAGGCAGGGTCCCCCGGTGCAAACCTGTCCCACAGTGAAATCTGCCTTTTGTCTGGAGGTCAAGATCCTGGTTTTTACCAGGTATCAAACAGTGTGTCTGTTAATGCCTCAGTGAATGGTAGGATGGGTTATGTTTGGTTTGGTCTGGGTGAAACACCTCAGAAAAAAGATTAGTAAGTCAAGAGGAGAGTCAAAGATAAGACTTCAGCGAGTATCCTGTTTACAGTAGCAAAGGAGGCACACTGCTCAGTAGCTGGAGAAGGTAAGGGCAAGTGGAGGAGAGCATCAGAAGAATTGTCTGCTGCTAGAATCCTGCGAGTCATAAAACAGGTTTTCATTGTCTTTGAGTGGTGATTGATCATCGTCATTTTCATGTATGTGGTGTAGAAGGGACTCTAGACTACACGTTTGGTAAGGACAGATTTGGTGTGACATCAGTGGAGTTTGCCCTGAGCTCGCTTCAGGGTCGGAAAGGACTTTCGCCCCCCTCTGGCATCATCAATGTCAGTTTTTACTTCAATGGTTGGGTTTAGGATGTTGGCTGTGGTGCCACAAAAGGTGTAGGATGCGGTGTAGTCCAAAGCTGGAACCAAGCTCGGAGCAAGGTCAGGTGGCACCGTCAGGGACGAATCCGCTGGCAGTAGACTGGCTGGTTGTCACTTCAGGTCCTCAGGGTCTGGAGGTGTTCCAGAGTTAGCTAGTCAGGTAACAAATATTCTGTCCATCGCCTCTGGGAAGTCCACGATTTGTTGTGGCACCTTGCGTGGCCAGTGAAGTCAGAGCACAATGGAACCAAGGTCAGAAATGGATCCAGGGTCAGAGACTGAGTTTGCGACCTAGAGGTACCCAACACATAATTTGACTCCGTATTTGTGGGGGTAGCGGGATGAAGTGCAGTCATGTTTGGACCGCTTGTGCTTCATAGATTTCTTGGAATTACCAGAAGACCGGGACTTCTATGAAGACTGGTAAAAGAGCAGTCTCTGGAGTGTCACCACACCCATGCTGTTGGCTTTGACAAAGACCATCACGTTTTTGATTCTTTGGGGTGTTCTGCAATACAGAGCTTGGCTTTGCAGTCACAGACGGCGTTCGGGTTCAGCTTCTTGCATTGACCACAGGATGCTAAGTCGTGCTTGAAGCAAACACACAGAGAGACCTTGTATGGGTCAATCTCTGACATATGTTTATGGCAATCCTTACACTGTTTGAACCGTGTCATTTTAGGTAGAGATTAGTCCCTGACATACGGAAGGATTTGAAGAAAAAATCAAAGTCAGAAATCTGACGGAGCGAGGGCTCGAACTCTGGATTTGTGTTGGAAGGCGCAGAAAGAAATTAACTGATTTCAGTTGTGGTTCTGAAGATTCTGGATTCATGTAATCGTTCTGGACTCGAGAATTAAAACTTCGTCGAAACATGACGAATTTGGTATCAAAAGACCGAGAATGACGAGCACACCATGTACATATGTTTTCAGCATATTCGAGTGACGATTTCACCTCGAAATCGTCATTTGCATTCTGAACCCTTGGCTTCCATTTATGTGTTGCCCTTTACATAGGCCTTAATCCAGCTGAATTCCATTCCACAAGGACACATACTCCTTAATCGACTTCCCTATGACCTGTGCAAGTTGGAACTATTGCCCCAGGCCGAACTCGTTAGGTCAGTTCCCCTCCCAGTGGCCGAACAAGATAGCATCAAGGCTCAGCAAGCCATAAAACCATTTCAGCGCGCACACCTGCCGTATCTTGCTCACATCTGTCTCTACTCTTCCTGCTTCACTTACTTTATGGTGGGGAGGTGCCTGTTTTATTGGGGGTCCACCGGTATCTGATGAAATGTTGGGCCTTGCCGGGTGATTTGTTGTGGGCAGCACGACGTGAAATATGTACATGTCCTCATGACTCTGCTTTTTCTTTTGTAACCAAGACCTGTAAATGATATATTGCAAATTCGAAGAATGTTTGCCTGAAGCTGAATATTCTGTATAAAGAGAGAAGCCTGACTTTGTAAATTCGAGCAGTCTCCTGAGAATATACTTCCCCGTGTGTTGTACTTCTAGGACACCTGTTACCTTGGTTGCAGCCAATAAATCGATCTTTGACTTCACCTAGAAGACTCTGAGTTTCTGTGGTCTGGATCAGGGAAGAACCCGAGGTCTCTGGGTGTACCCTGACACCGCTGGGTTGCCGGTTCTGTGCCGGTTCTTAAAAACCCAGTACCTCACAGTGCACGGAGGAAACGTGGATATTGTGGCCCTGATGTCATATCCTGGGCAGGATGGACCGCACGTGGAACCACATGACACCACCTCCTGGTGGGTGGGGGAATGGCTATGAACATCTTATGGATCCATTCTAGCGCCTGGAGAAATTCACATGGTGAGGAATCTGCTGTTAGAACTTTATATCAGAAGGTTGCCTTTACTGGGATTGGACTACCCAGCAATAGCCTAGAAACATCCAATGTGATGATGATGCTGTCTGATTGGGGAGGCTAGGCCCAGTGAGCGAGCTGTAACTCAGCTGTTCATTAAGCATTCCAGGAAGGAGTTAGCCTTTCCTCTGAATAGCCTTTCAACATTGAAGGGCTTGTCTACTAACGTGACTTAGACTTCTCCAGTGAAGCTAGTCGAACACTGCCTAGTTTGTTGTGACATCCATGCCGATGGACCTAGCAAAAGTCTCCACAGAATCTCGGCTGCACTTCAAGATCTGTTTGGATGTTTCCAAATCGCCATTGAGCAGACCCATTAATAGCTTTTTCACATAGTCTGGCATGCTGATCACAGTAAGTTTTGCCAACTCCCATAAGGCACGAACGTATCAGCGCAGAAGACAGGTTGCATTGAAAGTGTGGAGGGCGAGGCTACTGGAAGCAAAAGGTTTTCAGTCATAAAGGCATGCCTCTTTGACTCTATCAGGGGTGATGCGGGGGAGGTCATTAGGTTTTGCTTCGAGGAGAAAGTTTTGATTGCCAAGCAAAAATTGGAGAGAGGATGTGGTGTAATGGCTAGAGCAGCTACATTTGTAGCCGGTGAACTGGATTTGAGTCTCAGCAGGAGGCTCAATAAACATCCTGTGATTCTGGGCAAATCCCTTAGGGGCATATATACATTGGCGCTAGGCAGCCAAAAGGGCACCACCTCAGGGGAAAAATCAGGAAAATGCTGTGTTGACTTTAAATACGGCACTTTCTTGCCCTTTCCTTGTCACACAATGCAGCGCAGCAAGGTAACGTGCTGTGGCAGCACTGGGTGACTTTTCCATAAATATGTCCCTCAAACTCTCTGTGCCCAAAACTTAATGTGTCCATTTGTAATGCAACCAATGATCATACAAAGCACTCAGATATCCTCGGATCCAGTTTGTGATATATAAAACTTTTTTAAAAAACAAAAAGAGAGGGAGCAACCCGGAGCAGGCCTATGACATCTGGCTTATGTCTGTGTAATGCTTGGCCCGAAAACGAGTTTTTATCATTCAACCTTAGACCACTGGTCTATGGTGTATTGCATTGTAATGTAGCATTTTTAAAACACACTGCATATAAATGTGTATGAAAGGGCCAGATGTACGAAGCATTTTATTGATTGAAAACGGCTCATCGCACTGTTTGTGACCGGTAAAATGCTGTTTTGGCATGGACCAACCCTATTTTGCGAATCAGTAGCCTTTGCCACTGCCTGCCCTTAGAAAATGAAAAGAAAACTTTTTTCATTTTTTTTCTTTCAAATGCATCCTGTTATCCTTTAAGGAAAACAGGCTGCATTTGAAAGAAAAAAGTTGCTTTATTTAAAAAGCAAACACAAACCTGGTGGTTTTCTGTCTCCAGCAGTTCACCATTCATATGTTATTGACTATTCCCAATTGGTCACCATTTGCCTCGTGTTTATTGATGAGACAGGTCTCTTGTACCCATTTGGGACTCGCTAATGTCTCTGAGATACAGTAGTACATTTCATTTTGCGAGTATCTATTTGTGAGTCGCAATTATAGACTTCCAAAATGGAAAGTTCGTACATCTGGCCCAAAATCACTCATGCTGTTTTGACTTTTTGCTTAAAAGGCCTGTTGGTGTGGCTGCTCAGGGAAGTGTTTCACCTTTCTACCAGTAGATGGCAGCTCAGTACTTTGTAAAATAAATTCCACAAAATAGATAGCTCATATTGAGCAATTCAATAAAGCCCGTGATACACAGGACCTTTACAGCGTCTCCGTGGAACCTTATTCTGAGGGATAATATGGCCTTCATTCACAAAGGGCCTCAGCACTCGTGGAGGTACCCCGCAGTCGCGGGGGCGTGTCCGCGCTCGGGGCGGTGTGTTTATATAGGGTAATCCTCTATAGAGTTCCATAAGTAAAAGATTTAAGAAACCACTACATTAACGGGCGAGATATATACCATTATATACCGTTATAGCCGTACCGTGCCGCACCGTGCTCAAGTTGATTATATTTTTATGTACCTCCTTGACTGCATAAGTCTACGAAACAAATAAATATCTAAGACTGCGGGTTTACCCTTGTTATGAAAAATGACACGATATTTACAACCGTATTTCAACATCATAAACAAAAAATTTAGAACATTATCATGCACATTACCGAGATTAGAAAAAAATAAAAAGTTCTTGAACCCACAAACCAGAACGAGAAGGGGCGCGGTAGCAAACTTAGTGACAGTAAATATGCACCTTTTTATTCACAAACTTTGCCACCCAAAAAATTGACAACGAGAAGTATATTATGGCTATTCTGGCTGACTTTATTGGTCACAAATAGACCAGAAGTAGATAGCTCGCTTAAGGCACTTGGTCCAAAGTTGTATTTGTAAACAGTAACTACAAGGGTCGAATAGAAGTAAGCCAGGTGGTTAGCACGTATTATTGAGGTCAAAGTTCAGCTTACTTTGTATCATATGCTATATAGTTGGTAATTGTTATTGTAATTATATTGTCACTCACATATATATAGACCTTATATAGTAAAGATCTTGAGAAAGTAAAATGCTTTCAAATCTTAGTTTATCTCCTCTTTGCCTCGATGGATTGCTTAGTCACCTGCAGGCGCACAACTACCATTGGGCTGAAAGAGAGGTTACAGGTGTAAAGTCTGCCTCCACCATCTAGGGATGAGCAGTGGGCTATCCTGGAACACTCTCAGCAGAGTAAGAGACTGATGATCATTACTCTTGTAGATGTGGGAAAGAATGAGCATGGAATGGGCGTAAAGGTGTATGCAAAGAAGAGAGAAGTTAGGTGAAAAAAAGAGGTGCCACCATTTTCTGGCCTCTGAAAGCAAAGGCTCTCACCTCAGGAGGTCAGAAACCTGTCTATGGTGGCTGACTGGTCGAGCCAGTCAGTCAACACACTAGTAGTCGGTGGTTTTCAGAGGGTCCGTCTGCACCCTCTGGCTGCATGTATTAAGAAATCCAGCACTGGCATCAGTGTGGGTTTATTAAGATGAGGTGTTTGATACCAAACACCTTGGGGTACAGTGAAGCCATCATGTAGTTGGGGAACTCGTAATGACAGGTGTCCAGCCCATGGACTTAGTATGGCTTCTCTGCACACTTGTAGTTTCCAAAGGTGAATTTAGATATCACAGGGGTACATCCACTCATGCAGATATGCCCACACATGGGTAATATACCATGTAAAGAGTCCAGTGGTTCCCTTATGAGTGGATAGGTGCTTTCTATGCAATCCCAAAGGGCTCTATTAGGGGGAAGTGTGGTCGAGCAGCCTTAGGTATAACACAGTGGAGTGCAAGACATTTGCAAATACACACAATGATTAATAAATGACACACAACTCAACTCAAGAAGGAGATCCACACCAATTTATAAAAATGCCAAGTATCTCTATATATGTTTAGTCATCTGAGAAAAAAATGTTCAGGCAAGTACATTTTTAAATATAAATTCTTTTCACTTTAAAAAGTGGACAAAGTGCTATTTCTGAGTTTTGCAATGTTATCCTATGGAAGGAAGAACACGTTCTGCAATTAGGTATAAAACAGCAACTTACAAGACCAATCTCCAGGAGTTAAAGTGAGTGGTGGGCAAGGTACAAGTCAGCACCATCAGAACCCCACCAGCCAGCACGAAAGCGGCTGAGTACAAAACAGCGTTGGGAATCCAATGTATTTCAATGGAGATCGGTCACTGCGGAAAGAGGCTGCAGGAGTCCAGTTGGGCTGAACCAGCAAGTGAGCTCAGGCCTTGCGATGCTCAGGAACAGGGGCCACCTTTGGTCCTCTTCTACAAGTCCCAGGGCCGATGGGTGCAGGGGTGTCTTTAGGTGTCAGTTTTTTCCTTACCTGAGCAGTTGAGGTTGAGGGGGTCTGTGTGTAGAGGCTGCTGGTGTCATCGGGGAGTCCAGCAGGGGTAAACCATGATGAAATCGAATTCTGGAGGGCTGGGGGAACATGACACTGGTGGCCCACGTCAACTTAGGCCGAAGGCGATAGGTGCAGTGGTGGCTTCAGGTGTTAGTTTTTTGCAGTTCCGAAGGCTTCAGTGTGGAGTTTCTTCAGAACAGGTCCGCTGTTCACTGGATGTCTTGAGTCTTTGTCAAAGGCAAGCTGCTCTCCCAAGTTTCTGGGGTCAACATCTGCAGGACGAGTTGACTTTGGCACAGTTCTCGATGAGGGATGTAGACGGGCTGGTTGGTACTAGGTCCGCTACTTCTTCTCTCCTTTCTGCATTTGCAACTTTTGCGTGTCCTCTCTTTTCTTAGGTCATCAGTATCTGCTTCTCTGGTATCAGGGGCTCCCCTAAATACTGAATTTAGGGGTTTTATGGGAAGATACGGTAGTAGCCAATGGACCACTGACATGGGATCACTACTCCCCATATGACCACTTCCTGTCCCAAAATTCCTAAGTATGCCATCACAAAGATGGCTTCTTCTGAAAAAAATGGAGCACCTTCCATGTGGGATAAACAGTAATCTATCTTGCACATATCAAACATATACCCAGCATATATCATAGAGAGAAGTGCAAGATAAATATGTTGACATTGCCAAAGCCAAGCTTAAATACTTACCATATGAAATACCACTTGTTGGACTTGGCCCTTTTTTGCAGGTTCCCCGCTAAACTTTTTTGCCTTTTCTCTGACATGGTATTGGTGGTTTTAGGCCTCTGGGCACTTTAGCACTGTGGTCCAGTGTAAAGTGCGTGCGCTCTCGGTGTTACATTTGTAACGTTGGCCTGCCCTCCCATTGGAATGCATTGGGGATTCCATGATCAGTGTGTGTCAGTGGTAATTCCTGTTATGAGAGGAGCATTGTGGTCAAGTCTGGTATGTATGAAATTGTGTGAATAAATGCTGCGCAATGGTATGCGCAGATTTATTGTGGTTATTTTAGAAATGCCACTTTTAGAAGTTGGCATTTTTGTCTGCTATGTGTCTGCCTGCCTGATTTCAATTGCATGTCTGGCTTGTGAGTGACAGGAGCTGGGAGGTGTGTGTGGATTCAGGAGGGTCGGGATGAGTCAGCGCTGGGCTGAATAGGACCTCTGGGCTGAGAGTAGTGGGAGAGGTAATCCCCTGACTCTGAATAGGTTGGTGCCTGCCCTAGTGAATGCTGGCTCTGCCCTCTGTGGTGTGTCTAATCAGCTAGCCCCCTCCTGACAAAGGTGAAGAGGAGTTTGCAAAACAAAGTGCTCCAAGTCCCCCCTGAACCAGTTGCATCTGGTTCCCCCATGCCCTGAGCTGCAGACAAAGGATTATGTAGTATAAATATAGGGGCTGTGACCCCATGAAAATGTTCAGTTCTTGTTCCTGAATCCATCCGGGGCGTGTGCGGCTGGGGCCCAGGGGGGCTGCCATGAGGGCTTGCCTCACTGGGCCCTGCCTTGTCCCTTGATTCCTAAGGACCTGGAAGATTCCTTTGACACTGGAGCTGTGGACCCTAGGCGCCTCGTGAGCGCTATATTTGATTTTTGCCTCTAGCGCCTGGGAGCGCTATCTTTTAATTGCCCAGCTGATAAGGAGCGTGAGCTTCGCAGCACATAGCTGCAGCCCTTTTAGACGGAATCCCCAGGGTAGGGATCCCCCCCCATTGTGCCTTTAGCAGGAGCCCACCCTGTGTTTCTGCCGATTATTTTAATTTTAAAAAGGCTTTCGGGTGCCCACCCCGCTGGTGTGCTCAGTAGCTGGTGCCCACCCCGCTTTGCTGCTAAGGAACCACAGCTGCGCCGGAGGGGAAGTCAGTCAATGTGGTGCCCTGCGCACGCCCCCGCTGGAGACAGGAGCAGGCCGAGCGATGGCCTGCTGCTGCCCGGGACTCCCGTGAGCTGTTGGGAGTCCCGGTGACCCAATGCAGAGAGAGTCCCCCAGAAGAGGGGGCTCTCCTGATGATTACCGAGTTGGAGAGGACGCCGCATCGAGAAGCAGAGCCCAGGTGAGAGGGGCTCGTTGTGGCCTTGGTTGGTTCCGAGTAAGGCATGATGTCCGCTTCATTTCTGCGAGCGGACCCGCTGTTGTGGGGTCACTCCAACGAGGGGGCATGTTTGTTAGAGGGCCCTGAGGGGCACGTGCTTTCCCCTATTTGGCCATTCTTACAACTGCCCCGCTTGCTGGAGGGCAGCTGCCACGTTTTGGGGGCATTTTCATTTAGTGAGTCGCGAAGAGGGGCTCCATCAGAAGGCACACAGGTAGTGCCCCTTTCCCTGAGTGGGCCCGCAGTTGCCCTGATTACATAGGGACCAATGGGGTCCTCCCTAATCAGAGCACACTGTCGGTGCTCGTGCTCCTGCCCCAGCTGCTCCGCTTGACAGAGGGCAGCTGTGACGTTTTGCGCACATTTGTTCAGAGGGCACATTGAGGGCCCAGGCCTTCCTTTCATTCCCAGCTGCGCAGCACGTAGTGCCTGCTGCAACGTTTAGGCCATCTTTCCTTTGGGGGCATTTTTGCTAGGAGATAGGAGTGAAATGCACTCCTCTGCCACAGTACCTTCACAGCTGCACGGCAATTAGCATCGGCTACCATGTTTAGGTATGCGCAATTGCAATTGAACTCCGCTGCATTGGCAGCGCGCCCAAACATTTTGGACACAGGGCATTTGAGCCCCTTTGAAAAGGCCAGTTGCTAGGGATACTATTAGGTTTATAGGGCGCCAGGTCCTAATGTGATTTATGCGGTGCTAGGAAATGTGATTTATATGCTGTGATTTACGCACCCTTTTTTATGCCTCTAATGTGGTTTTATGATTATGAGGTTTTGCATACCGTGTTATGGTTGAGTTATTCTCTACTATGGTTTAGGTATGAGGTTATTTGCCTACTGTGGTTTATGCTAGTGAGATTATGTCCTAATGTGAGTTATGCTTAGAAGATTGTTGTCTAATATGTTTAGGCTTATGAGGTTGACGCAAAATGTATTTCCCGACTAAATGTGATATTGTTCATAATATGGTTTATGTTACAGGAGGATGCTGAGTACAGTGTATGCCAGTAAATACTGGTTGTGTTCTGTGTTTATTATATGTCTACCTTTACTATCTTTACTAAGTGATGGTTCTGACAGTGGTCCAATTGGCCCTGTCATGTGTATATAATCCCCTGTAAATATTGCCCAGTGCCAGTTGGCACAGTGTATATTGTGGGATTACTATTCTAATGTGTTTTATGATAATACAAATTCTATTTTTGATATAACCTTGTGTGGAGTTCCTTTTGTGGTGTGCCTATTATGTTGTTGCTGTGTGTGTGTTGCGCAAACACTTTACACATTGCCTCTGGGATAGGCCTGACTGCTCGTGCCAAGCTACCAAGGGGGTGAGCAGGGGTTATCTTTGGCGTGCAACTCCCTTGCTCTGACTAGGGTGGTGGTCTCCAACAAGAAACAGGGTCAAGACTGATTGGCACATGGCTTGGTCCAAATTGGGGTGGTGTGGTGAGCAAAAGAATGACGGATTTACCCAGATGCTTGTGTCTGGGGGTGAATGTTTGTATTGTCCAGCATTCCAACAATCCATTGTTTCTTTTGCATATGTCGCCCTAAGTGGGAAGGGTATGCCCAGGCGTGGGTCCGGTGCTCACTACACTACTGGATTCAAGCTAGACTGGTGGATGAAGGGTGATGCCGTGAAACCGGTCCCAGGATGCTTGTTTCCCGTCCAGGGAGGACCTGGCTTGGCAGTTTGGGCTGGACTGTTCCCACAAGGAACAGGGTCAAGACTGATTTGCACATGGCTTGGTCCAAACTGGGGTAGTGTGGTGAGCAAAAGAATAATGGATTTAGCCCAGATGCTTGTGTCTGGCGGTGAATGTTTGTATTGTCCAGCATTCCATCCATCCACTGTTTCTTTTGCATATGTCGCCCTAAGTGGGAATGGTGTGCCCAGATGTAGGTCCCATGCTCACTACAACACTGGATTCAAGATGGCCTGGCTGATGAAGGGTGATGCCCTGAAACCGGTCCCAGGATGCTTGTTTCCGGTCCAGGGAGGACCTGGCTTGGCAGTTTGGGCTGGACTGTTCCCACAAGGAACCGGGTCAAGACTGATTTGCACATGGCTTGGTCTAAACTGGGGTGGTGTGGTGAGCAAAACAATTATAGATTTAACCCAGATGCATGTGTCTGGGGGTGAATGTATGCATTGTCCAGCATTTTGACCATCCATTGTTTCTTTTGCACATACCTAATACCACATCATGATGAAACGATGGTTAACTAATACAGCTATGTTGCACCAATATGTATAGGAACAGGAAGAGGGTAACACTGAAATGCTCATTTCACACTATTGACACTTCCTAGTTGAAACTTACTCATATGTCCACTGTCAGAATAGTCTCATGAATGCTATGTATCACATGTAGCACAGCAAAGTAGATTGGAGACAATCTGGCCCAAATATCCAGGACATTTGTCTACAAATGTCCACAGCACAATGAATTAGCTAAGCCTAGGCACATCCCCAGTCCAGATTGGTACTTCTGAGAACACCATTCTTACATTGCAAACCTAAAGGCCAATATACGTTTGAAGGTTGTTGAGGCTCAGGGAATCCCCATTACATGAACAGGTGGTATAGCCTGTGTCCTAATGGGAAAGCACATCACAGTACCTTTTTGCCTCATAAACACAAATTCCATTGCATCACTGAGTGTAGACACTCACATAGGATCCCTACATTTCTGCACATAATTCTGTGATGCAGATCACCTGTCAGCGAATGAGCCTTGACCAATCAACACGTACAATTACCATAAGTGAATAATTCCAGGTAAATGGCATGGAAATTCACATTGTGAGAAATTACTGTAGGTCTACCTGTCATGTCCTTCATTGCTTCATTAATTGGAATTGACTAATTACATTGAGTAATGCCTTAGGGTATATGTGACCCACTCACCAATGTCTACACACTTCTCTCTGTGGTAACACATGAACTGTGTACCCATCACAAATAACTATTGGCAAATACAGATTGGGCTACACACACATTTGTGATGGAATCAGACAACAACCTATTAAGACATGTAGATCATGGATGAAATAGCAGTGCATATGATACTAAAACAGCCAATGGTACACATCCAAACATGTAGGAACTAATACTGATGGCACCAGAGATGTTTGCTATCTCATGTTGGTGTTCAATCCCCACTTACCAAGGGGAGCTATTGCTCAGTCACTGCGTCCTATGTGCACTGTATGCTATGTCACATGTTGTAGTGCTAGATGCACTCTTGTGGTCTGACACCCTGTGATGACCTTTTACTACCATTATTTTAATTGACTTAAGTGTGTCATTTTATCTTAGCCTGAATGTACGATGTCCTGCATTTGCCTTGCTTCTCTCAAAGGTTTGTTTCTTGTAATCTTGCTGTTTTTCAGTGGGAGCTGCCACGAGTAGGACATCCTTGCCATGAACAGAGCATGTGGGATGTGCATTTGAAAGCGTGAGAGGGAGAAAGAGGTGTGGAATGTACTTTTTGGGCTCGTAGTGCAGTGTTGTGGGCAGTAATGAACACATGTGCTCGGTGTTGTACATTGAGACATTAATTATTTGAATCTATAAGCAGTTGTGCTCAATTGTGCATGGTGTTGTACATTGATGAGAATTATGAAGTTCTTACTATTGGCTTTGACATGGCCTCATGTTATCCTTTTTTCTGACTCTGCCTTGCTTGAGCTTTTTCTGCGTGCACAGCAGCGCTTGCAAGTTGTTAGGGTTAATCATGTTCAAGGATTGTTTTTGTGAGAGATTGTTTAATGTACCTGGAAGGCTTTGTGAGCTTTGTCAAGATAAAGTCTGGAACATGTGAAATTTGGAGAAGGGGACGTGGCAACTCCTTCCTGCCGTGGGAATGCTTACTTGGCACCTGGCCAGTTCTGGTTAGATTCCTCTGGCGCAGGGGGAGGTTTCTCCCGAACCTTCTAGTGTGTTTTGAGATTATAAAGCTGAGGGTTGTTGACTTCATTTCATTTCACAAAGCTTTATTCGGAACATAAAATACATGTCCATAAAAGCACATACAGTTATGAAAACAAACATTTCATTAAAAAGCAAAGAAAAACACATATATACATGATACTATAATTATCCAGTGCGGGATGGAATAAATAGTTTAAAATTCATTAATAAAACACATACTTTTCCTAACACCAATTGCCTTGAGTAGGAAAGTAGCCGTAAAAAAGCAAATGTCCGGGTGATGCATATTAAAAAGCAATTTCATAGATTCTATAATTGTTCTTACTCCAAATCTTTTTAGGATGGGCTTTAAATAGAATTTCCGCAATTCACTATACAATTGGCATGAAAAAAGAAAGTGCGTAGTGCTCTGTTCTGACTTGTTATCGCAGGCACAAGGTCCCAAAGGACGTAATTTTTTTATTAGGACATGCAACCAGATGATGTACAATTCCCATCCTCATTCTGGTAAGTACATACTGATGTGAAGCTCTGGTTATCTGTGTCAAATAAGGATGAAATCCAATAAACTCATTCAAGCCATTGTACAAATTACAGGTAGAGAGATTAGTTTCTTCCAGAACACGCCTCTCTGTACAGAAATTCAAAAACATGATTTTCATATTTGATTTGGAGTTATCAGATGCACAATGCCGATCATTGATCACATTGTATCCAAAAACCTTTTGAAAATTGTCAATGATATAATTAATCCAGGGGATCTTCTGGTGCTGGTCCAAAGTGAGACAATCCTCAATGATAGCTCTGTTCAGAGAGGTGCCTTCATTCAACCAAACAGATCGCCACAATAATAAGGGTCTTAGCATGATTAAATCGTTCAGAAAGTGGGACCCCGTTTCTTTATGAACCAGGATATTGGGAGAAGATTTGGGTAGACACAGGAGCCTTTTTAAGAAATTGTTCTCCTCTACCTGTAGGCACCCGGCAGAAGTCACACCCCAAATTCCTGCCCCGTAAAGGGCCGCAGATAGACATTTTGATTGATAAATTTTTAACATGTCAGCTATGCGTCTGTTTCCCAGTTTCTTAGCGAATACAAAAACCCCGTTTGCACTTCTAATCATCTTTGTTTTAACCACTTTGTGTTCGATATTCCAGCTACCATTTTTTGCAAAATTAACCCCCAAATAGCAGAAATTGTCTACTTTTGAAACCTGTTCACTCTCAATAAAATAACGAGAGTTAACCTTCGTTTTTTATCTTAGCTTGGCCTGAACATTCCATCACATAGGTTTTTGACCTATTTATCACTAGTTTTCTATTATTGATGAAATGGACAAACTTGTCCATCAACCGTTGGAGACCCAGGGGAGTCCTGGACAGTAGCACAGCGTCGTCCGCATAGAGTAACACAGGGATGTTAAGGTTGTTAACTCTAGGGGCGTCTGCCGTAACTGTTTGCAGGACCGAGTCCACTTCATTAATGAAGAGGGTAAAAAGTAGGGGTGCTAAAACACACCCCTGCCTAATTCCCCTCCCGATCCTAAACTTGCGTGTGCATTCCCCATTCTCCCCATACCGGACACTAGTACTAAGTTTTTCATACAGGCGAGCTAAAAAATAAACTATACAGCCCGGGGCACCCATATCGAGCAATTTAGCCCACAGTAAGGTGTGATCTACCATATCAAAAGCACTGCTTAAGTCGGCAAAGCATAAATACAATGACCCTTTTTTGCCTGTGTGTATTTCCCGACCAGAAGTTCTAAATTTAAGCACTGCTCTATAGTACCACGTCCTTTTCTGAACCCAAACTGACTATTGGTTAAAATCTCATTTGTCTCAGCCCATTCCTCTAATCTAACTAATAGAACACGACTCATAACTTTTACTGATGAGTCCAGTAGGGATATTGGTCGATAGTTTTTTGCTTCACTCCGATCTCCCTTCTTATAAATGGGGATTATGATTGATTCTGCCCAGGTTGATGGTATTTTTGAGCAGGCAGCTGCATTAAAGATCTTAGCTAATACGGGGCCCCAGATCTCCGGGGCAGTCTTATAAACATCTATAGGTACCCCATCGGGTCCTTGGGCCTTCCCTCCCTTACTAGCTCTTATACTGACCATAACTTCCTCTACTGTAATATTTAGCGCAACTATGGGCCATCCTTTTCCTTGTGAGGCTAAACTATTGTCAGAATCAAATATAGTTGAAAAATGTACGATCCATGACTCCATGCTCACATTAGATGTGAGCACTGGGGCCACCTCGTCCTTGAGGAATGGACTATTTACCGTAGACCAGAACAGGTTACAGTTCCTCTGTTCTGCTGCTTGGCTTAAATTGTCCCAAGCTTCCTGTTGTAGCTCAACCTTTCTGCGCTTAAGGACCAACTTAAAATCCTGCCTTAATTGGATCACTAAATCTTTATCTCTAGGTTTGGGTGCTAAAGCTATTTTAAGATCTTTCCGGGCATTAGAACATGCGTGGTCAAACCAGTCCCTATTTTGTCTATCCGAGTGCCCAACACCTTTGGTAAACTTCTTGCTAATAATTAAATTAATTCTATCAAAATGGTCAATACTGGCAGCAACTGTCTCCCCCTGTTCGAGAATAGCCGAAATTTCCATCAAACAACTAGCGATGATGGAATTAGATGTTTCTTTCGCTATTTCACCCTTCCACCTCAACCTTACTCCATTAGTTCTGTGTGGTTCAATATTTACAATTGAACCCGTGTTAGGGGTGGTGGTAGGTTTCCAAATTTTAACTTCAGTGGTTAGACAGTTATGATCACTCAACATTATATCAACCACCTTGACCTCAAAGCACATGGGAGTTAGGTTGGTCGACATGCATATAAAATCAATTACCGTATTGGCCCCCCTCCCTTTGAAAGTTGGGATACTTTCTTCCTGGTCATTCTTTTTATTTTCCATGATTTCCATGTCATAATCAATCAAAAAGTTATTTAGGGTTTCCCCATACAGATGATGAGGAAAATGAACTTCTACATCCCCTGAATGATTATAGACACCACATAGATTCTAGGATGATAGGGGGCAAGTTGAAACATTAAAATCCCCCACAAAAATAAATTCAAAAACACCATTAAAATTTTCTACCAGATTACATACTGCTTTGTGTAAATCAATTATAACTGTGTGCCTGGTAGCATCAAATATATTATTATAGAAATTAATCAACAAAATATTTCTACCTGCATCTTGTGCGAGCCAGAGGATTTGAGAAAAGGCCCCCACTTTTACATACTTTTTTACTAATACAGGTAACTTCACTGAAATCAAGACTAGCAGACCTCCTCTAGATCTGCCATGAGGTGAGGCCAAAGCGGGAAGCTCATAGGAAACAAAGCCATCACTCCCCTTATATTCTCTACACCATGTTTCCTGTAGACAGATAATATCAAATAAGCCAATAAAATCGTTCCAACCCAACATTTCTTCTTTGGCCATCAAACCTGCGATGTTCCAGCTAGCAATATAACATGTTGCATTAGCCCTTTCTTGGCTAACATTAGGCATTTCATCGAAAATTACGGACACGTTATCATTTACAATGAAAGGCTCTATGATGGACTCTAGATACTCCTCTGCACCCCCTTTAGACAAACAATTCATATTCACAGTGTATATCATATCGATTACGGACAATTTAGACTCTCCAGTATCATCCGTCTCTGGAACTAAGTTACTTTTGAGTCAATCATTTTGATCCAGGAAACTCAGTGACTGAAACCTATTCTGTATTGGGACTTGGTAAAACATCCCATTAACTGGTGACATGACACTATCGCATACTGATGGGGAGTTAGACGCATATGTTATAAATCTATTCCCACCATAAACAGGGTTCGGCATATGCATATGCATGGGCGTAACAGAAGGGCCATCCTGGGAACTGAAACAAAAAGTATTTGGCCCTGGTCTATTTGCAATAGAATTAGAATTAATATTATTCAGGGGCCCCTTCCAACTATTTGCTGTGTGCAACCTATTTAAATGGTTGTAGAAAAACCCCAATGGCCTTGCAATGACATCTGTCTCTGACTGCGTGATTGAGGCCGCTCTAAGTAGGACCGTCGCAACGTGTTGCGGATGTTTAAAGTTAATAATCACGCAGTCACCCCCACAAGTTTTTCTGGTGTTCCCTATCCAGTTGACTCTTCTGATAGAGATAATCTGATCAGAGTATCCAACTGGATAACCACAGTGTCGACTTAACCAAGAGACAGCTTTATTTTTTAATGAATCCGCTGACTCCTGGGTATAAGGAGCCTGTGTGATAGGTGGGACATTAGTTAGAACTACAACAAATGGTACGCATTCAGGTGGAAGGTCTACTGGGCGTTTGTTTGTTCTTACTGAACCCCTATTTGTTCCCCCTGTAACAACTGCAGGAATTGTCACAGCTGGTGCTAAACCATTCTTCTCCCCTTTTGAAGTTGAAGTTGATCTTACAACTTGATTTGAATTAACCTGTCCAACACTAGATGTTCCTGCTCTCTGCTGCTGCTGAGATGGACTACCCCTATCCTGATTGACAGGGGGTGTCGCTACAGGTCGTTCTTTGGGGAGTTGCTTCCCAGTGGTAACATTAGCAGGGGGACTGTTTATGTTTCGTGGTAAGGCCCTTTCCTGTGTTGATACTAAGATTGGAGGTGTTATCTCTTTAATCGTTAGCACTGTTTTATCCAAGATGACAGAATGCTGGTCAACCGCGTCCCTTAATCTTAGAACTTCACCACACAAACCCTCAATTTTTACAAGCAATGGCTCAATTATCCTTTTAAATTTGTTATCAATAGTGTCTATCAACCGATCTAATTGGTCTGGGTCCATCGAGACACAACTTTCTTTGATTAGTGTCCCTATTTCCTCTGTGTTATCCTTGTGAGTTAAGTCCTTTTTGTGTTTTCTGCCAGAGTGATGATTTCCCCTTTTGGGAGCAGTTTTCCTACAGGCTCTCATTAATCTTGGGGCCCTCAATGGTTGTTGGGGGTACCCTCACAAGTGTCACCCAGATCATCTTCCGCGGTAGTCGCATTGGTGGCTGCCTCAATAGGGTCTACTATATTATCCACCTCAATTACTGTAATGTTATCACTGGGTGTACTAATATCCACATTGTTAAGATCCAGTGGTGCAACCAATGGGGAGTCTTGCAAGGTACTTTTCCCTAAGGATTTCCTCCTGTCCGTATTGATTCTATTAACTACCTTCAATAGATAGTTGTCAGGTAGAGTGGATTGAATGGACATATTGGGTGGTGACTCAGGAGATAGTCAATGAAGAATAAGTAAAATAAAATAAATAAAAAATAAAAACGCTCTATACCACTTGGATGTACTCACAAGTAGAAATAAGGGGGGTGGCCCGTCCCGTCCCTGGTCGTCCCCGGACGGCCACAGACGGCCCGCCCTCTGCCCGGGCTCAGCCCGACGACGCCCGCGACGCGGAGGAAGCGACCAGTTTAAGTAGCGCCTCCGGGCGCGCAGCGGCAGGAAGTGGTCGCACTGCCCTCTGGGAGCTGTAGTCTCCAGCCGCCACCAGCCGCGAGGAGTGGAAACGCGGCAGCGTCGAGACCTACAGCGTCAGGGCCCCAGGAGCAGGAAGGCGTCCGGCAGGTAAGCTCCCCGCAGCGTTGTGGCTTAGATTCCCCCGCTCCACCGAGGGAGCGACCAGTTTAAGTAGCGCCTCCGGGCGCGCAGCGGCAGGAAGTGGCCGGAAGTGGTCGCACTGCCCTCTGGGAGCTGTGGTCTCCAGCCGCCACCAGCCACGAGGAGTGGAAACGCGGCAGCGGCGAGACCTACAGCGTCAGGGCCCCAGGAGCAGGAAGGTGTCCGGCAGGTAAGCTCCCCGCAGCGTTGTGGCTTAGATTCCCCCACTCCACCGTGGGAGCGACCAGTTTAAGTAGCGCCTCCGGGCGCGCAGCGGCAGGAAGTGGCCGGAAGTGGTTGCACTGCCCTCTGGGAGCTGTAGTCTCCAGCCGCCACCAGCCGCGAGGAGTGGAAACGCGGCAGCGGCGAGACCTACAGCGTCAGGGCCCCAGGAGCAGGAAGGCGTCCGGCAGGTAAGCTCCCCGCAGCGTTGTGGCTTAGATTCCCCCACTCCACCGTGGGATCTACCAGTTTAAGTAGCGCCTCCGGGCGCGCAGCGGCAGGAAGTGGCCGGAAGTGGTTGCACTGCCCTCTGGGAGCTGTAGTCTCCAGCCGCCACCAGCCGCGAGGAGTGGAAACGCGGCAGCGGCGAGACCTACAGCGTCAGGGCCCCAGGAGCAGGAAGGCGTCCGGCAGGTAAGCTCCCTGCAGCGTTGTGGCTTAGATTCCCCGAGAGTTTGGAATCTGAACAGGGACGAACGCGTCCACTTTGTAGCGTGGAACCCTGGTTGGTGAGGCTCTCAATCACTGCTGTTTAACTTCCCCAGTCAGGTGTGGGCTGAGATGCAGTGTTTGCACCAGGTGAAGTATTGAGTTTTGGTTATTGCCATTGTGATGTTTGGCCAGGGGCTTGGATCATTTGAGGTGTTTTCTTTGTGATGTAGGAGTGAATTGAGGTGCACATCCAAATTAATCATCTGATGTATATATATATATATATATATATATATATATATCCACTCCACGATTGCTGGAAAAGAGACCAAGGCTGTCTCGGCGGTCCGAGTTACAAAAGCCGGCGCTTTCCAAAAATCCACTCCCAGGATCCCTTCCTCACAGGAACCACTCGGACACTTCAGGTGCTGTTACAATATTTAACAAAAACGACGCGTTTCGGGGATTAGCCCTTGATCACGCTTAAAGTTAGGATTTTTCTCAGTGTAGGAGTAGTTAAGTTAGGACTCCTAACTTTAGGACTCCTAAACTGAGAAAAATCCTAACTTTAAGATGTTTGGTATTCACAGAAGGCATTTAGGAGTCCTAAAGTTAGGAGTCCTAACTTTACTACTCCTAAACTGAGAAAAATCCTAACTTTAAGACTTTCGGTATTCACAGAAGGCATTTAGGAGTCCTAAAGTTAGCACTCCTAACTTCTGTGAATACCGAAATGAGTAAGAGCCTTCTGTGAATACCAAAATGGAAGTAAGTTTAGGATTTTGTCTTACGTTAGTTCTGTGAATCGGACCCCAAAGCGAACATCATCCTCAACTGCATGTTACAGTAAATATACACAGCTCATGCTGTAAAACCTCTACATTTTGTTTGCACATTTACCATGATCTGATTAGCAAGTATATCGTTGGTAGCATGAAAAGTAAATATGCATAGATATGTGCATGAAACACAAGTAGGATCTAAGAATTATCACACAACACATCACAATGGTGAAGTTAAGTGCACTAGATACGCAATCCATGACATGATTGTCCAATGTAGGGACAACAAAAGGTTACAACAGTAATCTGATTTTATTCTGGCAACTCAGAGGCACATTGTAGCCTGTGGGAAAGGAAAGGATGGTGTTGAAAAGAGTAAAATACGTATGTGAGATAGTTACCTGCTCTTCTGGTGAGCCATAGAGCTGGTCATACAAGTTTCTCCAGCTCCTCTGGAGAGAAGGCAGGGGTCTTCACAACTGCTTGCCCCGGCATGATTGCTCCCAGAGGTGGCAAACAGCTGCTAAAATGGAGGAGATGTTGATAGCACCAGTGTCAGGAGGCAAGTGAGTTATTTTTCAAACCGTGACATACTTGTATGCCATGTATGTGATCATTTGCATATACAGAAAGATCCACTGGCCTGGGACCATCACAATCACTAATGTTAGCCTATGGCTCTGTCCGATGTGGATGAAACCACTCACCGCGCGGTCGACTTCTGCAGGTGGTCAGAAGTTCAGAATGTTGTATATGTGAGGTCAGGCATCTGCCATTTTAGCGGTTGGAAGTACAGTATTGGTGACTGTTAAGTGTGTCACCACCACTACACATGAGGGCCAACATGTCTACATACGGACTACTCCATTGCCATGTGATTTCCATGACACAGATGATCTGTGTAGTGCATTACTGTGCATAAACACTATGGACAATACGTATCACAATTTTCTTTTGTGATACTCAAATAGCGATTTTTTGCGAATCGCTATTTGAGAATCGCAAAACGCTATGTATGTAGGATTTGCAAATAATTTTGCGAATCCTACATATTCTTTACTTCAAATCTATAGTTGTGAAATCGAAGAACCAGAAGCCCTTATTAACACTTCGATTAGGGATACCTGCGGAAAGCCCGCATCGCCACCAGCTTTTTTGAGAAGAAATTCTCTCAGCTGTAAAAAGTTGAAGACGTCCTGGGAGCCAATATTAAATTTTCCCTAACTACCTCAAAAGATGCTATATGGTCCCCAGCCAAGAGGTGCCTTATCCTGTAAAAGCCCCCAATTCCCAAACTTGCCAAACACTCATCTTGTAAAATCCTTGAAAGCTGATCATTCCCAATCAAGGGGGTATACCTACTAAATCTACCCACCGCAAGTTTTTTCCATACACCTTCCCAGTTACGGAAAGCAGCGATTAAGATCTTAAACGTGTTTTTTTTAAATAGCTTAAATCGTAAAATTTCAAGAGGCAGCCATTAGCCCATGCTCCAATCAGAATCTCAAAAATGAAACTAGTTACTTACCTGTACACTATGGTTCTCCAGTATTGATATCTTTCATAGATTCACATGCTTGTTTCTTCCCCACCGTCATGGTGGGAGTCTCACGGTAAAAGAATGACCATGCAGTAAAATAAAAACTGCATAGAAAAAACCCTTGGGAACAACATTGTTTGGTAACCTAACATCATCATTATATGGTCCAAAACCCAGCCAATCAGCTGCCAGCCCTGACATCAAACTCCCCAGCAGAGCCATCATTCCTCAGATTTCCAGACCCGAGTGAGAGCCAAGGACATATCTAGAGATAAAAATGGTCTACCTGAGAAACGGGGAGGCGGGCGGGTCGCATGTGAATCTATGAAAGATATCAATACTGGAGAACCATAGTGTACAGGTAAGTAAATAGTTTCTTCTCCAGTATTGAATCTTTCATAGATTCACATGCTTGCATTAGAATAGAGAGCAGTACTTATATCGAATTGCATTTCCAGGTAAAGAACCCCTATTCCCTTAGGGCTCTGCTCCTTATCTCTAGGATATTATTTTTTTTTTTAAATATATTTTTATTGCAGAATCAGGAAGAAACACAACCAACAAAGCAACCCATGCCCCAGCAGGTCCCATCATACAGCACTTATAGCAATGCAATACACAGCCGATTAGCCCACATCCCGGAGGCTGGGCGGCGCGTCAATGAAACAGTTCGCTGGAGGTACCTCGGTGCACACCCTATGCGGGACACGGGTCAAGTGTAGTACTTCTTTTCTGCTTTTATCCCAAATCAACCAACCATCCCTTCCCCACCCAATCCCAGGTCACTTCAACGTCATATCACAAAATCAACACGACTATGTTCCTGGGCTAACCGGTTCCGGGAAGTCGCTGGCAACCCACCCCTTCTCACAACTCCTACCCTAAGCCCCCCCCCCAACTGCTGCTAACGCGGGTATCCTCAATCCCCTCCTGCTCTAGGTTGACAACTATCAGGAAGTTTAAACAAACAAGCGGTCACATGGAATCCCTGTTCATAACTGTTCAGTTTCTACGCCTTCAATTAAGTGATCCCTCAGTGCCTGCACCACCCTCTCCCATGCCCGTGCCAGATCCAAGCTCTTTTCATTACCCGTTCTAGTCGCCTGGCGCATGCGTGACACACTCTCACAGCCCGACCACTTCACCAATTCGTTCCTCCACCTCCGTGCAGACGGCCCCTCTTTAGACTTCCAATGCCAAGTGAGTTCTCGCTGCGCCAGTATCAGACCCAACCCAATGAATTTACTCGTCACCTTGGTCTTTTTGGTATGCGGGAACCAAAGAAGCAGGCACGCGGCCATATCAAAATCCACCTCCCGATCTGTGACAGCATTCAAGAGGTCTCCCACTTCGGCCCAGTAGTCCCCCAACCTCGGGCAACCCCACAGCATGTGATCAAAATCTGCCTCGGGCTCCAAACATCTCGGGCACATGGCGTCAAGCACTTGGAAGTGTCTACGTAGCCTCTCCGGGGTCAAATATGCCCTATGGAGCACAAAATAATGCACCTGTTGGAATCTCGCATTCCTTGTCTCTTTCCAGGCCCTGTGTAGCACCTGACCCCAAACAGAGTCCGGAATTGGTCTACCGATGATGGCCTCCCAACGCGACTTCAACTCGACCAACGGAGCCAGACCCTCGTTCAGCATCCTATTGTGGAGGCAGGTCACCGCCTTGACGGTGCCCGCGGCCATCACCACATATTGGCCCACCGCCGACACCTCCGGTTCAACTAATCCGCCCCCCCAGTGCTTCCGCAGAGCCGCGACCACCGCCGCATGCAGCAAGAAGGAGCCACCCGGCAGGCCGAACTGCTCCTGCAAGGTCTGGAACGGGGCCAGCACCCCATCCACATACAGGTCACCTACCATCTGCAAGCCCAGGTCCTCCCACTCCAACAATTGGGACCAATCACCCCCGTGCGGCAAGGCAGTGAGCATTCCCAACGGAATCTCCGGGGCGTACGGTCGGCGCTTCCCAGCCCTTTTCATATATCTGTTCCAACACAATCTGAGTGTCCACTCCTCCATCGTGACTTCCCTACTGGTCAGTCTCTGTTGCATCACGATAGACGATAAAACATGCCTCTGAACGCCGATCCCCCGGCCAACCTTGGGCCCCCTGAATTCTCTGGCCACGTTCTGCGTCAGGACCTGGAGCTGCGCTGCCAAATAGTATAACTCGTAATCGGGGACGGCCATCCCTCCCTCACACTTGGGTCTCAGCAGGGTGGTCAGTGCCACCCGTCTGCGACCGTGGCCCCAGAGAAAACCGGTCACCATCATCCTCAGCTCCCGAAAGATGCCCTGCGGGATCCAGACCGGCAGCGTTCTAAAATGGTAGAGCAGTCTCGGGAGTGCCACCATTTTCAGCAGCGCCACTCGGCCCAGTACAGACAGCGGGAGGGAGGCCCAGAAGTCCATACTGCCTCTCAACGCCCTAATACAGCGCCCCACATTCCCCTCAAGGAGGTCCATCGTGGCATGGTAGACGCGCACCCCTAAGTACAGAAAACAAGATGGTTCCCACACCACCGGCCTCGTGAGCTGTGGGCAGAGCGTGGCCTTCCGCAGCGGAAACACACAAGTCTTAGTCCAGTTCACCCTGAGACCCGAAAGCCTCCCAAATCCGCCCAGCATATCCACCGCGCCTTCCAGAGCCCTCCCAGCATCCGCCAAATACAGTAACAAGTCGTCAGCGTACAACGATATATAATGCGAGTCAGGTCCCTGCACAATCCCGTCGTAAACAACTCCCAGCCTTGCCTGCGCCGCCAATGGTTCCATCGCCAGAGCAAAGAGCAGAGGGGATAGCGAGCAGCCCTGCCTCGTGCCCCTACATACCGGATAAACCGAGGAGACCAGTGTCCCTAGCCGCACCCGAGCCTTAGCCGATGAATAGAGCACTCTTGTCCAGCCTCGGAACCCCTCCCCAACCCCGAACTTCAACAGCACACCATCTAGAAAATCCCATTCCAAACTATCAAATGCCTTTTCAATATCAACCGCCAGCACCACCGGGCCCGGATCCGACAAGGCAGCACTATCAATGACCCCAATCAGCCGACGGATATTCATCGAGGTACTCCTGGAGGGGATGAATCCCGCCTGATCCCTATGTACCAGAGAGGTCATCAATGGCAGGAGCCGGGTGGCCAGGATTCGGCTCAGAATCTTATAATCCACAGTCAACATAGACAACGGACGAAAAGAAGCGACATCCAAAGCATCCCTGCCCGGTTTCAGCAGGGGCACAACCAGCGCCTCCGTCATAGAATCAGGCAGTCGCCCCAGTTCTTTCGCCTCCGCATATACAGCCTGCAGTCGTGGCGCCAGCACTTCAATAAATTTGGCGTAGAACTCAATCGGCAGCCCATCCACCCCAGGGGTCTTATTCCGCGCCATATGGGTAATCGCCCCTCTAATTTCGGCCAGGGAGACAGGGCCCCCCAAATCCCGAGCCTCGTCCTCATCCAATACCGGCAAAGGAATTTGATCTAAATAATCGCTAATGTCCGCGGCTTCCACCTCGAGGTGGCTGGTATAGAGGCCCGCGTAGTAGGATTGAAAGCGCTCCAGGACGGCGGACTGTGAGCAAACCACCACCCCATCCCCCTTTCGTACACTCAGCACCGGACAACCCCTAGGGTTTGGATCAGCCAGCTTCGCAAGGAGCGTGCCCACCTTATCACGTTCCTCATGCACTTTCACCGCATACAACTTATAGTCATAGCACCGCAGTCTCTCTGTCTCAGTCGCCACCGCTTCCTTAGCACGCAACAGGCTGTCCCGCAGCTCCGGCTTCTCTGGACGCTGCTGTTCCACCCCTCTCAGCACCGTCTCCGCTTTCGCGAGGTCAGACAGCACGGTTCCCCTCACAGTCAGAAACCGGCCCATACATACCCCCCTCACCACCACTTTCATCGCATCCCATTCATTAGCTCTGGTCGCCGTCGACCCAGCATTGTTCGTGAAGTAGTCGTCAACGCTTTGACGGACCGTATCGCAGAACGCTGGGTCCTCCAACGTCTCCGGACGGAGTCGCCATGTGGGGACCGCCGATCTCGCCAGCTGCCATTGTATTGAAAGCAACAGCGGGTTATGGTCCGAGATGGTTCTAGACAAGTACTCAGTGTGCCGCACCACCCTCGCCAATGACTCACAACACAGCACCGAATCCAAACGAACATGCAAATCATGCAGCGCCGAGAAATAGGAGTAGTCCCGAGTGTCGGGGTGCTGCGCTCTCCAGACATCCACTAAGCCCCACTTCTCCTGCCAGTCCCGTCTACGGGTCGTAAGTCTGCACACTGGGGAGTCCACCAAAGGCGGGTGTGACCTGTCCAACAGCACATCCGAAATGGAGTTAAAATCCCCCGCCAGGAGGATAGGGCCTGCCAGGTAGTATGCCAGTGAGCGCGACAAGCTCTCAAAGAAGTGGGCCTGCTCAGCGTTGGGGGCATAGATGTTGCACAGCACTACTTCCCTTCCACACAGCCGTCCCTCCACCACTACATAACGACCCTCCGGATCTATCTTCTGACTCGTTACTTGGAACGGCGTGCCCGCTCTGACCCATATCAACACTCCCCTGGCAAATGCTGAGTAAGTCGTGCCAAACACCTGACCCCGCCACCTCCTCTGCAATGCCCCACATTCCTGCTGTGTCAAGTGAGTTTCTTGAAGCATTGCTATCTGAACGCCCCGCCTCACCAAGTAGGCATGCACCTTGTGGCGCTTAACCATAGTACGAATACCCCGGACATTCCATGTGATGCATTTCAAATTAGGTAACGTCCCCATAGAGCCTCAATCCCAACAGTGGCGCATGCCAATAAATGTGACCCGCATCGCAGCAATTGAACAACCCCTTCAAAACATACCCTGCAACTCCCACCCTCCCCCTCCCCAGGACAGGGCCTAGTAACCCAGCTTCAGCCCCGTTCCAAACCTCAAACACCCCACACATCACACTAATCTGTGGTCGACACCACAGAAGACCTTAAGGGTCTGATGGGGACTATGGAGCCCCGAACCAGGACGACAGAGCAACCACCCCGCACCCATAGCCCCGTACTGCCGATGCAGCCCCATACCTGGCAGTCCAATAGAAGTCAGGAGCGTCCAGGCCATGCCAAAGTCCAGCCGCCACAAGCCTCATCCATTAAAGATACCATCGGATGTCTGTGGAGTAACCTCCGGCCCCTGCGCTCCCCCCACCTCCGAGTCCTCATCACCAGTCTTCAAACCTTCACTCTCCGAAGCCGAACCCCTGGAGGCGTCCTCTTGCTGCGATCCCGTTATGCTCGCTGTGGCCTCCAACGCACTCCGTCTATCGGCCAGCATTTGCGCCTCTCGCTCGGCCCGCTGACGTCGATTCCGGGAGCGGATGCGCTGCGACTTCCTGACCCTGACCGGTTGTTCCCGGTCTCTGGCTGGCCTGTGCGCCCGATCCGTCCCCGCTCGATACAGTTCCAGCCAGGACCAAGCTGCATCGGGCGTTTGGAAAAATTGAGTCTTGCCGTCAACGATAATCCGCAGCTTGGCCGGAAAAAGCAAGGAGTATTGAATCCCCTCATCTCTCAGCTCCTTTTTCACCGACAGGAAAGAAGCCCTGGTCCGCTGCACCTCCTGTGTATAGTCCGGAAATAACGTCACCTTGCTGTTGTCCACTTGACAGGGCCCACTATCTCTTGCCTTTTGGATCAGCAGATCCCTATCTTTGTAGTGCAGCAGTCTGGCCACCACCGGCCGGGGCGGTCGGCCCTCCAGGGGAGGCTTCGCGGGCACCCTATGCGCTCTTTCCAGGGAGAAGAAGGGGGACAGGCCCTCAGGTGCCACCACAGTGCGGAACCAGTCTTCCAAATAGGCCACTGCATCATCCTTCTCAATTTTCTCCGGAAGCCCCACCACCCTCACGTTGTTCCGGCGGTTGCGACCTTCCGCGTCCTCCACCCTACGCTCCAAAGTCGCCAGGCGATGGACAACGTCATCAAGTTTATGCTCCGCCGTGACTACCGCCGGTTTCAGCTCCTGGAGCAGTAGTTCATTGGACTTCACCCGGTCCGAGAGCTTGGCATGGTCCGCCCTCAGCAGGCCGAGCCCGGACGCCACCTGCGCAATATCCTGGCGCAGCTCCTCCTTCGTAGCGGTTATCGCGGCTAAGATTGCGTCAAGGCGGAGGTTGAGCCTCTGTTCTTGCGGCGAGGACTCCGTCGGGAAGCCGCCAGTCACATCCTCCGGCCTCCGGCTTCCCTGTCCAGATGGCTCGGCGTCGCCATTTCCCTGCGCGGCCATCTTGGATGCAGATATTCGGCCACTCGAACCGCCCCTCCGGACAAAGGCGAGGCCCACCAGAAACGCCCAGCGGAGCGCCCCCACGAGCGCGGCTCACCAGTCCTCAAGACAAGCGGGGCACGCGGCGTCAACTGCACCCCACGCACAATCCTCCAACCAGAGCCGGTCCGCAAGTGCGCTCCACGATGCCCCCCAGATACTCAGGGAACACCAGGGCTAGGGAGGCAGAGTCCATGAAGGGGCGGCCAGCGAATCAGGCGAGGCCCCGGGCAACACCGGCCCCCGCGAGACACCATGCGCCGTGGGGCTCAGCACCACTCCACCAGCCTGGCGCTTCCCCAATGTCCAGCAGGCGGGGCCCCCTCCTGTGATCGGGCCGACAGCCACCTCCAATGCACCGGACCCTTGGACGGTGAGGCGCCGTGGGCAGCCGCCCTCCCCAGCGCCCCACCAGCTCACCGTCCAATGCTGTGTCTTGTTGGCCCTTATGGCGGTTCAGCCAGTGGGCAGGCGGCCCCCAGGCCAGCCGTGCCGCCGCCGGCACAGCGCAGGTACAGGCTCCGCTCCTCAGCCTTCTCAGGATCCAGTGGGGGAGGGGCGCCACACACGCCGTATACGCCGGCAATCCTCCGCCGGTCTCCCCCGCGGCGCGGGGTCCGCTCCGATGGGCCCCGCTCCGCACACAGCTGCACAAGTGCTCCTCCGGAGCCTATGTCCGCACCGGTGCCCCAAACCGCTCCGCTCCCGGAGCTCCTAGGCAGTCGGCGCCGCCATCTTGGCTTTGTTTGCTCGCCGAGCGAGCCGAGCACCAGGTCCGCCCGCGGCCACCGGCCAGGGTCCCGACGGAGCCAAACGCTCCCCAAAAGGTCACCAGCCCCCCTGGGCCACGATTCCGTCCGCCAGGCAGCTCAGGGCATTGGTCGGCAGGAGAAAAGACGGGGCATGGCGCGGAGCAACTCGCTCACGCAGCCATCCCGGTCGGCGCTGTAGCCACGCCCCTATCTCTAGGATATTATAAACACCTAGAAGCACTCCAATAATAACGACCATGTAATGAAATTTTTTTATGCAAAGACAACATCTATATAAAAATGACAATCAATGAAACTGATTTTCTTGCAGAACTCCATACTTTATTAGAATCAATAGCAGGAATATCAGATTATACTATCCTGGGAGATTTCAACTTTCATTTAGAATCTCCCAGTGATGAGGAACCTTCCTCCCTCATTAATGACTTCCTATCATTAGGCCTAAATCATCTAGTTACTTCACCCACTTACAGGGCAGGACACACACTGGATGGTCTCTTTACCAATAATCCCAACATCTCCTTACTGTCGGTTACCCCTTTGATCTGGACCGACCATTCTGCAATTACCTGCACCATTCGGACTAAGAAATCCAACACCAGGGATATGGGTTCCGACACACCTAAATACATTTGTGCATGGAATAACGTCGATACTCAGCTTTTGCAAACATCTCTCTCCTCTCGCCATTATACTCCTTCAGAAGACCCCGATTTAGCATCTAAAAATTACTCTATCTGGTTAGAGGACACCTTCTCTATATAAGTGCCATCCAAAAGGGTCTCTACGAACCGAAGGGTTCATTCCGCACCTTGGTTCTCAGAGGAGTTAAGACTTGAGAGACAACGTTGGAGGAACTTAGAGAGATATTGGCGCAAAGACTATAATAACAACGCTAAAACATTATATAAAGAGGCAATGACAAAATATAAACATCTGATTACCTTGGAAAAAAGTAAATACTACCTAACCCAAATTGAATCTGCCCAAAACTCCACCAAGGAACTATTTCAAGTGGTAACTAAACTTTCCACACCTCCAACAGGTTCGACTATGGAAGCGTCACAAGATTTATGTTACTCTCTTGCTAATTTCTTTAAAGAGTAGGTCACTCATATCTACTCAAATTTTGACACCTAGGCTAACTCAGACCTGCTTACTCCCTATAATTCAACTAAGACCTCCCTCTCCACCGTATTCTCTGAATTTGCTCAGGTCCCTCCCGAGCAGGTATGTGAGCTTGTTATATCTATTAAATCTGGTTCCCCTCTGGATCCCTCTCCCCCCTCCATTCTCAAATTGATTCCGGATCCTATCGCCAATATCCTTGCAGACATATGCAATTCAATGTTCAGCACTGGAGTTCATCCTTCAGTTTGGAAAAAGGCCATCATTAAACCCCTACTCAAGAAATCCAACCTTGATCTGCTAGAACCAAAAAATGACAGACCTATAACTTGTCTTCCATTTCCATCGAAGATCATTGAAAAATTAATGAATAGGCAACTCGCTCAATTCATCGACAATTATAAGCTGCTCGATGATACTCAATTCGGGTTCAGGAAGGGTCACAGGACTAAGACAGCCCTCATCAAGGCCTTGGACGAGATCAGGATGATCCTGGATAGAGGAGGAGCGGCAGTCCTTATCCTGTTGGATTTGTCTGCGGTTTTTGACACGGTCGATCATACCATCTTGATAGACCGTGTCGCTGCCATTGGCATTGAACAAAAAGCCAGGGCTTTACTAACATCATTTCTTGCCAACCGCACTCAGTCGGCCAAGCTGGGTGAATTTTACTCCCCAGTTTTTTCCCTCCCATGTGGAGTGCCTCAGGGATCTTCCCTAAGTCCGACCTTATTCAATATCTATGTGTCGGACTTAGCAAGGACCATCAAAACCCATGGGATGAGGTTAACATCGTATGCCGATGACACCCAACTTGTGCTGGCAGTCCACAATGATGGATTTAAAGTGGCAGCTAATTTTCTAGAGGGCATGCGAGACATCAGCCTCTGGATGTCACGCAACTGCTTGAAGTTAAATTCCGACAAAACGGAAGTAATGACCTTCAGTAGCTTATCCCCTAGTTGGTCCCCAACTTGGTGGCCAACTGAGATGAGAGCCCCTCCGCAGCCTGTCACTAAGGTTAGGAATCTGGGAGTGATGTTTGACGATAAGCTCTCTTTTATCCACCATGCAAATGCGGTTGTCTCATCATCTTTTCTCGCCCTCAAAATGATTAAGAAACTTCTTCCTTTCCTTCCTCTAAGCGCAGGAAAAACTCACATGTGTACATTGGCCTTATCCAAGATCGATTACTGCAATGGCCTCCTTCTAAATGTCCAGGAGAAAGTTTTGAACAAATTGCAGTCAGCCCAAAACACAGCAGCCAGAATATTGTCAGGCACGCCCAAGTTCAAATCTATTTCCCCTGTAATACACCAGCTCCATTGGTTGCCAATCAGGAATCTAATTAAAATTCAAGGCACTATGTATTGCATACAGGGCAATAAACAACTCCGCCCCTGGTTCTTAAGAAAATCATTATGCCTGTACACCCCTAAAGACCTCTGCGTTCCTCCTCAAACCGACTCCTAACTGTCTTACGGACAAAGAAATCATCATGGGGAGACAGATTCCTCCTGCTTCCCCTCTTTAGTCTTGAGTTCCTGTTTTTAGCGCCGGGACACCCCTTCGGGGGTAGCTGCGCGCTGTATAAGCTACTTAAATAAATAAATAAATAAATGCTTCTCAGTTGCCACGGCCAAATTGTGGAACACCTTACCCCCTTACATCAAGGCCAGCCCCTCCCTTCTTGCTTTCAGGAGGCTAGTAAAGACATGGCTCTTCAACCAGTAATTAATTATTCCATTAGCTTTGCTTTCTGTCTTTCAGCGCCGAGACACCTTCGGGTATTTGTGCGCTATATAAATTGCACAAATAAATAAATAAATAAATATACACATGCATATAAATATACATCTATAGAAATACATAAATATATATTTTGAGAAATACCTTATTGAAACAAATGACGTAGAACTGCTTGTCCCACTGCGGCATCCTCCTTCCACGCAGAATCTAGACAATTGTGTCTAGTGAAGGTGTGTACATTCTTCCATGTTGCCGCTCTGCAGATGTCTGGTAGTGATACTCCCGCGAACAAAGCCACTGAAGTTGCCATCTTTCTCATGGAATGCGGGTGCACTCTGGATTGTAGAGGATTTCCAGCTTTCTCGTGGCATAAAGAAATGGCCGATGTTATCCATCTCTAAATACTAGATCTGGATAGAGCTAAACATTTTCTAGGTCCAGAGAATGCCACAAATAGTTGGTTTGTTTTTCGAAATGATTTCGTTTTGTCAATATAGAATTTTAAGCATCATTTAATGTCTAGAGAGTGCAGGGCTCTTTCTGCTGCTGAAGAAGGATCTTTGAAGCATGTAGGCAACACCACAGGTTTATTAAGATGAAAAATGGAAGGAACCGTAGGAATTAATTTTGGATTCGTCCTGAGGATAACTTTATCTTGTCTGAATTGAAGGAATGGTTCTGCAATAGAGAAAGCCTGAATCTCAATGACCCTCCTAGCTGATGTGAGGGCTAATAGTAAAGCCGTTTTCCAAGAAATGAACTGTAATTCTGCTTTATGCACCGGCTCTAACGGTGGCTTCATGAGCTGTGTCAGAACTGTATTGAGCTGCCAAGGGACTAGCGGGTACTGAACTGGAGGAAACACTCTGAAGAGTCCTTTAAGAAATTCTTTTATCATTCTTTGCGACCAAAGCGATGGATGGTTTGGTACCCTGCGATATCTTGAAATAGCTGCCAGATGCACCTTGAGTGATGCATGAGAGAGACCTGCTTTGGCCAAATGTAAAAGGTACGGGAGAATTTGCTCTGGAAAGGCATAAAAGGGATGCAGAGCTTGAGATGCGGACCATATGCAAAATCTCTTCCATTTTGCTGTATAAGTTTTATTTGTTGAAATTTCCCGAGAATGGCCGAGTATATCCCGGCATTCTTGAGAAATATTTAAGGACTGGAATTCATGTTCGTAAGGTTCCAGGCTGACAAGTTCAGCAATGTCAAACTTGTCCGTCCTTCATAGAGATCAGGTCCTGAATTGGTGGAAACTGTATTCTGGGGCCACCGATAACTGGAGGAGCTCAGAGAACCAGGCCTGTCTCAGCCATGCCGGGGCTATCAGAATTAATTGGCACGGTTCCAATCTCATTTTCCGTAACACTCTTGATATCAGAGGGAATGGAGGAAATGCGTACGCGAACATTCCTGTCCAGCGTAGATGCAGTGTATTGCCCCAAGATCCCGCTTGAGGGAACCTACTTCCAAAGTGCTTACATTTTAAGTTGTGGTGGCTTGCAAACAGATCTAAATATGGGGTGCCCCACAGACGAAACACTCTCCGAAGTTGACTTTGAGCTAATTCCCACTCATGGGAAACATTGGCTGATCTGCTCAGGATATCTTCCCTTGTGTTGTGCACTCCTGGAACGTGCTGGACTTGGAGAGAGATGTTTTGTATCAGTAGCCATTTCCAAATCTCTTGAGCTTGTTTCGATAGGAGCTTGGACTTTGTACCCCCTTGTTTTAATAGATAAAACATCGTGGTCGTACTGTCCGTCCTGACTAGTACTTTCGAATCGTGGATTCTGGGGAGGAACACCTGTAAACCCAAGAACATGGTTTTAGCTCCAACAAGTTGATATGAAGTTGAGCTTCATGGGCGGACCAATGTCCTTGTATTTCGAGGTCCTGGAGGTGTGCCCCCTAACCTTGAAGTGAAGCGTCTGTCGTAATAACATAACTGGGATGTTGAGGTTCGAAGAGCAGACCTTTTGTCAAATGTTTTCTGATCCTCCACCATGACAGGGCTGCCTGAATCTGAGGAGTGATCCGATCTTTGAAGGAACCTTGTGATTGCACTCATTGCTTGTCGAGAAGCTCTTGGAGAGGCCTCATGTGCAATCGGCAATTGGGAAGCAAGGGGATACAGCAAGACATCATCCCCAATAAGGACTTGAAGATTCTCACTGAAGTGCACCTTCTTGTTTGCAATTGTGAAGCCAGGTTTAAGATTTTCTGAGTACGCTCTTCTGAAGGATAAGCCTTTGCTTCCTTTGTGTGAAGCATGGCTCCTAGAAATTGAAGGGATTGTGATGGAATAAGAGATGATTTTTCTAAGTTGATCCGTTGTCCCAGACAATAGAAGTGATCCATGCAGCATTGTAGAGAGTGCAGGGCGTCCTGGTATGATGCACCTTTGAGGAGCCAGTCGCCAGGGACGGATACATTTGGTGGCCTTGTAGTCTCAGGTGCGCTGCTACCGGCGCCATGCACTTTGTGAAGACCCTTGGCACCGATTTTAGACCAAAGGGTATGACTTTGAATTGGTAGTTGCACCCTACCACCATGAAATGTATTTTATGTGAATCGGAATATGGAAATAGGCATCTAAGAGGTCTAGGGATGCCATGTAGTCTCCTTTGCGTAGCATCTGAAGGATTTTCCGAAGAGATAGCATACGAAAGGGTATCTTTTTGATGAATTGGTTCAAAGCTTTCAGGTCCATTAACTGCCTCGATTTGGACATCTGTTTTTTTCTTTATCATAAAGAATTGCGAGTAAAATCCTTTCCCTCGCTGTAGCGGAACTTCCTCTATTGCCGCTTTCACCATAAGAGATAATATTTCTGCCTTGAGGGCTGAAAGATGCTGTTGCTTCCTGTGAACAGGTGATTGATTCGGTGGCTTCAGTATAAATTCTAAGGTATGGCCTTGATGTATCACATCCAGTACCAATCTGTCCGTTGTTATCGACAGCCATTGTTGATAAAAGAAAGAAAGGTAATGATCGTTTTTGAGGTCTGACCAGGTGGTGGGAGCTCTGGTAAAGTCACTGACTCCGAGTGGATTGTTGCGATTTTCCTCTTGCAGCATTCTTCCCTCAGGATTGCTGTTGGTAGGGAGCGTTTGACGAACGAAACTGTTGGTTGCTCGAAAACTGGTGATACCCCTGTTGCCTGTAAGGCTGGTACTCTTTTGGACTGGTACGAAGACCTCTGATTGTATTGGCCTCTAGAACCTCTTCTCTGAAAGGACCGAAATCTCCCTTGTTGCAGAGAGCCCAGCGCTCATGCTGTGTCTGTGTTAGATTTGATTCCTTGTACAGCATCATCTATATGCTTTCCGAAGAGATTCTCTCCGTCAAATGGCATATCTACAATTTTTGCCTGGACTTCCGGTCTGAATGAAGTGGCCCTTAGCCAGCCTTGTCTCCGGAGTGCCACTGCTCCTGCCATTCGTCTGAACGCCACCGACGAAATATCCATAGCAATATCGATGAATTCAGAGGCCGCCCTAGATCCATCTTGTAAAATGGAGGCCACTTCTTCCTTTTTGGCATCTGGAAGATGAGCTAACAACGGTGCAATGTCTGACCACATTTGTCTATTGTAACAACTGATCAGAGCTAGGGCGTTTGAAGCTCTAATGGAAGTCGCTGCCATCTCAGCAAAACGTTTCCCCTCACCATCCATCCGTCTTCCTTCCTTGTCGGGAGGAGCTGCAGAAGTTGAGACTGGATTTTTGGATTGTCTCTGAGCCGCTTGCATCACTATGGACTCTGGACGTGGATGTCCAATTAGGCATGCAGGAGAAGACTCTGGGGCCCAATATTTCTTCTCTATTCTGGGCACCAAGGCCGCAACCGAGGCTGGATTTGTCATTATCTTCAAGCCCTCGTCCCAGATATGATCAATGATAGGAATTGATCTGATAGACTTTCTTGATTCTTCTTTGAAGACCTATAGGAAACACTCTGTTGTCTGCACTGGCAGTAGAAGCTCAAACCTCTTTGAGGCTTTTTCCATAATGTTGTGGAATTCTCCAATGTCCTGCAGTGGAGGATTTGCTTGCGACGGCGATGGAGACGGTGTAGTAGGCAAGATATATTGGTCCCATTCGATACCTACTGGATTCTCCTGAAGAAGCTCCCCTTCTTCTGGCTGGTCTTCTACATCACTCTCTACGAAATAATCCCTAATTGTAATTATTGAGGGCGATCGCAACTTTTGCACCGTATGTGGAGGTTGAACCACTGAAGCTTGAGTAGAACTGCCTGAAGTATTCGCAGCAGGAGCGTTAGCTTCAGGAAAACAACGATGATAGTCGTTGATCATGTGTCGTAAATCAGTCACTAGAGAAACAGGCATTGAAATCGACTCCTCCCTCACATCAGGCTGAGTTTCTTCTTACTCTTCATACTTGTATGATTGCTAGAAAGATTCATATCTTTTGAAGTCAGATACTGGGCGGTCTTTAAAAGAAAAATCCCCTTGAACCTCCTGGCACTCTTCTTCATCTGTGTCCTGGCTCTTGATTTGCAGCTGTGAGGGACTATAGGCTACTCCCAGCGACTCTTCATCCTCCGATTCTTGTAAGTCGAGCAGATTTGATGGAGAAAGAGGAGAATTTTTGTCCAAGTAGTAAATTCTGTAGATTTCTTGACCGTCGACAAACCTGTCGACGGTGGAAAAGTCTTGATAGATATCAAAGACTTTGACATTGGTGACTCAAAGGTTGTTGTCGACGGAGATCCTGTGGACGGTGCTCCCGTGGACTGAGTTGATGATGAAGAAATCCGAATTATCATTCGACGAGGTTGTCGTCGATGGTGTCATCGATGAGGTCGTCGTCGACTGTGCCATCGACGATGTCGACAATGGTCTTCCCGTCGACGGAGTCGTCGACGATCGTTTCTTCGACGGCGTTGATTTTGTCACTGACGTCGACGCAGCTGTCATCGTCGAGATTGTTATCGTCGACGAAGTAGTCGTCGACGGTGTCGTCGACGTTTTCACAGGAACAGGCACCGGAGACACCCCAGTCTTCGTCGACGGGGCTCAAGACACTACCCTTAATTCTGAAGAATGTTTTAACGGTGTATGAGGAAGAGAAGATGAAGACGCCTCCTTGTCTTCAGTCTTTTGCTTTTTAGACTCTCCTTTCTCCTCAGAAGTAGATGACTTCCGCTTTTTAGAAGATTGAGTATTAGAATCATCTTCTGAGTCAGATTCTGAGGTGGCCTTCTTTTTCTGAAGCCACAACAGTAAACGTGCCTCTCTGGCCCTTAAAGTTTTAGCTGAAAAAGTTCTGCAGTGCTTGCAGTCCTTAGGCACATGCTTTGGATGTAGACAGTACAAACAATCTTTGTGGGGGCTTCAGAATATAGTCTAGCCTTCCCACATGATCTGCAGGTCCTGAAAAGCCTCTTTTTAGAGCTTTCAGCCATTTTAGATATAAGATGGAAAACAGTACCTTCAATCCAGATGAAAAGACTTGCAGATAGAAAAGTCAAAAGTTCACTCAGGAACAAAACTGAGCAAGGGTCAGGGAGACTCCTTCTCGCACGAAGGCGGTTGGAAATCTGAGGTAAGGTGGCTCTGCTGGGAAGTGTGGTGTCAGGGCTGGCAGCTGATTGGCTGGGTTTTGGGCCACATAATGATTATGTTAGGTTACCAAACAATGTTATTCCCTAGGGGTTTTTCTATGCAGTTTTTCTTTTACTGCTATGGTCATTCTTATACGGTGAGACTCTCACCATGACGACGGAGAAGATACAAGCATGTGAATCTATGAAAGATTCAATACTGGAGAACGACGGGACATAGCTGGGGTCATCTCCTTCCCTCGCCTTGATGCCAAAAATAGGCCAATAATATTGTAGAGCTGCAGCAAGGTAGTATAGCCTAAAGTAAGGAAGCCTCCATCCCCCTCTATCCCTAAGAAGGGACAGAAATGTGTTGGCTCTCCTAGTCCTGCCATAAGACCAGGTAAATCTAGTCTCCTCCCTCTAGTTTTGCCTGTACCAAAAATTATGTAATTCCAAGGGGATCGTACGAAAGATATACAGTAGTTTTGGCAGGTTCATTATTTTGAATACATTGCACTTCCCTCTTTAGGGACCAGGTGTAAATCTACAATTTCCTCCACCTTTGCCGTGATATGTATACCTAAATAAACTGCTTCCTCCACTATCCTGCCTCAGAGGCAGTGGTAAATCCATTTGTCAAGATCTGTGTTTTCGCCTTATTCAGTGAAAAACTTGATTGGGTCCTGAATTTTTCCGCAATGATTTCCACTGCGTGCAGCGCTCTATTAGGGTCTGAAGTAATTATAGCCACGTCATCGCCATACGCCAGTAGCTTAGTATCCTAACCCTGTCAGCTAACAGGAATAATGCCAGTTGAGGCCTCCAGCCGTCCGAGGGAATCTGTATATAATGCAAATAACAAGGGCCTAGTTCCCCTGCCGATTCAAAATGTCTCAGATTCTTCCCGCATTATTCGTAATCGCACTGTAGGGTTAGTATACAAAACCTGTCCTGCCCTAATAAAAGAAACCCCCTAGGCCATTGGCTTCTAAGATCCTCCATAGATAACTCCATGATACCCTGTCAACAGCCTTCTCGAAGTCCAAGAAAGCAACCCCCATAGGGTTCATGAGAACCTCTGTAGCATCAAAAAGTGAAATTACCCACCTAACATGGTCTACCATCCACCTCACCTGGATAAACCATGCTGCCGGACTGACACAAGTTGCTGCAATACATTATTCAATCGGGTGGCAGAATTCTTTGAATATCATTTTGCATCCCTGTTTAAAAGTGTGATAGGTCTATAGGAACCCACATTGATAGTGTATTTGCCTTTCTTTAGAAAAATAACAATTCTGGCAGTGCTCCATGAGCCTGGTAGTGGAGTTCTGGACTTTTTGGTTCCGTCCAGAGGTGTCAGGGACAACACCCGAAGACCCCGGAGTTCAACCTGTCTCGGTGCACAAACAAACAGAAACACGGGCTTCTCGATGGTGGCGTCAAAGACCAAAGGTTTATTACTGCAGGGACACAGAAGTCACAGAAACTGCACACGGGCAGTGTCTAGGAGCCTGTTCAATTTGTACAAAGAGGGTTGTTCCTTATATACCAAATATTCTGCTCGGGGCAAATTCTTTACATGTTACCACAGGAATCGTCAACAGTATCTGATGTCAAAACATTACGAATGAGGGGTTCCCACTAGTCCATCATAATCCCATGTCAATTCTTCATTCAAGACCCGGACCGCCTCATCGTAAATTTCGTTACCTCCCCCTAATAAAGGCCCAGAAGGAAAGGAGCAGAGCCAGGTGTGGAAGATAGAAAGACAGGATAAGAGATGTTTGTGGGTCGTAAATGGGCACGGTTACCAGCTTCGGCCGCCTAATCATGATCAGGCCAACGAACACAAGAACCAGTATAGCAGGACTGGCCTCAGGCTGGGGAGGCAGTTCTTGCCGAGTCATGCTGCTACAGCGTTGCTGGCCTAAGGTGCACGTGTCACTCGCAAGGTGAATCGCCGGCTAAAGCCTACGTGTCCTTAAATCAAAAAGAGGTCATTGCGTGTCCATTTGACTATGTGAGGGCAAGGAATACAAAATGTCTGCCGTAATCTAAGATGGATGCCATGGGTAGAACAGAAATGTGTTTGTAACTGGAGTGCTCTTGCTCGTAGCATAGCGAAAACATCAGGATATACTAAATGGATCATTTGCGGTTCACTGATACCGAAATTATGTATTTACGACAATGTTTACAAACACGAGTAAAATCGTCACGGAACCTCAGACCCTCCTTTTGCCCTTACATAGGCAATTACTCAGTCTATGTCAGAGTCAGAGTCTAATTCTGTGCTCATTAGGTCAGTGACATGTTGTTGTATCATCATCCTGTCTCGTGCCTTTTCTCCTAATGCAGGTGGTTTTCTGAAACAGGTTGCAGCACAGAGACTACACAGAGCGGGACCACATTGGATAATAAGACAGCACGAGAACAGAAATACTAGGATGACACCAATGACCATCAGAACCTTCCATCCCCACGCTGATACCAGAGTCCAAAACCACTCCATGAAGGACCAGTTTCCCTTATCTACGTGTATAGAGTCGGAAATCTTGTGTAGCTTAGAGATTGCTTCATAGACTGTTGGAGCATTATTTGGAATAAAGACACAGCAGCTCGATTGGATCATTCTGCATACCCCACCTCGATCTGCAAGTATTACGTCTAGAACCATACGGTTCTGCAACGTCATGAGACGATCCGCCTGAAGCTCAGCTGTTAAGTTACTAAGGGCACCAGCAGTTTCTGTAATAGTAGATTCAACTACCCGTGTTAGTTGACGTAGATTTCTACTATTGGCCATAGGCCCCCAAAACGGAAGGAAACCTTTGAAAAAGTCTCCAGCTTCTTGACCAGCGGTATCTTCCTTGCTGAAGACACCTCTTGCTACTCTGGTCTTGTGATAATCTGAAGAAGCAGTGTATGTCGGGGGTAACAATCGAGCAATATAACATGAACCTGAAAAGTCAGCAGGCAGCCATGTATATGCTCTGTCCTGACAGATGAAGTAGGTACCCCTAGCAGTCAGGAAGGCAGGGGAGGAGTTAGACGGAAATACGTAAGTCTCAACGCACTCACTCCTCCCTAGTTGAGCTCTCAGATTTCTCCCATTTCCTTGCAAACAGACCTGACCTCGGTGAGGCACGACCCAAACTGAAGTGGAGCTTTTACGCTTGCTTTCTCCCAAACTAAGGCGATACTCTGTAGAGTTCCAACTCAAATACACCCGTAATTCATCTCTAGGGTAAGATGGAGTATTATTGACGTCTTTAATCATGTCAATAATTCCCTGGCCTAAAGCTTTTTTGGCTGAGTTGTATTTAGTGGACCGTGGTGGACGCGGAGGATAGGTCTCAAGGGCATATGAAAAAATGGTCTGAAAGGCCTGAAATGATCCATTGTAGCTAAAAGGCAAGACTAGATAGGGAATGCCTTTATCCATAGTGTGAGGTATCAAGCCACACACCCAGCAGTCTGTAGTATTAACTACCAGTTGGTGTTGATGCAAGAGCTGTACAAATGTATTGTTAATAAATTCTGAGCGTCGAGCTTGTTCGTGTTCAGGAAATGAGTGAAAAGAATGCATAGAAGAAACCGTAGAAGTAGTAGGATCAAGGGGAGGTACTGTAGTTACTGGCATAAAAATCAAATGTACACCAAAGACGATTCCACCCACCAACGTTATCAAAACAATTAAAAATGTAACTGCACATTGCATTAGAAAGCATTTGCTGTGAAGTATTCTGTACAGTCTATTTCTACGAACATAAATTACATTTTCTCGTTGCAGCTCAGGAAGCTCCATCTTCTACGACCGTTCGCGACCACTGATGATGTGTACGTAGATGAAAATGCCTCTATCAGCCCTGGGAGCTCCCAGAACTAACAGAAAGATCGACCTTGTGTCTGACCCCCGCAGATTCAACTAGGCACACAGCCACGACCCTACGGCTACCCAGACGGCAAGGCAATTTTAAAACAAAAAGAAACAATACAAAGTATTTAGCAAACTTCCTGGCTGGAGGCAATGTATAGAAAATTCAAATCTGAAAATAGGCAGTTTCCTGCTTTATTTGTCCATATTGCGAGGTCGCAAGTTGTATCTCAGTTTTGCAGGAGCTGTCTGATCCGGAAACAATGTATTTTCAACTGACGTTGCAATGTTCACGTTCGCAGATGGCAAATGTTCAGCGTTCAAAAGAGCAGTTTCAGGAGGAGAGTCAGAATTTGGTGAATCCGTGATCAGTTCTGCATCGCTGAAAGGTATGAACCTGGGGACTTGTTCCGTTTCAGAGGCACCGATTCCTTTCTTTACCCAGTTGTCGTAAGGAAGTGGCAGAGGCACACGTTTGACATGTGTCGTATGGATCCAGTTTTTCCTTCCGGCCACACGAATAGCAGTTCTCGTTGCTAGTAGGACTTGGAAAGGGCCAATGAATCTGGGCTGAAGATTTTTCGTTCTTGCAAAATTTTTGATGACCACCTGATCACCCGGTTTCAGCTGATGGCCTGGACTCTCCAGTGGCTTTGGCAATGCATCGAAAACCTGTTGGTGAATAAGACTCAATTTAGCAGTCAAGTCGAAAAGGTAATCAATTAACATTGGGTATTCCAGCTGCTTGAATTCTTTTGGTCTAGGTACCCCCCAAACATTTGCAGGACGACCAAAAACTATTTCATAAGGACTAAGCCCTACTCTAGAATGTACGGTTGCTCTTGTTGATAGCAAAGCCAACGGCAATGCGTCTGGCCAGGACAAACCCGTGGATGCTTGTATCTTAGCAAGTTTCAGTTTAAGGGTGCCATTGTAACCCTCGACTAAACCCGCGGACTGGGGATGATTCGCACTATGAAACTTCTGTCTAATCCCTAGGCCGGCACACACACTCTGCATAACTTTCCCTACGAACTCACTTCCGTTATCTGACCATACAATCCGTGGCATTCCGTATCTGGGGAAGTATTCTTTAAGAAGAATTTTGGCAGTGGATAAGGCAGTATTGTCCTTTAGCGGGTATGCTTCGATCCATCTGGAGAAAGCACAAACTACCACTAGGACGTATTTCAGGTTATTACAACGATCCATGTGAATGAAGTCTAGCTGGATCACTTCAAAGGGGCAGGAAGGAGGAGCGAAGTGACCTGCAGGTGTGGGGATTCCCTTGCCAGGATTATGCATCAAGCATACCATACAATTTCTCACCACTCTCTCTGCACACTTACTAATCCCATCATTCTTCCAGACCGGAGCCAACATCTTACAAATCGCTTTTGAACTGATGTGCGCTGTTCCATGTGCCATCGTCACTACTGCAAGCACATACGCATCAGGCAACATCCAACACTGTTGTTCCGACAAGTCAATCCAACACCCACTCGAGTCCAATTTACCCGTGCTCTCTCTCCATGCAAGTTTTTCCTCCTCAGTCGCCTCTTTCTGAATTTCCTTCACGCTTTCCACTGTGTCTTCACACATTCCAGACTCAGAAATCCATCTTGCAGACGTTGCAACATACATTCTACTCATCATATTTCTAGCTGTCTGTTTTGCAGTCTCATCGGCAAAAGCATTCCCACGACCAACATCATCTGTGATTGCCTTATGAGCACTGCATTTCACAATCGCAACTTCAGTCGGCAAGGTTAGAGATTCCAACAAGTCATTAACTAGCTGACCATGTTGAATCTTAGTCCCATGGGACGTAATGAAACCTCTCTCTTTCCACAAACGGCCAAAACTATGGGCCACGCCGAACGCGTACTGACTATCTGTGAACACATTCACTCTCTTTCCCTTAGCTAAAACGCACGCTCTTGTTAGCGCGATCAATTCTGCAGCCTGGGCAGAATTCTGACTCACTCTCGCAGTCTCCACAATCGTACTCAAAGTCGTTACTGCATAAGCAGCAGTCACATCACCATTCTCCAATTTGAAGCAAGACCCATCAACATACAGCGTGCCATCTGGATCTGATAACGGAGTGTTTTTTAGATTAATACGTCCTTTGGTTTCTTCTTCAGTTTTGAAACAACAGTCGTGTGGTTCGGAATCACTCGACTCTTGACTAGTCGGCAACAATGTTGCTGGATTCAATACATTGCATCTTTTGATCTGAATATGACTAGCTAACAGTGTCAGTTCATAACCTGATAATCTAGCACTGGTAAGGTGTTGCGTCTTGGTTCGGTTCATGAGTGTATCCACCGCATGAGGAACCATAACCACTAGCATATTGTTCATTACTAAACCAGCAGATTGTCGAATGGAAGCTGCAGCTGCGGCTGTAGCTCTCAAGCAACTAGGCAACGCTCTAGCTACTGGATCTAATGTTGATGAAAAATACGCACAAGGGCGTTGTTTATCACCAAATTTCTGCGTCAAAACACTCAATGCACAACCTTCTCTCTCGTGGACATAGAGCGTGAATGGCTTACTGTAGTCGGGTGTACCCAATACAGGTGCTGAACACAGTGCATTTCGTAATTCAGAAAAACTCTGCTGACATTCTGCAGACCATGGTACCGGACTCGGAACACCTTTCCCAGTCAAGGCTACCAATGGTTTTGCTAAAAGAGAAAAATTTGGGATCCATTGCCTACAATATGAGGTAATACCTAAAAAGGCACGTACTTCTCTCTGCGTGCTAGGAACATTCATCTGTGTAATTGCTTTTATTCTCTCTGGGGTCAACTTCCTTCCCTCCTTTGACAAGAGATGACCTAGGTAGGTCACTTCTTGGCAGCAGTATTGCATTTTTGAAGGTGACACCTTGTGATTCAAATCTGACAAGTGATGCAATAAAGAAATCGTAGCTGTTTTGCAAGTTTCCTTGTCATCAGCAGCCACTAGAAGATCATCGACATATTGTATTAAAGCAGAACCAAGAGGAAGTACGAAGGAATCTAACTGGCTTTTTAATGCTTGACTGTAAATGGATGGGCTTTCACAATAGCCTTGTGGAGCGCGTTTAAACCTGAAGCTTCGTCCTCCTAGAGAGAAACCGAAGATATCTCTGCTTTCTTCGGCTATCGGAATGCTGAAAAAGGCATTTTTCAAGTCGACAACCGAAAACCATGCTGCTGTAGCAGGAATCAACGTTAACAATGCAGTAATGTCAGGAACCACAGGAAACTGTGGGATCACAATTTTATTAACCTCTCTGAGATCAATTACAAACCTATATACTGGAGGTTTTGTAGGGTCAGTTCGTTTCAAAATAGGCAGTACAGGACTATTACAGACATTACCTCTAGTTTCTTCTATAACGTCTTTCTCAATCAGATCATGCACTATCAGTAGGAGCGCACGCTCACCTTCACTAGAGATTCTGTATTGTGGAATTCGTGGAAGTTTGACATTTGCTTTCAAAGTTACTACATAGGGTGGAATTTCCAATAGACCTACATCATTAGGACCAGTCGCCCAAAGAGTATCAGGGAGTGAACGCAGCTCTGGTGGGAGCGCATCCATCGACAAGTACATCGGAGAGATTATTCTTTTACCCAACGTAAGCTGTACTCCTTCTGGAGAACAGTACAATGTCGCGTACAGGCGTTTTAACAAGTCTAAACCAAGCAGATTTTCATTACAACCTGTCGTCAAAATCAGGGGTGCTTTCAATTGACAGGGTCCAACTGAAATAGACAAAGGACCAGAAACAGGGTTATGAACAGGGGCGCCCGAAAAACCTACTGAAACGTTTGTTGAGCCAGACAAAGGTGCGCCAGGGAGTTTCGCATGTATGATAGAACTTTTTGCTGCACCAGTATCCAACAGAAACGGTTCGACTATACCTGATGTTGCTACTGCGACATAAGGCCCACTTTGATCTACTGGAACTGATACTACTCCCTCTCTTTGTCCATGGCTGTCCTAGTACTCACTTTGCTGACCTTCCTCACTAGCTTCATAATAGTCTTCAACATGATATTGTGGAGACCTATTCTGTTGGGCAGATTGTCCATTTCGCTGGTCGAAATAATTAGAAGGGCGATCACTCGTCTGCGGAGGCATAGCACCTCGTCCTCGACCTCTAGAGTTTTGCATAGAACTACCACGACCTCTCTGAGCTTCCGCAGCATTATTTTGTGCCCGAACTGGACACTCATTTTTGTAATGACCTTCCACTTTGCAATAAGCACATTGATTCCATTGGTATTGTGGTCTTTGAAAATTATATTCCGTTCTTTGATATGACCCTTGCTGCATATTAGTCTGATTCGTGCGAGGCGGATAAGCTTGCTGTAAAAGTACTTTAGTTTTTAAATCTTTCGTCTTTTTATCTGATTTTTCCTTCTCTTCTTTATCCCTATTTTCATAGTACTGGGCAGTCGCAAGTATTTGCGCAGTCGTAGAGACAGCCCACGCACTTTCAGAATTCTTTAATTTACCACTAAGTTCTGGCAACAGATTGTGCACAAATTTATCAACAAATAATCTCTGGCCTCCTTCTGTGCTCATATCCTGACCACTATGATCCACGAAAGTCTCCTCGAATCTTGTGAAAAAGTCTGAGACGCTTTCGTCTTTCTTCTGTTTGCACGCGGACAATTTGTCCCAGTTAACGCGCAATGCTGGCATCAAGGTTTTCATTAAATCGATTATTCTACCAGGCAAATTAGCAATTAGGGGTTCTGGTTTGGAACCACCTATTTGTTGACCATCCGCTGCAATTATAGCTGCCCAGTCACCACCTAGGGCAACTGGATGATTCTCTTTACGAATTTTAGCCCAAATTGGTTGCGGTACTACATTACCAAATAGCAGATCTATGTCAGCAAGATTCAATACACAAGCGTCAACCGTTTGAGCCAACTCTTTGTAGTACCCTGCAGGATTTTTACGTGGATCTGGCAAGGCCTGTTTCACTGCTAATACTTCAGCTCGCTTCCATGGAATATGTATCCATACTCTCTGGAATTGGGCCGGAGCGGCTGCAATACCAAGGTTTACATTAGCTTGCACAGCTTCACGCCAAATTGGTGGAACCTCTCTCATTGGGTATTGACGATTTTGTTTCCTACTGCGTTTCTCTAACTCTCTCGGTGAACGAAGGGATGAGTCGGTCCTATAACTTAGAACCAGTTCCATCGCTTCTTTTATATTTTGTCCAACTATCATACCTGCAGCAAACTCTTTCTGAACATTAATTAATTCTTCTAGATTTGATTCAGGGTCATCCTCTTCCAATTCCTCACGTAGAAGGAAACACATTTCATCGAACACATATCGTTGTGTCGGTTCATTCCATTGCATAAATGTATCTAATACATCTTGTACATTATATCTTCCAACTTTTGAAACCCATCTAAGAGCAGTGGAATCTAATATTCCTCGCTCTTCAGTACTGGGAAGCTGACTACGCCTCTGTACAGAGTCAGAGGTAGGAGTCTTAATCAGAGTTTTATAGAAGGGAGATAGAATATTGGAGACAGAATCAGTGATTCTCCGACGAACAGAAAGCGGAGTCATAATATTAGCAGAAGCAGTAAATAGAGTAGCAGTTGGAACAGATAGATTAGGAACAGTAGGAGTAGCAGGAAAAATAGCTTGTGAAGTAGCAGGTGTGAGCGACACAGGCATAGGTAAAGAAGCCGGCAACCCTAGAAGAGGGGTTGTCGAAGGAACATTAATATTGACCACAGGAGGTACAGGAACTTGATTTAGGGGAGCGGGAACAGGGACACCAGGTTGTCCAGCAACCGGTAATTGAACATTCGGTATAGGTGGAGCCGTAGCACCCTGTGCATACGGTGGGGGTGATCGTAACAAGTAAGACAACAGGGGATCCTTTTCAGGGTCCTCTACTATCTTAGCCGTACTCGATGGTAAAGCAGGATAGCACTTGTCTATCTCTAAATTACGCTCTCTATCGGCCACCTCCATCGCTTTCTCAGACTCGTTGAGTTGCAGCTGCCTAGCAGACTGTTCTAAAGTCAACTCTTGCTCTTTCTGTTCTTTCTTCAACTTTTTAATTTCTCTCTGTTTAGATTCTTTTCGCCAATAACGGAAAGAATCAAACATTGCCGGCCGGGCTTTCTTCTTAAACAACCTTCTTTCTAGATTATCGAGAACTTCAGGTTCAAAACTACCATGTAGTGGCCAACTAAGGACACCATCTTTCTCTGTGAAGCGGATCCATACCTCGTTATAAGAGATAGGGCCCACACCAAATTTGCAATATAGATCATAAAGGGGAGTTCCAATCGGAGGAACCAAACACGAGTCTTCCAACTGGGAATCACTGTTGCAACTAAAACAAGACAACATACAATTTTTCCGACTTACCATTTTATAATCCGGAACACAAAACAAACAAGACACAAACAGAAAAGATGCGCACTCGAACCAAGAACTTAGGCCTACCAGAACTGACAAATGTATCGATACCTGAACTGAATAGAATGATTATCGTAACCAGAATAACCAGTGATAATCTTACAGAACTGAACTGAACTGAGAACTAAAAGGATTATTCAAACAGGAGCAACCCTCACAAAATACTTAACTGAGGTACTGAAGACGTCACCAAGGAGAAACCCGTCACGTCTCGCCGTACTAAGGACTGCACCTCGGGTCCAAGACAGGGCGACGGTCAAGGCAACGGACCACTGCAGCCGTCTGAACGGGAACCCTCGCGGAAGAGAACGTCGGGGCCACTTTTGCGATATGCCGGGATCGATGAAGTGGGGCGCCTCCCTCTGAAATCTTCACACGAAGCTCCTCGAACTCTTCAGGCTTTTGGACCGGTACCGAATGACGTCGCCCCACGTTGGGCGCCAATTGGAGTTCTGGACTTTTTGGTTCCGTCCAGAGGTGTCAGGGACAACACCCGAAGACCCCGGAGTTCAACCTGTCTCGGTGCACAAACAAACAGAAACACGGGCTTCTCGATGGTGGCGTCAAAGACCAAAGGTTTATTACTGCAGGGACACAGAAGTCACAGAAACTGCACACGGGCAGTGTCTAGGAGCCTGTTCAATTTGTACAAAGAGGGTTGTTCCTTATATACCAAATATTCTGCTCGGGGCAAATTCTTTACATGTTACCACAGTTCTAAACATTCGTGTCTTAAACAATAAATATTTGGTGTTTGCACAGGAATCGTCAACAGTATCTGATGTCAAAACATTACGAATGAGGGGTTCCCACTAGTCCATCATAATCCCATGTCAATTCTTCATTCAAGACCCGGACCGCCTCATCGTAAATTTCGTTACCTCCCCCTAATAAAGGCCCAGAAGGAAAGGAGCAGAGCCAGGTGTGGAAGATAGAAAGACAGGATAAGAGATGTTTGTGGGTCGTAAATGGGCACGGTTACCAGCTTCGGCCGCCTAATCATGATCAGGCCAACGAACACAAGAACCAGTATAGCAGGACTGGCCTCAGGCTGGGGAGGCAGTTCTTGCCGAGTCATGCTGCTACAGCGTTGCTGGCCTAAGGTGCACGTGTCACTCGCAAGGTGAATCGCCGGCTAAAGCCTACGTGTCCTTAAATCAAAAAGAGGTCATTGCGTGTCCATTTGACTATGTGAGGGCAAGCAATACAAAATGTCTGCCGTAATCTAAGATGGATGCCATGGGTAGAACAGAAATGTGTTTGTAACTGGAGTGCTCTTGCTCGTAGCATAGCGAAAACATCAGGATATACTAAATGGATCATTTGCGGTTCACTGATACCGAAATTATGTATTTACGACAATGTTTACAAACACGAGTAAAATCGTCACGGAACCTCAGTAGTGCAGCCGCATCCCTAACCTCCTTAAATAGTCCAAGCATTTCCTGGCAGATCTCTCTAAAAATGATTTGATAGAACTCTGGAGGTATACAGTCAGTTCCCGTGGCTTTACCGATGGAAGGGCTTGCAAAAGCCAGGTGGAACACTTCCTGAGAGATATCCGACCCCAGTAGGAGACCCTCCTCCTGGGAGACCCTCACACTCAGAGCAAATTCAAACAGTTCACCATACATTTAAGGACCTCCTGTATGTGAGGCCATATATTAATCCTCATAGAACTCCCTGAAGGACTCCCTAATGTCAGCAGGGTCTGAGACTACTTTTCCCTGCATTTTTCTGACCTGCTCTATATGCCCTGCCGCCACCTGTTGCCTAGCCCTGACTGCTAGTAGTCAGCCAACACTTTCACTACATTAATAGCATTCCTACCTCTTGGCAAGGTACCTCCACGCCGTCCTCTAGGCATTAAAATCATTCAGACAGGCTTTAGTTACAATAATTGAGGTCAAAGCTAGAGATATTTCACCTCCTCTGGTTACCGTGCTAATTAGTTCTGTTTCTAGAAGGGCAAGTTTTTTTATAGAGCCTTTTAATCTGTCCTGCCCCTTTCTTTTGTTTGATCAAGCTATATCGCAATGTTTCTCCTCTCACTGATACCTTAAAAGCATCCCAAATCATTCTTGGGGGAGCACCATCCTTATGCACAAGTTACTACTTACGATATATCTGTAAGAAACATTAGTTAGTATTAGATTCCTTACCTTAGAATATCCCCAGGCATCAGACTGGATCCGGAAACTTTTGCGTAGCAGTACCCTGGCGCGTCGGAAGGCGTCGTCTGCGGCTCCACGTCCGTCGGCGGCGGCGTGGGCGCCGTGATGACGTCGTCGGAGTACTTAGACACTTAGCCTCTGCGTGCTGACGTCAGTTCTTAGACACAGCTTTTCCGCGCCAGAAACGCAGAGCCATGTCAAAAAACCAACACTGGTGCCATTGAAACTAGGGCCCTGAAAGGGGTAAACCCTAACCCTAGATATCGGTTCGCAGAACGGGGAGGATGGGTGGGTCGGTAAGGAATCTAATACTAACTAATGTCTCTTACAGATATATCGTTACACAAGTAGTAACTTGTGCATCTGAAAGAGACACGTTAGTATTAGATTCCTTACTTTAGAATAGATACCCCAGCAATACCAACCCCGGTGGTGGGTCTGCGAACCAATAATCACACCAGAAAGTCCTGGAGGACAGAACGGCCAAAGAAGCCATCCCTCCGGACTTGGCTGTCCAGGCAGTAGTGTCTTGCAAACGTATGCAGCGATGCCCACGTAGCTGCCTGACAGATGTCTTGTAAGGGCAATCCCCGGCCCAGGGCGGTTGTAGTCGCCGTGGCACGGGTAGAGTGAGCCCGCAATCCAACAGGGGGCTCCTTTTTAGCCAAGGAGTAGCATGCCTGGATACACAAGATGATCCACCGGGAGATGGTCCTCTTGTGCACCGCTTTCCCCTTCTTCGCGCCCACGTAACCAACAAAGAGTTGGTCATCCACCCGGAACTGGCGTGTGCGATCCAAGTAGAATGAGAGCGCACGTTTTGGGTCCAGACGGTGGAGCCGCTCTTCCTCTTTAGAGGGATGCGGTGGCGGGAAGAAGGTTGGCAAGGTGATAGACTGCCCGATGTGGAAGGCCGTGACAACCTTGGGCAGGAAAGATGGCTTAGTGCGCAACACCACTTTGTCCGGATGGACAGAAAGGAAAGGTGGAAAACAAGAAAGGGATTTTGAAAAAGGGGGGTGGTGATGGACAGAGTTTCTGAATGATGCAGAATACTCTTACCAAGTCAAGAGATCATGGTTTTAATCCATCACCGTTTTTTAGCTCACTGCACCATCCCAGCTCAGAACCTGGCTATATGCAAATTAGTCTGTTCCTGTCCCAGTGCATGATGGGAACAGGGCAAACCAAACTACCAAGCCAATTCTTATACTGGGAAGGAAACAAGCTCCCGGGGACCGGTTTCTGGCATCACAGCCTTCTTCGGCCCGGTTTGCTTGAATCCTGATGGTGCAATGAGCAAGGGACTCACGTCTGAGTATACCCTCCCACACATAGTGTGGATAAAACCGATTTTGAAAAAGGGGGGTGGTGATGGACAGAGTTTCTGAATGATGCAGAATACTCTTACCAAGTCAAGAGATCATGGTTTTAATCCATCACCGTTTTTTAGCTCACTGCACCATCCCAGCTCAGAACCTGGCTATATGCAAATTAGTCTGTTCCTGTCCCAGTGCATGATGGGAACAGGGCAAACGAAACTACCAAGCCAATTCTTATACTGGGAAGGAAACAAGCTCCCGGGGACCGACTTTGTGGAGGGACGCCTGGCTGCCAGAATGACATTACAGACTTCAGGAGGCAAGTCAAATGGCCTCAACTGTCGCCGCTCAATCTCCAAGCATGGAGGTGGAGGCTGGACAGGTTTGGGTGGAGGACCGTCCCCTGCTGCTGCGACAGAAGGTCCTCCTGAAGAGGCAGACGAACCGGGGGATCGACTGACATACTGAGTAGCTCTGGATACCAGTACCTTCGAGCCCAGTCCGGAGCCACAAGGATGACTTGGGCCCGGTCGCGCTTGATCTTCTTCAGCACTCTGGGCAGAAGTGGTATAGGCGGAAAGGCGTACAGTAGACCGCAGCTCCACTCGCGACGAAAAGCGTCTCCAAGCGAGTGCCGCCTTGGAAATTCCAACGCGCAGAACTGATGACATTGCGCGTTCTCTTCGGTGGCGAATAGATCTAACCAAGGCTCTCCCCATTGCTGAAAGAGGCCTTGCGCCACGTCCGAGTTCAGACGCCATTCGTGATCCATCATGCACCGACGGCTGAGCTCGTCCGCCCTGGCGTTCAGAGACCCTGCCAGTTGTTGAGCCACCAGGGTCACGCCCTGGCGTTCCAGCCATTGCCAGAGGCGCAGAGCCTCCTGGCAAAGGGTCCACGAATCCACCCCACCCTGTTTGTTGCAGTACCACATGGCGGTGGTGTTGTCCGTGAACACCTGCACTACACTCCCCCGACCAGAGGGGAGGAATGCTTTCAGTGCTAGACGAATCGCCCGTAACTCCAACAGGTGGATGTGGAGTCGGGCTTCCGCCGGAGACCAGAGGCCTCTGATCTCCGCCTCTCCCATGTGGCCTCCCCAGCCCTGGAGGGAAGCATCCGTCACAACTACGTGCTCCGGTTGGGGAAGGGAGAGGGATCTGCCGCTGACCCAAACGCGGTCCATGAGCCACCACTGCAGCTGTCTCGCAGTGCCCTCCGAGATCAGGACGTGGTCGGATAGGTTGCCCTGATGCTGGGCCCACTGAAACTTCAGGTCCCACTGCAGAGCCCGCATCCACCACCTGGCGTGATGCACCAGCAGGATGCAGGAGGCCATCAGCCCCAGAAACCGCAGCGTCAACCTGACCGAGACCTGGGATAACGGCTGAAAGATGGGAATCAGAACCTGAATATCCCAGACCCGCTGCTCGGGTGGATAAACCTGAAACTGTGCCGAGTCGAGAACCGCTCCGATGAAAAGGAGCTTCTGAGAGGGGCACAGGTGTGACTTCGGCACATTGATTGAGAACCCCAGCCGATGCAGGAGATCTGCCGTAGTCTGGAGGTGGCTAACGACTGCCTGGGGCGAGCCCGTCTTCAACAACCAGTCGTCGAGGTAGGGGAAGACTGAAACCCCTAACCTGCGCAGATGAGCTGCGACCACCGCCATCACCTTTGTGAACACCCGTGGGGTGCTGGTAAGGCCGAAGGGGAGCACGGTATACTGAAAGTGCTCGTGGCCAACCGTGAACCGCAGGTAGCGCCGGTGGGCCGTCAGGATGGGGATGTGGAAATAAGCGTCCTGCAAGTCCAACGCTACCATCCAGTCTCCTGGGTCCAGGGCAGCCAGGACCTGAGCCAGTGTCAGCATCTTGAACTTCTCCTTCCGGAGGAAGCCGTTGACGTTCCGTAGGTCCAAGATAGGGCGTAGGCTCCCTTTGCCCTTCTTGGGTACCAGAAAGTAGTGGGAGTAGCAACCACACCCTACTTCTGGCCCAGGAACGCGCTCGATGGCCCCCTTGGCCAAGAGGGCCGTAATTTCCTCCTGCAGAAGTCGCAAATGATCCCCCGATACACGGTGGTTCTGCGGTGGCATGGCTGGAGGAGTCGCCTCGAAGGGGAGGGAGTAGCCCCTTCGGACGATCTGCAGCACCCACCTGTCCGAAGTGACGGTGCGCCAGTGGAGGAGGTGATGGTGAACCCTGCCCCCCACTGGCGTCACATGGGCCTGAAAGCACGGACTAGGAGGGTTTTGAGGCGGATGCTGCGGGAGAAGGTGTGGACTGACCTCGCCGTTGTCCCCGACCGCCGGGACGGCGGTTCCCACGGCCGCCACCGCGTTGCGTATTACCCTGCGGAGCGTGGCTGGCGGCACGTGTGGGTACACCCCTTCCGAGGCCACGAAAGGAATGAAAGGCAGCCGATTGCTGGCGCGGGGCCGAGAGGCCCAAGGACTTGGCTGTAGCCCTGGAGTCCTTAAAGCGCTCGAACGCATGGTCTGCCTTGTCGCCAAAGAGGCGACGGCCATCGAACGGCATGTCCATCAAGGTGTTCTGGACATCGGCCGAAAAATTGGCGGATCTCAACCAGGCGTGGCGTCTGACCGCCACCGTCATTGCCATCGCTCTACCCAGTGAGTCGGTGGTATCCAGCCCACACCGTATGGAATATTTGGCTGCATCCCGGCCCTCCACAAGGGCTTGGCCGAGTTTGGCCCGTACCTCCAACGGACACTCTGGCAGCACTTCCGCGACCGTATCCCACAGAGAGTGGGTGTAGCGGTCCAAGAGGCATGCGGTGTTTGAAGACCGCAGTCCCAGACTTAGGGACGAGAAGATCTTTTTGCCGTACTGCTCGTACCTCTTGGATTCCCTGTCCGGCGGTGCCGACGGGAATGCGGTCTGGGAATTAGAGGCCTGGATGACCAGGCTCTTGGGGGTAGGGTGGGTGGACAGGAAACATGGGTCGCCCGGTCAACTCTACAGACGCTGAAAACTGCACAACGCTTTTTGGACTCTCTGCCCCTTCTGCAGCCTACCAACCCACGCCTCGCGGCCCCCGCTTCGCGGGTGCCGCTCGAGGCTGCCAAGTGCCGGTTTGCCTGATCTACAAGGATACCACCGAGGGATTTCCTAGGACTAAGGGACTGCGAGGACCAGCGGGCGCTGCTTCACCAAACTCGCCGCAGCTGGTCCTCTTCCCGCCCCCTCCCGCCTCGCCTTGAAGAGCGTAGGGCTGTGAGCGCTCTGTGTCAACTCTACAGACGCTGAAAACTGCACAACGCTTTTTGGACTCTCTGCCCCTTCTGCAGCCTACCAACCCACGCCTCGCGGCCCCCGCTTCGTGGGAGCCGCTCGAGGCTGCCAAGTGCCGGTTTGCCTGATCTACAAGGATACCGCCGAGGGATTTCCTAGGACTAAGGGACTGCGAGGACCAGCGGGCGCTGCTTCACCAAACTCGCCGCAGCTGGTCCTCTTCCCGCCCCCTCCCGCCTCGCCTTGAAGAGCGTAGGGCTGTGAGCGCTCTGTGTCAACTCTACAAACGCTGAAAACTGCACGACGCTTTTTGGACTCTCTGCCCCTTCTGCAGCCTACCAACCCACGCCTCGCGGCCCCCGCTTCGCGGGAGCCGCTCGAGGCTGCCAAGTGCCGGTTTGCCTGATCTACAAGGATACCGCCGAGGGATTTCCTAGGACTAAGGGACTGCGAGGACCAGCGGGCGCTGCTTCACCAAACTCGCCGCAGCTGGTCCTCTTCCCGCCACCTCCCGCTATTTAAAATGAGTCACAGACGCGCTAGCGGGACGCGCGCGGAGCAAAGCGCGGAGCAAAGCCCGGGCAAAGGGCGGGCCCTCTGAGGCCCTCCGAGGACTGCAGAGACTGGACTGGGCACCAGACTTTGGTGCACTTGGGACTCTGGACTCCAGATTGCTAGGTATTGCCAATAATGATATTAGTTATTTTTAGGATTATGTGCTGACTTTGATGGTCGCAGCCGTCCTGTTTTCTGCTTAAGATTAGTTTAGATTTCTTATTACTTATTTGATTTACTTTTAAAAATATTCTCAGAATCAGTTTATTGTTAAGCTTGTATAATGAACAAGGAAAAAACAGATAAAGGGCCTATGGATAACTATTTAATCCAAAAAATTACTCAGATTAACTCTAATAGACGTGCCTCTCTTGGGCAGGGGAATTCTCATGCGCTGCAGGATGAGACACCTCTAATTGATATATCCTCGCCCGAAAAACCTCCTATTCCTGCTGGTAGGTTAGTGACTGTGACAGCACAAGTCCATGTCCAAACCCCCTTGTTTACGCAGATATTGCGGATAAACTAAAGTATACCCCTCCTACAAGAACATTTAAAAAGGTGAAAACACGAAAGAGAAGGGGGAGGCAAAATCATAAAGTACAACTAGAAGTACCGAGAAAAAGCACACAAGTAGTTAATATGCTAAACGAAAAAATTAGTTTAGGCAACACAGGGGTAGCCCCCTTGGGACTACATGTACATAGTAGTGTGGAAGAAAGCAGGCCTCCCAATCTAGGTAAAGGGGAGGATGAAACCGGAATTTTCAACTTTTCTATAAAGGAACTTTCCGTATCAAAAACTCCGGTTAGCCTGAAATCTCCACAAATTAGTCGAAGTAGTATGGATGAGGAGGAGGGGCTTTCGGATTCCCCAAGATTCTCGCCTGCTCTGTCTACTAATTCCACTCATTCGTTACCCTCGAAAACTACTACTTATAATACAAAAAAAAGAGGGGGTTGCCCTATGCCCGCTAGGGATGCTAAAGTACAGAGGATTGGTTCGACTCCTGTTGTGACCAAGGTGGCAACTTTGCCTCAACCAATATCTGATTTTTGTACTCCTGGTGAGACAGTCTTATGTGTGAGGCTAGAAAACTTGTTAAAAGATCTAATTCAACCGTTGCTGGATAAAATGACTTTGTGTAACACTAGACTTGAACATCTAGATGGAAAAGTCGGGACAAATACACAACTTCTAGCTGATCTGATACAGGGGGTGGTCTTAAAGAAATCCGATGGTTTACTTGTGCCTCCGGCTATTGTTACCGTCCCCAAACTAGTAAAACCTCCTCCAGTGCTCCCAGTAAAATTAGGACCTGCCGGGATGAAATCAACTGGCTCTATATCTAAAAGTGCCCCACTGGTGACCCCGTTACAAAATAAACCTTCTACAAAACCTGTGAATAGTGTAGGTGGCCAAGGCAATGATAAATTGTTGGCAATAGAAGGGCCACAGATACTCCAATCTAAGATTAGTAAGGAGAAGGCCACGGAAAACGTGCATAATGAAAAACGGTATCAAAGGAGAACGGTTGATTTACCGCCTGAAGCAGCTCCCTATACTATAGTTATGGCAGGGGTCCCTGAGCTATCAATGGATGCCAGGGAAGATCACCGTGCTTTAAGAAATAAAGTAACACACTGGTTACATAATAACAGACCCCTTCCAGCACACATTAATGGAGAAATCCGGACAGTGAGGCGAGCAATCTGGGTGGGTTCTAGACCCAAAGATAAGAAAGGGGATACCATCATTATAAATTTTAAAGACCATAGAGCAGTTCGTCATATAGGAGATTGGTATGAGTCAATTGGCAGTGACTCTATCTCTACTCACTATCTTAGTTATTTCTATCCTTACTGCCCAGGCCAAAAGCCCGGAGGCAGGGATAGTGTAAGACAACCTGTAGATTGGTCCTTGCCAAACCCCCGTGGATATGGCCCGAATGCTTTACCCCACTTTCGTATCCCTCAGAGACAATTTTTCCCAACCACGTCTGGAATGGATTATGGGAATAATAACTATTTTCGGGAGAATAGGGATTTTTTCCGCTCACCTTTTGACTTACCAACTTATAACAGATTTGATGTGTTTTCGGGCCTTGATTATGTGGATTGACATGAAAAGGGTGCCGCTCACACAATCCATCGGAGTCTTGTGGAGGTTGACACGTTTAAAGGTAACCTTAGAAATCCGTCTATAGGCGAGGGATGTAGAATAACCTCGCCATCAGAACTGATTGTTAATACAAATCCAGACATGGGTGAGGAGTCCTCACCTTCTAGCTCTATTATAGTGCAGAAGGATGAGATTGGGAATAACATTGGGGAAGTGACCTCACAATGCAAGGAGATAGACTGTGATATTTCCGTGGTCCAAGAGGCAGGAAGAAATAAAATACAGGCCTCCTGTACATTCCTATCTTGGAATGTAGCAGGTTTAAAAAATAAGATAGATAATCCAGCACTGAACTCAATTATAGATGAGCGGGATGTTGTGGTCCTTCAAGAAACATGGTCCACAGAACCCGTCCATCTAAGTGGGTATAGAACCTTCTTTACCCCAGCCGAGGCCGGCCTACATGGCCGTGCGAAGGGTGGTCTAATAACCTTTATTTCAAATAAGCTTAAATATGAGAAAGTAATTTTTAAGCCTAACTCGAATTATTTTCAACTTATAACCATAAGTACTAAGGGACTCACTGTAATTTTGATAAATTTTTACAATAATATCCCGAAAGATCAAATAGTGATTACTTTAAGAACACTTAGAGAAAAAATACTACATGAAATAGATAAATCAAATAAGGAAACTGTAATTTTATGGGGGGGTGATTTTAATTGTCCACTCTGTAGCGGGGGCAGAAATGGGCTCTGTGGCCTAATGTTAGAACAAGATACACATCTAACACATTTTGAACATTCGCTGATTGGGGATTCACTAAATGAACTACTGTTTATGTTTGATTTGGGATTTGCAAATGAAATAGCTCAGAATTCCACTCCATTTAAACCGACATTTGTTGGCAGAGGTGTAATGTCCACTATTGATTTTGTTCTCGCATCTAATAGCTGTGGTAATAAGGTCAATAGTTTGCTGACTCTGGAGTTGCCCCTAAGTGACCATCTGCCTTTATTATTGGATGTTGCAAATCTTCTTTGCGAACCCTCTGATTGTATCCCCCCTTGTGATATTGCCCCTGATTTAACTATAGGTAGGCAAAACGGGTATACTCTAAAATGGGGCAAAGTTATTCCTGAGCAATTCCTAAAAAAATTATTAAATACTTGTTCGGATAGTTTTTCTGTATGCCTAGGAGAATTAACATGCCCCACCCAGATTTTAGAGCATTTTGATAAAATAGCCCTTGAAATTAAGAAAAATCTGTGGGTGGAGCTAAGAAACAAGACTAGGCGTTCTAAAAGCTGGTTTGATACCGCTTGTACTAGGGCTCTAAGTGACTTGAAAAATGCCATCCATAATTCACCCCGGGATCACTTAGTAATAAGAGGCTTAAGGAAACTCTATAATAAGGCTCTGAAAAATAGAAAAAATCTTATTAAAAAGGTGGCCCTTGAAGAACTTTGTGAGGCTGCACAGTCTAAAGATGCTTCGGCATTTTGGAGGGCAGTCAATGCACCTTTTCTTTTCGATAAGCACAAGGCCCGAATTGAGACAGTGATTACCGAGGAGGAATGGGTGGGACATTTCTCAATGTTATATAGCTCGCAGGATGCCCCTGGTCCGACTAATGTTTTTACTTTGGGGAAAACTGTAATGGGCGTGGAAAAGTTGGTGGTATCGCTGGAGGAAGTCATAATCGGATTAAATGCGACTAAGGGTGGAAAGGCTGCTGGTCCTGATGGGATCCCCGCAGATTTATATAAATCCAATGTGGAGATTTGGGGCCCCATGTTGGCACAGCTATTTAATGCCGCCCTATCCCATGGTTTGCATTTATCCTGGTTCACTTCAATAATCGTGCCAATCTTCAAAAAGGGAGAGAGACAAAATTGTGCCTGTTACAGGCCAATATCTCTTCTTGATTCTTCTGTAAAAATCCTTGGGAGAATAATTTTGGCAAGACTTCAGAGTTGGGCTGATGAAAATGAAATTTTGAGTGATTTACAGTACGGCTTTCGGAAAGGCTTGGGAACCCTGGAACAATGTTTAAATCTAATGATTATCCAGCAAAAATATGTTAGGGTTAAAGGGGAGCGCTTATATTTTACATTTGTTGATTTGTCTTCGGCCTTTAATTGTGTTTCGCATGGCAAATTATGGGATATCTTGCAAGGGCTGGGCATCGATGAAGCTATAATTTGCTTCTTGAGAGATCTTTATTCAGGTGCCACGGCATCAGTTCGCTATGGCCGTGGGGGAGAATGTACTAGAAGATTTGGTGTGGGTCGTGGAGTACGTCAGGGCTGCGTCCTCGCCCCGTTCTTATTTCTTCTTTACATTAATGGACTTGAACATCGTCTACTTCAGGAGTGCGGAGATTTGCCTAGAGTGGGAAGGAGGCCGATCCCAGCGCTTCTGTATGCGGACGATGCTGTCCTTATGGCTCGAACCCCCCTGGCCCTGCAGAAATTGTTAGTATCCTTTGAAAAATTCATGTCGAGCTTAGATCTGAAAATTAACTGTGGTAAAACTTACTCCATGAATTGCGGCACAAAATCTGGTAAAAAGCCGAAAACTATGTTTTTAAATAAGCTCCCCTTGGAAAATACTACATGTTTTCCCTACTTGGGTATTTTATTTCATGAGCGGGGTGGTTGGTTGAGTGCCATAAAGGCCAGAACCCTTTTGTTTCAAAAAACCCTAATGGCTGTTAGGATTTTTATGAAAAAGCTGGGGAAAAAACCTATAAAAGAAATCCTGACCATATATAACGCCACATGTATATCCGTTGCGCTATATGGTGCGGCACTTTGGGGCTTCTCAAATATTGATTCATTACAGCTAGCTGAAAACATCTTCCTACGGGACATTCTATCTGTACCATAAGAGTGTTTCTACCTACATCTGCCATGTGGAGTTGGGTCAACCTTATTTGTCAGATTTAATCCGCATACAGCCCTTTCATGTCTGGCACAAGGTGTGGACTTCAAATGAATGTATAGTTAATCGGGCTGTGATACTGGACATTCTGAATAGCGAAAACTCGGTCAGGGTTCAATGGTTAGCATATATTAAGCAATTTATGTTTGATATTGACCACTGCGAATACTACGAGGATCCACTATCTATGGTAAACATATCTAGAAGTTTTTTGAAAAATTTGTGTTTGGAATACCTCGTGGACAAAAGAAGAAGAGCAGAAGCAAATAAAAAGACAGTTGCTTGCCATAACCAAATACTGACTGGGGTAAAGGTACAGCCCTACTTGACCCTGGTAATGCCAAACCATGAACGATTTCTCCTAACTCGTTTTAGATTGAACCTTCTTTTTAGACTTCTGTCCTTCCCAAAGATGAACTTATGGACACAGACCTTATCCACTTGCCCTTGCGATGATTCCTCGCCCCAATCTGATATTCATATCTTATTTTTTTGTAAATTTTATTATATTCCGCGTCGAAAATTTTTAATTCCGTTCCTTAAAGATATGAATTTAAAAAGATGTAGACTAGCATTTTTAGAATGTCAGAGAATGGACACTGTTCTTACTGTTGCGGTTCTTTCAAATTATTTTAAATATGTATTGAAATTAAGGAAAAGTATCAGTGAAAATGATATATAACTTGTATGTGTATTTTTCTTTAATTCAGTTTCTCTATGTAGTATGTTGTCTATGTTGTTGTTACTTTCATGGTTAATTTTGTTAGCCGAATAAAGTACTTTCTGATTCTGATTCTGATTCTGATTCTGGGTCGCCCGGGGCGGGGCGGTGGCGTCTGGCCATGTTCCTATCTACGGGCGAACCCGTAGCGGGCTTGGACCAAGTGCCCAGAAGAACGTCGGTCAAGGCCTCATTAAAGGGCAGCAGAGGCTCGGCCGAGCTTGACTGCGGTTTAAGGACCTCAGTGAGGAGATTAGTCCTCACGGCCGCGACGGGGAGCTCAAGGCTCAAGGCCTTGGCAGCCCTCATCAACACCACACTGTAGGTTGCCCCCTCCTCCGAAGCCACGGTAGGAGGGGAGACAAAACCAGTGTCTGGAGAGGTGTCCAGGCCACTGGCCTCCCCAAGGTCTCCTGTCCAGTCCTCATGAGACTGACACTCTCTGGTCAGAGGGTCCTCAGACCCCTCCCTATCCTCTTCAGCACCCATCTCCTGAAACTCAGGGTTCTCAACGAATGGGGCCTGTTCATAGAAGTGAAACTCTCCAAACGACGTCTGGAGCGGCGCCTATCGGGGCCGTCCCGACGCCGAAACAGGAATGAAGGGAGCATCGGGGACGGCGCTGCCCGAGGACGGCGCCGGAGGCGACACCTGATGGTCCGACGCCGGGGAGGTCGTAAGGTCCACCGGCGACGATCCAGAGCCCGAAGAAGGTCTAGCGGCGTCCCGCGGCGCCGGGCCCGAAGGCGCCGGCCCCGTCGGGAGAGCGGGAACCTGCGGCTCCGGGCCTGAAGGCGTCGGCGGCGTCGGGGCCGGAACCCCAGACCCGCTAGGGGTCCCAGACTGGTCCACTGGGCCCGAAGGCGCCGCGAAGCCCGTCGGAGGAGAGAGTTTCCTCATGGCCATGAGGAAGCGCTCGATCTCCTCCGGCATCGCATTGAGCCCAGGGACCGGAGGGTGTGGGGCTGAACGCGGCACCCGCGACTCCGACGGAGCCGCGTGGGCAGTGTCACCCGAACCCCCGGCCGTATCGCGCGAGCGTCGGGGGGAGTCCGCAGAGCGATAACGCTGTTTGGACTTCTTGTGTCTCTTACCTGACGACGACTTCGACCCGGAGGAGTGCGGCCTACCCTCGGAGCTGTGGTGGCTCCGAGCCCGCAACCTGTCCCTCGACCTCCCGTGGGACCGAGACCTCTCGCGGCGCGGGACTGACTGCCGGGGTTCGAGTCGCCTGCGGGACCGCTCCCGCCTGGCTTTCGAAGAGAGGGCCCGGCAGTCGGAGCAGGCCTTGTCGTCGTGATCGATGCCTAGACAGGTCAAACACAGGTGGTGAGGATCCGTCACCGACATCAGGCGGTCGCAATCCTCGCAGTGCTTAAAACCGGGCATCCCTACGGCACCAATCGGAGTCGAAAAGACTTCGAAAAACGATCAAAAATCGATCAAAAAGTTAGTCAAAAATTGACTAGGGTTACTGCTTTTTCCAGATCTGCGCTTGCTGGCGCGGAAAAAAGAAGAACTGACGTCAGCACACGGAGGCGGCGTCTAAGTACTCCGACGACGTCATCACGGCACCCACGACGCCAACGACGGACGCGGAGCCGCAGACGACGCCTACCGACGCGCAAGGGTACTGCTACGCAAAAGTTTCCGGATCCAGTCTGGCGCCTGGGGATATTCTAATGTAAGGAATCTAATACTAACGTGTCTCTTTCAGATTGTTATTTACAAAACTCCCTGATCCAGCCCTTCATATAATTGAAATATTCTTGGTCAAATAGGAGAGTACTCTCAAACGTCCATCTCTCATACACCTTTCTTAATCCAACAAGAGGGAGTTCTAGAACGACAGGATTATGATCTGACATTACTTTGGGGCAAAGCTCCACCAGGCCTTCTTAAGTAAAGATGGTGAGGTTAAAAAATAATCAAGCCTAGCAAGCTTGCAGCGAGAAGCAGAATAATAAGTTTATCCTGGCTCCTGGGCTTTCAGACTAGGCCATACATCCACCAGTCCAATATCCCTTAAGAGATGTTTCATCTCACTGGAAGATTGTGGTGTGTGCCCTTTGCTGGATGCCCCATGACCCCCTGGAGCTCCTCTAGATCCATTAATATTTAGATCCCCACAAACTACGTACGGTGCAGGACTGCAGGGTAGTGCAATATCTAAAAAGTTCAATAAGCCAGGGTCGTCTAATTCTGGAGCATAGACTAACCATAATGTAAATGAGCCTATCCCTCCTCTACATTACAATATTACCCATCTGCTATTCTTATCCACTGCCTTTCTCCCAGGCGTAATAGCGCCACCTTCCATTAAAATGGCTATTTTTAATGTACATGATGTACATTTTTTGAATTATTGTTTTAAAAAATATATATTTGTTACATTTTAAGTAGTTATTCAATTTAATTGAATTCATGTTTGTGATTTTTAGTGCCATTGTGGGTTGTGGGTTAATAGGGGCATAGGGTGTGAAGTAATGTAATTATAATACATTAATGATTACTTTGTATTTAGTACTATTCATTTAATTGATATTTAATTATCTTAATTGTACTATGCATTTTTTAATGTAAATGTTTATGTGCGGATTGTGGGGTTTATAGGGGTAAAGTGTGGGAAGGTATTTATTTTTAATTAATTAATAATTAGGGCCCTATTATGATATCGGTCTCGGTCGAAAAGCCTCTGACCTGTGGTCGGAGGCTGATGGTGGTTGCAAGCTAAACCAGCCAGTCATTTTGGGAGCCACTGCACATTATCCTAATCTCGCAGAAGCTGTATTTGTAATCTCCTCAGGTCAGTGATGTTCTGCTGGGATGATTCTGTTGGACACTGAGCGGGCGCTCAACAGGGTGTCCTGGCCATTCCTTTGGCAGGCCCTGTCAAATTTTGATTTGTGGGCAATATTTTAAACAGATTTAAAGCACTGTGCAATGGCTTAACTGCTCAAATTGTTTGTATAGGTGCCACATTATACAAAACTCCTATTCACAGAGGACTTGTGTGGGATTCCTTTATCTCGTCAACTCTTCTTTTATATTTGGAATTTTTCCCAAGTATCTTATTAGGTCCTCTACAAATCCTCTCTGATTGCACAGTTGTGCATGTTGTAAAGTTGTTGCATACACTTGAGAAATTCCACTTTTCAATACTCTCCCATTTATTGCTCTCCCAGCCATTGAAAGTGAGACAGTATTTTCTGCAGTCCAAATGCTTAAGCAACGTCAGTTGCTACTCCCCCCCCTGTATGGCGGATGAGCTTGTAGCTGGTATGCTAAAAGTGAACAAAAGGCTAGTTTGTCTGTGTATGTCCGCACTCGGATAGCGCCAGCCCCCTTGCCAGTTCTGGGCTAGAAATACTGCCTACATGCACAATGCGTTGCTAGTGTTAAACTCATCAGGTAAGTATGCTGTGTCTCCGGCTGGATTTTCTTTGCTGCAAACTCAAACTTCATTTGCCAAGAATGGGAGGCAGACGAGGGCTCTGCCGAGTTAGAGCTAACTTCAAAACCATTCACAGTAGCTAAGAATTCCTCAAGTTTTCAGACTGGAGTTATTAATTCTAGAAACAAGCTGTCCTGTGCTCTCATTAATGCAAGATCATTGGTAAAGCATAGAACAGCATTCCTACTCTTTATGGTGACCTATACACCTGCCTTGGCTATCATTACTGAAACATGGGCTGACCCTTCGTCTAATCCTGATATTTTGACAGCTATTCCTTAAGGATTTGCTATTTACAGACTAGATAGACTGTTCAAGCGTGGAGGCAGCATAACTGTTATATACAGAACCGATATAGAGGTATGCTGCAACTCTGTACCCTCACCCCACAGCAAAGCAGTTTCCTTTAGTACTGAAATCACAAAATCCCCAAAATTCAGAGTAGGAGAGCAGCAGTTTTCTTGAGGCTAACATTCTACCTAACAACTACATGGTCTATGGGAACTTAAATTTTCATTTGAAGGCTTTTCCCTACATCCTACGCAGACGACACACAAATTGTCATCCTTGCGGCCAGATTCTGTGACTATATACAGGCGGTCAGCGTATGGATGAATAAGAACTGTCTGACGCTTATCTCAAATTCTTCTTTTCAGGGACAGCTTTCCTCCCCTACGTGTTGGCCACCCAAACTCGGCTCACTCCCTACACCAGTTAGGAAAACCTGTAACATTTGTGTTTTAATCAATGACAATCTAACCTGCACAGACCAAATTAATGCTGTTACCTCTTCTGCCTTCTTCCCCCTCAGAACAATAAAGAAGATACTACCCACATTCCACCTAATCTTCAGAAAACGCTAGTTACATCACTTACACTATCAAAGATTGACTATTGTAAATATCTTCATCTCAATGCACATATATACCTATTGAACAGACTTCAAACTTTGCAAAATGCAGCAACTCGACTCCTGCTGAGGATTCTAAAATGCCATTCTGTGTCTAATTCAATCAGTTAACTTCACTGGCTGCCCATTAGACAGAGAATTGTCTGCAAAGCACTTCTGTATTGCTCATAAAGCACTGCTTGACTTAGGTCCAGACTTTCTAAAAAAATGTTTTAAATGGTAGACTCCAGGTAGAACCTTATGGTCCACATCAGCAAAATGTGCAGTAGTCCCTAGGTTCAAACGCTCTGCCTAGGGAGGCAGAAGCTTTGTATTGGGAGCAATAAATGCATTGCACTCTCTTCCAATGTATATCAAAGCTTCACTCAATCTACTGGCCTTCCGAAAAGCCCGGAACCTTGGCTGTTAACATTGTTTAATTCTAAGGTTCCACTGTACTGCTAATAAATCCAGTGCCAAGAAACCCTTGGGTGTTTGAGCGCTTTAGGAAGCTATTTAGCATAAGATAAAACACAAATCAATTTGGTGCCATACCTAAATATCTATTAAATGTTGCAAAAACTTTATAGATTTTATCTAGTCAGAAAATAATACGAGTAGTGATCAACACACATCTAGTTACATTTGCAACATATATAGGGGTTAAAATCTCCTCCCTCCCTGATTAAAGGCCTGATTCCGATGTCAGGTGGACTCATGTCCACCCAACTCTGTTGCGGTCTCTGGACCGACCGGCCTCCGGTTGGCGTCCTGACACTGCTATTATGATGTGACTGCGCATGGTGCGGTCGCATACTCCCATTGCTCTATGGGAGCTTGTGCTGCGGCCGTAAACCAGCCATAGCACAAACTCCCATAGTGTAATAGAAGTTTCTGTTAACCCCTGCACCGCGTGGCAGGCACCTCAAGGTGCTTGCCACAGTGCAAGGATTGACAGGGGGGCACCAAAGGTGCCACCAGGGCCCCCAATTGGAGACTGTGGCGGAATTAGGCCCTGCTAAGGGCCCCCAAAGTCACTTTCCGACAGGCTTTCAATGACGGAAAGCCCGACATGGAAAGCCTGTCGGAAATCGACATCGCAATCCCAACGGCAGAAACGATGTCCTTAGAGATTATGGTGAGGCCTCCGACTGGCTAACGGACTCATTGAGCCCATCAGAATCCAGCCGGTATGACCAGCCAGTTTCACTCTTCCACCCCGGGCATTGCAAGTGCGGTCGACCGTGAAACCTATAATGTTGGTTGGAAAGCTTTCCGACCAACATCATAATAGGGCCCAAAATGTTTAAATTTAATTTTTGGGCGTTTCAACTTCTTCAGCTGTTAACTTACAAAAATAGCACAGACTTCTATTAGGGATTTAGGGCTGATGTAATTGAGATTCTCCCCCAAAGTTTGTTTTCTGTTTGCTAGCCTTCCTCTTCTTGCCCCCACATAATTTTTCTGTCTTCCATATATATGATCGAAATTCAACCTCAGGAAAGATCAATTGGTGGCCATTGACAATTTGAAAAAGGACCCCTCTATTGTGATAAAACAGTCTGATAAGGGGGGGAATGTGGTTGTCTGGGGGAGAAGTGAATACATCAGTGAAGGGATACGTCAGCTATCTGATGCCACCTGCTATATGAAAGTGGACAAACGAGAAATGGAAAACTCTAATTTACATTATGATACTATGCTTGAGGATTGGAAAGATAAAGGCTTGCTAACCTGGGATGAATACAGTAGCCTAAGATGCAAGCATGCCAAAACACCGGTACTGTATTTGTTACCTAAATTGCATAAGGACCCACAGAATCCCCCGGGTAGACCGATTGTCTCCTCGATTGGATCTAAGTTGGAGATGACATCTAAATACATTGATTTCTTTTTGAGACCGTTTGTAATTGCCCTACCAGCCTATCTTAGGGACACAAGGCATTTCTTGAATATGATCGATGGTTTACATTGGGAACCTGATTTTCTGTTGATTACATTAAATGTAACGAGTTTATATACATCTATCAAGCATGATCTGGGAATACAAGCAATTCGACATTTTTTGAAGGCCAGATCAATTTCTCTTTTGATGCATACTGAAATGTTGATAGACATGATATGATACTGTTTGTCCAATAATTTCTTTCTCTTTAATGAACAACTGTATGTACAGTTACAGGGGACAGCGATGGGCACGTGCTTCGCCCCCAGTTATGCCAACCTTTTTATGGGTTGGTGGGAGGAGCAAGTGTCCATCTGCTTTGAGAGGTTCAACCAACATATTGTCCTATGGACAAGGTTTATTGATGACATTTTTGTCATTTGGCGGGGAGATCACAGGAGTGCTATTGAATTTGTTGGAATGCTCAATGACAATGATTTGAATGTTGAGTTAACCTCTCAGATTAGTAGTGAATCTATTGTATTTCTGGACGTTCAAGGTTCAAGGAGAACAATTGAGGACCAAACTTCACAGGAAACCTACAGCAGGTAACAGCTTGCTGAGTGCTGCAAGCTCACATCCGTATAGTCTGGTTCAAAGCATCCCTTACGGAGAACTGATCCGTGCAAAAAGAAACTGTAGTACAGAGGAGGAATTCGAAAAGGAGAAGAAAATTATGCGTAAAAGATTTATTCAGAGAGGGTATGCTCAGAAAATAATCAAAAGAGCAGAGAATAAGGTTGATGTATTGGATAGAGCCACGCTCTTGAATCCACGGAATAGAGGGGATGAGCAAAATGACAATAAAATCAGGTTCATTACAACATACTCCAGTCAAGCCTTACAGGTACGCAAAATTCTTAAAAACAATTGGCATATTTTGAAAACAGATGCCACACTGGACAAATGCCTACATGATACACCTCAAATAACATTTAGAAGAGGTCTATCTCTAAGAGACGAGCTAAGTCACAATCAGATAGGTAAGTCGACCAGCCAGCAGGGTAGGGCTGTGTCTGGATTTTTTTGCTGTATGCATTGCAAGGCTTGCACTTACAGCAAAAATTGCTCTACGATCAAGATACCTAACAGTGCAAGGGACTTTGAAATCAGAGGACACTTTGACTGTAACACAGAGATGTGTGTGTATTGCCTCATCTGCCCGTGCAAGAAATTGTATATTGGCAGTACTAAAAAGAAGGCCAAATTACGGGTATTAGAACATAAGAGGGCAATAAGGAACAACAATGAATTGTACCCAGTAGCTTGTCATTTTAAAAGCTGCCACAACCAAAATGACAAATTGTTGGCATTTGTGGTTTTGGATGCTATTAGACCACAATTAAGAGGGGGTGATAGAGAACATCAGTTACGAATATTGGAGTCCAAATTTATTATTGACTTTAAGACTCTAATGCCTGTAGGCTTGAACTCTAGTGAAGAATTGGCAGTTCATCTGTGAGAATTATGAATTAATGATTGAGTGAAACCAAGTCCTTGTATATAAATTAATGAAACTGTATTGCTTAAATGTTAAGTTAAGAAAAAATATTTGTTTTAAAAAAACTGAGAATGTATTCTCTTTTTAATCTTTTGCATTTATAAGTGAGCACTTTTTCTTTTTCTCTTTTTTGTATTTTGTGTATTAGGGATATGCAACCTGAGGGGTGGCTAGGATGGATCACAACTTCCTGACAAGATGACGAATTGAGGGAGATATGTCATTTATAACTTGTCTTGAATAATCTGTCAATAATTAGCCCACTTGGGCATGAGAGTAATATAAATGGATAAATAGTGGGACAGATCTGTCAGAATGTGAACTATTATTTAGTTGCCCACAGGGGCAATATTTGGATGTGTCTCGAATTATTGAGATGTTAGCCACTCCAAGATGGCGATGAATTCCAGGAAGCATTCCCTGTTAGTCCTATTTCCATTGTTATCACTGGGTGTATGTAAAGGGGATGGAAGAATGCAAACATTACCGTGACCAAGCCTAACGGCGAAACGCGTCGGCTTTTGTAACTGTTGCTGCATTAAATGAATTTGAAGCATCCTGGAGTGTCCCGACCTTTTCTGTGACTGGATGGTGGCAAGGAAGTTTGCTGAAACAATTTTGGTAAAAAACGCCGTTTTTTTGGGAGGGACCGCCGCATTGCTAGAGCTCCAGATTACCGGCACTGAGTGCTAACATATATACATATATATATATATATATATATATATATATATATATACATATATATATATATATATATATATATATATATTCACTGAAAAAACCATAGGTTTTACACACGTTATAGTTAGGAAGTAGCATTTAAAAAACCTATGAAATTCACTGAAAAAACCATAGGTTTCACACCAGTTACAGTTAGCTGGAAGTTTTACTCGCATAAAACCATTGAAATTCCCACGTTATAGTTAGTTGGACTTACTATAACTTGCGCGTGCAATGCACTGCTGATGACGTCACATATTACATCACTCATGACATGGTCAGTGACATCACTCATGACATCACTGATGACACTATCCAGTGAATGTGTGTCTTTCTGAAAAATAAATATTAGTGAGTAATGTTTAAATATTTAAATATATGTATAAATGTTTCACTTTGTGTATAAGTGGCTGCATGGGTTGGTGAGTAGCTACATGTGTAGGTATATGGGTTATTAGATGTTTTTCTTAGTATCAGTATAAGTGTTTGTATGGTTTGGTGGGGTTATTACTTAGCACATAGATGCATGAATGACTGACTCTCTCTTTGTATGTGTTTTGAAGACAGCATATGTGCAGGACTGTATGGGTGGATGACTGTGTATATGTGTGTGTTACTGAGTGAATGAGTTTCTCACTAGTTTCTTTATCAGTAACTACATATGTTTTAATCTAGTGTATGTGAATATTGATGTATATAAGTGAGTATATCTAAGAGTAAGAGATTGTAAGAGTTCCTATTTAAATAAGTATGTGTTTCTATAAGTGATTGTTTAAGAGAGTAAGTATGTGTAAGTTTTCTTTGAAGTAAAGTGGTAGTGTGTGTATAGCTGTATATGCAAATAAATGGATGTTCAATAGTTTATTTGCATGTGTGAGTATGTGTGTGAGTAACTTTTGGATGACTGTCGGTGTGTAACAGGATGTATAAGTGTATGACTACATGAGTATATGTATGAGTGACTATATAGAACTGTTGGTGAATGAGTGGATGTGTATATAGATGGTGGAATTATTGAATTAGTTGTTGTAACTGGTATGGGTATCTCCAATTTTTTTGAAAATTTTAGTTTCTATTATTGATTATGTGTTTCAAGGGTTACATTACAGTGAAAGGAGGTCTGTCACTCTGTCACAAGGATGGTGTCATCAGTGATGTCATGAGTGATGTCACTGACCATGTCATGAGTGATGTAATATGTGACGTCATCAGCAGTGCATTGCACGCGCAAGTTATAGTGAGTCCAACTAACTATAACGTGGGAATTTCAATGGTTTTATGCGAGTAAAACTTCCAGCTAACTATAACTGGTGTGAAACCTATGGTTTTTTCAGTGAATTTCATAGGTTTTTTAAATGCTACTTCCTAACTATAACGTGTGTAAAACCTATGGTTTTTTCAGTGAATTTCATAGGTTTTTTAAATGCTACTTCCTAACTATAACGTGTGTAAAACCTATGGTTTTTTCAGTGAATTTCATAGGTTTTTAAAGGCTACTTCCTAACTATAACGTGTGTAAAACCTATGGTTTTTTCAGTGAATTTCATAGGTTTTTTAAAGGCTACTTCCTAACTATAAAGTGTTTAAAACCTATAGTTTTTCAGTGAATTTCAAAGGTTTTTTAAATGCGAATTATTAACTATATTTTCAATGTATTCTATAGTTTTATCATAGAATTTCGAGAAATGTTTTTATCGGATTACAAAGTTTCTTTACTGTCAAAATTGTTTTGGGACTCCTTATAAATCTCCAGGGGTTTTACGAAGTCTTTACCTTAACTTCTTTTTAACGTTTTCAGACTTGTCACTAAATGTTGGAAAACGTACTGTGGTGCGCGACCGCGTGCGCGCACCCCGGTATTTTTAAAGATTAAAAAAAGGATGTATACTTTATCGGTATTGTTCTTAGGACCCCATATGAAGGTATACAACATCAGAGAATGTCTACCTTTCCTCCTTTTCTCATTTTAAAACTTCATTAAATTAGACCGATACTTCCAAATGACGTACGTGTCCGGATTCCGTCACCACGTATACGTCCTAATACGCGCATGTCAAATCATGTGACTTGAAAAGAACACTTCCTATTGGTTCATAGTAGTTTCTATTCTGCAATTTTCCAGAAACCACCAACTTCCCTCACTATCTATTTGGCGCTGAAGGGAGAAGAACCTTTTTCATCTTTCCGGAGACTTTGCTGAAATGGCTGCCGCACGCAACTCATCCTCGGAATCTGAAGAAAATGTTCGTGTACCTTTAAAAAAACAAAAAAAAGAATCTTTCATCTGGCAATTTTTTACCTATCCTCAGGATCAAAAAAAAGTAAATGCTCCGAAAGTAACTTGCACAATTTGTGACACAGTACTTTCAAGAGGAAATGTTTCAAAAAAATATTCCTTTTCGATTCATACCATGAAGAGACATGTGAGCCAAGTCCATCCTGTGCAATATGCACAGGCAGCGACAAGAGCTCTGGCAACAGAACTACCACCAGCTGAGGCCAGTACTTCATCGAGAAGACGACCTGCATCTCCATCTACTGCACAGTTGGAGTTGAAACCATTTTTGGCGAAAGTGCATATGAAATGCAACAAGTGTGATGGAATGATTGTGTACGGGGAGCAGAGCCTCACTCTTGTAGAAAGAAGAATTAATGACCATGAAAGGTTCGAATTCAGTTAATTTTTTAACAACTTCTTATGTTCCTGTATTACAGTTCAAAAATTCGGCTCCAGTTTAACAAATTATAAAGAATAAAAAACTTGTCCAAAAATAAAAAAAAGTAAAAAAACTACAAAACTCAAAAAAAAAAGTTATTTTCAGAACTACCTCATTGTACCAAAAAGAGCTCTATTCATAAGCTAAAGTATCGCCGCATTTTCAGAACAATTATTAAAGAATGCGGCAATACTTAGGGCATATTATGAAGAAGACGTGATAATTAATCGTCGCTTTTATCGGCAGAATGCTGCTCTAAAAGCGACGATAATCGCCTTCATAATATGGGCCATATTATCAAGGACGGGCGATACAATATCCCCGCTTTTATCGGCAGGAAACTGCCGATAAAGCGGCGATAATGGACTTGATAATATACTGTATGGAATTCCTATCGAAGCCCATGTAAGATGTTTTCACATCTCACATGGGCTTCGATAGGATTTCCATAGGGCATATTATCAAGCCCATTAACGCCGCTTTATCAGCAATTTCTTGTCGATAAAAGCGGCGAAAATGTATCGACCGTCCTTGATAATATGCCCCTATGTTCTACAAATTCCAATCGAAACGTATGTTATATGTCTTTATATCTAACATTACGTTCGACTGCAATTTATAAAGCATATTATGAACGCCGTTTTTGCCCCTATATCGGCAACTTCCTGCCGTTAAAGGCGGCGATAATGTCTTCCGTATCCTTGTAAATGTTCCTGAACACCTTTGTGACAACGTCATAACACCGCCTGCGGTAAGAGCACTTTGCATGTTTGCCGCACAAACAGTTAATGACATGCATAGTAGGCGTACGTTAAACCACAAGCAAAATGTGTTTGGAGACGAAAATACTATCACAAACACGGCTATTGTTAGAAAAACAGTTTAAATAAACTTCTTCATCGTACGAGTGCCACGGCCTGCTTTGATGAAGCATTTGGCAGCGTTAACATGGAGGTGTGGAAAATAAAACTAAATCAACCCCCTCTCCTAATTACAAAGCACACATTAGTGCATAAAAACAACGCTTGTTTTCACGTGGTAATGTTAACTGCCGCTGCCTGTTACAGGGGTACTACCACATATATATTTAAATTAATAATGACGTAGTTACACTGCGGAAAACTCTGGCGATACTTCTAAAACTTGTGATTCCCAAACTGTGCCCCGCGGCTCCCCAGTCCGCCGTAATGAAGTGCCAAGGGCACAACGCACACTAGGGTGACCAACCGTCCATAAATTCCACAGACGTCACTACCCTGTTATGTGTAACTGTATCCATCTCAGAGAGCTGTGCGCTCCTCCCCTGTGAGAAGGCTGACAGCCCCTGCTGGAACGGCCTTGGATTTCACTGCTACAGGAGCACCCCTCCCGCACATTGAAATTCTCTATGGAACTTATTGGCACTTACTGAATGAGAATATGGCAGTCAAGGTTTTTTAAAGCAGATAGCGCTCTTCCTGCCTCAACGAACAGAAGGCATTATCTTAGATTAAAAAAATAAAACCACCAGCATGCCATATTAGAAAACACTTCCTTTAAAGAAGGCTATGAAAGAAAATTAAAAAAACAGATTAACGTTCTTTCATTCTCTCATGATTTTTAAACAGCAGTATTTTCATTAATATATTCAACAATGCCATGGTTACTGCTTTTGTACTTAAAGGAACTAGCACCCATTGTCAAAACCAATAGTCTTTGCTTGTTCTTTGTGTAAAGATAGTTGCTGTTCTACATATCTGCATGCAATCAGACATACAACATAACACCGGTCGAGCACAACACTGTGCTAGACGCATATTTGTAGCTTAGGTGTTTTAAAGTGCCCTCGGAATTACATCCAACACATCCTTTGAAAAGACCCCTCCATTTTTTTTAACAGTGCATAAAGCCATGGAAACAACACCATTTTACAGTAACCTCACATCCTGTTACTGGACATCATGTATAACTGATAACTTCTACCTTTTCAGTCTGCCTATGTACGGAGGCATTGTAAACTCTCACCCACCGCACCCCACCCCTTGCTGTAGTTTCTTCTTCACAGGCCTCTTCTCCCTACAACTCTGCAGAGAAAGACTCAGGTCATAAAGTACAAAGCTGAGTGAGTAAATAAATTTGGAATGTCTAAACGCCTGGATCGATTACTGAAAGAATGAATGGATGAATGAAAAGAGAATAGTTACATAATCAAAGAAAACATGGATGCATAAATGAATGAGTGTAAGTATAGATGAGAGAAAAGATAAATAGATGGATGTATGGCTGGAAGGTTGCATAAATGGCTAGAAGAATGGATAGATATGTTAAAGGATGGATGCATGAGTAAAAGAGCACCTGATGCATCAGTGATTTAGTGGATGGATGTGTGAAAGGATAGATAGATAAAAAAGTGAACGGGTAGATGATGGGCAAGTAAATGCGTGGATAGATAAAATGATAAGTGAAAAAGTAAAAGAATGGATAACTGAAAGGGTGATTATAAAGATTAATTAGTAAGTCAAAGGGGGTAGATGGACAAAAGCATGGATACATCAGTGAAGTAAAAGGGTGGATGGTTAAGAGAGCGGATGGACGGATCAGTGAACGGATGATTGGATGAGTGAAAGAATGTGTCCCAATTACTTTAAGAAAGGTAACAGAACGTACACACCACCTACCAACCGTTAAATAAAATGGTGAGGAACCACTGTAAACTGCTGAGTAGGTCAAGGAAACCACAGGTGAACATTGTTTACGAACCACTGTCCTAAGTGATAAAAATCGGTCCAAATACATAAATATTGTTGTGAAGTCAGCAATATTCATCCATTACCGAGCTATTGGTCTTAGTCACGTTATCTACCTACCATTACATGACATAACTAAGAACTGCTCAGGGGCAGCTATTAGATTTTGGACATTTTCGACCATAGCACAAATATCTTCAAAAGTGGGTAAAAGAAGATAGCAATGTTAGGAACTATTTCCAGTCACTAACATCTTGCAATACTAACTTTGCATGTCAACAATAATAAATTTCACAGACAAACAAAGCGAATCACAAGATACGCATTATCTGTTATTAGATGTCGCTAACTGGTGTTAGTATCACCTACATACTAGAGAGATAATTTTATCTCCGCTTTCTACGCTTTTAAAGCCAAAAAAGCAGAATAAAACCCCCTTGATAATATGCTCCAAAGTTCTTTAACACATATCATTTACCTGCAATGTTTTGACACATCCGCATTAGTGAACTGACTCACTGAAATGTTGCTGATTTCTTAAATTAATTTTTAAGATACTCCTTGTGACCGTAGAGCCAATCCTCCATGAAAGTGCTCACATAAAACACAACACTGGTATGACCAGGATACTCAAAAAAATGACACAGTGATGAAAAAGTATTTTTATTTTTTATACTTACCTAAGAAATAGTAATAAAGAAAAACTTAAAATCTTTAAAAAAACATGGTATCTGTTGAAAAAAAGTAAAAATAAGGTTATAGTGTCATTTTATAAAACAAAACAAAGTAGAAGTGACTGAAACAGAAAGTGAAAGAAAAGAAGACTGAGGGACAGAAAAAGACCGAGACAGAATTATTTGAAAGAAATAATAGCACTCAAAGAATGACTGTCTAAAGGAAAGTAAAGTGAGAGACAAACTGAGAGTATAATCAGTGATAATACACGAAACAAACAGTCTGTAAAATAAACAGACTAAGAATACTGAAATGACTTAAAGAGATAGATAAAATAAAGGAACAACACTAAGAGAAACAGAGTGAAAAAGAATGAGTAACAGAAGATGAATGGAATAGAAACAGATATGGAGTGTAAGAGAGACAGATAAAGAGAAATGAAGTAGGATGAGAGAACTAAACTATAGATTTAAGTTTGGAAATTGAGCATAATTAATGAAAGCAGAGTAAGGGAACAAATTGGAAGGAACAGTAAAACAAAGAAATTAAGATTCAGGAAACAAACGTGATAAAGGGTCAATAAAGGTGACTCAGTATAAAACAACAAAAGTAACAAACTGAAGAGTTAGATAGATTGAATAAAATATTAACAGAAAAGATGTAAGAGAAACAGCATGGAAAATTTAAAAATGCAAAATGTGCATGAGTTAAAGGGAATAAACATGTCTAAACACCACTAACAAAGGAAGAGGATGAAAGAAATAAGGATAAGAGAGAGGTACACGACACTCTCAGATATGATTAGTTGTACTTACCTTAAAAATGTAATATCTGTGGAAGACAATAAAGAAATCTGTTATAATACATATTTCTAAATCCACATCCACAAAACAAAATAACTTAGACAACATATTAAATGGTTTATTTTTGCTGTCCTCAGATAAATTGATTTTCACTATAAACAGTGATTTCAATACTAATCATCATGTAACAGCGGGGGAAAAAAAACACAATCAAAATGATTGTGTTTAAAAAACCCGTACAAGATCTCTATACATACTATAAATACCTAGAAAAAAACATGTCTTAAATGTTTTTCTTTAATTCGCAATTTCTTGAGTAAGCACAACACATACTCCACAATTACAAACTAATTAAAGTATACCAGTAACTTTTAATTTCCTCTCAACAAATAACCGTGCAACTATGTTCTTAAAACATTTATCTCAAGTCAACATTTTGATATCTCATTTTTTTCCGCGTGGCCAAATACTATGAGTTAATTAGTTATTTTTTGAGTACCTGTCAACAAACTTGCGAGTAAATATGTTCTAGAAACATTTATCTCAAGTCCACATTTAGATATCTCATACTTTTCCGCGTGGCCAAATAGTATGAGTTAGTTCGTTTTTTTTTAATACCTCTCAACAAACTTCAGAGTAAGTATGTTCTAAAAACATTTATCTCAATTCCACATTTTGATATCTCATTGTTTTCCGCGTGGCCAAATAGTATGAGTTAATTCCAACATATCCTGTACTATAAACATTAAGGAAACCTTACCTGATACTATCACTTTGCCACATAAAAGTTTCATTTCTACATTTGAACACCCTCAATCACATGATATTTCTAAACAACACAGTTTCATATCTTTACAGTATTCCTCTGACTAGACCAGTAATATCACTGAAATTTTGGTTCCAAAAATATCAGATAAGAATTTCTTAACTCAGAAGGCAAACGTTTCTTAAAACTTAATTGACTATCATTGCAGAGCATCCAACCAGTTGGACACTTCAAATAAGCTATGTAATGTCCTGATGATATTGATGGCCCTTCATGAAAAATAATTGCTACAGTTACAAATGTTCTTCTAGAAATAGATATTTGAGAAGCCACAACATTTTTAATTGAAGTTGACAATTTACTTCCATCAGCTCTGCATCGTTGAAGCATTAAAATTACATACTGTCCATATCTGTGGATAAATAAGGTTGATAACATTTCTGAGTTACATTTAGAGCAGACCATGTTCTGATACGCATCTTTAACTAGTTTATTAAAGGACACTGTTTCACAATCTGGTAATGTTAAATATATAAATCTTTCTGTGTGTATGTCAGTACTACTTGTAAATGAGCAATTATTGCAAATATGTTCCCATTTATAAGATAGGCCAAAAAGACTATCAATACCTACACCTTGAGATTTGTGAATAGTCACTGCATATGCCAAACAATTTGGAAATTGTTTCCGACGGACATACAAGTCTTTCACAAGTAAAAAAACGACTTGAACAGCGACTGAATTGTTGAACTTCCTCAATTCCATCAAATTTTATTCGTAAAAATTAAATCTCATCTCTATTTGGGTAATTTACAAAACAAACAATATTACCCATTGCTCCATTCACCAAACCTCTTTCTACAAGTAAATTTCTCCGTAAAATAATCCGACAATTTAAACATACATACAGATTCTTCTCTAAGCCAGCAGTTTTAGATATAGATTTCTGAAGAGTATCCAATTTTAACTTTAATTTTTCAGACAAAACAATAGTACTTCCTTCATGCTCTATTTTATCTTTAGCTTCCAGTTTCTTAATTTCTTGATTTTCCAACTTCAACATTTTTTCATTGAAAACTGAGCATTCTTTTAGAGTTGGCATCAAGCATATGACTGACTTATCTTTAACCTCTTTACTATATATTTTCTCAGGTACATTATCTTCATTGGGAAACAACTTACAAAGTAATCGAGTTCGTAGAGTTTCTTTCGCATCTTCAGTTAGTTTTCCAATCCTTATATCTTGAAGAATATTTCCATATTTAGTATCCTTTGCCTGTCGCATATTTTGAATCAGTTCAGTATATTTGAAATGTGACCATATATTAACATTTCCAATACTGCCAAGACACTTTCTGGTGTCTTCATGTGTAACAGTTTCAAATACAGATTGTCCTTTCACAGGAGTTAGTTGCAGTAGATCTCCAAAAACTATGACATGTTTCCCTCCAAATAAGACATCATAGTCAGTTTTAAGTATCTGCTGCATTCTTAAATGTACAAAAGCAAGCATTAAATTGGATACCATGCTTACCTCATCAATAATGAGAAGTTTCATTTCTTTAAGAACTCTAGAAACTTCATAACAAGCGTCTCCAGATAGCTTGTGATATTGTAATTTATTTTCATGTTCAACTGGCAGCATCAGTAAGCGATGTAAAGTAATACCTTTAATATTATGTGCTGCCAATCCAGTTGGAGCAGTAACAACACAAGACAGCGGTGACTGAGTTCTTTGCTGTAGATATGTAGTAATTCCTTTTATAAGAAAACTTTTCCCTGTTCCAGCTTCTCGAATTACATATAGTCGAATAGGTTCAAATGACATACATGAGCATTCTTTTTTGTCATGTCGAAAACCATGCTCAATGTGCTCTGTCACTTCGTCATATATCTGTCTTTGCTCAAGATTAAATTCCTTCTCCAATTCTTCTAAGTTTATTATATCCTCTTGAGCTTGCTGCATTGCTCTTTCCACCTCATCCATGGCAGTGGCTGCTTCATTTCGGATAATTGGTTCTCCCAGTGGATCCTGACTCAACGATGCAGAACTTTGAGTGTCTTGTGAACTTTCTCTAGCAATCTCCGCTGCAATTGTTGCTTCTTGCTCTATTTCGTCGTTCAACATTTTGAGATAATTACTAAAAACAGGACATTCTATACTACTTTTTGATGCGTTAAAGGAATCTTCATAACTAACAAAGTCTCCAAGTAGTTCCTCTTCAGTACGCCATGGTTTAAAGAGTTGCAAAAGAGCTAAATAGTAAAATTCTCTTTTGTCTGGATTTTCGCAACTCAGTTTTCGGTGATTAATCAGGTGTCCTTTTCTTTGTTTCACCAGACATCCTTCCTGTCCAATCACAGCGTATATACCTTTTTCAACATTTTCTCTAATATTCCTTTTAAAAGTGTATTTTTCAAGTACTTCATACAGACAAATGTTTTGAAGCAGAGTACTTCTATTTGGATAGTATGTATCCAACATATTTGTTTTCAGAATGTCTGTACTGTCTGGTTCTTTCTGTGCTAAATATTCAATTTCTTGCACAGTTTTCAAAACACGGCTTCGTGTTCCTGCAAGACCTAAACTCACCCACAGGATACTTCGAGATTTCGCATAAAGATTTGCTGATGATAATCGATCACAACATTCATATGCGCCAATTTCTCGATGCGATAACATCTTCAAACTGTACGTATACAATTTCTTGCTTAGGCTCTTTTCATGAGAAATATCTTCCCACATCTCCTTCAGTTCCGTCTTTTCAGATTTCGTGATGTAAGACGTTACATATCGAGCCACAGCAATAGAGTTATCCGCAACATATTGTATATCCATGTTAGCATTCAACATGGTCAAAATGACAGGGTTGTAGTCATTTATATATTTGGACTCTTCACCTCTTCTTAAATTGTATGTATTTTTGGGTGATCTTCTTCTGATATTATGTCGCAAAGTTGACATCAAACTGTTGACTCTTCCTTTTGAAAGCACCGGTCGTGCAAATCCAAAACGTCATTTAGTATAGAATTTATCCTTTGATTTGAATTTTCGCAGACAATACTTTCCACAACGATGTCTTTGAAACCGTAACACTTTTCCTCTTAAGTCCTTATCAGCTGTACTGTTAGGTATGTCACAAGTGGCATATTGTTCAATAAAAGACAGTACAGTTTCATCGGAGTCTTTTCCAAATTTGAGAGCATCCTTGATCCATAGTAACATGTGAATATGAGGAGCACCTCTTGCTTGATACTCTTTTCTCCAGAAGAAATCCAAAACTTCACCAAGCGGAGGATTTTTCTTGTTTGTAATAAAAGACATCATAGCTTCAAATCTATGATTAAAATATCTGCAAACATTAACCGGATCCAACGAACACAATTCTCCTGGTGTCTTGTAGTTTATATTTTCAATATTTACATTCGCCTCCCGAAGAAAATCAAGTAAATCTTCCCAGGCATACTCTGCACAGCTTAGAGTTAAAAACCATGTTGGTGCTCCCAGGTTTCTTAGCATGCATTTTAAATCTCCATGACGACGGTACCAATACTCATTAGTACCACGCTGACATGCCATTAAATTAATTAGGTGAGAATCCAAAACACTATCTTTCTCTTGCACTTTATCCATAAATTCCTTTGCTGAAACATTTTGCAGATGCACTCCACTTTTTAAGATATGGTTTACTGCATAAGAAAGACCAGATAAGTCACTCTCAAACAGAAGATGAAACAAATATGGAATACATTGACGAAATCTAGGATCTTCTGCATATAATCTTGTTGTCCGATACTCAGATGCAGGAATCTGCATAGGTCGATCATCATATCGCGCACCTTCACCTGTTGGGAATAACTGTGGGAAACAACGACCTTCCAAGCTTTTTTCCCATACACTAATAGGACTTCCTTCTGCTTTTTTCATCTGACATAACTCAATAGCATTCCCCATTGCTTCTTTCGAATACAGTGGATGAACACTGTAATGTTCATAAATTTCTTCCGTTCTGGACAAGTCGACTTTTTCAATTTGTCCAAAAGACAAATCATTATCCTCTTCTTCACTTACATCCTCTTCTTCTACATAAACATTTTTATAGTATTTATTATTTTTGACTAAATACAACATTGCCTTTTTCACTTTCCTAACATCCACTAAATCTTGCCAGATTTTCTTACTCTTTGTAGGTACACCATTAACTAGAATAACTAGAGGTTCCTCTTCTACTTAAAGGAACTAGCACCCATTGTCAAAACCAATAGTCTTTGCTTGTTCTTTGTGTAAAGATAGTTGCTGTTCTACATATCTGCATGCAATCAGACATACAACATAACACCGGTCGAGCACAACACTGTGCTAGACGCATATTTGTAGCTTAGGTGTTTTAAAGTGCCCTCGGAATTACATCCAACACATCCTTTGAAAAGACCCCTCCATTTTTTTTAACAGTGCATAAAGCCATGGAAACAACACCATTTTACAGTAACCTCACATCCTGTTACTGGACATCATGTATAACTGATAACTTCTACCTTTTCAGTCTGCCTATGTACGGAGGCATTGTAAACTCTCACCCACCGCACCCCACCCCTTGCTGTAGTTTCTTCTTCACAGGCCTCTTCTCCCTACAACTCTGCAGAGAAAGACTCAGGTCATAAAGTACAAAGCTGAGTGAGTAAATAAATTTGGAATGTCTAAATGCCTGGATCGATTACTGAAAGAATGAATGGATGAATGAAAAGAGAATAGTTACATAATCAAAGAAAACATGGATGCATAAATGAATTAGTGTAAGTATAGATGAGAGAAAAGATAAATAGATGGATGTATGGCTGGAAGGTTGCATAAATGGCTAGAAGAATGGATAGATATGTTAAAGGATGGATGCATGAGTAAAAGAGCACCTGATGCATCAGTGATTTAGTGGATGGATGTGTGAAAGGATAGATAGATAAAAAAAAGTGAACGGGTAGATGATGGGCAAGTAAATGCGTGGATAGATAAAATGATAAGTGAAAAAGTAAAAGAATGGATAACTGAAAGGGTGATTATAAAGATTAATTAGTAAGTCAAAGGGGGTAGATGGACAAAAGCATGGATACATCAGTGAAGTAAAAGGGTGGATGGTTAAGAGAGCGGATGGACGGATCAGTGAACGGATGATTGGATGAGTGAAAGAATGTGTCCCAATTACTTTAAGAAAGGTAACAGAACTTACACACCACCTACCAACCATTAAATAAAATGGTGAGGAACCACTGTAAACTGCTGAGTAGGTCAAGGAAACCACAGGTGAACATTGTTTACGAACCACTGTCCTAAGTGATAAAAATCGGTCCAAATACATAAATATTGTTGTGAAGTCAGCAATATTCATCCATTACCGAGCTATTGGTCTTAGTCACGTTATCTACCTACCATTACATGACATAACTAAGAACTGCTCAGGGGCAGCTATTAGATTTTGGACATTTTCGACCATAGCACAAATATCTTCAAAAGTGGGTAAAAGAAGATAGCAATGTTAGGAACTGTTTCCAGTCACTAACATCTTGCAATACTAACTTTGCATGTCAACAATAATAAATTTCACAGACAAACAAAGCGAATCACAAGATACGCATTATCTGTTATTAGATGTCGCTAACTGGTGTTAGTATCACCTACATACTAGAGAGATAATTTTATCTCCGCTTTCTACGCTTTTAAAGCCAAAAAAGCAGAATAAAACCCCCTTGATAATATGCTCCAAAGTTCTTTAACACATATCATTTACCTGCAATGTTTTGACACATCCGCATTAGTGAACTGACTCACTGAAATGTTGCTGATTTCTTAAATTAATTTTTAAGATACTCCTTGTGACCGTAGAGCCAATCCTCCATGAAAGTGCTCACATAAAACACAACACTGGTATGACCAGGATACTCAAAAAAATGACACAGTGATGAAAAAGTATTTTTATTTTTTATACTTACCTAAGAAATAGTAATAAAGAAAAACTTAAAATCTTTAAAAAAACATAGTATCTGTTGAAAAAAAGTAAAAATAAGGTTATAGTGTCATTTTATAAAACAAAACAAAGTAGAAGTGACTGAAACAGAAAGTGAAAGAAAAGAAGACTGAGGGACAGAAAAAGACCGAGACAGAATTATTTGAAAGAAATAATAGCACTCAAAGAATGACTGTCTAAAGGAAAGTAAAGTGAGAGACAAACTGAGAGTATAATCAGTGATAATACACGAAACAAACAGTCTGTAAAATAAACAGACTAAGAATACTGAAATGTCTTAAAGAGATAGATAAAATAAAGGAACAACACTAAGAGAAACAGAGTGAAAAAGAATGAGTAACAGAAGATGAATGGAATAGAAACAGATATGGAGTGTAAGAGAGACAGATAAAGAGAAATGAAGTAGGATGAGAGAACTAAACTATAGATTTAAGTTTGGAAATTGAGCATAATTAATGAAAGCAGAGTAAGGGAACAAATTGGAAGGAACAGTAAAACAAAGAAATTAAGATTCAGGAAACAAACGTGATAAAGGGTCAATAAAGGTGACTCAGTATAAAACAACAAAAGTAACAAACTGAAGAGTTAGATAGACTGAATAAAATATTAACAGAAAAGATGTAAGAGAAACAGCATGGAAAATTTAAAAATGCAAAATGTGCATGAGTTAAAGGGAATAAACATGTCTAAACACCACTAACAAAGGAAGAGGATGAAAGGAATAAGGATAAGAGAGAGGTACACGACACTCTCAGATATGATTAGTTGTACTTACCTTAAAAATGTAATATCTGTGGAAGACAATAAAGAAATCTGTTATAATACATATTTCTAAATCCACATCCACAAGACAAAATAACTTAGACAACATATTAAATGGTTTATTTTTGCTGTCCTCAGATAAATTGATTTTCACTATAAACAGTGATTTCAATACTAATCATCATGTAACAGCGGGGAAAAAAAACCACAATCAAAATGATTGTGTTTAAAAAACCCGTACAAGATCTCTATACATACTATAAATACCTAGAAAAAAACATGTCTTAAATGTTTTTCTTTAATTCGCAATTTCTTGAGTAAGCACAACACATACTCCACAATTACAAACTAATTAAAGTATACCAGTAACTTTTAATTTCCTCTCAACAAATAACCGTGCAACTATGTTCTTAAAACATTTATCTCAAGTCAACATTTTGATATCTCATTTTTTTCCGCGTGGCCAAATACTATGAGTTAATTAGTTATTTTTTGAGTACCTGTCAACAAACTTGCGAGTAAATATGTTCTAGAAACATTTATCTCAAGTCCACATTTAGATATCTCATACTTTTCCGCGTGGCCAAATAGTATGAGTTAATTCGTTTTTTTTTAATACCTCTCAACAAACTTCAGAGTAAGTATGTTCTAAAAACATTTATCTCAATTCCACATTTTGATATCTCATTGTTTTCCGCGTGGCCAAATAGTATGAGTTAATTCCAACATATCCTGTACTATAAACATTAAGGAAACCTTACCTGATACTATCACTTTGCCACATAAAAGTTTCATTTCTACATTTGAACACCCTCAATCACATGATATTTCTAAACAACACAGTTTCATATCTTTACAGTATTACTCTGACTAGACCAGTAATTTCACTGAAATTTTGGTTCCAAAAATATCAGATAAGAATTTCTTAACTCAGAAGGCAAACGTTTCTTAAAACTTAATTGACTATCATTGCAGAGCATCCAACCAGTTGGACACTTCAAATAAGCTATGTAATGTCCTGATGATATTGATGGCCCTTCATGAAAAATAATTGCTACAGTTACAAATGTTCTTCTAGAAATAGATATTTGAGAAGCCACAACATTTTTAATTGAAGTTGACAATTTACTTCCATCAGCTCTGCATCGTTGAAGCATTAAAATTACATACTGTCCATATCTGTGGATAAATAAGGTTGATAACATTTCTGAGTTACATTTAGAGCAGACCATGTTCTGATACGCATCTTTAACTAGTTTATTAAAGGACACTGTTTCACAATCTGGTAATGTTAAATATATAAATCTTTCTGTGTGTATGTCAGTACTACTTGTAAATGAGCAATTATTGCAAATATGTTCCCATTTATAAGATAGGCCAAAAAGACTATCAATACCTACACCTTGAGATTTGTGAATAGTTACTGCATATGCCAAACAATTTGGAAATTGTTTCCGACGGACATACAAGTCTTTCACAAGTAAAAAAACGACTTGAACAGCGACTGAATTGTTGAACTTCCTCAATTCCATCAAATTTTATTCGTAAAAATTAAATCTCATCTCTATTTGGGTAATTTACAAAACAAACAATATTACCCATTGCTCCATTCACCAAACCTCTTTCTACAAGTAAATTTCTCCGTAAAATAATCCGACAATTTAAACATACATACAGATTCTTCTCTAAGCCAGCAGTTTTAGATATAGATTTCTGAAGAGTATCCAATTTTAACTTTAATTTTTCAGACAAAACAATAGTACTTCCTTCATGCTCTATTTTATCTTTAGCTTCCAGTTTCTTAATTTCTTGATTTTCCAACTTCAACATTTTTTCATTGAAAACTGAGCATTCTTTTAGAGTTGGCATCAAGCATATGACTGACTTATCTTTAACCTCTTTACTATATATTTTCTCAGGTACATTATCTTCATTGGGAAACAACTTACAAAGTAATCGAGTTCGTAGAGTTTCTTTCGCATCTTCAGTTAGTTTTCCAATCCTTATATCTTGAAGAATATTTCCATATTTAGTATCCTTTGCCTGTCGCATATTTTGAATCAGTTCAGTATATTTGAAATGTGACCATATATTAACATTTCCAATACTGCCAAGACACTTTCTGGTGTCTTCATGTGTAACAGTTTCAAATACAGATTGTCCTTTCACAGGAGTTAGTTGCAGTAGATCTCCAAAAACTATGACATGTTTCCCTCCAAATAAGACATCATAGTCAGTTTTAAGTATCTGCTGCATTCTTAAATGTACAAAAGCAAGCATTAAATTGGATACCATGCTTACCTCATCAATAATGAGAAGTTTCATTTCTTTAAGAACTCTAGAAACTTCATAACAAGCGTCTCCAGATAGCTTGTGATATTGTAATTTATTTTCATGTTCAACTGGCAGCATCAGTAAGCGATGTAAAGTAATACCTTTAATATTATGTGCTGCCAATCCAGTTGGAGCAGTAACAACACAAGACAGCGGTGACTGAGTTCTTTGCTGTAGATATGTAGTAATTCCTTTTATAAGAAAACTTTTCCCTGTTCCAGCTTCTCGAATTACATATAGTCGAATAGGTTCAAATGACATACATGAGCATTCTTTTTTGTCATGACGAAAACCATGCTCAATGTGCTCTGTCACTTCGTCATATATCTGTCTTTGCTCAAGATTAAATTCCTTCTCCAATTCTTCTAAGTTTATTATATCCTCTTGAGCTTGCTGCATTGCTCTTTCCACCTCATCCATGGCAGTGGCTGCTTCATTTCGGATAATTGGTTCTCCCAGTGGATCCTGACTCAACGATGCAGAACTTTGAGTGTCTTGTGAACTTTCTCTAGCAATCTCCGCTGCAATTGTTGCTTCTTGCTCTATTTCGTCGTTCAACATTTTGAGATAATTACTAAAAACAGGACATTCTATACTACTTTTTGATGCGTTAAAGGAATCTTCATAACTAACAAAGTCTCCAAGTAGTTCCTCTTCAGTACGCCATGGTTTAAAGAGTTGCAAAAGAGCTAAATAGTAAAATTCTCTTTTGTCTGGATTTTCGCAACTCAGTTTTCGGTGATTAATCAGGTGTCCTTTTCTTTGTTTCACCAGACATCCTTCCTGTCCAATCACAGCGTATATACCTTTTTCAACATTTTCTCTAATATTCCTTTTAAAAGTGTATTTTTCAAGTACTTCATACAGACAAATGTTTTGAAGCAGAGTACTTCTATTTGGATAGTATGTATCCTACATATTTGTTTTCAGAATGTCTGTACTGTCTGGTTCTTTCTGTGCTAAATATTCAATTTCTTGCACAGTTTTCAAAACACGGCTTCGTGTTCCTGCAAGACCTAAACTCACCCACAGGATACTTCGAGATTTCGCATAAAGATTTGCTGATGATAATCGATCACAACATTCATATGCGCCAATTTCTCGATGCGATAACATCTTCAAACTGTACGTATACAATTTCTTGCTTAGGCTCTTTTCATGAGAAATATCTTCCCACATCTCCTTCAGTTCCGTCTTTTCAGATTTCGTGATGTAAGACGTTACATATCGAGCCACAGCAATAGAGTTATCCGCAACATATTGTATATCCATGTTAGCATTCAACATGGTCAAAATGACAGGGTTGTAGTCATTTATATATTTGGACTCTTCACCTCTTCTTAAATTGTATGTATTTTTGGGTGATCTTCTTCTGATATTATGTCGCAAAGTTGACATCAAACTGTTGACTCTTCCTTTTGAAAGCACCGGTCGTGCAAATCCAAAACATCATTTAGTATAGAATTTATCCTTTGATTTGAATTTTCGCAGACAATACTTTCCACAACGATGTCTTTGAAACCGTAACACTTTTCCTCTTAAGTCCTTATCAGCTGTACTGTTAGGTATGTCACAAGTGGCATATTGTTCAATAAAAGACAGTACAGTTTCATCGGAGTCTTTTCCAAATTTGAGAGCATCCTTGATCCATAGTAACATGTGAATATGAGGAGCACCTCTTGCTTGATACTCTTTTCTCCAGAAGAAATCCAAAACTTCACCAAGCGGAGGATTTTTCTTGTTTGTAATAAAAGACATCATAGCTTCAAATCTATGATTAAAATATCTGCAAACATTAACCGGATCCAACGAACACAATTCTCCTGGTGTCTTGTAGTTTATATTTTCAATATTTACATTCGCCTCCCGAAGAAAATCAAGTAAATCTTCCCAGGCATACTCTGCAAAGCCTAGAGTTAAAAACCATGTTGGTGCTCCCAGGTTTCTTAGCATGCATTTTAAATCTCCATGACGACGGTACCAATACTCATTAGTACCACGCTGACATGCCATTAAATTAATTAGGTGAGAATCCAAAACACTATCTTTCTCTTGCACTTTATCCATAAATTCCTTTGCTGAAACATTTTGCAGATGCACTCCACTTTTTAAGATATGGTTTACTGCATAAGAAAGACCAGATAAGTCACTCTCAAACAGAAGATGAAACAAATATGGAATACATTGACGAAATCTAGGATCTTCTGCATATAATCTTGTTGTCCGATACTCAGATGCAGGAATCTGCATAGGTCGATCATCATATCGCGCACCTTCACCTGTTGGGAATAACTGTGGGAAACAACGACCTTCCAAACTTTTTTCCCATACACTAATAGGACTTCCTTCTGCTTTTTTCATCTGACATAACTCAATAGCATTCCCCATTGCTTCTTTCGAATACAGTGGATGAACACTGTAATGTTCATAAATTTCTTCCGTTCTGGACAAGTCGACTTTTTCAATTTGTCCAAAAGACAAATCATTATCCTCTTCTTCACTTACATCCTCTTCTTCTACATAAACATTTTTATAGTATTTATTATTTTTGACTAAATACAACATTGCCTTTTTCACTTTCCTAACATCCACTAAATCTTGCCAGATTTTCTTACTCTTTGTAGGTACACCATTAACTAGAATAACTACAGGTTCCTCTTCTACATTTTCAATACCAATTGTCTCCATATTTTTTTTTAAATCAAGTGGCAAATATACAACTCTACCCTTTAATCCTCTTTGTAAAACAGTAGGATTTAATTTCCCAGTCTTAGGCTCCATACGAACAATAGCCTGAAACGGATGTACACATTGAATCAGAATAGTCTCATAAGTATTTAAATCCTTCAGTTCCGATGGAATATTTATCAACTCAAGAATATTATATACAGCTCTAGCAGGCATTCTATTTTCATTTAATTTATTATAACAATATTTACAAATACGTTGCTCAAAACCCAAATCAAAATAGTTTTCTACCAGCAAATAAGTCGCAAACTCTCTCCACTGAGTATTATCTTCATCTTCACTTTTTAAATATAAATCAACTAACCTAGTTTGACTTTTGTAATGAATGCGTCGACAACACACACAAGTTAAATTTGGTTTTTTACCTGCAATCACCTTAAACTTTGTTATTTCCTGTTCAAATTCTTCAGTATTAAAATGTGCAACATTTTCTAACACATTTCCTTCTATAACTATATCAGTTTCTACATTCTCTTCATCTCGAGCAAAATAACTTACCTCAATTTCTGCACAAATATTCTTCACATCTAATGCACATCCATGCAAAAGAGCACTATTTAACTCTTTAAGTTTAAGTGCTGGACTTTTTGCATAATACATCTTTCTAACTAATTTTCTCATTTTGGTATGATGCACTGCTAACATCCTGAAGTGATGAAAAACACTCTGGCATATTTTTTTAGAAAGACAAGCCAGAGAATGGCCTTGCAAACCTGTTTTTTCTCTCACTCTGCAACAATCTAATTCTTGCAACATTACAATTTTTTTTTTAGACTTTCCTTAGTGTACTTACGTAAGAAATTGCGAAAGAAATCAATTGAATCCTGTCGTACACTGCAAATACTGCTACAATTCCAACTATAAACAGGAGCATGAACACGTCCCTGTAAAACTTCTCCACCTATTTCCCCTTCTGGATTTCTGACCTCAATTTTCTCTTTCTCAATAGGACAGCCATCCTTCACTTCATACGCTCGACCACTGGTGTCAACTGCATGCAACAAGTCGTTACTTTGAAAGTAACTCTCTTCATTAAAAAATGGCTCAGAATTTGAAGTATGCATCCATTTACCAGAAAAGATTTTACAAAAATGTGTCCTATTTATGTGTCTCTTCCATTTAGTCTTAGCTTTTAGAACTCTGATTGCCTTATTTAGTGTATTTATTCTTTTAAGCACTAAAATAAACATTTTTTTTTATCTCAAACGCATCATCCACAACTTCCTCTATATATTTTTTCTTCTTATAAAAAGCAAATTTCCTTTTAGAAACTTTTTCCTTTTTCAATAAATTCAAAACTACTCTCTTATGAAACATACGTTTCCTTATTTCCGCAAACTGATTAGTACGTCTTTTACTGTACATACTTTCCTCACCACTGATTTCAGACACAATTTTCTTTTTTTTTCCATTTCTCCTTGTAGATACTCAAAACTGTTTTTCCTTTTCAACATTATCCAATTGAGTTTTCCTTTGACACAATTTTTTCAAAAAATCCTTGCTGCTCTTACCAGGAGCACTCTTGTTTTTCTCCGTCCTTTGTTGATTAGATAAATCTTGTGCTTCTTTCCTCTTCAAATGGTATGTCTTTTTATACAGCTTTCTTTTTTCATTTCTGGTCGGCATAGTGATTGATGTTTGTGATATAAATGACAATCTGTTTGGAAAAAAGTAAAAAAATATTATAGACCCCTACTACCATATAAATTACAAATAATAACCACTGCTTGATTTTATAACTGCAATAAAGACAAAGAAACAGTCTCTGGTCAGAGTAGGAAATCCTATAGTGAATATTGTTTCTAAATTTATGACACTCCATACCTGTGTTATCATTATTCATGTATTTTATGAATGTAATTTTTCAGGCATATAAGTACTATACTAATTTTCAAGCATTGTAGGTGTTCCTAATGCTTTTAATTTTTTTTACTTTAATCTGTTACACACCTCATCAAAACTTTTACTATCATTCTCAAAAAAGAGAATACCGATGAATAGTACAACAATCATGTTTTCAAGTTTTTTTTTTAATCAAAAATAATTTTATTGATTTAATAATTCGTATTCCAGAAGTACATGTAGCATCATTTCATCAGATACTTCATTAATATTATTTTCTTCTTGCAAATTCTCTTCTTCTTCCCCTTCCACCATTTCTAAGTATGAGCTATCAAAACTGCAGTCCCAAAAGTCCTCATTTTCTGTTCCATTTTCGTCTTCAAATATTTCTTGTAATTATCCTTCAATAAGTTCAGTTGCCATTTCAAAATGGATATTTATATTTTCTGAAGATTGTTCCATTTTACTACTTCCTTTCTATCTTCTGTGTCCTTTTAAGAAAACATAAAGACTAAATTATATCTTTCTTATGATTAGATAACCAAAAATTACCTTGACTAATCTTTAAACTATATACATTTTCATACTTTTTAAGACATTAACTACATAGATTAAGATAGCACCTTCCTCTTTATTTTAGAAAGAAACTGACACTTTGATCCTACACATTAACACTATTCCTTTTAATTTTTCTAATTGAAATTGTGCTGTAAAAACACATTTCAGTGTGAAATTTGTTTTCAGGATTTGTGTGCTGTAGAACTATTTATACACTTTTTAATTTATTTGTAGGGATCTATTTTCAGAGTTCACCACTACAAACTATGATTCAAACTGTATGCAACTGAAGGAGTGACTCACAATATACCAATTAAAACATTCACTAAACAGATTGCTACTTCCCACAAAGGCTGTTGCTTTTACCTTTAAACAGCATACTCAACATGTAAATTTCATCTAATGTAAAACATTTCATCATAACCCTATGAAACCACATTCATCCGCGACTCGTGGAGGGAATTATGTTGGGGCAGGGAGACAAGGAGGAGGAGGTGTAGGGTGGAGGGACCTAAAAACCTGGATATAGATAATTTCTAGTAAATACATAATTTAATTATTGAAATAAATGTTGTAGTGCGCACTGCATTGCAAAATACGATGCTGTGTACACTACAAAATTCATTTTATTAATTGAATTGTATACTTACCTGCAATTATCTATATCCCAGATTTTAGATCTCTCCACCCTACACCCCCCCTCCCTCCCTCCCTGCCCCACCGTAAGTCCCTCCACAGCCTCCGACTGACCACATCATAATACACCTGTGCAAATGCATATAATAGAGTGCAAATAGATAGTACAGTCACAGAAATGCATCAGAAATGGCCATCACGCCAACAGCCATATCATAATAGACCTCTATAAATCAAGAAAAATGAGTGTACACAAATGATACAGCATAAGTTAGAGAGATAATGATGACTTAGCAAAAATTAATCCACGTAAACAGCAAACTCTTACAATCAAAGAATAGATGAACCCAAACTAGATAGAAAATAACACATGAACCCGGCCCATAAAAAGATAGTACCAACAAACAATGGAACCGTATTTCCAAATACATATGTACTGCAAGCAGGTACAGACATGTTTAAAATAGAAATTAAAATCCTCCTGCAAAAGAGAAGCAGTGCAAATATTCTTAAAAATCTTGCTTATTATGGTAATCTGCACAAAAATAAATTGTCATTTAAAAAATTTCAACTCACCTGTAAAAAAGAATTTGGTCGTTGTATACTCTCACGTTCACCTCAGGTTGTTGCTTTTCAGCACCAAACACTCTTAAAACAAATAAACAACTAAATTTTAGTTAACATATTGCAGACATATTTATTAGACAACATACACCAATTCTGCCAAATTTCATGCCTAACAGATACATTCCCTAATTTTCTATCCAATATATATCCTAAAGCCTAAGTTTAATACTTCTTTGTGAAACACATTTAATTACCAAATTTTTCACCCACAATTTCTTAAAATCAATCATCATTTACGGTATAATCTACCACACATTGCCAGGATACTACATTGCCAGGATACTACATGCAATATTTATGATATACACTGCTACACAACCTTACTTAGTATATTTGTTTCCTAAATACATGTACATTATGTGCAGGGTGTTTTTTTACAAAATGGCGTAAAACACTTCCTGATTTCCTCCGAATCGAATCTTTACAGACGTTAATCAGCAAATCACAATGCCGCTCACGCACAGCCGCATAAGTGTCTACGCATTGAATGTGGAAAACCGAGAAACAATCGTGTGTGATGAAAAGGAAACGTGGTTTGTAAATAAAATTTAATGGTGCAAAGGGAGAGGAGACATTAAGATAGTTTCAGGACTTTAAGCTTTGTAATTTTGCCTTTTTTTCAAAATTTCAAAAATTTACAGTTTGCGGAATTGTGATTTGCTGCTTAACGTCTACCAACATTCGAATCGGAGTAAATGAGGAAGTGTTGACCGCCATTTTGTTAGTGCGAGTGAATATATTCTACAGAACAAAGGGTTAGAACATGGAAAGGGGAGAAGGTACAGATTATCTAACCGGGTAGTTTTTCTCAGGAGGTGCAGTATACACCCTGAACGCGAAAACAACATTTTTTTTCTTTGAAAAAAGTTACAGGGTGCGCGCACTCGATCGCGCACCTCTATTTACAAGACTGACGACTACGTGGTTTGTAAATAAAATTTAATGGTGCAAACGGAGTGGAGACTTGAAGATAGTTTCAGGTCTTTAAGTTTTATAATTTTGCTTATTTTTCAAAATTGCAAAAATTTACAGTTTGCGGAATTGTCATTTGCTATTTAACGTCTGTCAACATTCGAATCGGAGGAAATCAGGAAGTGTTGACCGCCATTTTGTTAGTGCGAGTGAATATATTCTACAGAACAAAGGGTTAGAACATGGAAAGGGGAGAAGGTACAGATTATCTAACCGGGTAGGTTTCCTCAGGGAGTGGAGTATAGACCCTGAACGTGAAAAGACCATTTTTTTTTTGTGAAAAAAGTTGCGGGGTGCGCGCACTCGATCGCGCACCCCTATTTACAAGACTGTGGACTATTGCCTTTCACACAGATTAATAGCTGCACAAGTTAAATAAACCTTGATTTACTCCTCTCAATAATGTTTATCAAACTTCAACTTACAGTCCCGCTGACACTAAAACAATATTCTCATACCTAAGTTTCTTAAAAATTAAAAAGTATTCCACACTAAATGTAACTCTCTTTAAAGGTTTTCCGTTCCGTTACTACACTACACTCACCTAACATCATCTCATTGTGTCACTTCTCCACTACTCATAAGTACACAGTGTCAAAAATATCAATACCGCACATAATTGATCACATCCAGGCACTACCAATTGCATGACTTATTTAACAGGAAGCGCTGTAATGTTGCATGTGTTTTCAAAGGTACACCGGTACCTCCTATAATGCCGAATTTTACCTTAATACTCAGCAGTGATTATTTATTTTCAAGCAATGTGAATTACTTTGAGTTTTTAAACGACAAGCCTTACTCTATAATAGTCACTCTGCATATATCTCTCTGTAAAAATGTAGTTTATCCACCCCCGCATGAGAACCTTCATGTTTCCATCTGGCCGAGAAATCCGGCCTTGAACTGAAAGTTCCATCCCCAGATTTGAACAACAGCCTTATTGTCACAAAATCAAGCTACCCGAGCACGTGTTCACAAACAAATCTCATTCACTTAGCTATAACTCGCAGAAAACTGCATACCTTATTAAATAGTGACCTTCCTTTACAATTTTCTGAGGTGACTCTCATAATCTTTAATGCTCCTCCACTATTTTTTTTGCAACTACTAACCAATGGTTTGGTGATTTTTTTGCACCAAATTATTTAAAGGCATTGTGCTACTCTTCACTCCATACTCTCTGATCTATGTTTCTGAACTTCCTCATCTACTACCAGCAGCTGTTACTTTTGTATTCCTATTTTCTTTATTACAAAATGGAGGTCCGTCCTGTCTTCGCAAACGAGCTGGAGCACTTAGAACTGTTTCGCCACAAGATGCTTGAGTACTATGGCATCCTACCACTCGCGACTTTGAGTGCATCATATGGATTATCATTTCGATTTTCCTATTTCACCTGTGTGCACCCTGTATTTCATTGCCTAAGCTGTGATTTTATGTGGGCCCTGGACTTATGTCTCTGCAACTCAGTACCTCCTGAAGTTAATTACAATCATCTCATGAATCCGTTACTTGATCATGAACAGCTTTGTTCCGACGGAGGGATTATGGCCTTTGCAGCGATATATGGAGTTCTGGGTCATTGGAATATATTCGCAGCGGCGCAAGATTTCTTGGCACACAGCTACATTGAAAATTCACCGAGTTGTCCTCTGATGGTACTAGAGGCTCCGGTAATTAATGACCATGTATGTTCATTTCCTCTTTTCAATTGGATGGCTGACTTATTTTCGGACGATAACAATGACTTTCTTTTGGAAGCGGTTGCCACTTACTTTGCCTACTCAATGGAAGGATGACTGTTATGCAAACCATTGACGTCTTGACTGTTTTTTCACCTCCCTATTTTTCTTATTATTTTTTAATTTTTAATTTTTATATAAACAGACCTATTGGCTTTACTAACATTGGACATTGCAATTTCGTGCTGGTGAGATTTTTTTGTTTTATGTGGAGTTAATTTTTCTTCCACACATACTCGATTTTGTTCAAAACATTTCATGATGCTTTAATTTCAACAAATCACTAGCTTATGTTATCTTATCTGATTTGAAATATTCTCGAAGCAAGGCTGCGTAAAATATGGTTAAATGTGCCCTGATAAATGTGTATAGTTACAATGACTTTGTATATCGTTTATCACCATTTTCCCTTTCTACTCCAATTTCTGCCTTACACACATATGAGCTGTTTTTCTTTTATGCCTATTGAAAGATTTTTGATTCATAACTGAAAAGTATATGATTACACTGATATTACCCATGCTTATCAACCTGTATGTCACATCGAGTACTGAAACCTTTCAAAAAATTATCTCAATACAGTAGTTGTTCTGAGTACTAATTTTCAAACGTACCGGCAGATAACATACATGCACCTCCAGCCAAGTTCTCGCTTTTGGCGCGTTTTTCATTTCCTTTCACAATACCATACAACAAGCTTGTTAGTGCTTCGTATGCAGAAAACTAATTGTTAATGAGGTGATGTTTAACCACTAGCATTTTCATATATGATTACTGAACTTAAAATCAAAAGACACCTTCTTGCATGCAATATAATTTAATATATTTGATTGCGGGGCTGTATATATGTTTTTTAAACGTTATTCATTTTGCTTCATACTACATTTCCATCATTTGTGTTGTATGGACTAGTAACTATGCCCACTACTTTCTTTATAATATCTTTACTTGTATTAGATAAAAAACTTCGCTTCAAAGCACTGCATCAGTGAATAAATATTTCAAATATTTACGTTCCCTCTTTTAACCCATATTCACAACTGAAATAATGTATACTAAAACTGTATTCATGTGTTTGACGTAATCTCAGCTGTACTCAATTCATGTTTTCTTTTGTCAACCTGAATTATTCATAGTTCAACCCGCTGGCCTGCGACGGTCAGTCAAGCCTTTCTTTGCGGGTTGTGAACCATAGCATCAATCGTACCTCTGGCAAAAAAATTATTTATTACTGTAACAAAGCACCGCCGCAGTTGTGGTTCACTCAGACTGTTAATCACTGCTCCCCCGCTTCCACAGAGCACACGCTATGTCGTATTTCAGTACTTATCACCCTTTCATCTCCACTATAACAAACACTTCTTTGCCAGCCATCAGACAACAAAGTGAAAAACCAAAGGGACTAAGAAGTGAAACACAACAAACCCTCAGCTCTGTGGTGCCAACCGAGCGGTAATTCTAAAACTCGACATACACTGACTAACGCTTCCAAAAACCATCTCAATTATATAAATAATATTTTCGAAACCTGCCAAGTACTCTGATGCGACTATCTGTGTCTGCCTGCAGAACAAACTTCCTCAGCCCAGACTGAACGCACACACACACATACACACACTAAGATAACACAAAGCAACTGATACGGAAAGCAGGAGTAAGATGAAAATACAGTCAAACGACGGAACACAGAAACCTCTATATATATTCGGTCTTCTACATCAATTTATGAAGGCATATACTCCACGAACCTGTGTACAACCTCATGGTCACAATTTTTCATTTGTTTGTACTGGGACACCTCTCCTTCTCACCCCACCCCCACCAGTGCATCCCTCGGCCACAAACCACACTGTAATTTTTTTCCTCAAACTTAAAGTTTAAAATACCTAAAGCATTCCCACTTTTTGTCGACGATATCACATATAATCTACCATTTCTCTCTCTACCTGCATTATCTGTGTCTCTGCTAATTCCTTTTTTTGATCTGTAACCAACTTTACAAATTATGTACAAACGCTCCCAAATCTCAATTAATTTCTGTCTATTTTATTACATTTTATATTCCGTTTATTCAGTATACCACAAATACATTCAAAACTATAATTCACACTTCAAAGAAAGTGAAAAAACGGTGCACAACCCCTATTACCTGCACACAACTTCACCCCCTCCACCCCTCACTCACGTCTGCTGTGGAAGCCCAAGATAACATACATCCCAGATACACACAGAGCCGCACCTGAACGTTTCACATCTCTATAAAGAACCATTTGAATGTTAATTAGGCCTTGCACTTGTTTTACCCATTCTAAGAGCCCCTCCAGCTTTACTCTACCTACAGATTACACGTTCATGTCCCCCTAGAAAAAATCATTTTTTTTCGTCCCCCCACCCCCCAAATTTCGTTGCAGATCCGTCTCTAACTGACATTTAATTCATAGACCTAACAGTAGTGGATAGCATAAAAACATGACTGAAGTCCACTAACCTTAATCAAATTTAAAAAAAACAGTAGTTGAAAACATATAAAACCGTAACAAAGTCAAAAATGTGGTTGCTTAGACACTGTAAGTCAAATAATCAAATATAGTGATCAAACCACATTTAACGGTACATCATAAAACAAACAGTTATACACTCACCTTTACCAATGCTTTATAAGATGTAGAACAATGATAGTAGCAAAACGATAGCCGTTTGACGGAGCTCTCAATAATACTTCTATCACTGCAACCAAAGAATAATGGCATAGATTTCCTGTCAATACAAACTCATATATGTCTCTCCAACCAATCATATTTGTTCCCGCACAATTTCATAATCAAATTAACATTTCAGTTGGTTATCCTTTCAATATTTTCAAAGTCACATAAAGGTCACCCTTCAACCTCTGCCTTCTCTGGCTGTTTCCATGGTAACAGCTCATTCTGCACCTGGCTGAAGGCACAGGTCAAAAGTTCATATCTCAACGTTCTAAATCAAAGCAATAAGGCGCAATTCCCTGCAAACACACCTGCCTATCCACTATTTTGTTACATTTCTTTTTTTCCACAACCAATAGAACATTTCGTTTTAAAAAAACAGTAACATACAACGTAGTCTTCAATCTTGAGGTATAACAATCAACCAATCATTTTCAGTTTTTCATCAACACAACACCTCATACACTTTTTTATCGTGACTTTCACCATCTACTTGCCATTCCACTTCAAGAACCCATCGGAGTACTACTGCATCTGCCTTGAAAATGAAGGTTTGGCTTGTAGGACACAGTTATATTCACTGGAGTGAAAAATATGCTGCAAACAGACGAATTTCTAACCTTGACTAACCAAATGTGCAAATTACGTGGATTGGCCAAAGAGGATTAAGATGTCACCAATTGATACCATTGGTGAAAACTTTTATGCATCTCCCTGAACCTAACCTGATAATTGTGCACTGCGGTGGGAATGATCTAGGCACATTAACAGGGGTAGGTCTGGAAATGCTTCTAAAAGACACCTTTCGTCAATTGATGTCACTTTTTCCTCGAACTGTCTTTGTGTATTCAAATATATGCCAAAGACAAAAATGGAATTGGTCCAATCAACGTTGTCCACAAATTGAGAAAGCAAGGAAACATGTAAATGAATCTGTTTCTGCTTTCCTCAGAGAATATAACATGGGTTCTATATACAACAACAACCTGCGTTTCAACATGGAAGGCATCTATCGGAGAGATGGGGTTCATTTCACGGATGAGGGAAATAGAATTTTCCTCTGTAACATGAGACTCTGCATTGGAACTTACTTATAAGTGCAGAAAAAACTCAATTAACACAAGGGCTCTTTTAAGAGCCACCTTAGATCTAAACACTCAAACTTGTAATTTATTTCCATCTTTCTTTATGTTTTTTGTTCGCCGCGCGCGACCGGGTGCGCGCACCACGTAACTTTTTTGCAAAAAAAGGCTACTTTTAGACTTTCGGCATCCTTAATAAACCCCTCAAGAAACCTACGAAATCAAACAGTCTCCACCCTGCTCCCTTTGCATTCTCTCCACTATAGTTTTTCACAGTCTTGTAAATAGGGGTGCGTGCACCCCGCAACTTTTTTCACAATTTTTTTTTATCTTTTCGCATTCAGGGTCCATACTGCACCCCATGAGAAAACCTACCCAGCCAGACAATCTCTACCTTCTCCTCTTTCCATGTACTAACCCTTTGTTCTGTATTATATATTCACTCGCACTAACAAAATGGTGGACAACACTTCCTGATTTCCTCCGAATCGAATGTTGACAGACGTTAAACAGCAAATCACAATGCCGCTCGCGCACACCCACATAGGTGCGCGCACCCGTGCGCGCTTACAGGTATATAACTGATTTCAACTTTAATTTTCTCAGCAACTACTGAACGGATTTACACCATTTAAACAAAAGCGTGATCTGCGACCCACACTCTACCTTTCTACCAAATTTCTTATAAATCCATTCAGCCGTTCGAGCTGTAGCCGTGTCTAAACGTCCTATGGAAAATAACATGGGAAAACACGTTTTGGGACCCCCCTTTTATCTCAGCCTCCACTTGACGAATCCCCCCAAAACTTTCACAGAAGGAGCGAAGCGGACCGAGCCATCTTCTTTGAGAAATTCGCAAAGATTCGTCCACCAGGGCCAAAGTTAATCCAAATAGAATGTTGCGGATTTCCTATGGAAACTAGGTCCTAACTATAACTACCTACTGGCGACCGCCAGTAGGTAATATATATATTACCTACTGGCGGTTGCCAGTAGGTAGTTTTAGTTAGGATTGTTTTCCATAGGAAATCCGCAACATTCTATTGGGAATAACTTTGGCGCCGGTCGACGAATATTCGAGAATTTCTCAAAGAAGATGGCCCGCTCCGCTCTGCTCCTCCCCTGAAATTTAGGTTAAAAAAATATATATATCTATAAGCGCGCCCCGGTACGCGCACTGGGGAGCGCACCCGGCGCGTAACGCGAGTTGGCGAGCGGAAAGCTGATTGGCTCTCGGGTGTCTGTCAACATTCCAAACAGTCCGGAGCGGCCGCCTTCTTGTGTCTTGGTAGGATCGAGACACAAGAGGTGGCAAAAACAAAGGGGGAAATGACCAAAAGGGGGCAGGGTAGACCCCCTGACCCCCTAGGATTGATGTGGGGGCAAAAAAAAAAACGTTTCAATTTTCGCGGGGGGAGCGCCCGGTACGCGCACCGGGGAGCGTACCGGGGAGCGTACCATGGGGAAAACCCAGTGAAACAGTAAAATAATAATTTAAAGTGATTAGAGGTAGGGTAGCTCTGAATAGAGTTGTTGTGTTGTGTGGGTGATTTCAGTACCAACATGTAGGTACCAATGCAGAGTCTTAAATTCAATGTACACCGTCTCCTCTGTAGATATCTTGCATGTTGTTACAGAAGTTATTGTGGTATATGGAATCCATATCATAGTCTGTCAGGAAAGCAGAAACAGATCCTTTAAGCACTCCTTGAGAAAGCCTATGGGATCATGGGTAGTCTACCCTGCTCCCTTATGATGTTTTCAAGTATTACATTTTACTCTCTTCTGAATCTACACAAAATTGGCGGTGATATGGTGCATTAGAGACAGACAGTGAGAGAAAGGAGGCAGGAGATGAAAAAGAGATGTGAAAAACACATTGGAGATAATATAGTGGGAGAAAGGAAGTAACTATGAGCAAACTTACTATGTAACACAAAAAAGTTGCACAGTATACTATAAGTCTCACTTTATATTATAATCATTTTGGTACTACTTCATGAATTACATATGAAAATGAATAATTTCTCAAACAATTTTTAATTATTAAATATAAATTTACTGTTCTGAATTTTCATAATTTAATAACACTTGCAACATTTCGTTATCCGGAATCTCCTCCAAATTTGTATTGCATGATTCCATATTATCTAAACAGTCAATGAATTGTTGGTCAAGAGACTCATCCAGGAAGTCAAGAAAATCTACTTGAAGAATTTCTTCATCTGTAATTTCGAAAAGAATTTCCTCATTAGTAATTTCGAAAAAGAAATATTGATGGTCTGTGGTGTATCTTCCATTTTCTTGTTGTAAAGTGCATAAAAAATAACTATATCAGTAGAGTTAGGGCACTGTTGGGTTTAAGTTCAGACAGGTACTTCTGAGTTTTTAACAGTGAAGTTATCTTTGGGCAGTGTATGGTATCAGGCAGGAAGTAGAAATATAAAAAAGTGTATGTGAAGAAGCCTAAGTAAATTCATAATTATACCAGAGAAGCCTAACTCAATCTATAACTACAACAGAGAAGCCTATCTTAATCTATAACTATAACAGAGGGACAGTAAATAACTATCAGAAAACGTTTTTACAAATTAACTTAAAGTGCCCCTTACAAATTAACAACTTGCCTTACAGAAAGCTGTTGAAGTTTTATGAGAATATTCTTTAAAGATGTACCTCAGGTAGTTGTAGTCAAAATGGCCGTGTTTCCCTCTCATTTTTCATTTATATTCATGTACATAACCAATCAAATGTCAGGAAATAAAAGTAGAAAATGAAAGTAACATTTTAATTGGTTGTAAATTCTAACACTTCATATGTGTTTTTGTCATGTAATTTACCTCAGGATATTTAGACAGGGCTACAGCCCAAATGGCTCAATGGTATTCCACCAAATTTGGGAAAATGGTAGGGACTGGTATGTAGTAGGGCCTATTCTATATTTGGTGAAAGTCTCTCCAGTGGTTTTTATGTAAATTAACTTTTAAAAATGTTTGGGAGCGCTCACCGGTGCGCGCCCCGGTACGCGTACCGGCAGCGCTACGGGAGTCCTCCATCTTGTGTTTTGGTAGATTTGAGACACAAGATGGAGGACAAACAACGTTGGGAATGGGTAAAAGGGGGCATGGTAGACACCCCCTGACCCCCTAGGTTTTCTGAGGGGGGCTTAGGAGGACCATATAGGCCACCGGGGAGCATACCGGGGAGCGTACTTTGGTGAAAAACAGTGAAAAAAGTTAAAGTAATCATTTTGAGTGATCAGAGGTAGGGTAGCCCTGAAAAGAGCTTTTGGGTTCTGTGGCTGATTTAGGTACCTACAAGTAGGTTCCAATGCACAGTCTTAAATTTAGGAGGAATATTCTATTCCCTCATCTGAGAAGTGCACACCATCTCCTCTGTAGATAGCTTGCAAGTTGTAACGCAAGTTGTTGTTGTATATTGGAACCATTCCATAGTCTCTCATGTAAGCAGAAACAGATTTATTCACATGTTTCCGTGCTTTCTCAAATTGTGGACAAAATTGGTTGGACCACTTCCATTTCTGTCTTTGGCATATATTGGAATATACCAAGGCAGTTTGTGGAAAAAGTGTCATCAATTGACCAAAGGTGTCCTTTAAAAGCATTTCCAGACCTACCCCAGCCAAAGTGCCTAGGTCATTTCCACCACAGAGCAGCCTTTGATTCGGTAGATAGGGCCTGCTTATGGGAAGTAATAGAGAGACTGAAGATCCCTAAGGATCTACTCACTATAATAAAAGAACTCCACAGGGAAAACTGGGGCCAAGTAATCAAGGATAAGGTGGGTTCTCTAACTTTAAAAATACCCATAGCAAATGGACTAAGACAAGGCTGTGTGCTGGCCCCACAACTCTTTTCGATCTTCCTGTCTGACCTTCCGGCACAGCTTGAGGTGGAGGGCAGTGCCAGCCCTAAAATGGATGGCAATAAAATACCCTGCCTGTTGTACGCAGACGACCTGGTGATAATAGACCAGACCGAGAGGGGCCTACAAAGGAAGCTTAACGCTTTCCATACATATTGTACCAGTAAATTATTAACAATTAATTTAGATAAAACCAAAACCCTTTGCTTCGGGAAAAAGATAAGCAAATTTACATGGTATATAGGTGATCTCAAACTGGAAAATGTGAATGAATATCGATATCTGGGTTTGTGGTTCGATAGAGTTTTAAATTGGAACTCCCATCTGGATACCCAAAAAGCTAAGGCACTCTCTTCCATATGTGGCTTAAAAAGATTTAATGGGGTATATGGAGAGATGTCACACCGACCTATGCTGAGAGCTCTTGAAGCAATGATACCTTCGCAAATGTTATATGGCGCTGAGATCCTTTATTTGAGCGGTAAGGGATCCTGGGACGTGTTAGAGGGGAACTGCTTAAAAAGACTCTTATCCCTTCCTAAATCCTCAATGATACAAGCCATCAGGTTAGAAATAGCAACAAAATCCTGGAAAATTCAAACCCAGATGGCGGTGATTAGATTTTGGAAGAGATTGGAAGACCCTGAAAACCAAAAAGTAGCATGTTGGTGTCGCAATGAAACACTGAGAAGCGAGCTAAAATGGGCAAAAAGTTGTAGGGACAAACTGAAAGGAATTTGCAAAGCTTTGGAGATTGATTGGGACCAAGAATCGCTTCGGATCCTTAGTACTAAAGGGGAGCTGAAGCAAAGGGGGAAGGAAGTCTCTAAAGCAACTGACATAGGCTATCTAACAAATAAAAAATCAGTGACGCACATGTTGGAAGCCTGGTCCAATGAAAATTGGTTCCCCTACCTCGATAGACTCCCTAACCGAGGGTTCAGGCAAGGGATCCTGAGGTGTCGAACTGGTATTAACCCGTGGATAATAAATAAAGAGCTTAAAGCCAAAATGCTTGACCATGATGGCTGTTGTAAGTGTAGGTTGAGAACCAAGGGGGACTGGCCGCATATTCTATTGGACTGCCTGTTCCTCCTGGAGCAGAGGAAACTATGGCTGCGACCGGTCTTCTTAAAATATGAAATAAAAACGAGGAGGCAGGCAGCCAGCCTCTTAACAGAAATACCCTCCATCGATATTGTGATTGCCCTAGGGAAATTCTTAAAGGTGGCCCAGAGTGCATGGTGGCCCAAGGAAACATGTAGTACTGTATGAATTTTTCTTCTTTCTTCTTTGTTTTCTTTGAAACTTGCACAACGTTATGAACTTGAATAGGTTTTAAACTTTTTATAACATGTTTTTAGGTATTGAACCTTTTAACTGGTGCTTAGTGTTTTAGAAATGGAATTTGTACTTGAAAATGAATTATAGAACTGTCTTTTAAAGAATAACATTTTAAAAATAAGTATAGGTATTTATTGTTTACACCCCTTACTGTGTAATGCTCACTGCTTTGTTTAAAGACTACGGTCATAATAAACATACATTTTGACTTGACTTGATTTCCACCACAGTGCAAAATTATGAGGTCAGGGTGTGGCAGATGGTAAAAGGTTTTCACCAATGGTATCAATTGATGACATTTCAATCCTCTCTGGCCAATCCACTTGATGTCTACATTTGGTAAATCAAGGTTGTGAAAATTTCTGATAGCTGCATACCTTTGAGCCCAGTGGATGTAGCTATGTCCAATAATCCAGACAGAATACATGGTGAGAGGAGGTTCTGGTGCAGTCAGATGAAGTGTAGGAATGAAATGGCAGTTGGAACAGTAGGAGTTTGCAAAAAAAAAGTGGAGTTTCAGTGCTCTTGAGTCACAAGCAATGATTGGTGGATTCAGATAGTTGAAAACTGAAAGTTAGGGTGCATGCTTCTGTTCTGTGAAAGAAATAATTTAAATGGTTAAGAAAAAGTCATTTAAAGAAACATAGCACCGGATAAGCTGGTGTATTGAGAGGTCAAACATCCTTGATGAGTTTATTTGCAACATTGTAGAATAAACTTTTAAACCTGAGAGTTCAGTGCGGAGGGAGTTGCTATGGTAACTGGTAGAAAGGGCTGAGGGTGGGAAGGGTGTTGGTTTGAAAATAGAGAGGGAAGAGTTTTGATTGGTTAACATGAGGGATCTGTGTGTAGAATTAGAGGTTTTCTGTGCCATTCATGGTTGCAGTGCCTGGAGTACATACCTTTTGCTCTGCTAAAGAAATATTGGTGTGTGTGTCTGACACTGTTCTCAATCTCCCAAAGCATTTGTAAAGGTGAGTAATGAATCATTTAATATAGATAGAGACTTGTATAGTCTATGGAGAAGATTTGGAAGCAAATTGTGGTCTTTTAATGTTGCTTTGTGTCATGTTTTTTGATAATGCTTGGTGAAAAGTTTTTACTGCATAGAGGAATTGTATTTTGTAAAATTGTGAAGTTTCAGTAGTGACATGGAATGCTTGTACATAGGACCTGTGCTGTGTTTCTTAAATGTGATGTGAAAAACGATTTTGGGGAAAATAAATGGCTTTTACATTTTTGAGAAGGAATAAATAGTGTCTGCAAGATTAAATAAATATATTTGAACATTTCACAATCATGTCACCTGTGTTACCTCAGATTAGGAAGCACATTGAGCTTCTTTGCTGTTGTTTTGTGTCATGTTTTTTGATAATGCTTGGTAGGAATGTTTGCAAGAGAGAGGAAATGTATTTTGTAAAATAGTGAGGTTTCAGTAGTGACCTGGAATGCTTGTACATAGGACCTGCGCACTGTTTCTTAAATCTTATTGAAAAAACGATTGTGGGGCAAATGAATGGCTTTTACATTTTTGAGAAGGAATAATTAGTGTCTGCATGATTAAATAAATATATTTGAACCTTTCACAATCATGTCACCTGTGTTACCTCAGATTAGGAAGCACATTGAGCTTCTTTGCTGTTGGTGTGTGTCATGTTTTTTGATAATGCTTGGTATCAACATTTGCAAGATAGAGGATTTGTATTTTGTGAAATAGTGAGGTTTCAGTAGTGAAATTGAAAGCTTGTACATAGGAGCTGCGCTCTTTTTCTAAAATGTTATTCAAAAAACGATTTTGGGGCAAATGAATGGCTTTCACATTTTTGAGAAGGAATAAATAGTGTCTGCATGATTAAATAAATATATTTGAACATTTCACAATCATGTCACCTGTGTTACCTCAGATTAGGAAGCACATTAAGCTTCTTTGCTGTTGTTTTGTGTCATGTTTTTTGATAATGCTTGGTAGGAATGTTTGCAAGAGAGAGGACATGTATTTTGTGAAATAGTGAGGTTTCAGTAGTGACCTGGAATGCCTGTACATAGGACCTGCGCTCTGTTTCTTAAATCTTATTGAAAAAACGATTTTTGGGCAAATGAATGGCTTTTACATTTTTGAGAAGGAATAATTAGTGTCTGCATGATTAAATAAATATATTTGAACCTTTCACAATCATGTCACCTGTGTTACCTCAGATTAGGAAGCACATTGAGCTTCTTTGCTGTTGATTTGTGTCATGTTTTTTGATAATGCTTGGTAACAACATTTGCAAGATAGAGGATTTGTATTTTGTGAAATAGTGAGGTTTCAGTAGTGAAATTGAATGCTTGTACATAGGACCTGCGCTCTGTTTCTAAAATGTTATTTAAAAAACGATTTGGGGGCAAATAAATGACTTTTACATTTTTGAGAAGGAATAAATAGTGTCTGTATGATTAAATAAATATATTTGAATCTTTCACAATGATGTTACCTGTGTTACCTCAGATTAGGAAGCACATTGAGCTTCTTTGGTGTTGGAATTCTTGGTAAGATCATTTGCAAGATAGAGGATTTGTATTTTGTAAAATAGTGAGGGAAGAGTTTTGATTGGTTAACATGAGGGATCTGTGTGTAGAATTAGAGGTTTTCTGTGCCATTCATGGTTGCAGTGCCTGGAGTACATACCTTTTGCTCTGCTAAAGAAATATTGGTGTGTGTGTCTGACACTGTTCTCAATCTCCCAAAGCATTTGTAAAGGTGAGTAATGAATCATTTAATATAGATAGAGACTTGTATAGTCTATGGAGAAGATTTGGAAGCAAATTGTGGTTTTTTAATGTTGCTTTGTGTCATGTTTTTTGATAATGCTTGGTGAAAAGTTTTTACTGCATAGAGGAATTGTATTTTGTAAAATTGTGAAGTTTCAGTAGTGACATGGAATGCTTGTACATAGGACCTGTGCTGTGTTTCTTAAATGTGATGTGAAAAACGATTTTGGGGAAAATGAATGGCTTTTACATTTTTGAGAAGGAATAAATAGTGTCTGCAAGATTAAATAAATATATTTGAACATTTCACAATCATGTCACCTGTGTTACCTCAGATTAGGAAGCACATTGAGCTTCTTTGCTGTTGTTTTGTGTCATGTTTTTTGATAATGCTTGGTAGGAATGTTTGCAAGAGAGAGGAAATGTATTTTGTAAAATAGTGAGGTTTCAGTAGTGACCTGGAATGCTTGTACATAGGACCTGCGCACTGTTTCTTAAATCTTATTGAAAAAACGATTTTGGGGCAAATGAATGGCTTTTACATTTTTGAGAAGGAATAATTAGTGTCTGCATGATTAAATAAATATATTTGAACCTTTCACAATCATGTCACCTGTGTTACCTCAGATTAGGAAGCACATTGAGCTTCTTTGCTGTTGGTGTGTGTCATGTTTTTTGATAATGCTTGGTATCAACATTTGCAAGATAGAGGATTTGTATTTTGTGAAATAGTGAGGTTTCAGTAGTGAAATTGAAAGCTTGTACATAGGAGCTGCGCTCTTTTTCTAAAATGTTATTCAAAAAACGATTTTGGGGCAAATGAATGGCTTTCACATTTTTGAGAAGGAATAAATAGTGTCTGCATGATTAAATAAATATATTTGAACATTTCACAATCATGTCACCTGTGTTACCTCAGATTAGGAAGCACATTAAGCTTCTTTGCTGTTGTTTTGTGTCATGTTTTTTGATAATGCTTGGTAGGAATGTTTGCAAGAGAGAGGACATGTATTTTGTGAAATAGTGAGGTTTCAGTAGTGACCTGGAATGCCTGTACATAGGACCTGCGCTCTGTTTCTTAAATCTTATTGAAAAAACGATTTTTGGGCAAATGAATGGCTTTTACATTTTTGAGAAGGAATAATTAGTGTCTGCATGATTAAATAAATATATTTGAACCTTTCACAATCATGTCACCTGTGTTACCTCAGATTAGGAAGCACATTGAGCTTCTTTGCTGTTGATTTGTGTCATGTTTTTTGATAATGCTTGGTAACAACATTTGCAAGATAGAGGATTTGTATTTTGTGAAATAGTGAGGTTTCAGTAGTGAAATTCAATGCTTGTACATAGGACCTGCGCTCTGTTTCTAAAATGTTATTTAAAAAACGATTTTGGGGCAAATAAATGACTTTTACATTTTTGAGAAGGAATAAATAGTGTCTGTATGATTAAATAAATATATTTGAATCTTTCACAATGATGTTACCTGTGTTACCTCAGATTAGGAAGCACATTGAGCTTCTTTGGTGTTGGAATTCTTGGTAAGATCATTTGCAAGATAGAGGATTTGTATTTTGTAAAATAGTGAGGTTTCAGTAGTGAAATTGAATGCTTGTACATAGGACCTGCGCACTGTTTATTAAATGTTATTTAAAAAACGATTTTGGGGCAAATGAATGGCTTTTACATTTTTGAGAAGGAATAAATAGTGTCTGCATGATTAAATAAATATATTCGAAGCTTTCACAATGATGTCACCTGTCTTACTTCAGATTAGGAAGCAGATTGAGCTTTTTTCTTGTTGAATTGTGTCATGGTTTTCGATAATGCTTGGTATCAATGTTTGCAAGAGAGAGGAAATGTATTTTGTAAAATAGTGAGGTTTCAGTAGTGAAATGGAATGCTTGTACATAGGACCTGTGCTCTGTTTCTTAAATCTTATTTGAAAAACGATTTTTGGGCAAATGAATAGCTTTTACATTTTTGACTAGGAATAAATAGTGTGTGCATGATTAAATAAATATATTTGCAGTTTTCACAATCATGTCACTTGTGTTACTCTAGATTAGGGAGCAGATTGAGCTTTTTTCTTCTTGCTTTTTGTTAAGTTTAATGATAATGTTTGGTATCAACATTTGCTAGATAGAAGAATTGTATTTTGAAAAATAGTGAGGTTTCAGTAGTGAAATGGAATGCTTGTACATATGACCAGCGCTCTGTTTCGTAAATGTTATTGGAAACACGATTTTGGAGCAAATGAATGGCTTTTACATTTTTGAGAAGGAATAAATAGTGTTTGCAAGATTAAATAAATATATTTGAACCTTTTACAATCATGTCACCTGTGTTTCCTCAGATTAGGAAGTAGATTGTGCAGATGAGGTGAGGCATGTGCAGGGGTGCAAAGGAGGTGAGGCCTGTGTCCATGAGTGCAGTGTACAGGACTCACGTCCTCTGACTCTTGGACAAGACTCATCTCCTCTGTGCCCCCTGGACAGGCCTCAATGTATTGGGTATAATTGATGGTAACAGGGTGCAGATGAGGTGAGGCGTGTCCAGGGGTGTAGATGAGCTGAGGCCTGTCTAGGGGTGCAGATGAGGTGAGGTTTGTTCAGGGTTGCAGATGAGGTGAGGATTGTCCAGGGGTGCAGAGGAGGTGAGGCCTGTGTTCAAGAGTGTAGTGGGAGAGAAGCCTGTCCAGGGGTGCAAAGGAGGTGAGGCCTGTGTCTAAGAGTGCAGTGGGGGAGAGGCTTCATGAAGTCCATTCCACTGCCCTCTTAGACACAGGCCTCAACGCCTCTGCTCCCCTGGACAGGCCTAACCTCATCTGCACTCCTGGTTAGGCCTCACCTTATCTGCATCCTGTTACCATCAATTATACCCAATACATTGAGGCCTGTCCAGGGTGCACGGAGGAGGTGAGGCTTGTTCAAGGGTCAGAGGAGGTGAGACCTGTCCAATGCACTCTTCGACACAGGCCTTACCTCCTCTGCACCCCTGGACAGGCCTCACCTCATGTGCACAATGTACTTACTAATCTGAGAAAACACAGGTGACATGATTGTGAAAGGTTCAAATATATCTATTTAATCTTGCGGACACTATTTATTTCTTCTCAAAAATGTAAAAGCTATTCATTTGCCCCAAAATTGTTTTTCCAATAACATTCAAGAAACAGAGCGCTCGTCCTATGTACAAGCATTCGATTTGTAAGCATATTGTGCAGATGAGGTGAGGCTTGTCCAGGGGTGCAGAGGAGGTAAGTCCTGTCCTCTGCACCCCTGGACACAGGACTTATCTCCTCTGCACCCCTGGACAGGCCTCACCTCATCTGCACAATCTGCTTACTAATCTGAGGAAACACAGGTGACATGATTGTGAAATGTGCTAATATATTTTTTTAATCATGCAGATACTATCTAATCCTTGTCAATAATGTAAAACCAATTCATGTGGCCGAAATCTTTTTTTAAATAACATTTACAAAACAGAGCACAGGTCATATGTATAAGCATTTCATTACACTGCTGAAACCTCACTCATTTAGAAAATACAATTCCTTTATGGACCAACATTTCTTTACCAAGCATTATCAACAATGTATTAGTCTCTATTATATTCTCTTCCTGACTTACTCTATTTTTCCACCTGTCCCCTTCTAACACCCTCTCTCTGGCTTATTCCTTTTTACATCCTGACTCTGTGTTACACTCTCTTACACTCTCTCTTTGACTTACTTTCTCTTACACCCTGTCTCTAATTTATTCCCTCTCTCTCTTTTTTACAGCAATTTGTAAGTCATACTTTCTCTTACATCCTCTTCCTGATTTACTCCGTCTTACAACCTTTCTCTTTGTAACATTCTCTCCCAGACTTACTCCCTATTACACCTTTTGTCTGTTTTACACCCTCTCTCCCTCTTTCTGACTTTTTTATTCTCTTCCTCTCTTCCTGTTACACCCTCTGTCTGACTTACTCCTTGTTACATCCTCTCTCTGATTTACTTCCTCTTACACCCTCTCTCAAACTTACTCTCTCTCTCTCTCCCTTTTACAGCCTCTCTCTGTTTTAGTCTCTTTTACATACTCTCCCCTTCTAACACCCTCTCTCTGTCTTACATCCTCTTACACCCTCTCTCTGTCTTACACCCTGTTACATCCTTTTTCTGACTTACTCCCTTTGTCCCTTTCTTTGACTGACTCCCTCTCCCTATTACATCCTTTTTCTGTCTTACAACATATTATACACTTTTCTGTCTTACTCCTTCTCTATGTTTTACTCCCTCTACCTGTTTCTTTGTCTGACTCTCTCTGTCTTTTTGTGTTAGTTCCTCTAGCTCTTTTTCTCTATCTTAATCCTAGTTACATAGTTGCTGTGATATAAACTTAGATATGTTGTAAACTAGTGTTTATATCGTTTGCTTATTGTCATTGCTTTGTTGTTTGGTAATAGTGGTCTAAAATGTGTTATTTTTTTCTTTAACACAGATTGAAATCAAGATTTCAATAGTAAGGAAATATGCCCTCAAGGCAGAGGAGAAGAAAAGATGCCAAGCGGAAAAAATCTAAAACAGCAACGGAATTAAAGCACTCATCTACATCAAATACTTCAAAAAACAGGAAAAAAGCTCCTGGTAAGACAACTAAGTCTTTCTTTCGGAACATATGTAGATCAAAAAAAAAATGTTGATGAGGATGGGAATATACAGAAGGAGAGAGCAAATTTGAAAAGGAAGGAGAGGCCCCCCAAAAATGTTACTACTGGAGCAGGAGAGAATAATATGTATAGGAATAGAAGGCAAAACCAATTTAGGGACATTCGTAAACGAATGTTTCGCAATAGGGTGGTTTTAAATTTGTAAAAAATATTAAAAAAGGTAAACAGAGAGCTGCTTTTTATAAGAAAAAGAAAAGTGTAGAGAAGATCGTTGATCAGGCTTTTGAACTTAAGAAAAAATTATTTCTTTTAGTAATCAATAGAATTAGGACACTTAACAAGACAATTGATGTTTTCAAATCAAAGAGTAGATGCAAAAGAGTAATTAATCGGACTCATTTTTGTAAAGTTTTTTCTGGAGATTGGATGCATAGTTCAAGTTGTGAGCCATTTTTTAATGAGGAGAGCTACTTCCAGGAGAATGATTTGGTGCATGCAGTTGGCACCAGTGGTCGAGCATAGGAGGTGAAAGACGGTTGTCCGATTGAAAAAGAGAAACTTGTGTCTAGAAATGCAGAAGAGGTGTTAACTGATAAAGTTTTAGGGAGACGTACTAAGGGTCCAGTGTACACTTGGAAGTGTAGTATTATTTGTAGTGTGCATCAGGATTCAGTCGATTTGCTTCGTAATTTCTTACGTACATATAGTAAGAAAAGTCTAAAACAGAAAATGAAGATGTTGCAAGACTTAGATCCTTGCAGAGTGAGAGAAAAAACAGGTTTGCAAGGGCATTCACTGGCTTGTCTTTCCAGAAAAGTATGTCAGAGTGTTTTTCATCATTTTAGGATGTTAGCAGTGCATCATAACAAAATGAGGAAATTAGTGAGAATGTTGTATTATGCAAAAAGTCCAGCACTTAAGCTTAAACAGTTAAACAGTGCTCTTTTGCATGGAACTGAATTAGATGTGAAGAAGATTTGTGAAGATATTGAGATGTGTTACTTTGGTGAAAAAGAGGACAGTGTAGAAATTGACACAGTAATAGAAGGTAATGTGGAAGACAATGTACACATTTCAACTACAGAAAAGTTTGACCAGGAAATTACCAAGTTTAAGGTGAAATCAAGTGAAAGGCCTAATTTTACTTGTGTGTGTTGTCGACGGACTCATTATAAGATTCAGACTAGGTTAGTTGATTTATATGCAGAAAGTAAAATGGAAAATAATACTGAATGGAAGAATTTTGCAACTTTTTTGTTGGTGGAGAATTCTTTTGATTTAAGTTCTGATCAGCGTATTTGTAAATATTGTTATAATAAATTAAATGAAAACAGAATGCTTGCTAGAGCTGTAATAATCTTGAGTTGGTAGACATTCCTCCTGAATTGATGGATTTAAATACATATGAATCTATTTTGATTCAATGTGTCCATCCTTTTCAGGCTATTGTTCGCATGGAGCCTAAGATAGGGAAATTGCCTCCTTCGGATTTACAGAGAGGATTAAAGGGAAGAGTTGTTTATTTGCCTCTAGATTTCAAGAAAAATATTGATACAATTGGTGTAGAGAAAGTGGAAGAGGAACCTCTGGTTGTTCTAGTTAATGGGGTTCCGACAAAGCGTCAGAAAATCTGGCAAGATTTAGTGGATGTTAGGAAAGTCAAAAAGGCAACGTTGTATTTGGTCAAAAACAATGAGTACTACAAAGATGTATGTGTTGGAGCAGAGGAAACAGCTGCAGAAGAAGACAGTGATTGTTCAGCCGGCCAAATTGAAAAAGTTGATGTGTCTAGAAGTGAAGAAATATATGAACAATATACTGTTCATCCTTTGCATTCCAAAGAAGTAATGGGGAATGCAATTGACTTGTTTCAAATGAAAGCAGCAAAAGGAAGTCCCATTAGTGTATGGGAAGAAAGTTTGGAAGCTCGTTGTTTTCCACAGCTATTTCCAACAGGTCGAGGTGGACGATATGACGATCGACCACTTCAAATTCCAGCGTCTGAATACCGGACTTTAAGATTATATGCTGATGATCCAAGGTTTCGTCAATGCATCCCATATTTGTTTCATCTACTGTATGAAAGTGACTTGTCTGGGCTTTCTTATGCAGTAAACCATATACTGAAAAGTGGAGCACATCTGCAAAATGTTTCGGCGAGGGACTTTATGGAGAAAGTCAATATGCAAGACAATATTTTGGAATCTCATCTAATCAATCTCATGGCATGTCAGCGTGGTACAAACGAGTATTGGTACCGTCGTCATGGAGAATTGAAATGTATGCTAAGGAACTTAGGAACTCCTACATGGTTCCTCACTCTTAGCTGTGCTGAGTATGCATGGGACGACTTACTTCAATTTCTACGAGAGGCAAATGCAAACATTCAAAATATAGAATTCAAAACACCTGGAGAACTGTGTTCTTTGGATCCAGTGAATGTATGCAGATATTTCAATCATAGATTTGAAGCTATGATGTCTTTCATTACCAACAAAAAAAATCCTCCCCTTGGAGAGATTTTGGATTTCTTTTGGAGAAAGGAGTATCAAGCGAGAGGTGCTCCTCACATACATATGATGTTATGGATTAAAGATGCACCCAAATTTGGAACAGATTCGGATGACACAGTGATGAGTTTCATTGAAGAGTATTCAACATGTGCTGTTCCGAAAACTACCGAAGAAAACAGTTAAAGGCAACAAGTTTTACGCTTTCAATCACATCCTTGTGGAAAGTACTGTCGTCGAAAATTCAGAAACAAGGACAAGTTCTACACAAAATGTCGTTTCGGATTTCCACGACCAGTGATTTCTAAAGGAAGAGTAAATAATTTGATGTCTTCTCTGCGATATACTGTTACGAGGAAATCACCAAAAAATACATACAATTTAAAAAGAAACGAAGAGTCCAAGTACATCAACGACTACAACCCAGTGATTTTGTCCATGTGGAATGCTAACATGGATATTCAGTTCGTTGCTGACAACTCTATTGCTGTGGCTCGATATGTGATGTCTTACATCACAAAAAAAGAAAAGACAGAACTGATGGAAATGTGGGAGGACATTTCACATGAAAAGAGTATAAGTAAAAAATTATACAGTTTCAGTTTGAAGATGTTGTCGCATCGAGAAATTGGAGCATATGAATGTTCTGATCGGTTATCATCAGCAAGTCTCTACGCCAAGTCTAGAACAATTATTTGGGTGAGTCTAGGTCTTGCTGCAACACGAAACCGAGTTTTGAAATCTGTACAAGAAATTGAGTATTTGGCGGAGAAAGAACCAAACAGTACAGATATTTTAAAGACAAACATGTTGGATACATACTATCCAAATAGAAGTAGTCATCTTGAGAACAGTTGTTTGTATGAAGTTCTGCAAAACTATATTTATAAGAGGACCATCAGAGAAGATATCAATAATGGAATATATGCTATCATTGGGTGTGAAGGATGTCTAGTGAAGCAGAGAAAAGGCCATTTGATTAATCATCGAAAATTGAGTTGCGAAAATCCAGAGAAAAGGGAATTTTACTATTTAGCTCTTTTGCAACTCTTTAAGCCATGGCATACAGAAGAGGAACTACTTGGAGATTTTGTCTGTTACGAAGATTCTTTTAATGCAACCAAGGATACCATAGAATGTCCTGATTTTCCAAATTATCTGCAAATGTTGAACGAAGAAATAGAACAAGAAGCCACAATTGCTGTAGAGATTGCTAGAGACAGTTCTCAAGACAGTCAGAGTTCTGCTTCATTGAGTCAGGATCCACTAGGAGGACCAATTATCCAAAATGAAGCTGCCACTGCCATGGATGAGGTGGAAAGAGCCATGGAACAAGCTCAAGATGATGTAGTTAACTTAGAAGATTTGGTGAAACAAATAAACCTTGAGCAGAAACAGATATATGACGAAGTCACAGAACAGGTTGAACATGGATTAAGTCATGAGAAAAAAGAGTGCTTATGTACATCATTTAAGCCTGTGCGACTGTACGTGAGTGGAGAAGCGGAAACTGGAAAAAGTTTTCTGATTAAAGCAATTGCAACTTATCTGCAGAAAAGGACGGAGTCATCACTGTCTTGTGTGGTTACCGCTCCAACTGGGCAGGCAGCACATAACATTAAAGGGATTACTTTACATTGTTTACTGATGCTACCAGTTGAGCATGATAACAAATTGCATTACCACAAGCTATCTGGAGATGCGCGTTCTGAAGTTTCCAGAGTCCTGAAGAAAATGAAACTTCTTATCATTGATGAAGTAAGCATGGTCTCAAATCTAATGCTTGCTTTTGTGCATTTAAGAATGCAAGAAATTCTTAGAACAGACTATGATGTCTTATTCGGAGGAAAACCCATTATTGTTTTTGGAGATCTACTGCAGTTGACTCCAGTGAAAGGACAACCAGTGTTTAAAATGCTCACGCGTGAAGATACCAGGAAGTGCCTAGGAAGCATTGGAAACGTTAATATATGGTTAAATTTCAAATATGCAGAACGGCTTCAAAATATGCGACAGGCAAAGAATGAAGATTATAAAAATATTCTACAAGATGTAAGAATCGAAAAAGTAAGTGAGCATGGGAAAGAAGCTTTACATGCACGATTAATTTCAAATTTGTATCCAAATGAAAACATTCTTCCAGAGAATATTTTTAAGAAAATTACTGAAAAAAAATCTGGGATATGTTTGATGCCAACTCTGCAAGAATGTTCCATCTTCAACCACAAAATGTTAAAGTTAGAAAATGAAGAGATTGTGAAACTGGAAGCTATAGATAAAATAGAGCATATGGGAGCAACAATTATTTTGTGAGAAAATTTGAAATAAAAATTGGATTCATTAGAGAAGAGTATATCTAAAACTGCTGGTTTTGAAAAGACTCTGAATGTGTGTTTAAATTGTCGTATCATTTTGAGAAGGTATTTAAATGTTGAAAGAGGTCTGGTAAATGGAGCAATGGGTCATGTTGTTGATTTTGTGAATTACAAAAATAGAGATGGAATTGAAATTTTAAATATTAAATTTGATAGCATTGACGAAATAGAACAAATTTGTCGTTGTTCAGCTAGATTTTTGCTTGTGAAAGACTTATATGTTCGCCGAAAACAGTTTCCTGTTTGTTTGGCATATGCGGTGACAATTCATAAATCTCAAGGTTTAAGTGTAGATAGTGCTTTGGTGAACATTGGAAGTTCTGTGTTTAAAGAGGGTATGGCATATGTGGCATTATCATGAGTCAGAACTTTATCAGGATTGTACTTGATTGAGTGTGATGAAACAAAGATTTGTGCAGATCTAGATTGTGTTAAAGAATACAATAGGTTAAGAAGAGAGTATGCTCCACATTTGCCTCAATATCCTCTGTTTGAAAAACGTGTGTTAGGCCGAAAAAGAAGAAATTAGAATAATTGCAGTGAGGTAGTAGCAAAAAGACAAAAAGTAGATGAAACTGTAATTGTAAGCAGAAAGAAAAAGGATTCTGTTGAAGATGTTGTTGGATATCAGTTTGAAAACAGTTCTGGTGTCAACTGTTATGCTAATGTAGTGGTTAATGTTGTTTTTTTTCTTCAAAATTTACAAGAACAGATTGTTGAAAATCGGGATCAAACATTCTGCTGTTTATTGAATTCTGTGTTTGAGAAATGTAGCAGTGATAGAGCAAAAATAGAAAGTGTTTCAGAAATGTGAAATCTTTTAGACATATGTTCTGGTCAAAATCAATTTTCACAGAATATTCAGCAGGATTGTCAGGAATTTTTAATGTATATGTTTGATGTATTGGAAGATGAAGGTGTAGATATAAAAAATCTTTTTAGCCTTTCTTATCAATGGCAGCATGACTGCGACAACTGTACTTTATCAAGTAGTACTACAATAGACACTGAAAGATTTATATATTTGACTTTACCAGACTGCAACTCAGTGCCTTTAAAAAATGTTGTTAAAGCAGCTGATCACAATATGGTGTGTACCCAATGTAAGTCTGCAACGCTGTCCACATTATTTATACAAAATTATGGTCAGTATGTCATTTTAATGTTCCAACGATGTAGATCTGATGGAACTAAATTGACAACTTCTATTAAAAGTGTTGTGGCTTCTCAGTTATCAATTTCAGGAAGAACTTTTGCAACTGTAGCTATTATTTATCATGACGGTCCTTCAACAACATCAGGGCATTACACATGCTATTTAAAATGTCGAAAAGATTGGACTAACTGTAATGACACTCATTTGACTTTCAAACAACGTTTGCCTTTTTACTTAAAAAAATTCATACCCAGTGTTTTTAGAACCAAAATTTAAGTAAAGGTAATTGCCCTATGAAGACGGGAGCAGTTAATAAAAGTTAGTTTGCTGTTTAAAATTATATTGTGAGTAAAAGTGATGAAGATAATATAAAAATGATAGTTCTCATAAAGGTACGGTAAGTGGATCGCATAGTAAGTGATATCAGTATTATAGGAAATGTTCAACATGAGAGAGCCAGAGATGGAATTATGAATATTTAAATATTGTGAAAATGTTGTTTGAGCCTTTCTTTCAGAACGTCGGGAAAACGGTAATTTTAGAGTTTGTTTTAAGTAATTTGAAAATATACTGAGACATCTGACACTATTTGGCCTTAAGGAAAGGTGAAGGAATGAGCAAAGAGTCATGACTGAACAGAAGGAGTATATGAAAACATTGAAACATATTTCAGATGTTCTTGGAGCTTTTTTTCTAGAGAGTCGATGAAATGGAATTTTTAGAGAACAGCAGAGTACCTTTCAACGAAAAGGACCTTCATGATGTACTATTTGGCCGAAAGGAAAAGTAAGTGAATCAAAGATTAGTGCACATATGTGATTTGTAAGTGTATATGTTTTTTTTAAACACAATCTTTTTGATTGTGTTGTTTTTCCCTCTGTCATATGATGAATAGTTCGAACTCACTGGTTTTAGTGAAATTCAATATGTTCTGAGAACAGCAAAAAATAAACTATCTAACATGTTGTACAAATTATTCTATAGTTTGTATTGTGTAATTTATATTGTATTCCCATTGTCTCACACTCACTTTCCTATTTCCTCTCTCTTTCAGCTCTCTTTACTCACTCACACTGCCTTTCTCTCACTCTGTTTCACACCCATTCGTTTAATCCACTTTTTTCACAACCCCTCATTTTCATTTCAACTGTCTGCATCCCCTCTCTCCCTTGCACCACTTTTCAGCTTCCAGTCTCTCTGTTTTACTTCCCTTTTCCGTCTTTTCTTACTTTGCTCTTTTAGTAATTCCTCTTTACTCACTCACCAGTATTGTTGCACTTTATCACTATAACTCACCCACTCTCCCTCGCTTATCTTTGTTTGCTCCTTTTTTTTTACCTCTTCTCTCTATTTTCCGTTCACTACCTCTATGTCCTCAGTCCCTCACTCTCCTTGTGTTATGTTCACTTGTGTTTATCTACCTTCTATCATTTCTCTTACAACAACTTCACTGCTCCTCTCTCATCGTTCTTCACCCCATTTCTTTTAGTCCGGTTCCATTACTACCCCTCATTTCCTATCTTTCAATGTTCTTCTCTTTACTTTCATCACCGAATCACTTTCTCTCAGTACCACTGCTTTAGTCCTCTTCTCCTCTCTTTCCTTCTTTTGCTCCCTTAGTCATTTTCCTTTCCTCACTCATTGTACTCCACTTCACTCAGTCCTTCCCTTAGTCTCTCTGTCTACTAACTTCCTCACTCCTTTTCCCTCAATCCTTCTATATTATCCTCTCTCCCTTCATCCCTTCACTCTATGACTCTCCTTCACTTACTCTCAGTTATCTTCCATTCCTCATTCTTCTAAATACATCCTTAATTAGACTCCTTTCCCTCTCAGTCATTGTCTTTTTACTTACTCCTGTTTCCTGATTTAGTTTTGCTAACTCACATTCTTTTAGTATCTTTCTTACCTTCAGTTCATTTATCTCTTCTTCTCTTCCTCTCTGTCAGTGAATCTATATGCCTTACTCTTAGTAATTTGCTCTCCTTCTATTTCTTTTACCCTCTTTTTGTCCTTCTACATTACTTTATTTCCCTTTCTGTGTCTTTCACTCGTACTTTATTTCTTAATACACTGTTATGATTTTTAACCTCTTCATTTGTATCTTTTATTTTAAAATATATATTTTACTAATTATAACTTATTTTTTCTTCTCTCTTTCCCAGATACAAAGTGTAGTAAAAAATGTAATTAAAGTTACATTAATTATATGGTAAGTGTGACTAAAAAAATGTAGTTTGCCATCACCCTTTGCTTTAACCTCACTATTATTCTCTCACCCTACCTCACTCCTGTTTCCTTACTCTGCTTCCCTCACTTATTCTTAGCCTCCATGTTTACTCCCCTTTCCCTAACACCCCTCCCACATTCAACTTCTTTAAGTTCCCCTGCTTTACTTCCTTACCCTCTGTTCCCTTCCTTTGCTCCCTCACTCATTCCCTTTCCCTTAATCATTTACTTCACTCCTGTCACTCCTTCTCTCAGTCCGTCTGTCCTCACAGTTCTTCCCTACCGTTCCCTCACTCTGTCTCTCTTACCGTCGCTGTCTCTGTCCCCTCATTCTGTCAATACTCTTTCGTCATGCTCACTCCCTACAACTCACCCACACTCCCTCACTTACCTTTCTTTGCTGCTTCACTCACTACCTTTCAGTCACTCCTTCCTTTACTCTCTCTCTCCTTTCTCTCTGTCACTCCCCATGTCTTACCTTTATTCACTTTTATCCACCCTCTTTCACCCCTCTTTAGTTACAGTCACTGCTCTTTTCTAATCCTCCCTCACTGTTTTACTATCTAATACACAGTCCCTCTGTGTTGCTCCCTCTAGCCCTCTTTCTCTTAACATCACTCTCTCTGTCCCTTTCCCTCATGCTCACTCCTTCATTCTTTTTTTTTTTGGTGCGCCTCGGTGCGCGCCCCGGTGCACGTACCGGTACGCGTACCCTGGAGAAAAAAGAATGACAGAGTTTTTTAAAAATGTTGTTTTTTTAATAAATTAGAGGTAGTTCTAAAAAGAACAGTTTTTTTATTATTTTTGTTGTTTTATATTTTTTTATTGTTTTTTTGAACATTTTTTACTTTTTTTGGCTTTTCTGAACAGTTTTATATTTTTTTGTATTTTTTATGGGGAGGAACAAAAAACAGGGAATTGAAACCGGCTCAACTGGAGCAAAAAAAAATCTGGAAAAATTAAGGTTTCCTCAGGCATTTGTGGTTATCACCAGCAACATTGATGAGTGTAATGCTTTGCTCACCATAACTAATTGTTTTGTTACAATATATACAAACAATTTTGTATCCCCCAAACTTTGTTTGTATATTTGGAATCATCTCACTTGCCTCTGGACCCGATGGAGTGGGTTCTTTGGTTGTTGAGGTTCTGGATGATGATTGGGGTAGGTTTCTGCAGAGTTCTCTCACCTCTGCTGCAGAATAGTTATTAGGGTGCAAACGTTGCATGTGCCGAATCATAGTATGATTCCCAAAGGAATATTTTTTTGCAGGGTTCCCCCTGGATAGCACAGCACCACAGATGAGACAGGTCACCTTTGCAGCGTTTACTTTTTTGGAACCCCTTGGGATTTTATAAAACTCCCATATGAAGTGCTCCCTAGGTTTGTATGGGGGATTGTCTTCAGGCAGGAACTGCCTTCTCTCTTACTCCTCTTCCTCCTCCTCCTCCTCTTCTTCTTGACCACCAATGTGATGTTCTGGTGGTCCTTGTGGTGGTGGTGGTGGTGGGGCAGATGTTCCAGCTGCTGATAGTACTGTAGCCATATCTGTAAGAAAAAAGCAGGTCTTCCTCACTCAAAGAACAAAGTGAGAATGAAAAAAAAGGTGGGGGCTTTCATCATTTGGAAAACAAAACTGTTCTGAACCAATGAAAAGTGTTATTTTCAAGTCACATGATCCGGGCTTTCATCATTTGGAAACCAAAACTGATCTGAACCAATGAAAAGTGTTATTTTCAGATCACATGACCCAACGCGCTTACGCTACGCGCCCCGGCGCCCGGCGGTGCTTACGTTGCGCGATCGTATGCGCTCGGGTGCGCTCACGCCGTGCGTCATATGACGCATCACGTGGCTACGCGATACGTCACGATGTTGTTTTCGTTCGCGGCAATGGCGCTAACGGGACGCTCACTGGTACACGCACCGGGGCACGCCAAAACACTGCGCTTACCCGTGCGTTCACCGGTATGCGCACCGGGAGCGCACCAAGGCAAAAAAAAGTTTTAAAAAATGGGAAAAATATACATAAAAAAAGTATTATATAAATATACAATATAGGATTTATTATAAAAAATATTATATATCATAGTTATATAATTTAGCTATTAAAAAACATATGTAATTCACTGAAAAAAACTTAGGTTTGAGGCCCTATATAGAGTTAGGAATTAGCATTTACAAAACCTATGAAATTCACTGAAAAAAACATAGGTTTCACACCAGTTATAGTTAGGAATTAGCATTTCAAAAACCTATGAAATTCACTGAAAAAAACATAGGTTTCACACCAGTTATAGTTAGCTGGAAATTTTACTCGCATAAAACCAATGAAATTCCCACGTTATAGTTAGTTGGACTCACTATAACTTACGCGTGCAATGCACTGCTGATGACGTCACATATTACATCACTCATGACATGGTCAGTGACATCACTCATGACATCACTGATGACACCATCCTTGTGACAGAGTGACAGACCTCTTATCACTGTAATGTAACCCTTGAAACACATATTCAAAAATAGAAACTAAAATTTTCAAAAAAATGGAGATACCCATACCAGTTACAACAACCAATTCAATAATTCCACCATCTATATACACATCCACTCATTGACCAACAGTTCTATATAGTCACTCATACATATACTCACTCATCATATGTAGTGATACACCTATACATCCTGTTACACACCGACAGTCATCCAAAAGATACTCTCACACATACTCACACATGCAAATAAACTATTGAACATCCATTTATTTGCATATACAGCTATACACACACTACCACCTTACTTCTAAGGAAACTTACACATACTTACTCTCTTAAACAATCACTTATAGAAACACATACTTATTTAAACAGGAACTCTTACAATCTCTTACTCTCGCATATACTCACTTATATACATCAATATTCACATATATTAGATTAAAACATATGTAGTTACTGATAGACACTAGTGAGACAGTCATTCACTCACTAACACACACATATACACACTCATCCACCCATACAGTCCTGCACATATGCTGTCTTCAAAACACATACAAACAGAGAATCAGTCACTCATGCATCTATGTTCTAAGTAATACCCCCACCAAACATATAGACACTCATACTGATATTAAAAAAAACATCTAATAACCCATATACCTACACATGTAGCTACTCACCAACCCATGCAGCCACTTATATACAAAGTGAAACACTAATCCATATATTTAAATATTTAAAAATTACTCACTAATATATGTATTCGCTAAGATCCACTTAATAAGCCAGTTAACCAATCAATTTTTTTTTTAAAAACATCCATGTAAACACTTATTTAAACATTTATTCCTCCACCAACTTTTACATATACATATATAACACATAATTATTTTTTTAAAATTCACACATTCACTGGATGGTGTCATCAGTGATGTCATGAGTGATGTCACTGACCATGTCATGAGTGATGTAATATGTGACGTCATCAGCAGTGCATTGCACGCGCAAGTTATAGCGAGTCCAACTAACTATAACGTGGGAACTTCATTGGTTTTATGCAAGTAAAATTTCCAGCTAACTATAACTGGTGTCAAACCTATGGTTTTTTGAGTGAATTTTATAGGTTTTTTAAATGCTAATTCCTAACTATAAATGGTGTGAAACCTATGGTTTTTTCAGTGAATATATATATATATATATATATATATATATATATGCTCCTGGCGGTCACCAATAGGTACTTATAGTTAGGACCTAGTTTCCATAGGAAAAGTGTTTTTTGTTTTCCCAATAACTTTGGCGCTTTTTGACGAATCTTCGTAAAAGTTTCAAAACTAGTGATCAGCTCTGATCAGAAAAAGTCTTGAAAGTTTCAGGGTGATTCGCCAAGCGGGGGCCGAGAAAAAAGGGGGGTCCCAAAACGTTTTTTCCCCATGTTATTTTCGATAGGAAACTTTAGACAAAGCTACAGCTCGAACTGCTGAACGGAATTACATCAAATTTGGCCAAAAGGTCTCCCCTACCGACTGTGGCTGAACACATCGCAGATTTAACAATCTTGTAATGCGAACACCAGCCGCGGTCGGTAGGGGAGTACCTGCCGGGGTGGTGACGGGGGAAGGGGGAGGGGCAGGGTGGATGTAGTAATGTATGGATAATGGAGGTTTGCAGGTAAGTAAACATTTAATAAATGAAACAAATTTTGTTGCGCGCACTGCATTGCATTTGGGGATGCAGTGCATGCAACGAAATTCGTTTGATTTATTTATATGTTTAATTACCTGCAAACTTCCATTATTCATACATTACTAACCCCCACCCTGCCCCTCCCCCTCCCCACGTCACCGCCCCGGCAGGTACTCCCCTACTGACCGCGGCTGCTCTTGCCCCCTCCCATCTCCAACCGTGTCTGGATGTTTTTGTCTTAGTCAAAGGAAAGGAGTTTGGGATACAGTGAGACCGTGAAATGTTTTCAGCACCTTGACTCCCCGTGGTCCTAAAGAAAGCGCTTCATTGCATTAAAACCAGTGTGCCCATTAACCCCTCACCCGTCCAGCGATACAGAGGGGGTTATGGGGCGGGGTATACGTACAGACACAGGAATACCCTTTAGCGAGAGAAGGAGAAGTCCCCCACCATCTCTTGATAACAGTCCCACGCCCTGTACCTCTGCCCCCTCCCCCCGGGTGACAGGTCCAGTGACAGGCGCTCCGCGCGCTCAGTCCCCGCAGAAGTATGTATCCTTGACTGGTGTGTGTAAATGGTACGCACAGGGCCGGCGCTAGGCATGGGCAGTGTGGGCAGCCGCCCAGGGCCTCGCGCTCGGCAAAACACAGGGGGCCTCGCGCCCCCGTGAAAGGTCACACGTTCACAGCTCACTACAGGGCCCCCTGGCTCACATGATCACATAACAGGTGGGGGAAGGTGCAAACAGAATGGGGGGTGGCACAACAGCTGGGCCAGCAATTATGTTGGCTCACAATGTCAGGGGTGGGGCAGCGCCTCGGTTAAGTACCGGCCATTCTAGGATCTGTTTCTGCATTTTTTTTCCAGGCAACAGAGGCCCCTTTTTTTTTTGAGCACCAGCCGGACACAGGTAAGAGGAGGTGGGTGAGGGGAGGAGGGAGCAGCCAGATCAACTGGCTTTTGTTATACTTCGAATCTTGGTAGGGCAGTGTCTCTTATCTTAATTGAGCAGAATGTTTGAGACCAGAGGGTGGGGCATCTTGTCGTGTGGACAGGGGCTGGGCTACCTTGGCAGGGAAGCAGCAGACAGCACGGGACTGGGACAGAATATAGGATCTGGAACCAAAATAAAAGAGACCCCATTAGCTTATCAGATAGCTGAAAGTGTGACTCGTTGCACATCGGAGCAGTTTTGAACTTGTAAATCCAAGTTGTGATGGAGTTTTGCACTGTATGGGAGACTGCACGCATTTGTGCTTGTTGCAGGCAATGTTTGAGGTACTGGGGAAATTAACAGTAAAATTCCTCCAGACCTTAAAACTGACCCAAACACCAAAATAACTGGTCCGCTTACTGACCTGTTACACTAGCCCTTCTGGCACTGCTAGATTGCCCTGGTGGCCAGTCCGACTCTGGCAGCAGCTGTCACATGTGCCGGCGATATTCGGGATTCTTCAGGGAAGCACAGAGCCTAGGTGCCTCGGTGAAGTAGAGATAGCGACAGGCAGCCCCCCTGTCCCCCGTCAAAGTAGCTGCTCATGCACACAGACTGGGGTCAGGGGCAGAAGGTAATACAAACCTATAGGGCCCCTGTAGAGTGTGTTAAGGGGCCTGAGTCTCGCATATCTCATATTTATTCATTAGGCTTGGGCAGGGAGAGGGGTCCCGAAGGGTTGGGGCCCGCGTTAGGTCCCCTTATCAGAGGCGTGGGGGCACACCTGCACAGTTCAAACGTTTCACCCACAATAGAATGGATTCCGACCGGGAAAGAAACAGGGGTATTTACATGGCACCCTCCAGCGCTGTATCCTGAATGGATAAAATGATTTCATTTATTTTGTGGTCAGCTTTTTGGAGGGCTTGACGGCGCTCATTCGTATATTACTCTGATGCGAGTGACTTGTTACAAATAAACCTCTGGGTTCGGAGAATTTTTGTTCGAGTTTATGTGGTCATGCATTCCACCCATCCCTCTTCAGAACGGCAAGTACTGATTTTCACTCCTATTTTCTCATTTTTTTCTTATAAAAGTCAATTCTACACAACGCGATTCCGTTGCGCATTAGAATCTGTTACCCTTCAATAACCCTCATTTTCACTCCTTTTTATATTTAACGCTTAAAGACGTATTTGAGACTTTGAGTTTGGGGGCACGTAGAGACGGGCTGAGGAATAGTTAAAATATGCTTGGTATGTTACATCTCAATTTGAAAAAAAAAATAGGCAATTTTGGGTACGAAATGGTGTTATAAATTTGCTTTTGTTTATAAGATAATAAAAGCTCAGGGGGGCGGAGCTTGCCGGCAGCGTGGATGGCCGCCTGATTCTCCAGCTCTGCCGGCACTCTCACTAAATCCTTCACTATCCTGTCGCAGGGCCTCAGATTGGAACCCCCACCCTCACCACTGCACACCGGAAGGTACCGGGACTCTGCCGGTCCCCTTGCAGAGCCAACCCGACACCGGGAAAGGTACGCACCGCACTGCGGTGTCCCGCTCGAAGTTAGGCCTCAAGCCGCGGTCTCCAGTGGCCTCTGGACCCGCGCTACGTGCCTGTGCGTGCGGCGGTGGGAGGTAAATCTGCTCCGAGTGCCGAAGTCCGGTCCCCTCGCAGTTCGGCCCGGAACGTCCTTGACGGAGTCTGGCACTGGGGGAGGGATGTATGACGTTACAACGCATACTTTTACAACGCCTACCTTTACAACGAATTTTTTACACCGCAACATCCATTACAACGCACACTATTACAACACATACCATTAGAACGAATTCTTTGAAACTACCTTTACAACGCATTCCACTACAACGCATACTACATTTACAACGCATACCATTACAACGCATTACATTACATTGCATGTAAGGTAAGTGTTGGATAGTGTAGGGGTAAAAATTACTATTCTAACTCCAGGGGGTGCAACAGTAGGGTAAGTGTTGGATAGTGTAGGGGTAAAAATTACTATTCTAACTCCAGGGGGTGCAACAGTAGGGTAAGTGTTGGATGGTAAGTTATGCGTTGTAATGGTATGCATTGTAATGACTGAGTTGTAATGGCATGCGTTGTAGTGGTGTGCGTTGTAGTGTCATGCATTGTAATGACTGTGTTGTAAAAACATGCGTTGTAATGGATGTTGCGTTGTAAAAGTTTCGTTGTAATGGTAGTGCGTTGTAAAAGTTGCGTTGTAAAGGTTGTTTCCCCTGGGGGAGCAGTGGTGCAGCACTGATTGACCCGGGGCGCCACTGGTGAGTCCTTTGAAGAGTAGGAAGCCGCAGACGAAGGAGGAAGCACCGACGTGCTGGGAGTTGATTGGACCCCAAATACCCTTCTGTCTAGTGCTGGCTCATGGGGCACTGACTCCACCCTCTAAAAAGCATACTACATCAGGAATTCTGACAGTAGTAGGAACTGTGTAAATATAAAATATATATCCACACACATTGATAAGACAACTACTTCACATTTATTTGTACATACACCTTAGTATATCTTTTACTGTGGTGTGACACTAGTGAGTGACAGGGGGATCTTCCCCCGGTCCTGACGAAGGGGCACTGTGCCCCGAAACATGTTGACCCACACAGGAGAGTAAGCCCATTAACTAGCTTTATCTCTCTGAATCACATTTTTTAACAATACCAGCCAGTGCCTATTAAAAAGTTTTTTCTATCACTAGGCCAGGTATTTTTTAACATCACCTTTGTATATCACTCCTGACCCTACTGACACTCACTCCATTTCACTCACATAGCACCCTCATCTAAAGGTGCTCCAGCGTAGTCGCTTGTCGCAGCACTGCCCCGTACCGCAGCGGGGCGGGAAGACCCCGATGATGAAGCATGACACCAAGGGCCCTTTTGGTGTGTGAGGGGTATTTTAACATGCATGGTGTATTCCACTAACAACAGGATACACACTAACTCTACGTGAGGTGGACCTTATTGATTATTTGTGAGTCCTTTGAAGAGCCCCGGCCGGCGTGGAGGCGCCATTTTGTGAACGGGCCCAGCGGCAGAAGAGGCCCCCATTTGTCGGGGCTAGGAAAACATTGCGTGTGCCGGGGAAGCGCCAGAGGGTCTCTGAACGTGGCGCGGCGCCCCGCTGGTCACCGAGTGCTGCCGGTGGACTGTTGGCAGCGTGGGGCACCACCAAAACCTGCCCGATCACCCCATTTGCTTACCCACATGTCCGGCGCCTGAGGCGCGCCGCACCTGGAGTATCTGTGGCCGCTCCACCAGGGAGAGGTGCGCTGGCAGTGAGTGGTGGCGAGGGGAAGAGGCGAATCTGCGCCCTGCCGAGAAGTAGTGCAGAGCCTGGGGGAGAGGATCTGCGGACCTGTCCTCAGAGAGCAAGTAGTCAGGCCTGGAGAGAAGGGGAGGCATAGCCCAACACGACTTACACACAGTGAAGTGCGAACTCCAGACCCTGCAAGCTGTTGGTACCGCCAGTCTGGGCGATTGGGGGAGCGCGTGGTGCTGTGCCCAGGGGTGTCCCGATTCCAGCAGCCACATCTGGATGATCGGCGGGAGTTCCTGGTGAGGCCTACACATAAACTCCGGTGTTCGGGAATTGGCTGGACCGGTAAGATGGGGAAGGGGGACAAGACCCAAAGCAGACTCCCCTTTGCACAGAGACGTGTGCCAGTACAGAGTCCCCCGATGCCACTCAGGGATACTGAGCACCCCGGAGAGGAGTTATCCGCGGACTCTGATATTAAGTCCATGCTTTGCTCCATGGAACAGAGCCTGCAGTCAAGCATCTCAGCGCTAGGAACTAAAATGGACGCCATGACGTACAGAATGGACCGCATGGCCGAGCACATGGACAAACATGCCGAGAGACACGACATGACGGAAAGGAGGATAACAGAAGTCGAGGAGGCGCAGAGAGAACTGGACATGGCCCACAAGCGGGTGGAGAACCTAATGAGGACTCTTCAGGATAAGACCGAAGATTTGGAGGCGCGTTCTCGTCGCTGTAACTTACGCATAACAGGTCTGCCGGAATCCACGCAGACCGGCAAGATGGAGCTATTAGTTGAAAAGCTACTGACCACACTGCTGGGCGAGGGAGTGTTCTCGACAATGTTTGTGGTGGAGCGCGCACACAGATCCCTGGCCCCGCTGCCGCGACCGAGGCTGCCCCCCCGACCAATTATAGCGAAGCTGCTCAACTACAGGGACAGGGACACGGCGCTCAGACTGGCCAGAACCAAAGCAGACCTACAATTTGAGGGATCGGCAATATCAATCTTCCCGGATTTCACTGCTAGAGTGAAGGAAGCGCGTAAACATTTCGCTCCACACAAGAAACGCCTCAGGGAACTTGGTCTGGACTATGCGATGTTGTACCCTGCCAAACTGAGAGTTAATAAGCAAGGGCACTCGCACATTTTCACGGACCCCAACGACCTGCAGAAGGTGCTGAAGAGTTGGTCCAAAGAGAAGAGGAACAAGGATGCGGACCGTCCAGCGGATGAGGTGAACAGCCACCTGGACGAGCAGGAGTGACCGAGGCCCTGGACATCTGTGGTGTACTGACTGAAGGCGGTCACTTGCTGGAGGAAGGGGCTCCCGGCGGTGCTCCGTGAGGGTCATGACTGATTATCTCAATCCGTGAGCTGGCCGCCACCCTGCAGATAAGTATAGATGAGTCTCACCTTGCATAGGACATGTATGGTGCAGTCTGCTCGTGGGTGTTGCGGACAGTAATGAATACACAAACTCTCGTCGAGTCATCTGGGTATGGGTGACACAGCCATGCGAGGCGGGTGGTGAGGGAGGGGAGGGGGGGGACTATCTTCCCCAAAAGGACACATGGTGGTACTTGCCACGGCTCTGAGCACCACTAGGGGAGTGCACGGCGGAGGGAGGAGGTAGCCGGATGCAACATACTGGACTATTGAGATGCACGGGAAGTTAGGCGACCTCATGCCCCTTGCGCAATGCTCTGTTTCAGTTCGTTTTGCAATGTTAGTTCACAGAATGCAGGGTTGGGATGGGAGGGCAGGGGACCGGCAAGACCGTGTTGGGGAGGGTCTGCTGTGGGAGGGGGAGGGGGGCAGAGGAATGCTCATAGTGAACTGCTGTACGCGATGCCTGCTCACACTACCTGTGCTATCCTTGAACTACTGTTTGTAGACTGTAGAATTGTACTATTGCTAAGATGTCTGCCACACAGAAGGTTACCATGCAGGGGGAGATGGGTACACTAAAAGCGATGACATGGAACGTGAGGGGTCTGAATGACTATCGCAAGCTTAGGAAGGTAGTTAATTATTTGCAGCGTCACGGGGTGGACCTGGCACTCATTCAAGAAACACACCTGCCACTCTCCAGTAAAATGCTACGCAGTAGGGGGCTAGAAGGTAATATTACGGCGGCTGGCTTCACGACACATGCTAGAGGGGTGCTGACATGGGTAAACCCCAAGGCCAAATTAACCCTTTCATTGTTGAGAGCGGACCCGGACGGCAGATACCTACTGTCTAGGTGCACGGGAAGGGGCTACGACCTCATAGTGGTTAACATCTACGGCCCTAATTATGACTCCCCGGACTTTTTTGACACTCTGTCTCGACACTGCCGAGCATACACTAATGCCCAGATGCTCTGGGGTGCGACCTTAATTTAGTGCTGAACCCGGAGCTAGATAGATCATCAGGCCCGCAACTTAGAATTTCAGCGGCAGCTCTGAAGATACAATCGGAGCTCATTGCACTAGACTTAGTTGACATATGGAGAAACAGGCATGCTGGGAAGGACGGGTTCACACACTACTCCTCCTATCACAACATACATACTAGAATTGATTACTGGCTTGTATCTTCCTCAGTGGCTAAATGGGTCACCGCATGCACGGTTCTGGCGCGCACTCTCTAGGATTACTCGCCACTTCTTCTGACCCTAGCGACCCCGCGAGAAGAATACCACCCTTTACGTGGCGATTTCCACCGTACTCACTCCTAGATGAGCAGTTTTGGGGGGAGTTGGCCGATGAAATTGGACGGTATTTTGACACTAACATTGGGTCGGTTGATAGTTTCCATACAGTCTGGGAGGCTTTCAAGGTATACATTCGGGGCATAGCAATGTCAAAGCACTCGAGTGTCCTCAAGTCCATACGCCAGAGATTAAAACACTTAGAACAACGGCTGTCTGACCTAGAAAGGAGACAACTAAGCGATGCTGACGTCACTGTAACGGCAGATATCAAGTCCCTTATCACGGAATACAACGAAGAAGCTGACAGAGAGCTAAGTCATATGGGGAAATATGCCACGGCCCGGTCATACGGTGAGGGAGACCGTCCTGGTTCCCTCCTATCCCGGATCTTGAAACATTCTAGATGCCCACAGGTGATCCCCGAACTGGAAACGGCGGACGGAACGCTCCTTAGGGAAGAGGTTGAGATAGTTGACGAATTTAGGAGCTATTACCTGAGCCTCTACGCTTCCAAATCTGGAAATATGGAAGACGATATAGATGACTATCTGGGTCATATACAGTTACCCTTCCTGAAGGATACTGATCGGGAATTCCTGATGCAACCAACACATTAAGATGAGATAGTGGAGGCGCTGGCGAGCATGCGATCAGGCAGCGCCCCGGGGGCTGACGGGCTCACGGTGGTTTTTTATAAAAACGTTCCAGGATATTCTGCTCCCACACCTCTCCGCGTTGTTTGACGAAATTTGTGTTGAGGGCAACATGCCACGTTCAATGAGGGAAGCCCTAATTGTGACCATCCTCAAACCTGGCAAGTCCCTGACCTCATGTAGCTCATATAGGCCATTATCCTTATTGAATGTGGATGCCAAGATCTACACCAAAGTCCTGGAGACCAGACTGGCACTACTGGTTCCGGAACTGGTGGCGACGGAGCAGGCGGGCTTTATACCCGGCAGGAACCTCACTTATAACATCAGGATGGTGCTGGGCACTATGCAGCACGTTAGGCAGGACGCAAGAGCAGTAGCTATTTTTCTTGACATGGAGAAGACCTTCGACTCAGTGGATTGGCCCTTCATGGTACGAGTCTTGCGGAGAATGGAGCTAGGTGAACCGTTCTTGCAAATGATAGGAGCACTATACCATCATCCCACGGCTCGCCTACGCATCGGAGACTGAGTATCTGACCCCTTTTCGATCAGCAGAAACACACCTGCCACTCTCCAGTAAAATGCTTCGCAGTAGGGGGCTAGAAGGCAAGGTTGCCCCCTATCACCGCTATTGTATGCACTTGTGGCGGAGCCATTGGCTTGTGCCCTTAGGGAGTATCATAGCCACGAGGGGATTAGCTTTCCAACGTACAAAATAACCATATCAACGTACGCGGACGATACACTCCTATATGTCCGTAACCCAGAGGCAAATCTCCCATCGGTTCTGAGGGAAGTGGTGCGTTTCGGGGCCCTTTCAGGTCTCAAGATAAACTGGGCAAAGTCAGTGGCGTTCCCGCTCACTCCTGTTACGGCGCAATTTGACATGGAATACCCGTTACAATGGACGACCAAGCCAGTCAGATACCTTGGTGTTATGTTACATACTGACTCGGAAATCCTCATACGAGAAAATGATGGCACATTGTACAATAAATTGGAAGACGAGGTAGAGGTATGGTGTAAACTGCCTCTATCCCTGATGGGTAGAATAGCCGTTATGAAAATGGTTATACTTCCTAGATTGTTATTTTTATTTAACTCTCCCGATAGTGCTCTCGAAGGTCTTCTTTAAAACCCTAACGCAACTGCTGATCAAACTGGCCTGGGGTGGCAAACAGCCCAGGGTGAATGGACAACCCTGATGCTTCCTTACGAACTGGGGGGACTCGGCACTCCAGACATGGAACGCTACTACAGAGTGGCTCTGGCCGCACACTTACACACGTGGATTCATGGGCAAGAGGACATACCCTATGTTAAAATGGAACGGTTGTTCGCAGACCCCCTACCGCTTCCAGCAATGATCTTCCGACCGATTGACCGTCGAGTTGAGATACTTGACTCGATCACATCAACCAATCATGCTTGGCACGCACTACTGCGGGCCCGAGGCGAAGCTTTGCTGTATTCACCCCTGATGCCTATTGAATGGGCGTTGTGGCTGTCCCCTGTGGAAGAAAAGGGAGTGATACGTGCCCTCCACACAATGGGCATACATACTGCTGGCGCCTTGTTTCTTGGGGGCGTTGTGAAAACTTGTGAACAGGCTCTGTCGATCCAAGATGGGGCCTCCCTCTTACTGCGTTTCCAATATCACAGAATCCGCAGTGCATTGAAGGAAGTCTTAGGCCCTGAACTAGTGGAACCACAGGAGCTCCCGGAGCTCACATATGTCATTAAAATGCCATCCCCCAAGCGGCTGGTGGCTAACCTGTATAGCATGGATGAAATGCAAAGAGAGCGTCCCCTCTCCAAGGCAAGAGCGGACTGGCAGAGTGACTTACAGGTGACAATAGATGATGGCATGTGGGCGTACTGCTGTTCCAGCACCAGGAAAATATCATTAAACGGCAGACACAGGTTGATTCATTTCAAATATTTACAGCGAGTGTATTACACGCCCGAGAGGCTTCATAGGTATGGCCTTAGACAATCAGCCGCTTGCGAAAGATGCCTAGCACCGGTTGCAGACTTTATGCATCTCGCCTGGTGGTGCCCTGGAATTCGCAAGTTTTGGGACAGTGTGTTTGTTGAAATGAGCTTAATCCTGGCTATAAACCTGGCCCCTGACCCGGCTCTGGCACTCCTGGGCCACTCTAAGACCCTGTCAAAGGCCCAGCGGAGGCTTGCAGACATGGGCATGCTTATCGCCAAACGAGTAATTGCAATATGCTGAATGAGAGGACCGCTCCCCACTATGAACAGATGGACGCACGACATGCTCTATTGCTGCACCCAAACGGAATGTTACAGTGAACTTCTCCCCCCTGTAAGCCACCCGAAGAATTTCTGGGGTCTTTATCAGGATTATTTGAGACTACGGGATGTGGACAGAGAGGCTCATGCTGAGGAAGGTGACTCACAGGAGTAATCACAGAACTAGGTTACATATACGTAGTGATGAGTGTATTTGAGAACATAGGGATAGGTGGGTGGGGTTAGTGGAGAGCAGGGGCACCGAGCAGAAACTGGGAGGGATAGGGGTTGGGAGTTGGGCTGTTTGAGGTTTATTTGACAGGCTTGTCTGTAGGAGGCACACAGTGTAAGCCATATTAGTCGTATCGACAGGTAACCCAATGTAGCGAACAAGTGCAGAGATAAGGGCGTACAGACTTTCCATATGTGTAGGGGGAAGTATTGCATGACAATTTATTGCTTATGAGTACTTACAACAACTATACGCCGCCGGTCCCCCGGGATGTCGGCAGAAAGTCTGTGTCAACTTGCTCTCTGCAGCTGATCAACAGAGATGTGCGCTGCCGGCCCCAGGGTTGTGGCAACAAGCTGTGTGAAACTACGTTGTACGAATAAAGTTTTGTTTTAAAACTTAAAAAAAAAAGATAATAAAAGCTCATCCAAGCAATTTATATCAGCTAATGCTATTACTCAGTCCAAATGAACTATTCTTGTTTATTTTCAGAGGTTAAAATGGCTGATGTGGTCCTGCTGGCATTCAGATGAGTAGTGTGTAGTTACAAACAGATCACTGTAACAAGTGTTTTATGGCGGTGGGCTTTCTAACTTGTATCGGAACTTGTGACCGAAAGTTTACACACAGATCTCTGCAGCAGGTACACGAACCAGGCTAGTTACCCTACAGGGGTTGTACCTGTAACCTGTATTATGCGTGGTAGAGCAAAACACACAAGATGACAGACGGAATGATGCACAATGGCAAAACATTCACCCCAGTCACAGATCTGGGTATAATCCATCATTGTTTTGCTCACCAAGCCACCCCAGTTTAAACATGGCCATATGAAAATCAGTCTAGACCCTGTGCCTCATGGGAACAGTCCAGCCCGAACTGCCAAGCCATGTCTTCCCTGGACCGGAATCAAGCATTTTAGGACCGGTTTCTGGCTATCAGCCGTCTTCAGCCAGGATAGCTTGACTCCAGTGGCTTAGTAAGCATGAGACCCACGTCTGGGCATACCCTTCCCACATAAGGTGAACAGCAAAACACACAAGATCATGGACGGAATGTTGCACAATGGCAAAACATTCAACCCCAGTCACGGATCTGGGTTTAATCCATCGTTATTTTGCTCACCAAGCCACCCCAGTTCAAACATGGCCATATGCAAATCAGTCTTGACCCTGTGCCTCATGAGAACAGTCCAGCCCGAACTGCCAAGCCATGTCTTCTCTGGACCGGAATCAAGCATCCTAGGACCGGTTTCTGGCTATCAGAGCACACCTCTGCGAGCCGTATATCAGCTCCTAAGCTTTAACTGGGCATGCATGTTTGCGTTATGCATGATACACAGATGTTTGCGTTAGCACTCTCCGCACTGAACAGTTTTTTTTTTTCTCCTCATTTGCCGACTCGCCACCCATAACTTCTAACTTGGTCCACCACTGGGCTTTTTTATCTCATAAGCTGGTTAGAGTAGGGGGCGTGGCTTGCCGCTTGAAGATGGTGGTCGCAGCTTGAGCGAGCTCCGGCCAGCCCGCTAATTATCCTGTTGTTATCCTGCCTCTGCCCTGCTTTCAGGCGCCCGTTACCAGTGTACGGGGTCTGGGACTGCCTGACGGCGATCCGGTGGCCTGAGCGGAGCTCCTGGGGCCCGGGACGCGAAGCGGACCGACGTGCCACTTGGAGGCCTACGCAAGTGAGGCGGAGCCGGGGACCTAGAGTTTCGCGCCCCCGGGCCTGGACACCCGCCGGGCGGCCTGGGGCCACGGAAGACAACCGGCGACCGGGACCCACTGGAGGCGCCCGCTGACGGGCGCTCACCTGCATCCCTGCCCGGGCATTGGAGGGCCGTCGCTGGCCCGGAGGCAAGGTCCTCGTATCAGCGGGGAGAGGCGCGCTGACCGAGGAGTCCCTGACGCAGCGCCGGCCATTTTGAGCAGCCTGGGCGCCCGGCGGGATCCCCGGCCTCGCGTGCGCGAGCGGCCGACCTGCGGTGCGGGCTGCTCGGCCTCCGACACCCACACGAGCCGGCTTGGCGGCAATAACACCGGAACGGTGACGGACAGACGCGGGCCATCCCGCGGTGGCGCAGGGGGAGCGGCAGTCGGTGGAACCCCTCCGAGGACAGATAGGGCCGGCGCTGGTGTTGACGAGGGCTTTGGGATCCGCGGCCTACCCTCAGGAGGGGGCATCTGCTGGTAGGTGACGTCCCCCCCTTCCTCCTGCCTGCCTTACTCGGTGGATACCTCGAGGATCCGACGCTGGGGGGACCACCGAGGTGTCTCGGGCCAGGAACACTCTGCTGGGCGCTGTAGGCTTGGGTGCTGGTACACTGGGGAGTCCTCTGAACTGAGAGCCTTGACTCCCGGGACTGGTGCTGGCTGGCTACAAACTGGGACTGTCGTTTAAAAGGACATAAAGGTGTCCCCACAAAGAATGGACCGATGATCAACGTCCAGTGACAAGAGTCATCACCCAAGTGGAATCTAGTAATTTTTGTTTTTAACACAGCATGCCATCAATTGGGCGGAAAAGGTAAAGTTACAATGTTGTATCTTCAATTTCTTGTGGGAGATTTAATGTTTTTACACATCCCTAGGAACACACTCACATTGCTTGTAATAGTCTAATACACATTTAAAAGTGAACTTCAAACTAATAGAGTTCAATTTCTAGAGGAAAAACTGTTGTCTATCAACACAACATGCATAAATTCAGAGAAGAGAGAGATGTATTTTCCACACTATGTCTTGTAAAAATATATATTTGCACTTTATTACATCACATTTATTTTACAGTTTTACAATGTTAAAATCACATGATCACACATTTAAAAAATTCATCTTTTTATAAAAACAAAGAATCAAAACAGTCGACGCGGCGTTTCGGTAATTTTTGATGGTAGACCTTCCTCAGGACTGATTCTAAATCAATTTAAAAAAACATAGTGTTACCATACTTTTATGGGTAAAGGAAAAACATACAACTCTATTATCCTAAAATCTTGTCATAACTGTATTTACATATTGCTTAACATACTGTGGTCTCTTCTCATTTATTCTGTACTGTTTTACACCAATATGATGTACATTTTATGTACTTCGTATTTCCTCATCAAGTTATCTATTCAACACATCAACATTCTATAGCCCTATTCATGTTCCTATTACAAAACTAGCAGAGTTTACCTTTTCCTTGGACATCTTGCCCACTGCTGTAAACATTTTACTAACCCATGGTATATAAAGATCTAGTGCTCTTAAATACCTTATTCATTGAAGATGTTATTCCTTCAATCAATGGTCATATTGCCTTCCCATGTATCAATTGTGGGTTTCGGGATCATAGACCGTGTTGCACCAGGTAAGATTATACTGTTCCTGTGCAGGGTAAACAACATCTATATTTGATTGTTGCATGACGTTATCTAATTTAGTCAAGTTACTGTTTTTATACTTTGTGATGTAAACAAGTCTACCTCTGCCGAAAATATTATGTAGGGGAAACATCGAGAGAATTTAGGATTCGTCTTAATGAGCATCGTTCAGCCCTAAGAACGAACAAAGTAGGTGCACCCCTGACGGAACATTGGAGAGCGGCCAACCATAAGATTAATGATCTGAAATGGTGTGGTCTGGAGAAAATAACGAGTAATATCAGAGGCGGCAACCAGGACAATAAAAGGAAACGTAGGGAACAATTCTTTATGTCCACGCCTAATAGTGTCAGATGTGGACTAAACTCCAGAGAGGATTGGGAAAGGATTATTAGATGAGAACCACTCTAGGGCATACTGAGTACTGGCCTGAGAAAAATCCCCCCAATAATGTAAAGTGATGTGGACTATATGACAACTGTATCCCCGTGTACCCCATCAAGGATTAGAGGCGGAGAAGGGATGTGATTGCGCGGTGGGAGTGGCCACATTACAGTGCTAGAATGGTGTAATGATGTTTGTAGTAGTGTGAGGAGCCTTTTCCAGCGTGGATTCACATTCCCGTTTGAAATAAACGCGGTCCTGAACTTAAAACGCGTTAAATCGCCATAGTAACATCTAGGTGATTGGATATTATTTCTCCAATGAGAGACTAGAGAGGCACCAATGAGAACGAGTCCGCGAGAATGTGAGAGCGGAGGTTAAAACAACGCGGCACTGTGAACGCGTTAAATCGCTATAGCAACAGCGAGATGATTGGCTAGTCTCCAACCAATGAGGGAATAGTACACGACAGACCAATGAGAGAGGGCCTTGTATAAAATGACGATTAGAATCCAAAGTCGGCGTCTTCCAAACGCAGGACAAGCTGACTGTATATCACACGGACGGACTGCCAGGAGAGAAAGGAGCAGGGAGGCCGATTCCAAGGCTCTGGGTGAGTGATAGAACTAAGCCATGTTATGTAATATTGTGAAGAGCGGCCCCCCGAGTGATCAGGTGTATCGGGTAAAACTTTTTTAACAATAACAGTGAGGAATGGCCCGAAATGGTTTGGCGTAAAACAAGGGGGAGGCGATAGATAAACCCCAAGAACCCTTTACACATGGGGAACCTTAATAGAACAAAAAGACCAGATCATGATGGTAACGACCCAATAGGCATAAATAATAGCTTACTGGTGGTCATCTGCTTTCTATTTTGTTTAGAGCATGAAAACGGACCGAATTTAAAACGGACCCTTGCACTGAACCTGAACCTGTACTCAAACACCCAAATCATAAAGGGAAAGAGACAGCAACCGGTAATTTGAAAACGGTGGCTCCTCCTGGTAGTCAAAGATACGGCAAACTAAATAACGAAACCAGGTACATTAAGAGATCAGAGATGTGAATAATTTTTCTAGAAGCAAATTAATAGGCTAAAAACTGAGTGTTAGTTTACATATATATACAACTTTTTCCTATTCAACAGAAATATACGTGCTGTGTGGAAGAATGGAGGGGAAAACCAACTACTTCATGGAAGTTTGAGTAAATCTCCCCTACTATAGAGGTAGACTTGTTTACATCACAAAGTATAAAAACAGTAACTTGACTAAATTAGATAACGTCATGCAACAATCAAATATAGATATTGTTTACCCTGCACAGGAACAGTATAATCTTACCTGGTGCAACACGGTCTATGATCCCGAAACCCACAATTGATACATGGGAAGGCAATATGACCATTGATTGAAGGAATAACATCTTCAATGAATAAGGTATTTAAGAGCACTAGATCTTTATATACCATGGGTTAGTAAAATGTTTACAGCAGTGGGCAAGATGTCCAAGGAAAAGGTAAACTCTGCTAGTTTTGTAATAGGAACATGAATAGGGCTATAGAATGTTGATGTGTTGAATAGATAACTTGATGAGGAAATACGAAGTACATAAAATGTACATCATATTGGTGTAAAACAGTACAGAATAAATGAGAAGAGACCACAGTATGTTAAGCAATATGTAAATACAGTTATGACAAGATTTTAGGATAATAGAGTTGTATGTTTTTCCTTTACCCATAAAAGTATGGTAACACTATGTTTTTTTAAATTGATTTAGAATCAGTCCTGGGGAAGGTCTACCATCAAAAATTACCGAAACGCCGCGTCGACTGTTTTGATTCTTTGTTTTTATAAAAAGATGAATTTTTTAAATGTGTGATCATGTGATTTTAACATTGTAAAACTGTAAAATAAATGTGATGTAATAAAGTGCAAATATATATTTTTACAAGACATAGTGTGGAAAATACATCTCTCTCTTCTCTGAATTTATGCATGTTGTGTTGATAGACAACAGTTTTTCCTCTAGAAATTGAACTCTATTAGTTTGAAGTTCACTTTTAAATGTGTATTAGACTATTACAAGCAATGTGAGTGTGTTCCTAGGGATGTGTAAAAACATTGAATCTCCCACAAGAAATTGAAGATACAACATTGTAACTTTACCTTTTCCGCCCAATTGATGGCATGCTGTGTTAAAAACAAAAATTACTAGATTCCACTTGGGTGATGACTCTTGTCACTGGACGTTGATCATCGGTCCATTCTTTGTGGGGACACCTTTATGTCCTTTTAAACGTTGTTTCCCCCCCAGTCCCCTACAAGTCTGAGCGGGGTCCTCCTTTACTTTATGACGTACAAACTGGGACTGGCCCCCCTTTGCTCTGAGGCACGGTTTGCCCGCTTTGAGGGGATACACACGCTGCGATCGCCTGAACCCCTGGCTGGAGAGTGCTGGGACCGGAACCCCCCTGGGCTGCGGTGAGGAGCTACCGGGGACCCCTCTGCACACTTTGTGTCCTCCGGGAGGAGGGGATTAGTGGGGCCCTACGAGCCATGGGGCGCCGCCAGAAGCCCCCGACGGATGTGGAGGAGGGGGCAGCGAGCAGCCAGAGCTCTACCGTGAGTGAGGGTCCGACGTCGGGCCTACCTCAAGGCCAACTGGAGCAGATTCTACAGGCCATTGCAGACACCAGGGAGGCCCTGCGTCTAGATATCAGCCAAGTATCCACAAGCCTGGGACTTTTGAGAGCGGACCACGGCAAGCTAGCGGACCGGGTCAAGCAGACTGAATGCCGTCTGGACGCGCTAGAACCAACGACCAAGGTGAACGAGGTTGCCATAGGGGAGCTGCAGCACAGGGTACACCTGCTGGAGCAAAGAGCGGAAGACGCGGAAGGGCGCAATCGCCGCAACAACATCCGCGTGGTTGGCCTGCCGGAGAAAATTGAAGGGACAGACATGGTAGGCTACCTGGAGCCCTGGCTGCGCAGCGTGGTGGTGCCAGAGGGCCTGACCCAGTTTTACACGTTGGAGCGCGCCCATCGGGTGCCAGTTCGGCCCCCAGCGGAGGGCAGGCCACCGCGTCCAGTGGTGGCGCGCTTGCTGCACTTCAGGGACCGTGATCTTATCCTACAGAGGGCGAGGGCACTGGGGCCCTACCGGGTGGACAATGCTCAGGTCTCTATATACCCGGATTACTCCCTCGAGGTGCAGAGGCAGCGCTCCACATTTCTGGCGGTCAAGAGAGCATTACGGGAGGAGGGCATCCGCTACTCGCTTCTGTTTCCTGCGCGTCTGAGGATTATGTTGGATGGTAAATCCTCTTTCTACGACTCTCCAGATGACGTGTGGGACTGGCTGGAGCTCTATAAAGCTGGGACGGATGATCCCCCTGCACCTGACGAACAGCGGAGGAAGCCGCAGCAATCCAGGCGATCCCGGAGACCCAGGAAGCGACCGCCGAAAGCTGGAACACCCTCTGTCTCGCAAACCGAGTTAGAACGCATGGAGGCCCTTCGGGCGGTTTCGAACATCTCCAGGGCGGTGGCGGTGCTATCTGCAGCGGAGACGGGCTCCCGGAAGGGCTCGGAGGACGCAGTGTCGGAGGAGTCGAGTGTTGGTGATAAGGGACCACCTCCGGTCACGCCTGGGACAGCTGATGGTTTATTGGATGAGTGACCTTCGGGACCTGTCCTGTTGGTATCGTATTTGCCGTGGGACCCTTGTTTGGGACTGGGGCGGAGGCACATGGCTGGGAGTGGTGGATTGTTGCGGGGTGGTGGAGGGATTCCCTCCCGCTGCTGGTGATTTGGACCTCTACGGTAGCGGAGATGTGGGGCATCGAGGGCGCACTAGGGAGGGCTGGCCAGGGGGCATGGTTCGCTCACGAACTACTGGAGGTAGCGACAAGCCGCCCCTCTTTCTCACACCCACTGTGGGACTCTGGTAGTTGCCGGAGACGGTTAAACTGAGGTTATTGACATTTGGATGGGACTCTGCTGTTTAGGGCCTGTTCTGGGGATGGGTGGGTCATGGGGTTGTTGGGCGGTGTTTTGGGGCTGGATTGGGGGTGATGTCAGTGTGTCCAGACTCTTATCTATCGACGAAGCTACTTTTACTGTTGTGAATGGGGGCCATACCTGACCTCAAATGTGTGACCTGGAATGTACGGGGACTGAACTCCATGCTGAAGCGCCACAAGGTACATGCTTATCTTGTTCGTAGGGGGGTACAAATAGCCTTTCTACAAGAGACGCATGTTGACCACCGTGAAGGGCGGGCTTTACAGCGCAGGTGGCGGGGTCAGCTGTTTCATACGAGCTACTCGGCCTTTGCGAGAGGGGTCTTGATCTGGGTGCGGGCGGGGGTCCCCTTTCAGCCACTGCAGACGGTGCTTGACCCTGAGGGGAGGTTCGTAGCTGTACAGGGCCGTTTGGACGGGAGGGATGTAACACTCTGTAGAATATACGCCCCCAATGTAGACCAAACTGCCTTTTTTGCGCGCCTTTCGGGGAAACTGGCGTCAGTATTAGCCAATGCAGTCATACTAGGGGGGGACTTTAATTCAGTCCTTGATGTGGGGTTGGATAGGTCTCACCCTCCACTGGCGCAAGCAGCGGCGCACAGGCTAGCACAGAGTAGGCGAGCATGGCAGAGTGGCTGGGGCCTGGTTGATGCGTGGCGAACCCAACACCCAACGGAGAAAGACTTCTCGTTCTATTCCCCTCCGCACGAGCTTCATGTTCGCCTTGACAGCATTCTGTGCACGCCGGATGTTCAGTGCCTGGTTCGTCACAGTGAGTACCTGGCCAAAACAATTTCTGACCATAACCCTTGTCTGGTAACGATCCGCTGGACGCGGCAACGCCAAGCTGTGCCGACATGGCGATTGAACCCGCTGGCGCTTGAGGACACGGTATTTCGGACAGAAGTAGGCATCGGGGTGGAGGGCTACTTTGGCGCTAACGCGGGCACGGCTTCTAGTAGAGCGCTGGAGTGGGACGCCTTTAAGGCAGTGGTTCGGGGGCTATGCATATCGGCCACGGCGGGAGTCCGGAAAACTCTCCTACGGGACCTCACGAGGAGCGAGGATCGCTTGCGCGAGGAGGAGAAGCGCTTCCACGCAGCCCCGGAGGCTCGCGAGGCGGTTTCGTCGGCGCGGGAGGACGTGGCGGCAGTGATGGAGAAGCTGCGTTGCTTTGATTATAAAGAGTTCCTAGTTCGGGCTCATGCTGAGCGCGACAAAGTGGGTTCACTTCTAGCCTGGCTGGCCTCTCCAGGAACCCGTGGCACCCCGATTGTGGCTATCTCTACGCCGGAAGGGAATGAGGTTTACTCTCAGTCGGAGATCAATGGCCAGTTTTTCACATACTACGCACACCTTTATAGGAGTGCGAAGCCATGTATGCTAGAAGAATTGGATGAGTTCCTCCGGGTGGCGCAGCTCCCCCGACTAGACCCTGAGCATGTGGCCCCACTGGGCGGAGACATCTCTGAAGGTGAGATTCGGGTGGCCATTAAACAGATGGCTCGCCGGAAGACTCCCGGTACAGATGGGATACCGATCGAGTTTTATGCAGCTTACGCTGACGTGTTGGTGCCGCGCTTGCTTGTGGTATACCGAGAGGCGTGGGACACGGGGACTCTCCCCTCGTCGACCCGGGAAGCCTTGGTGATTCCCTTACTGAAGCGGGACGGTGAAGCCACCTCACGCTCGGCCTACAGACCCTTATCAATGCTCACAACGGACTATAAGATATTGAGCAGGATTCTTGCGACGCGATTGCTGCCCCACATGCGAGCATTGGTGCACCGGGACCAGGCAGGGTTTATCCCCCAGCGCACTACCGCCACCTGTGTGCGACGACTGCTTCGGGTCATGGAGGGCTATGTTGACGGTCTGCCGGGAGCCGCTGTTCTGTCAACTGATATTGAGAAAGCGTTTGACAGCGTCGAGTGGCCGTACTTGCTTCGCGTACTGGAGACCTTCGGCCTGGGTGAGCGATATGTGAAATGGACCTCCTTACTCTATGCTGCGGCCACGGCCCGAGTCAAGACCGGGGCCACTATTTCAGCCCCTTACAGGGTAGAACGTGGAACCAGACAGGGCTGCTCCTTATCCCCCCTCCTGTTTGCGTTAGCTATAGAGCCATTGGCAGCTCATGCCCGTCTGGGCCAGGCATATGAGGGCTTATAACTAAGAGGCGATACTCACTATATATCCCTTTACGCCGACGATTGCCTACTGTTTCTGGCTGATGCGGACGCTGCCCTACGCGGGGCTAGACGCCTGCTGTCGGATTTCGGCCACCTTTCGGGACTAAGGGTCAATTGGAAGAAATCATGCCTCTTCCCGCTAGTGACGGGAGCGGACGACTCCCAACCAGAGGACGAGCTGCGGTGGGAATATCACTGCCTCCCGTATCTAGGTACGCGCATATACCGGTCCCAATTGGACCTCTTGGAGGGTAACATTGAGAGAGCGATCCGGAACCTGCGGGGCTGTATGGGGTTATGGCGGACGCTCCCGCTGGCGGTCGCGGGGCGAGTGGCGTTACTCAAAATGGTGGCGCTGCCCCGCCTCTTATATTTGTTTCGCACACTACCGGTCTGGATCCCGGCATCTGTGTTCGCCAGATTGCGATCCTTGCTCACCGAGTTCATTTGGGGTGCGGGCAGGAGGCGAGTGGCGCTGACCACACTGATGCGCCCTAGATCGGACGGGGGACTAGCTGCCCCTGACTTCGAATGGTACTATTTAGCGGCCCAGCTGCAATGGCTTACTCAGGAAGTGGCTCTTGAATTCAGAGGCCCGGAAGGGACTGCAGGCGGATTCCTCCCGAGACATATCATGTCCTTCATTATTCTGGCCCAGAAACTGGACCTTTCCCTACTCTCCAGCGAGGAACGAATGATCCGCAATTGCTGGCTGCGATGTCATAGACGAGCCGGCGTCGCTCGCCCATATGCCCCGGAGATCCCACTGGGGATGTGCACTGCCTTCCCGCATGGAGGGGATTGGTCAGCATTGGCGACCTGGGAGGACCTAGGCCTGCAAATGATCGGTGATCTGTACAAGGAGGGATCGCTGCTGTCATTCCAGGAGCTGCGTGACGTTTACGACCTCCCGAGGGGGGATTACCTGTTGCACGCCTCGCTCGTGGCTAGCATCCAACGCCACTGGAGGAAGGGCCTTTCTGAACCGCCGACGTCTGAGAGTTGTCAATATGTGGTTATGGCGGCTGGTACTTACAAGGCCGTCACCTGTCTATACCGGAGGCTGTCGTCAGCGACGTTGCAGCCCCTGGACGGACTGAGAGTCAAATGGGAAACGGATATTGGACGACCGATTCCCGACACGACTTGGCCGCAGCTTTTGCGGCGTGCATGGAAAGGCACGAGGAATGCCAGGTTCCAGATGATCCAATTTTTCTCTCTTCACCGGGCTTACCTGACACCGGTCAAGATCTCACAGTACTTTGAGGGCACGTCCTCACTCTGCCCCAGATGTGGAGTGGAGGAGGCGGATTTTGCCCATAAGTTCTGGGCTTGTGTGAAGTTAACCGATTACTGGGAGGCGGTGATGGCCTGCCTGAATGCTGTCACGGATCGGCATATTGGAGCGGATATGGGCGTTTGCTTGTTATTGTGGTTCCCTCATATCCCCCGCACTCGCGTCACCAGCAAATTCTTTGACTTGGGCCTGATATTGGCCAAACGAGAAATCGCCATGCATTGGAAGTCCAGCCAGGGCCCTAACTACTCGCGCTGGCGATCTACACTGGAGAGGTGGGCTAAGGCAGAGGGCGCACTGCAGCTGCAACAGGCCAGGCGGCTGGATAATGACAAGGCGCTAGACACAGCCAGAGCATGGGAGGCCCTTGTGGCCGAGCTGCGACTCCCTGAGGGCGGCCGGGATGAGGATAGTGAGGCGCCGACGCCATAGGGGGCTTTAGGGGTGAGGTTCCCTGTTCCGGATACAACACACACCTGACATAAATAACGACAAAGTTTGTGAGGGTTAAGGCCCCCCAATGGGAAGCATCACCTACCTCCCCCTTCAACTGTCCGGAAGGAGGGCGGGATTGTTGAGCATTAGCTGTTGAAAAGAGGACACTGGCACACTGACAAGGGGGGTGGGATCCAGGGAGGGACTGGTTGTGGGTTTGTTTTTACAAATGGTGTGTTTTCAGAAAAGACTTATATTCCTGTACACTTCAAAGAGAGTGCAAGCAATGACCGCTGTCCTGAATGTCTTTATCTGAAATGCCAATAAAAATTGTTTTTGCAAAAAAAAAAGCTGGTTAGAGTAGTGAGGCGTAGACATCACCTATTTTGAATCCGGCCTTTCTCTGAGCGGTCCTTCTTGGCCGCTTGACTCAACAAGTGTGTCTTCCTCCTGCTCTGTTTTCCGTCCTAGAATACCATATAGAAGATACCAGCGAGATAGGCGCTGGCTTAATCATTGGAAATCATAGTAAAAAATTATTCAACCAAAACATAGAAGGAAGGGTACCCGAAATCCTCGATTTCTCTTAGTGTGTTCTGAAATATCAAGCTTAGCCATATACCTCATGGCTAAAATCCAATCCATTAAATTAGGGCTAAGTGGTGAGACCCATAACTTACATATCTCTCTACGCGCTAGCAACATAGCATAAAAAGTAAGTCTAACATTATTGTTCATGCTTTTGTTTTCTAAATCATATCTTCCTGTTATAATTAATTCGGGGCTTACCTCAATGCGCAGATTCAGAGATTTGGATAAGGAATTACTTACATCCAGCCAGAATTGCCTTATATTTGGACAAGAGACGAACATATGAAGGTCATCCACATTTGGGGCTTTACATTTCGGCCACCCAACAACTCCGCCAACTTTAAATTTGGAAAGTCTAAAAGGAGACCAATAAGCCCTGTGGATAGTGAACAAAAGATTTCGCCTTAGGTTTGCAGGTTTGACAATACTATAAAGCATAGACATTGTTACTTGCCATTGGTTATCTGTCGCGATCCTTGGCAAGCTATCCATCCACAGGGTCTCTGGTAGAACAAATGGTCCCTCTTCCATTTCCAATATCGTCCAGTACCATATGGCCACTTCCTTCTTAAAGATCCCTATTTCCAGCTTCAACTCAAAGTCGTTCTTAGTTCCAATCACAGTGTCCGAATCATTAGCCCAACTTTGAATCTGTAGATACTTGTATCTCGAAAAAACCAAACCCCACATTTGTTGGCAGAGGCCCCATGACAGAAGTTTGCCATCCTGAAACAAATCTTTCCATCTTTGCAAAGCGGGTTCCTTTTTCAGATGTAGTGCTAGCGCATCTTTTGTCCAGAGTGGAGCACCAGGAGAATCCCATATTGGGGCCATATAACTAAAGTACGGTAATTTTAATAGCTTTCTTATTTTGTACCATGTCTCAGCCAAATCCCGCAAAATCTTGAGTCTCACCTTTTTAAAAACTTTAGGGTCTGCAAACCTATATAAAAAACCAAAATCATCATATCCAGAACTTTTCAACAAAACTCCAAATATTTCTCCACTTGTAGATTTAAGTAGGGTACCCAACAACATCCTGCAGTTTTTTAAGCAAAAGGCCCATGCATAAATTTGAATATCTGGGGCCGCCAATCCTCCTTTATTAATTCTCCTCCTTAACTTTTTCCATGATATCCGAGAGCCCTTTGATGCCCAGATAAATGACGTTATCTCGCTCTGTAATTTAACCAACCATTCTTTTTTAAATCCAAGTGGGATAGTCTCAAACAAAAATGTAATTTTTGGTACTATCACCATTTTTACAAGATTAGTCCGGCCATATATCAAAAGAGGTAAATTCATCCATCCTTTTAGTGTGGCCACGACTTCTTTTTTAATCCTATCAAAATTAGTTTTAGCTAATTCGTCAATGTTTTTTGTAATCCTAACTCCCAGATATCTCATTTCTGATTTAGTATTTACCCCCTGCGTATTGAGATTCCAGGCCATTATTTCAGTCTTATCCTGATTTATCTGGTATCCGGAGATCTTTCCAAATTCTTTCGTTATTTTGACCAGGTTCTCCAAAGAATACATCAAATTAGAAGAATAAATAATAATATCGTCTGCATATAAACCAAGTTTTTTGACCAATCATTAACCACGAAAGGGGGTATCTCTTCTGAGGCTCTGATTCTACAAGCCAGTGGCTCTATATACAAATTGAAAAGCAAGGGTGATAGAGGACACCCTTGTCTAGTACCCCGCATTACTTTAATAGGATGGGTGAGAATTCCGTTAACTAAAACACGCGATATTGGTGAGCAGTACAATGAAAAAAGAGATTGCGTAAAATTCTCTCCTAAATTAAGATGTTGCAATAATGTTTTCAAGTATGTGAAATTAACTCGGTCAAAAGCCTTGGCAGCGTCTAAAGCGATCACTGCCAAGGGATACTCGAATCTAGAGGCCATATCTATCACTCCAATCAACGTATATGTTAATTCTTTTAAGTATCTCCCCTTGATGAAACCCCTTTGGTCTTCATGAATCAGTTTATGGATAACTTTGCCAAGTCTATCAGCTAAAATTTTTGAAAAGAATTTATAGTCACAGTTCAAAAGTGAAATGGGTCTGTAAGCATCTAAACTTCTAGGAGATTTTCCTGGTTTTAGTATTAGGGTGATTGTTGCCCTCCCCTCTAAAAACTTTATTAAACAATTGACATATCGTGGGAGCAATTATATCCCCTAAAACTTTATATACCTCAGCTGGGAAACCATCCGGACCGGGTGCTTCCCCTCTTTTGCTCTCCTTGATCACTTTAAATACTTCATCTTGCGTGATTTCCTTATTTAACTCCCCCACCCAGTTAGCTGAGAGTGGTTTCACCAGGGGTATCCAGCTTTCTATCTCAGTTTTACTTGGGCAGAGATCCTCTGTATAAACATTTACAAAGTAATCGTGAAAAGCTTCTGCAATTTTTTTACTTTCTGTTTTGACTTCTCCTGAATCCGCCTTTTTGATCTCTTTTATTTGATTACGTACAAGATCTTTCTTTGCTTTCCATGCCAGTAATTTGCCGCATCCTTCCCCATATGAGAAGTGGGCCAACTGACTGGCTTCCCATCTTTCTTTAACTCTTTGTGCGAGTACTGCTGCGAGTTCTATTTTTAAGTCTAGAAGTTTATTTTTAGCTGCCTCTTCAGATATGTTTCCCCCCTGTAAGGTTTGACCGGCTTCCCAAACTCGAATTTCTTTCTCCAAATTAGTAATTGTATTATGGTATAGCCTCCGCTTCTTTGCCCCCTGAGCTCCCAGTCTCCCTCTCAGGAATGCCTTACATGTCTCCCAGACTATATCCTCCTTAGCTGATCCTTCATTCACATCCAGGAAGACTCGTAACTCATCCTTTAAGGATTCTAAGTAATCTTCATCAGCTAAAATAGTGCGATCCAGCCTCCAAACAGAGCTCAATTCGTCTATTGTTAGTTCTAGATTTAGACCCACGGCTGAATGATCTGATAAATGCGCTCCTATATGTACCACTTTCGTAACCCGGTCTTTCAACCTAATATCTACTAAAAAGAAATCTATTTGTGAGCTGTGATTGCGTTTTTTATTATAGAAGGTGAATCCTATTTGCTGTACTGCTTTCAATCTCCATATGTCACATAAACCTTGCTGTGCCATAATCATCCTTAACTTGGCTGCCATTTTACCATTTACTATTGCCCTGTTATTTCCAGTTCTATCTAACTTGCAATCTAAAACTGTGTTAAAGTCTCCGGCCATAATTATTTTTCCTGAAAATTCCATTAATTCTAACTCAATTTTATCTAGTATTGTTGGATCATCAACGTTCGGACCATAATATCCAACTATTACAAAGACTTCCCCTGCCATTCTTAACTTGACAATCACCCATCTTCCCCTTCTGTCTACTGATTTATCTTCAATAACAATATCAGCCCCTTTCCTAATCAAAATTGCCACCCGCTTTGTTACTATATCTTGGGATGTAAAGATGGCATTAGCAATCCACTTTTGAGCACTAAAGATCTCCTTACTTTCTTTCTCAGTTAAATGGGTCTCCTGTAAAATAATCACATGAGCCAGGGAGTCTTCTAAATATTTCAGTATCGATAGTCTCCTAATTTTAACCCCAAGACCGTTCACATTCCATGTAAGGAACCTTAGCTCCTTTTTCTTAGCCCCACTCATAATAGCTCGCCCATATTTCCCATTTTCTCATTTGATGGCGAGAAAGCTCCTGAGGAATATTTTTCTTATTTTCTCCCCTTACCCTCCCCTCCATACCCCTACCTCTACTCCTAACCCTACCCCCACCCCGAAACCTACCTACACTGTCACCCACCCCTCTTCCCTCCCTGGAAAACCCAACCAAAACTTCCAGGGCCTAGGCCAGTGGATGTCACAGTAGCGGTGCCTCTATTTGTCTACATAATTTATTCATTAAATTTTTTAAAGGTATAATCAGCGATCGGACCATTTAGTATTAACCTTCTTGAGGGTGATCCAGAAAGGCATCCACCTCTTCGACTGTACGAAACGTATGCATTTTATTTTGCCACATTACTTTCAAAAAAGCAGGGAATTTCAGCTGAGCCGTTGCCCCTATTGCTCTGAGGGGGGCCAATCGCTTCCCTAATTCCCACTGTCTACTGGCTGTAACAGGTGACAAATCTGACCTGATATCAACTGCCACTCCGTCCACCAATATATTCTTTTTCTTAAGGGCCGCTGTCAGAATCTTCTCTTTTAGAGTATACGTTAAGAAGTTAATCAAAATTTTCCTTGGTTTAGTGCGATTTGGGTTTAACCGGAAGGGGTCTCGGTGCACTCTCTGAATGTCACGTAACAACATTTCTTCTGTCTCCACTATCTGTAATTCCTTTTTCAGCAATTGAACTACATAGCTTTTTATATCTGACCCCTCCTTCCCTTCAGGCACTTTTAGAATTTTCAAGTTATTACGTCTTTGCATATTCTCCAACCTCTCAACTCTCTCATCAGATTCTCTATCTCTGGATTTTATATTCTCAATTTCCTTGCGATTATCCAAGATTCTTCCCTGCATGACTCTCATCTCTGTCTCAATAACTTCCGTACGAGTACTTAATTTATGAATTTTATCCTCTAGTAGAGTACATGTAGCACTTATACGTTCCTGATTTCTTCTGGAGGCTTCTTTTTCCAATTTCCTTAACAGCGCCAAAACTGACGTATCTAGTATATCTGAATTGTCTTGCTGAACAAAAATCATCCATGTCTTTTGCTAGCCCCAGCCGTTCTTCTGAGACTACTGAGACTTCTTCTCCTGTTGCAATTTGTAATCTTTCAGGGGTTTGTGATACAATCAACTGTTGGGACCCCTCCTCATTGATCGCTTCTGCAGACATTATAATATTTTCTCCCTTATCTGTTTCCATCTCAACTGCGAGTACCTGGAAGGGATTTGGAGTTAAAAGTGTCGACCAATCTTGTTCTTCTATGGACTCAGGCGGAGGCTGCGCCAACTCACCACCTTTAATTGAAATACAGATGGAATCTTGAGATATGGGATGTGGTTTCAAGACCAGTACCTTAGGAACTGGTTTAAAGTATGAATTTAACGAAGGGGTTGTTGCCAGCTTATGTCCTGCCCCTTTTTGCCTCCCTTTTTTTTATCCTTTCCTAAAGAGCACTCTCCAGATTTAATGGGTTTAGCTTCTTTTTCAAGGCGCTTTTTAACGTTTTTTTGCAATTGTAATATTTTGGGCTTCCCCAGAGCAAATTCTTTATTATCAAGGTTGTTAGAATTATCCAATGTGTTGCTCCTTAATAGATACCTAGGGTGCCCCAACAACTGACCCTTCGTATCTGCCCCTCTCCTTACTTGCTTTAAATCTGCATCTGCTGCATCTGCTGCCTGTGTAACCCCTGGTGAGCCTTCAGCGCTTCTCACCAACGAAGGAACAGGGGGTGAGTTAGTCAGCTTTTCTTCTCCTCTCCCTCGACCTCCGCTAGTTGGTGTTCCAATCTTGGCTAATATTCGGCGTCCTCTACCGATCCCCTGAGCTTCCCTTCCCCAGCTCCCAGTCGGTGAATCCTCCGAAGGACGTGACTCCGCCTCCTCGCTCTTTACACTCGGCTGGGCTGGGGTCTCCGCCATGCGTTGTGAGACGCCAACAATCGGCCGACAAACGGCCTCCAAAATTGCCCGATAGCTCGTCGTGAAACCTCCGCCGGCAAAGCCCGCTCCTCAGGTGGGTAAACTCCTTCCTGGAACCGCGTATGTGCTCCGCCGCTGACAACTACCTCAGTTCGGCACCGCCACCTCTCCAGACATCCGCGACCCGCTAACTAGCCGGCCGCCATGTTTTCCCCCACCACTTAGACCCCGCACTGAACATTTTTATTGTGTGTAGGTGTTTTATGGTGTTTGCACACATGCGTACCTACATGCAGCCAGTACATGAGCGCCAGGAGCACTGTTATGGGTATAATATGTTGCGACCAGTAGGTGAGACTTTAACCCCAAAGTAAACTTGCCGGGATCAAAATCGGTGAACGTCACTTAACCTCAGTTGCTCTGTAGCAGGTGCATTATCCAACCAAGACATTTTATTGGCATGAGTACGCATTGTGTGAAGTTTATACACACACATGCATTCGCATCCCTGAAGCAGGTCCAGGGTCTAATCGAGGAAGCCAACACCGTGCGCTGCGTCTACATCCTGGACCCCTAGTTTGCTGGCTCTTCCTGTTATAGCATCAAATGGTTTCTCTAGTTCTATCCATTCGCTCCAGTGGTTTGTTTAGGAAGCTTTATTGAAATAGAAAGAGAAAACATGGTACAGAAATATAAAAAGGAGCATGAAGTACAAATCCATAGAATAACGAGGAATAAAAAGTAAGAATCAAATGGTGAAAATTCTAATACATCATACAACTTCGAGAGTAAAAAACAATGTAAGAGGAAGATAAAATCATATAGTACCATAATAAAAGGAGCATTTTTGCTTTTAAGTTTCAAAAATAGAAAAAGAAGGAAACGTTGAGGGACCTTCCTCAAACAGTAGCCTCTTTCTTTTTCTGTTTTTTTTCTTTCTTTTTTCTATTGTGTAGGTCATGAAGGAGAGAAGTATGTTTTGGATAAAATGTACAGTCTTATTAAATTGGGCCATAGCAACTTATATTGTCCACAGTGTTTGAAAATTATGGAGGTACAGTAGGAGGCACCATATTAGGTTTTAGATTGGGCTAGGTATATAATATTAATTGGTAAGTAGTAGGGGATAGGATATCAAATACAAGATTAACTTTTCATGCTTTGATTTGCCATTTAATTAGAATCCTATCCATTTTTGTGATAGGTATCTTGTATATTTGAAAATCGTACACATACTGTCTGTTCCCATTTCAGTATCTAATATGGTATTTAATTTTACATTTATTCTGCAGGATCAAGCTTTTTAACATAAGGAAAAATGGCAAGCCGTGACCGCGACAATGAACGGAAACATGCCTCTGGTGCATTCAAGAGGAAAAGGAAGCAGGAATAGATTGAAGAAGATAAAAGTCAGCGGTATTCGCTACTTAAATTTATGAGAAGAGGGATGCATAATGAGAAGGAACATAACCCCAACACAGCAGTCTCCCAGTTCCAAAATCAGGAGCCAGAGAACCCGCAGGACCAGCACCACGCATCAGCTGCCACTAGTGTGCTCATTCAGTACGACAATAAAGTGGTGAAGAGCATCTTGGGTCAAGATCCTAAACACATCAATACTAACACAGCCAGTAGAGTCTCCAGTTTCGAGCAATGTGATCAGGAACATGAGCAGCAAGTTACAGAAGGACAGGTATCACAGTTGCAAGAACAGGAACCAGAGGACCAGCAGCAAGAAAAAGCCAGTGACACTTCCAAGCTCCAAGGAGAGATACAAAGGAACTCGGATGTGCAACAGCAAGTTAACATCACAATTAATATGCCATCTGAATATTATGATTGTGGAGTAAAGAACCAGTATACCCAGCAGCTGGACATTGTAAAAGTGGCAGAGACTGGTAGCGATGAAACTGCTAGCAAAACTACTGACAAGTTTTTCCACCACATTGATGATGACCCGGGGAAATGGCCTACTACTCAAGACGATAGAATACGTTGCTAAATAGTAGAAAGAGGACCTACCCAGGCTGGACGTAATGCATGTGATTATTTCCCACGTGACTCCCAAAATCGATCTTTCAAATCTACTTTTTTCAAAAGGGAAATGAGTAACGGTCAGCAAATTAACCGTCAGTGGCTGGTGTATTCGACGTACAAAAATGCTGTATTTTGTTTCTGCTGCAAATTGTTTACCACTTCCTTCACTAACACTTAGCTTATGAGCAGCGGTTTGTCTGATTGGCATCATCTTGGTCAGCGTTTACATGAACATGAAATTTCTCAGGAGCACCTAAAAAATATTAGGAAGTGGAAGGAGCTTGAACTTCGACTGCGGAAGGAATGCACTATTGATAAGCAAAACTTTGCTCAAATCCAGCAGGAGAAGATGCATTGGCGAAATGTCTTGGAGAGGCTCCTAGCAATTACACAGTACCTAACTTGGAATTCCGCGGCAGTGTTGACCAGCTGAACCAACCCCACAATGGCAACTTCCTAGGGCTTGTACAACTTTTAGGCAAATTTGAGTCGGTTATGATGGAACATGTTCGCAGAGTTACCACAAAGGAGATTCATACACATTATCTTGGCAAACACATTCAGAATGAATTGATTGAGCTGATGTCTGAGATGGTTCTCAAAGAAATTCTACGGCGTGTCCGAAGAGCCAAATATTACTCAGTGCTTCTTGACTGTACTCCTGATTTGAGTCATACCGAACAGATGACATTTATTGTGAGATTCGTCAGTTCTACAAATAGATGTGTAACTATTGAGGAACATTTCATTGGATTCATTCCCCTGGAAGAGCAAACTGGTCTGGCTCTTACTGATGCGTTGTTGCACAAGCTGAAGGCACTGAAAATACCCCTTGCTGATTGTCGTGGGCAAGGTTACGACAATGGTGCAAATATGCGTGGCAATACAGTGGCGTGCAAGCTCGAATCTTAAAAGAGAACAGACGGGCTTTTTTTACACCGTGCGCCTGTCACAATTGGAAACTGGTCCTGGGAGATGCTGCAGCTTCATCTACATATGCTGCCAACTTCTTTGGCATTATTCAACAACTTTACTCATTGTTCTCTGCATCAACAAAAAGATGGAATGTATTAAACGAAGCTGGAGTGACCCTTTCCCTCAAAAGCCTCTCTGCTACTCGGTGGGAATGCCGTCTGGAAAGCGTCAAAGCGGTCCGATTTCAGATGAGTTTAATACTTGAAGCACTTCTGCAGGTGTCTGAAATGGATAAAGATGTGAAAACCAGAAGGGAAGCAACATCACTAATATCAGAGATTGAATCATATGAATTCCTCCAATGTTTGATCATATGGTATGATATTTTAATGAGAATCAACACAGTCAGTAAACTGATGCAGAGTGAGAACATGCAGCTTGATGTAGCTGTGAAACACGTTCAGGAACTACTTACATTCTTAACAAAGTATCGCCATCAAGGATTTACAGCTGCATTGATATCAGCAAATGAACTTGCAGATGAATTGGAAATTCAAAAAGAATTCAAATGTGATTGAAGAATATCTAAGAAAAAGAAAATGTTTGGATATGAGGGAGCGGACATGCCAATGACGGACCCAAAAGAGCAATTTTGCATCAAGTTTTTTAATGCTCTTGTTGATACAGCAATTGTGTGCATTGACAGACGATTTGAGCAGCTAAAAAATCACCAAAAGCAATTTGGCTTTCTTTATAATATTTCCAGCTTAAAAGACATGAAAAGTGGAGACCTACAAAAGCACTGCAATGATCTACATCATCTTCTGTCAGACAGCTCAGCTGATGGAGCTATATCTCCAGACATAGATGGGATTGAACCGTTTCAGGAGATTTCCTTTCTTGCTCACGTCCTTCCTGAAAAACTTGGCATGTTAGAGGCTCTTCAGTATATTTATTTTAACAGATTGGAAGACATCTATCCAAACTGTGTGCTTGCCCTAAGAATTCTGCTTACAATTCCAGTGACAGTAGCATCTGCCGAACGCAGTTTCTCACGCCTCAAATTGATAAAGACTTATTTACGCTCAACGATGTCCCAGGAACGACTATCAGGATTGGCCCTTCTTTCAATAGAAGGAGATATTGCAGCAACATTGGACTACAGTGAAATGATTGATGCCTTTAGCAGAAGAAAAGCTAGGAAGATCACATTTTAGCATGTAGTGCTACACAAAAGATACTGATTTGTCACAACAAGTTTACTTATTCAATATTGTCCTGTCAGAATGACTCATTGGGCTCCTTACTGTGTAATTTTTCAGAGTTCAACTTAATGTATCCTGTTTTGTTCCTCCTTCAGATTCAGCTGTGAAATGTATGCTTTGTTTTCTTGACCCTCTGTTTCCTTTGAAATTTGGGAGCATGTCCACTCCCCACGCATTCAGAGGATCAACACCAACTACTCATTGAAGGAGCTGGTAAGTGTTACACTTGTGTTGTTGCCTTGTAATATTTCTATGTTTGTTATGAATGAATAACAATAATGATACATATAAACAATAAGATTCTATCAATGTGAAGAGGTGCAAAATATTTTTATTGTTTTTTATATAAAAGGTTTTTATCCTGTGAAATATTAGGCTCTCTCTTAGGAGTGGAAAGACGAGAGCACAATGTGCTTGTTAATATACCCCTCACACACTAAAAAAATCCTTTAGTGTCATGCTTCATCATAGGGGTCTTCCCGTCCCTATAACGGGGCGGGGCGTGCTACGACCAGACGAAATACGCGGGAGCACTATAGATGTGACAGGGCTATGTGTTGGTGTAAGGGTATCAGTGAAGTGTAGGGACCTAACTAGTGAGTGCAAAAAATACAAAATTTCAAAATTCCCTGGCTTAGTAGAAAAATATATTTTATTTGCTTCTCTAGCTGGGAACATTAAGAAGGGGAGTGTGAGGTAGAGCAATTGCTAGCTACCTAGTCGACATGTTTCGTAGGCAGTCCCCTACTGCCTACTCATCAGGACCATATAATCGTCCCTACTACTAATTGCTCGGTTCTATAGTAATAAGCCTACTGTCCTACAAATATAACAGCAAAAATAAGCTGAATATTTGAGCTTCAGGGCATGAGCTGGCCCAGGTGAAGCGTGGTATTTAACAATGAATACCAAGAGGAATAATGACCGTTGGTCTCTGTAAATGAAAAGGGGTAAAAAGAGAGGGAGAAAGCACAAACAAATTCATGTTATTCTTCGATCAAAATACTGCTATACTTGATCTATTCTGACACTGGTAACATTGTGAATAAAGCGAATCACCTCTTGTTTCTGAAAGCTTTTGTTTGCTTCTTTTGAACAAGGTAATCATTATACACCTCTCATAACTGGTTGCATATGCCAGAAGTTTCATCCGGAACCCTCCAACTGAAGTGGTTCGTAATTGTGTTATCACCCATACAAATGTAACTCAACACACTCACACAAACGATCCCACAGATAGGAGAAGTGAGACCCTTATATTACGTTATTCTAAAAAGTAGCGGTAATCTACAAAGATAGTAATGTCAGTAGAGGCCAACATTATACATACTTTCGTTTTCAATGTTCAGTACCCCATGAGCTTGCAGGCGGAGGCTGTTTGGCTCGGTCGACTGAAAGAATAATAAATAATGCCGCACCCATTTGTTAAATACTGCTCGTGTCTATAATATCAAAAAAGAGTCCCTGTGACCCATTTATTAAAGACTCGAGGTCTGAGTCTATTACTTACATCACCGGCGTGTGAGTTTGCCTCTATTCCTACCTCCGTGCAGCTCCGCGGACTGTCGGTCTCTCATTTGAGGTACAACTATAACAAACCATTCTCTTCCGCGTTGCCAGCCGGCTTTATTATTAAATGGAACACGGAACACGGAGATACAAAACTAAGACCAAAATGGACTTTTACACCAATGAATAACACCCTTCCAATTGAACTTCTTACATTTGAGAAGGCAGTAATGAAGGAACTTGAAGACATAAACCCACGGGAAAGATGTACCTTTCAAAACATAAGCAATGAGGAGCGACAAGCACTACGAGAGCTGAGTAATAACAAATGCATAATAATAAAGCCGGCTGACAAGGGTGGTGCAACTGTCATACAGAATGTAAAACAGTACGACATTGAATGTACGAAACTACTCCAGGATGAAAGGAATTATGAGATTCTCCGAACCAATCCGACGGAAAGAATAGCAATCAAGATCTCCACAATGGTAGAGGAGGCCTTAGCACACGGTTGGATCACGAAAAAGGAAGGGGAATTCCTCTGTCAAAAAACCCAAGGATCCCATATATATATACTCTACCTAAAATACACAAAAATCTGCAGAACCCTCCGGGACGACCAATTGTCTCTGGTATCGGGTCCATCCTGGAACCCATCTCAAGATTTGCAGACGCTTTCCTGAGACCGATAGTCCAAAAAACTTCAACATATCTTAGGGATACGAAAGACGTACTGAATTTACTAGAAGATGTCACCTTTGATCCCAACACTCAGCTATTGATTAGCTGTGACGTGGAGAGTCTCTATACCAGCCTGCCACACCACGCAACTTTGGAGATTGTCGAAGATGTCCTTTTTGAAGATTTTTGGGAATATCAGACACCGCGCAATGTGGTGATGGAATGCTGCTCCTTAGCACTAAGAGAAAATTTCTTCGAATATAAAGGAGTCTTATATTTACAAAAACACGGCTGTAGCATGGGAAGCACATTTGTCCCCAGCATAGCTGGCCTTTATGTGCATCACCTGGAGGTGACCAAAATACTAAATCCTAACAACCCTTTCAGAGACAACATCAAGATGTGGAAACGATACATCGATGATATCCTTATCATCTGGGATGGAGATGAAAGGGCTTCTGAACAATTTCTAAGTTGGCTGAATTTACAAGATGACTACCTGAAATTCACAAGCACCACCTCTAACAGCAATTTGGTCTTCTTAGATCTGAATATATTCCCCAAGAATGGAAGATTAATGACAACTACCCATTTTAAAAATACTTCAAAAAACTGTTTATTGATGTATAACAGCTTCCATCCTAAACATCTACGGGACAATCTCCCCTACGGCCAGTTTTTGCGTCTCCGCAGAAACTGCACAGAGATCAATAATTTCAATCCTCAGTCTAAGGACCTAAAAAAGAAATTAGAAGCTAGAATGTACCCAAATAAAATTATTGATCAGGCATACAAACGAGCCAAAAACAACTGCCGAGAGAGTCTTTTGGAAGAAAAAATACATAAAGAGGAGGAGAAACGACCTATTTGCGTGACCACTTATAACACGAGTTCTAACCAAGTGACAAAGATCATCAACAAAAATTGGAAGATCTTAAACAGTGGTGGCCTGCAAATACCTAAACCAATCTTCTCACATAAAAAGGCACAAAGCATAAGGGATGTTTTAGTCCACACAAGACCGAAATCCAATAACAACAATGGGCAAAATAATCCGGGCTTTGTACATGGCCATCATCCATGTGGAGGTTGTAAAGTCTGTTGTCTAACAAGGAAAAGCAACAATCTGACCTTCAACAATGGGACAGTTTGGGAACAAAGGAACTTCAGCAATTGCAACAGTACTAATGTTGTTTACCTAATCACCTGCCCCTGCAAACTTGAATATGTAGGAATGACGAGTAGGGCCGTGAAAATCCGGATAGGTGAGCACAAGAGTACCATAAAATGCAAAAAAACAAGTACAAAACTCACCAACCATTTCTTGGAAAAGAACCATAGACCCGAAGAAATATCTTGGACTGTGATGTAACAAGTGGCGAACGAAAGGTTCCTTTTGGAAAAAGAACAGAGGTGGGTGTTTCGCGTTCAATCGCACAAAACGGGGTTGAACGATGACATACCTTGGGGACAATTGTAATTACAACTACCATGAAGCGTTTGATCACAACAGGCCTCTCATACACTGTAAAATGAGACCATAGGGCCCCATGAACAAATTTGGACTTATGAATAATGCCTGGCAATTATTGAAATGACTCGAGATCCTATGAAAATACTTTGAAACTAACCATCTGAAAAATGTAATATCTCCTGCATACTTCTGCGCTCTCCTTAGAATAATTAGTGGAAAGCGTAGAAAAACTTCCGTTTTCACTCCTCACTCTGTGCCGAATACCGGCGGCCATCTTAGGTCAGCGCTCTAGCTCATTTGGTGGGCGTCGACCTAATGCAGCAGGCAACGCGGAAGAGAATGGTTTGTTATAGTTGTACCTCAAATGAGAGACCGACAGTCCACGGAGCTGCACGGAGGTAGGGATAGAGGCAAACTCACACGCCGGTGATGTAAGTAATAGACTCAGACCTCGGGTCTTTAATAAATGGGTCACAGGGACTCTTTTTTGATATTATAGACACGAGCAGTATTTAACAAATGGGTGCGGCATTATTTATTATTCTTTCAGTCGACCGAGCCAAACAGCCTCCGCCTGCAAGCTCATGGGGTACTGAACATTGAAAACGAAAGTATGTATAATGTTGGCCTCTACTGACATTACTATCTTTGTAGATTACCGCTACTTTTTAGAATAACGTAATATAAGGGTCTCACTTCTCCTATCTGTGGGATCGTTTGTGTGAGTGTGTTGAGTTACATTTGTATGGGTGATGACACAATTACGAACCACTTCAGTTGGAGGGTTCCGGATGAAACTTCTGGCATATGCAACCAGTTATGAGAGGTGTATAATGATTACCTTGTTCAAAAGAAGCAAACAAAAGCTTTCAGAAACAAGAGGTGATTCGCTTTATTCACAATATTACCAGTGTCAGAATAGATCAAGTATAGCAGTATTTTGATCGAAGAATAACATGAATTTGTTTGTGCTTTCTCCCTCTCTTTTTACCCCTTTTCATTTACAGAGACCAACGGTCATTATTCCTCTTGGTATTCATTGTTAAATACCACGCTTCACCTGGGCCAGCTCATGCCCTGAAGCTCAAATATTCAGCTTATTTTTGCTGTTATATTTGTAGGACAGTAGGCTTATTACTATAGAACCGAGCTATTAGTAGTAGGGACGATTATATGGTCCTGATGAGTAGGCAGTAGGGGTCTGCCTACGAAACATGTCGACTAGGTAGCTAGCAATTGCTCTACCTCACACTCCCCTTCTTAATGTTCCCAGCTAGAGAAGCAAATAAAATATATTTTTCTACTAAGCCAGGGAATTTTTAATTTTTGTATTTTTTGCACTCACTAGTTAGGTCCCTACACTTCACTGATACCCTTACACCAACACATAGCCCTGTCACATCTATAGTGCTCCCGCGTATTTCGTCTGGTCGTAGCACGCCCCGCCCCGTTATAGGGACGGGAAGACCCCTATGATGAAGCATGACACTAAAGGATTTTTTTAGTGTGTGAGGGGTATATTAACAAGCACATTGTGCTCTCGTCTTTCCACTCCTAAGAGAGAGCCTAATATTTCACAGGATAAAAACCTTTTATATAAAAAACAATACAAATATTTTGCACCTCTTCACATTGATAGAATCTTATTGTTTATATGAAACTGCTAGGAGGGTGATTCTATCAGTACCTCTGTGCTTCCCTTTTTGGTTTTTTGTAACAATAATGATAACCTGTTATATGTATATGTTTGTATTAGGCTGGAGGCGAAAAGGCCAAATTCGACCAGTGACCTCCAGATGCGTACAGGACACGAAATGAAGATGGCAATTTCTTTCTTTTTTCCCATTCCTACCCCTACCCCAATTTTCCCCAAGTTGGACAACACCATAAA